>NC_091627.1:56020661-57270661 GCF_027580195.1 Bos mutus
AGACGGTTCTCTTTTTTTGTCAGTCACAGGGCTATATATATATTTATATATTTCAGGATAAAATGCTTTTGTTTGTGGATCTCCCTTCATCCTGAAAATGTTTAAGGTATATTAATTAATAAAAGATCTTTAATTTCTCTGGTCCTGTTTTGGGAAATGAAATAATATCTGGCTTTTTTCTACCTTTCATAAGGTTATGGGAAAGGTCAAACATCATGATGTACATGTAAGTACTTTGTAAGTGCAATGAGCTGCAATAATTATTTTTAATTATCTAGACAATATACTCTAACATGTATCTCCAAATTTCAGCCTGCCATTCCTAGAAGCCCATGAGATGAAACTTCTAAATCAAGCACCTTTAGAATGTGAATGGAGAAGGCAATGGCACCCCACTCCAGTACTCTTGCCTGGAAAATCCCATGGACAGAGGAGCCTGGTAGGCTGCAGTCCATGGGGTCGCGAAGAGTCAGACATGACTGAGAGACTTTGCTTTCACTTTTCACTTTCATGCACTGGAGAAGGAAATGGCAACCCACTCCAGTGTTCTTGCCTGGAGAATCCCAGGGATAGGGGAGCCTGGTGGGCTGCCGTCTAAGGGATCACACAGAGTCAGACATGACTGAAGCGACTTAGCAGCAGCAGCAACAGCAGAATGTGAAAGGGCCTCCATCCTCATGTATTCATTTATTGATTCATTTACTAAACACCTACTATGGGACAGTCATTGTGAGAAATGCTGAGACTATCAAGTTAAAGGATGCCTGTGATTAGAGGTCCACAGTCTATGAGACAAAAAAAGACATAAGCCTAGGTAAGTGCTCTAAGGTCCTCCAGCCACTAGAGCAGGGGCACAGGAGAGTCCTGAGTCAGCACACTCCTGCAGGATGTTATTTGAAGAGACCTTTTAATGATGGAACTACTACAGAGTTAGAGGCATGGTTAAGGGCATCTACAAGTGATGTTGAAGGACCCAGGACAAGCAACATTTACCATCATAGGTTTAGAGAGTCAGAGGGAGGAAACAATATTACTGGAGCCCAGTTGAGAGCTAGATCTAGAAATGAAGGGCCAACTGACGAAAGCTACATTGTAAAGGTGGCAACTGGAGCCAAAAGTTCACCATAGCAGGAAGGGAGCTGGAATAAATATCCCGTCATCTTTCTCTTCTCCTCTCAGATCTCTTGCTGAGTTTCCCAACGAACAACACAAGTGGTGGCCAAAGAGCAAGGGAATTGGGTGATACCATTCATAGATTTCATAATCTCAGGGAATGGACCAGGGCATAGAAGTGCAGAGAACAATGAGGGCAGATGTAAAATCATCAGTACAGAGTTCCCAGAAGAAAATTCTTGCCTCCATTTGGAATGGTCTCAGAGGAAAAGAGACTGTATTAGTTTCCTGGGGTTTCTGTAACAAATTATGACCAACTGCAGGCTTTAAAACAAGAGAATTATTTCTCTCACAGATCAGGAGGTCAAAAGCCAGCAGAGCCATGCTTTCTCTCAAGTCGCTTAGGGAAGAATCCTTTCTTGCCTCTCTTCCCACCCTAATCCAGCATGACTTCATCTTAACCTGACCAACTGTGTCTAAAGTGAAAGAAAGTGTTAGTCCCTCAGTCCTGTCTGATTCTTTGTGACCCCATGGACTGTAGCCCACCAGGCTCCTCTGTCCAAGGAATTCTCCAGCTTTCTTTATAGTACAACTCTCACATCCATACATGACTACTGGAAAAATGATAGCTTTGACTACATGGACCTTCACTGGTAAAGTAATGTCTCTGCTTTTTAATATGCTGTCTAGGTTGGTCATAGCTTTTCTTCCAAGGAGCAAGTGTCTTTTAATTTCATGGCTACAGTCACCATCTGCAGTGATTTTGGAGACCCCCCCCCCCCAAAAAATAATAAAGTCTTACTATTTCCATTATTTCCCGATCTATTTGCCATGAAGTGATGGGACCAGATGCCATGATCTTCGTTTTCTGAATGTTGAGCTTTAAGCCAACTGTTTCACTCTCCCCTTTCACTTTCATCAAGAGGCTCTTTAGTTCTTCTTCGCTTTCTGCCATAAGGGTGGTGTCATCTGCACATCAAAGGTTTTTGATATTTCTCCCAGCAATCTTGAATTCAGCTTGTGCTTCCTCTAGCCCAGCATTTCTCATGATGTACTCTGCATATAAGTTAAATAAGACATCCTTGACATACTCCTTTTCGTATTTGGAACCAGTCTGTTGTTCCATGTCCAGTTCTAACTGTTGCTTCTTGACCTGCATAACAGATTTCTCAAGAGGCAGATAAGGTGGTCTGGTATTCCCATTTCTTGAAGAATTCTCCACAGTTTGTTGTAATCCACACAGTCAAAGGCTTTGGCATAGTCAATAAAGCAGAAGTATATGTTTTTCTGGAACTCTTGCTTTTTTGATGATCCAACGGATGTTGGCAATTTGCTCTTTGGTTCCTCTGCCTTTTGTAAATCCAGCTTGAACATCTGGAAGTTCATGGTTCAGATACTTTTGAAGCCTGGCTTGGAGAATTTTGAGCATTACTTTGCTAGCATGTGAGATGAGTGCAATTGTGCGGTAGTTTGAGCATTCTTTGGCATTGCCTTTCTTTGGGATTGGAATCAAACTGACCTTTTCCAATCCTGAGTTTTCCAAATTTGCTGGCATATTGAGTGCAGCACTTTCACAGCATCATCTTTTAGGATTTGAAATAGCTCAACTGGAATTCCATTACCTCCACTAGCTTTGTTCATAGTGATCTTCCTAAGGCCCACTTGACTTGGCAGTCCAGGATGTCTGGCTCTAGGTGAGTGATCACACCACCATGGTTATCTGAGTCATAAAGATCTTTTTTGTATAGTTCTTGTCTATTCTTTCCACCTCTTCTTAATATCTTCTGCTTCTGTTAGGTCCCTACCATTTCTGTCCTTTATTGAGCCCATATTTGCATGAAATGTGCCCTTGGTATCTCTAATTTTCTTGAGGAGATCTCTAGTCTTTCCCATTCTATTGTTTTCTTCTATGTCTTTGCACTGATCACTGAGGAAGGCTTTCTTATCTCTCCTTGCTATTCTTTGGAACTCTGCATTCAAATGGGTATATCTTTCCTTTTCTCCTTTCCCTTTAGCTTCTCTTCTTTTCTCAGCAATTTGTAAGGCCTCCTCGAAAACTATTTGGCCTTTTTGCATTTTTTTTTCCTTGGGAATGGTCTTATCACTGCCTCCTGTACAATGTCACAAACCTCTGTCCATAGTTCTTCAGACACTCTGCTTATCAAATCGAATCCCTTGAATCTATTTCTCACCTTCACTGTATCATCGTAAGGGATTTGATTTAGGTCATACTGAATGGTCTAGTGGTTTTCCCTACTTTCTTCAATTTAAGTCTGAATTTGGCAGTAAGGAGTTCATGATCTGAGCCACAGTCAGCTCCCAGTTTTGTTTTTGCTGACTGTATAGAGCTTCTCCATCTTTGGCTGCAAAGAATATAATCAATCTGATTTCGGTATTGACCATCTGGTGATATCTATGTGTAGAGTCTTCTCTTGTGTTCCTGGAAAAGGGTGTTTGCTATGATCAGTGCATTCTCTTAGCAAAACTATTAGCCTTTACCCTTCATTTTGTATGCCAAGGCCAAATTTGCCTGTTATTCCAGGTATTTCTTGACTTCCTACTTTTACATTCCAGTCCCCTTTGATGAAAAAGACATCTTTACTGGCTGTTAGTTCTAGAAGGTCTTGTAGGTCTTCATAGAACAATTCAACTTCAGCTTCTTCAGCATCACTGGTTGGGGCATAGACTTGGATTACTGTAATGTTGAATGGTTTGCCTTGGAAACAGAGACCATTCTGTCATTTCTGAGATTGCACCCAAGTACTGCATTTCAGACTATTTTGTTGACTATGAGATCTACCCCATTTCTTCTAAGGGATTCTTGCCCATAATAATGGATACAATGGTCATCTGAATTAAATTCTCCCATTTTAGTCCATTTTAATATTGATTCCTAAAATGTTGATGTTCACTCTTGCCATCTCCTGTTTAACCACTTCTAATTTACCTTGATTCATGGACCTAACATTCCAGGTTCCTGTGCAATGTTGCTCTTTACTGAACTTTACTTCCATCATCAGTCACATCCACAACTGGGCTTTGTTTTCACTTTGGCTCCGTCTCTTCATTCTTTCTGGAGTTATTTCTCCACTCTTCTCCAGTAGTATATTGGACACCTACTGATCAGGGGAGTTCACCTTTCAGTGTCATATCTTTTTGCCTTTTCATACTGTTCATGGGGTTCTCAAGTCAAGAATACTGAAGTGGTTTTCCATTCCCTTCTCCAGTGGACCATGTTTTGGCAGAATTCTCCACCATGACCCTTCCATCTCGGGTGGCCCTACATAGCATGGCTCATAGTTTCATTGAGTTAGATAAGACTGTGGTTCATGTGATCAGTTTGATTAGTTTTCTGTGATTGTGGTTTTCATTCTGTCTGCTCTTTGACAGATAAGGATAAGAGGCTTATGAAAGCTTCCTGATTGGAGAGACTGACTGTGGGAGAAACTGAGTCTTGTTCTGATGGGCAGGGCCATACTCAGTAATCTTTAATCCAATTTTCTGTTGATGGGTGGAGCTGGTAGGAATTTTTAAATGTAGAAAGGTAGAAAAAGCTTGGTATCTTTGTGATAGTTCATCTAAATTGGTCTGAGTATGGTCTAAAGAGAAATGATGTTGTGAAATCACTTTTATAAAAGACAGGAAGGGACAGTGTTCCTAGGTCAAACAGAAGGGAGTCAGGAGGCAACACAAATTTGAAGAGGTGTAGAAAAACTGCTTTTCTAAGTCTAATCAGAAAGTCACCATCTGTTTGTAGGGAAGTGAGGAATAGTCTGGGGGACCCTCTGCCAGAGACTGAAGTGGGAAGTCCAGTTCTCAGAGAAGCTGCATAGTGTAAATGTCCCTGGACGTAGGAAGAAATACTTTTACTTTGAAATGTAGAACTCTAGGCTAAGATGCTGCAACCAGAGAAAAGAAGTATCACCAAACACAGTGGGAAAGCTGTCTCATGCCAGAGCCTGGTCAAGGACAATGTCACTCTAGCAAGTAAAGACATCTCATTAAGCTCAGAGAAAGGTGTTAACAGGTTTCCGCAGATTTCTTCTCCCTTGGGACTGGCCTGACAGGACAATATAATAGGGATCAAACAGTGTTCAACTCATTAGGTTACATTTCTTTAGCAATAGTTAGATGGAAAATATGTGGTTGAACATAAGCCAGAGTATTCAATGTGTTTATTAGAATTACATGACAAACACATTTCACAATATCTAATGAAGTGTCTCCATAGCAGAGAGCAATGACATTTAGCGTGGATTTCCAAAGTGTTCCTTGGCTACTCAGTCATGCCCTGGGGAGCAGAAGAGAGTAGAAGGGAATATACATATAGATCAAGGTGAAGGGTGGATTTCCAGGTAAATTTTGTGTTGACAAATGATATTGCAATGACACTTGTTTAGAGAATTACAAGAGATGATTCTCTCACCACCTCTGCCACTTAGAAATTCTATAACCACAAGCTGCTCAGTTTACTTCTTTATGCTGCCATGTAGCCACTTTCATATTCACTTGCTGTAACAAGTTATCTGTCTCTGGACTAATATCAGAACTATGCCTGTTTTGTTCTCTACTGCACAATGGTTTCATAATGCCAGGAACAGAGTAGATGCTAAGCAAGGATCTGCTGAACAAATAAGTAAATTAGTGATTCTAGCATTATCTGGGACTGGGTGACTCAATGCCAGTTTCTAGGTTAGTGATCTTAGAAATTAAACCACAAAAAACCTAATTCAATTTATGATGCTCTGAATGGCTCTTTGGTATCTTGAAAGGCCTTTGATCATTGAAATAAATAAACACAACTGACTGGCAAAAATAATAAGGATCCACAAACTTCCCCACCAATTATATCCTGCCCCCACCACCCCCCAAGCCTCTAGAGATAATCCCCTAAATGAAAAAGTTGGATTTGCCACATCTTAAAATCCTATGTGCCAGGCTCTTGTTTATTTTTTCCTTCCTCAAATAGTTATTAGAAAAATTAAACGAAATGCAGAAAAGTAGAAAGAAAAAGTATAGTTTTATAGTATTAGAGATACATGGATGACAGACGATCAGAATAACCAGCTTAGACAGTGTCATTGAGGTAACACTTTAGTAAAGAAGCCATGAAATGAAACGAATACATCCAGACAAGGCCACATGAGGTTAACTCTCCTGGCAGATGGATCAGCTGACAGAACCGTAGCCTGACTCCATAATGAATAGGAGCTCAGAAAGTATTTCTTATGAAGGACCATCACTTTCAGAATTTTCAAAACCTTGAATGTGGAGTAATTCAGATTTCTGGCAGTCAGCTTAAAAAAACTGTCTTCATGTTTTACAATGGATGAATAAGTGAATTGATGAATAGGATGCTGGTCATGGTGTAGAAAATTAAAACAGAGAATAAAAGGCTCATTGGAAGTGGCTCAGAGGCCAGATCTAAAAGGAGAAATCTAAGGGACAAAGAGGTAAGAAGCAGTGTGGGGAAGGGGCTAAAGTGAAATGCGAAGCCAGAAAGCCTCATGTTTAGATGATTCACTGTACTGGTGAAGTAGCCTTGGATTACATGGCTAAATCTGAAATTTGGGCTTCTCCTCTGCACAACAGAAGTGACCCATGCATGTCCCTAACACACACTCTCCTGGTCACTTGAGGAAAGGATAAGATCATGTAAGACCCCTTGGAGAAGGAAACAGCAACCCATACAGTATTCTTGCCTGGGAGATTGCATGGACAAAGGAGTCTGGTGGGCTGCAATCCATGGGGATGCAAAGAGTCAGACATGGCTAATGACTAAATAACAATAACAACAATCATTTTACCCTTTTTTAGCAGCTTTATTGAAATACCATTGACATATACAACTGATCCATTTAAAGTATTCAGTTTAATAGTTTTTAGCCTAGTCACAGAGTTATATGACCATCACTATGATCAACTTTAGAAAATTTTCATTGTCTAAAAAAGATACCCTATGGGACAAATTGAGAGAATAGCATTGTCATATATATACTGAAAGTGAACGCCACTCAGTCTTATCTTATTCTTTGCAATCACATGAACTATACAGTCCATGGAATTCTCCAGGCCGGAATACTGGAGTGGGTAGCTGTTCTCTTCTCCAAGGGATCTTCCCAACCCAGGGATCAAACCCAGGTCTCCCACATTGCAGTCAGATTCTTTATCAGCTGAGCCACCAGGGAAGCCCAAGAATACTGGAGTGGGTAGCCTATCCCTTCTCCAGCAGATCTTCCTGACCCAGGAATCCAACAGGGGTCTTCTGTATTGCAGGTGGATTCTTTACCACTTAGCCGCTGGGGAAGCCCCCTTGTGTAACATAGCTAGCTAGTGGGAAACTGCTGTATAGCACAGGAAGCTCAGCTCCATGCTCTATGATGACCGAGAGGAGAGGGATTGGGGGTGGGAGGGAGCCTCAAGAGGGAGGGGCTGTATGTATACATATAGCTATTCACGTTGTTATACAGCAGAAACTGACAACATTGTAAAGCAACTGTACTCCAATTAAAAATAAATAGATCAAAATAAAATTAAAATAAATAAGATGAAAAAGATACCCTATAATTATTAGCAGTCATTCTCCCATTTCATTCTTCCCATCTCATATACACATACAGACACACACACCACCACCACCACCCCAAGCCCTAGGCAACCACTAATCTACTGTACTTTCTGTCTAGAGATTTTCCTCTTCTGAACATTTCATATAAGTGAGTTAATACAATAAGTGGTCTTCTGTGACTGGATCCTTTCACTCAGGATCATTTTCAAGGTTCAGTCACATTTTAGCATGAATCACTACTTCATTCATAGCTGATTTATCAACTAATAATCTTCCTTTCAGGGATATACCAAGTTGTCTGACCACTCACGAGCTGATGAATATTTGGGTTGCTTGTACTTTTGCTATTGTGAATAATGTTGCTGTGAAAATCTGTCACCAGTTTTGGTATAGACTTAGGTTTTCATTTCTCTTGAGTGCATACCTGGGAATGGAGTGGCTGGACCCTGTGGTAACTCTGTGTTTGACATTTTGAGGAACAGCAAGCTTCTTTTCCAAGCATCTGCACCATTTTACAATTTTAAGTTTACAGTGCCTTTGAGGAATGCCCGGAAGACCAGTATTCTTGAACAGAGTGTGCAGTGGGAGGAGTAGAATTTGAAAAAAATCCGTAACAGGAGGCATCAAATAGGTCACTACAGGCTATTGGGAAATTTTTATTTTTACTCTCAAAAATGTTCAAAGCCATCAGAAGATTTTGATCACGAGGGTCGTGTGATCTAAGTAACATTTTAGCAGGACTTTCCTGGAAGTTGTGTTTAGAGCAGACTGAAAGGGGAGGGGATTGGAGCACAGGCTTGTTACAGGCTATGACAGTGATCAACAAGAGGAATGTTGATGGCTTGGACCAAAAGAGATGGAAAGAAACATGACTGGAGTCTGAATACATTTGGAAGATAGGACTTAATTTCTCTAGTGAAGCTGAGAATCATTTTATATCTACTTTTAGTCTGCATCCAAAATGTGATTGAGATTTTATTGATATTCTACTGCTACTGCTGCTGCTAAGTCCTTCAGTCGTGTCCGACTTTGTGCGACCCCATAGACGGCAGCCCACCAGGTTCCCCCATCCCTGGGATTCTCCAGACAAGAACAGTAGAGTGGGTTGCCATTTCCTTCTCCAATGCATGAAAGTGAAATGTACTGAATTGGAAGGGATTCACTGAATTTATAGATTAACTTGGAGGACATCTGCCACAGTATGGTTTCTCCTGCATGGACATTTATTCCCATCTTCTTTTATGACTATAGTAAAGGTTTGCAGTTTTCCTCATGTAGGTAGATCTGTAAATTTCTTTTTAAGATCTTTTGTATGAGAGGGGGGTGTGTGTATGTGTGTCTAACAGGCTATGACTGATGCAGAGAAAAATACAGACTTTTGTGTATTTATTTTTTAACTGGCTATTTTACTCAGCTCTCATTAGCCCTAATATATTTTCAGCTGTATGCTCATATGCCAAGAAGTTTAATTACCTATTTCCATTATTTAGGCATGCTAGTTCTCTACCTGGGTAGGTGAGTTATGGTGGTAAAAAGGATTTGAAATTTATTTTATAGGCAAGGAAAGGTGGATCCTAGTGGTACATACCAGTGGAACTCCAGGATTTAGGGAGCAGCAAGGGAATGCCAGGATAAGAGCATGGTTGGGAATGAAGGAAGGGAAGAATTCAGGAGAAGGAAATTCTCACAAAGGTACTGAAATGAAGACTTAAGATATTTAAAGCAAGCTTGCAATTGTAACAGGGAAGAACAAATCTGACTCCATATTAAATCTGTTCCTTTAATTTTAATCCTTATGCTTTGTTGCTGGTGCTAAATCATGCTGAGTCTGCACCTTTTGTAAAAGAATTTTGCCTATAGCCTGAAATATAGGGGCTTGCCTATTCTCAGTGCTCTGACCTTTAAAAGTTCATTCATCTAGAGATGAAAAGTTGCAGAACAGAGAATAACATTTGTCTTGGAGGTTTATAGAAACATTGTGACCTGACCTACATGGACAGCTGCAAGAACAAAGAATTCCAACACCAAGAAGCTTGTAACAACTAACCATGCCCCTTCCACACTTTACCTTTTAAAATGCTTTGCTGAAACCCTTTGAGAAGTTCAGAGTTTTCGAGCATGAGCCACCAATCACCTTGCATGGCCCTGAAGTAAACCTTTCTCTGCTCCCAAGGCTGGTGTTTCAGTTTGTTTGGCCTCACTGTGCATCAGGTACATGAACTTGCATTTGGTAACAAGCTCATTTGATTTAAATTTATTAGGAAACTTGGAAGTTATGAGGCTGACAGTTTCATTGTATCTTTTCCAAAGCAAAGAGAATTTTCCATGGTTGCAAGGTTAGTAGCTAAACCTGGGCTAGAATACAATCCAGATTCCTTTCCATTCTCACTGCATTGAACAGCAGTCACCCTCACAGAGGAGGAGCCAAGCCAACAGAAAGTCAAGAAGCAGAGCCTTTTCTGCATCCCATCACTTCTGGTTGTGAAGAAGGTAGAATACTTTATGTTCTCCACTGGGTGTTGGGTTGGAGAGAGAGAAGATGAGAGGGAGGGAAGGAAAACAATCTGCTAAGCCATCAATTGCTTACCCTTCTGCAATGATTGGACCTTGGAGAAAACCACTTTCCTGGGCCTCAGCTATGATCACCTTAATAATACTGGAACCATTTAAACTGGAAGCTGCATCCAGTTCACAGATGTGTTTTGTTTTCACTGGATTTGAAAACAATTTTAACTTTTTGACAGCATTTAGAAGCCATGAAAATTTACATAAAATCCAGAACTCTGGCTTTTCTTTGAAAATGTGAAGGTCTTTCAACACTGAGCCAAGTTGCTGTATATTGTCTATCATCTATGTGGAGGGTTATCACTCACCATCTGCATCATTCTTACTTACTCATTTAGGTCACTCACCTTGCCTCCATGGGCTTTTCTAACATGATCTCACAATTTTTCCTGATCCAAGGGTCTGTGACTTTGTGATGTTCTGATTCCCAGCGTAGTCTTGGCAAATGCATCTCAAGTAAGGTTAACCCACACATCTGTCCCTCTGGATATGTCCACCTCTATGCTGTTTCAGGCTCAGCTGATTTCTCCACTTCCCCATTGTCTTAGCACACTTCCTATTCCTGAAGCCCAGGCCACTGGATCTTGGCAATACAACTGCAGAGGCTTCGCTAGTCATTTTGATGTTCTCTATTTCTCCCCTAAACTAAATGTCCTGGCTTCTGGCTTCTGCCCAGTATGACTTGGGAAGAAGGAAGTGATAGAACTGCCTTCCCTGGCTCCCTCTCAGAACAAATCCTTGTGATCTCTCTTTATCCCTCCATTCCACAAATTCTAGGGTAGTAAATGAGTCAGCAACAAATGATGGCCATTGTATATCTAAGGGAAAGAGCCCAGTGTTGACACTGGCTTCTCAGTCTGCTGGACGCTCCTGAAGGAGTAGAAAGGAAATAAGCAGAGGAATCATACCAGTGAAATAGAGGCCATTGTAATCTGTCAGAGCCCCAGGAACAGCCCTGTGCAGGGTGTGACTAGGGGGAAATGAGACAACTTAGGAGCAGGAAGAAGGAGGCGCTCATGCTGAAGAGTAGAGTTCCAAGAGCAACTTTATAGTCTAGGAAAGGGTGAGAATCTTAAGGACATCTGGGGAAAGACAGGAAGGTGAAAAACACATCAAGAGTGCCAGGCTGAAGCAGTTATTGCAATAGGAGAAAATAAGGTCATTGTGTTCAGTGTAAGATGATGGATTATAAGATGCAAATCTTAGCCATGAGGCCAAGGTACAAAAAGAAGTAGGCATATTGGAGAATCACCTGGTAAATAGGTTGAGAATCACAATTAAGTCCCATGATGACATCTCCTCTAGGTTAAATTGACAGACAGAGCTGGCTGATATTTTAGGTTTCATTGGACTTCCCTGCTGGCTCAGATGATAAAGAATCTACCTGCAATGCAGGAGACCAGAGTTTGATTCCTGGGTCAGAAAGATCCCCTGGAGAAGGGAATGGCAACCCACTCCAGTATTCTTGCCTGGAGAATCCCACAGGCAGAGGAGCCTTGCAGGCTACAGTCCAAAGTGTCACAAAGAGTCGGACATGACTGAGCAAGTAACACACTAGGCTTCACAGGGGTCTGAAAATATTCCGAGGTTAGTTTGATACTGTGGCTAAGCCTCAGCTCTGCATGAATTCTGTGACTTCCTTAACTTTCTATGTTCTTAGACTAATTTGATGTACATTCCTCCAAAAACTGTTTTTCCATTGTGTTCTTCTCAAGAATAATCACCTAATCCTCTAATCACCTAAATAGAAACATGATTTACCCTCCTGTCTTCTCTCATTTACCATAATATCTCAAGTTACACAATTTCTGCCTTTCTTATATTTATCAAACTTTCCCTTCCTTCAAGGAAGTCTCTATGTTACAGTGAAGAACTGACTCCATGTTGGATCTGTTTTTGTTCTAACTTTCCTTCCTGCTACTTTTATTCACAAAAGGATACTGTGTATACATAATGGCTTGCCTTGGGAACCCTGCCCCTCTGTCTGAATGTTAAACCAAAATGCCTTTTTTTCAGGACTGTGTCCACCTGTGGATGGCTACCAGAGGAAGAAATTGACACATCCCCTCCTCCAGCCTGGCCATTCCAGGAGATATTTGCAAGACTAATGTCCTCTTTTCTTTACTTCTCAAATTCCCCCCTTCTCTGTTCTATAAAAGAACCTGGCATCCAGACCCCAATAAGATGGCTCATTTGAGATATTAGTCTTCCACCTTCTCAGTCAGCCAGCTTTCCGAATAGCCTTATTCCTTGCCTCAGCACCTCATTTCTGATTCATTGGCCTATTGTGAGGTGAGCAGAGTGAGTTTGGACTCAGTAGCATCTACTCTTATAAATTAAGCACTGAGTTTCATCATTTCTTATGTGAATTTCCCCAGTAGCTTTCTTACTCAAATTTCTGCCCCAAGTTTGTACCAAATCCGATCCTCCCTCTACACAGAATCCTGAATGACCTTTTGGAGATGAAAATCTAATATATTACTCTTAGTTTAAAACCCTTCCAGGCCTCATCCTAATTTTTAGGCAAGGTAACCATCTGACCTTTCTTTCAACCATTCTTCCTATTTTCTTCTCATGGTACAAAATTGCAGGAAATTGAAAGGACCTTCTCACCACTGTGACTCCAACTAGAATGCCTTACATGCTTCATTATCTAGATAGCTCTTAACCCTCCTTCAAAAAGCAGCTCAGATTTCTCCATCTCTAGGAAATCATTCCTGAAACTACAGCCCATGTTGATGCCTTTTTCATTTGGCTGCATTGGCCTGTAATCAATGCCTTTATGACCAGACTAGCTTCCCCAGAATAGACATGTTCTGGTCTGATCACTTTTCAGGCTGGGTGGCCTCTATACCCAGCACAGGGCCTGGGCAGATTTGGGTATAATTGTTGAATGAGTGAATAAATAAATAAAATGTTTGAATAAATGAATGGCTCAATCACTCCATCATCAGTGAATCTATTACTCCCCACAGTCTCAGGCTGAACTGAATTCTCTGTTAGTGGAAACTTACTCTGGGACCTTTATAAGGCACTTAGAGAGCCAGCTGAATCAAATATAATCAAATTACTAATCAATTTATTCACTTCTCTGTTCTCTAAAATTAGGAGCATGGGAATGAATATGTATGAACATGTGTAATTATAGACACTTACGCACATAAATCATCTGGCAAGGCTCCTGGTGCTGCACTCATAGGAGTGAGTCTTCACTGCAGAGCTCTCTCCAGAGCACCATACTCCAAAAGCAAAGTGGCTAAAGTCTCTCCCCACTTTTATAATGTTTTCATTGCATGTTCTTTGATAAGAACATTGCACGTTCTCTCAAAATCACCTGAATCTTCTAGTGATATTTCTGGGTGGAGTAGATCTATAAGGTTAGGGGAGATGAAGTGTGATATTGCTGGTTTTGAAATTGCATCACATACCCAGGAAACTAAATGTTCCTCTTGCTGGTCTTCTTTTCAAAGGATTAGCTGATAGCACTTACCAAGTTCTCCATTCTTTTAATTATTAAAAAGAAGACAGAAAAAAAAATTTTTTCCTTGTGGTGTCATATGGAAAGTCTGGATTGGTTATATTCTGTTTCTTAAAAAAGTTCTTAAGGAACTCATACCATGTGCTAAACCTGGAGGCTGGTCATTCATAGTTGCAGAAGTCTCCAGACTGTGAGCAAGGTTATGGATAATTCTATTCTAACAATGGTAAGAGTGTTGAAAAGTATGTGTCCTAAATGTTGGGGAAAGATATCTGTCACCTCTGTAGGATCAATCATGTGAAAAGAACAGGCTTTTGAAACTGAAAGATACTGGTTCAAATTCCAGGTCCATGACTTACTAGTTGTATAAACTCAAGCAAATTAAGTAACTGTCTGAGGTTTTTATTCCTAGTCTATAAATGAAGACAAATAATAAATATCTCATGAGATTGCTTAAGAGATTAAACAATATAGCATATGTAAAACATCAAGCAAAATTCCTAATATTTAGTGAGAAATTAGTAATAATATTCCCTCCCATCTCTCTCTCAGGTAATTACTAAGTTAAAAACTTAGTGAGCATTTAAGTACTTTGGTAAGTACTTAAGTATCCAGTTCTTGGAACTAAGTGGTCCACTGAAAAAGAATATGATTCATTTTAAACCAAAATGTAGTCTCATTCAGAACAACAATACTTCCACATAAAAGGCATCTAAATATTACCAGGTATCAGGCAGTTAGTCACAACAGGAACCCTGACATCTCTCTCCTGGTCTACAAATTTTCTTCAGTTCTAAGTTGAATGATAAGCTATTCTGTAGCAGACTCGGGTTTACAATAGTGAGGATGACATAACTACTGACCTACTATGGTAGTTATCAAGGGTTAATAGAAGTTGATATGCAAATGACAACTAGAGCTTTACAGGAGTTTATTGGAGACTATAATTCAGTATTCTGCCAAGTCTTTCTACTCTACAGTACTTGGCAATTCTCCACAATCCTGTGGGTTTTATATGTGAAGATCATCAGTAACGTAGTAAAATAGTTATCCATGTATTATCAGTGTTGTCTTCCATAGGTCACAGTTTCCATTTGCTGACATTCCTACTTATCAGTATTGAAATGTTATGAGTTTTATTATCAATTGAGATTGGCTTTAGATATTTTTAAACCTACCATGCAGAGTGGTATATATATATTTATTAGGATTTTTGATTGATAATTTTTGAATAATCAGGGTTTAAATTATATTTTCAAGTAGATTATGTATCACCAGGCTCCACTGCTAAGACATAGATACGCATTTTCCCAAATCTGCTTGTACAGTTACATTTCTTATATAGTTAAACAAAGATGATATTTTTTCCTCCTTTTGAAGCAGAACAAATGAAAAAAGTGTTTTGTGTGGGGGGGCTTTGTGTCATGTAGCAAGGGCTTCCATAGTGGATCAGATGGTAAAGAATCTGCCTGCAATGCAGAAGACCAGGGTTCTACCCCTCGGTTAGGAAAATCCCCTGGAGAATGGAATGGCAACACACTCGAGTATTCTTGCCTGTTGAATCCCATGGACAGAGGACCCTGGCAGGCTACAGTGTACGTGGTCCCAAAGAGTCAGACACGACTGAGTGTGAAAGTGAACACTTTCATTTTCATGTAGCAAATGTGAAAGTCTCAAACAAAATGTTTGAGAGATGCTGGCCAACAGGATACCCACAGTATCAGCAGTGGCCACAGGACTGGAAAAGGTCAATTTTCATTCCAATCCCAAAGGAAGGCAATGCCAAAGAATGCTCAAACTACTGCACAATTGCACTCATCTCACATATTAGCAAAGTAATGCTCAAAATCCTCCAAGCCAGGCTTCAACAATATGTGAACCATGAACTTCCAGATGTTCAAGCTGGATTTAGAAAAGACAGAGGAACCAGAGATCAAATTGCCAATATCCATTGGATCATCACAAAAGCAAGAGAGTTCCAGAAAAACATCTATTTCTGTTTTATTGACTATACCAAAGCCTTTAACTATGTGGATCACAACAAACTGTGGAAAATTCTTCAAGTGATGGGAATACCAGGTCACCTGATCTGCCTCCTGAGAAATCTGCATTCAGGTCAAGAGGCAACAAGTTAGAACTGGACCTGGAACAACAGACTGGTTCCAAATAGGAAAAGGAGTACATCAAGGCTGTATATTGTCACCCTGCTTTTTTAACTTATATACAGAGTACATCATGAGAAACACAGGGCTGGAAGAAACACAAGCTGGTATCAAGATTGCCGGGAGAAATATCAATAACCTCAGATATGCAGATGACACCACCCTTATGGCAGAAAGTGAAGAAGAACTAAAGAGCCTCTTGATGAAAGTGAAAGAGGAGAGTGAAAAAGTTGGCATAAAACTCAACATTCAGAAAACTAAGATCATGGCATCTGGTCCCATCACTTCATGGCAAATAGATGGGGAAACAGTGGAAAGAGTGACAGACTTTATTTTGGGAGGCTCCAAAATCACTGCAGATGATGACCGCAGCCATGAAATTAAAAGACAATTGCTCCTTGGAAGAAAAGCTATGACCAACCTAAACATCATATTAAAAAGCAGAGACATTACTTTGCCAACAAAGGACCACCTAGTCAAGGCTATGGTTTTTCCAGCAGTCATGTATGGATGTGAGAGATGGACTACAAAGAAAGCTGAGTGCAGAAGAATTGATGCTTTTAAACTGTGGTGTTGGAGAAGACTCTTGAGAGTCCCTTGGACTGCAAGGAGATCAACCAATCCATCCTAAAGGAAATCAGTCCTGAATGTTCATTGGAAAGGCTAATGCTGAAGCTGAAATTCCAATATTTTGGCCACTTGATGCAAAGAACTGACTCATTTGAAAAGACCCTGATGCTGGGAAAGATTGAAAGCAGGAGGAGAAGGGGACAACGGAGAATGAGATGGTTGGATTGCATCACCAACTCAATGGACATGAGTTTGAGTAAACTCCAGGAGTTGGTGATGGACAGGGAAGCCTGGCATGCTGCAGTCCATGGGGTCACAAAGAGTCGAACACTATTGAGTGACTGAACTGAACTAAGAGTACCCATTATTTTCAGAAATATCTAAGAATTGACCAGTTCATCTCCGACTTCAAAATTAGAGTTAATTTCTAATGGGCTCTTAGTGAGTTTACTTTTTAGGAGCAACTATCCAATCCAGTCACTTATAGAATCCTGCCCTGAGAACTGAATGACAGTAGGTTATCTAGGATCATGGATTCATAAAGGATTCTACTCCTGCAGTGTAAATCCAGCTATATTTGTAGTTCATCAAGTGATTATTCAAAACTCTAGCAAGAGGCATCAGAGAGATATCTGATTCACTGCTTTTTCCAGCATAAACTTAAAAAACTGTGGTTCTAGATCAGCCAACTCCAGAAAAGAATGCCATGGGGTCAAGTACCTTTTCCAACTTCAACTCAAATGCTGTTAAAGTTTCACACATTTGTGAAGTAAGACTAGCAACTTTCTAGTAATGAAACTTCCCTCCAAAAACATAAGATTTATTAGATTGCCAGTGGCAAACCCCACAGCGAAAAAGAAAGTTGTAGAGGATACTTTTCTAAGAATTTTGTCAAATCATGGGATGTTACATGATTTTGATGTGTATTAAATGTAATAAATGACATCTATTTTGTCAAATCATGGGATGTTACAACTGGAAAATTCCTTAGAGTCTATTTAATCTAAACTTCTCTTTTGTAAAAAGAGTGAAGTGACCCAGCTAATTAATAATTTAAGCTAGTAAGTTATCTTGTCACGTTTTCCATTTATTGCTTAATTTACAAAATGCTACCCTGAGGTCTCTACTTAACTCTTGACAACCTCATGTAATAGGCAAGGTAAGTGAGATGATATTTTCCAGGCTGGAGAATAAAAGTTTAAAGGGCAACCAGAGGGGGAAAAAAACACAGAGCTTTGGACTGGTAATGGCAGGAGTTTGGCATTTTCTCCCTACTACTCAGGACTTTGGAATTCCCAGGTGTCCCAGTGGTAAAGAATCTGCTTACCAGTGCAAGAGAAGAAGGAGAAGTGGGTTCAATTCCTGGATCATGAAGACCCCTGGAAGAGGAAATGGCAACCTACTCCAGTATTCTTGCCTGAGAAATCCCATGGACAGAGGAGCCTGTACAGCCCATGGGGTCACAAAGAGTCAGACATGACTGAGTGACTGAGGACACACCACAGATACATGACTTGCAGGCTAAAATCTTGTTGCTGTTTAATTGCTCAGCCTGTCCAACTATTTTGTGATCCCATGGACTGTAGCCCACCAGGCCCTTCTGTCCATGAGATTTCTCAGGCAAGAATACTGGAGTGGGTTGCCATTTCCTCCTCCAAGAACTCTGCATCTTTAAGCAAATTATTCTCCTTCTCTGAAGCTCAGTTTCCCTGCCTGAGAAGAAGGACTGCACAGATGCTCTCTAACGGTCCTGTTATATTCCTAAGTGATCAAGCTGTGTGTGTGTGTGTGCTAAGTTGCTTCAGTCATGTCTGACTCTTTGTGATCCCATGGACTGTAGCCCACCAGGCTCCTCTGTCCCTGGGATTCTCCAGGCAAGAATACTGGAGTGGGTTGTCACTCCCTCCTCTAGGGGATCTTCCCATCCCAGGGATCAAACCATCATCTCTTATGTCTCCTACATTGGTTGGCAGATTCTTTACTGCTAGTGCCACCTAGGAAAACTCTGCTCAGGATGACCTCAAATATCATACACCTCTGTCCCTCTTCCTGCCATTTCTAATAGTCATTCAATAACAAAATCACTCATCAAGAATTCATTCATCTCTATGTCATATAGACAAAACCTAGGAAGCTAGACTGGGAAACAGTGTTGTGCTTGGTCTGCCCATGTCAAGGCTGAGATTAGCCATGAGATCTGAGCTTCCAAGGCTATACAGCATTGGGTGCCCACAGGCCTTTCTTGAATTCACCTTGTCTATTAAGTGACAAGGAACGACATAGGGTAAGATGCATGCTTTATTTATGCCATGATCATTCTTTCCAAGATGATAGTCATAAGGAACAGAATGACAGGACATATTTTATAAACATGGAAGTTTTGTTATAATAGAAAAATCATTGTATTTAAACGATCAAATCTGAGTATTCTGAGTATTCTGAGTGTCTGAGTATTCTGATACTCAGTCTCTATCTTAACATTGCCTCCCTTCACTAGTCACCTCAATTTTCAGTTGTGTCATCTTTTAAATTGAAGGGTAGCAATCTCCCTAATGGATGGGATTCAATCCTCCATGTGAAAGGAGCTAACATGTTTGTATAAGCACACATATATGGAAGATATCAAACTCACCAGTTATTGAAAGTACAAATTAAAATGTTTGTATAAGTATATGCATATAATGATTACATAGAGTGTATATATATATGATATATATTTTATATTTATTTATAAAGAGTTTAAATATATTTATATATACTTTCAGTTCAGTTCAGTCACTCAGTCATGTCCAACTCTTTGCAACCCCATGAATCGCAGCACGCCAGGCCTCCCTGTCCATCACCAACTCCCGGAGTTCACTCAGACTCACGTCCATCAAGTCGGTGACGCCATCCAGCCATCTCACCCTCTGCCGTCCCCTTCTCCTCCTGCCCCCAATTCCTCCCAGCATCAGAGTCTTTTCCAATGAGTCAACTCTTCGCATCAGGTGGCCAAAGTATTGGAGTTTCAGCTTTAGCATCATTCCTTCCAAAGAAATCCCAGGGCTGATCTCCTTCAGAATGGACTGGTTGGATCTCCTTGCAGTCCAAGGTACTCTCGAGTACTTCTCCAACTCTTGGTACTTCTCCAACACCACACTTCAAAAGTATCAATTCTTCGGCACTCAGCCTTCTTCACAGTCCAACTCTCACATCCATACATGACCACAGGAAAAACCATAGCCTTGACTAGACAGACAAAGGTTGGCAAAGTAATGTCTCTGCTTTTCAATATGCTATCTAGGTTGGACATAACTTTCCTTCCAAGAAGTAAGCGTCTTTTAATTTCATGGCTGCAGTCACCATCTGCAGTGATTTTGGAGCCCAGAAAAATAAAGTCTGACACTGTTTCCACTGTTTCCCCATCTATTTCCCATGAAGTGATGGGACCAGATGCCATGATCTTCGTTTTCTGAATGTTGAGCTTTAAGCCAACTTTTTCACTCTCCACTTTCACTTTCATCAAGAGGCTTTTGAGTTCCTCTTCACTTTCTGCCATAAGGGTGGTGTCATCTGCATATCTGAGGTTATTAATATTTCTCCCGGCAATCTTGATTCCAGCTTGTGCTTCTTCCAGTCCAGTGTTTCTCATGATGTACTCTGCATAGAAGTTAAATAAGCAGGGTGACAATATACAGCCTTGATGTACTCCTTTTCCTATTTGGAACCAGTCTGTTGTTCCATGTCCAGTTCTAACTGTTGCTTCCTGACCTGCATACAGATTTCTCAAGAGGCAGATCAGGTGGTCTGGTATTTCCATCTCTTTCAGAATTTTCCAGTTTATTGTGATCCACAGTGTATTTATGTATTAAGTATCATATAAAACCAAGTAAATTCTGAAAGAACAAAAATTCTCAGTTTTAGAGAAGTGGATTAAAACTTATACTCTTGTAGCAGTTAGGAACAATAACAACTGATACATAACTATTTAGGAAAAGCAATTTGTCAACATAATTCTAAGGAAACATGCTATATGCACAAGGATATTCCCTAAGAAGAAAAACACAAGAAATTACCTTGAGATATTTGAAAACCGGTGATGTTACTTTGGTACATCACTTAACATGGACTATTCCTCAGGCCTTAAAATCATAACTCTGTATCACATGGAAGACTGCATAGTATGTAGAAATGCTTTGTCTAGTAATATCAAGTTTCCAAGTAGAATAAAAAATTATAACCACCTCTGCAATTAGGTAAAATTCACCTATTAGGGTAGGCTAAGTGCTATTAAAAATAATCCCCAAACCTCAGTAGCTAAAACTAATAAAGCTTCATTTCTCACTCACATCACAGTCTGATTTAGGTCAGCAGGGAATGATGTGTGGTCTCTACTCTGTGCAGTTAATCAGGGACACAGGATTCTTATCAGTAGTGATTGGGTCACTTTCTAGTGCCTCCTCCCCTGGATCCTTTTCATCTGGAGGGCAGAGGGAGAAAATGAGACATGAAGAAGGCTTACCTGCTCTTAACTACCTCTTCTTGAAAGTGACAAGCATGGCTTCTGCTCAAGAAGATTGGCAAGAACAAGTCACACGGCCCCTGGCCAGACCTAGAATAAGGTGGGTAGAAGGCTCATGTAGTGAGTACTCAGGAGGAAAAGAGGGTGGGTCTGGTGAGCACCTGGCCAGTCTGTGTCATGCTCAGTTCAGTTCAGTTCATTCTCTCAGTCGTGTACGATTCTGCAATCCCATGGACTGCAGCACACCAGGCCTCCCTGTCCACCACCAACTCCCGGAGTTTACTCAAACTCATGTTCATTGAGTCGGTGATGCCATGCAACCATCTCATCCTCTGTCATCCCCTTCTCTTCCCGCCTTCAATCTTTCCCAGCATCACGGTCATTTCAAATGAGTCAGTTCTTTGCATCAAGTGGCCAAAATATTGGAGTTTCAGCTTCAGCATCAATCCTTCCAATAAATGTGTTATGATATGTATATGAATTAACAGTAAGAGAATGTAAACAGAGAAAGGGTAGATTTACTATAGAGCTAGGTTTACTTGCTAATAAAAGGTTTATTTATTTATTTAAGATATAGGCAATTTTGTCTTTTTTATATTATCTTCCATTTAAGAGCTACAAATATGATTAAATAAAAGATTAGCCTAAAACACTGGTGTTAGGTTAAATAATATATAAGGCTAATTCTGTCTCTAATACCCATGACTAGTAATTGCAACATATTGAGA
The DNA here is from genome assembly GCF_027580195.1 of Bos mutus. Lineage (NCBI taxonomy): Eukaryota > Metazoa > Chordata > Mammalia > Artiodactyla > Bovidae > Bos > Bos mutus. The sequence goes on from NC_091627.1 coordinate 56,042,347, forward strand.
TTTTATCATCCAGCCTCATATCTGTGTATGCCTTCTCATGTCTTCCAAGAACCTGGACCTCAAGAAATATGGTCTAAATTTTGCAGACCATTTGATGGGAGATCTGAAGCATGGACACTCATTACCGGGATAGAAGATTTTAATTAAGCTCCATATGCAATTATAACTTTGCTGCTTATTAACAGTGATGAGAAAAATTACACAGCTATGATCACTGGCAGAGCTATTAATGGGTTTCTTGATGACATAACATTTGTTTAATGGAAGTATTTCCTTTTATGAACAAGCACCTTCTGAGGGCAATTTGTCATTGTTATTAATTCAAGATCATTTCATCTGTCACTCAATACCAGGTCCAATTAAGAAAAAGAGGCTGGCATGAGGCTCCACTGAGTATCTCTGCCAGGCAGAGAGGTTTAATAATAAAAATAAATCGGGATGAATTAAGGGGTCAGGTCTCTTAAAACACAAAAAAGACCAGAGGTACTGTACAAAAAAAAAAAAACTGATTTTTTTTTTTTCCTTCTAGAAAGATAAAAATTGTTTATGCAGCTTGGGTGATTAGCAATAAAATTCTTTGCATGCAAAATAAAGTGATCATTTTTTTCCTGTAATAAAGAGATGAGAGTCACTTTGGGGGTGGTCCAGTCCAGCCTTGAATATTCTTTATTTACATGCTTCCACCAAGCCGTGATGGAATGAACACATTGAAAAGTAATCACCTCTGAATAGGTTTATGGTGCAAAAGCGAGTGTATTTGTTTGCTAGGGCTGCCATAACAAAATGCCACAAATGGGGTGGCTTACAAAACAAGGGTTTAATTTTTCACAGTTCTAGGGGCTGGAAGTTCAAGATCAAGGGATCAGAAGGTTTGCTTTCTCCTGAGGTTTGCAGGTGGTCATCTTCTGGCTGTGTCCCCACATGGCCTGTTCTCTGTACAAGCATCCCTGATGTCTCACCATCTTCTTAAGAAGATCAGTTATATTGGATTAGATCTCCATTTTTATAACTTAATTTAACCTTATTAACCTCTTTAGTGACTGTCTCCATGTACAGTTGCATTGAAGGTTTAGGGTTTCCGCATATAAATTTTGGAAACACAGTTCAGATCAGAGTAGTGGTTATATTACTTTTTTTGAAAGTATTTATTTCATTTTGGCTCTGCTAGGTCTTCCTTGCTCTGCGGGCTTTTCTCTAGTTGTGGCAAGCGAGGGCTACTCCCTAGTTGTGCTGTGTGGGCTTCTCATTGCCATGGCTTCTCTTGTTGTGGAGCATGGCCTCTAGGGCACGCTGGGTTCAGTAGTTGCAGCTCCCAGGCTCTAAAGCACAGGCTCAATATTGTGGTTCATGGGCTTAGTCTCCCCGCAGTATATAAGATCTTCCCAGATCAGGGATGGAACCCACTGTGTCTCCTGCATTGGCAGGTAAATTCTTTACTGCTGAGCCATCAGAGAAGCCTTTTATTATTTTTTAATTCCAAACACAGATGAATGAGATCTCCAAACTCCAGACATCCATCATAAACTTAATCTAGAAAGAAAGACAGGCAGAATAAACACACTCTCCCCCTCTAGCCAGGAAGTATATCCTGTGTGATGATGATTTCTTGTCTGCTGTACTTTCACACATCATGTCCTCCTTCAGATGGACTTCCCTCATAGCTCAGTTGGTAAAGAATCTGCCTGCAATGCAGGAGACCCCAGTTTGATTGCTGTGTCAGGAAGGTCCTTCTTCAGAGTCTTAACACTATCTCCACTTTACAGATTAAAGGATCTAGAAGACAGATTTTCTAACTTCTCTAAGGTCGCACAACTACCAAATTTAGTTTCAAATTCTTTTTAGAACTGTAATCCTTTTTGATGGAATTTAGGCTTGTGATAGAAGCAAAACAGCAACCGGGAGACACAGAGGGGTTGTGGGAGAGAACATGAATGCTAGTTATATATGCCCTGTAGTCACGTCCCTACCTGAGGCAACAATTCTCAGGTGGGAGGTGGGAGTCTAGCCTAGTGTGAAATGATGGTAATACTGCTGCAGTTAACCGAGCTCCTGGCAAGAGAGAAGATGTAGATGTGAGGGCATGTGGAGTGTTCAGTAAGGTACCCATTGTTGAACTAAGAAGAAGTGCTCAGGTCACAGGGTTAAAGGGGAACCCAATGAGCTGTGTGCATTATTTTGTCCAAGGGTAGAAAACATTTCCTCTACCCATCCTAGGGTCTTGGTTGGGTCTCTGTAATAAAAGATTGACAAGAGAAAAGCAAACAAGCTTACAGCATACATATATCATATATCCTTGGGAGGAACTCAGAAAAGAGTAGATCAAAAAAGTGGTATAGAATTCAGGCTTATTAGCATTTCAACAACAAAAACAAAAAACCACAAACAAAACAAAACAATAAATTTGTAGAGAAGAGGCAAGACAAAGAGAGGAGTTTTTAGGCTTCCACAAGAAACTGTGGGAAGGTAAACATAAGGGAAAGCTATGGTAGATAAAGGCTAGTTAGTAAAATTCATCCTCTCCAGATTGATCAGAGTCTAAAGCTGTCTCCCCTGATAATTAACTTTTGTACTTCCTGATGGAGAGGGAAAGATGGACACCTTTGAAAATGTATGTCCTACTTCATGGCAAATAGATGGGGAAACAGTGGCTGACTTTATTTTTCTGGGGTCCTAAATCACTGCAGATGGTGATTTTAGCCATGAAATTAAAAGACACTTACTCCTTGGAAGAAAAGTTATGACCTATCTAGACACCATATTAAAAAGCAGAGGCATTACTTTGTCAACAAAGGTCCGTCTAGTCAAGGCTATGGTTTTTCCAGTGGTCATGTATGGATGTGAGAGTTGTACGGTGAAGAAAGGTGAGTGCTGAAGAACTGATGCTTTTGAACTGTGGTGTTGGAGAAGACTCTTGAGAGTCCCTTGAACTGAAAGGAGATCCAACCAGTCCATCCTAAAGGAGATCAGTCCTAGGTGTTCATTGGAAGGACTGATGCTGAAGCTGAAACTCCAATATTTTGGCCACCTGATGCGAAGAGCTGACTCATTTGAAAAGGCCCTGTTGTTGGGAAAGATTGCAGGCAGAAGGAGAAGGGGATGACAGAGGATGAGATGGTTAGATGGCATCACCGACTCAATGGACATGAGTTTGGGTAAACTCCGGGAGTTGATGATGGACAGTGAGGCCTGGCATGCTGCGGTTCATGGGGTCGCAAAGAGTTGGACATGACTGAGTGACTGAACTGAACTGAACTGAACTTTTAGGCAAGTATGGGGAGAGCAGGGAGCTTTTCTTGTATCTTGTGTGCTTGTGTGCTAAATTGCTTCAATCACGTCCAACTCTGCAACCCCACGGGCTGTAGCCCATCAGACTCCTCTGTCCATGGGATTCTCCAGGCAAGAATGCTGGAGTGGATTGCTATTTCCTTCTCCAGGCATCTTCCTAACCCAGGGATCTAACCATCTCTCTTATGTATCCTGCATTGCATTGGCTGGCATGTACTTTATCACTAACACCACTTGGGAAGCCCCTTTCTTGTATCTGCTTGCTCTCAATTGTCCTCAGCTCAATATATCTCCTAAAAGTGGAAGTGCCATATTTTGGAGCATCATAGTCTAGTGTCGTCCTTCAGTTGTTAAGGATCTGGAAGTTGGAGGGAAGAATATAGGAAGATAGGAAGAATCAAAGGGAAAATACACAGAGTAAAGAAGAGGAAGCAGTAGAAAAAAGATATCTGTATTGTACCTCCTCCTATTCAATTCCTTATGTCAGGGACCACAGGACATAAGCTAAAAAACTGAGTCTGATACGCATTACTTTGACATCCTGTGTCTTGAACTCCTTTTTGGCCTGGTGTAAAGAATCTGTGTGCCAATGCAGGAGGCACAGGAGACTCGCATTTAGTCCCTGGGTCAGGAAGATCCCCTGGAGGAGGACATAGCAATGTACTCCAGTATTCTTGTCTGGAGAATCCCCATGGACAGAGGAACCTGGGAGGCTATGGTCCATGGGGTCTCAAAGAGTCAGACACAACTGAAGCAACTTACTACATAGTACATACACATGGCCTTTTTATCCTTAAAATATCTTCTTCATAGGATTATTGAAATAAAGAAAATAAATAATAGAGGTAAATCACAGCAAATTTACAGCAAATGTTTTCTACTTCTTACTAGCTTCCTAGCATTGGACAAGAGACTTAAAATCTGTCTCAAGCTCCTCATTTCTAAAATGAGAATAATGGGATAATGATGCTTTTTCAAGAGATTGTTATGAGAAATATTTTTATTTATATAACTTTATTCATATATGTATGTCTTTAGTATAAATATATGAATAATTCACATTCATATATAAATGAATATAAAATTTTTAATTCATATAAAAATAAATATAATTGTACCCACTATATAATGCATAGTATTTATATTTACTGATGATCAATGATTTTATTTACATATACATTTAGTTTATAATTTGGATGATATACTTAAATGCAGCAACAAACAGCAGCATACTCAGTGGCAGCATTCAAATAGGACAGGGTGGGAGTATAGAGAATTTTAGAATAATGATAAAACCACCCAGAAGTCAGCCTGATTTTTATCATCACCAGTCAGTGATGAAATACCCTCCCTACTATGGCAGATGACTTCCATTTCCATTATGGCAGACCACTTCTCTTATTAAGAGATACTATACATAATTCTTTCTCTAGTCAGGGGCATTAACAAAGAAGACCCTGGATAAGGACTAGCTTAACAAATATCAAATAGAATTTCTTATATGTGTGAATAACTTTAATTTTGAAATGCACTCGGGCACATTTACTCATTTGGTGTTGTTAAGGTTGAGTCACCCTGATTGAGATTCCACACAAGTTCACCACAGGCTTGCTGTCTATTACTACTCAGTCCTGGCTGCCTTGTGAACCTCCTGGGGAGCTATAAAAAAGATCAATATCTATGCTTCACTTCAGGCCAATTAAATTGGAATTTCAAGGTGAGCGATGCCTGGTCACTGGCGGTAACTTTTCAAAGCTCCTCAAATGATTCTACCATGAAACCAGGGTTGAGAAGACCAGAGCCAGGTCATGTTCATGATGATTATATGATTAGACTGGCATTGGTCTCATAAGTTCATATTGGAATATCTCCCCATTCCTCAATTTTTCATCTACAAAAAGAGAATAAAGTACCCACATCAAAGGGCTGTTGTGAGGTGTAAATGAGATAATTCGTGCAGTGCATTGAGAACAGTACCTGGCACACAATAAGAATGCAATAAATACAGGCTATTACAATTATAACAACACTTTGGCACATGACCTTGGCAAGAGGCCATTGCTGTCCATTATATGCATAAGGAAACGAGCTCAGAGAATTTAGTTGCTAGCCCAATCAGAGCTTGTAAATGAGAAAGGAAGAAACAGATTATGGGCTTAGAGATCAGGAATAGTATGTACAGTACCAACTGCCTTGAGATTTTTTAAACACCCACCAAAAACAGAGTCTGATATATGACTATCAAGCCTTCTATTGCAATTATCTTAACCTTCTTTGCCTACTGTATGTTCCCAGTCAGCACCACATTTTAGACTCAGGTGAGCAAGGTTCTACTTGGTCCCCACTTCAGGACACCGCACATTTTTGGTCTCTTTCCAGCAGCTGGCAGTTTGAAGGCCAGATCAGGACATCTACTGGGAACCTGAGCCCAACTGGGTCCTATATGATAAGCTTAAGTTCCCATTTGGACCAGAGGACTCCTGTTGTCCAGGGTAATTTTTCTTTAGTGGAATTGCACAAGACTGGGTTGCCAGAATGGAGCTGATATGCTGATTTGAAGAGGTTCAAATTATTTCTCTAAAAGGAATCCCCAAAAACTTTTTGCTTAGCCCCATTACACCTTAAAGGCAGCCTTGTTTCCAATGAGCAAACTGTATATTTCAAATTTAAACATGCAAACATTTTCACTGGAAATGTTGATTACTACATTTCTCTAAGCCTGCAAGTTTTTCATTTATAAGTGAAAGAAAACAATCCAAAAAACATTATGCATACTCAGAAGCAAAATTATAGTGCTGGGCATAAAAGCAGCAATCCCAGGTACTCTCAGTTCAGTTCAGTTGCTCAGTCGTGTCTGACTCTTTGCAACCCCATGAATCGCAGCACGCCAGGCCTCCCTGTCCACCACCAACTCCCGGAGTTCACTCAGACTCAAGTACATCGAGTCAGTGATGCCATCCAACCATCTCATCCTCTGTCATCCCCTTCTCCTGTCCCCAATCCCTCCCAGCATCAGGGTCTTTTCCAATGAGTCACCTCTTCGCATCAGGTGGCCAAAGTACTGGAGTTTCAGCTTTAGCATCATTCCTTCCAAAGAAATCCCAGGGCTGATCTCTTTCAGAATGGACTGGTTGGATCTCCTTGCAGTCCAATGGACTCTCAAGAGTCTTCTCCAACACCACAGTTCAAAAGCATCAATTCTTCGGCGCTCAGCCTTCTTCACGGTCCAACTCTCACACCCATACATGACCACAGTAAAAACCATAGCCTTGACTAGACAGACCTTTGTTGGCAAAGCAATGTCTCTGCTTTTGAATATGCTATCCAGGTTGGTCATAACTTTCCTTCCAAGGAGTAAGCATCTTTTAATTTCATGGCTGCAGTCACCATCTGCAGTGATTTGGGAGCCCAGAAAAATAAAGCTCTAGTGAATGATAAAAGGTGCTTGTGCAGCTTATTAAAATGTATTTCTGTATTCTATGACCTCTCAGGCTGGTGAGATAGACAAATGAATGGTGTATGAGTTGATACCCCATATCAGCACCTGCTTAATCTCTAAAACTCAGTTTTTTTATCTGAGGGCTAGTAACAGTACCCATCTGACGACGTTGTTGAAGGGAATGAATGAAATAAATAGGTAGTAAATAGCTTAGCATAATGCAACCAATGTTAATAACACTGCAATATTAATTCTACTAATAGTTTCATGAGTAACATTGTACATGCTTAGTAAACACTGGCCTCAGAGCATTTTGTAATAAGTGGGATGATAAAACTACTGACATTCAGTGCTGAAAATGTATAGGAAAAAAGCAACAATTTCCACTGGGAAAACAGTGAATGGCTTCTTGGAAACAGTGTTTATAGGCTTATTAGAAGGAGAAGCATAGTGTTTTCACGGTATGAATGAGGATTTGAGGGTGGGATGGGACAGAGAAAAGAGAGAAAGTCTACATGGATTACCAGGAGCCAAGTTGGGGGGTGGAAAAGCGGCTTCATGCGTGGCTGAGTGAAGAATTTAGGGGCAGAAAGGTCAGTAGATAAGCCTAACACCCTACTTAGAGAAATCTGCAGACAAGCTTCAATCTTTCCTTGACACGTCTGCAATGATCCTAAAGGCACATTGACGCTGATGAAGTTTGACACCTGCCATGTATGTGATGAGCAGAGGAATTACTCTTCTGACACTCGAGAAAGACATCACTGCCCAAGAGGCAGTCAAGTCTCCAGATGACAGGCGGACCATATAACAAATAGGAAATCAGGTTTAAAGAAAAAAAGAAGAAGAAATAAAGAGCTGACTCAGTCCAGATAGGAGAATTGATAATATCCAGGGTCTGGTCTGAGCTCACATATCCAGAAGCCTCAACCAGTACTTCTGACCCCTTTTGATGCAACTCCAACTCCTATAGCCCCTCTGGCACCCCTGAGAGGCAGGCGGGCCCTGGTCTAATCAGGACTGGTCTCAAACACAATACTTTGAAGCTTCACCATAATATTTCTGTGCAGCTGAGTGGCCTTCCTTCAGCATCTTTGTCTCAGGCATCCCCACATCCTTTCCTTCCCACCCAGCTCAGTGAGACTGTTTCCTGCCCAGCTCACATCTGTGACTAAACAAAACATGGCTAAAAGTTGCTTAAACCAAAGTAGTAAAAGAACAGAGAGGATCATTTTATATATCTAAAAAAGCCTTCTCCACTATGAGCTACTCAGCCTAATTTGGACCATAGGTGGGGATTCAACAAGAGGTGGAACTAATTTATTACATGATACAGTAAGACTCTGACTTTCTGGCAGGCTCCACAGAAGATTGTTCCAGGAAGAGTTAAAAATCAGATGCTACATCTCAGCATCTTGCTGCCCATTTCTAGCTGAGACCTTCATCATTTACTAGGTCCTGCTAGGAGATTAATTTAGAATCAGTGGCTGCCAACATCAGCCATACATTAGGATCACCTAGGGAGATTTAAAATCTGCATGCCCAGAACAATTGCAATGGAATATCTAATGGGGAGGGAGAGGTAAGGCCCAGGGCTCAGTATTTTCTAAAACTGCCCAGGTGATTCAAGTGCAAACAAGGTTGAGCACCTCTTTCTTATATGGGTCAGACAGCAGCCTCCAGAAATGACATCCTGTCCTCCAACCCCTAACCAGAGACTCCAAGTCCATCTTGCCATAATGTGGAAGTGGGACAACACCCCCACCAAAAACAAATGCTTTAGAGAGAAGAAATCAAATGAATGTTACTCACTGAAGGGGAATTGAATGTGAACACGTTTTCTGGTAGCAAAGAATATACCTGATTCTGGGGCTCTGAAGGGGAGGCTCAAGCAATGACATGAGTGCATAGACAGAAAGGGCATAAGCAACATTAACTTCATTTCTTTGACACAGAGCCCCACCAAGTCTCTGGAGAAGGTGGCTAACCCATTATAGTCTTTGGAGAAGCAGCATGATTTGAGGAGGATGCTCCTCACCGGGAGTCCCAGATCCAAGCCTGTTACTTAATTACTGTGGCATCTTGTGCAAGTCACTATTTACAAAGCACATTTGTTGAAATATAACACATACACAAACACAGAGAAGAGTAAACAAGTGGTAAGTATGCAGGTCAACTAATCATCATGAATGAACACACACACACACACACACACACAACCATAAAGATCCAGAAAGAGAATATTAGCCAAAACAATTTGAATGTATCCTGAGCATCTGTTTTGTGCCAAGGAGCCATCAGGGGCTACACATGCACAGATAATGACACAGAAATGACACAAAAGCTCTCAACTCTAAAAGACCTGCAATCTGGTGCATGCGTGCTAAGTTGCTTCAGTGATGTCTTACTCTGTGAGACCTTATGGACTGTAGTCCACAGGATTCTCTGTCCATGGAATTCTCCAGACAAGAATACTGGAGTGGGTTGCCATGTCCTCCTCCAGGGAATCTTCCTAACCCAGGGATCGAACCTTAATCTCCTATGTCTCCTGCATTGATAGGCAGGTTCTTTATCACTAGTTCTACCTGGGAAGCCCCAAGTCTAGAGGGAGATGAATATATCAACCACCACAGCACTGGAAGCCACACAGTTTTACAGTAAATTTCCTTTAGGTAATAAGTAATGTGTAGTGGATGATGATAGATTTATTTAAAGTGTTCCTCATAAGGGAATTACCTATGTTTAGATTTATTCCATAGATAATCAGAACTGTGCTTAGTAAAGTATGTGTATGTGTGTTTGTGTGTATATATATATATATATACACACATACATGAGAAAGTGTGCTTAGGAACTGTGCTTAGGAAACTGTGCTTAGGTGAGACCATGAGTTAGAAGATGACAATGGATCAAAGTGATAGCTGAATAGTTTTATATGAGAAATGGACAGAAATGGGGGAACTTGAAAAGTGGGGGATGGGAACAGAAGAGAGAAAGGCAAAGAAATATGACAGGAAGTTATCTCCACACAAAAGTGACCAATCAGAAAATCCCAATGACAGTGTAATCAAAGGGCTTTTAAGAATAGGGATTTCTAATTATCAATTTAATTTATTGATGTTATTAATCATCTTCTCTCCTCCCCAATGCTTCTGTAAACTGTGGCATTTTTTAATATTTTGTGTCACTGATCTGGGGTAAAAGCAAGAGGAAGTGCTGAGTTCTAGAGCTGGATAAACACAGAGCAGAAGGAAGGAACAGAAAAATGAGATTGAAGGAGAGTGAGGGCTGGGGAGACAGGCACTCTGATTCAGGAGTGCCCATGAGAAGGAAACTCCTGGAAATGCACAGAAACCATGGAATGGGCATTGACTTTCCCCCAAGATGCTCAATGGGGTGCTAAGGCAGTTCTGCTCACATCTCCAAATCTCAGGTTGCCATCAGCTCACAACTGCTTGGTGTGGCACATCCTTGAATGACATATTTGCCCTGCCCTTCACTCCTGAATGCCAAGTACAATGAGCTTGGAGTACATAAAATGATTTGTATACATGCACTTCAAGGCCTGTTTTTGATGCAAGTGAGCGCTAAAACTTCCCAGGTCACCTGATCCCCTGGTTCACTGCTACCATTCATCTCATCCTATACAAAATGGAAGGAAGGGTATGCCTTTGCATTGTGATGCTAGAGAAGATTCTTGAGAATCCCTTGGACTGCAAGGAAATCAAACCAATTGATTCCAAAGAAAATCAACTCTGAATATTCTTTGGAAGCACTGATGCTGAAGCTGAAGCTTCCCAGGTGGCACTAGTGGTAAAGAAGTTCAGGAGATGTAAGAGACATGGGTTCGATCCCTGGGTTGGGAATATCCCCTAGAAGAGGGCATGGAAACCCATTCTAGTATTCTTGCCTGGAAAACCCCATGGACAGAGGAGCCTTGTGGGCTACAGTTTATGTGGTTGCAAAGAGTAGGGCATGACTGAAGCGACAGCAAGCACACACGCCTTTGAGCTGTGGTGCTGGAGAAGACTCTTGAGGATCCCTTGGACTCCAAGGAAATCAAACCAGTCAATCCTAAAGGACCCTGAATATTAATTGAAAGGACTGATGCCAAAGCTGAAGCTCCAATATTTTGGCCACCTGATGCGAAGACCTGACTCATTGGAAAAGACCCTGATGCTGGAAAGGATTGAAGGCAAAAGAAGAGGGCAGCAGAGGATGAGATGGTAGGATGGCATCATGGATTCAAAGGACATGAATCTGAGCAAACTCTGGGAGATAGTGAAAGACAGGGAAGCCTGGAGTGCTGCAGTCCATGGGGTCATAAAGATTCAGACACAACTCAGTGACTGAACAACAAATGCTTCTTTATGATAAAGCTCTCCGGTTTTCTGCCATCTCACACTGCTTATGATATTAGGTCATCATAAAGCCACCATAGATACACCCCCAGGTATACTCCTCACAGCCTCCCCTAAACCACAGCATCCTCCAATTCTAGTAGTTGAGCAGAAAACCCATGAAGCTCAGCAGAATGCACTCTCCATGATACACAGAGCAGGCTTGCAGGTGTTTGCAATCTGAATCAGCTACCACTTTCTAGAACACACAGCCTGTGCAGCCCACTGTCTGAAATATGCAGTATAAGAATGTCAAGGGCAGGTTGGAAGGAGGAAAAAGTCTAAGAAGGGCAGTATTTATTTTTGTTTGAGAGAGGTCAGACTCTGAATCTCAGCTGACTGGGACATATGTTGCTTCCCAGAAAAGGGAAAATATAAAAACAGAAAATAGAATAAGGCTGCAAAAAGAGCTGTCAGAATGGTCTATCCTATATAAGGCCAGAACTGAGACCAGTGGGAAGCAGATTTGGGTTCAATTTAAGAATATTGTCTTGGCTGCAGCTAACAGGAGTGGGAAGGCTTTCTTTGTGGATTAGTGGAAAGCGGGAAATTCAAGAAAAAAGTCTGAATTGCCATTTATCAGAAATTCTCTGCAGAGGGGATGGGCACTGCATGAGTGTGTGCTCAGTTGCTTCAGTCATGTCTGACTCTTTGTGACCCTAAGGACTGAGACCCACAAGGCTCCTCTGTCCATGGGATTCTCCAGGCAAGAATATTGGAGTGGTTTGCCATTTCCTCCTCCAGGGCATCTTCCTGACCCAAGGATCAAACCCACATCTGCCAGCACCTCCCTGCACTGCAGGCAGATTCTTTACCTAGTGAGCCACCTGGGAAGCCCGGGGATGTGCAGTCCCAGATGCAAATCAGAGAGATGCGAGGGATTCTTCTGAACACACCAAGAAGTCACTCCAGTTGCTTCCATACACTGCACCTGTCCTGGTCAGTAGAATGGTCCCAAAGCACTGAAAAATGCAAATTGCTCTGTAGATGTCTTAAAAGAGAAAATTCAGTGGACTCTGAACTGATTATTCACAAAGTGAGGTTTGAAGAAACCATAAGAAGGGCAATTGACTGGATTCTAGAGCTTTATGAACTGCCTAAGATTAACACTCTATTCTTTTGGGGAATGCAGACACAGAGAGGAGGTTAGGAGGCTGTTTGCTCAGTCAAGGAGTGCCTAAAAGAAGTGTGATAGGAAAAATTCTAATCATCACACAGCCAAGAAAATTTCTGTCCTGAGGTCATTCAATCAAACTAATCTTGGCATTGCTATGAAAAGAATTTACAGTTGTAATTAAAGCCCCTAAACGACCTTAAAATATTGAAAATTTCTGAATAGGGCTGACTTCATTGTACTAGCCCTTGAAAGCATAGAGTTTTACAGCAATGGAGGGAAAATGAAGTCAGAGGGAAATTCAGGGGTTCCAAAGGTGAGAACATTCAAAAGACTAAGATCATAGCATCCAGTCCCATCACTTCATGGCAAGTAGATGGGGAAACAATGGAAACAGTGACAGACTTTATTTTCTTGAGCTCCAAAATCACTGCAGATGGTGACTGCAGCCATGAAATTAAAAGACACTTGCTCCTTGGAATTAAAGCTATGACAAACCTAGACAGCATGTTAAAAAGCAGAGACATTACTTTGCCAACAAAGATCTGTCTAGTTAAAGCTATGGTTTTTCCAGTAGTCATGTATGGATTTGAGAGCTGAGCGCAGAAGAATTGATGCTTTTGAACTGTGGTGTTGGAGAAGACTCTTGAAAGTCCTTGAACTGCAAGGAGATCAAACCAGTCCATCCTAAAGGAAATCAATACTGAATATTCATTGGAAGGACTGATGCTGAAGCTGAAACTTCAATACTTTGGCCACCTTATGTGAAAAACTGACTCATTTGAAAAGACCCTGATGCTGGGAAAGATTGAAGGTGGGAGGAGAAGGGGATGACAGAGGATGAGATGATTGGATGGCATCACCAACTCAGACATGAGTTTGAGCAGGCTCTGGGAGTTGGTGATGGACAGGGAAGCCTGGCATCCTGCAGTCTGTGGGGTCTCAAAGAGTCAGACATGACTGAGCGACTGAACTGAACTAAAACTAGAGAAGGACTCTGTGACCACTACTGGTTTGACAATGGATGGAGTCATAGGAGTGATGTGAACAGTCTCCAATAACTGAGAACAAATCTCAGCTGACAACTGACAAAGAAGCAGGAACTTCAGGACTATACATGCAAAGAATTGATTCTGCCAACAATCTGATGGAACTTGGAATGTGGCTCCTTCCCAGAGCCTCCAGACCAGACCGCAGCCCAGCCAACACCTTGACTTCAGCACTTCATGAGACCACAAGCAGAGAACCCAGTTGAGAGCTCCTGGAACTTCGACCCAGAGATCAAACCAGCATCTGCAGCACCTCCTACATTGCAAGCAGATTCTTTACCACTGTACCTCCTGGAAAGCCCTTCAGTCAGGTTAGAGCGTAAATAACTTAGTATAACTCTCCCAGGGATTCTGTGCTTTAATTAGCATCAAAGTTAAACTAAGGATTGGAGTTTAAGAGTAGGAGAGCAGCCATCATTTTCCTCGGCAGCCTTGAAATGACAAAACCTTGACAGGTCCTGTATATGTGAGTGGCGTAGGCAAATGATAGATTAAGAAGAAATCAAGTTCAAGCTGGCAGTGATAATACAGCAATAATATAAACCCAGGTAACCCATATTCCAAGATAACTCTTCAATATCTCAGATATCAGTTTTGTCAAATGTTAACTTTAAATGTTTTATATAAAATATGCAGAGAGAGCCAAATGAGGAAGGCAAAAATGCAGGAAAATATTAGTCTCTTAATTAGATTCTTCGTATTTAATAGACTTACCTATATCACCCTATTAACTTCGTTGATTTTACTTTTAGAAAAGAAACAAAGACCCAAAACTATCAAAAATAATTTTGACTTTATTAAAAGGAAAAGATCAAACTGCTGAGAAAATTATGTCCAAAGGGGATTGATTTTTCCCCTCATATGTAACAAATCCATTAGCACAGAGAAGGATACACTTTCTGAAACCTTCATGATGTTCACTGGATTCTGGTTTCATGTCATGGGCTCAATTGCATTGCCCCAAATTTATATGCTGGAGTCCTAGTCTCTAGAACCTCAGAATGTGACTGTATTTGCAAATAAGGGGTTTTATTTTAATTTTTTTCTTCTACTAAACCTTCCACTTTAAAAAATTTTTGTTTTATTTTGGAACATAGTTGATTAACAATGTTGTGTTAGTTTCAGGTATACAGCAAAGTGATCTAGCTATACATATACATGTATCTTTTTTTTTTCAAATTCTTTTCCTATTGAAGCTATTACAGAATATTGAGCAGAGTTCCCTGTGCTATATGATAGATCATTGTTGGTTTTCTATTTTACATATAGCAGCGTGTACATGTCAATCCCAAACTCCCAATCTATCCTTCCCCCATCTTTCCCCCCTGATAACCACAAATTTTTTCTCTGTCTGTGAGTCTGTTTCTGTTTGTAAATAAGTTCACTTATTTTCTTAAGATTCTTAATATCATTTTCTTAAGATTCCATGTGCAAGCAATAGTATATGATATTTCTCTTTCTCTGTCTGATTTATTTCACTTAGCATGATAAACACCAGGCCCATGCTGCTGCTGCTACTGCTGCTAAGTAGCTTCAGTCATGTCCAACTCTGTGCGACCCCATGGACGGCAGCCCACCAGGCTCCCCCGTCCCTGGGATTCTCCAGGCAAGAACACTGGAGTGCGTTGCCATTTCCTTCTCCAATCCATGAAAGTGAAAAGTGAAAGTGAAGTCACTCAGTCGTGTCCGACTTCAAAACCCCATGGACTGCAGCCCACCAGGCCCCTCTGTCCATGGGATTTTCCAGGCAAGAGTACTGGAGTGGGGTGCCATTGCATGTTGCTGCAAATGGCATTGTTTCATTCTTTTTAATGGCTAAGTAATATTCAACTGTATATATAAGTGTGTGTATATATATATATATATATATCTTTTTATCCAAAAATAAAGTCTTTAAAGAAGTAATTGAGTTAAAGGAGGTCACTAGGTGGAACTTAATCCAATATGACCACTGTCCTTATAAAAAGAGGAGATTAGGACACAGACACACACAAAAGGAAGACCACACGAAGACACAGGGAGAATACGGCCACCAGGGGAGATGCCTAAGAGAAAACCAACCCTACTGACACTCAGATTTTAGACTTCTGGCCTCCAGAATTATGAGAAGGTAAACTGCTATTGTTATAAGCTGCCCAGTCTGTGGTACTTAATGGCATCCCTAGAAAATTAATACAGGCAATATTCCAGACATATAGATAATATCATATCTCTTACCTTGAAAAAAGTCTCCAGATGTTTGGGTGCTATCAGAAAGAAAAAGAACATTGTAAAACACCTATTTCATTCATTAATTTACTCTTTAATTCAGCCCATAGATATTAACACCACTGTGTGCCCTTGTCAGTACTCTGTGAGATATCTTTGCTAGGTAGAAAGACAGAGAAATTTAAAACTACTCTCCACTCTCAAAGACTCTGCAATCCAAAGTGGGAGACTTATGAAGACTCAAAATGACCTATTTTCAAACCGAAACACATCCAGGTGAGCTTGAATGGGTGACATAAACTCTCAAAGCCTCAGATTCTTCATTTATAAAGTGGGGGAACTAGCACATAGCAGTACCGTGAAGCTAATCAGATAATGTATTTAGTATACTCAGTGTAGTTTTAGGTATATACTGAGGGTTCAAGCAGCATTTTCCAGTGTTAATGTAATAATTATTTTAGCAATGAGAAATATATAGCCAGGGCCAAAGGAATTGGTCCAGCAATCAGAGACAGAGACGTTAATGTGGGCTTGAGTTACATGGCCATCCACAAAGGAAAGATTACAGCTTAGGAAGGAAGTGTTTCAGCCCTTTATATAAGCACAGGATTGGAGAAGGACAGCAGAGATGATCGGGGTGGAGAGCAGAGGATTCAGGGAGGAGAGGAGGTGCTGGAAGGTGACACTGGGAGCAGGCTGAAGCTCAGTGGCCCTAAGACTCCTATCAGCTTCTGCACAGCAACCCCTGGACTTGAGTGCGTTTTAATTTATGTCTTTTTCAACATTTTTATAACACCCAGCAATGTGCGTCAACCATGTGGATGATATTAGGCTGAAAAGAATACTATTTTCCTACACTCAGTTTCAAATGTATCTTAATAGGCTAGAGTGATGAACTGAATTTTGCAAGATGCCATTTTTACAAAGATAAGTGTAAATTTCTACACTTGGATCTTAACAACCTACTGCACAAAGCAACTAGGATAAGAATATGGCACAGTATCAACTAAGGAGAAAAGGTCCAAAGGTGTTAGTAGACAAAAAGTCTTAGTGGGATTGTGGTGGGGGAAGGGGAGGAATGAATTAGGGGATTGGGATTGACATAAGTACACTGTGGATACTATGGGTAAAATAGGTAACAAATGAAAATCTACTGTATACCTCAGGGAATTCAGTGCTCTGTGGTGATTTAAATGGGAAGGAAATCCAAAAAAGAGGGGATATATGTATGTATACATATAGCTGATTCACTTTACCGTACAGTAGAAACTAACACATTATAAAGCAACTACACTCTAATAAAATTTAAGTTAAAAATGGAATAGTAGTTGGGAAAACTGAAGTCATAAAACATTTCTGCAAAATGAATCTCTTCCTATCCCCCTTCCAAGACAAATGAAACCAAGAACTTTGTAACCTGTAATTGTAAAACTGTATTGGAAAAAGTATGTACCCCTCCCTTAAAAAGTCACCACCTGAATCATTTTAGGATTCCTATTCATTATTGGAATTTTGTCTTTTCATTATGTTTTGTTCCTTGGGTTGGGAATTTACCCTGGACAAGGGAGAGGCCACCCACTCCAGTATTCTGGCCTGGAGAATTCCATGGACTGTATAGTCCATGGGGTGGCAAAGAGTTGGACACGACTGAGTGACTTTCACTATGTTTTGTTGATTACAATGAGTTTTGTTCATTATAAGCATTATCACACAGTTGTAATTATAACTTAAATTTTGTGATTGTTAGCTAAATAAAGACAAAATAATTTTTAGGTAAAAAAAAAAAAAAACATGGTGGGTTGTGGCTGCCATATTCAATGGCACCAAGAGAAACTAGGAAATAATTGTTCCTTTTTTTTAATCAACATTTATTCCATCACATCTGATACGTCGTCTTTAAATTTGAGCATCATACTTCAAGAAGCAAATCAACAAATTGGAACATCATACTCAGAAATAGGTAATTAGAGCCAAAATAACATCAGTTTGTATATGGATAGGAAGAAAAGGTAAAGAAGGCAAAATGTAAACTGGATTTGTGAGATTTTACAGAAAATAAAAAACTGGGGGGCAAAGGTTGGGAATCAGAGGTGTATAGCATATGCTCTGGGGACTGTGAATAGCTTAGTCTAGTTGAAACGGTATTTAAAAAACCAATTGTGTCTCTTTTTATTCTCTTCTTTGGATATGCAATGGGCTTTGACTCTACACTGGAAGATAAATTTTTACCCCATCCACAGCCCCACTGAATCGACAAAGCAACAAACAATTTCTGAACCAACACACCAGGCAGCTCATGCAGTAATGGAAACACAGGGAGAGAAACATCTTTGTTCAGTGAAAGGAAGAATCACTGTTACCATCCTACGTGTGCTCAATCTCTCAGTCGTGTCCGACTCTTTGCGATACTATGGACCATGGCCTGCCAGGCTCCTTTGGCCATGGGATTTTCAGGCAAGAATGCTGGAGTTGGTTGCCATTTCCTTCTCCAGGAGATCTTCCTGATCCAGAATCAAACCTTCATCTCCTGCATTGCAGGCAGACTCTTTGCCACTGAGCCACCTGAGAAGCCTCATACTGTACTTTCTCTTCTGTACTGGAACTCCATCCCCTCAGATGGGCTGGTAATGAAACAAACACTCTCTGGAAATCTCAGCCTTGCCCCTTCCTCACCAGGATTCTTCCCAAGCAGGTGAAGTGTGGTAGGATCTCTTACTTTGATTTGCCGATGCCCGTGAATGACCAGAGTAATACTATAAGATCAGGATTGTCAGCAAGGATCTGTGATTTTTCTGGGCCTCCCAGGTGGCACTATTGGTAAAGAATCCACCTGCCAATGAAGGAGATGTAAGAGACTCAGTTTCAATCCCTGGGCTGGGAAGATCCCCTGGAGGAGGGCATGACAATCTACTCTAGTATTCTTGCAGGAGAATCCCATGGACAGACAAGCCTGGCAGGCTATGATCCACAGGGTCGCAAAGAGTCAGATATGACTGAGGCAACTTAGCATGGATGCTTTTCCATTTTTACAAGGCACTGGTTTTTCACCACCACCACCAACAGAAATAAAAACAGAGTGTTGCAGATACTTTCTACAGGTCTCCAGAGCCACACTTGTGATGATTCAACACTCTTTTCCTTCCTAGGTAGGTCCAAGACCTTTCCTAGCTCCTGTCCTTCTGTCAGAAGTGGCATATCCTACTAAAAAACCTACAGAAGAATGAACAGTAAAAACTAATTTGTGACTAAGGTGAGCACAGCCAAATAATGGTTTGATGCATTCTGAAACTTACTTTCATCTAAGGTGGAAGAGCTTTTTATCCAAAATTCAAATTTTCAAAGTTCTCTTTCCATCCCCCAACTGAAACAGATACCTTCAGTCTGGCCTCAGGTTATTTGGGTCCCTGTGTCTCTGGGCACAGAGAGGGTAGATACGTTCAGCCAGTGTTCAAATCATCGTGAAAGGGCCTCCCTGGTAGCTCAGTGGTAAGGAATCTGCCTGCCAGTGTAAGAGACATGGATTCAATCCCTGATCCAGGAAGATCCCACGTGCCTTGGAGCAACAAAGCTCGTGCACCACAGCTATTGAGCCTGTGCTCTAGAGCCCAGGAACTGTAACTACTGAGTTACAACTCAGTAGTTTACAACAGTAGTTTAATAGCCGCAACTATTAAAGGCCGAGCACCCTAGAGCCTGTGCTATGCAAAAAGAGAAGCTACTGCAATAAGAAGACTATGCACGACAACTAGAGAGTAGCCTCTGCTCAGCACAGCTAGAGAAAAGCCCGCACAGCAGTGAAGGCTCAGCACAGCTGAAAATAAAACAGATAAATACAATTATTTTTAAAAATTATTGTGAGAAATACCACTGTGTCTTAAAGCCACACCACTGTGGCTTTAAGAAGTGTAGAATAATACTACACACAGCAGAAGCTATAAACTGTGGGCTAAAACTTGTCAACAAATATTCACCTGCTTTGATCGGGCCACACCAAAAAGAAAATAAAGATCACAGTCTAAACAGAAAAACAAGGATGACAAACTGAGGAGCTAAAGGGTCCTAAAAACAGAGGCTATTTTTGCAAAGCTCATAAGCTCACCTTATGGAGTGAAGCCCATCAAAACAGATGACAGCTGCATAAACCCCCACATAAAGGAGCAGAAAATCAAGATTAAGTCAAGACTCCAAATGTGCACTGAGGGACCCCTGGGTTTTATGAAAGGCAGCAGTCAGTCAGCAGTCTTGCCTACCAGGAAGAGGCATACTGGGGCTAAGTTCAAAAAGTCAGTCCAGACTTTTCCTCTCCTCCCATAGAGAAAGGAGATCATATAGACAGTTCATATAGTTCATATAAGACAGAAACTCTATAACAAAAGTTGAATATTTACCCCAATTCCTTCCTTGCTTCTGTTCTGAGTCACTTATAAAAGGACTCTGATATCCAGAGACTGAGAAGATTCAGTTCAGTTCAGTTTAGTCACTCAGTCGTGTCCAACTCTTTGCGACCCCCATGAATCGCAGCACACCAGGCCTCCCTGTCCATCACAAACTCCCAGAGTTCACTCAGACTCAAGTCCATCGAGTCAGTGATGCCATCCAGCCATCTCATCCTCTGTCGTCCCCTTCTCCTCCTGCCCTCAATCCCTTCCAGCATCAGAGTCTTTTCCAGTGAGTCAACTCTTCCCATGAGGTGGCCAAAGTACTGGAGTTTCAGCTTTAGCATTTTTCCTTCCAAAGAACACCCAGGACTGATCTCCTTTAGAATGGACTAGTTGGATCTCCTTGCAGTCCAAGGGACTCTCAAGAGTCTTCTCCAACACCACAGTTCAAAAGCATCAATTCTTTGGCACTCAGCTTTCTTCACAGTCCAACTCTCACATCCATACATGACCACTGGAAAAACCATAGCCTTGACTAGACAGACCTTTGTTGGCAAAGTAATGTCTCTGCTTTTGAATATGCTATCTAGGTTGGTCATAACTTTCCTTCCAAGGAGTAAGCTTCTTTTTATTTCATGGCTGCAATCACCAGAATGCTAATTGGATGACATGCTCAGGAAGCACACTGAAGGATTCTTCCAGCATCATCTAGAGCATTCTGATAGAGACAGGATAAAGGTGACAAAATAGGTGATTAAGTAGTTAATTCCACAAAGGGATCATAAGTAAAAAGTATGAGAGACCCTTGTTAAGTTAACGATCATTCAAGAAAGCAGGTTTGCTTTAGCACAAAACCAAGCAGGCTTGCTTAGGAAAAAACCATAAGCAGAAGAATGAGACATGCCACCAAGTACTAGACAGACAGGTTTATTCAGTCATGTCCAACTCTTTGTGACCCCACAGACTGTATCCTACCAGGCTCCTCTGTCCTTAGAATTCTCCAGGCAAGAATAGTGGATTGGGCTGCCATTTCCTTCTCCAGGTCATCTTCCCGAACCATGGATCAAACCTGGATCTCCTGCATTGCAGACAAATTCTTTACTATCTGAGCCACCAGGGAAGGCCACTAAATAATAAGACAGTGGTAAAATGAGACCTACATCCTGCCCAGTAAGGTCAGTAAATTATTGATTCCTATGACATGCTCCTCTGCAAGCACTGAAGACAAAATTACAGAAAAGGGTGACATTATATTGAAACCCGAGATTTATCATATTTTAACATATGTTATCACCTTTTTTGCTGATTTTCATTGTGCTACAAAAGTCCCGGATTGACTGTGGAAGGATAAGAAAACCCCCCACCCCCCGTCATGGAGGAGAAACTGATGATGGAAGCCTGATGTCTACTCAAGAATGAGAAAAAAGGTGGTCTTTTCCCCCTATCCACTTTTCCTGTGATTATAAAACTACAGCCCACTAATTCTCAGAGCATGGCACCCTCTTGTCCACCTGCTCATAAGCCTCACAAGCATCCTGTTCTAATAAATAAATTCTTATCTATCACTTTGTGTCTAGCTGAATTCTTTCTACACTGAAACATAAAGAACCAGAGCGCCTCAGCTCAGCCCCACCCCCTGAGACTCCACCTATCCGTTTCAATTCTACAACTGTTGGAAGAAATTAGAAACCAGTCCCATATACTCCTGCTGAAAACACTGGCCTCCAGCCTGCCCTCAGCTCCATCCCTCAGATCACTGATGTAACATCACACAAATACATTTCACTCCAACAATGTACAAAAGTAGCAACCAGAAAAAAATACCACTTCCAGCCACAACAATATAACACTACCACCAGCAAAAGCAGCTAATGCTTATGCATGATGAGTTGCTCAGTTGTGTCTGACTCTTTGTAATCCCCTATATACTGTAGCCCGTTAGGCTCCTCTATCCATGGGATTTCCCAGGCAAGAATACTGGAGTGGGTTGCTAGTTCCTTCTCTAACACTTCGGAGCACTTACTATGTGCCAGACACTATTATGCTCCAGTGAAATGTAACATCTCATTTAAACTCATTTTATACTAGGTAGATGAGGAATTTGAAGCACTGAAGTTTTCAAGTGCCTTGTCCACATTAAATGACTGATGCTGGGAAAGACTGAGGGCAGAAGGAGAAGGGGAAGAAAGACAGTGAGATGGCTGAATAGCATCAACGACTCAATGGACATGAGTTTGAGCAAGCTCTGGGAGCTGGTGATGGATAGGGAAGCCTGGCATGCTGCAGTCCTTGAGGTCACAAAGAACTGGACACACCTGAGTGAATGAACTGAAGTGAATGGAGGAGTCAGCCCTACTTTTTAACCAATAGGCAATTCTGGCTCCCTGCTTCCTATACAAGTTGATCAAGTACTACCTAAGGTAGTACTTCAAGTGCAGCCTCTTTCTTAAAGAAACACATCCTCTCTCCAATATTCAATTTTCTCCCAATGTTTCCCTTCTTCCTCAATATTCTGGGATATTTCTTTGAGCCCTCCTGCTATTTATTGGTTGCAAGTGATGCCCAATTGCTTCACAGAGCTGGACATCATCCTCAGACACATCAAAAAAGTATTGCATTTTTTATTTTTTTTTAATTTTATTTTAATTGGAAGATAATACAATATTATGATGATTTTTACCATATGTCAGTATAAATTGCCATAGGCATACATGTGTCCCCTCCCTCTTGAACCCCCTCCTACCTCCCTCCCCACTCCATCCCTCCAGGTTGTCACAGAGCACCGGCTTTGGGTGCCCTGCTTCACATATCAAACTCCCACTGGCTATCTATTTTTCATATGGTAGAAAAAAATAAAGCACAGTTAAGAGGCATTTCTCCACAGGTCTGTTCTCAACATCTGCATCTCAATTTCTTCCCTACAGATGGATTCGTCGGTGCCATTTTTCTGAATTCCATATGTATGGGTTAACATATTTATTTTTCTGAGAGTGGGACGAAAAGAGAGGGTAACATCGACGTGTATACACTATCATGTGTTGGATGGATGGCTGGTGAGAGGTTGCTGTGTAGTTGGGGAGCCCAGTCTGATGCTCTCTGAGGCCTGGAGGGGTGGGGTTGGGGCAGGGGCTTGGGAGGGAAGGGATGCATGTATAGTTGTTGCTGATTCACATTGTTGTTCCACAATCTTGTGTGGAAGCCAATTCAAGATTGTAAAATTAAACAACAAAAAATAAAAACAACAACAACAAAAAGTACTGCTAATGTATCTGACCCCCACACTCCTAGTTCCTGTCCTCCTTGCCCGCACTGACCCCTAACTGCAACCTCAAGCTTACGTCACACCTTTTTCTCACTCGTAATTGTCCCACACCCAGGATCCCCAGCTGGCAACCCTCCCTCTGGATGACAAATATATTTCCATTCACCATGGCTACCTTGGCTGTACACACCCTTCCCGACATGATTCCTCAGAGCTTTACTTTGCTCACTTCCCACAGACAATCCTCTCGCTCTCACCTTCTTTCTGTGCCTCTTTACTAGCCTCAATTCTTCTCACCCTCTCAGTGCAGTCACAGCATCATTATTCCACCCTGCACTTGCTCAATTAATCAAAAACTTTACCTGAAGCATTATTAACTGAGATATGGTATCATCTATCACAAAGCACATAAATATTTTTCAGTGATAACACACTATGCTAATGCTGACACAGTGAAATAGCACTTTCACATACTGCTGGTTGTGATAAAAAAAAAATTAACACACTCTTCTGGAGGGTATATGTAAATTTAGTCTTATTAAAATCAAGACTATGTAAATTTGTGTCTGTAAATCATTTCCTATTAAAATTCATACCACTTTACTTGGTAATTTGATTTCTATAAATCTAAACTAAGTAAATAATTAGACAGTCCCCCAAAGTGTTGTCCATGCCCCACTAAACCTACCCAAATCTGCACACTTATCAAGGCCCGAAGCAATTACAAAGAGCTCTCTTTTTGAGTTTCTAGTGCATTCAATGTGTCTGCTTCTTGTGTTTAGCATTGCTGGCTATTAATTTATATTAGATTCAACAACTTTTTATCCTATGTACTCAAAATGGATGGAGTGATATATTAGCACTGGGGCAACAAGGATAATAAGATATGACCTATGGCATCACCAACTCAATGGACATGAGATTGGGTAAACTCTGGGAGTTGGTGATGGACAGGGAGGCCTGGCGTGCTGCAGTCCACGGGGTCACAAAGAGTCAGACATGGCTGAAGGACTGAACTGAACTGAATTGATGACTTTGATAGTCAACTCTTATCCTTTTCCCTAACTAAGCAGGCGTGTCCTTGAAGGCAAGGACAATGGCTTGTTTATTTTTTATATTTAAAGGATGTAACATAAGGCCTTGCAAAAATGCATCAGGCCCTCAGTTACTTGGGCTTCCCTGGTGGCTCAGCTGGTAAAGAATAGGCCTGCAATGTGGAAGACCTGGGTTTAATCCCTGTGTTGGGAAGATCCCCTGGAGAAAGGAATGGCTACACACTCCAGTATTCTGGCCTGGAGAATTCCATGGACTATATAGTCTGCTGTTAAGTCACTTCAGTCGTGTCCGACTCTGCGCAGCCCCATAGATGGCAGCCCACCAGGCTTCCCCGTCCCTGGGATTCTCCAGGCAAGAACACTGGAGTGGGTTGCCATTTCCTTCTCCAAAGCAGGAAAGTGAAAAGTGAAAGTGAAGTCGCTCAGGCATGTCCAACCCTCAGCGACCCCATGGACTGCAGCCTTCCAGGCTCCTCCGTCCATGGGATTTTCCAGGCAAGAGTACTGGAGTGGGGTGCCATTGCCTTCTCCAACTGTATAGTCTATGGGGTTGCAAAGAGTCTGACATAACTGAGCGAATTTCACTTCACTTTCCTCAGTTACTTAATAAACTTTTTGTTGGGAGATTCAATTAATGATACGGTGGTGTCATCAATCCAAGAATCCTTATTCCAAAAGATTCTATCATAAAAAGCTAGTATCAGCTGAGATTCTCCCAACTGTGGATAGTCTGGCTTTGATTGATGGATATTTGGGGAAGAATTTAACTTTAAGGGTAAACAATGATCTATATTTCCTCTTATGTATGGCACAAAAATAAGGCTCCCCCAAAAAACATTTTTTTTTCATTTTAGCAGAAATGTATTTCTCCATACCTAAATGGGCTTCCCTGGTGGCTCAGCTCAGTAAAGAATCCACCTGCCAATGCAGGGGACTTGGGTTCTACCACTGGGTTGGGAAGATCCTCTGAAGAAAGAAATGGCAACCTACTCCAGTATTCTTGCTGGGAAATCCCATGGACAGAGGAGCCTGCTGGACTACAGTCCACGAGGTCACAGAGGGTCAGACACGACTGAGTGGCTAAACAACAACAAAATGTAATTAAATCCCAAAGACAAACAGGGATACCCATCATTTATTAAATATCTATGATTATATTATCTACACTTTTTTTTGTGGATATTGAACCTCAGAGAAGTTAAAAGATGATGCAACAAGTAGTAGATCACAAATTTATTCCCAGGTCCATTCCCATTATACTATGCTATTTTCCTAATATACATATGTATGAGTTTCAGAAATAGATCTTCCTAGAGGAAACTTTGTATCTCAAAATACCCCAGTGTCACTATAAGTAACTCAAAGATGAAAACAGCAGACTTCCTGTTAGTAGGGTGCCTTTTCTTTTATCTCTAGCTCTGCCCTCTTCCATTCCCACCCATCGTTCCCATCAGGTTAACTTCTTCTACTCCTCATTTTTTTTCATCATTAAATGATGATGGAGCTTCCCAGGTGGTGCTCGAGGTAAGGAATCCACCTGCCAATGCAGGAGACATAAGAGACTTCAGTTCAATCTCTAGGTCAGAAAAATCTGCTGGAGGAGGGCATGGCAACCCCCTCCAGTACTCTTGCCTGGAGAATCCCATGGACAGAGGAGTCTGGTGGGTTACAATCCATGGGGTCACAGAGTTGGACACGCCTGAAGTGACTTAGCACGAATTACCAAACAATGATGGTTTTTATTTATATTTCTGAATTCTTGTCACTTGTGCATCTGGAAGCTGTCCTTGCTTCCTTCCCTGCCTTTTCTTGTGCTTTCTTCTTTTTTTTAATTTCTTTATTTTTATATTTTTTATTTACTCTTCATTTTGACTGAGTTTTCCTTCTGAGGTCTTGTGCTTATTTTCACTTTAAGAAAAAGAAGTGAATTCGCTCAGTCGTGTCCGACTCTTTGCGACTCCATGGACTGTAGCCTGCTGGGCTCCTCCATCCATGGTATTTTCCAGGCAAGAATACTGGAGTAGGTTGCCATTGCCTTCTCTAGGGGATCATCCCAACCCAGAGATTGAACTTGGGTCTCCCACACTGCAGGCAGACTCTTTACTGTCTGAGGCACCAGGGAAGTCATATTTTCACTTTACAAAAGTTCAATTCACAGAAACAATAAGCCAGGGCACAGACTGGTGCATGGGCATGAACCTTTCAAGGCACATGGACTCTTTAAAGATCTAAATAGTAAACAGGGTTTTAATAGGAAACAAACGGAATGCTCAGATTAGAATAATTTAAAGAGGACTGAATAAAGGAATTGTGATAATGTGTCCCCTTTGTAAATAGGTGTGTCTTTTTTATAAACAGTTGTTACTCCTCCTAGATGTGATGAGACAAGGAGAAGGTGCAGGAAGAAGAGAAATTCACATTATGAGGAGCATCGGAATCAGCCCAAGATGACCTCAAAGAGAGAGACTCTGGGAATAAACACTCTAGCCTCACTGGCTTCCTGTCCTCTGATTTCCAGGAATCCCCACAGGCCAAATCCAATGATACCTCTTCCTGTGGGTACAAGAGCCCACTGATATAATTCACACAGGTGAGCCTCTCCAGGCAGAGAGCAGGGTAGGAGAGGACAGAGAGGTGTAAAAAATGGATGAGGTGGAGTTAGAGATATTTAGCACAAAAGGTGAAAGTCATCTTCAAAATTTCCCAGGTTAAGGGTAGAAATTTTAAATTGTTTTTGTTGTTCAGTTAGTAAGTCATGTTCAATTCTGTGACCCCAAGGACTGCAGCATGCTAGGTTCCTCTGTCCTCCACTATCTTCCAGAGCTTGCTTAGATTTGTGTCCATTGAGTCGGTGATACTATCTAACCATCTCATCCTCTGTCACCCACTTCTGCTTTTGCCTTCAATCATCAGGGTCTTTTCCAATGAGCCAACTCTTCACATCAGGTGGCCAAAGTATTGGAGCTTCCTCTTCAGCATCAGTACTTCCAATGAATATTTAAAGTTGATTTCCTTTAGGATTGACTGGCTTGATTTCCTTGCAGTCCAAGAGACTCTCAAGAGTCTTCTCCACATTATAATTCAAAAGGATCAGTTCTTCGGTACTCAGCCTTCCTTACGTTCCAACTCTCGCATCCTTACATGACTACTGGACAAACAGTAGCTTTGATTATATGGACTTGTCAGCAAAGCCATGTCTCTG
Organism: Bos mutus; assembly: GCF_027580195.1. Lineage (NCBI taxonomy): Eukaryota > Metazoa > Chordata > Mammalia > Artiodactyla > Bovidae > Bos > Bos mutus. The sequence continues at coordinate 56,069,740 of NC_091627.1, forward strand.
CTTTTTAATATGCTGTCTAGGTTTGTCATAGCCTTTCTTCCAAGGAGCAGGTGTCTTTAATTTCATGGCTGCAATCACTGTCCACAGTGATTCTGGAGCCCAAGAAAATAAAATCTGTCACTGTTTTCACTTCTCCCCCTTCTGTTTGCCATGAAGTAGAAAAATACAAACAGGAGAAGTTGCAATACATTCTTCTCCTGATATACCTGATGCCATGATTCATTTTTTGAATGTTGAGTTTTAAGCCAGCTTTTTCACACTCCTCTTTCACCCTCATCAAGAGGCTCTTTAGTTCCTCTTCACTTTCAGCCAGTAGAGTGGTATCATCTGCATATCTGAAGTTGTTAATATTTCTCCCAGAAATCTTGATTCCAGCTTGTGATTCATCCAGCTTGGCATTTTGCATAATGTACTCTGCATATAAGTTAAAAGAACTTTTAAATACACAAAGGCAAAAGGTTGATACTATGCAGGAATATTAGACTCAAGATTAGAAATGTCTAATATATAGTGTATCCTAATAAAATCCATATACATTTGGTTGATGGGACATTAATAAATATTTTACTACACAGACTGAAGCAACATTACCCAACTGTTAATGTCGTCTGGTTTCCTTAACATTACAAATATACAAAATACACATCAGCAGATGCAAAAACATTATTGACAATGGCATACACAAGAGTAACATATATTCTGTGTTACATCTTGAAAGAGTTCATATTTTATTAAAGGACTCTGTAGTGTCCTAGTATATAGAGTCCTCTATATACGATATATAGAAGCATAGACACAAACCATGGTAAAGACAGAGCACCAGATCTTAGAAGTAGAAGACCAACTGTCACACTCAGAGTTGTCACCAATCAAATGGGAGAAATACAACACACTCTTCTCCTCCAGAGAGTATTGTTGTAATGAACACATGAATGCTCTTAATAAACCATACAGTGCTGCACCCATATGCTTTTTATTTTTGTCCCATTGTATAGATATATCAGATCTTCCCAGTAGACTGAAAGCTTCTTGGTGACAGAGACCGCTTATTCTCCATAGTATCTACCATACAACCTGGCATATAGTAGATGCTCAATAAATAATTGATATATAAATACAAGTCAATATTTTCCAAATATTTAATGAGATTCAGTTATGCCACCATCCCTAGACAGAGTACTTTTATATAAAGGAACAAAGATACAAAATTAGAGATTCTGGGTGAAATTATTGTGAAGTTGTTATTAGTGCTTGCCAGAGCATTTTAAAAAGCAAGTTCTTTTCACATAAAATTCATCAGTGGAAAGGATGAGCCAAAGGAGGAGCTCACTGCTAAAAGAAAAGTGTATCAGTCAAGGTCCTAAGAGGAAGTAGTACTCTTGCCAATTCAGGTGCTCAGCACAAACACTGGTGCAGGTATTCTTGGGCCCAAAGCAACCTCCATCCAGGTATTTTTTTTCCCCAGGGAGCCAGTCATGCCCTTGCAAGTTTTCTCAACTTATTCCTCTCAGCCAGGGTTCTTATGATGCTGGCTGTTAAAATGGAAACCTTTTATGGTCTATATAAGCCAGAGGTGATGCAATTAAAAGAAACTATTTGTCATATAAAATTTATATCAGTAGAAATTAAATGTCAAATAACTTAGAATTGACAGCCTGTACTGAGCCATAAAGACTCTAAATTAGTCTTGTGAAGGGTATTCTTATCCAGTCCCTAATAAACTCCACTCCACCTAAGACTTACTTTCGAAAAGTGCCGGAAGGATAATGTCAGTAATGAGGTTGCCTTATTCCTCTCAAAAAGTGGAGTGGAGGTTAAAAATTCATCTTGTGCTAACTACGCAAAGTGTAGCATAAGAAAATGTAAATCTCATCTCTGACGGTTTTAATTGTGTGTCTTTGGGTCAACTGTACCACATCTCTGATTTTCAGATAATATCACCCATTATTCCTCATGGGTTCAGGAAGCTACTTTTTAAATAATGAAGTTTATTATTTATTTTTTTAATCATAAAAGTATGATAACACATTTGCAGGAGACTTGGAAAATACAGAACAAAGTTACTTAGAGTTCCACTATAGATTACAATTATTTTTTAAGTAGATAAATTAAGATTTTTCAGTTCAGTTCAGTTCAGTCACTCAGTCATGTCCAACTCTGCAGACCCATGAACCGCAGCATGCCAGGCCTCCCTGTCCATTACCAACTCCCGGAGTCCACCCAAACTCGCATCCATCAAGTTGGTGATGCCATCCAACAATCTCATCTTCTGTCGTCCCCTTCTCCTCTTGCCCTCAATCTTTCCCAGCATCAGGGTTTTTTCATATGAGTCAGCTCTTTGCAGCAGGTGGACAAAGTATTGGAGTTTTAACTTTAACATCAGTCCTTCCAATGAACACCCAGGACTGATCTCCTTTGGGATGGACTGGTTGGATCTCCTTGCAGTCCAAGGGACTCTCAAGAGTCTTCTCCAACACCACAGTTCAAAAGCATCAATTCTTCTGCACTCAGCTTTCTTTTTTTTTTTTTTTTTTTTTTTTAAGATTTCAATTTTAGCCTCCAGGGTGCCCGGGTCTGTGAGGGGACTGCTGCCTGGGGGAGCTCCCGGCGGCAGCCCGGGATGAAGTGTGTGCGTAATCTACGTGACTGGACGCACAGACGCCGAGGCTCGGACAACCGCCCGCCCGCTAGCCCGGGAAAGGCTGGCGCCTGCACTCAGCTTTCTTTATAGTCCAACTTTCACATCCATACATGACCACTGGAAAAACAATAGCCTTGACTAGACAGACCTTTGTTGACAAAGAAATGTCTCTGTTTTTTAATATGCTGTCAAGGTTGATCACAACTTTCCTTCCAAGGAGTAAGCGTCTTTTAATTTCATGGCTGCAATCACCATCTGCAGTGATTTTGGAACCCAAAAATATAGTTGGAGTTTTAATATTAAACTCTCAAAAATTAATAGAATGAATATACAAAAAGTAGAAGGATAAAGTAGACTTGAAAAAAAGCATCATGAACCAATTCAGCATAATTAAGATTTATACAATTTTCAAACAGTAGCAGGATACAAATCCTATTCAAGTTCCCATACACTATAAACCAGAAGATACTGGAACATATCCAGGGATGCAAAACAATATGCAAAAATTTCATGATCTAAAGGTACTGAAATCGTATCAAGTCTATTGTCTTATCACTGTGGAATTAGGTTAGAAATCAATATCAAAATATATTTGAAAATAACCCATATATTTTCAAGTGCTGTGTGACATTTACCAAGAGAGATCTTTGACTTAGTCATTGAAGACCTCAAAAATTTAAAAGACTGAAAAAACACAGAGCGTGATTGCAGAGAAAAAAACATTTAAATGACAAATTAATATCAAGAATACTTTAAAAACTCCACATATCTGGGAATTAAATGTCCATTTTTAAATGACAAGTGTATCTAAGAAGCCATAACAAGAAAAATTAGAAAATATTTGTAATAGAATACACATGAGAAGAGAATTCATCAGAACTTGTTGCATGCAGCTGAAGTTGCCCAGTGCAACTAAATACAATGTGGAATCTTGAAAAAGGTATGAAAACTAATTATGGACACTAGCATAAAATTTTGTGAAATTTAAACAAAATCTGTACTTTACTTAATAATACTGTATCACATGTTAATCTGTTTTTTTATAACATAATATTTCTTTATATTCTTACAATTGGATTAGAGTTTCAAGCCTCATTCAAATTTTTTTTAAAAAAAATTCACTAAATAATAAGCTTTCTAGTCTTTTAGCAGTAATACTAGATGCCAGAATAAATGGAACTATATCAAAGTTCTGAATGAATATAAGTTAGAAATCTAGCATTCTATTCACACAGAGCCCAGAAACATTGAACAGAAAGTACAGAGAATTGCCATATACCTTCTCCTTCTTCTATCTTCTCAGTTCTCCTATGATTAACATCTTTCACTCATGTGAAACATTTGTGACGATTAATCAATAGTGATATACTGTTACTATTAATAGCTAATAAGCTTACATTAAGATTTACTTTGCGTTGCAGTTATGGGTTTTAACAAATGTTAAATGTCATAAATCTGTCATTATGGTGTCATACAGAATAGTTTCACTGACTAAAAACATTGGCTGTGCGTGGAAAAAATTTACAGATAAAGTAAAATAATGAAGGGGTATTTTTTGGACTATAAAACGCCAGGTAAGTGTACCAGAGATAGGTGGCTTCATCCACTTATTTAACATAATACTAAATATTGGACACATAAGATGAACAGGACACAGCTCACATCTCTTGGGCATTGGGAAATGTGCACATAAATGACACCATAGATTATAATGATATTCCTAGTAAAGGTGTCTAAAGAACTAATACTGGTAACATAAATTAAGTATAAATTCTGCACCAGGCAGAGTTCCATGCTTTATATCATTTTATGCCATTAAAGGGCTTTCCTGGTGGCTCAGTGATAAAGAATCCACCTGCAGTTCAGGAGACCTGGGTTTGATCCCTGAGTTGTGAAGATCCCCTGGAAAAGGAAATGGCTGCCTGTTCCAGTATTCGTGCCTGGAGAGTCCCATGGACAGAAGAGCCTGCCAGGCTTCAGTCTATGTGGTCACAAAGAACTGGACGTGACTAAGTAACTAACACTAACTAGCTAACTAACACCATTAAAACCCCACAGCAACCATTGTGGCAGATACTCTGCTCATCAACCTTTTACATGTGAAACCCAAGAAAGGCCAATGAGTGCCTCTCCTGGAAGCACATATGAGCTCCAGAGAAAAGGTGACTGCACTGAGTTTTTAAAACCATTTGGAGTCCCCCAGTTAATGGCAGGAAAAAGGTCATGCAGAACAGAAGTAGCAAAAGAAAGGAGGGCACAATGAAGTCACAGTGCACAAACATGTTTAAATGCCTGAGAGTGTCAATGCATTCAGGCAAAAAGGAGGTGCAGCGAGAGATGAGGCTAAGAGAAAGGCAAAAGTCAACCATGGGAGGTCTTGTTATCAAGTCCAAGCTCATACTGCTCACTGCAAGACAGGCCAATACATTGAGAGGTGAGTTGTTGGGGCAAAGAATAGCAACTTTATTTGGAAAACCGCGACCAAGATGGTAGACTAGGGCCCCGAAGAACACTCTTGCTTGGGTTTGGATGCTAATTTCTTATACAGGACGAAGAGAGGGAGGTGAGCAGATAAAATAAAAAAGGCGATGTGTGTGCTCAATTGTGTCTGACTCTTTGCAACCCCATGAACTATAGCCTGCCGGACTCCTCTGTCCATGAGATTTTCCAGTCAAGAAGACTGGAGTAGTTTGTCATTTCCTCCAGGGATCTTCCTGACCCAAAGATTGAACCCATGTTTCCTGCATCCCCTGCATTAGCAGGCAGATTCTTTACTGCTAAGCCACCAGGGAAGCACCCCCAAAAGGTGATAAGCTGTTGCAAATGTTTCCTGGTCCTGGCCAGACTCCAGGGAGGATGTCTTAATATCTCCTTTCCTGCAGCCATTCACAGGTGGGCCTGGTCAGGATGTTCCCTGTGAACTAAGCAAAGGTATTTTAGCTTAAGCATCAGGCATGGGAGGCAGGGTTCCCAGAGAAGGGTCATTATGTATTCTTTATGCTAAAATAAAATTCCTTCAGTGATTTGTTGTTGTTCAGTTGCTCAGTCATGTCAGACTCTTTGCTACCTCATAAACTGCAGCACACCAGGCTTTCCTGTCCTTCACCATCTCCTGGAGCTTGCTCAAACTCATGTTCCTTGAGTCAGTAATGCTATCCAACCATCTCATCCTCTGTCGTCCCCTTCTCCTGCCTTTAATCTTTCCAAGAATCAGGGTCTCTTCCAGTGAATCAGCTCTTCACGTCAGGTGGCCAAAGTATTGGAGCTTCACCTTCAGCACCAGTCCTTCCAATGAATTTTGGGGGTTGATTTCTATTAAGACTGACTGGTTGCTCTCCTTGCAGTCCAAGGGACACTCAAGAGTCTTCTCCAACACCACAGTTTAAAAGTATCAATTCTTCAGCACTCAGCCTTCCTTATGGTCCATCTCTCACATCTGTATATGACTACTGGAAAAACCATAACTTTGACTATATGGACATTTGTCAGCAAAGTAATGTCTCTGCTTAGAGGAAAACAATAGAATGGGAAAGACTAGAGATCTCTTCAAGAAAATTATAGATACCAAGGGAACATTTCATGCAAATATGGGCTCAATAAAGGACAGAAATGGTAGGGACCTAACAGAAGCAGAAGATATTAAGAAGAGATGGCAAGAATACACAGAAGAACTGAACAAAAAGAGATCTTCATGGCCCAGATAATCACGATGGTGTGATCACTGACCTAGAGCCAGACATCCTGGAATGTGAAGTCAAGTGGGCCTTAGGAAGCATCACTACGAACAAAGCTAGTGGAGGTGATGGAATTCCAGATGAGCTATTTCAAATCCTAAAAGATGATGCTGTGAAAGTGCTGCACTCAGTATGCCAGCAAATTTGGAAAACTCAGCAGTGGCCACAGGACTGGAAAAGGTCAGTTTTCATTCCAATCCCAAAGAAAGGCAATGCCAAAGAATGCTCAAATTACCACACAATTGCACTCATCTCACACACTAGTAAAGTAATGCTCAAAATTCTCCAAGCCAGGCTTCAGCAATATGTGAACCGTGAACTTCCAGATGTTCAAGCTGGTTTTACAAAAGGCAGAGGAACCAAAGATCAAATTTCCAACATCCACTGGATCATGGAAAAAAGAAGAGAGTTCTAAAAAACATCTATTTCTGCTTTATTGACTATGCCAAAGCCTTTGACTGTGTGGATCACAATAAACTGTGGAAAATTCTGAAAGAGATGGGAATACCAGACCACCTGACCTGCCTCTTGAGAAACCTGTATGCAGTTCAGGAAGTAACAGTTAGAACTGGACATGGAACAACAGACTATTTCCAAATAGGAAAAGGAGTTCGTCAAAGCTGTATATTGTCACCCTGTTTATTTAACTTAAATGCAGAGTACATCATGAGAAACGCTGTGCTGGAGGAAGCACAAGCTGAATTCAAGATTGCCAGGAGAAATATCAATAACCTCAGATATGCAGATGACACCACCCTTATGGCAGAAAGTGAAGAAGAATTAAAGAGCCTCTTGATGAAGGTGAAAGAGGAGAGTGAAAAAGTTGGCTTAAAGCTCAACATTCAGAAAACTAAGATCATGTTATCTGGTCCCATCAGTTCATGGCAAATATGTGGGGAAACAGTGGAAACAGTATCAGACTTTATTTTCTGGGCTCCAAAATCACTGCAGATGGTGATTGCAGCCATGAAATTAAAAGATGTTTACTCCTGGGAAGGAAAGTTATGACCAATCTAGATAGCATATTCAAAAGCGGAGACATTACTTTGCCAACAAAGATCCATCTAGTCAAGGCTATGGTTTTTCCAGTGGTCATGTATGGATGTGAGAGATGGACTATAAAGAACGCTGAACACAGAAGAATTGATGTTTTGAACTGTGATGTTGGAGAAGACTATTGAGAGTCCCTTGGACTGCAAGGAGATCCAACCGATCTCTCCTAAAGGAGATCAGTCCTGGATGTTCATTGGAAGGACTGATGTTGAAGATTAAACTCCAGTACCTTGGTCACCTGATGCGAGGAGCTGACTCATTTGAAAAGACCCTGATGCTGGGAAAGATTGAGGGCAGAAGGAAAAGGGAACGACAGAGGATGAAATGGCTGGATGTCATCACCGACTCGATGGACATGGGTTTGGGTGGCCTCCAGGAGTTGGTGATGGACAAGGAGGCCTGTCATGCTGCAGTTCATGGGGTTGCAAAGAGTCAGACACAACTGAGCGACTGAACTGAACTGAACTGAACTTCATACACTGTCTAGGTTTGTCATAGCTTTTCTCCCAAGGAGCAAGTGTCTTTTAATTTCATGACTGCAGTCACCATCTGCAATGATTTTGGAGCCCAAGAAAATAAAGTCTGTCACTGTTTCTATTGCTTCTTCATCTATTTGCCAATAATAACTTTAGCAATTAACTTGTAGCACAATCAATAGAATACAAAAGTTAAAGAGATGGATCCAATATGTAGTCAGATTTGTTCTTCCCTGTTACAGTTGGGGTATGCTGCTCAGAAGTTGGTTCTTTAATCAGTGGAAGGTTTTCATGTGATTTATTTAGCTTTTTAGAAAGATTATTCTTGAGCAGACTATAGAATAAATTAGAAGGCTGTAGGAGAAGGCAATGGCACCCCACTCCAGTACTCTTGCCTGGAAAATCCCACGGATGGAGGAGCCTGGAAGGCTGCAGTCCATGGGGTCGCTGAGGGTCGAACACGACTGAGCGACTTCACTTTCACTTTTCACTTTCATGCATTGGAGAAGGAAATGGCAACCCACTCCAGTGTTCTTGCCTGGAGAATCCCAGGGACGGCGGAGCCCGGTGGGCTGCCGTCTATGGGGTCGCACAGAGTCGGACACGACTGAAGTGACTTAGCAGCAGCAGGAAAACTAATGATGAGACTTAGTTTAGTCAGTAACACTTGGTGAATACATGCTATGAGCCAAAACCTTCACTGAACACTGGGATATGAGATACATTTTAGGGATGTTAAGGTAGCCAAAGTGGTAAGGTTCAGAGGTAGGTATATATCCCAAGAGTGTATGCCAAATTCTTAGTGCAGAAAGCTGAAAATGTATGATAGAAACAAAAGTAAAACACTGTTCTGCTAAATTCTTATGAGACGTGGAGAATTTGGAACTGGAATAGTGTTAGTGTCAATAGTCTCAGCAGCCAAGAATTTAGCCAGACATGAGTGTCCTCAGTTCTGGGCATCAGTCAGGACTCTGGTGGTCATCAGCTTCAGAATCTTGGGGTCCAGCATGCATCTTTGCCAGTATCAGCATTACAGTCTATCTCATCAGCAGCCAAACAGAGGAGACACTGTCAGATAAGACGTAAGAAGAAAATATTTTTAAATATTTCCCCATTTATTTTTTATTTCTCAGGGATTCTTTTATTATCACCACCATCATCATTTGCCTTCTTCCAACATTATAAAAATAGAGCAAAATTATCTGGCTTATTACCTCAGAGAAGATAATATACAAGAAGACTAGGCTGTAGACAGTCTTCTGTAAACCTATAGCATGTACAAAAATACATGAACACACACACAAAATATCTCTTGAAAACCATGGCTTTCAGATGCAGGAGTCAGGTGCTTGATGGAGAAGTATTTTTATTATTCTAAAAATCTTGACTTAAACAGTAAATAGCCACCATCTCAAGAAAATATCTAGTATTTCTAGATAAATAATATATTGGAAGGGCTTCTCTGGTGTCTCAGTGATAAAGAATCTCTCTGCAAAGACAGGAGACATGGGTTCAATCCCTGGGTGGAGAAGATGTCCTGGAGAAGTAATTGGCAACCCACTCCAATATTCTAGATTGGGAAATCCCATGGAAAGAGGACACTGTTGGGCTACAGTCCACGCGGTCCCAAAAGAGTCAGACAAAACTTAGTGACTGAACAACAGTATATTGGAAACAGAAGCAGAATATGTAAAAGCCAGATAGGTCTCACTCAAAAGTTTTGCAAGTTTTCCAGCTGGAACAAGGACTTACACTTCCAAGAGCATGTGACTGCACCAGGCCAGAAATTCTGGAGAATAATGACCCCTGGAGCAAACTTTGGTCATAAATTCAACAGGAGATGGTGTGTAAATATCCATCATCCCGTAGTGGGTGGGACGACTCACACCTGTGTTACATCCAAGAATCCCCAGTAGGATAAGGTCCCAGTTACTTACGGAGGAAACTTGCTGTATAGCACACTCCCACTGGCTTCCTTTCCTTCCCTGTACATGTTCCATTTCCTACTGATGCTTCCTGGGATCGCCTCTCAAATAAACCACTCACAAGAATCCTTGTCTTGAGGACAGATTTGGAAAGAATCTAAAGACACCTTGTGACATGAGTTACATAAGAAAATCTATAGCATTCAGAGGAGAAAGATGGGGAGAGTTCACATCTAAGGGACTTAACTTTCTCTGTGATAAAAGGAAACAAGGCCATCTTCACAGAATAAATTTGAGGAGTGGCTGCAGTTGCATAAGAAGTGTTGTGAGGAACAGATGAGGATACCAACTGGGACCACGTAGGAAGATGGCAGAGCAGCACTGAGAATCTTGCTAAAGTTGGAAACCACACCTGTACAGTCATGTGCTTTCCCCCTACCTAGAGCATCCAGCCATCTGGGAGTTGGAACAGAGAAGCAGATGGTCAAATTGATCAAAAGTAGGGAATGTGTAGGAAAGTTGCCGCAAAAGGTCCATGGAGTGAGATAAGCGGGCATGCTCCTAGCAAGAGAATGAGCGAAGAGAATGATACACTGTGGCCCAGCAAAGGCAGAAAAAGCCATGACTGGGAGGACAGAGATGGGAGCAGAGATAAGGTTGAAAAGTTTGTGTGATAAGAGAAAAGAAACAAAAGAGCTGGCTGGAGAGACAGAAATTTTTGCTCAGAGATGGGTGAAGCTGTGGGTAATGTTTTAAATATGGATCAGTTCTAAGGGATGACAAGGAGTGAGACATGGAAGGGGATTGTCAATGTCCCAAAATAAACAACCCAGCATACAAGGTCCACGTATTAAAGCCAACCCTAGTCTATAGATGCAGTGCTAGGTCTGTTTTGGATTTGCCAATTATTACCATGCTTTGGGTTCTCCTTTACCCCTCAGAGAAAAGGAAGGATGTCATTTTCCCTCTTCATTTTATCTTTTCCTTCCTCTCTGTCTTCTCCCAAAAGGTGAGAAGTTCAGATCAGATGCTGTGACCCATTACTCCACTGGTCTCACAATAAGCAGGAAAATATGGGAAAGACTTAGAACCACTGAAAAAGGATTCCTGCCCAGAATGTCAGACAATTCAGACTCTAAGATTCCTTCCATCTCTAACTGCCTGATCTGCAGGGACCCCCATTCCCCACCAACTAAATGCAAGATACCTGAATTCCTGGGTCACATGCTGTTCTATCACCTACACGTAGGGAATGCTCAATAAGTTGGGATAAACAGAAGTCCTTCAAAGCCCCTGGGCTTGCAGAAACCAAGGGCAGCTCACAATCAGAGAGAATCTGCACATACATTTTAAACAAAAGAATGTTCCCTCCAGCTCCCTCATCTGCTTCAGCCTATGAAGCCTTGAATTAATCAGTGGGCTAACGGATACCTGTCCCTGTGGCTTTCTGCAAATAGGCACATCACCAGTGCTACAAAGGTATTCCCCTTCCCAACTCAAGTGTGCAGCATTTTGTAGCAATAAATATTACTAAAAGAACAAAAGTCCCATCGACACCCCCACGGCTGACAAGGCCTTGATTTGTGTATGTCAGTGCTAGGCCCCTAACTCCCTCTTCATTAATTACACATCAATGATGCATTTGCCCTCTGGGGGCTGATAATTGCACAATGTCAGGGTTGGGGGGGTGGGGCAGGTGGTGCAGCATCTTAATGACCTTGACATATCTGGCCCTGGGGGCTCTTGGAGACTCGCCAGGGCAATTATGAATATAAACACAGCTTGCCCAGACTGACTGACAGAGAAAATGAAATTTCTGCTCCAAAGGAGGGAAATTGCTGATGCTGTATTTTCAACAGGCTTATGAGGGGGTGCTGGGAGAGAAACAGCTTCCTGAGAAAGTAAGTTGCATATTAATATAACATGATGATCATCATCATCATTTACATGCTTATTATCCTTTAAGGCTTAAGAGGTAATTTGAAATCAAATATCTTATTTGATGCTCTCTATTAGGGCAGGAACTATTTTTGTATTAAAACAGTGCCTAAGTCAGTGCTATGCACAAAGCAGAGCTTTTATGAATATCAAGTGTTACAAATGAATAAATAAACTAATCCAAGAATGGTGATTTAAGACAGACATTATAAATGTGCCCATTTTTCAGATGAAGCAACTGAGGTACAAAATGTTTTAAAAACTTGCTCAGAGTCACACAGTTAATAGTAAGTAGGGCCAGGATTCTGTCCAGGACTTTCTGCTTCCCAGACACATGTTTTGCCCACTACACTCACCTATCAGGGAGTTTTGCATGGATGTGGCAATTACAAGCATGCATGTCAGAAGACTTCAACACCATTCATGACGTGTGCTCCACAAGGATGCATGCAAAGCTCTGAATTCTACTGACCTCCACAAAGGAAGAGTTTTGTCCAGTTACTGATCCCAGCAGATGTCAGAGTTATTTATTGCTGGCTGTAACTGGCTCTTCAGGACCATCACTCACAGAGCAGAGTTCACTGCCTGAGGCCTTGAGTAGCACCAAAGCAATGGAGCTTTCAAAGCTTTGTTAGATATAGCACATAGGGATCAGATGATCCCTCTGTTGATTTCTTCTTTTAGCCCAGGCTCATCCTTTCCTTCCTATGGTTCTTCTCATCCCCCTGTAGTACCATGGGGCTCTGGCATCCCCCAATTGCTCTAAACTGCAGGGTTTTGCCCTGCAGCATGCCCCCTCCCCAAAACATGGTCAAGGTCCCCTTGTTATACCCCTTTGTGCTACGTGCTGTGCTTAGTCGCTTAGTTGTGCCCGACTCATACCCCTCAAGGCCCATCAAATTGCTGTTGCTTGTGGGGTCCATTTGCCCTTTAGGCTCTAGAGATGCTTCTGGGGTGAATTTCTAAAGATGTGGCTTGTTGATTCAGACTGTCATTCAGACTGAAGTAAATCAGGAAAACACATATCATATAGTATTTATATGTGGAATCTAGGAAAGTTGTACTGAAGAACTTATTTGCAAAACTGAAATAGAAACACAGATGGAGAGAACAAACTTATGGACACCAAGGAGGGAAACGGAGAATAGGATGAATTGGGAGATTGAGAATGACAGATATACAATACTGAGAACCTACTGTATGGCAGAGAACTCTACTCAGCATTCTGTGGTGACCTAAATGGGAAAGAAGTCTAAAAAAGAGGCCTGACCCTTACTGGGACATTTATGTCCACAATGAGTGTAAGAGAAATCCCCAAGATACCTGGATACAATGAATGCTTGCCCTTTTAGCCCCAGAGAATCTGAATCCCTAGATTGGTGGCCAAATGAACACATGATCTATCATAATCCTCCCACTGGAGACTGACACTGGATCTTTAGATACCATGTCACATACAAAGTCCACCATCAGAGAGGTATGGAGAAGGGATTTCACAGGTGGCTTCTAATAAGCTTCTGGCAGTTTAGGGGAGGGGCTACTCTTGCAGAACCATTCAAGCCTGGTGACGTCCCTGGATTATCCAAACTGTACCTATCTTCCCTAAGATCTCAAAATGACTCCTGCACTTCAGATGCTGTGTCATTCTGGCATGCATTTCCCTTCTAGGAATAGCACCTGGTTTCTACTGGGAAAGTCCTTCTCCAGTCACAGTTCATCAAGTTTGTGAAACTTAATGTTTTCCACCCTGATGGCCCCAGGGATAGGTGTGTGACCAGGCTGAATTTTTCACCCTGTGGGTCAGTGAAAACATCAACAATGAGTATGTGACCCAGGTTGGCCAGATTATCCTCAAAACCTGGAGACTTGTAACTATTAAGAAAGAGTAAATCACTTTCATTTTGGTGAAAAATAAGTCTAGAGCTCCTGTGTGTGTGCACTTCAGCCGTGTCCAACTCTTTGTGATCCCATGAACTGTAGCCCGCCAGGTTCCTCTGCCCATGGTATTTTCCTGGAAAGAATACTGGAGTAGGTTGCCATGCCCTCCTCAAAAGGATCTTCCTGACTCAGGGCTTGAACCTTCATTTCCTGCTGTCTCCTGCATTGCAGATGGGTTCTTTACTACTGAGCCACCAGGGAAGCCCCCGAGGAAGCCCCCTAGAACTCCTAGTGGTCATACTACCTTTGAGAAGAAAGAGTCTGATTGAAAACTAAATCAAAGTAGAATGAACCTAAGTCAAAGATGAAGAAACAGAGTCTTAATGGTGAGCAGTTATTTAACTTAATTTTATGATGACAGCAGATGACTCAAGAATGGAATAGCCTCTACATGTATTTCACTATACAGTTAACATAATAGAATTTTATTCAACAAACTACATATTCCAAAACTGAGCTGTCCAATGCAATAGCTATTAACCCTATGTGGCTACTGAGTACTTGAAAGGTGGCTGGTCTAAATCGAAATAAGCTGCAAGTGTAAAATCACACTGAGCTTCAAAGTCTTAGTGTAAAAAATGAATGTAAAATGTCTCAATAATAATCATATGTTTTCTGCATGTTGAAATGATAATATTTTTGATATATGGGCTAAATATAATATTATCAAAATCAATGCCACATCTTTCTTTTTTAACTTGGCTACTAGGACATTTAAAATTATTTACATGACTTTTGTTTTATTTCTGCACAGATGACACAACCCTTATGGCAGAAAGTGAAGAAGAACTAAAGAGCCTCTTGATGAAAGTGAAAGAGAAAAGTGAAAAAGTTAGCTTAAAGTTCAACATTCAGAAAACTCGGATCATGGCATCCGGTCCCATCACTTCATGGCAAATAGATGGGGAAACAGTGGAAACAGTGGCTGACTTTATTTTTCTGGGCTCCAAAATCACTGCAGATGGTGGTTGCAGCCATGACGTTAAGAGACGCTTACTCCTTGGAAGGAAAGTTATGACCAACCTAGACAGCATATTGAAAAGCAGAGACATTACTTTGTCAACAAAGGTCCATCTAGTCAAGGCTATGGTTTTTCCAGTAGTCATGTAGGGATGTGAGAGTTGGGCTATAAAGAAAGCTGAGTGCCAAAGAACTGATGTTTTTGAACTGTGGTGTTGGAGAAGATTCTTGAGAGTCCCTTGGACTGCAAGGAGATTCAACCAGTCCATCCTAGAGGAGATCAGTTCTGGGTGTTCATTGGAAGGACTGATGTTGAAGCTGAAACGCCAATACTTTGGCCACCTGATGCGAAGAGCTGACTCATTGGAAAAGACCCTGATGCGGGGAAAGATTGAGAGCAGGAGGAGAAAGGGATGACAGAGGATGAGACGGTTGGATGATGGTATCACCGACTTGATGGACATGGGTTTGGGTGGACTCCGGGAGGTGGTGATAGACAGGGAGGCCTATTGTGCTGTGGTTCATGGGGTTGCAGAGTTGGACTCAACTGAGCAACTGAACTGAACTGAATAGTCACTCTAACAAGTGAGAGTTTTTATATTCATTATAAATGGTTCCCTAGAGACTCCATAATAGTTCATATATATTCACTAAAAGTAGAGTGACTATATAATTTATCACTGAAACCGGGACACTTCAAGTATAAAAGAGGACACTCTAAATGATTATGCCAGAACAACAGGTATATATATATATACCAGGACAGTCATGGGCAACCCAAGATAGATAGTTACCAGGCTAAGATTCCTCATTTCTTAAAATACAGATTCTTCTGATCTGTAGCCCCACACAATTGCTATCTTATGTTAGTCTAAGTTGGCATATGGCTTTTGATAATTCTCTATTTCTACTTATGCAACTGTTTAAAAATTTTGTTTTTCAGATATTTTATTAATATGTTGTTAAGAATAGTGTATTTCACATGTCTCCTTTAATTATTATTCATTAATTTGACAAATGTGAATTAAGTTCCTGTGACGTTCCTGACATTCTAGACTCTAAAGATGGCTGTCTTTCTTCATATAAATGTTATGTGTGCTACTTCCTTCTATGCATTGTACACACTCAGTCAATCTTAGGTAACAGGAACTTCCCCAAAGACTTCTAAACTGAAAGCAGATGGGTCCTTTTGATAGAAATGTGGGCAACCATGACATTTCCTAGGTAACGCATTGACCATCTCCCTACCAGTAGTATGTGAGCATTCTCACTCTTCACTATGTCATGGAGGTTTTACAATATACTTGTGTACACTGCTCTTGGTCCACATAAACCTGAAACAATTACAGGGTAAGAAATATCCAGATCAATTCCCCAGCACCTGATGCTAGATTAGAAAACACTGTAATAGGGACAGAGGTGCCAGCATCCCTGTTGAATCCCTTCTTATTTGAAGAAAATGATAGAAGTCCAGGAAAGTTTGTGTACTTCACAGAGGAGTACAGGAAAGCCTAACTGTAACAATAACCTAAAAGGCTCAACCAAGGAAGGATCCACTTTCAAGATCATATAGCTGTTGGCAAGACTCAATTTTTCATGGGCTATTGGACTGGCATACTGCAGTCTATGGCGTCGCAGAGTCAGACACGCTTTGTGACCAGACAGCAACAACATTAGACTGAAGAAGCAATAGAGAAGAACAAACCTGACTCGCATTCAAACCTATTCCTTCAGCTGCAAACTTCCTGCTCTGTTGCCTCTGTCTGGTCATGCTGGCTCTGCTCCTTTATAAAACAATGTTGCCTATAGCCTGAAATATACAAAATAACCATTCTCAAGACTCTGCCTCTCAGGTTTGGCCTTTTAAGGTATAATACGTTTCTATTCATAAAGCAATAAGAAGTTTTAGAACAGAAAATAATTATTGTCTTGTGAAACGTCAACAGGAACATTTAGACCAGATCCTTGTAGACATCTATAAAAACAAAGGATTCTGGAGCAAGAAAATCTGCAACAACCAGCCCACCTTCTCCCCTTTTTGATGTAAAAGAAGCCTGTACCAGTTTTCTAGATTCCACATACGTGCGTTAATATAGATACTTCTTTTTCTCTTTCTGACTTACTTCACTCTGTATGACAGACTCTAGGTCTATGCATGTCTCTACAAATGATACTGTTTTGTTCCTTTTAGTGGCTGAGTAATATTCCAGGTGGAACAACCTTCCAGATATTTAAAGCAATGTACAACATTATAAAGCAATTATATTCCAATATAAAATAGTCTTTACTTTTCTTAATGGTAAAGAACCCACCTGTCAATGCAGGTTACTTAAGAACTGTGGGTTTGATCCCTAGGTCAAGAAGATCCCCTGGAAGAAGGCATGGCAACTGACTCCAGTACTCTTGCCTGGAGAATCCCTGAACAGAGGAGCTTGGAAGGCTACAGTCCATAAGGTCGCAAAGAGTTAAACACAACTGAAGTGACTTAGCACACATGCATGCATATATATAGATAGATAGATAAAGATATATATATATACACACACACTGCATGTACTATATATACACACTACTATATATATACACACACTCTATCAGTCTGAATTTGGCAATAAGGAGTTCATGATCCGAGCCACAGTCAGCTCCCAGTCTTGTTTTTGCTGACTGTATAGAGCTTCTCCATCTTTGGCTGCAAAGAATATAATCAGTCTGATTTTGGTGTCAACCATCTGGTGATGTCCATGTGTAGAGTCTTCTCTTGTGTTGTTGGAAGAGGGTGTTTGCTATGACCAGTGCGTTCTCTTGGTAGAACTCTATTAGCCTTTGCCCTGATTCATTTTGTATTCCAAAGCCAAATTTGCCTGATATTCCAGGTGTTTCTTGACTTCCTACTTTTGCATTCCAGTCCCCTATAATGAAAAGGACATCTTTTTTGGGTGTTAGCTTTAGAAGATCTTGTAGGTCTTCATAGAACTGTTCAACTTCAGCTTCTTCAGAGTTACTGGTCAGGGCATAGACTTGGATTACCGTGATATTGAATGGTTTGCCTTGGAAACAAACAGAGATCATTCTGTCGTTTTTGAGATTGCATCCAAGTACTGCATTTCAGACTCTTTTGTTGACTATGATGGCTACTCCATTTCTTCTAAGGGATTCTTGCCCACAGTAGTAGATGTAATGGTCATCTGAGTTAAATTCACCCATTTCAGTCCATTTTAGTTCACTAATTCCTAGAAATCTAAGATCATGGCATCCGGTCCCATCACCTCATGGCAAATAGATGGGGAAACAGTGGAAACAGTGGCTGACTTTATTTTGGGGGCCTCCAAAATCCCTGAAGATGGTGATTGCAGCCATGAAATTAAAAGACACTTCCTCCTTGGAAGGAAAGTTATGACCAACCTAGACAGCATATTAAAAAGCAGAGACATTACTTTGTCAACAAAGGTCCGTCTAGTCAAAGCTATGGTTTTTCCAGTGGTCATGTATGGATGTGAGAGTTGGACTGTGAAGAAAGCTGAGCACAGAAGAATTGATGCTTTTGAACTGTAATGTTGGAGAAGACTCTTGAGAGCCCCTTGGACTGCAAGGAGATCCAACCAGTCCATCCGAAAGGAGATCAGTCTTGGGTGTTCTTTGGAAGGACTAACGCTAAAGCTGAAACTCCAGTACTTTGGCCACCTGATGCAAAGAGCTGACTCATTTGGAAAGACTCTGATGCTGGGAAAGACTGAGGGCAGGAGGAGAAGGGGATGACAGAGGATGAGACTGTTGGATGGCATCACCGACTCAATGGACATGGGTTTGAGTGGACTCTGGGAGTTGGTGATGGACAGGGAGGCCTCGCATGCTGCAGTTCATGAGGATGCAGGGAGTCGGACACAACTAAGCAACTTAACTGAACTGAACTGATATATATACTATATATATATATATATATATATACACACACACACACACACACACACACATACTACAGTACCACCTTATGCAAACATTGAGAATGCACATGTGAACATGGCAGGAAAGGGGACAGTGGGATAAATTAGATTAGAATTGCCATACATACATTGCCATGTGTAAAACAGACAGACAGTGGAAACCTGCTATAAAGCACAGGAAGCTCAGCTCAGTGCTCTGCGATGACCTTAAGTCTGGGATGAGGGTGGGGTGGGAGGAAGGTCCAAGTAGAAAGGGATATATGAAAACATATAGCTGATTCACTTCTTAGTACAGCAGAAACTAGCACAACATTGTAAAGCAATTATATACCAATTTAAAAACAACAAGGCTGAATCCTAACTCGAGTAAGATGGCTCTTGGTACACTAGTCCGTACACTATTCCTTGCCCTCAATTTTACTTAATTTAATGTAATTGGCCGGTTGTGCAGTGAACAATACTAGCTTGGACTTGGTAGTAAGTAAGGCCCTCAGCTCCTAGCTGGCAGCTGGCTGGAGGCCACCACTCATTTTCTTGCCATGTGGACTTCTCCAATATGGCAGCTTTACTTCATCAAAGCAAGCAAACCAAAAACGCAATAGAGTTTGTTAGCAACATGAAGTCACAAACTTTTATAACCTAAGTCACAGAAGTGATGTTCCATGATGTCTGCTGTGTTCTGTTGTTAGAAACAAGTCAAAACATATTGCACATTACCCCAGCCTGAGAAATACTAGATCCAGCTTTTGGGGGAGGGCCAGATGCCCCAGCATTCAGAGGATGGTCAGGAATCTGAGAGAATTCTGAGAGGTAACCAATTATCCTGTGGGTATTTCATAAACTCCATTTCAGTAATAACATATAAAGACATTAACCTGAAATGTCTTCCATTCCTTGTGGATGTCATTGCCTTTTCATTCCCCATCACAATGCATCAGGAAAGGGAGGATCTTGCCCAAAATAAAGGTGTCGTTGGCCAGCACTAAGTTCCAAACTGGGGTTTTGAATTGGCAGTTCTAAAAGCCTAGTGTGTTGAGGGAGAAAATGGCTTTCCAAATTCCAAAAGCTGCCCTCTGCTTATCAAGAAGGGTCAGAGTCATGAGTGGAGAGGGATGAGGACAGGCAGCCCAGCTACTCAGCAGAGAGGAGAATACCTTCACTTCCAGATTGCTGTGCTTAATCATTCAGTCACGTCCAACTCTTTATGACCCCATGCACTGTTGCCCAAACAGGCTCCTCTGTCCATGAGGATTCTCCAAGCAAGCATATTGGAGTGGGTTGCCTGGACCCACAAAAGCAGAAGGTCAGCAGTGTCTTCACTGTCTCTTTGCAAGCAAAGGCTCTGGGAGTCTTTAGATCAGAAGGGAATCTGAATACTGAGGATGTTTTCCCTACCTCCTGGGCTTAACAAGTGGGATGCCCTCTTCTGCCTTTGGCAGTTGAATAACAACTGGGGTGAGAGAGGCAGAGCAGAGGGAGACATTTGGAGGATTGAGACGGGGTGCCAATTGTTCTCAGATGCCGCCAAAGAGGCTCAAGTTGTGACAGAAAACCAACAGACTGCAGGGTCCTAACAATTCTAGGTACCTATGCAACCCATGTTTCAGTCTACTGATGGTGGATTCAATAATCCCATCAAAAAGCCCACACCCGTAGGGTTTGTTAGAACCTTTATTGGAGCTGCAAAGGGGAATTTGGAATGTCTTTCTCTGGGGAGCTTCATCTAGGGTTTTACAGACTCAGCATCTTGTAATATCAGTGTTCAAAGCAGAAAAAAAAAAAAAGTAGTGAAGGTGTCTGGAGTGCAGTCACATGAAGCACAGGGATGCTTCAGGCACATCTCACATGATGGCCAGGGGCTACCTCAGGGCTCCACCATCTCCACTGTGTTCCTGTCAGCCAGGAAAACTCTCCAGGCCCCTAAAGCTGATGCAGTGTGACAAGGCTGCCACTAGATGTGCCAGCCAGCCAGAGGACTTTGCCTGAAAACCTAGAAATTCCTGCCCCTGTAGTCCCTGGGGACCCCACAGATTTGCTGATACAAATTTTACTAATTGTGCTCACGTGCTCCTTCACCCTCTCCATCTCTCATTTATCCCTTTCCCTTTAAGACTGGCTAAACTCCAGAGTGAGTTTCATCTTTCCTTGATCCTGGCCAGTGGGATAGTCCCCATGCATCTCAGTTCTTTCCAGAAGCCCTTCTTCTCACCCGGGAGCCCACAGCACATAGAGCCCAGTGAGGAGGCAGAGGGCAACTAGGGGAGCTCCTCACTGACCTGCACTCCATGACTGTCATCTGTGGGGTGGGAGACATGACAGTGCAGTGGGTATTTTCACCCAGAGCCCCCAAAATATCTAATCCTTTCCAGGGTTTCTTTTCACTCATCTGGCAGTTGTCCAAGTTCCTAAAGCATATATGCACTCATCCTTGGATATGTTATAAGACCTTTAGATCCTTCTCTTCCTATATGCATGGCACAAAAAAGGCACTCACAAAAGTTGGACCCTGATGCTAGGAAAGGTTGAGGGTAGAAGGAGAAGCGGGTGACAGAGGATGAGATGGTTGGATGGCATCACCGACTCAATGGACATGAGTTTGAACAAACTCTGGGAGATAGTGAAGGACAGGGAAGCCTTGCGTATTGTAGTCCATGGGGTCACAAAGAGTCAGATATGACTTAGCGACTGAACAGCAAAGGGCAAGGAACTCCTTCACACCAGGGAACTGATGACTCTGAGGTCCTTTGCTATACAATGATCCCTGGTGTTACTGCTCCAGGGCCCTTCTCTTAATAAGGAACTATGGACTCTAGTGCAGTCTGGCCTGGGAATCAGGGTACATAATAGGCCTCTCAATGCTCTTGCTACGCTCTACGAGCAGGAAATGTGATGACAGTGATGCTGCTCAAAAGTTTCATGGGTTACATTTCCCTCAATATGACTACCTCTTTTCAGTCCCCTCACAGGTCAGCTGCCTACTATAAACAGCACCACTCATGATCCAAAAGACATCATTAAAAAACCTTTGAAAAAGTGGTAAACTTCGAGATCGTTTGATATTTCTTTCCAGGCAGACTTCATTTGCATCTTGTAGATCCTTATCAGTTGGCAGTAAATACCGCTTGCAAGTGAGCACTGTTGACAGTCCCTAAATGTATTCTGTCACCCTCAACATCTCAGTGTGTAATATATCACTTACATCTATATGTGTACTCTCCAGGGCCTGGTAGCTCTACATCCAATTTAGATAAGCCACAGGAAAACAATTTCCTTACCAAATGGGGCGAAATGAAAGATACCATCTCCAAACAACTAATGCAAAATGAAGTTATAAAAATGTGGTAAGATAAAAGGGAAGTTCTCTTTACCAGATAGAGAATGTGGACATGTTTTATGGACCTGATTACCAGAAATTCTAATTAGTGAAGAATCTCATAAAAAAGCTTCTTCCATTCCCCGGCCAGGAGACAGGGCTCAGTGATAAAAGGAATCTCGGGTGCTATGGATAGAAAGAGGAAAACTAATCCCTACATTTTAGTTCCATTATCTTATAGTAATTTACTCGTTAACTACTCTCATTGTTACTAAATGCAAGTTCACGTGCCCAACACAATGAGGCCAAACAAACCAAAATGTCCAAGTTTGAAACAAAGATTTATTGCAGGGCCATGCAAGAACAGGTGACTTGTGCCCCCATCCCCAAAAAATAAGCCAGAACCCTCCAAAGTGTTTCAGCAAAGCATTTTAAAGACAAGGTGAGGGAGGGACATAATCGGTTGTTGCAAACTTCTTGGTGTCAGAATCCTTTGTTCTTGTAACTGTCCATGCAAGTGAGGTCATGATGTTCCTGTAACCTCCAACAAGACAAATATTATTATCTCTTCTGCAACTTTTTAGCTCTGTATGAAGGGGAAAATGTTATACTCTTAAAGATCAGAGTCTTGAGAATGGGCTATCCTGTACATTTCAGGCTATAGGCAACATTCTTAACTTCAAGTGAAGGCAATAGAATACAAAGGTTAAAGCAAAAGAAAATTCTAGTACAGAGTCCCATTTGTTCTCCCTACTACATCATTTGTCTTCATTTCAAACATGTCAGAGCCAAACAATAATTACTGTTAAGTCTCAGGCTTCCATAAACAACTCATAGGAGTGTTCCTTATCTAAGATGAACAAGTAGATGGGAACAGTTCATGTGAAATGCCACCACCTTCCTTCCATGAAAGGGTTCAGGGTACCACCCTCTATCACTGTATGAACATGTAATTGTAGATTTTTTTTGTCCATTTTCTTCGTGGCTATTCTATTAAAAATTATTCTAAAATAGTAAACAGAGAAGAATGCTCTATCTGTAAATGAAAAGAGATTTTTGTTTATACCCCTGAAGTTGAAGCTTTAGCAGCAAAGGTCCAAGTTGGTGTTACAGGTACAGCAGACAGATGTAGAAAGCAAGAGAGACAGGAAGTGGGTGGTCCTAACTGCAGAGACCATGAAGTCAAATTCCGCTCCTCTTCTTGAGGAGTTAATATCAATTTCTTCCATCTCTCCTGGGACCTGTTTTCCAGGAGTAGAGAACCAGGGAAAGCTTCACTGACTCTGGTTGGAAGTGTGAACCAAGCCAGACTCAGTTATAATGAGAGTCACTATTGCAAAGGGGAGAGAAAATAGCAACACATATACATAGAGATGGCATCATATTTTAGGGTGGGGCTGGGGTGAAAACAAGAGGCATTAACGCTACAAAGGGATAAGCTGTGCTCTGAAGCTGGAAAGGCAAGTGAACTTTCATACAGGGACCTCCTCTCCCCAAACAGACTTTAGTACTGAGGCGATTTCACTATCAACCTCACCTTTGTTTTCTCAGCTACAAAATGGAGATAATGACAGTTGCTTTCTCATGTTTTTGAAACAAGCAAATGGAAAATAGTCACAGCCCAGTGTGTTGCCTCTCATGAGCGATCAATAAACTTAGCTCCTTCTCCAACTCATCAAGCCTAAGCCCTGCTCTGTGTCACCAGGAAGCTAAGCAGCTCAGTCCTCTAATTCAAAAAAAAACTTCTTTCCCAAAGGACAATTGACAGAGAAAGCACTGAGCCAGGAGCCCCGCAAACAGGAGGCTAAGCCTCTGGTTTGCAAATATGTTTAAGCAGCTTAACTGCTTCTTGAAAGAAGTCTCACATAAAATAAATTCAGATCTAAGCTGAAACCTGGCTATTTGCCTTTCTACTCATCTGCACCCAACTTCACCAAGAAAAGCCCTCAGCAGAACTCAAAAAGCTTGGACTATGGTTTTCACTTTCCCTTTAATCATATAAGCACTGTTCACCCATTTTGCATGTGCTTTAGGTTTTTTAAACATATGAATCTTTCTCCAATAGCTGTAATTGAAATAAAACTTTAAGCCTTAAATAAAATTTGAAAAACACTGAGATTTTTTTTTACTTTGTTTGTTTGTTTGTTTTATCTTTATTTTATTTTATTTTTTAACTTTACAATATTGTATTGGTTTTACCATATATCAACATGAATCCGCCACGGGTATACACGTGTTCCCCATCCTGAACCCTCCTCCCTCCTCCCTCCCAGTACCATCCCTCTGGGTCATCCCAGTGCACCAGCCCCAAGCATCCAGTATCGTGCATCGAACCTGGACTGGTGACTCATTTCATATATGATATTATACATGTTTCAATGCCATTCTCCCAAATCTTCCCAGCCTCTCCCTCCCACAGAGTTCATAAGACTGTTCTATACATCAGTGTCTCTTTTGCTGTCTCGTATACAGGGTTATTGTTAGCATCTTTCTAAATTCCATATATATGCGTTAGTATACTGTATTGGTGTTTTTCTTTCTGGCTTACTTCACTCTGTATAATAGACTCCAGTTTCATCCACCTCATTAGAACTGATTCAAATGTATTCTTTTTAATGGCTGAGTAATACTCCATTGTGTATATTAGAAATTCAATCCTTTGAATCTTGAAGTCTCTGGTTTGTTTTTTTCAACTTTTATTTCGTACTGGGGTATGGCGAATTAACAAACAATGTTGTGATAGTTTCGGGTGAACGGCAGAGGACTTGGCCATATATATACATGTTTCCATTCTCCCTCAATGCCCCCTCCCATCCGGGCTGGCACATAACATTGAGCAGAGTTCCATGTGCTACACAGTAGGTCTGTATTTGTTATCCATTTTAAATATAGCAGTGTGTACATGAAAGACTTTGTACTTTTTAAGTCATCTATAAATTGCAAACTCCCTTAAAAGATTGGTATCATTTCTGTTTTAACCACAGGGATTTTGACTAGTCTGTGAAGACTAGACCCAGACTGCCCAACCTTGAGAGGTGCTCAAGATAGAAGAGGAGCCAAGAGTAGCAGAAAGATAGAGGTGAATGAAAGACTCCCTTAGTCTCTGAATAAGCCTGTCATTTTACTCTCTGACTCTTCTGTCATTCCCCAAAGAAACCCAATTTCTTTTGATATATGAAATGAAACTTATTCCAAAATTTGCATTGTCTTATTATTTAAGGCAAAGATGAGTTTTAGATGTTATTTCAAAATTAAAGAGGATGCTTATTATTCATTGTCTTTGTACTGTTTGAGTAAATTTCTAAGCACCATTTATTGTCCTGAAACTTTGTTACTTATGAAATACATGTCTTGAGCACATTAACTATGACAAGTGATAACTCAGAATAGGAATGGTCCATAGAGGGATTTGTAGCAGGCCTGTAAAACTGAGAGTCATCTCTCTTTTCCCTGCCATGTGGAATCAAGGGAAAAGGCTCATGAAGATGAGAGTGGACATGTGACACAGAGTAATTTCTTAGTCACTCTATGTAAAGATGCGTAATTATTTCCCCCAAAGTTTCCCCTTTTTACTCCTTCATGATAAAGGTCTTTCCTAGTTATTATGCCATGTGGATTCTTGGGATAATAGATGGGGTAAAAGCTGTGCCCCTCTTCTCCAGGAACATGATCTCAACTACGTATCCCAAAATTTGGATTTCAAACTGTGACAGTCTGTTCTGGTCTGATGTGGCATGTGAGTGTATGTGTGCTCAGTCATGTCCAAGTCTTTGCAACCCCATGGACTGTAGCCCGCTGGGCTCCTCTGTCCATTGGAATTGTCCATTGGAATACTGGAGTGGGCTTCCATTTCCTCCTCCACTAATGTGACATACATGTGCCTAAAAATCAAGGTGCAACTTTGTTCATTAAAAGTTACAAGACTCTTGGGGGAAATGGAGTTGGCAACACAGCAAAAACCTTTATCAGTGACACAAAAACAGAAGTTAGGAAATAAATAAAAATGGTATCCCAGCTTTACACATTTTAAATGGTTAAGGAAAGCACAAATACAGCAATAAACATAGCCCTTTACTCTGAGAAAGACCTCAAGTTTGCCAGAGTACATGCATGGCGGAAGGGTTGCAGTTGTAAGTTATTGTGAAGTGGCAGAGGGTGGGTTATCTCAGATAGAATGCAAAGGGCTGGATGGGGATGAATGTGACTCAGAGCACAGGAGTTGCACTCAGGGAGCTGGTAGGCGTATGTGTATTTTCTGTGCCTCCTACGTCTCCATTCAACAAAGCACAGCTTCCACATTCACCCCGTTTATGGTAAACAAAACTGCATAAGCAAACACTTAGTTACATTGTGCCCAAAATGTGCTCTAATATTTCAATTGTGTTGGAGCAAATTTGCATACTCAAAACAAGAACTGACTGCATCTAGAATCTTTAGATTGTTCTCTCTCATTGTCACCTTCCATTCCACTTATAGAATAAGTTATTCCAAACACAAATCTCATCTTTCATTCAAGATCTTTCCAAAACAAACAAACAAAACAGACAATCTAGAATAATGTACAATTTTGGAAGTGTATAATATATAATTTCTGAAGAATAATGTATAATTTCCGATATTAAAGAAAAGTAGAGTTTGGAAAGATAGCTAACAGTAGACAAGCAGGGGAAAAATACAAACTAAAGATTAACCCAGACTTAGGGTACCCAGATACCTAGCCCTGTATCTCAGGAAAGGATTCTTGTTTCTAATGGGGTCAAGACAGCAAGGAGCATGCAACAGGAAGTGTCACTTGCTGCACCAATTGCTAAATTGAAGATTTTGGGGACATGCACCAGATATCTGTCCTTTTTTAACTTGTTAGAATCCCATCCATGAATTTGCCTAAACCTTTCTTTGAAGCCTCTAGCTATCTTCAGGGACACTGTCATACAAGAGCTAGAAAAGAGCCAGGAACACAGTAACTGGGGCATTCACTCACCATGTTTTTAGTTGAGTAATAGCCATGTACAAAGCCACTTACATAGAAAAGAAGGATAAAACCCCATTCTCAAGAATCTGGCAATCTCGCTGCAAGCTTCTCTGGAGCTTCTTCAGTTGCAATTCTTCAGCCATCTTCAATTGCAGAGCTTCCATACCCTGGGTTGACAGCCTCTTCCCTCATGTGTTTCTCAACCACTGGTATTTGGAGTCATACAAATATTTATCATGCGGGAATGTCTTGGGCATCGCAGGACAATTAGTAGCCCTGGCTGCTGCTGCTGCTGCCCCTAAGTCGCTTCAGTTGTGTCCAACTCTATGTGACCCCATAGACGGAAGCCCACCAGGCTCCCCCGTCCCTGGGATTCTCCAGGCAAGAATACTGGAGTGGGTTGCCATTTCCTTCTCCAATGCCTGGCTAACACTTCCCAAAAGCCGCTAGTGCATTCCAATCACTGCAAACATCCAAAAGGCACCCCCTGGTGCTGGAGAAGGTATGGAGAAAAGGGAAACCTTCTACACTGTGGGTGGGAAGGTAAACTGATGTGGCACTGTGGACAATGGTGCAGAGGTTCCTCAAAAAACTGAAAGTAGGGTTTCCATATGATCCAGCAATCCCACTCCTTGGCATGTAACCAGACAAAACTATAATTCAAAAAGATACTTGCAACCCAATATTCTTAGCAGACACTGTTTAACATAGCCAAGATGGGAAAACAACCTCAATGTCCATTAACAGAGGATGGGTAAAGAATGTTTTATATATGTACAATGGAGTATTCCTCAGCCCTGAAAAAGAATGAGACAATGTCAGTTGCAGCAACATGGATGGACCTAGAGATTATCATACTGAGCAAAGTAACGCAGGAAAAGACAAATGCCATATGATATCGCTTATTTGTGGAATCTAAAATATGACAGAAAGGAACTTATCTGCAAATCAGAAACAGACTTGGAGTTGCCAAAGACGTGAGGGGAGGGATGGACTGGGTGTTTGGGAGTAGCAGATGCAAACTAGTATAAAAAGAATGAATAAACAACAAAGTCTGATTGTGTAGCACAAAAAGCTATATTCAGTATGCTGTGATAAACCATAATGGACAAGAATATGATAAAGAATATATACAATGTTTAACCAAATAAATTTGCTGTATAGTAGAAATTAATACAACATTGTAAATCAACTATACCTCAGTAATTTTTTTTAATACCTCCCTCACATGTTCAAATACATCTGGTAGGGTGCAAAGTCCCCAGCTGGCCCCTCACTCAATTTCATACTTCCTTCTCCTTGAAGACTTAGGCTGGCCCACTTCCTGAGACAAGTACTCCAGCTGTTTCCATTCATTCACTGTGAAGAAAACACAGCTGCTCCGGTCCAGAAGGAAAAGACACTATAGCAGGGAAGAGGAGAAAAACAGGAAACCTCAGGAAATGGGGTTCCTCGCCTATTTCTTCAGTCTTAACATCCACAAAACTTTTAATATCTTTTAATCCTGAGAATAAGTCTATAAAATTGAATTTGGCAAGGAAATTAACTTAGATACATGTTCTTGATCAGGTTTAGGGTTATAATCCAGTTGTTCTGATTTTTATTCCTCTGTTCATTTTACTACTGCTCATTGCTGTTTCCTAGGGATGGGGAAAGAGCCTGAAATCTCTTTTGCTGGCAGCTGGCTTCCCTATTCGAGGTTCAGTGATAGTTCGAATTTGTCACAGACACTGTTCATGAAATATTTCCGGCTCTCTACCTTCAGGGGCACGTGATGGTATTAGACTTCCAGCCCATCTCTGGTTCTTAGAGCCTGCATGATTAGTTCTACTGAATTACCTGTGAGCATTGAATGGCCAGTTCCAGAAACTCACTCTCTTTTTCCTACAACATAACAACTCCTAGTATTCAAAATGGTATGTCCAAAAGGAAGAAAATTTTGGACAGAAACCACTGCTGACCTAAAGTGGACTAAGAATATAAGCAAGGAAAGTCATTTGTTGTAGTAGATAATTCAGATTCGACAGCTGTCACTTTAGGTTGGTGTGTCCTATCCTAACATCAAGTTCCCCTCTTCCCCCCATCTGCCCATGATTAGTTCTCAGACATTTTGATTGAGTAAAAGAACTAAGATCCAACCATACATCACACACACTCACACACACACACACACACACAAACACACTCACACACACACAGGGCTCAGGGCATCAATTCCTGAGCAACCAGTGCCTCCTCTTTTCTCACTAACTTCGTAGCACTGGCCACATTACAGAGTAAAACTGTCTCTAAGACATTCAGTTATTTGTTTTTATTTCTCTCTTTTCTGACTGCAAGCCCTGTGAAAATAGGTAACATGCCTCATTCAACTCTGTCAACCACAAAACCCAACACTGAGAAAACAATACACAAATATTTGTTAAATAACTGGTCTTCGTAATCTAGTGCCAAAAAAAGGGGAGAGAAAAATGATCCAGGAAACCCCATTTTTTCTCCAACAATGCTGAGAAGAATGAGAGAGGAGACACACAGGTGGAGGGGAATATTTATGAAAATATAATGCATGCGAAAAAGTTTGGAAAGTTAGAAGAAAATATAAGCATATAATCAATTACCACCACAATATTGAAGGAGTTTTTTCCTTTATCACCAGAAAAACTTCTCATTAATTACATCATGCCCCATAAGTTATACTTTATCTGCTATCAAATAAAAGGCTTTTTATCTCTTTCTGGGTCTATGGGCAACAAAAATCCAGCTCCTAGTTAATATCTGATGAATACTGGGATGACTCCAGAGGGAACCCGCTCAATAATCCAATACCTCATTTCACTCTCATCCTACTCAGCGATCCCAGACTTCCATTGCTGACAAAGTGAAATATAATATTGATCTAGTACTGCATTGTTCAGTCTCCCTGAATCTTTGGGGGTCATTGGCTGGCTGATAGATTAACACAAGTGTGATAATCACTTTGAAAGTAAACTGTCAAGTGTGTGTACCATGTGAGATGCTGCACAGAGAACTCAAGGAAATTGGTTTCTCCCCAGATGGGGAGGTGTCATAGAATCACATTTAATAAAACTCAAATACTGGAGAAGCTCCAGTTTATTGCAAAAGCTTGCTATCGTATGCATCCTCTAGGAAAGGAGGTTCTTATCCCAGGCTCTCAGCTTTGGAGATCTTGTTTCCCTCAGTTTGCTGAAGATTCTCTGAACCATAACAGAGATATTAACCTGAGACTAAAATAATAATGCAAGGGGAAGATTGTGCCAGGCACAATAGCACACAACTGTGTATGCGTCACCTTGGAAAAGTGATAGAGCAGTTATGAGGACAAACTTGAGAACTCTTGCCAGACTTCAAGTCCCAGCTTTCAATTTATTAGTAGAGCAAGGTATTTAACCTCTTTGTGCCTACTTCTTCACGGGGGAAGTTAACTTATACATAGCTTTGTGGTAAAGATTAAACGAATTAATTTAGGAAAAATGTTTATATTGATGTCTGCCATGTATACTCTTTTCGAGTACTATTTTGTATTTCATTAAAGAGAGAGAGAAGGAGGCAGACCTAAACAAAGATACCTGTAGTGTGTGTGTGTCTCCCTCCCATGTCCTCCGACCACTGTACGCGTTCAGTCCTGCCTGACTCTGCGACCCCATGGACTGTAGTCTGCAAGGCTCCTCTGTCCACGGAATTTTCCTGGCAAGAATACTGGAGTGGATTGTCATTTCCTTCTCCAAGATATCTTCCTGAACCAGGGACTCCATCAGGCTCTCTTGCATCTCCGGCATTGGCAAGTGGATTCTTTATCACTAGCGCCACCTGGTGTGTGTATGAGTATTTATATATGTTGGTAAAGAATCTGCCGGTAATGCGGGTGACCTGGGTTTGATCCCTGGGTCGTCGAGGAAGATCCCTTGGAGAAGGAAATGGCAACCTACTCCAGTATGCTTTGGAGAAGAAAAGGTATCCCACTCCAGTATTCTTGCCTGGAAAATCCCATGGACAGAGGAACCTGGTGGTCACAAGTCCATGGGGCCACAAGAGTCAGACACAACTAAACCAAGTGACTAAACTACTAGTATGCTTACCTGAGAAATCCCATGGACAGAGAAGCCTGGGAGGCTATGGTCCATTCGGCCATAAGGAGCTGGATGCAATTTAAGGACTAAACCACCACCACAGATGCACAGTGAGATTAGTATGACCAGTACACCCATTTCGCAAAACAGAACCCTAAAGTCAGTGAGATAACAGGAACAAGTTTACATTGAAATCAGAATTAAATAAAACCCAGAATTTCTTATGCTAAAAAGGAAGATATTCATTTTTTCCACTATGCATGACAACAGTATTTCCTATTCTCACCTGTTTTGCTGATGTCGAAATCAGATTGATTATGTTCTTTGCAGCCAAAGATGGAGAAGCTCTATACAGTCAACAAAAACAAGACTTGGAGCTGACTGTGGCTCAGATCATGAACTCCTTATTACCAAATTCAGACTTAAATTGAAGAAAGTAGGGAAAACCACTAGACCATTCAGATATGACCTAAATTAAATCCTTTATTATTATACAGTGGAAGTGAGAAATAGATTTAAGGGCCTACATCTGATAGATAGAGTGCCTGATGAACTATGGAATGAGGTTCGTGACATTGTACAGGAGACAGGGTTCAAGACCATCCCCATGGAAAAGAAATGCAAAAAAGCAAAATGGCTGTCTGGGGAGGCGTTACAAATAGCTGTGAAAAGAAGAGAAGCAAAAAGCAAAGGAGAAAATAAAAGATATTCCCATTTGAATGCAGAGTTCCAAAGAATAGCAAGGAGAGATAAGAAAGCCTTCCTCAGCAATCAATGCAAAGAAATAGAGGAAAACAACAGAATGGGGAAGACTAGAGATCTCTTCAAGAATATGAGAGATACCAAGGGAACATTTCATGCAAAGATGAGCTTGATAAAGGACAGAAATGGCATGGATCTAACAGAAGCAGAAGATATTAAGAAGAGGTGGCAAGAATACACAGAACTGTACAAAAAAGATCTTCACAACCCAGATAATCATGAAGGTGTGATCATTGACCTAGAGCCAGACATCCTGGCATGTGAAGTCAAGTGGGCCTTAGAAAGCATACTACGAACAAAGCTAGTGGAGGTGATGGAATTCCAGATGAGCTATTCCAAATCCTGAAAGATGATGCTGTGAAAGTGCTGCACTCAATATGCCAACAAATTTGGAAAACTCAGCAGTGGCCACAGGACTGGAAAAGGTCAGTTTTCATTCCAATCCCAAAGAAAGGCAATGCCAAAGAAAGCTCAAACTACTGCACAATTGCACTCACCTCACAGGCTAGTAAAGTAATGCTCAAAATTCTCCAAGCCAGGCTTCAGCAATACGTGAGCCATGAACTTTCTGATGTTCAAGCTGGTTTTAGAAAAGGCAGAGGAACCAGAGATCAAATTGCCAACATCCGCTGGATCATGGAAAAAGCAAGAGAGTTCCAGAAAAACATCTATTTCTGCTTTATTGACTATGCCAAAGCCTTTGACTCTGTGGATCACAATAAACTGTGGAAAATTCTGAAAGAGGTATTCTGAATACCAGACCACCTGATCTGCCTCTTGAGAAATTTGTATGCAGGTCAGGAAGCAACAGTTAGAACTGGACATGGAACAACAGACTGGTTCCAAATAGGAAAAGGAGTACATCAAGGCTGTATATTGTCACCCTGTTTATTTAACTTCTACGCAGAGTACATCATGAGAAACGTTGGACTGGAAGAAGCACAAGCTGGAATCAAGATTGCCGGGAGAAATATCAATAACCTCAGATATGCAGATGACACCACCCTTATGGCAGAAAGTGAAGAGGAACTAAAAAGCCTCTTGATGAAGGTGAAAGTGGAGAGTGAAAAAGTTGGCTTAAAGCTCAACATTCAGAAAACGAAGATCATGGCATCCGGTCCCACCACTTCATGGGAATTAGATGGGGAAACAGTGGAAACAGTGTCAGACTTTATTTTTCTGGGCTCCAAAATCACTGCAGATGGTGACTGCAGCCATGAAATTAAAAGACGCTTACTCCTTGGAAGAAAAGTTATGACCAACCTAGATAGCATATTCAAAAGCAGAGACATTACTTTGCCAACAAAGGTCCGTCTAGTCAAGGCTATGGTTTTTCCAGTGGTCATGTATGGATATGAGAGTTGGACTATGAAGAAAACTGAGCACTGAAGAATTGATGCCTTTGAACTGTGGTGTTGGAGAAGACTCTTGAGAGTCGCTTGGACTACAAGGTGATCCAACCAGTGCATTCTGAAGGAGATCAGCCTTGGGATTTCTTTGGAAGGAATGATGCTAAAGCTGAAACTCCAGTACTTTGGCCACCTCATGCGAAGAGTTGATTCATTGGAAAAGACTGTGATGCTGGGAGGGATTGAGGGCAGGAGGAGAAGGGGACAACAGAGGATGAGATGGCTGGATGGCATCACTGACTCGATGGACGTGAGTCTGAGTGAACTCCGGGAGTTGGTGATGGACAGGGAGGCCTGGCGTGCTGCGATTCATGGGGTGGCAAAGAGTCAGACACGACTAAGAGACTGAACTGCACTGAATATTATAACATCACATATCCTATTACACAGCAGCAATAAATGATATAGAGAGAGGAATTATTTATGGTATTTGTCATCAGTGATCTCATCTAAAGATATTTTCCTCTTTGGGTGCTTTTTTAAATTAATTTTTATTGGAGTATTGTTGATTTACAATGCTGTGTTGGTTTCTGTTGTACAGCAAAGTGAATCAGCTATAAGTATACATATATCCTCTATTTTTTTGTTTTCCTTCTATTTAAGCCACCAGAGAGCACTGAGCAGAGTTCCCGGAGCTATATACTAAGGTCTCATTAGTTATCTATTTCAGGTAATCCCAATCTCCCAAATCATCCTACCCTCACCTTTTTCCCCCTTTGGTCTCCCTATGTTTTTTTTCTACATCTGTATCTCTATTTTTGATTTGTAAATAAGATCATCTCTACAATTTTTTCTAAATTCCACATGTATGCATTAATATACCAGAGAAGGCGATGGCACCCCACTCCAGTACTCTTGTCTGGAAAATCCCATGGACGGAGGAGCCTGGTAGACTGCAGTCCATGGGGTCGCAAAGAGTTGGACACAACTGAGTGACTTATCCTTCTCTTTTCCCTTTCATGCATTGGAGAAGGAAATGGTAACCCATTCCAGTGTTCTTGCCTGGAGAATCCCAGAGATGGGGGAGCCTGGTGGGCTGCCGTCTATGGGGTCACACAGAGTCAGACATGACTGAAGTGACTTAGCAGCAGCAGCAGCATTAATATACAATATTTGTTTTTCTCTTTCTGACTTACTTCGCTCTGTATGACAGTCTCCAGGCCTTTCCACATTTCTACAAATGATCCAAATTCATTCTAAAAAACGTAGTTTTGAATAATAGGCATACTATCAATAGATACTTATTATTCAACAAATATTTATTGGGTACCTACTCTTTGCCAGGCACTCCACTAAGCATTAAGCCATGGGACTCTGTCCCTCCAGCCAAAACTGGGCAAAATGATGAAAGAAATTCATACCCAAAATGTGCTCTTTGTATTCTTTCAATGATGTTTTAGCCAATAAAGCTATATCCTTCTACCCTGCACCCTCATTCTTTTTTTTATTTTTTAACTTAAAGAAAATTACTTTATAATGTTGTATTGGCTTCTGCCATATGACAACATGAATCAGCCATAATTATACATATATCCTCTCTCTCATAAACTTCCCTCCCCTCCCCCAATCCCACCCTTCTAGGTCATCACAGAGAGTCAGACTGAGTTCCCTGTGTTATATGGCAACTTCCCACCAACTATTTATTTTACACATGACAGTGTAGATACATCAGTTCTACTTTCCCCATTCAGCCCACCTCTCCTTCCCTCACTGTGTCCACAAGTCCATTCTCTACATCTTCATCTCCATTCCTTCCCTGCAAATCGTTTCATCAGTACCATTTTTCCAGATTTCATATATATATGCATTATATATCTGTTTTTCTCTTTCTGACTTACTTCACTCTGTATAAGATGTTCTAAGTTCATCCACCTCACTATCATTGATTCAAATCTGTTCCTTTTTATGGCTGAGTAATATTCCATTGTATATATGTACCACATCTTCTTTATTCATTCATCTATCTCTGGACATTTAGATTGCTTCCATATCCTGGCTATTATAAATAGTGTTTCAATGAACATTGGAGTACACATGTCTTTTAGAATTCTGGTTTTCTCAGGGTATATTCATGCCCAGGCACCCTCACTCTCATATCTCTCTCAAGTAGTTTCTCCCTGGGCAGCATTCTAAAGACCTTTCCATATCCTCAGACCTCTTGCCCTGTTTCCCTCCCTTTGCTAAGTGATAGCAAGCTACTCTGGTTAAATTAGATGACAATTAGTTCTCCTCATGAAGAAAATAGATTAGGAATCAGTTAGTGTCCCAAAGGCAAGTTCAATCTAAGATTTTATGGTGACAGTGGAATAGATTTCTAAACTGGATTATGATTTGGACCCTTCAAAATCTAAGACAAGTCAATATGCTAAGATCATATTCTTGAAACTGACTCTAGTGCCGGGATTTCTTACACTGTTGGCACCTTAGAAGAAGCCGTTGGATAGAATTGAATGTTAGAGGTTACATAGCTTCAGTGTCCCTTCATCAACCATGACAGATGGCCAGCCTACTCACTATCTCTCATAGGGTCCATTTAAACTTGACAAAGTTAGATGCTTAGAGTTGCTATATGTTATTCTGGTAACAGAAGAGAATCTCTCTGTGGTGGATTTGATCCCACTTCTAAGTCTTAAATAATAAAATAGAAAAGTACTATGATGAGTTGAAGGCTTCCCCAGGGGCTCAGCAGTAAAGAATCCACTTGCAATGCAGAAGACACAGGAGACACAGGTTCAATCCCTGATTCAGGAAAATCCCGTGGAGGAAAGCATGGCAACCCATTCCAGTGTTCTTGCCTGGAGAATGCCATGGACAGAGGAACCTAGTGAGCTTAATTAAGTCTACAGGGTCACAAAGAGTCAGATATGACTGAAGTGACTGATCACACATGATGAGTTGAAGACAAAAATGAAGTTCACACAGTTAAGTAAAGCCAGTTTTAGTTAAGTAACCTCACCCTTTTCCTCCAAATCCTTTAATGGTCCAATCCTCATCCAGGTTAGATAACACTCTGTGTTTTCAAATTGATCCCTTATTTCCTCTAAGCATGTTTGAATCTCTTTCCTTCTCCTCCCAGGCAAATTGTTAGAAAAAGCACAGGTTTACTGCCTTCCTTCCTTGCCTCCCTTTTACTCTTTGCTCTTCAACTGATGACAAGATCTGTCTCCCACCTCGCTTCAAGACCACTGAGTGCATTTGATATGTCATTTTATACCGCTGCTCTGCTATCTTATATGAATTGTATTTGCATCCTTTCTCTGAGCTTTTTTCAAAAATTCAGCCTTTTCATTTACATTCCTAATGCTAAAGCTATCCTTGTCAGTCCAGAGATGCTGTTTCTCAAGTTTCTGTCATAGAGTTTGGCTACAAGTAAAAGCAGGAAAATGAAACATTAGTTGGGAGTGGGCAGTAAGGTGAAGACATAGTTTTCTTCAAAAGAGATATAAGAGATTTAGCATCTTTGATACTGGAAATGATCCAACAGAAAATGAGAAAATTAATAATGTAGAGAGAGAGAGTTCTTGCAGGAGCAAATTTTTCACAAAAAGCAATCAGTTAAGGGGAGAAATTTAATCTTCCTCCAGAAAAATGAAAGATCTTAACCTGACAGCATCTGATATCCTGAGTAGTCTTTTAAGAATTTTTAATTTTCACAAAAAAAAGTTCTTTCATCGTTGTCATAGTTTCTTTCAATGTGTCTGTACACAAAACCATTCAACCAGCTCACTCATCAAGTCTTCATAAAATGATTGCTTTCACGTTGAGAAGGGTAAAAGTCCCTCTAGAGCCCCACAGAGTTGGTTGGTTCACCCAGAATAGAGTGAAGCAAAGCCTCTGCAGTCTCAAGTTCACTGCAGTTGTCTGTGAATCCAGAGGTAAATTTGACCAGCATCCCTCCCACTCCTAGGAGAAATCAGATCGATGGTTCTTTTCCTTTGCCTCTGTCAAAACCACTAGCGTGTGCTTTCAAACATTCACATTCTTGTGCTCTTACCCCAGACTTGATGAATCAGAATCCGCAGGGAATAATGGACACAGAAGGACAAGACGTAGGTGCATGATTTTTTTTGCAAATTCCTCCAGTTATTATTATGTGCTCACGTCCATGCTCAATCGCTAAGTCTTATCCAACTCTTTCAACCCCATGGACTGGAGCCTACCAGGCTCCTCTGTCCATGGGATTTCCCAGGCAAAGAATATTGGAGTAGGTTGTCATTTTCTCCTCCAGGAACTCTTCCCAATCCAGGGATCAACCCCATATCTCGTGCATCTCCTGCATTGGCAGGTGGATTCTTTATCAGTGAGTCACGTGGGAAGCCCATTATTATGTGCACTGAAACTCAATCCTAAATAAAGAAGCACAAATGATGGTCTTTATATTCATTTTTTTTTCCATTCTTGCTTTTCATAAGCCTGTGTGCCAGCTCTGTGTTCAGCCTCAAGTATACAATGTTAAAAACCATGGCCCCTGCCCCCAAGGAGTTCATAATATAAAGGGAGAAAAAATGGGAGCTAATCAAGGGCAACTCAACACTGTGAAGTCTTGTGACCAAGATGGTCCAGATATGCTGAGGCAGGATATCCAAACCCAGCTCAGAGCATAAGATACTGACAAAGGCCAGGAATATTCCTGAGATGAGTTCTAAAGGATGAACAAGAGTCACCTAAGAAATGTCATGAAGAAATACAAATAGATATATTTCTAGTTTTTAAATAAGAAGATTTTATTTGGGGGCATTCCCTGGCACTCCACTGGTTAGGACTTCACATTGCCACTGTTGGAGGTGCAGGTTCGATCCCTGGTCAGGAAACTAAGATCCTGCAAGCTGTGTGACACAGCCCCCAAATTCTTTTGTTTGAAATTCTGCATTTAATTGAACAAACACATATGTGAGTTCAAATCTTAAAATTGTTTGAAGCCACAAAGTCACTTTGATATCCCATCCCCAGCCCAGAAGTAATAGCTGAGGGCCTAATCCACTCTAACCGATGGGAGGCATTAAAGGGACCATAAGACACACTCCTTGTACTCATACATAGGAAGGATGGCTTTGGAGAGGAAGGGAAATTTCAGTTCCACCTTGAAGGGAAGAAAAGAACTTTTAGTTGGAGTAGAAAGAGCAAGATTGAGGTGGGGCAGGTCAGGAAAAACAAAATTTACATCCCAAGTGGAAACATCCTATTCTGTCTATGGACATAAGAGGCAAATTAACACAGAAGTTTCTTTTGAAGCTTTTGAAAGCTCAGAGGTGACAATGAAGATAAATTCCTCTTTAACCAACAGCACCCCCACCCCACAATCAACTACCCTTCCCAAGAGGCTCTGGCTGTCCTGGCAGCTGGAGTTGAGTTTCACAGGATGACCTTGAATTACTGTTGAATCCAACTGACCTTGAATTACACATCTCCAAGTTCAATTTGATTTTTCTAGGACAGACTCAGCTTTGTGGGAAATCAGTGAAAACTTATTATAATAAACTGCATTGCATAGGAGATAAGCTATTTTCACAGGTCAGAGTTAGCTAACTGTAGACAAAACTTTGTTAATCTAGTTGCAAACAATCTCTCTTTAAAAAAAATTGTGTATAAATAAAAACCTGGCTTTAAAGAGTAATGGGAGGGAGGCCTCACTCTCTTCTGCATTGTTTAGACTGCTTTTGAATTCCTATGTGCAATTTTGGAAAAGCTGGAAAAGTGCCACAGCTTGGTCACTAATAAAAATACATGACAGACAGTTAAAGACACCCTCAGGAAATAGATGGCACATTCAGAAAAGGTGAACAAAAAAGGAGGACAGTATAAAGAGAAGAATTAAGGAAAGCAACAAGGAAGGTGAATTACTCTCAGGAGACAGAGGGAGGGGTTACCAGACCCTATGAGTCCTGTAGCTCAAGGAACCTGGCCCCTGCAAAGTGGTGCCATCCCATGGCAGAGAAGGACCCGGGAGAATAAATGCCATGACTACTAGTTCCCTGCCCAGAGCTCCAGCCAGCACCTTCCATTTGTCAAGCCAGAAACCAAAGAGAAAGCAAAGCCCACTAACATCAGCCATATATGTCAGTTCCTAGGGAGCAAAGCAGATTGCAAAAGACAGAGGGTGAAATTTTTCAGATTATTTTCCATATAATCCATTATAATACCCAATATCTTGTAGGTTATTATAAGATATTGAGTATTATTCCCTGTGATATATAGTAAATCTTGCTGCTTAACTTTATGTATAGTAGTTTGTATCTATGCATCCCATACTCCTAATTTAGCCCTCCTCCTCCTTTTCCCCTTTGGTAGCCAGGTACAAGTTTGTGTTCTATTTCTATGAATCTGTTGCTATTTGGTAAATAGATTCATTTGTCTTATTTTTTAGATTTTACATGTGTATCATATAATATTTGTATTTCTTGACTTACTTCACTTAATATGATAATCTCTAGGTCTATGTTGCTGCAAAAGACAATCTTTTTTAATTGCTGAGTAATGTTTCATTGTGCATGTGCGTGTATATATTCACATAGAAAACATTTTAAGCCAGTCATCTGATGATGGGCACTTAGTTTGTTCCCATGTCTTAGCTATTGCAAACAGTGCTGCTATGAACATTGGGTGCATGTATTGCTTTGAATTATGGTTTTCTTAAGATATACGACCAGGAATGGGATTGAAGGATCGTATGGTAGCTCTGTTTTCAATTTTTCCAGGTACCGCCATACTGTTCTCCATTATGTCTGTACCAATTTACATTCCCACCAACAATATAGGAGGGTCCCCTATTTTCCACAAGGTAGAGGGTGGATTTGAGGAGCCAAGAGAGAATAGACAAAGGATCAAAATTTGGCTGTTGGCTAGCCATGAAAGCTGCCTTTCAGTATTTGAAATTTACATAGTTGCATCCCAAATTTATTCACATGTAAACCTCTAAATTGTCCCTCTTTGACCAACTACTATGCTCTCACCCAGAATTCCAACAGCTTGCCAGCTTGTGAGCTGATCACATACCCTGAAGCCGCTCTCCATCCCTTGGCTTTTAAAAATGCTTTGCTGAAATCCTTCAGGGAGTTCCAGGTATTCTGAACACAGGCACCGGTTCTCCTTGCTCAGCCCTGCATTAAATCTTTCTCTGCTCCAAACTCCAACATTTTGGTTTGTTTGGCCTCACTATGTATCAGGCACACTAACTTGCAGTCAGAATATGTAATGGGGATGCGTTCAAGGGACATACCAAGTTTGCTTAACCATTATTTCTTTGCTGGGAAAATTATCAATCAGAACAGAGGGTAAGATACCTTCATAGAACCAGGACCCATCTTCATGCGCCAGAATTTATTATTAGACTATGTCCCCATAGATCATTTGTGATTCTTGGCAAGCAAGTGTTATATTGAAGTCTCTCCACTTACAGTGACTAAAGGAAAAAATTTTGTAAGATTTAATAAGCATACCAGCTTCTTTAATGGTTTTTCACATGTGCTCAGATACTGCCATCACAGTATAAAATTCAAGATTCTTTTGAATATATTTCATGCTTCTTTTTAATGACCTCATTAGACAAATCAGATTTTTGGCAAAGAAAGGCTAAAAAAATTAATCTTACAGTGATCTGTGGTGCCCAGGGATCAGATAATACAGAATACACACTTTTAAAATCGCCAGTCTATTACAATAATGAAAGAAAAGGCACAAAAAGAATAAGAGCGAGATACTTGCCTTACCCTTGAGGGGCTTTATAATCTAGGTGTAGAGATGATATGAACCCAGAATATAGCAGTGAATGATATGTAATTGCTCATAACCAAGAAGTACAGTGATGTGGGGTGTAGGGGTGGGGGTGGGGGTGGGAGGGATGATGGCTTACAGTTAGAAGAGTAAGACTGAATCCAGTTTTGTTTCTTACTTGCTGTGCATCTTCAGAACAGTTACCTAATCTCTCTGAGCTACTGAGTCCTGTTCTAGATTAATACTTTCCTTTAGTAAGTTCAGTTCAGTTCAGTCGCTCAGTCATGTCTGACTCTTTGAGACCCCATGAATCGCAGCACACCAGGCCTCCCTGTCCATCACCAACTCCCGGAGTTCACTCAGACTCACGTCCATCGAGTCAGTGATGCCATCCAGCCATCTCATCCTCTGTCGTCCCCTTCTCCTCCTGCCCTCAATCCCTCCCAGCATCAGAGTCTTTTCCAATGAGTCAACTCTTTGCATGAGGTGGCCAAAGTACTGGAGTTTCAGCTTCAGCATCAGTCCTTCCAATGAACACCCAGAACCGATCTCCTTTAGGATGGACTGGTTGGATCTCCTTGCAGTCCAAGGGACTCTCAAGAGTCTTCTCCAACACCACACTTCAAAAGCATCAATTCTTCGCCGCTCAGCCTTCTTCACAGTCCAACTCTCACATCCATACATGACCACAGGAAAAACCATAGCCTTGACTAGACGGACCTTTGTTGGCAAAGTAATGTCTCTGCTTTTGAATATGCTATCTAGGTTGGTCATAACTTTTCTTCCAAGGAGTAAGCGTCTTTTAATTTCATGGCTGCAGTCACCAACTGTAGTGATTTTGGAGCCCAGAAAAATAAAGTCTGACACTGTTTCCACTGTTTCCCCATCTAATTCCCATGAAGTGGTGGGACCAGATGCCATGATCTTCGTTTTCTGAATGTTGAGCTTTAAGCCAACTTTTTCACTCTCTTCTTTCACTTTCATCAAGAGGCTTTTCAGTTCCTCTTCATTTTCTGCCATAAGGGTAGTGTCATACAGAGTCATTTTGAGAATCTAAAAGAGAAATAATGAGTGTGGAAAAAAAAAAAAAACTTGATAAGCTATAAACCTCCATACATACAAATCCATTCACTTCACAGACTTTATTGGAAACTCACTGTGTGCCAAATATCATTCCCAGCATTACAGAAATACGAAGATTTAAAAGCTATAGTGCTTTGCCTCAGAGAAGTCAATGAAGCCAAGTGTGTCCAACAGACTCCCTTTGGAGGAAGGACTGGGAACCATGAGAACAGAGGTAATAAGAGGAATCAAGGAAGGAGGGTGAGACCTGAAACACATAGGTCTTAGGATATGTATAGTATAGAGAGTTTATCAATGAAAAAGATGTTGCCTGCCATATTAATAAATAAAGGATGTTGTAGCCATCAAGCCATCACATTACAGCCACCCTGATGTGAGCCTTGAGGAAACTCAGGATAGAAATAGGATGCCGCCATCGAGCCATCAGCCCCTGCAGGCACCCCACAATGGAGCACCCTGAGCAGACTCAGGATGAGAAAGCACAGGATGCTAGCCCCAGATAGCTGATTGACTTCAGTGAGCTCAGCCTTTTTGCATCTTCCCATAGTTAGAAAAGCACTAAATTCCTTAAATTGAGATATCTGACTTTCTTGAATCAATAATAATCTTTTAATGTTCCAATTACCTGGTCTTTATTGCAAAAACGCCTCTCCCTTTACCTCTTCAGACTACTCCCTCCAAGTTATCTGAGAAGCTGCATTCTGGGTTTAAATTCTGTTTTGTCCACCAAATAATACATAACTCTCATCTGTTAAGTCATACAATTTCTTTTTCAGTAGACAGAATTGGGAAAAAAATAAGAGGTTTTTAAGACAAATAGACTGTTTATACTAGAGATGGGCAAGAAGTTTGACTTTTTTTTTTTTTTTTTTTTGAGTACAGATCCTGCCTAGAAGAAAGGAAATAAACTGTGTGTCTACTTTGAGACCAGGATTATTGAACTCAACCAATGCAAAGTAAAATAATTCAATTACTCAATTAAATTAATGGTAACACTTTAAGGTAAAAGCATATGAAGCAAAAGAATCTGCTGACCATGCTCAGATTTGGAGTGGCTTGCTTAGGCAAATGGAGTTCATCTCAGAAATGTGAGTGGATATTAAGAAGTTAGTCAAAAAGGGAGTTTTAGAGGACATCTGTGGCTCAGTCCCCCTAAACTGGCAAACAGACTTCATCTCAGCTGCCACTTCCCATCCACTGTTAGCATATGCCTGGAGCACCCCCTCCAGAAGAATGCTAAGGCTTTGTCTGAGCTCAGTGGGAGAGCCATGTTGTGATAAAATATTGATGGTTGCTTTGGACACTGGATGGCAGAGGTGGAAGGCACTCAAGCCTTCTCTTTGCGAGGCTTGTTTATACCTGCCCCAAACCCCTCCTGAGACAAGTACAAAGAGGTGAGTTTCAGAATAATGGCTCTGAATGCTTTCACAGTCAGTTACACTAGATTAGATTCAATAAAGCTGGAAACCCTTCATATCACCTACAATGTTCACAGAAATGAAGAGAGTTTCAACTGAGCTTTCAGCAAAGCAAACCACTGCTTTCTTTAGAACCTCCTAGTAGAAGTAGAGAATAGGTAGTATAAATAGAGATTTTGCTTTTACGTAGATAGCTCATCTGAAGATGTGGATGAAGGGCTATTCCTAACCTTGGAAAGTTCACAGCCTACTGGGAGAAAACAATATGAAAACAAATAATAACATAATAAACTGTGTGGTATATAACAACATTTCTCAAAGGGATTCATGCCCTTACTTTGCTTAGGTTAATTTGAAGTGCAATAGTACAGAAAGGAAATACCAAATCCATTTTTTATCTCCAGACAGTCTACATGCAAATGTAATATGTTTTCTAATGGGTCCTGGAGCAGATGACTTTATTTATTTAAAAGATAAAGTCACAACCTGAAAATAGAGAGTTTTATTTGGTGGAAATGTTCAGGACTCTTGAGCCCGGGAGATAGCATCTCAGTGGCTCTGAGAAAGCTGCTCCAAGGAGGCAGGAGGGGAAGTCAGGCTATGTACAAGTTTGCAGCCAAGGGAACCGGCACTCTGAACATCAAAGATCAGGTATCAAGTTAAGGAATGTAGTATTCTATGCACTGGAAGTTGCAAGCCTCAGTGGATCCATTCCTTTCGTATGCACTGCAGCTACCTGGGGCCAGCTTGTTCACCTTGCTGCTTGCATTCTCCCAGCTCCTCAGCGGTCACCACGGGGGAGTGGCAGCACCTACTGGCTCACAGTTTTGGGAGTTCTCATTCACATTTGGAGTCTAGAAATCGCTGATGGCTGTGACATTTCTTATTTATTAATATGGCAGGAGATATGTTTATTTCACAGGGTTAATAGCAAGAGTCCCTCCCATTTTCTGTTGGTCCCACTTATACCCACTTGCCAGGGAGAAGCCCTTTCTTACTCTCTTGCCAGACCACCTCCAAATTCCTAGATAACCTCAACTCTAGAGGTGTTGCAAAAAAGTTAAACTAACTAAACAACAACAGAGAGCTGATAACTCACTGCCCATGTGTGAACTTCTCAGATGTAAATTTACCGTAACAGCAGGTTATGGATATAGAAGAAATGAGTTTAAAAGAG
This sequence comes from Bos mutus, assembly GCF_027580195.1. Lineage (NCBI taxonomy): Eukaryota > Metazoa > Chordata > Mammalia > Artiodactyla > Bovidae > Bos > Bos mutus. Next base: position 56,114,275 of record NC_091627.1, read on the forward strand.
CAATATTTCCAAAAAGGCACATTTTCCCTCTTCAGAATCATGAAGGCAAAATTTCCAGGGACCCAGAATGCCTCTATTGTGGATAAGGGGGCTTTCTGATTCAGGATGATCAGTGCTGATCCACGGAGCAAGGGCTGTGGAGGAGGACAGGGAAAGGTCAGAGGATGAAGGACAGGGGGAGAAACAGATAAGTTACTGACCTGGTTGCTCCAGCAACTGCTGACCCTGCCCCTCCACAGTGGCCTTAGGCCAGGTGGGCAGTGACTGGGTAGGGAGCAGCCAGGGTCCAGCTTCAGCTGCCACTTGGTGTTCTCAAGTGAAACACCACCTGTGGCTTCTTGGTGCCTGTCTCCAGCAGAGGACAAAGGACCCTAGCAGCACTTGCATAGGCCTCAGAAAATCCCCCTAAGTTCAGTCAGCAATCACCTGAGCAAAGGCTGGAAAGGTTTCCTGCCCTTCAGAAAGAAAATAAAATGCAAGATCTCTCAGAAAAATATACTCCCCAACTGACAAAATGAAGCATGAAGAAACAAATGCCACTAGACACTGCTGCCAGTGACTAGATACCTACTATGTGCCAAGCATTTTGCTAGAAGTTTTTCACTTGTTATGTTTCATGTTTGCATGTGTGATTAACCCCATTTTGTCCATGAAGAAACAGAAGGTGAGTGAAGTTAAGTCACATCCACCACTGGCACGGTCAATAATGATTGACTTGGAATCTGAATCCAAAGGCAAATGATATCAAATGCTCTTTTATTTTCTTGTGTTGAATCAAGTTGCCATTTTTTTTTTTTTCATTTCAGGCTGAAGGACTTCCTTTAGTATTTTTTTTCTGGCAGGTCTCCCACTGATAAACTCTCAAAATTGTGGTTGGTATCAAAATTTCTTAGTTTCTTATTCATTTTTTTAAAAATTTAAATTAAAGTGTGAAAGTGTACTCACTCAGTCATATTCAGCTCTTTGAGACCCCATCAACTGTAGCCCACCAGGCTCCTCTGTCCATGGAATTCTTTAGGCAAGAATACTGGAGTGGATTGCTGTTTCCTTCTCCAAGGGATCTTCCCAACCCAGGAATCGAACCTGGGTCTCCTGTACTGCAGGCAGACTCTTTACCGTCTGTGTCACAAGGGAAGCCCTAATTGAAGTATGGTAGTTGATTTCCAACGTTGTGCCAATCTCTGCTGTACAGCAAAGTGACCCAGTTATACACATATAGACATTCTTTTTCTAATAGTCTTTTCCACTGTGATTTAATCAATTGTTTTGCTGTTTATAAAACTCTTAGTTGACAGCTTTAATGCTTCTCCAACATAGATCACATTCTAGATCATTTGGTCATGGTGCATAATCTCATTTGCTAGTATTTTGTTGAGGGCTTTTATGTCTAGATATATAATATATATTTTGGTCTGTAGTTTCTAGCATTTTTGTCTGGTTTTGATATTAGGGTAATACTAGCCTCATAAAATAAGCTAGGAAGTGTTGCTTCCTCTGCTATTCTTTTGGGAGAGCTTATGAAGACAGCATTAATTCTTTAAATGTTTGCTGACATTCACCAGTGAAATCACAAAGTCACAGGTTTTTCTTTGTGGGGAGTTTCTTTTTGTTAATATTTCAATCTACTTTTAATAGCTTCAGACTTTCTATTTCTTCCTGGCTAGTTTAAGTATGTCTTTCTTTCTATGAATTTGTCCAATTCATCTAAGTTACCTAATTTTTGGCATACCATATTTTGGTTCATATTACTCCCTTGTCATTCTTCATAACTCTGTAAGTTTGATAGTAATGTTCTCTTTTATTTTTTACTTTGGTTATTTGACTGCTCTCATCTTTCTCTTGGTCAGTCTATCTAAAGACTCATGTATTTCTTTTTCTTTTTAAAAGTCAGCTTTTGGTTTAATTAATATTCTCTACTGTTTTTTACTCTATATTTCATTTATTTCTATTGTGATTTTATTATTTTCTTTCTCCTGCTTACTAGAATTTTATTACCACTTCTTTTTCTAATTTCTGGAAATTGAAGCTTAGGTAAATAATTTGAGATCGTTCTTCTTTTCTGACACAAGTATGTACCACTGCAAGCACAGCTTTAGCCGCATATTATAAGTTTAAGTGTGTGTGTCTTCATTTTCATTCATCTCAAAGTGTTTTCTAATTCACCTTGCCATTTCTTCTTCAACCCTTTGGTATTTTAGTTTTTCCACATATTTGTGGATTTCTCAAATTTTTTGTTACTGATGTTCAATTTCATCCACTGCGATCAGAGGACATACTTTGTAGCATCGGCATCCTGGAGAATGCTTCATGTGTACTTGAGAAGAAAGTAAATTCTAATATTATTGGGTAGAGTGCTCTAGAGATGTCTGTTAAATCTACATTGTATATAGTATCGTGAAACTTTTTATTTCATTGTTGATCTGCTTTGTCCTTGTTATTTAGTCGCTAAGTCACGTCTGACTCTTTGCAACCCCATGGATCTCCCAATCTTCTGCTTACTTTTTCTTTAAATATTTATTCATTTATGGCTGCTCTGGGTCTTTGTTGCTGCATACAGGCTTTCTTTAACTGTGATGAGCAGGGGCTATGCCTCATTGCAGTGTGCCAGCTTCCTATTTTAGGAGCTCCTCTCATCTTGGAGTACAGGCTCTAGGCAAGTAGGCTTCAGGGCCTGTGGCCCATGGACTCGTAGTTTTGGCACACAGACTTGGTTGCCCCGAGGCATTAGGGATCTTCCCCAACCAGGGATCAAACCCATACCCCTGCATTGGCAGGCGGATTCTTAACCACTGAACAACCAGGGAAGCCCATCTTCTGCTTGTGTTTTTTAAAATCATTATTGAAGTAGGGTATTGAAGTCTCTATTATTCTCTGTTTTTTCACTCAATAAAATCAGTTTTTATTTCACATATTTTGATGGTCTGTTCTCAGGTGCATATATGTTTATGGTCATTATAGATGGATTGAAACTTTTATCACTACAAAATGCCCCTTTTTAACATTTTTAAAGTCTGTGCCTGTGTGCTTAGTCACTTAGTCATGTCCAACTCTCTGCTATAGCCCATGGACTGTAGCCCACCAGGCTCCTCTATCCATGGGAATCTCCAGGCAATAATATTGGAATGGGTAGACGTTCCCTTCTCCAGGGTATTTTTCCAACACAGGGATCAAACCTCGGTCTCCTGGTCTGGAGGAGGGAGACCATTACAGGCAGATTCTTTACCATCTGAGCCACCAGGGAAGCCCTTTTAAAGTCTATGTTGTCTTACATTAGTAGAGCCACTCCAGCTTTCTTATGGTTACTGCTTGGATAATATATCTTTTCCCATTTGTTTTCTTTCAGTCTTTGAATCTAAAGTATTTCTTCTATTGATGGGATACAGATGGATCATATTTATTTATCCAAGCAGAAAATGTCTTCATTATCATATTGCTTAATTCATTAACATTTAATATTGTTATTGATATAGTTTGATTTATATCTGATATTTTGCTTTTGTTTTCTAAACATCTCTGGTCTTTTTTGTTCTTCTATTTATCATTTTATGTGTTCTTTCTCATTAAGTGAATATCTTCTAGTGGAACATTTTAATTTCTTGAATGATTTTTTTCAAGTAATTTTCTTAGTGTTTGCTCCAGGGCATTTTACATATGTTTTAACTTAGTAACTCTACTTCAGATTTATACTAACTTAATTCAAATGAGATACAGAAATTTTCTCCTAATGCTTCTATTCCCTCTTAATTCTTTTTCTGCTGTTATGGGCTTTCCTGGTGCCTCAGACTATAAAGAATCCAGCTGTAATGCAGGAGACCTTGATCCCTCGGTTAAGAAGATCCCCTGGAGAAGGGAACAGCTACCCACTCCAGTACTCTGGCCTGGAGAATTCTATGGACTGTATAATCCCTGGGGTCGCAAAGAGTCGGATATGACAACAAATATGGAAAACTCAGCAGTGGCTGCAGGATTGGAAAAGGTCAGTTTTCATTCCAATCCCAAAGAAGGGCAATGCCAAAGAATGTTCAAACTATCACACAATTATACTCATTTCACATGCTAGCAAAATAATGCTCAAATTTCTTCAAACCAGGTTTCAATAGTACATGGACCAAGAACTTCCAGATGTTAAAGCTGGATTTAGAAAAGGCAGAGGAACAAGAGTTTAAATTGCCAACATCTATTGGATCATAGAATAATCAAGAGTATTCCAGAAAAACATCTACTTCTGCTTCACTGACTATGCTAAAGTCTTTGACTGTGTGGATCATAACAAACCGTGGAAAATTTTTAAAGAGATGGGAATACCAGACCACCTGATCTGCCTCCTGAGAAACCTGTATGCAGGTCAATAAGCAACAGTTAGAACTGGACATGAAACGATGGACTGGTTCAAAATTGGGAAAGGAGTACGTCAAGGCTGTATATTGTCACCTTGCCTATTTAACTTCTATGCAGAGTACATCATGTGAAATGCCAGGCTGGATGAAGCACAAGCTGGAATCAAGATTGCTGGGAGAAATACCAATAACCACAGATATCCAGAAGACACCACCTTTATGGTAGAAAGCAAAGAGGAATTAAAGAGCCTCTTAATGAAAGTGAAAAAGGAGAATGAAAAATCTGGCTTAAAACTCAACATTCAAAAACCTAAAATCATGATATCCAGTCCCATGACTTCGTGGCAAATAGATAGATAAAAAATGGAAACTGAGAGACTTTATTTTCTTGGGCTGCAAAATCACTGAAGATGGTGATTGCAGCCATAAAATTAATAGACGCTTACTCCTTGGAAGAAAAGTTATGACCAAACTAGACAGCATATTAAAAAGCAGGGACATTACTTTGCCAAAAAAGGTCCACCTAGTCAAAGCTATGGTTTTTCCAGTAATCATGTATGGATGTGAGAGTTGGACTATAAAGAAAGCTGAGCATGGAAGAATTGATGCTTTTGAACTGTGGTGTTGGAGAAGACTCTGAAGAGTCTCTTGGACCGCAAGGAGATTAAACCAGTCAATCGTAAAAGAAACCAACCTGCATATTCATTGGAAGGACTGATGTTGAAGCTGAAACTCCAACATTTTGGCCACCTGATGTGAAGAGCCAACTCATTAGAAAAGACTCTGATGCTGGGAAAGACTGAAGGCAGGAGGAGAAGGGGGTCCAAACTCAATGGACATGAGTTTGAGCAAGCTCTGGGAAATGGACAGGAAAGCCTGGCTTGCTGCAGTCCATGGGGTCACAAAGAGTTGGACACAGCTGAGCTACTGAACAGAAAAATATATATAAGTGAGTGTGTGTGTGTGTGTGTGTGTGTGTGTGTGGTGGCTCAGACGGTAAAGCGTCTGTCTGCAATGCAGGAGACCCGGGTTCAATCCCTGGGTTGGGAAGATCCCCTGGAGAAGGAAATGGCAGCCCACTCCAGTATTCTTGCCTGGAAAATCCCATGGACAGCGGAGCCTGGTAGGCTACTGTCCATGGGGTCGCAAAGAGTTGGACACAACTGAGCAACAACATTTTTATATAGGCTTACCTGATATCTCAGATGGTAAAGAATCTGCCTGCAATGTGGGAAACCAAGGTTCAATCCCTGGGTTGGGAAGATCCCCTGAAGAAAGGAATGACAACCCACTGCAGTATTCTTACCTGGAAAATCCCAGAGACTGAGGAGCCTGACAGGCTATAGTCATGGGGTCACAAAGAGTTGGATGTGACTGCTGGCTAACATCTACAGATGTTACAAATCCATCAATATGTTGTCATAATTTTGATTTCTGTGTCTATTAGAGAAATTAAGAAAAGAAAGAGGAGCAATTAGTGACAGAGTTTGATGTATTTACCTTTTTATTTACTGTTTTTCATTCTTTTCATTTGTTCTGGTGGGTTTGAGTTACCATCCAGTGTCATTTCCTTGGTCCCAAGGTAGGGCCTCTATCCTATGATTTGGGAACTAGATGGAGGAAGGGAGCCTCTGACCTCATCGCTATACTCATCAGGAATTAAACCTGTTTATCTTGGAGTTGAAGGGGATAAAAAATGGTCACTGCCTGCTCTTTTCAGTGAGACAGGTAAGCTTTTATTAGAGCTGAGGGAAGAGGATGCCCCATCTTCTTGAGTATCCCCACCCAGAATAGACCTTTAGTCAAGCTGAGCTGGGGTAAAGATAATGAGGGAGAGGTTCATGGTTCAAAAGCCACAGATTCTCACCATTGTTACAAGATTTTAGTAGATTTTCTTGAATATGCAATTTCTTCCTTTGTTGAATATCTGAAAGATTATTGCCAAAGACTTAAAATGTTTTCGTTTAATAGTTTTCAGCACGTGCTTAGTTGCTCAGTCATATCCAACCCTTTGCGACCCCATGGACTGTAGCCTGCCAGGCTCCAGTAGTTTTCAGTAGCTCTGCTTATTGTGCTGAGCTTCTTGTGCTATATTATTAAAAGTGAACCCTGTCCTCCTATATTCTTATTTTTTAATCATATTTGTTTTTGTTGTTTAATCACTAAGTTGTGTCCAACTCATTTGTGAACTTATGGACTATAGCCAGCCAGGGTTACTGTCCATGGGATTTCCCAGGCAAGAATACTGGAGTGGGTTGCCATTTCCTTCTCCTTCATGACCTTCATGACCCAGGGATCAAACCCATGTCTCCTGCATTGGCAGGAGGGTCCTATACCACTGAGCTACCAGGGAAGCCCTTTTTATCAGATATATTCCTTTTTTTATCTTAAACATATTTATCATTCATTTATTGCTCTCTGGCTTGATCATATTGACAAAGTTTTGAAAATTTTGTTCATTATTTCTAAGAAAAATATTTTAGTTTTATTAAATATCTTTTGGGCTTCCCTGGTAGCTTAGCCTTGAAGAATCCTACTGCCAATTCAGGAGATGCAGGTTCAGCCCCTGGGTTGGAAAGATTCCCCGGATAAAGAAAATGGCAACCCACTCCAGTATTCTTGCCTGGAAAATCCCATGGACAGAGGAAACAAGTGGGCTATACTCTATGGGGTTGTAAAAGATTTGAACACAACTTAGTGACTAAACAACCACAACAAGATGTATCTTTTACCTTTTGTTTTCTATTTCGTTCATTTCTACATTCATCTGTACTAATTTCTTCCAGCATATGTCTATATCAGTATTTATCCTATGCATTCTTTTGATCCATTTTATTACCCTGTTTTAGCTTCTGGAGTTGAAATCTTAGCTCACTGATTTTCAGTCTTTCCTGTGTTCAATTAATTCAATAAATGGATTATTTAAAACTATCCATTTATATATATATATATGTATTTCTTATTCTTTGTTTCCATTAAGCAATTCATAAATCCCATCTTAATTGGTCTTTAAATTGCATGATGTTCAAAGGTTTTGTTTTGTTTTAGGTGAATTGACAGGACTGTCTTTTACTTCAAAAGTCAATGCATTTTAACTTTTTAAAGACTTTTTTGACATGAACCATTTGTAAAATCTTTATTAAATTTATTACAACATTGCTTCAGCTTTATGTTCTGGTTTCTTGGCTGAAAGGTATGTGGGACCTTAGCTCCCCAGCCAGGGACTGAACCCACACCACCTGCATTAGAAGGCAAAGTCTTAACTGCTGGACTGCCAGGGAAATCCCAATTCATTTAAAATAATGATTCTAACCAAATTTCTGCTTTGGGGAATTTTTTATCATTTTATTTGCAAACATCTACATGGCTACATTTTATAAAATTAAGGTGCAGACTGTGGAGGAGTGAATTTCAATAGAATTGACTTCTGCTGGGGAGGAATTACTTTATGAATTTCTTACAATGTGCTGTGAATATAAATATTTTCCATTTTCAGAGCGTTTGCCATTCTCAGATATATATCAAAACTGACACTGTCTGTTTGCAACCTCTTTGTTACTCTTCCCCATCTCTTATACCTTTTTCTAGGGTCTAATATAGGATTGATTTTTTTAAAAATCAGTGTTATGTTTCCTTTTCTGGAATAGATCCATTATTCCTGTTTACAGTGAGACTTTAAAAGAAAGATAAAATCTTTGATTGCCTTTCACAGAGATTATAAGAATGAAATTACAAAACATTAAGCAAAATGGCTGCTGCTGTTGCTAAGTCGCTTCAGTCGGGTCCGACTCTGTGCGACCCCATAGACAGCAGCCCACCAGGCTCCCCCGTCCCTGGGAGTCTCCAGGCAAGAACACTGGAGTGGGTTGCCATTTCCTGCTCCAATGCATGAAAGTGAAAAGTGAAAGTGAAGTCGCTCAGTCGTGTCCGACTCTTCGAGACCCCATGGACTGCAGCCCACCAGGCTCCTCCGTCCATGGGATTTTCCAGACAAGAGTACTGGAGTGGGGTGCCATTGCCTTCTCTGAAGCAAAATGGCTGGGCATACCCTAATCCAAAGACTTCAGACATAGGATCTGTGATGAAGAATAAGTAGAAGATTCACCCATGCATCATCCCACATGCCTCAGAGCAAGCTCACATCCTTTTCTACAAACAAGAGACCAGAGAATGGAAGAGTTTATTAAGTACTTAAGCAATACCTTCTGGTCATGTTTAAGTGATTGGGCAAATAGTTTTTTCTTCAGACACCAGTAACCTGGCAGTCTTGAAAGTCGATTTCTTTGCCTAACCTACTACTTTACTTAAAAGGATTACTGTTTAAAGATCAGCACTAGACATAGCTATACTCAAAGTAAAAAAAAAAAAAAGTATAGATAAATATCTTTACATTTAAATCAAATTCGAAGGTAGTCTGGTGGCAATTTATTTTGACATCCAGAAAAGTATTAGAAATTCCTGAATAAAGCTGTGTTAGAGAAAATGTTAATGCAAACAGCAAGGGTTGGGGTCTTCCCCCAGGGATGCGCTTACTAGGGTGCATTAGAGGAGAGCAGAGTTCTCAAGAACTAAGAGAACTGCTTGTAGATGTCCCCATGTCAGCTATCCAGCTCAGACTCTATCTATAAGGACTTCATTTGAATGATTTGCTCACCAGGCTGGATAGCATCACCAACTCAATGGATATGGATCTCAGCAAACTCCAGGAGATAATGAAGGACAGGGGAGCCTGACATGCTGCAGTCTATGGGGTCTCAAAGAATTGGGCCTGACTTAGTGACTGAAAAATAGCAAAGGCAACCATATAAATACTGCCTACTGTAGCTTACTTATAAATGTGTCAAAGCACCCTGGGGCATTTCCTAGGAGAGAGTAAGCATCCAGCCATTCTATTTTGGCTCATTCTGAAACTTCCATCCTTTGTCCCAGTCTTCAGGATGCCATTAGTATCTCATGACTGGCCGTCATTCATTTGTTTGGGCTATTAATAGTAACTTGACATCCTGGGGAAGATAAACACTTCCCATTTTAACACAGGAATCCCAAAAGTATAGTATATCATCTCAAAGACATGAATTTCTAAAGTTAGGAGTTGGGAACACCAAAACATTTCTCAGTTGATCCTAAATCACATTGCAGAGGTTCCTTGGGACAAACACAGGGCCTCCTCTTCTGCTGGCTTCTTGCAGCTGAATTCCTCACTCACTGTCCTATGCTGCTGCTGCTAAGTCGCTTCAGTCGTGTATGACTTTGTGCGACCCCATAGACAACAGCCCGCCAGGCTCCCCCGTCCCTGGGATTCTCCAGGCAAGAACACTGGAGTGGGTTGCCATTTCCTTCTCCAATGCATGAAAGTGAAAAGTGAAAGTGAAGTTGCTCAGTTATGTCCAACTCTTCATGACCCCATGGACTGAAGCCTACCAGGCTCCTCTGTCCATGGGATTTTCCTGGCAAGAGTACTGGAGTGGGGTGCCATTGCCTTCTCCAATAGCAACTACTAACTCAATACACCCACCTCCGGAAGACTTGCCACTAGAATATACAGCATCACTGGCTCCAAAGCTGAACAGCTCCATTTGCAACGCATAAACCATCTACAAAGTAGGGCACTGAATTGTATTGATTGAGCAATAGGAACAACAAGCCACTTAGCATGCAGATAAGGTCCACTGGCTTTTGCATCTATAGCAAGCACTTCTCTCTTTCACTCTCTCTGTCAATGCCTAGCAGATATTTACTAGTGCTCATGCTCAGTAGCTCAGTTGTATCTGACCCTTTGCAACCCCATGGACTGTAGCCCACCAAGCTCCTCTGCCCATGAAATTTTCCTTGCAAGAATACCAGAGTGGGTTGCCATTTCATTCTCCAGGGGATCTTCCAGACCCAGGGGCTGAACCCATATCTCCTGCATTGGCAGGAGGGTTCTTTACCACTGAGCCACCAGGGAAACCCAGTTCTCACTTTAGTCATCCCTTAGCACCCCTGTCAGTGCCATAATTCTGGATGGGTAGGACCATGGGGCATAACCAAGATGGTCATTCTGAAGGTGCATTCATCCTATTGGGAGGAACAAGATGGCAAAAAGGCATCAAAGTGGTGAAGTGATTGTTAGGGAAAGAAAGGAGTAAACGGATCAACTGGATAACGTTGATTGAATCCAATGCTCATTATATGTACCATAATGAGTATTTGTATGCTCAAAAGTGGACAGTAATCTGTTAGGCAGGCAAAAAACAAGTCATAGAAGGGAAAAGCTTCTTAAAAGGCAGGAGAATTTGTTGCAAGCATTTTGGATGAATTCATGTACCATAAGGCAGTATTGCATTTTTAGCACCTCTCTCAAGAGGAAAAAGAAAAGTAACATTCTGTAGCTCTATATCAAGGGAGTTTAGGAAGGATTGAATTATAATAAATGAATTTACATGAGGACTCGTTTTTATCAAACAGGAATGCTTAAGATGAAAGAATAAGACATTATACAACCAAAGAAAGCTAAGCCTCTTTAAAATAATCCTGTTAGCATGTGAATTTTAGAATCTGATAATTTATAAATGTCACCAGTCCCTGGCCTGTCACCTGTATCTTCAACTCCATGCCAGTCTATTCAAAAGAAGCAACTGCTCGTTCCCACATGTATCTGAATTTACATTTCATCTACTCTCTCATTCCAAGTCCAGTAGCATGGGCAGAAAAGACTGTCACCCTGAAATATACTCCAAGGGCTGACATGAGCTCTACAGGAGGCTGTGGCCTGAAGGGTATGATATGAACAGTGTTTTACAGGGCTTCTCACAACCACAGCCACTCACACACAGCCCCACAGGCTGACACAGAACCTGGAATGGCATCCTTCTTTTAACCTTAGCCTTGTCTCCGGAAGTTATCTGTTAACACATGCAAATAACCTTCTGTAAAGCAATCAACTAGTAAAACAATTGCACCCACCAAAGTCAACCTTTGTTGTTGTTACTCAGTTGCTAAGTCACATCCAACTCTTTGTGACTCCATGGAGTGTATCATGCCAGGTTTCCCTGTCTGTCACTGTCTCCTGGAGTTTATGCTCAAGTTCATGTCCCTTGAGTCAGTGATACTATCTAACCATCATCCTCTGCCACCCCCTTCTCCTTTGGCCTTCAATCTTCCCCAGCATCAGGGCCTTTTCCAATGAGTCAGCTGTTTGCATCAAGTGGCCAAATTATTGGCGCTTCAGCTTTAGCATCAGTCAATCATTGATTAGTTCCTAAATAGAAATCTGAAAGAATACAACAAAGAAAACTAAGTGGTGGAGGAGGATATTGATAAAAGTCTCAAAACTTGGCTGATCATCACAGTCACCTGTAGAATGTGTTTAAAACACAGAATCCTGTACCCTCCTGGATGAAATGCTGATTCATTAGCTCTGGAGTTGGTATGAGGAATAGTATTTTAACAGGCACCCCAGATGATTTTTATCAGTTTTAAATTTTTATTGAAGTATAGTTGATTTACAATGTTGTGTTAATTTTTGCTATATAGTAAAGTGATTCAGCTATACACATATATACATTTTTATATTCTTTTCTATTATGGTTTATCAGAGGACATTGAATACAGGTTCTCTGTGTCATACAGTAGGACCATGTTGTTATCCATTCTGCATATAAATGTTTACATCTGCTAACCCCAACCTAATGGCCACCATGATTTAGAAGCCACTGCAGGTTATTCCTGGGCTTCCCTGGTGGCTCAGTGGTAAAGAATCTGCCTGTCAATGCAGGAGACTCAGATTCAGTCCCTGAGTAAGGAAGATCCCCTGGAGAAGGAAATGGCAATACTTTCCAGTATTCTTGCCTGGATAATCCAATGGACAGGGGAGCCTGGCTGGTTACAGTCCACGGGGTCGCAAAGAGTTGGACACGACTGAACAACAGAGCAGGCACACAAGCAGGTCAATCCTGGAAGGGTCTCAACAGTGGAGACCCTGCACAGCCATTATGCAGCACCTAGGCAGTGGGTACCCTGAAAACCAGTTACTCCTCTCCTCTCCCTTACAGTAGTATAAGGGCATAAACACAGGGAACTAATGATAAAATGGGAGAACAAAACACCAGCCTCATAAATGAAAGCCTGAAGTGCAAGGTAAAGCCTGTTCACGAGCCTAATCAGCAAAATGAGGGTCAAAAGCACAAGTGATGGGCAAATGCTATCTTTTCAATGCATTAGCCTCCTTGCCTGGGTGATGAGGCCTGAGAGGAGTCAGCCTCCCACCATCTCACTCATTCTTCTTCTTGCACAAAAGACAGAGTAAAGAGTTTACAGGAAGAAACAGAAATGTCCAGTGCCACCCCTATTCTGCTGGGAGGCAAGTGGATGTCTCCTTCTAAAAAACATGAATTAACAAAATACAAATTTCTCAAACAAAGACAATCAGAGTTTAACTCTAGGATACGCCCATGGTCATATCAGCACAGCATTTTGCTTTCAATGGACATCATGGGGCGGGGCGTGGAGGGGCGGGGGGTGGCGGGCGGTGCAGGCAGGGGAAGGAGGGGAAAGGGTGATGGGTGAGCTTGGCTTTGTCTTTGATCATATCCACAATATGTAGGAGAGATACACAGCAAACACAGAGCAAAAGTGAAAACAACAAAAACAAAATGAAATTGGAAGATTTATTAGACATCTTTCATCCAGGAGTTTTTTAAATGACCACAGCCTGTATCCAAGGTGTAGGCAAGTTATTCCCCTACCCCCTTAGTCTGAAGCCTGGTCTTGCCTGTGCAGACACACCCAGCTCCAACACAGGACAAGCCCAATTCCTGCCTTGAGTATCAAATTTGATCTTTCTTTTTTGTGTGTGTGCCTGTGTCTTACAAGCAGTATTTTATGATTCAGCTCAATGCATTTAAGAGGAAGATAAAACAAAAATAATGTAACATAAAATATCAAACCCTGAGGCACACCAATGTAAGCACTGAGTAGCCTGTAAATATATGTGGAAATGTGAGCATGTGGAGAATGGGGATGCTGAGAAACATTCACACAGAGTAAACCCAGGACAGGCTCTGGCTTTTGAATGTTTGGAAAGTGGTTTTGAAGATATGCACGCTTTCTCTTGTTGTCATCCTCTCAGTCCCAACAATTTCCCAGTGACTCTCACTGCTTGTGAGATTAGTGATTGTGGCTCCTTAGTGATTGATGCGGAGAAGGCAATGGCAACCCACTCCAGTTCTTGCCTGGAGAATCCCAGGAACAGGGGAGCCTGGTGGGCTGCCGTCTATGGGGTTGCACAGAGTCAGACACGACTGAAGTTACTTAGCAGCAGCAGTGATTGATGGCTCTTCCATCTAAAACAATCTTAACAATGGTCATGTTTAAAAAAAAAAAAAAAAAAAAACAAGCAAAATCTAAACTTCCTAACTTCTTCAACAAATGCCAATACTAAGAGAGGCTTCTAGATTTCTATCTCTTCCATAACTGCCTTCCTCCAAACTCACTCTGTGAAAGCACCTATCTAAATCCTCAGAATATCAATCAATAAACACAGCATCCCAGGGCGCATGTGAGCCCTGCCCTTCCTCCATGAACTGATGAATCTAGACTGGGGAGTCTAGCATATTTATTCAATGAAGTTTTCAATTAAAAACTGACAAGAAGGCCCAAGATGAACTCAAATATTAGAGAAATAAGAAACCTGTCATGGATTAAGCAAGTATTTCCAATGCAAAATGGACCATGTGACGAATGAAAATCTAAAGGCAGCAAGATGCACTAGAAGCAAATGAATTCAAAAGAAAAAGCATGTACACTTTAAAAAAAAAAAACTGAAACAAGGAGGAAGGGGCAATTTGCTTTTGTTCTATTAGTTAAAAATAGTATCTGTTCGTAATAATACTTTGATGGTTTGGCCCTCTCAAGAGATGACAAAATGGAATTTTTATTTGATTCAGGATATATTTTAGGTGCTTTATATCTTTGGATTTTAAATATGTTTCAGTATATGTCCCATTTAAACAATTACCCGGGTTGGTTAAGGGGCTTCCCAGGTGGCTCAGCAGTAAAGAATCTGCCTGCCAATGCAGGAGACATGGTTTTGATCCCTGGGTCAGGAAGATCCCCTGGAGAAGGAAATGGCAACCCACTTCAGTATTGCTGCCTGGAGAATCCCATGGAGAGAAGAGCCTGGCGGGCTATAGTCTGAGGGGTTGCAGAGCCAGGCTCTAAGCACGCAAGCTGGTCGGTTAAAACGGACAAAAAAAAAAAACAAGGAAGAAAACTAGGTTTTATTCCTTTGTGGGGGAAAGCATATATTTTGAGTTCATTTATAAATTCAACAAATTAATAGAGTTAGTTCAAGGGTTCAGGATACAACCCACAGTTTAATTCATGGTCAACTTCCACACAAGAATCTAAAACTTAGAAAATCGTGACCATATTTTATGCATGTCTTATTTCTTGGCCTAACATTAGCCTCATGTGATGGCTGTACCCCATTTTTATAGGAAACAATAGGTCATTTTTATTTCTCCACATAAAAGTCGCATGACTTTTTTTACTACAATGTTTTATTTATACCTGGCAATTATGATACACAACACCAGAATTGTATCTTATCCAAGAACAATTTGTAATACATGCATGTAGGCACTGACAGTTTAACTTATCTCTTTCCCAAAATACTCACATCACTGCTTTCTTGGTTGTTGCCCCATAAGTATAGTGTCGTGTATCAGTAATTTTTAAAATATACCATGTTTCTTCTTATGATGACCACCTTACTCTACTCCTTAAATCCCTAGTTATGGACTATAAAGCTGACACAAAGCGCATCACCATCCACCAATGGATTGTAACAAAGATAAGATACACAGCCACACCACTTTTTTCCCCCCTTTTTCCTTAAAACTGTAGGCATTGCCAGACAGGCTTTAGCAAAACATAATATGACACAAAATTCTGAGGTCTAGAAAAATACTCTTCCAAGCAGAATTTCTCCTCTTGTCTTTCATGACATATGTGAGGGTGCTTTTCTTTCAGGATCCTGGATAGCATTTCTGTCTTAGGGCATTTATCTTGTCCACATGCTCCTAGTTTATCAAGGAAGGATTGAACAGCTCTGAAAGGCACCGTTAGTGCCTTATTGCTTGGCTGCATTCACATACAGCACGGAGACGGTAGCGGTAAACCAGGGAGAAGTCAGCAATTCTTCATATCAGTCCTTTAGGCAGGTAAAAACCACTCCACCTTAGACTGCAGAACATGCCACTACACCCTAGATTGCAGTACAAATTCAAAAGCACAGGATCACAGCTCATAAGCAATGACATGTCCAGAGCATGCACATGCTGATTGCCCTAATTTCCTCTGAAGGGATCTACAGGTCCTTGCGTTTCTCCCCAACTGAAGATGATTTCCTGAAGTTCTAAAAGACTACATATCTCCTACATGGTTAATAACCATCCCTGATTCTTACTCCATCCTTGACACTCACCCCATTGTTCAAAGGCATCCTGAGATCTACTCGAAATAGATGCTGGTTTAGCCCAAAGACTGACAATTTTTAAAAGGTGAACCTGCCTGAGTAATATTCTTTTGTATATATGGACCACAATTCTTTATCCACTCCTCTGTCAATGGACATTTAGGATGCTTCCATGACTTGGCTATTGTAAACAGTGCTGCAATGAACATTGGGGTGCATGTATCCTTTCAGATCATGTTTTTCTCCAGATTAAAAAGAAAAATGAAATAATGCTATTTGCAGCAACATGGATGGACCTAGAGAGTGTCACACTGAGTGCAGTAAGTCAGACAAAGAAGGAGAAATATTGTATGGAATTCCTTCAGCTCAGTTCAGTTGCTCAGTTGTGTCCGACTGTTTATAACCACATGGGCTGCAGCATGCCAGGCCTCTCTGTCCATCACCAACTCCTGGAGCTCACTCAAACTCATGTTCATTGAGTTGGTGATGCCATCCAACCATCTTATTCTCTGTCATCCCCTTCTTCTCCTGCCTTCAATCTTTCCCAGCATCAGGGTTTTTCAAAAGAGTCAGTTATTCGTAACAGGTGGTCAAAGTATTGTAGTTTCAGCTTCAGCATCAGTCCTTCCAATGAATATTCAGGACTGATTTCCTTTAGGATTAACTGGTTGGATCTCCTTGCTGTCCAAGGGACTCTCAAGAGTCTTCTCCAATACCACAGTTCAAAAGCATCAATTCTTTGGCACTCAGCTTTCTTTATAGTCCAAATTTCACATTTATACATGACTGTATGGATCACAATAAACTGTGGGAAATTCTGAAAGAGATGGGAATACCAGACCACCTGACCTGCCTCTTGAGAAATCTGTATGCAGGTCAGGAAGCAACAGTTAGAACTGGACATGGAACAACAGACTGGTTCCAAATAGGAAAAGGAGTACGTCAAGGCTGTATATTGTCACCCTGCTTATTTAACTTCTATGCAGAGTACATCATGAGAAACGCTGGACTGGAAGAAACACAAGCTGGAATCAAGATTGCTGGGAGAAATATCAATAACCTCAGATATGCAGATGACACCACCCTTATGGCAGACAGTGAAGAAGAACTAAAAAGCCTCTTGATGAAAGTAAAAGAGGAGAGTGAAAAAGTTGGCTTAAAGCTCAACATTCAGAAAATGAAGATTATGGCATCCGGTCCCACCACTTCATGGGAAATAGATGAGGAAACAGTGGAAACAGTGTCAGACTTTATTTTTTGGGGCTCCAAAATCACTGCAGATGGTGACTGCAGCCATGAAATTAAAAGACGCTTACTCCTTGGAAGGAAAGTTATGACCAACCTAGATAGCATATTCAAAAGCAGAGACATTACTTTGCAAACAAATTTCCGTCTAGTCAAGGCTATGGTTTTTCCTGTGGTCATGTATGGATGTGAGAGTTGGACTGTGAAGAAGGCTGAGCGCCGAAGAATTGATGTTTTGAACTGTGGTGTTAGAGAAGACTCTTGAGAGTCCCTTGGACTGCAAGGAGATCCAACCAGTGCATTCTGAAGGAGATCAGCCCTGGGATTACTTTGGAAGGAATGACGCTAAAGCTGAAACTCCAGTACTTTGGCCACCTCATGCGAAGAGTTGACTCATTGGAAAAGACTCTGATGCTGGGAGGGATTGGGGGCAGAGGGAGAAGGGGACAACAGAGGATGAGATGGCTGGATGGCATCACTGACTCGATGGACATGAGTCTAAGTGAACTCCGGGAGTTGGTGCTGGACAGGGAGGCCTGGCGTGCTGCGATTCATGGGGTCGCAAAGAGTCGGACACAAATGATCTGATCTGATCTGATCTGACTGGAAAAATCATAGCTATGACTAAATGGACCTTTACTGGCAAAGTAATGTCTCTGCTTTTTAATATGCTATCTAGGTTGGTCATAGCTTTCCTTCCAAGGAGCAAATCTATTTTAATTTCATGGCTTCAGTCACCATCTGCAGTGATTTTGAAGCCCAGGAAAATAAAGTCTGTCACTGGTTCCATTATTTGCCCATTCATTTGCCATGAAGTGATGGGACCGGATGCCATGATCTTAGTTTTCTGAACGTTGGCATTCCTTACATGTGAAATCTAAAAAGAAATGGTACAAATGAACTTACTCACAAAACAGAAAGAGACTCACAGACTTATAAAATGGACTTATGGTTGCCATGAGGGAAGGAATAGTTAGGGAGTTTGGGAAAGTCAAGTATACACTGCCATATTTAAAATGGAGAACCAACAAGGACCTATTGTATAGCTCATGGAATTCTATTCAGTGAATATGCCAGCCTGGATGGGTGGGAGGTCTGGGAGAGAAAGTATCCATGTATTTATATGGTTGAGCCCCTTCATTGTTTACCAGAAAGTGCCACAACATTGTTAATAGGCTATACCCCAATACAAAATAAAAAGTTTAAAGATTGAAAGAAAATCAAATTAAAATATACAGAATGAAAATTCCTTCCAGAAAATGAAAGGTGAAAGTTTAGTGATTTGTTTTTCAGATTATATCAAAATGTTTCCATGCTAAAATGACTGACTTAAATCATCACAGCAACATGCCAAAATAAACATGCTCCTGGATACAGTTGGAAGTTCTAATCATGACTGATGCTGACTGAGATATTGTACCCCAGCAACTCACCCAGATCTCCCTTACCTCCAGAATAATTCTCACCATCCTCTCTCAAAACTTACCCATCATGGGTTAGATCTGCTAGCTCAATGAATGAAGAATCTGCTTGCAATGCAGAAGATACAGGAAATGCGACTTTGATCCCTGGGTCAGAAAGATCCCCTGGAAGAGGGCATGGCAGCCCACTCCAGTATCCTTGCCTGGGAAATCCCATGGACAGAGGAGCCTAGAGGGCAACAGTCCATAGGGTTGCAAAGAGTCACACATGACTGAAGCAACTAAGCATGCACACACTGGAGACCCAGTGCTGTAGTGATATAAAAATATGATTGAAGCTGATAGTTGGGAAATCCAAAGAAGGGATCATTTTGAAACACTTTACCCTTTGCAAACATTAAATAATTTACTACACACATACCTAAAACATGTAAGATACCACGGTACTCATTTCACAGATGAGAAAACTGAGGCCAGATATTCATATTCATTCCCATAGTCACTCCTCTAATAAATGAGAGTTGCTGTTGTTGTTCAGTTGCTAAATCATGTCCAACTCTTTGCCACCCCATCAACTGCAGCATATCAGGCTTCCCTGTCCTTCACTATTTTCTGGAATTTCCTCAAACTCATGTCCATTGAGTCAATGATGCCATTCAACCATCACAACCTCTGTTGTTCCCTTCTCCTTCTGCCCTTAGCCTTCCCCAGCATCAGAGTCTTTTCCAGCAAGTCAGCTCTTCACATAAGGGGGTTGAAGTATTGGAGCTTCAGCTTCAGCATCAGTCCTTCCATTGAATATTCAGGGTTGAGTTCCTTTAGAACTGACTGGTTTAATCTCTTTGCTGTCCAAGGGACTCTCAAGAGTCTTCTTCAGCACCACAGTTCAAAAGCATCAATAATTGAGAGAGCCAGAATTAAGTGTCAGATCAGATCAGATCAGTCGCTCAGTCGTGTCCAACTCTTTGAGACCCCATGAAGCGCAGCACACCAGGCCTCCCTGTCCATCACCAACTCCCGGAGTTCACTCAGACTCATGCCTATTGAGTCAGTGATTCCATCCAGCCATCTCATCCTCTGTCGTCCTCTTCTCCTCTTGCCTCCAACCCCCCTCCAGCATCAGAGTCTTTTCCAATGAGTCAACTCTTCACATGAGGTGGCCAAAGTACTGGAGTTTCAGCTTTAGCATCATTCCTTCCAAAGAAGTCCCAGGGCTGATCTCCTTCAGAATGGACTGGTTGGATCTCCTTGCAGTCCAAGGGACTCTCAAGAGTCTTCTCCAACACCACACTTCAAAAGCATCAATTCTTCGGCGCTCAGCCTTTTTCACAGTCCAACTCTCACATCCATACATGACCACAGGAAAAACCATAGCCTTGACTAGACGAACCTTTGTTGGCAAAGTAATGTCTCTGCTTTTGAATATGCTATCTAGGTTGGTCATAACTTTCCTTCCAAGGAGTAAGCGTCTTTTAATTTCATGGCTGCAGTCACCATCTGCAGTGATTTTGGAACCCCAAAAAATAGTCTGACACTGTTTCCACTGTTTCCCCATCTATTTCCCATGAAGTGGTGGGACCGGATGCCATGATCTTCGTTTTCTGAATGTTGAGCTTTAAGCCAACTTTTTCACTCTCCACTTTCACCTTCATCAAGAGGCTTTTTAGTTCCTCTTCACTGTCTGCCATAAGGGTGGTGTCACCTGCATATCTGAGGTTATTGATATTTCTCCCAGCAATCTTGATTCCAGCTTGTGTTTCTTCCAGTCCAGCGTTTCTCATGATGTACTCTGCATATAAGTTAAATAAACAGGGTGACAATATACAGCCTTGACGTACTCCTTTTCCTATTTGGAACCAGTCTGTTGTTCCATGTCCAGTTCTAACTGTTGCTTCCTGACCTGCATACAGATTTCTCAAGAGGCAGATCAGGTGGTCTGGTATTCCCACCTCTTTCAGAATTTTCCACAGGTTATTGTGATCCACACAGTCAAAGGCTTTGGCATAGTTAATAAAGCAGAAATAGATGTTTTTCTGGAACTCTCTTGATTTTTCCATGATCCAGCGGATGTTGGCAATTTGATCTCTGGTTCCTCTGCCTTTTCTAAAACCAGCTTAACATCAGGAAGTTCACAGTTCACATATTGCTGAAGCCTGGCTTGGAGAATTTTGAGCATTACTTTACTAGCGTGTGAGGTAAGTGCAATTGTGCGGTAGTTTGAGCATTCTTTGGCATTGCCTTTCTTTGGAATTGGAATGAAAACTGACCTTTTCCAGTCCTGTGGCCACTGCTGAGTTTTCCAAATTTGCTGGCATATTGAGTGCAGCACTTTCACAGCATCATCTTTCAGGATTTGGAATAGTTCAACGGGAATTCCATCACCTCCACTAGCTTTGTTCGTAGTAATGCTTTCTAAGGCCCTCTTGACTTCACATGCCAGGATGTCTGGCTCTAGGTCAATGATCACACCATTGTGATTATCTGGGTCGTGAAGATCTTTTTTGTACAGTTTTTCTGTGTATTCTTGCCATGTCTTCTCAATATCTTCTGCTTCTTTTAGGTCCATACCATTTCTGTCCTTTATCGAGCCCATCTTTGCATGAAATGTTCCTTTGGTATCTCTGATTTTCTTGAAGAGATCTCTAGTCTTTCCCATTCTGTTGTTTTCCTCTATTTCTTTGCACTGATCGCTGAAGAAGGCTTTCTTATCTCTTCTTGCTATTCTTTGGAACTCTGCATTCAGATGTTTATGTCTTTCCTTTTCTCCTTTGCTTTTCGCTTCTCTTCTTTTCACAGCTATTTGTAAGGCCTCCCCAGACAGCCATTTTGCTTTTTTGCATTTCTTTTCCATGGGGATGGTCTTGATCCCTGTCTCCTGTACAATGTCACGAACCTCATTCCATAGCACTCTATCATCAGGCACTCTATCTATCAGATCTAGGCCCTTAAATCTATGTCTCACTTCTACTGTATAATCACAAGGGATTTTAGAATTAAGTGTGGTTCTGTCTAATTCTAACATTTATGTCCTTTGTACTGCATTATGCTAATTAATCCATTAATATTCTCAAAGAACATTTGCATTTTATCCAAAGCTTTAACATTTTAAAGAACATGGGTGGGCTCCAGAATAAATGCGGCTAAGAAGAAGAAATGTCATTCCCCAAGGAACCAAGACAAACTTCCCCTCGGGCCAGAAGTGGGGGCAGAATATGAATGACCCTCTCTCGGCCTCATTTAGACTTTCTTCAGTGAGTTCCAACCCATGTCTCTGTGATTCATTTGAGGGATGGGGGACAATGTGTCTAAGACAGCTGGCTGACTACCAATAAACTTTCTCTTCTCTTTCATAGTTATAGAACGTTGGATTTTTTTTTAAAGCTCAGTTTCATGTCTACCCAGAGAAAGAAAAAAAGAAAAAGAAAAAGAAAAAAAAAAACCTGTTTCTTGTGCTTCTTTGCAATTATGTAGAGCCAGAGGCCTAAGTGCTGCCTGATTAGACCTAAAAAATAATGTCACACCTCCGATGACCAGTTGGCATGCACCCCTTGCCCCAGCATTCCCTCCTTTCTGTAGACTGGAATGCAAGCCTGATGACTGAAGTTGGGCAGCCATCTTGGGCCATTGTTTTGTTAGGTAGGTAGAATAGGGGAAAGGAGTCCAGAATGGCGGTGAAGGCAATGGCACCCCACTCCAGTACTCTTGCCTGGAAAATGCCATGGATGGAGGAGCCTGGTCACTAAGAGTCGGGCACGACTGAGCAACTTCACTTTCATTTTTCACTTTCATGCATTGGAGAAGGAAATGGCAACCCACTCCAGTGTTCTTGCCTGGAGAATCCCAGGGACAGGGGAGCCTGGTGGGCTGCTGTCTATGGGGTCGCACAGAGTCAGACACGACTGAAGTGACTTAGCAGTAGCAGCAGCAAAAGACAAGGAAGGGAAAAGCCGGCAAAAATAGAACAAAGGAAGGTCAAAGGAAGGTCCGAGGACCAGAGTGAAGACTTCAGGTAGAACAAACAGCACTCCTGGCTAAGCCCAATTTGCATAGGGCAGGCCCAGGTGGCGGAAAAAACATATAAAAGGAGGAGCCAAAGCGCTTTCTCACTCTCTTTCTCTCCCACGTGCGTGCGCTCTTTCTCTCTCTCCCTCTCTCACTCTACCCGCCCCCCCCCCCCACCCAAAGCACTCCTCCACTCTCTTCTCGAGTCTTTGGGTTGGCATGCCCTCACGCTTCAAGGATGGATTCTCCTGCTATCTTCTAAATAAAATAGAGCTGTAACACTGATTTACCTAAGAGCTATAACAGGGTTTGTCCAAGATCCGAGAGCTGTGACACGCGGAGGGCTTTAATGTCCATTGCTCCAAATCTTTGTTGTGACGAGACAAAGAACCGAGGAACATACACTCACGTGACAGTTTGATACTAGGAAGAGAAGGTACAAAAATTATATCAGTATGTTGGAGGGAGCCTGGATTGCTCACAACTTGTAGAGCAGAGGAACCATACCTTAGACTGCCTGCATGCCTCCACACTTCCAAGTCAGAGAAAAATAAACTTCTAGTTTATTTAGCTTGGATTTCCTTTCCTGGTAGATGAAACTAACAAAGAGGATTTATACTAAATATTTTCCAGTCTTGTGGGCTTTGTGAACAATGATCTAGCCTAAGAAAAAATAATTTTGTTCAATAAACACTAGCTTTGAATATGAAGATTACAAAGAACATTAATGAGGAGGAAGTAATTGCAAAAATAATGAAATGAAATTACTTCATAGTGGCCTTTTCCCATTCTTAATGCAACCAGCATAATCCAAATACTGTTGTGTCATTCTTGATAACCAATGCATTAGCATAAATGGAACATTCAAGTGTAAATAGTAATTATTCAATTATAATGATCAAGGGGAAGAAGCTGCTGAAAACCATCTCCTGTGCTGAATTCCTATCTAAGAAAATACCATTACATTTTAAGAAGAGACCAGTCTCAATGCCATTAACAGAAATGTGCTATATTCAGAACTGTGTGTCTACCTTCCTTAATAAGAAAGAGTAAAACGTCATTTTATCGTCTTAACAGAGAGAGATAGAATATCCCATCATCTCTGAAAGTTTTGTGCAACTTTGACTGTGACTCTGACTGCAAATCATTCACTTTACAGGCATTTAGAAACAGATATGGAGGCCTGACCCTAGAGTCACAGATGAGACTGTCTGGTTGGACAAGATTTAAAGTTCCCAAAGATGATGAAGCTTTGTCTACTGTGTCTCTGCAATTATATCTGGAACCAAGCCCAGAGGCTGTGGTTCTTCATCCTCTGGGAATATTCCCTTGCCTCAGAAAGATGTTGATTATAAGAAACTAAGAACAATGTATATTTTTGAAACATCATGAAAGCCTCTCTCTCAGATAATGGTCCAGACGGTTCAAAATCACCTAGGAATCTGTACACGATCACTACTCCGTACACCTTCTGTTGCAGACATGTGGGGAAGCAAAGTTGTGAGATGCTCCAGGATTTCCCTGAAGCCAAAAATCTGCCCACTTCTTCTCTGGGCAGATTTTCAGCTGCTGTAGCCCAATTTAGGGAAGGCAGCTGTCAGCACATTTGGCTATACACCTAAATGGGAGCCTCCGGCACTCTGAACTAAAAAGTGACATTGCTGAGACAGCGGGAGAGAGTACACAACAATGGAGGTCTTGGTAAGGGCTTAGAAAAGCAAAGCAGTTTTTCTTGATTTTTTTTTAAGCTGTTCAGATCAGTCAGTCAATTGTGTCCAACTCTTTGTGATTCCATGGACTGCAGGATGCCAGGCCTCCCTGTCCATCATTAACTCCCGGAGTTTACTCAAACTCATGTCCATTGAGTCGGTGATGCTACCCAACTGTCTCAACCTCTGTTGTCCCCTTTTCCTCCTGCCTTCAATCTTTCCCAGCAACAGGTTCTTTTCTAATAAGTCAGTTCTTCGCTGACTTATTGGAGCTTATTGGAGCTGAAGCTCCAATAAAATCAGAAACAATCTGAACAGAAAGAGCTTCAGTGCCTGCATTTTAGAAGGCCAACTTTCTAAAAGCATGGTAAGAGCCAGAAATAGATAATTATTAGCTTCTCCTTAAAAAAAAAAAAAAAAAAAAAAACTAGAAAACATTTAATGTCAAGATACCTGAAAAACTAACCACCATTTCTGGTAGGAAGATTTAGAGGACTGTCTGCTGAAAAGAACTGAGAGAAGATGACATTAAAGGGAGTAAATAGTAAATTGGAAATAATTTACAGTCAGAAAGAAACACTAGAAAGTAGGTTTCTGGAAGGAGAGGCACAGAAGAAACAGAGAGAAGAGGAAAGTATCCCCTTCACTCAGATAATAATAAGGGTTAAAAACCTCACATAGAGAACCATGAAAATCCGTCAAGGAGAAATAATCACCAATTTATAAGCATTCTAGAAGACAGTGAAAGAGAAGACAGTGAATGCTTCTAGAAGCATTATAGAAGACAGTGAAAGGGAAGACATAGAAAATATCACAACAATTATTCTTTAAAATTAAATAGGGAAGAAAGAAATCATTATTTAAAAGACTTTCAAAACACATTAAATACAGATGCTATCAGACAAATATATTTTAAATTCTTGAATTAAAAATACAAATAGTATATTGTCAGAAGCATAAAAAAGGACATGTGGTATTATGGACTTTTTTTTTAATTTGAACATTATTCTAAGTCTAAAAACAGTGTCTCTTAGGTGGGTGGAGGAATGTAAACCAATCCTCACATAGAACAAAATTTTAGAAATAGATACAAAGCCCAAGGAGAAATCTTTACCTAATACTGTGTTATTAATTAAAGAAAAAACAAAGCAATTTTAGAAACTCAATAATTATTTCTAAAAAATATATAAAGTAAGCATGGTGGTTATTTGATGTAGTAAATAAGAAAATGTTTCTAAAAGAAATTAACAATATGAAATTTAGTGTCTACAAATGTAGGATCTTGTCCTTAGATCCAAAATTTTAACTGCATGGTACAGGACAGATGTGATTTAGCATCTGAGAAAGAGGGAAAGAGGGGATTAAAAAAAAAAAAAAACTTAGTTTAATGAATACGGGATATGATTCTCCTCTGATTTGCTCTGAGATTGGGTTCAAATCTAGGGATGACACTAAAAGTAGATGTTATGAGTAGAATAACCAAGGTGATGGAGGTCTAGAAACTCTATCAAATGAGCAGGTGATGAAGGCAGTTGGGGGTGGGGTTGATAACTGAAGTGGAGAAGAAACCTAAGGGAGAGAAAATGGTTATAATCAAGATCTGAAGAGTGGAAAGGACAAATGATAGATAAATTTCCTTATAAGGATGTACTTTCAATATCCGTAAGTACACTGCCTCCTGAAGTTTTATGTTCCCCATCCCTGGAGCTGTTCAGACAGATGCAGAGAGATATTTTCAAGATATTAGAGTGGGGATTATACATAGAGCAAATCACTGGACTACCTGGATTCCAAGATTTCTTCCAACTCTGAGATTCTCTAATTATATGATTGGTGTGAGATTAATATACTAAGTGAATGTCTCTGCAAGATCTTCATAATGGAACTGAATTAATAGACAAAAATTTGGTTACACACATACAAAAACAGAAGTTGCCACCCTGCAGCCCATTCCCTAGGGATGGCTGATGTGCACCCATTCATTTCCAAGGATTCTGTTGTAATCAAGCATTCTTCAGTGATATCGTTCTAATGACCTTGGGGCTAATCCCTGGGAAATAATGTAGCAGCGTGTACACATCTGCAGAATCAAAGGGAAGCAGTGGATGAATCTCACCTAGGTGATTCAGTGCCCTGCTTCTGCTTGTTCTGAGGTTAGCATTTATTATTGGCATAAAACTTCACCAGAGGAAAAGATGGCTCTAAGGTCATATGGACCCAACAAAAACATTTCTGAGAATCAAAGAAACATTACAAGTGGGCCTTACATTTATTTACAAAGCCCAGATCTCAATAGGTAAAATGATAATGCAATAAACTTGAAAGAATAGAAGCTGCAATTATTCCTTAAAAAATTTAATCACAAGTCACAATTTTATCAAGGTTACGGTTGCTCTTCATCAAATATCAGATCAGATCAGTCGCTCAGTCATGTCCGACTCTTTGCGACCCCATGAATCGCAGCATGCCAGGCCTCCCTGTCCATCACCAACTCCCGGAGTTCACTCAGACTCATGTCCATCGAGTCAGTGATGCCATCCAGCCATCTCATCCTCTGTCGTCCTCTTCTCCTCTTGCCCCCAATCCCTCCCAGCATCAGAGTCTTTTACAATGAGTCAACTCTTCACATGAGGTGGCCAAAGTACTGGAGTTTCAGCTTTAGCATCATTCCTTCCAAAGCAATCCCAAGGCTGATCTCCTTCAGAATGGACTGGTTGGATCTCCTTGCAGTCCAAGGGACTCTCAAGAGTCTTCTCCAACACCACACTTCAAAAGCATCAATTCTTCGGCACTCAGCCTTCTTCACAGTCCAACTCTCACATGACCACAGGAAAAACCATAGCCTTGACTAGACGAACCTTTGTTGGCAAAGTAATGCCTCTGCTTTGGAATATGTTATCTAGGTTGGTCATAACTTTCCTTCCAAGGAGTAAGCGTCTTTTAATTTCATGGCTGCAGTCACCATCTGCAGTGATTTTGGAGCCCAGAAAAATAAAGTCTGACACTGTTTCCACTGTTTCCCCATCTATTTCCCATGAAGTGGTGGGACCAGATGCCATAATCTTCGTTTTCTGAATGTTGAGCTTTAAGCCAACTTTTTCAGTCTCCACTTTCACTTTCATCAAGAGGCTTTTTAGTTCCTCTTCACTGTCTGCCATAAGGGTGGTGTCATCTGCATATCTGAGGTTATTAATATTTCTCCCAGCAATCTTGATTCCAGCTTGTGTTTCTTCCAGTCCAGCGTTTCTCATGATGTACTCTGCATAGAAGTTAAATAAGCAGGGTGACAATATACAGCCTTGACGTACTCCTTTTCCTATTTGGAACCAGTCTGTTGTTCCATGTCCAGTTCTAACTGTTGCTTCCTGACCTGCATACAAATTTCTCAAGAGGCAGATCAGGTGGTCTGGTATTCCCATCTCTTTCAGAATTTTCCACAGGTTATTGTGATCCACAGAGTCAAAGGCTTTGGCATAGTCAATAAAGCAGAAATAGATGTTTTTCTGGAACTCTCTTGATTTTTCCATGATCCAGCAGATGTTGGCAATTTGATCTCTTGTTCCTCTGCCTTTTCTAAAACCAGCTTGAACATCAGGAAGTTCACAGTTCACATATTGCTGAAGCCTGGCTTGGAGAATTTTGAGCATTACTTTACTAGTGTGTGAGGTGAGTGCAATTGTGCGGTAGTTTGAGCATTCTTTGGCATTGCCTTTCTTTGGGATTGGAATGAAAACTGACCTTTTCCAGTCCTGTGGCCACTGCTGAGTTTTCCAAATTTGCTGGCATATTGAGTGCAGCACTTTCACAGCATCATCTTTCAGGATTTGGAGTAGCTCCACTGGAATTCCATCACCTCCACTAGCTTTGTTTGTAGTGATGCTTTCTAAGGCCCACTTGACTTCACAGTTCATTATAGGGGACTGGAATGCAAAAGTAGGAAGTCAAGAAACACCTGGAGTAACAGGCAAATTTGGCCTTGGAATACAGAATGAAGCAGGGCAAAGACTAATAGAGTTTTGCCCAGAAAATGCACTGGTCATAACAAACACCCTCTTCTAACAACACAAGAGAAGGCTCTATACATGGACATCACCAGATGGTCAACACTGAAATCAGATTGATTATATTCTTTGCAGCCAAAGATGGAGAAGCTCTATACAGTCAGCAAAAACAAGCCCAGGAGCTGACTGTGGCTCAGACCATGAACTCCTTATTGCCAAATTCAGACTGAAATTGAAGAAAGTAGGGAAAACCACTAGACCATTCAGGTATGACCTAAATCAAATCCCTTATGATTAATACAGTGGAAGTAAGAAATAGATTTAAGGGCCTAGATCTGATAGAGTGCCTGATGAGCTATGGAATGAGGTTCGTGACATTGTACAGGAGACAGGGATCAAGACCATCCCCATGGAAAAGAAATGCAGAAAAGCAAAATGGCTGTCTGGGGAGGCCTTACAAATAGCTGTGAAAAGAAGAGAAGCGAAAAGCAAAGGAGAAAAGGAAAGACATAAACATCTGAATGCAGAGTTCCAAAGAATAACAAGAAGAGATAAGAAAGCCTTCTTCAGCGATCAGTGCAAAGAAATAGAGGAAAACAACAGAATGGGAAAGACTAGAGATCTCTTCAAGAAAATCAGAGATACCAAAGGAACATTTCATGCAAAGATGGGCTCGATAAAGGACAGAAATGGTATGGACCTAACAGAAGCAGAAGATATTAAGAAGAGATGGCAAGAATACACAGAAGAACTGTACAAAAAAGATCTTCATGACCCAGATAATCATGATGGTGTGATCACTGACCTAGAGCCAGACATCCTGGAATGTGAAGTCATCAAATATAGGGAATCTCAACTTGCAAAGCAGATTCTATCTTTGATCTCAAGTCATCTCATATGTAGAATTCTCCATCATGCCCATTTTTGAAACCTTTCAGTATCACTTGATAGCCACATGATTCCAAAATTTTTTAAGAATCTTCCACAACTTACAAAGATTAAATGAAAAGGGATTGACAACTCAAATGTAAGCTCTGACACCATAAAAGTCTTAGGAAAAAAGAATAGTAAAAAATCTCCTTGACATTGGTACTGGCAATGATTTCATGGATATGACATCAAAACCACAAGCAACAAAAGCAAAGGAAAAAAAAAAAAAGTAAGTAGGACTACATCCAACCAAAAAGGTTCTGCTTAGCAAAAGAAATAATCAAGTGAATATAAAGGCATCTAATTGAATGGAAGAAAAATATTTGTAAATGATTAATCTGATAAGGGATTAATATCTAAAATATGTAAGAAATTCACAAAGCAAAAAAGCAAATAATAGAATTTTTAAATGGGCAAAGGACCTGAGTAGACATTTTTCCTAAGATACTATTCAAATGGCCAGGAGGTACACAAAAAGATGCTCACTATTATTAATAATGATGGAAGTTCAAATCAAATCCACTTTGAGATATCTGTTAGAATGACTATTACCAAAAAGACAAGTGATAACAAGTGCTGGGAAATATGTGGAGAAAAGGGAACCCTTGTGTACTGTTGGTGGAAATGCAAATTGGTGCAGCCACTGTGGAAAACAGTATGAAGATTCTTCAAAAAATTTAAAATACAACTACCATGTGATCCAGCAACTCCACTTCTGAGTGTATATCCAAAAGAAATAAAGTCACTATCTCAAAAAGATATCTGCACTTCCATGTTTTTTGCAACATTTACAATAGCCAAGACATGAAAACAACCTAAATGTCTATCAATGGATGAACAGATGAAGAAAATGTGGGGCATATACATAATGGAATATCATTTAGCCATTAAAAAGAAAGAAATTCTACCACTTGTAAGAACATGGAAACTTGAGGGGATTATGCCTAGTGAAGTAAATCAGACAAAGAAATTCAAATACTATACAATCTTTGTATATATGCGACATTTAAAAAACAAACTATAAAAATGGAGAAGAGATTGATGGTTGGTAAGCAGTAGAGAGTAGGAATGAGAGAAATGTGTGAAGGTGGTCAAAGGGTACAAACTTCCAGTTGTAAGAAGAGTAAGTTCTGGGTAATGTAACATACAACATGGTGACCAGAGTTAAAAATCCTCTATTATATGTCTGAAAGTCACTAAGAGAGTAAATATTAAAAATTCTCACCAAAAAAGAAAACAACTATGTAAGGCAATTCTTGTATTAACTCACCTTATTGTGGTAATCATTTCACAATGTATGTGTATGATGATTTCAAAATCATCACATGTACATCTTAAACCTAGCCAATGTTATTTGTCAATTATATCTCAATAAAAGTTGGGAAAAAATCTTTTTAATTTACAAGAGAAGTTGCAGCACCATGAAAGTGATCTCTATAAAATGAAAAGAAATATTTACCACTTATCAAAAAAAATTGAAACAAATTGTGCTTAAAGGAATTCAAGATTTTCTGTGCTTGGATTTAGATAAAAACAGAAGACAAAGAGCTAGATGATAGATACATACATCCATAATACATATATACATTAAACACATACATATATACATATTGGGTTGACCGAAACATTCATTTGGGTTTTCCCATAAGAGCTTACTAAAAAGCCTGGATGAACTTTTTGGTCAACCTAATATATAGATGACAGATAGATACTGCTTGAGCTTAATGTGTTAATTAATTAATATTACACATTTACATAGCAATATACACAAACTCAAGAGAAATTAGGTTCTCTTCCATTTTCCTAGTTTTGACAACTAAGGTTACGGCTAAGATAGTAAAATAGTAAATGACATTCTCCTTAAAAAATAGTAGCAATATTCTCCACTTCTAAATTTAGAATATATCCACTGGGGGGCTCAGTAATCTCCTCAAAGTACTTGCTAATTTCAGCCAAAAGGTATACAGGCAGTCTGAGCAGAGGATGCTTAGGGGAAGCTTCAAGCTGAGGGTCAACCAGAGGCAGTTAACTGCCCCCAGAAGGGACCACCTGTGCCCAAAAAGTAATTTGGTTGCGGACCTCTTGTCAGCAACCTGTCACATTAGCCCAGAGACAAATAACTAGATTAATGGTATGGATAAACACAGAAGAGGGTAGTAATCTTGCTGTGTAAGTAAGAACCTCAGCCTCCTCTTGAAACTGAGCTGAACCCTGTAGGCATCCAGGGCGCAGAAGCTAATCAGGGAAAGGAGGGGATGCAGAGACAAGAGAGGGGCAGCCAAGAGCAATAGTGTGGTCTTGGGGCAGGGTCCTGGTTTCACCTCAAGGGATACACATAGTATCTTTAAGTTCTTCTGAAGAACTAAAACTCCCACCTCATGGAAGATGTTCCAGAGAAAAGGTCAGCTTGATAACCTCAAAGTTCATCAAGAGACTACCTGAGACCAAATTAAAGAAGCCACAGAAACTCATTAGATCACTTGAGGCCAGATTAAATAAGTGCAGGCCCTGCACACACTCTGATCCTTATCAGCAACCCTGCCCTTGAACCATTGCTATATCTCCTCACCAAATCCCTCAGGTTGGACCACATTGCTTTTCAGGGACATGAGCCTGTTGTGTTCCCCTTTGCAGGCAAAGCAATAAAGGTATACTTTTCTACTTCACCTAAAACTGTCTTCAAGACTCAATTCAACACCACTGTACAGCAGCCGAGATTTTGACATCACTCTCTCCATCTCCTGATTCAACTTCAAGCACTGGGGAAAGAATGGCTTTGATTTATGCATGAAAATGAAGTTTTAAAATAATCAGGACTGAGTCTTACAGAGTTTACTTGAGACTGCTTTGTTAACAAAAACTATCTGAGAAATTAAGAAAGCAGACCAAGGCCATAACAATGCTTGCTACCATGCAGAAAGGTTGGACAGTGCACAGCTGGTAGCAGTTGTTCAAAACAGCAAAACAACCTGTTTATACCCGCAATGAGGTGTGACTCTTCACTCAACTTGTCACATATATTATACATTCAGAAACTTTCCTAAACAAGTATAAGCTTTGCCTCTCCTGCTATTTCTCAATCTAATGCTATATGTATCTAACTGCATCTCCATGAAATAACTAAAAATGACTTACATTCATTTAATGTCTTCAATTTCACATGGTTCTCTCACTTTTTTAAAAAAAAATCTTACAACAGTAACTCTGGCAGTTAGAAGTGCACAGCTAGAAAACAGTAGATCAGGAGCTTATTCTCAAATCCCACAAAACTCTAAGTTGGAGTTCCCATTTCCATCTAGAGCTGACTTCCCCTCCCTGACTATCTGGTTTTGTGTTTTGAGGGGGGTGCTGATGTACCCAGTGGGGTCACTTGCTGTGCATCTCCCCCCCACCTTTCTGTTTCCTCCTTCACTGCCCCTTGGACTGCTTCCACCTCCCATTTTTTCCCTCATCGTTGCCCCTTCCCTCCCCCGACACCACTTCTGTTCAGTTCTTGTCTAATTACTCCCATCGGAAAGAAAACAGTCACTGAATCCAAATGTCATTGTCAGTGGTGGCCCCTGCAGAAAACAATCACAGAAGGAGAACTCATCACTCAACAGCGGAAAGACAAGGTTCTAAAGGGAATACTTCACAGCTGTTGAGAGAATCGAGGTTTTGGTGGGATGTTTCTCCCCCACTTCAGTGAGAAGGATAAGCTTGGCAAATCAAATCTGGCATTTCTTCTTTAGCATTTGATTTAGGAGATTACACATCAGAGGAAAGCACTTGTAAAAGGATTATAGCATTACAGAAAAATAATTGGAATGCTTCATCTCTGAATATCATATCTTGTTAAAGTTGCTGTAGGGACTAGCCAGATTAATTAGAAAGAAGGAATATTCAATTTCTCTAGCTCAACACTCTGATGGTCAGAGATATTCCTGTTTATACTATTAAATGTTAAGTCTAAAGATAAACCAAAGGAGTGAACTGAAGGAATTAGCCTGAAAAACTTGGCAGCTTCCTACCATGTATCCTCCAAAAAATGATCTATTCAGTATACATAGGGAAGAAGTTGGGTCATAATGTCCCCATTGTTCACAATTCTGTAGTCAGATATGGGAAGTAACAGAGCTAGGTACACTCAGAGCCAGACACTGACATGGGAGCTTTATTAATTTCACATCTTTTAATTCTCCTTGAAATCCCATGAGTTTATTTTCAGGGAACGAACTGACACTTGGATTTCAAACTCAGATCAATCTGATCTCATAGTGCCAGGTACCATCTAAGATAAAGGTCTTTATCATATATCCCCATCAATCATGCCACATATTCACATCATTTTCTGTCCCTGGACATTGTGCCATTTCCTTTGAACTAAAGTTGGGGTCACTGGACTTAATTCTGGCCAAGAGGAATGTAAGTGAAATGGATTCACCAGTCCCTAGTGCAGACAATTAAGGGCTTCCCTCATAGCTCAGTTGGCAAAGAATCCGCCTGCAATGCAGGAGACCCCAGTTCAATTCCTGGGTCAGAAAGATCCACTGGAGAAGGGATAGGCTACCACTCCAGTATTCTTGGGCTTCCCTTGTGGCTCAGCTGGTAAAGAATCCATTTGCAATGCGGGAGACCTGGGTTCGATCCCTGGGTTGGGAAGATCCCCTTGAGAAGGGAAGGCTACTCACTCCAGTATCCTGGCCTGGAGAATTCCGTGGACTTGTATAGTCCATGAGGTTGCAAAGAGCTGGACACAACTGAGCAAATTTCACTTTCAATAGAGGCAATTAGAGTGGCTGTGTTTCCTGCATTTTACACTTCCTTTTGGGAACCACGTGGCAGTGAGATAAAGGAAGCAGACCCTAGATGACTGACTTAGCAGGTAGAAGAGAAAGCAGCTCACCTATTCACCCAAAACTCTATCTTAGAGATTTCATTCAACACCAGTGCACAGAGGCTGAGTTTTCAGCATCACCTTTGCCACACTCCAAATCACACATGAGCAGCTGCCCTCATGTCTACACCTGTGACCTCAACTGCCCTTCACAGGAAAGGCTGACCTTCTCCTCTGCATAAGCCTTCCTGTGTGTTAGACACCTTGCCACTTGATTGGCCCTACATCTGGAAGCCTCTTACCAATGATACACAGAAAAGAAACATATCCCAAGTTTCTTTTAACTGTAGGATTATTCTCTTCCTCCCTCCCACTCCCCATAGACCAGCAATCCCAGTGAAATTCCCCTGGCTCCCTGCCCTACATTGCTCTGAAGTTTCTGTGGACCTTAGATCCCTGACTCCAAATACACAAAGTTCAAGCTCTGTACTTATTTCACCTTAACAAAGGACAAGGAATGTGTCTGAGGGGTAAACATTGAACTGAAAACTAATGGAATAAAAACGACAGGAAGAATCTGAACTGCCTAAAGGCAGGATTAGAAAACTAGATGACTGAGCAGGAAAGAAGGCCACTGACAGCCAGGCTAACTACTTGGCAACTTTGCCTCAGGCCAGCCCTTCCCAGACACAGGGAACGTGTCTTCTTCCGTTACTGTCAAACGCTCCAATCGCTTTTTAAGATGTCTCTCTAAAGATCACCTTTTTTTTTTTTTTGCTTCTTAGTTGGTTCTTTTTTTTTTTTTTTTTTGCTCACTCATTCAGCTATGCACAGCATGAAAGCAGTACAGAAGATGCATCGTGTTAGGATTTCATGTGGAGTGTGGTCTGCATTAGCTGTTAAGGCATAAGCTAAAGACCAGGAGCTGGGGTCTTTGATAACAGCTGACCTGGAGGGCACAGATGTGACTTCAATCATAAGTGTTCACCCCCATGTTAGAGCAGGCAGGTAGCTAGATATGAGTAAAGGGATACATGGGCCATACGGCAGGAAACCACACATCTTCTAAACAACATCTTTGGGGTCCTTGGGCAGACAAAAGCAGAAACTTCTAGACAGACAGGAAGCCACACATTTTGGGGTGACAAGGGTCCTGGAGGCAGACAAATAAAGGTGGGAAAAGGCAGGAATCTTTAGTATTAGAAAGTAGTCTTTTGCTCATTTTTCTCTTGTTACAAAAAAATTAGTCTTGCACTTAAATTCCCATTATGCGCTGACACCATGGAGCTTCTGATCAAGACCAAATAAGGACAAAAATCTCTCCTCCCTTCAGGAAGGTGGCATTGGAATGAAAATCAGGGAATAAGACCCCCAAACTGCTCCCTCCCCAGTGAACATCTCATCCATTCGTTTTCACACCCCGCATAATCTATTTGCCAAAGAGACTCACTTGGGTCTGCCTCCTCTCCCCTTGAAAGCATGTGTGTGTGTTAGATGTTCAGTTGTGACTAACTCTTTGCAAACCCAAGGACTGTAGCCCACCAGGCTCCTCTTTCCATGGAATTCTCCAGGCAACAATACCGGAGTGGGTTGCCATTCCCTCCTCCAGGGGATCTTCCTGATCCAGGGATCAAACCCAGGTCTCCTACTTTGCAGGCAGATTCTCAACTCTGAGCCACAGAGGAAACCCCCTTGAGAGCATACTACCACTTAATAAATCTTTGCTTTTCTTTCTTGATCTGTCTGTCTCATCTCTGAATTC
Organism: Bos mutus; assembly: GCF_027580195.1. Classification (NCBI taxonomy): domain Eukaryota; kingdom Metazoa; phylum Chordata; class Mammalia; order Artiodactyla; family Bovidae; genus Bos; species Bos mutus. The sequence continues at coordinate 56,149,956 of NC_091627.1, forward strand.
TTTCTGTGATGAAACAAGAACCTACTTTCTGGTAACACACATACACACACACACACACACACACACACACTATTCTGTAAATGACTTCACTCCCTCCAGCACCAGAGATACTCAACTCAGGTCACAACAGAAAGAGGTCCAGAGAACCCTGGTATATAAAGTAGGAGAAAATAGCCTCCAGGTACAATTAGCACATAGGAGCAAAAAGAACCAAAGTAAGTACTGCAGCCTGTGTTGACTTTCAAAACACAGTGACTGTCCTCATAATTGATTCCCAGCCGATGAACGCTCAGAGTAGTAGACCCACCACTCTTGAGATCAGGATTGTCAATGGAAACTATCAATAAACAACCTATAATAGGAATAGAAAAGGGTTTTATTTGAACCAAAAAGAATTGGACACGACTGAGCATCTAAACAACAAGAAAGAGTTATAGCCCAGAAGACAGCCTCTTGGAAACTAAGGAACTGATGCAGAGCAGTGCAGTTTTCAGCAGTTTTATAGCTTGTCAGAACAAAGCATATTAAAGAGTCAGGGATACATTCTTTCAAGGTTCAAAGAAGAAAAAAAATAGATTAGCATGTACACAGTCAGTCATTACAGCCCTGGCACCTAGTAAGGGAGTATTATCATCAAAGGAATACCAACATTGGTGTCCCAGGAAGGGAGCCATTTAATCTTTATTTTTAACATGGACTTTTTTACTTCTGGTCAATGCACACTTTTCCTTAATAATTAAAGCAGATGTACAATGCATGCTTGATAGGCCACAAACAAGCTTTTCTAGTTAGTATCAAATTCAACTTAACTCATGTATAAGCCAGAATGACTCCATGCTCAGTTGCTCAGTTGCTCAGTCGTTCCTGGCCCTTTGTGACCCCATGGACTATAGCCCATCAGGCTCCTCAGTCCATGAAATTTTCCAGGCAAGAATACTGGAGTGGGTTGCCATGCCCTGCTTCAAGGGATCTTCCTGACCCAGGAATCAAACCCACTTCTCTTGTGTCTCCTGCATTGGTAGGTGGATTCTTTACCACTGAGCCACCTGGGAAAGCCCAAAATGACTTCCCCATACCTCAATATGTGAAAATTTCTACTATAAAAATATAGAGTAGAGGAAGGAGTCTTCCCACCTGGTGCTAGTGGTAAAGAACCTGCCTGCCAATGCAGGAGACATAAGAGATTCGGGTTCAATCCCTGGGTTAGGAAAATCCCCTGGAGGAGAAAATGGCAACCCACTCCGGTATTTTTGCCTGGGCCGGCTACAGGGGAGCCTGGCTGGCTACAGTCCATGGGGTTGCAAAGAGTCGGACACGACTAAAGCAACTTAGCAGCAGCAGCATGGTGGAGGAAATGGGAAGGAAGACATGCAATGGGGAGAAGTAGGAAAGAGAGAGTGGAAAATTTGGAAGAATACACTACAGCGAAGAACAATATGGAACAGGCCCTCAAAACACCTCAAAATCAAACTGTAGCAATTATAAACAGGAAAGAATGAGAAATAGTCAATGGAAAATGAATAGAGTGTACAATAAATTCCAAGAGCTCAGAGGAAGAAGAAATCATAAAAAAACCTGAGACAAATAATGTAGGATGATTGCTGTGAGAACTTCTGTAGATGTGACTCAGAAGTAACACTTAAAAACAGTAGTTGAAACCAGGAAAAAGATCCAGAGGTCTTGACAACCCAGGCAGGACTGGCCTTTCATCATTTCCTCCCCAGATCTGGTTTTATAAGTGCCATTAAGAACAGAAGCAACATGAGTCTATTTACCCTTCCCAGAGCTCAGCTGCTCTCCCAGTCACATTGTACGAGCCTCATCAGGGATCCAAAATGAAATAAATGCCTCTTATCAGTGCTTCTTCCATAATGGCTCAGATGATAAAGAATCTGTCTGCAATGCAGGAGACCTGGGTTCAATCCCTCGGTTGCGAAGATTTCCTGGAGAAGGGAATGGTTACCCGTTCCAGTATTCTTACCTGAAGATTTCCATGGATAGAGAAGCCTGGTGAGCTCCATGGGGTTGTCCATGGGGTTGCAAAGAGTCTGATATGACTATCTAACACAGACCTTGGTTATGTGCTATGTGCTAAGTCACTTCAGTCGTGTCAGACTCTTTGTGACTCCACGGACTGCAGCCTGCCAGGCTCCTCTGTCCATGGAAGTCCCCAGGCAAGAATACTGGAGTGGATACCATTCCCTTCTCCAGGGAATCTTTGGAACCCAGGAATTAAACCCATATCACTTACGTCAACCTTGGTTAAATAATTTTCAATTCTCAGATGCAGAGTGGAAGGGCTTCAGCTTTCTCCATTCCCAGTTTCTTTTTTATGTCAACAAAATACATGCAGGTAGAAACTTAATAAAAGATCACATTTTGTAATTTGTTGATAAATTTTGAGAAGCAAGACCTGACTCTTTCCACCATGGCAGAACCTTAGATGTATCTGCCAAGCTAATGAAGCTCCCTCACGGACACTGACTGCGTGTTTCTAAAGCTTGTGCTCAAGGATAGAGGTGTCTGGCTTCTAATCTATTCTCTTCGTAAACCTGAATAGGGGGTCGCTGTGTGCCATATTTTATTATTATTCTTAGAACTTGTATCAGAGAATATCTGGGATCAGAAGTAGGAGGTCAAGGTCAGGGTCAAAGTTGTAACAAAGTAGCTCTTGAATTCAGTCAATACTGAGATCTGAGACCTAGATGAACTGATTCAACGAGAGTAAGGATCCACAGCCAGCACTGAAATAGAAAGTGACAGAAGGGTGGGTGAACACGGCAAGTGACAGAGGTGTAATCAAGAAAATTCTCAAGTGCTATCTCTCCTTCCTTGTAGGAAAAGGAAATTGTTAGCTTGGATAGGTTGCCACCACCTCCCTGAAAGGCACACGTCAGAGGGTTTTTCTGCAATGATAAGCCCATCTGTCCCTCTTGAAAAATCAACCTTATAACCATGCTATTACTTCCCTCATTACAGTAAGTCCCCTACATACAAACGTGTTCTGTTCCAAAAGCATGTTTGCAAATCCAATTTGTTTATAAGCCCAACAAAGTTAGCCTGAGGACCCAACTAATACAATCAGCTATACAGTACTGCACTGTAATAGATTTATTTTTCTACAGACCCAGAGGAGGGAGGTGTTTTTGGAATGATTTCAGTGCAGTAGAGTCTGTGCTCCTATGAGATTCTGATACCTCCACTGATCCGATAGACAGCACAGCTCAGGTGGTGATACAAGAAATAAGAAGCCGCTGTAAATACAGCTGAAGCTGTGCTCACTTGCCCACTACTAACCTTCTGCTGAGCAGCCCGGTTCCTAAGAGGCCACAGACAGGTACCAGCCTGTGGCCGGGAGGTTGGGGACCCCTGCTATACAGTACTGTACCATAAAGTGCACAAAAGCACAACCACCTGTAGAGGATGCACACATGTGACAATGTGCACCAGACATGTGAGCTAATTTACACCATTGAACATGCAAACACACATTCACATCTTTTAGAGTTCACAATTAGAGGGTTTGTATGTAAGGGACTTACCAAGAAGTAGGGCTGGTTTGACCTCCTGCCTGGTTGAACACCTAACTGTTGTTCCCAGAAGTTCCTGGGGGAGGTTGGGGGGGGGAGGGGGTTTGCACAACCAACATCTGTCACCAACAGGAGCTAAATCAGAGAAGCAGAGAGTTCATCAAGATACTGAGGACTTGAAATGTGGAGAACAATCTACTTCCGAATCCACCAGGGACACTGTAAAGTCTGGGCCCTACCCTAGACCCATTCAATCAGAAAACCTGGATGCCAGCTCAGTAATCTGTACTTTAAGAAGCTTTCCCTACTCCTGGTCCTTAATCCACTCCACTGATTTAGGGACTCATCCTGTTCTGTCTTCCCAGAATTAGCCACCTTCAAGAGAGAATCAGGTAAAATCCAACCATCTAGTTAATACCATGGGAGAGCATACATATCATTACTCATTTCATCCCTCAGGAAATAATGGGGAGGGGTGGAGGAGGGAATGCCAGGAAACCCTGGAAGAGGATAGGAGCCAATTATTAGATGCTAAAGTGCAACCTAGCCCAGAAGGATAGCTCTATTAACCTCTGAGACATTTGAAATTTGGAACCAGGTCTCCCAGGTATGGTAATATTTAGGTGCTTAATAAAATAAGGACAGGGAGAGAAGAAGGGAGAGAGAAGGAGTGGGTAGAATATGTCCAGTCTTACCCCAGTATTAACCTTAATGCCCCTGTATTCTATCCAGGTTGTACCCTCAGCTCTAACTCACTTGCAATCAACCTCTCCTTTCTCAGTGGGATTCTCATTCAGCATGCTGACTCCTTTTGAGGAAGGTCTCCTGACCTATGGAGCTAAGAGATTCTCAGTCCATGTTAATTGCTATTCCCTCTGAGTCTCCGATGTGTCAGCTGCTTAAAGAAGAAATCACTTTTCTTCTATTTTTATAGAAGATACTTCTGGAGGTCACAGCAGCTGGGGAGCATGCACAGAGAATAAGACGTGGATGGATGTGCAACCCTGGAGCTCAGAACATTCCGTGCTTCACCAGCCCTTTAGTTACCCTGCAAACCCAAAGTCCAAACCCAAAGTACAGTGGGTAGGGGGTAGGGGAAGCAGAGAACAGGAAGGGGGAGGGTGTGACTTCTGAAATGTTTCACAAATTGTTCCCACTCCTTGACCCATGAGGCCTCTGGGTCTTCCAGTCTGTCATGAATTCAGGGGCCATGGTCCTGGCATCATCCTCCCTACCACTGACATTCTTGTTTCCAGACTTTCCACTCCAATTACTAAATGTTTTAAGGCCACTGTATCTGAAAGTGCACTATGTGCTAGGCGTTGAGGTTACACTGTTGAAATGGAGTACATATGTTTTAATTTTCAATTTCAAGTTCTTGGTTTCAAACTTGAAAACAACACAGAATAAAATTAAAATAATCTCTAATCCTATCACAAACTGGAATCAAGATTTCCAGGGGAAAAATCAATAACCTCAGATACGCAGATGACACCATCCTTATGGTAGAAACAGAAGAGGAACTAAATAGCCTCTTGATGAAAGTGAAAGAGGAGAGTAGGAAAGCTGGCTTAAAACTCAACATTCAAAAAACTAAAATCATGGCATCTGGTCACATCACTTCATGGCAAATAGATGGGGAAACAACAGAAACAGTGACAGACTTTATTTTCTTGGACTTCAAAATCACTGTGATGGTGACTGCACTCATGAAATTAAAAGATGCTTGCTCTTTGGAAGAAAAGCTATGACCAACCTAGACATTATATTAAAAAGCAGAGACATTACTTTGCTGACAAAGATCCATCTAGTCAAAGCTTTGGTTTTTCCAGTAGTCATGTATGGATGGGAGAGTTGGACCATAAAGAAAGCTGAGCACCATAGAATTGATGCTTTTGAACTGTGCTGTTCGATAAGACTCTTGAGAGTCCCTTGGACTGCAAGGAGATCTAACCAGTCCATCAAAAGATCAGTCTTAGGTGTTCATTGGAAGGACGGATGTTGAAGTTGAAACTCCAATATTTTGGCCACCTGATGTGAAGAGCTGACTCATTGGAAAAGACATTGATGCTAGGAAAGATTGAAGGTGGGAGGAGAAGGGGACAACAGAGGATGAGATGGTTGGATGACATCACTGACTCGATGGACATGAGTTTCAGCAAGTTCCAGGAGTTGGTGATGCACAGGGAAGCCTGATGTGCTGCAGTCCATGGGGTTGCAAAGAGTCGGACACAACCGAGTGACTGAACTGAATCCTATCATCCATCAGTAATTCACTGTTAATGCAGGTCAAGAAGCAACAGTTAGAACTCGACATGGAACAACAGACTGGTTCCAGATTGGGAAAGGAGATGTCAAGGCTGTATATTGTCACCCTGCTTACTTAATTTATATGCAGAGTACATCATGGGAAATGCTGAACTGGATGAAGCACAAGCTGGAATGAAGATGGCCAGGAGAAATATCAGTAATCTCAGATATGCAGATGACACTACCCTTATGGCAGAAAGTGAAGAAGAACTAAAGAACCTCTTGATGAAAGTGAAAAAAGAGAGTGAAAAAGTTGGCTTAAAACTCAACATTCAGAAAACTAAGATCATGGCATCCAGTCCAATCACTTCATGGCAAATAGATGGGGAAACAATGGAAACAGTGACAGACTATATTTTTGGGCTTCAAAATCACTGTAGATGGTGACTGCAGCCATAAAATTGAAAGACGCTTGCTCCTTGGAAGAAAAGATATTACCAACCTAGATAGCATGTTAAAAAGCAGAGACATTACTTTCCCAACAAAGGTCCGTCTAGTCAAAGCTATGGTTTTTCCAGTAGTCATTTATGGATGTGAGAATTGGACTATAAAGAAAGCTGAATGCCAAAGAACTGATGCTTTTGAACTGTGGTGTTGGGGAAGACTCTTGAGAGTCCCTTGGATGGCAAGAAGATCCAACCAACCCATCCTAAAGGAAATCAGTCCTGAATATTCATTGGAAGGACTGATGCTGAAGCTCCAATACTTTGGCCACCTGATGTGACAAGCTGACTCATTTGAAAGAACCCTGATGCTGGGAAAGATTGAAGGTGGGAGGAGAAGGGGATGACAGAGGATGAGATGGTTGGATGGCATCACTGACTCAATGGACATGAGTTTGAGTAAGCTCCAGGAGTTGGTGATGGACAGGGTAGCCTGGCATGCTGCAGTCCATGGGGTCACAAGAGTCAGATACGACTGAGCAACTGAACTGAAATGATTCCTCCAGCAGATTTCTTACTTATGCTCTCTTCGTTGTATTCTACTGTATAAATTTATTAGACAGCCCTCTTTTCAGTGATTTGGGTAATTTCCTAATTATTCATTATTATTTTTAAAACCACTGGGTAAACATATTCATTGATAAATCTTTGCAAACAATTTTGATCATTTCTCTAAGATAAACTCCTACAAGAAAAATGGGTGAATGAGCATGGCACTTTTAAAGCTTGTGATGACTATTATTAAATCACTCCTCATATGTAAGTATTTAAATTCTCATTAACACTGAAAGAGCATTTTTCTTTTCCTCACCATTATCAATACAAAATATTGCATTTTAAGTCTTTACAGATTTGTTAAATAAAACAAAAAAGACAGCATTTTTTTCTTTGCTATCTTTTGCCAATTATCTATCCATATCTGTTGTTCATTTTCCTGATTTTTGACATTGACCTATAAACACGTTTTTATGTATTAAAGATCTAACCCTCAATTATATATATGACAAATATTTTTCTTTTTTTTCACTTAACTTATTCTCAACATTTTTGTATTAAAATATAAGCATGGTGGTCAAATCATTGATGTGATAATTTATGCCTTTGCCTTGATGTTGAAGAATAAAGGTTTTTCCCTCACACTTAGATAATTGTCTATATTTTCTTAAAATGTTATGTGATTTATTGCTTTACATTTACTCTTTAATTTGATGTTAGTATATTTTAGTGGACTGTGTGCTATAAGAATTGGACCATTTTTTCATATAAATAGTTAATTGTCTCAGCACCAGAAATTAATAAATCCTTCTTTTAACCATTAATTAGAAAACTCTCTTTAATCATATACTAAGTTCTTATGTGCAAATACTTGTTTCAGGGTCCTATTTTGTAATTTTTTCTATTCAACTGATTTATATGTATTTTTGCTTCAATATTGTAAAATTTTGTGTATTTTAGGCTTAACATATACTTTACTATCCAGTCAGGCAGCACTGCTTTTGATCTTCCAGATCCAGGGATCAAACCCAGGTCTCTTGCAATCCAGACAGATCCTTTACCCTCTGAGAACCCAGAATTATGTTTCAAAAAAACACTCCTGTTGGTATTTAATTAGAACCACATTATACCTATAAAATTTTGGGAACCTACAATATCTATACAAACTGAGGGTTCTCATTCATGAACTTTTATTTTTAATTGTTCAGTCAAATCAAACCTGTTGTAATAACTTTTATAGCATTCTGCAGTTTTCTTTAGGCTTTGCACCAAATTCATGATTGAGATAAACTCATAAATATTTTACTTTTGTACTGTTCTTATGGATAATATTTTCCCATTATACATCTAGAGGTACTAAATGTATAGATTAAAAAGATTGATTTTCCTATATTTATTTTAGATCCATTTATCTTTTTACACTCTTTTTACCCTAAATTTGTTTCCATAGCTTCCCTTAGTCTCTATTTCCTTTAGACAATTCTGTTTGCCCCAAACGTCATAAGAAAAGTTTCCTGCATATCTTTGTAGTTTGGGATGTCTGTGGTCTGTGGTCTCCTATAGCATGATTCAGTTGAGATAATCTAAAGGACCCTTTAGGTTTTCCAGGTGGTAAAAAACCTGGAAAAAACCTCGGTGGTAAAAAAAAAAAAAAAAGAAAAACCCACCTGCCAATGCAGGAGATGCAGGTTCGATCCCTGGGTCAGGAAGATCTCCTGGAGAAGGAAATGGCAACCCACTTCAGTATTCTTGCCTGGAAACTCCCATGGACAGAGGATTCTCCCATTGCATGATCAGAACCACTTCTAATCCAATGCTCTAAATAAATATCTTTGTTCCTTTATTATGAATCTATTCACATGTGCATATCTGTCTCCACATCAAAATCTAAACTAGAGAATGAATATTCCCAAAACCTAGCACTGTGTCTGACACACTGAAGGTGCTCAGTAAATGTTCACTAAGTTGAATAAAACTAAGTGAAAGGCTAAGCCAGCTAAAAAGAAAATCCAATGGGATGAGAAGTGAACTCACATATCCTTAGCCATACTGATATGTGCAAAAAAAGTTCTCTGTTTCCTTCTTCTATTCTTTTAAGCTAGTGTTTGCTTAAGTCCTATCCACCTGCTGCTCTACAGCTGTATCAGGGAATAAGTCTGTGCTCTAAATTACCAACTCAGAGCTTCCTGGTGGTTTTTCTACTAACAAGCTGCCAAGTCCAGAATGATGGGGTTTCTGTTTCAGCTGACAACCAAAACAAAATCTGGCTGCTCTAAACAGGCTTTTTTTTTTACTCCACTTGCTGCTTCTGCAGCTAAAGTGGAAAATGACATATGAACCACCGAAGTCTGAGGCCAGTATTTCTATGAAGTTCCATGGGTTTTAACACAAGGAATCAAGAAGTTGTTTGCAGGTTAAGTGTTTACTTCTGTAGAAAGCGCCCATGTGACGTATGAAAAATACTGAAAACCTTCCAGGCTGTCCAGGCACTTCCCTGGTGGTCCAGTAGCTAATACTCCATGCTTCCAGTGCAGGGGACCCAGGTTCAATCCCTGATCAGGGACCTAGGTCCCATATGCTGCAGCTAAAGATCCTGCATGCCACAATGAAGACTGAAGACCTGGCACAGCCAAATAAATCAATAATTTTTAAAATAAAAATAAAAAGTGGCCCTTCCTGCCCAGGCACCCATCTCTGATAACAGTACCAAGAGCTGCGATGTAGAGGGACTCACTAGTCTGTGTGTTTTCTCACCTCTAAAAGGGAAGAACAAACTAGTCAAACTTAACATTTGCTTCTGCTAAACTTTCGTTGCCATTAGACAGAAGAGTGACCCAAACTGGGAAACTCAGACACTGAGACAAATGATGAAAAGCTATTTGGGGACTAAGAGGTCTTTCAATCCCACTCACAACAATCTTGGTGTCAATTAAGACTCAATCAAAGTGTATTGAGAAAAGTATAGATGAAACGAGCATCACCTCCATATTGGGTCACCTTGACACGCTTCTCATCTCCTTTGGGTGAACCCATTTGGTATGGGGACAGGGGGATAGAGGAGGGGAGACCTCAGAAGATCACAGCATCCCCTTGAAATCATCCAACCCTCATAGTCTATAGCATCCCCTTGAAATCATCCAACCCTCATAGTCTATAGCATTAGGGAGAGAGAGGAGACATTTTCAATTGTCAGATAGTTTTTGTGAATCATAAACAAGAATGGTGTGTCAGTAATAGCAACTTGAAAAGTATAAAACATTACATAGTATACTGAATATTTACTATGTGTCCAGCACAGTACTAGCATTTTAAATGCATTACCTTAAAATCTCACCTTGGGTTACACAATTGATAAAAATTTGAACAGAATTTGACTTAGGAAACCCTACACTCTTTGCTCTTATTTCATCTCAGGTGAGCAAAGTTAGAGGCTGTCTTCCCAGACTATCCCAAATTACACGTAGAAAAATCTACTTACTCCATAGGGAAGAATGGAAAAGAGAGGTCTAAATAGGCCAAATGAATTTTCAGGAAGAGTTCTCTTCTAGGGACACTAGAAATGCAACCTATAGGAAAAGGGCATAGACTCTGGGCTCCATCAGCCCTTGGGGACATCTGATCCTCAAATGAGTTTCTGAAAACAATTCTCCAGATATGACTCTCCCCCTTCCCAATAAAATGCCAAAATTTCCTGCCTCACTCATGGTAGACACCATCATAGATATTTTCAGTGAGTTTCAGCTTTAGATAAAGGAAGCTTTATAGTATTAAAAAGAGCATTCACAATGCTAATTTTAAAACACTGTTCATAGAAGCACATCTTGGGTATATGATTTCTAGACTAGCCTAAGCCATTTATTTGGTTAAGTTGACAAAGATGTATGCACATATTTTGAACAACTGTTTCCCGAAATATGTATTAATGTATTCTCCCTCAATTCTTTGTTGACTGCTGAGTCATTCTGTGTTTCCTGACAAAGAAATCTAATAGCAAAATGAATTTCCTTCCTAAAAATTTTTATTTCCAAATAATATTGTTTGAACTTAAGTGTTATCAGAATGTATTCTATCACATATTTAATAAAGGTCAGTTATTTAAAACTTCAGCTACTCAGAAGAAAATAATGTTTATCTGTTTGTTTTTAATGAGAGAGAGAAAAGATAGAGGTCACAAATTTTCAAAATAGATATTATAAAGTCCATTAACTAATACTATTCATGACTTAAAGAAATGTGCCATAAGCCCTCATGCAAAGTCTGTTCACTCCTATTTTAGAGACTTTTAATAAGTTTAGTCATTTAGTATTTAATCTATACTTGGATTTTCAGCAGGAAATTCTAATAATTTTTTGACAAATTCTGACCCTAGTAAGCAACTGCCCCTAATGATAATCAGAAGCAACTATGAGAAGTAGACACAAGAAATCCAGAAACAGGTCTGTCTGTGTCTACTGGGGGCCACGCTGTGCATACACCAAGGATCAGCAGGAGACATTCTACATTATTTCAAACACAAAACAATACAAAACAGATGGTGTTCACTGTTCAAGATCATATAAGGATTTATCCAACGGTTTGTTTTTCTTTGTTAATATTTTAAATGTTACCTAAAGGAGTGGGCTTAATTTATAAGCTCCCTGCCCCTCTTCATAATTCCCAGATCAAGCTCACTCTGAGACTTGGACATTTAGTTTTCTAATCCTCGCTGTTCCTGCTGGGTCTCAGATGCCAAATCAACATAATCTCTGCTGCCAGCCAAGATGTGGGTGGGGAGCCCTGAACGGAGGAAAGGACCGGTGTCAATTTGAAGTCTGGTGATTTTTAGCTAGACAAACCTTTAAACCTTCTCTTTAAAATAGCGCTAATAACTACTGATAACCAAGTCCCAAACATGCTCTTTTAAAAAAATTTTCTTCACATATACCCTGATGACCAAGGAGAATGCTGCATCTCTTAAGTGGGAACACTTGTCCCTTGTTGCCTTCTATTTCTGCCTAAGCATCACTCACTCTCCTCCCAAAGCCAGAAGAGTCCTGGTTCCCTCCCTCTTACTCCGGCCTTCCAGGGGAGGGGCTCTTAGAATTAGTGACAGTGGTCACTGATTGGGCAGCAGCTCCAGGGGGCGGGGCCAGGGCGAAGTCCCCTGCACAGAGGCAGAGTGGATATGAATCCCTGGTTCTTGGCTGGCATCTGTGAGTGAATTAAGCTCAGCTCTACTGACAGGCTCCTTGGTCCAGAGTTTCAACTGTGTAAGTGGAGTGTCTATCCAGTGGGTGGAGGATGCCCACTGCTTTCAGTACTCTCAGAAAAATAAATTAGAAATATAATTGCTTACTGCAGGCTGGGAGAGTTTGTTTCAAAGTCTCCTAAGCAGATCTCCCCAAACAGAATCCAAAATCATGAGGGGCAGAGGAATATAACCCCCAACTAAGCCACTAACCCTAACCCTAACATGACCAGGCATTTAGGTATGATTTTGCAATAGCCTAGATATTAACCCACAGCTTTGATCATGGTATGGCTAGTGGTTTTCATGTCTGTTATCAGTCAGAATCCAGAAAGCTGAGTATTGGGTTTCCCCAACTCAAGTCTCAAGTTCCTTACTTCGTAGGAGACCAGGAAAGAATCTGAACTTTTGTCTTCCTTTTCCAAATCCAGCTCTCTCACAAGTTGTATGTGATGCCATCAGGGTAATTTATAAGAATAAGAGGTTGAAGATGGAATGTCCCGTTTCTGCTGACTGTTTTATCTAAGATTGGAGTCCCTGATTAAAACAGAGTTACCACTCTGTTTTAAAAAAAGTTTTTTTTAGAGTAACGGTTCTCAAGCATGGGTGATATTGTGCCACCCTAGGGCCATTTGGTAATGTCTTCAGACATTTGTGATATTTTTTGTTGTCCCAACTGGTAGATAAAGGATAGTAATGCTGCTAAACATCCCTACAATGTATGTAACAGCTCGCACAACAAAGAACGGTGGGCCCCAAAAGGCAATAACACTGAGACTGAGAAACCCTTGTTTAAGAGGCTCCATGAAACATGGGTGCTGACTATAAATTCAGCATCATATAAAAATGCATCAGAACCTCAGACTGTAGAGAAGGGAATTTCCCTGTAGTATGGTTCCTGCAGCTTTCTCATTAGTCACTGTGAATCTCTCAGCCTGGCCAGGTCATCACCAAAACGGTCCGGTAAGTGAAGCTTGTATCTACCCCTCTCTGCTTTATTTATCTTCTCTCCTTACAAAATCCTCAGCCCATCTGTACCTGCTACCTGTCCAGACTCTCTTTGGAGACACTAACTCTTCCATGCCTAGATTCAGTCCTCTCTAGTTTCTGAGCCAACACTGAGCAGGACAGAAAAAAAGAAAAGAATGGCAAATTAATAGCTTTTCCCGAACAGAAACTTTCCCTAACTAGGAGGGAGTGTCTTCATTTTGCTAACTAGCGGCCTTACATATTGTAGCTTATTAAATTTAATAATAATCTTCTATAATACCCATAATTCCCATTTTAAAGTTAAGGAAACCAAGCCTCAGAGAGGTTAAATGATATGCCCACTATCTTAAATATGGTAAGAGGCTGGTGTCTGTTCTGTATTAATTCCGAAGCATACTTTATGCCCCATTTAATCTGTACTTGCCTTTCCTGTTCTAATGTCATATCAAATTGGGCAAAGCCATTTTTCAGATTTATATTTTAAATTATTGGAAATAAATCCACGAGCCAAGTAAATCATCAGTGTCTTCTTTAAGCTGTGTTTTAGTTAGGATCCTTTGATTGTAAGTTACAGAAAACAGTTTGACCTAAGTGAAATAAATTGGGCAGTATATTACAGGGATGTAGGTATTCTCACAAAACCCAAGGAGAAAAAAAAGTGAAAAGCTGTTGCTGCTGCTTTTTCTGACTTCTTTACTCCAGACCAACTTTCTCAGCTTTCACTCCGTTGACTGTAGGGGAACATGGCTACCCCAAAGCCCTTGCCACTGCATATTTTATCTGTTCTCTTTCTCTCTGTGTCTCTCTCCATCTCCCTCTCTCTTCCAAACCCAGGAAAAAATATTCCCAGTTGGAGACAAATTTCAACTCCTGATAGAGTTTAGTCCTTCCCAAAGGAAAAGAGTCATGTCAAACCAATGTGGAACTGGAAGCCCATTACTATAGATAAGGAAGGGAGACTATTTCCCAGAAAATGGAAAGAGTCATTGTGCCATGGGCTCAGCTGGCCCATTACAATAACATCTAATGCTCCACAGGTCTTTTGTGGATGAACGCCAAAGCCCAGAACTGACCAGGTTTGTCTGCTTCTTTACAGAGAATCATGTAAGGTCAATCAAAAGAATTGACACAGTAAAAGGAGATGATAATTTATTCTAGTTTCCTCTGATTTTTGATGAGCTCAATAAACAGAATAGTTAACTGATTAGAACACCCTCTACTTTCTGAACTATGAGTCTTCTTAACTCCGCATTTCTTCAGAGGCTTAGCATTTGAACTCATGTCAGCTAATGAGCTTATTAGTCCTCTCTGGCCCTGTGTGACTCTCTGAATCAGGGTTGTTGTTGTTTAATCACTAAGTCGTATCCAGCTCTTTTGTGACCCCATGGACTGTAGCCTGCAAGGTTCCCCTGTATTTGTGATTCTCCAGTCAGGAAGACTGGAGTCAGTTGCCATTTCCTTTTCCAGGGGATCTTCCCAACCCAGAGATCAAACCTGTGTCTCCTGCATTGGCAGGTGGATTCTTTGCCATTGAGACATCTGGGAAACCCTCTAAATCAGGGGAAGGGTTAATTAAGAATGAATGGAGGGTTCAGGATGGGGAACACATGTATACCTGTGGCAGATTCATTTTGATATATGGCAAAACCAATACAATATTGTAAAGTTAAATAAAATAAAATTTAAAAAAAAAAAAATAAAATAAAAAGTTAAAAAAATAAATAAATATTGCTAAGACTTAAAAAGAAAAAAAAGAATGAATGGGTTTCTTTCTATAGGACATACAATGGCACCTTCCATAGAAAAGAGCTTTGACTATTTAAATGCAACCTGAGAGTAGCCCTACTAGTGGGCCCAGTACTTTTCCTATTTTGTAATACTACCTTATTTATTCTTTTTTTAAATTAATTCATTTATTTTAATTGGAGGCTAATTACTTTACAATATTGTGGGTTTTGCCATACATTGACATGAATCAGCCACAGGTGTACATCTGTCTCCCCATCCGGAACCCCCTTCCACCTCCCTCCTCATCCCATTCCTCTGGGTTATCCCAGTGCACTGGCTTTGAGTGCTCTGTTTCGTTCATCAAACTTGGACTTGCCATCTCTTTCACATATGGTAATATACATGTTTCAGTGCTATTCTCTCAAATCATCCCACCCTCACCTTCTCCCGCAGAGTCCAAAAGTCTGTTCTTTATATCTGTGTCACTTTTGCTGTCTTGCATACAGGGTTGTCATCACCATCTTTCTAAATTCCATATATATGTCTTAATATACTGTTTTGGTGTTTTTCTTTCTGACTTAATTCATTCTGTATAATAGGCTCCAGTTTCATCCATCTCATTAGAACTGATTCAAATGCAGTCTTTTTAATAGTGAAATTTTCAGTCATCTGTTCTCATTTTTTTTCAATCTCAATGTTGCCAAGCATTCTTATTATTCTTATTGTTATTCTTAGTAAAAATGTTTGGCAACATTGAGATTTGAAAAAAATGAGAACAAAGAACTGAAAATTTTACTTCTAGGGTTTTAGATTCACACAGATAGACATTTTGGTCAAAACTATAACACCAAGTCCTGCCTCTCCCCTATCCTCACACTCAGATTAGTCTTCTAAGCCAACCTGCTTCTTGGTCATTGTAAAAATAAAAAGAAATACATTGGACCCCAGAAAATGGTGTTGAGAGATGGAGTAAGTGCAATGAATAGAGGACATGTCAGAGCAAGTGAAGACACTTTCTCTTCTATCCTATAAAATGCAGAGAACTGAAGAGCTACTGCAGACATAAAGTGGCTATATTTTTAGCCCCTATTCATTATGGCTTAGTGAATAGTCTCTCTGTTGTCTTAAGCCATTCATCTTGGGAGAAATATGGCCCCATTTCTGTATTTATTTATCTCTTTAGAAATGGGAAAACATAAACTCTTGCACTATAATAAATTTTCTCACTTTTAATAGTTCAAATGATTCCACAGTAAAATGAAAGCCAAGCATTATTTTTATTCCTTGGATTTTTGTCATTTTGAGTATCCTTAGCACCAGTTAATGTCACAATCCCTAAGAATGGCCTCAATTTGATGATCTATCTTCTGAAGATGGCTTTCTCAAACTTCAGACAGTTAAAAGCGGACTAGCAAAGAACTTAATCGTCTCTGCTTTCTAAAAGTACAGAGAAAGCAGGTGTTTTTAGATAGTTTATTTCTAACTCATGCAAATTTCAAAATGTAGAAAAGCAAAAACTGAGAGGACTAAAATTATCCCAAAATAATAGTTTTATCTAGGACACAAAGAGCTAAACAACTCCCAGTTATTCTTAGCGTGACATTTAATTGGAAAATATAAACTTAACAGGATTTTGTATGTACCAAGAATATGACTTAGTGACACCTTTGCTATTAAGGAAGCGAATTGATTTTCATATGTTTTCATATGAAAAGACCAGCATTGGGTTCATCCATTCCATCTGCCTCATCTTGTTTTGTTTTTTTTAATTTATTTATTTTAATTAGAGGCTAATTGCTTTACAATAGTGTATTGGTTTTGCCATACATCAACATGAATTACAGCACGAGAGATGTTTCACATAAATGCATACTTTCTATTGCTTGGCAGAGCTTCTACCCCAAATGCCTGCCACCTTTCGTGAGCCAAGACAAACTAAAGGAGGTCTGAAAGTTCCCATCTCTTCCTTTAACTCAGTACCACTACTTAGTAGCCTACTTCCTTGTCTTTTCTGAGCTTTCCAGATTCAAAGGGGACCCTTAGGAAGAAGGCATTTAAACAGGTAAAATAGTAAGAGTGAAAAAAATGACAGCCTCACAAAAGCATTCAGACCAAAATAGTTCCAAAATTACAGGCCAATATCCACTGTCCTCCTCTCCCAAATCAAATGTCCAATTGAAATTTCTGATCCTAAATATCTTCACATTTCTATTAAAGATCTTAGATAAAACTTTGCAGTATTCAGAGAGAAGTAAAGAAAGGAAATATCTGTCTCACTATTCGGGTGAAAGAATATCCTATCTCTGGATATTTCCCTGTGTAAGCCAATTTTAATGAACGTTTGATGAACTTTTTCATCTGTCACTTTCAATAGGCCACCAAAGTGTCACCTCATGTTGATTCAGCAAGCCAACTTTAGAGTTGTAAGCATTCATTTTTACTAGACTCTAAACTGCTAGAAGAGAGAAACTTGGTCTCCTGCAGCTCAGTAGTTAAGAGCAGACTGTCTGCTTGTTAATCATGGGTCGGCCCCTAACTAGCTGTCTGTGTTACTTTGCCTCCTGGGGTATCAGTTTCCTCATCTGTAACATGAATGGGAATATTGCTGGTAACTGCCTCATGGCAAGGCAGAGAGGATAAAATGAAATAATATGTGTAAAGAACTCAGAGCACTATGACACGTTGTTAGTGGTCACTTTACATGCTGCTGCTGCTGCTAAGTCACTTCAGTCATGTCTGACTCTGTGCGACCCCATAGACGGCAGCCCACCAGGCTCTGCCATCCCTGGGATTCTCCAGAGCTGTTCGTATTTCCTTAGTGTGTGGTGCCTAACAGCCATCTCTCGTGCATTGAAGGAATAAATGAATCCTGAGAAATGTTTGTATTCTCTCTCAGAAGAAAATTTGGCATTATTGAAAAAAACATGGGTGCTGCTAGAGAACTCTTTTGTGGCTTGAGAAAGACACATCCAGAGAGAGTGGTAAAATACATATGTCTTCCCAGTCAAAGGTTTTTGACCTTTTCTAATGGGGTCCACATTTTCCCTGTTGCTTGCTTTAGTACTGTTTAGGAACCAAGGGAAATTTCCTTCAAATAAAACAGAATTCAGAGGTAGGGTGAAGTTAACAGGAAAGGAAAAACATCTTTCATAGCAGCTCTTTCTGTCCTGTCCAACCTGAAAAATGGTCTCTATCTAGGAAAGAAATGAGGTGCAGAGAAAATTAAGAATGCAAATAGTAAGTTGATTTTGGTCTTTGCGGGCATTTGAGTGGTATCTCAAAAAATTTAAAGGCCATCTAAAAGTACTTCCTCTTATTTACGGTCTTACTTCCTGAATGAAATACTGTCTGCATTAATCCCATCTGGAATTACAGGGCCTTTCTATGTTTGATGCCTCCAGAAACTTAGAACACAAACACCAACCAAAGAAAAATATATGGACAAACATAAATTAGACCTTTCCCCCATTGGGATGTATGCATGAATCGTAGCTTATAAATTTAGATTATGTCTCTACTGCCATCATGTGATAGAATGGTTTTTAGTGAAGATATCCTAAAATGAGAGTCCAAAATTCAAAACACAAGGTGCTTCAAGGCAAAAAGCTGAATCCCTCTTTCCCTTGCCTATCAAACAGTATCACGGTTTCTGATGCTTGGGATCAAAGCAAAGATTTGGAAATACAATTTTGTCATCCAGAACAGAGCAGGGAGACAATACAAGAAACTGAAAAGAACATAAAGACAAGGTCCAGCTGTTTTTCTCATTCGTGTGCAATAAAAGAAAAATTCTACTTTGTCTCACTGTACATATAAAAGCTCTGATTTGATTATTTTATTTTTATTTTTTTACAGTAGAAATCCTTGGCATCATTCAAAACAGGAAATAGCATTTTATGGAATTTTATTAGCTCTAGTTCCCACTTAGTCCAGGTGCATTTTTTTTTCCCCCACAAAAGACTTTAAGTGATCTTTTATTGATTGACAATTTAACAAAAGGTATGAATACACATAACTATTGTAAGTATCTATTTTAAGATTGATCCCATTGTCAATTTATAACTATTGGCCTTGGTTGACTCTTCAATACTGCCCAGCCAAGGGGTCAGTGCTTAGTATTTACAAAAGATATTTCATATCTTTTTTTTATTTTATAAAAGAACTTTTTACTTTGTATTGGGGTATAGCCAATTAACAATGTTGTAATAGTTTCAGATGAACCGTGAAGGGACTCAGTCATACATATACGTGTCTGCATTCTCCCCCAAACTTCCCTCCCATCGACGGCCACATAACGTTGAGTAGAGTTCCATGTGCTTTACAGTAAGTCGGTCCTTGTTGCTCACCCATTTCAAATATAGCAATGTGTACAGGCAATCATAAGTTTGTTCTCTAAGTCTGTGAGTCGCTTTCTGTTTTGTAAGTTCATTTGTGTCATTTCTTTTTAGATTCCACATATAAGGGATGTCGAACAATGTTTTTCCTTCTCTTTCGGACTTCACTCAGTATGTATTGCTGCAAATGGCATTACTTCATCCTTTTTAATAGCTGAGTAAAATTCCATTGTATAAATGTACCACATCTTCTTTAATTCCTCCGTTGATGGACATTTACAGACATTTACATTCATTCCTCTGTTGTGTCCGTGTCTTAGCTATTGTAAACAGTGCGTCAGTGAACATTGTGGTGCGTGTATCCTTTCAAACCATGTTTTTCTCTGGATATATGTCCATGAATGGGATTGCAGGGTCGTATGGTAGCTCTATTTTTAGTTTTTTAAGGAACCTTCACACTGTTCTCCATAGTGGTAATGGTTGTATCAACTGTTATTCCTATTAACAGTGTAGAGGATTCCCACCTTCTGCAGCATTTATTGCTTTGGGATTTTTTGATGATAGCCATTCTGGCTGGTGTGAGGTGATATCTCATTGTAGTTTTGATTTGCATTTCTCTAATAATTAGAGATATTAGACATCTTGTCATGTGCCTTTTGGCCATCTGTATGTCTTCTTTGAGCTTTCCTGGTGGCTCAGTTGGTAAAGAGACTGTCTTCAATGCAGGAGACCCAGGTTTGATCCCTGGGACAGAAAGATCCCCTGGAGGAGAGCATGGCAATCTACTCCCGTATTCTTGCCTGGAGAATCCCATGGACAGAGGATCCTGATGGGCTACAATCCAAAGGGTCTCACAGAGTCAGACACAACTGAAGCAACTTAGCACGCATGCACATGTCTTCTTTGGGAAGATCCCCTAGAGAAGGAAATGGCAACCCACTCCTGTATTCTTGCCTGGGACATCCCATGGGCAGAAGAGCCTGGTGGACTACACACTCCATGGGGTCTCAAAAGAGTCAGGCAAAACCAAGCATGCACATACGCGCATATCTTCTTTGGAGAAATGTCTATTTAGGTCTTCTGCCCATTTTTTTTGATTGAGATGTTTGTTTGATGCTGTTAAGCCTAGTGTGCTGTTTGTAAATTTTGGAGACTAATCCCTTGTCAGCCACATTATTTGCAAAAGACACTCCATATCTTATCTATTCTTCCCCGAATGTTTATTTCCATTCTTTATCCCCTGACTTTGCTTACAACAGATGATTTACAGTTCTACTGTTGAAGAAAAAGATAGAAGCCTTCAGATGGACACTACCTCAGCTACATGTTTTATTATACCTGTAAATTTTATACATCTGCCTATCTCCTTCCTATTATAGTGGAAGAGGTTTTTGCCCTCTGTTGGGAGGCCAATCTTTTCACTTGTTCTTTATATGAACATCTTTGAGTTTCCTCTTCGTAATCAACTTCCCTGGTATTTCCTGTTTTTATAAATCACCTACCATTCACCCAGGTTCTCACACTGGAAAATCTGGATGTCATCCTTGACTCCATCTCTTTTCTCAATGTCGTATGTGCATAAATATTTATTGAATGCATCTTCCCCTTATCCTTATACCCACTGCCACTACATGACTCCAGGCCACTCTGATCTTCCAGCTGGATTATTGCCACAGTTTCTAATTTAAAAGCTCTAATTTTAGGATGATAACTCCCACCCAGCCCTCAGGAGTGTCCATCCTCCAGCCTAGAGCACTGCCCCATAATGGGTTCAGGTCATGCAAGGACCATTCTTCTCTCCTATGTTCCTAGACAGCCTTTCTCCTGAAGGGACCTAGGCATCCCCTTTCGTGTTCATTTTTATTTTGCTGCTTTGATGTCTGTCTTATTGGCAATTACTTCCATCACTTTCAGTCTCCTGAAAATTTGAGAAATCTGTCTCCTATGGACTTCTACAAATCATTGAGTCAATTCTTGACCTGGCTTTGAACATAGACCTCTCTCTTCCTCTGCCTGGATGTGGTGACCCCAAGTTTGCCCAGTTTTGCATAACTGGGAAATGCATGAAGATCATCTTGGGCACTCCCTCCCTTTTCCGTCTCCAAGCCTTAACTCCTGGTCACAGCCTTCCTTCCACTGCCTATAGAATGCCCCTTGGCTACTCCTTCCTACCACCTCACCTGGCCTCTCTGCTGGTGGTGGTGGTTTATTTGCTAAGTCAAGTCTGACTCTTGCAACTGCATGGACTATAGCCCACCAGGATTCCCTGTCCATGAGATTTCCCAGGCAAGAATACTGGAGTGGTTTTCTATTTCCTTCTCCGGGGGATCTTTCCGATCAAGAGGTCAAATCCAGGCCTCCTGCATTGCACTGCAGGTGGATTCTTTACTGACAAAGTCACCAGGGAAGCCTGGTCTCTCTGCTGCCCTTATCCTAAACTTGCCTCTCCACTCTCCCATGTCAAGAGCTTTCAGAACTTAGCCTCTGTAGAGAGGACAAACTAAGTCACATTAAGCTGCTAATAATGACTGATTATGAATCCTCTGTTTGTTTTGGCCATGGAAAATTTGTATCCAGCAGAGGAAAACAGACTGAAATAAATTATGCAAATTCCTGGCAGTCCAGTGGTTAAAACTCTGCACTTCCTTTGCACAAGGCGCAGGCACACGCCCTGATTGGGGAACTAAGACAACACATGCCACAAGCCGTAAGCAAAAAGAAATGTGGTATATATCCCGTTGTATGATTAGATTGGTTTAGCTCTTCCTGCACCCTCTCACTTTCACACTTTCTTACCAGATTTTTCATCTGTATCCCCTGAGTCCGTGACAAATATTACCCTCTGGGAAGAATTACCCAGAATAGAAAGAAAAAGAGTCTCATAATGCTTTAAAAAAAAAAAAAATTGGAAAATTATAGCCAAGACTTAAAAGTCATGGCTTTTTTATTTGCAAACCTTTGGGGGTTTTTAGTTTCAAGCCTAAGCCCTAAAGAATATGGAACATGAATGTTACCGTCTTCAAATAAAAAAGAATATGTGAGGTGCCAGGGTCCCCACCAATCTAGACTAGATTGGCTGAGGGAGAAATAAAGTCAGAGAGTGAAACAACAAATAGAAACTGTCTCGTGTGTCTCTTAGTCCAGTACTGAGCTGGGGGAGGGGTAGGGAGGCAAAAGGGTGTAGACGGAAGTTCCACATTTGGAACATTGTAGACAGACACATTTGGGGGATTTAAGAACACAGGACCCCAGTGCCTTACATCCTAGGGAAGAACAGCTGCCTGCACCAACCTGGTTGGAACAGCAAGTGAGAGGAGCTTAGAGTTTGATGTGGCTTGGCAGAAATGGGAATTAAGAGGGAGCCCCACCCCCTCTCCAAGAATTGAAGGGCTGAGGATCTTGGAAGTAGGATGCAAAGAACTTTGAACCTCAGAAACAAAGAGAATGTGATTTGTTTCCCAAAAGTTTACGTCATGCTTAGTCACTCAATCATGTCCGGCTCTTTGTGACCCCATGGACTGTAGTCTGCCAGGCTTCCCTGTCCATGGCATTTCTCAGGCAAGAATACTGGAGTGAGTTGCCATTTCTTTCTCCAGGGGATCTTCCTGACCCAGGGGTTGAACCTGGGTCTCCTGCATTGGCAGACAGATTCTTTACCCCCGGAGCCATCAGGGAAACCCTGATTCCCATGTTAAAATCTTAATCCTCAAGGTGACAGCATTAGGAGGTGGGTTTTCTTGGGAGGTGATTAGGTCATGTGTAAAGGGGTTTCCCAATGGCTCAGCAGGTAAAGAATCCACCAACAATGCAGAAGACACAGGAGATGCAGCTTCAATCCCTGTGTTGTTTATAAACCACACAGGCTCTGGTATTTTGTTATAGTAGCCTGAATTGACCAAGACAGCAGCTAAAGCTACTTAAGTAATGTCTAACTGTAGAGAGGCTGCATCTTTTGCTAAGCAGCCCAGGGCTCTTTGCCCTGCTATGAGTCACCTGCATCTCACTGCCTCCTTCTGGGGCGCTATGTGTGCGCGCTCAGTCATGTCCAACTGTGACCGCATGGACTGCAGTCCACCAGGCTCCTCTGTCCATAGGATTTCCCAGGCAAGAGTACTGGAGTGGGTTGCCATTTCTTCCTCCAGCAAATCTTTTAGACCCAGGGACCGATCATGCATCTCTTGCATTGGCAGGCAGATTCTTTACCAATAGCGCCACCTAGGAAGCCCTCTGGTGCATTGGTTCCTATGTTATCCTTACATCACTTCTAGCATATAGCTCCTGAAACAGACATCAGCATTCATGGAGTTGGGGAAGGAGCTCAGCTGGTTCATTTTTCTGTCCAAACAAAGACTGCAATGATGGTAGAAATATGTACTTCCTACCAGAAAAGCAGGGTCCACTTTGTTACCAAGGATAAATTGGATCTTATGATTTCCAAACAGCAGGGAACAATTCCTTTCAGGCCTTCTTCCTGTAATGTCACTGTAGCCTGAAGTATCCTTCCTGTCCATTACTGACAGCGGCTGACAAGCTTGCACTCCATGCAGTTATCCTTTGACCAGCTCCTGTCAGGCTGAACTGGCACTGCAGTGACCAGAGGTGCCCAGTGAGAACCGAGTGGCAAGAATGTTTGCCTCGCTCCTATTGAGAGGAGCATTAACATGTAGAATGGTACTCAGAGGCAGAAGGGAGGGGACAGTTAGTGCTGAAGTCCCTTCATCAGGCTGACAAGTCAGGACTGGAGCAGGAGAGGAAGAGGCAGGGGGAATGGAAAGATGTTGCATTAAAACAGAGGAAGGAAGCACAAACCTGGGTGTGGGGGTCCCTTATTCTCTTGACATGAACAGCCACAGTTGAGCCTCACACTTGGGGGTCCCTGCACACTCCCTTGCATCTCCATCTGGGTACCAGCTGATGTGTCAGGGAAAAGATCCATCTGTTTACCTCCACTGAGCTTGGAGTAGTTCTTGCAGGGTTTCTTGAGATAGTATCTCCTGGGCCTGGAGTCCCAAAAATTCCTACTGAATAAAACATAACTCTCGACTTCTAGGTTGTGACTATCTTTTAATAGTTATGGCGACTGACAAAGGGACCAGAGCAGATTCCTTTCTTCCGCCTGAACTCTAAGAGGATCCAGAGCCTTGGCAGCAGGGGTCCCTTGTGTCCATCCAACTGCTCTGGCAGTCTGTACAGATTTGAATGAGTCACTCCTGGTTTTTGGATATCCCGTATTGGTTGATGATCCTGAGTTTTGTTTGGTGGATTATAGTAGGTGGGCTTCCCAGGTGGCACTAGTGGTAAAGAATTCGCCTGCCAATGCATGAGATACAAGAAATGTGAGTTCGATCCCTAGGTTGGGAGAATTCCCCTGGAGTAGGAAATACTAGATCCCCTGATCTAGTATTCTTGCTTGAAAAATTCCATGGACAGAAGACCTTGATGGGCTACAGTCCCTGGGGTCGCAAAACAGTCGGACACAACTGAGCACAAGCAGGAGTTTGCAGGAAAGGACACCAGGAAATTTTCAGATCAACAGAGGCTCAGAGCCTGGAGGTCTGGCCCTCTGACACTGGGTTTATGACATTTGGACAAAGAGGAAACTGATGGATGACCAAACCACAAGAAGGATTCCGTGAAAGAAGATGCCCCAGAAAGGCAGACAGCACACTGGAAATGGGAGAGAGTCAAAGGGACCCATATGGTCTACGGGTATGAGAGTGGTTCTGATAGTGACGCAAGTGTCAAGCTCCCTTGAAAACTTGTTTGATGTTTCATAAAAGAAGGAGTACGAAAATTTAAAGCACAGCACTTGAGATCTATCATTAATTGGATATTAGATCATACCATGCTGGCAAAGATCTGCAGTCCCTTATAGGTGATGGAGATGGCAGTAGGGGAATGGGTTACTTTACAGTTGCAGAGCCGTGGGCTCCTGGAGGTGTAAACAGAGTCCCCTGATGAATGAAGATGCCCAGAATGACAGGGAAAAATAGGAAAGATCACCAGCCTTTCGGTTCCTACCCAAGTCACTGGACCCACGTGAAAGGTGCCTACCTTCTGCAGTTCTGCCTCAAAGATCTCTCTTCCCCTGCTTAACCTCTTTGGTCAGCATGCTCTAGGTTTTGCTTCCTACCCAGATTACTAAACTCCTCTGTATTTACACTATTTCTGAGATGCTGTCTTTGGTTCCTCTTTGGTGTATAGCCCACACCTCCTGCTAACCCAGGAAGGCCACTCTACAAGACCAGAAGATCAGGGAAAGTGGCCTACCACCAGGTTACCACAGAGGAGTAGAAAACCACACCTAAGGAGTGAGTGAACCACCAGAAACTCAAGCAGATGTAAAGAGTCCTGAGGATCAAATGGTGATGATTGTCAAGAGTCAAAAACCGTGTCATCATCAACCAAGACCAAGGCTACTTCAAGAGCGGAAAAGATCTGGGAAAACAATAATAATGTACAAAAGTATAAAGCACTCATTATGTGGGATGATCCTATCTACCCAATTTGAATTTTAGTTCCCTGAACGCATAATCCCAACCTTTAGGATGGAGTTCTACACTGTATACATAAAAAAAGTCTGTTCCTATAACAAGTACCTATTGAGTTAAACCAATTCAGTAATTTAAATAAATTAATGCTTGGACTAAGGTATTCCAAGTAGTCAGAAACAAAAGATTTTATTTTCAATTGTTTATTAGATGCCAAACAAGACTTTAGATAAAGATAATACTGAAAATATTTAGCAGGGCACCTATCAATCACATGGATCAATCAAACTGTATGCTGACTGGTACACTGCTCTGGTACACGGTACCAGTTAAATTCTCAGGTGATGCTAGTGGTAAAGAATCCACCTGCAAGTGCAGGAGATACAAGAGAGAAGGTTTGAGTCCTGGGTCCCAAAGATCCTCTAGAGAAGGAAATGGCAACCCACTCCAGTATTCTTGCCTGCAAAATTCCAGGGACAGAGAAGAATGGCGGGCTACAGTTGGACACAGCTGAGCACACACAGAGACATACATCAGTTAGATACACCTTGGTGTGGGAATCTAAGGAGAAGACTTCCTGAGTGATGAATATGTACTTACGAGTTATGGCAAATATTAACAGATGTGTCATATGACAACTGCCAACTGCCTGCCAAGTCGCATCAGTCGTGTCCAACTCTGTGAGACCCCATAGACGGCAGCCCACCAGCCTTCCCCATCCCTGGGATTCTCCAGGCAAGAACACTGGAGTGGGTTGCCATTTCCTGCTCCAATGCATGAAAGTGAAAAGTGAAAGGGAAGTCGCTCAGTCGTGTCCAACTCCCAGCGACCCCATGGACTGCAGCCCACCAGGCCCCTCCATCCATGGGATTTTCCAGGCAAGAGTACTGGAGTGGGGTGCCATCATCTTCCCTTATCATTAACAAGTATCATAATTGTTGCAAGAAGTATGAGTTACCGGGTCAGTTGTAACAGATATCACCTTGGATTAGTGAGTTCAGTGGAGAAGGAAATGGCAACCCACTCCAGTATTTTTACCTAGAGAATACTGTGGACAGAGGAGCCTGGTGGGTTGCTGTCTATGGGGTCGCACAGAGTTTGACACGACTAAAGCAACTTAGCATGCGTGCATGCATTGGAGAAGGAAATGGCAACCCACTCCAGTATTCTTACCTAGAGAATCCTGTGGACAGAGGAGCCTGGTGGGCTGCCTTGTATGGGGTCACACAGAGTCGGACATGACTGAAGGGACCTAAGAGCAACAGCGGTGAGCTTAAAATATCTTTACTTATGGGCCAAAAAAGAAAAACTGTTTGGAATGTAAAACTTGGGGTGAATGTTTATAAACTTATATGTTGTAAAGGAAAAAATGCTACCAATTTTAAATATGGAAATTAAAGGCAATCAGTTTCAGATTCTGAAGAGCATGAAAATATTCAAGGGAGAGAGGGGGAAGTTTGCTTTTCTGTTTGTTAAACATTCTGCCTGCAGTGCAGGAGATATGAGTTTGATACCTGGGTAGGGAAGATCCCCTGGAGAAGGGAATGGCTACCCACTCTAGTATTCTTGCCTGGAAAATTCCACGGACAGAGGAGCCTGGTGGGCTACAGTCCATACTGTCGCAAAAGAGTCGAACATGACTTGGTGACTGAAACAACAAACACCCTGTGGGGGTTTCTGGTGTGAAAATGAGTGAAAAGCCAAGGCTGTGCTGGAGAGAATGTTCAAGACAGAGGGAAGGATATCTACCCTGAGTAGTGCAGGACTAGGATTTGAGCTTTCTTATGAACAACCAGATAGGCAGGGGTGGGGGCTCTGAGTTCAGTAATGAACAAGGTGGAGAAGCTTTCTTTGAGAAGAAAACCCAACTCACCAATTCAGCAGCAGGGTGGGGCTCAGGTAAGACATGACTAGGGAGAGATTCTTTTGGATGGTGGCCAGCCAATTGGCGGAAGAGTTTCAAGAGGCTTCTGTTCTAGAATTCTTCTTGGTGTCCTCAAGATTTCATCTAAGACTGAAAATATCAGGCTGGTATTGCTAGAATTAAAGAAGAATTAAAGTCTGGCTCCTGTGCAGTGCATGGGGGCAGGGAACCTACCCCACACATTGGTCCCCAAACATGCTCTGTCTCTGGGAGATTAAGTATGGGGACAACAGTGTCTTACTGAGGGAGGGCTCTAGCCCTCAAGGGCCACAACATTGGTGACAAAGACCTGAAAACTAAGATGGAGAAGGGCCTGATGGTGGGGAAGTAAACTGAGTATAAATGAGTTCAGGAACAGACATGGAAGAAACTCATTTTACCCAGTGCATGCATACTTAGTCTCTCAGTCGAGTCCAACTCTTGCAACCCTATGGACTATATAGCCTTCCAGGCTCCTCTGTCCATGGGATTTCCCAGGCAAGAATACTGGAGTGGGTTGCCATTTTTTCCTCCAAGAGATCTTCCCAACCCAGGGATCAAACCCACGTCTCCTGTGTCTCCTGCACTGAAGGCAGATTCTTCACATGCTGAGCCATAGGGGGCATTTTCCCGCAAATATGCTCAAAGATAGAGAAGGGACTGAATGTAGATACACTCTGCTATTACGTAGGCTGGCTACTCAGCAGCGATGGAACATATGTGATACATGTGCTTGCAAGAGAGAAAAAGACGGAGGGCCTGAGGGTGCCTACCTGGTATAAAGTAGCCAGACACCAAGTTAAAGTGAAATCTGACAAAGGGAGGATTTCAACAACTTATCAAAAAACATTCTTTCACTGAGAGGCTTTTGCAGAATTCAATCATGCTTAAAATGGAAGCGAAGGAAGTATTGAAAAAAAACTTCCTGCATCCACATGATAAGATATCAGGGCTTTCCAGGAAGACCAGAAATCCTAGGTTTGTAGAATAACTGTGTGGACAGCAGGCCATCAAAACAGCTGACAACTGTCGTGAGCAGCCCTCTCTAGCTGTGCACATAGAGGAAAGATGTGCCGCAGCTTTGGACTAAAGCAGATAGGAAGATGAAACGCCACTGGTGCCTGATGTCAAAACTGCAACCAAAGCTCCCTCAACTCTGCCACCAGTAGACTGCATCCTGGAGACATGCTGTATAACCAGTGAACAAAATTGGGACATGCTGGAACTGTGTGTAAATAGAGGAAGAGTGTGTATGTGTGGATGCGTCAGAGCAAGAACGAAATGTAGAAGCCATAAATATATTTACAAATCAGACTGTGGTTCCTATTGGTTTCTGTCAGCCGTTTTGATGGCCTGCTGTCCACACTGCTATTCTATGTCAGCTGTTTTCCTTTAGATGCTATACTGGACGCTTCCCAGGTGGCTCAAGTAATAAAGAATCCACCTGCCAATGCAGGAGACGCAGTAGACATGGGTTCAATCCCTGGGTCCGGAAGAGCCCCTGGAGGAGGAAATAACAACCCACTCCAGTATTCTTGCCTGGAAAATCCCATGGACAGAGGAGTCTGACGAGCTACAGTCTATGGCGTCGTAAAGAGAAACAACTGAGAGACTTAGCACAAGTACAAGATGCTGTGTCAGACCAGATGTCAGTTACTCTACCAGGAAAGATATTAATATATTTAATTCATTTATTCATTCACTAAATTAACATATACTGAACACCCAGTAGGAGCCCAGCACTCTTCAGGCAGATTTTTATCATCACAATTAGTTTCCAGAATTCTGCAGGATGTATAAACTCCCTTTTTTTCCAACAAGGAAACCAGAGCTCAGTGAGTTAAGTGTCTGCCTGCTGTGGCAGCTACTGAGTGGCTGCAGACTGAAGGCCAGGTTTCCTAATCCAGGGGACGTCAGATTGCATGCAGAGGGCACTAGACTATAGGGTGTAGGACAGCAGCTCCCAAATTTTCTCACTTGATTCCCAAATCAAGTGAACACCAGAATTGCCCAAGTTCAAAAATTACATATTATATATAAGAGCTCGTTTAAGAAGCGTTTGCTGAATGCCACCTATGTGACATGCATACATTTTAACATCAAGTACTTATTCTCAAATTGTTCATAGTATTGATGAGAGAGAAAAATGTAAGCAAAAACAAAATTGTGGCAACAAATCATGGTTTGAATAACTGAAATCAGTGCCAGAGACAGCATTGAATAAGTTAATGTGATGAGCTCAACTTCAGGGTTAAGAGAAGAAATAATCACAGAAAAGATAACAATTAAGCTTGTGTTCAGTCATGTCTGATTCTTCGTGACCTTTTGGGTTGGAGTCCACCAGGTTCCTCTGTCCATGGGACTTTTCAGGCAAGAATACTGGAGTGGGTTGCCTCCAGGGGATCTTCCCAACCCAGGGATTGAACGTGTGTCTCCTGCATCACAGGCAGGTTCTCTACTTGCTGAGCCATTTGGAAAGCCCGTAACAATTAAGCTTAGTCTTGATAGAAAAATGAGAATTTCCAAAGAGAAAAATAGAAAATGAATTTTCCTGGAAGAGAGAAAGCCTTTGCAAAGGCACAGAAATGTGAAACCTCTGGGCTGGAGGAATTGCAGAGAGTTCTGTTAGAAATGGAATGTGGCATGAGGGGTGGGATGAAGATGGACTGGGTAAACAGCCAAGAGTTACAAAATGAGAGATGCGGAAGGAGCCAGGCTAGATCAGCCAGAGCTCTCAGCCCTATCTGAAGGCTGGAATTAGGTGCCTTTTCATCCCTACACAGAGGCTTAGAAAACTCCTGGGGAAAAAGAAAAAAATGAACCCTGTCCATTAGTGGAGGGGCCTCCCTGGTGGTTCAGATGGTAAAGAATATGCCTGCAAAGCAGGAGATGAGGGTTCAGTCCCTGCATTGGGAAGATCCCCTAAAGAAGGGAATGGCTACCCACTCCAGTATTCTAGCGGGTTTTGAACATGTTCAAATGTGTCTGCTATGACTTCGAAAGGTAGCAGATGGACTATAAAGTATATTTGAAAGAAGTTAAGGGATTATATTCTAAAAGTTCTGATTGCAAGGGAAAAAAATATTTTGGAATTATAGGAGATGGATGTCAACTAAACTTATTGTGATAATCATTTTGCAAAAATATGCATAACAAATCATTATGTGGGACACTTTAAATTTACAAGCTGTATGGCAATTATATCTCAATAAAAGTGGAGAGAAAAAGAAAAGATTACAGATGGAATAAAGAGACTAATAAAGTAGTTTCCATCAGGGAGGAGGAGGCTGGCCAGAGCAGTCTAAAGATCAGAGCAGAGGGCAATTTGGTCATGGTGTAGCTGCTTGTTCCAGAACCTCTCTTAGCCTAGGCATCCAGTTCAGAGTTGTATCTATAAATTAAAAGAATTGGGTCACAAATTCCTGATGATGCATAAATTACTCTGAAATTTTGCTCAAATGAAGGAGACCAAGGAGCTGGTCTGTTTTTTTCTTCCTTATTCTCTATTCTTTATCCTATAAAAGCATCCTGCATTCTACTCCATTTTGCAGCTCCCTGGACTCTTGGGAATGGAGGCTGTCTGCTTCTTGAAGTGTTAAAGTTTATTGTATCATCTCTAATCATTTTTAATGCAGACTTACACATGGAAGGAGAGCAGGAATCCACTTCCCCTGTGGCAACTCTTGACCGACAAGAGTGGAAATTCCACAGCCCAGCTTCCTGGCATCCCACAGGATAATGCCAGGGAATCACTTACACTTCCGTGTCCCTTACAGCACCAGGCTGAACCTTCCCTGGAGGTTCCCTGAGGACAGATCTGTGCTTGTTTCTCTCCCCCTTACTATCCTACTTCCCTAAACCCTTACCTCAGGGAGCACTTGCTTTAAACCATCACTTGGGACTTCCCTAGTGGTACAGTGTAAAAGAAACTGCCTGCCAATGCAGGGGACACAGGTTCGATTCCTGGTCTGGGAAGATTTCATACGCTTAGGAGCAGCTAAGCCCGGCTGCCACAACTTCTGAGCGCACACTCCAGAGCCTGAGCTCTTCAACAAGAGAAACCACAACAATGAGAAGCCCAAGCACTACAATTAGAGAGTAGCCCACACTCACCACAACTAGAGAAAGCCCTTGCACAGCAACGAAGATCCAGTGCAACCAAAAATAAGTAAATTCTCTTTTAAAGTCACTTATCCATGAGTCCTAATATTAGAGTCAGCCTCTGAGGCTTTC
Source organism: Bos mutus (assembly GCF_027580195.1). Classification (NCBI taxonomy): domain Eukaryota; kingdom Metazoa; phylum Chordata; class Mammalia; order Artiodactyla; family Bovidae; genus Bos; species Bos mutus. The sequence continues at coordinate 56,181,640 of NC_091627.1, forward strand.
AAGGTGGTCATTGTCTAGAAATGGGAGGAAGCAAGTGAACAGCAGATAGACGTGGCAGGAGAGGATGAGCTGGAGCAATGAGACTTCTGGAGATACAAAGAGCTTCCAGGAGCCTAGAAAGTCTACACTGAGGCTGCAGAGATGAATAGAGATCAGCCATGCAAAGGGAGGAGACATTCTGACACAACGTCAGAAGTAGTCCACACGAAAAAGCAGCAGAGCTAGTTGGGAAAATTGCAAATAAACCAGTATGTGTAGAGAACATATCATGAGAATATGTCATGAGAAGGGACTGGCAGGCAGTGGGCAGGGGCTGAGTTCAATGGCTTCATAAACCAGGCAAGGGGATTGGGCCATCCTGAGAGCCCAGAGGTAGTACCTTTGTGGATTTGTTTGGCAACAGTGAAGAGAGTAGATTAGAAAGGATAGGAAGAAAGGAGATAGGTGATGGAAGACCACTTAGGAAGCTTTAAAACCAGCCCAGAGATGATAGTGGCCTGAAGTAGAAGAATTGAGGCCAAAGAGAGGAAATAGATTACAACTGAGAGGCCACTAGGGATATCATAAGGTCAAGGCCAATGTACTAGTGACGGCAGAAGGTGGTCTGAGTATGTGGGCAAGTTACAGAATGTAAAAGCAGAGACAGCACGTGTAAGTTACATTTGTTTTAGAAGCTTGACAACAGGGAGAGGGAAAGGAAGTTCTGGGTTAAAGAAGGATTTGGTGGGGTGAGAAGGTATCCATGCTTTAAATGGGAGAGAGCTAAGGTAGCTTTTTAAAGTAACAAGGGAAATGAACCTTGCCTATCTTTCTTGCTCATATTTTTCTTCTCTTTTTACCTGCCTGAAGACCTGTAGTGACAGATAGTAAGTATCCTGATCTTGTGAGCAAGAAATGTCGGCAGCAAAATAGTAGTGGGACATAAAAAAAAAAAAAAAAACCACTTCAAAAGTTCAGACTTACTCCTGTCTAAACATTTCTTTGCAGATAATTTGCCTTTTCCATTCTGGGCCTTGTAAAAAGGCCATAATGGCACATGCAGTCTTGCTATAGTTGTGAAGGGCAGAAGGTTGGAGGAAAAGTTCAATTAAAACCCTGCCTTCCTCAGCCTGATAATGGATTTGACATTTGCAGAGGGTTCTTAGGCAACAACATCTACCATCGCGAACCCCACAAATTGGGAAAGGCTTTTTGTTGCAGGCTGAGAAAGCACTGAATGAAAGGTCTCAGGGAGCATGGTTTTTCATGTTCGAAGGGTCATCAGCTCAGCCCCATCTGCCTCCCCAGGCACATCACCTTCTCCTCTGAACTTCCTCTGAGATGATGCTTTGCATGGTTCCTCCCAAGTGAGCCCAAGAGAAAAAAACAACCATTTCCTGCAAGCTTGAAATAAACCCTCACTTAGATTTTGCAAAACCCAAAGCGGCTTCTGGTTACCTCAGTAAGATACTGTGGATTCTTTGACTAATTTTCAAAAGGTGAGAGTGATTGACAGTATCAAGGAAGGCGTTCTTCAAGACAACTGAACTGGATGTTTGCCTGGGAGTTTCACAGTTTAAAAATACTTTAGACATATGATCTTCCTGGATTCTCACAGTAATTATGTATTTCTCCCATTCTAGAGATGAGTAAGAGGAGACTCAAATATTATTTTTGGACATTTGCTCTTTTTTGGTTTTTGATCTTTCATTTCACACTGCTCCTGAATGGAATAAATTGAAAATTTGAGGTGGCGTATCTCACAAAAGAGTCGGGAAGACCACTATTAAGTTTGAATGAGCCCAATCAAGGCGAGAGTTGATCTGAGACAAAATTACAAAGAATTAACTTTGTGGACATTACTCCCTATACTCTGATGCCCAGGACTCTTATTCTTCCCCTTTGCTAAACAGGGAACTCTTCTGGGTTGCCTGCATGAGTGGCAATCTGTATTCTGATGTTACTCACTCCTTCCCTCCCTTCAAACCTTACCTGTCCTTATCTGTGTCATACTGTCTCAGCCTCTCTCTAAGCAACTGATCTACTCTAATCTGATCATTAGACTTCTCAGCAAGATACTCCCACTCTGAGAATCATGATTCTCCTCTTGTGTGCTAAGATATTTAATTAAGAGGGAAAGTCACTCTAACGTTATCCCTCCCTGAGAGCTTTCCATTACTGAGGAAGGTTCTGTTTACTCAATAGGAACCCCACAGTGAGAGTTTCAGGCACTGTTGTGGCTAATGGGAATAGGTACCACTGAGTGGGAACTGAGACTGTTTCCAGCCTCCTTCAATCAGAGCATCATTACTGCCTATCCACCACTCTGACCATGATCATGGCCAATGTCCCAAAACAATCTCAAAATAAGAACAGCCTATGAAACAAAAAAGCTAGCTGAGATAGTTTTGAGTTTGCAAAAGCTCACCATGGCCTTTGTTGTTTCTGTTCAGAAATAGAAAGGTCACCTAAATAATCCATGATACCTTTCTAAATATTCATAGTGAGTTGTCATGATCAGGCCCAGCCAAGTGCTGGCCAAGAAATTAACACCTGGCCAGCTCCTGGAAGCTAGAAGTAGTTACCTGAAATAGCCAGAAACAGGTGCAGATGGGGGGGACTGTAAGCCTGTGCTAAGGAATGCCAAATCAAAATAGAATTGGTCAGATGTCACTCTTCCAAGAACTAAGGGAGAGCATGAGGTTGAGAATAAGGAATAGAGTTAATAGAGAAAGTTGCTGGGGTGAAGGAGTGGGTTCCAAGAATAAATGAGAGAGAGAGAGAGAGAGAGAAGTCAGCAATTTCAGAAGAATCAGTGACAAAGTTGAGAGGCACACACTTGTTTTCCTGCCTGAAGGCTGGGTGGGATGTGGGACCAGGTTAGATGTGTAGGATCAGGGGACATCAACCAAAGACATACCCCCAGGATGGGCTAATAATAAGACTACTGTCTTACTGGGGGAAATGCCCCCCAGTGGGACTAAGTGACCTTCCTCTCAGGATGTCATATGACAAAGGCTTTGCTGAGAGTCAATACCAAGAACTAGTTAAGGTGGTTAGGAGGACTCAGCCAAGTGGAGATGTTGACCCAGTATAGGCAACCCATCCCGCAGCCTGTGGTGAAGGCAGCCTTGACTATGCATCTGGGTTCAACTGTGATACTGGACCTAATGGTCCAAAGCCAATTAGAGAATAGTTCCAAAAAGTGGGATCATGAGAAGTGAATGTTCTCCTTAGGGCTCCAAGACCCTGGGAACTCGGGACCCTTGGGAGATGTATGGAGAAGGCTTTGAGCCCATCCAGAGGCCCCCAGGGCACTGCCTCCATCTAGGGCTGACCATAGCCCCCAAAACAAATCCCAGATGATTGGAATCTGTATCTGATGCTGAACTATTCTTCCTCAGAATCTGAGAAATACAAAGACAACTTTTGGAAATGAGCCATGAAGGTCAAGAAACACTGGAGGGCTTTCTCAGTGACTCGGTGGTAAAGAATCCACCTGCCAATGAAGGAGACGCAGGTTCGATCCCTGATCTGGGAGGATCCCACATGCGGCAGAACAACTAAACCCATGCCCCACAACTATTGAGCCTGTTCTCTTGAGCCCCTGCTCCGCAACAGGGGAAGCCGCTGCGATGAGAAGCCCACGCACCACAACCAGAGAAAAACCTGCACAGCAGTGAAGACCCAGAACAGCCAAGAAAGAAAGAAACACTGGAAAAGACGGTGAGCAGTCTCAGAGTTGGAAGTAGTGTGTTCCGGTCTCAAGTCAGCCAGTTGTCAGTGGAGAGTCCTTGGGCAACTCACAAAACCTCTCAGAGCCTCTCACTCTTCATCTAAAAGATGGAATAAAAAGGCCTTGCCTGTTCACAGGTCTGTCCTGAACTCCAAATAAGAATGGTGCATGCAAAAATGCATGGGAAATTCTACCACCACAATATACTTGCAAACTTTGCTCTTACCTAACTCGTGAGAAAGCTTCCCAGTGGTAAAGGACCCACCTGGCAATGCAAGAGACATAGAGACATGGGTTCAATCCTAGACATAAGAGATGTGAGTTCAATCCTTGGGTCAGGAAGATCCCCTGGAGGAGGGCATGGCAACCCACTCCAGTATTCTTGCCTGGAGAATCCCATGGACAGAGGAGCTTGGCAGGCTAACTTCCGCAGTGTCACAAAGAGTCGAATATGACTAAAGCGATTTAGCATGGACACACACAACAGGAGAGAAGCCAATGGCCTGAGGAAATTAAATGACACACATGCCTATTGTCTTAGTTTTGATCCCCCCAGAAGTAGACCCTGCAACAAAAGTTCAAGTGCAAATAGTTTATTTAAGAGATACAAGAAAAAACAGAGGAGGGAAGAAGTGAGCCAAGAATGAGAAGTCACCAGTAAAGGATGTCTTACCAGCCCAGCTACCACTGTGGGCAACTGAAAGTGGATTCCAAGAGGAAATTTTGGAAAAGGAGTAGAACTTGTCCAACTCCCACAGTGAGGGAGCTGGAGGGTTTGTACATCTACTTCCCAGACTGGGTAGCTGAGAGCTCCTAGAACAGGGGGTGAGCAGAGTGGCATTCCATGGCTCTTTATAGAAAGACTGCAAACCAGAGCAAAAAGATGCTGGCAGTTGGTGCTTGACCAGCATGCACTGAAGTGATAAGGCCAACTGAATATGTGTGTGGCCTCACAGTGGCTTGGACCACTGACCAGAACTCGGGTTACCTGACAGCCTCTTAGGGTCTCTCTCACCGTCCCATATCACATGCTCCTCTGACATTACTGAAGAACACTCCTGACCTCATGAGGTTTCTACCCAGATGGCTTCTTACCAGAGTCATCATTCTCATATATGGCAGCACCATTGGGTGGTCAGAGATGGGAGGCGGCGTCTCTTAGCCAAACTGTTTCCTCCAGGGCTTCTGACATCAGCCCAGAATGCCCACTCTTGCAAGGCCAGTACAGAATACTTGACATCAGAGTTCACAGATTTGGGGTCTGTTTCCAGGCCTAGGGATTCCAGATATCAGGGACACACTTTGACAGAAGGGAGAATGTGTGTTAGTCACTTAGTTATGTCCGACTCTTTGGGACACCATGGACTGTGGCTCACCTGGATCATCTGTCCATGGAATTCTCCAGGCAAGAATACTGGAGTGGGTTGCCATTTTCTTCTCCAGGGAATCTTCCCGACCTAGGAGTTGAACCCGGGTCTCCTTCTGAGCCACCAGGGAAGCCCACTGTTGTTGCTGTTAAGTTTCTCAATCATGTCCAACTCTTTGCAATCCCATGGACTACAGCATGCCAGGCTTCCCCATCCTTCACCATCTCCCAGAGTTTGCTCAAACTTATGTCCATTGAGTCAGTGATACCATCCAACCATCTCATCCTCTGTCATCCTCTTTTCCTCCTGCCCTCAATCTTTACCAGAATCAGAGTCTTTTCCAGTGAGTCAGTTCTTCACATCAGGTGGCCAAAGTATTGGAGCTTTAGCTTTGGCATCAGTCCCTCCAATGAATATTCAGGATTGAATTTCTTTAGGATTGTCTGGTTTGATCTCCTTACAATCCAAGGGACTCTCAAGAGTCTTCTCCAACACCACAATTCAAAAGCATCAATTCTTTGACACTCAGCCTTCATTTGGGTCCAACTCTCACATCCATACATAATTACTGGAAAACCCTAGCTTTGACTATGTGGACCTTTATCAGCAAAGTGATGTCTCTGCTTTTTAATACACTGTCTAGGTTTGTCATAGCTTTTCTTGCAAGGAGCAAGCGTCTTTTAATTTCATGGCTGCAGTCACTATCTGCAGTGACTTTGGAGTCCAAGAAAATAAAATCTGTCACTATTTCCATTGTTTCCCCATCTATTTTCCACGAGGTGATGGGACTAGATGTCATGGGACTGGGAAGCCTGAGGGGCAAGTAGACAGAAAGGCAAGTGCTTAAGTTCAAATTGCAGGACTATTAGGGCAGGAGAGGCTACAGGGGATTCAGCATCTGGTTCAGGTACTAAATCTGCAAACACTGAGCATCCCTAATGGTTCACAGAAGCACATCTGTTTGAACAAAGCTCAAAAGCCCAGAGCTAACCAGATCTGAGCTGGGCATACATGCTCAGGCATACGGGAGTGACCCAGGCTTCTGGGAGGAGAAGATGCAGATTCTGGGTCTCTCTACCCAGGCACCACAAAAGTGATCCATGATTTGCCTACCTGGCCCTGACAGTCCAAAGACTGGGTAAAAGCAAAGAGGTTCTTCAGGAAACATGCTGAAATTCTTCTCTGTTTGTGCTTTGATGGAGAATACAGGCTGAGAGGGAAAAAAGAACAAAAACAAAATCTCAAAAGCACCAAATAAGGAAAATTCTGACTTCTTAAGTCCTGACTCCTAAGTACAGTCCAGCTGCCCTGCTGCTGCATGTCATCAATTCTAAGACACGTATTATTTCACAGTTTATTATAGCATCTCTGAAGTTGAGTTGCATCTTGCAGTAACAGTGGCCTCTGTCTCTCTTCCAGCCAGAAGGCAATTATGGTGATTTTATTGCCCTCGTGCCCCATGGAGGTCAGAGCTATTCCCATTGTCTTCACTTACGTGCTGAGTCTAATTAAAATTTAAAATATCTTCAAACCAAAAGAGAAAAACGTTGGTAATTCTTAAAGTTAGAATAAAGGATTCATAGGAGTTTATTATTTTATTCTTTCCACTTTTTTATATGTTTAAACATTTCCAGAATAAAAAAAGAAAACTATCCTTCAAATACACGAGACAGCATTAAAGTAAAATGCTTATCATGTTTTCCAGAAAAGGAAGAAATAGAGCAGCGATGTGTCACTCTGATATTGGTAAAAAGATATTTGACATTGAAGGAGTAACTGCAATTTTATATTTCTTAGAAAATAATAAGCTAGTTCTTCCTGGGATCTAAGAAAGAAAGATAACTACAAGTGGATGGGGGTCATGTAATATTTTGTTTCTGATGCTGAAAGTAGGAGAAATTCCCTAGATTTTTGAAATTTGTTTAAAAAGTTTTGAAAAAATGAGACCAGATCATGGGCCAGGCTGTCCATCTAAGACCATTTGTCATGGTTTAAATGATGCATAAACCAATGGTGCATCTTCCCATCAATGATGTCTTAGAGTCAATAAAATATAGTATTTCCAATCTAGACTATACTCAATGCTGACTATCCGGTGCAAATTTTAAAATATACATATTTATGGAAAGAGAAGAAGAGGATTTCATTCACTAAAGTCCCTCCTCAGGAGAATCTAGTGTTTGTGCAGAAGAAATGCTTTCATGGGCGATGATAAAGTATTAGGGCCAAGAGCATGGACTCTGGAATCTGATTGCCTGGGTTTGAATCCCAAGTCAGTGGTTTATCTGCCGTGTAACTTCCGTTCAATCCCTCGGTCAGGAAGATCCCCTGGAGAAGGGAATAGCTACCCACTCCAGTATTCTTGCCTGGAGAAAATCATGGACAGAAGAGCCTGGTGGGCTACAGTCCATGGAATCACAAAAAGTCAGACATGACTGAGCAAATAACACTTTCATGTTCAACCTTAAACAAGTTCCTAGCTGCTCTCTGCCTCATTTTTCTCATCTGCAAAGAGAGAATAATGAAAGTGGATCCCTCATGAGGTTGAATGGAGATTAAATATTAATAAAATGATACATACAAAGAATGAAGACTAGTATCTGGCCCAGGGAAAGTTTTCAATAAACTGTTATGCTATGAATGTGATGAGAAGAGGAATTTATTTACTCCTAGAATAGATGTAGATGAGAGAGAGATGAGAAATTCAGAGAAGGAATCCAAATGACAGTAAAAGTTTTTCCTACTGATGGTGCCCCCAGGATTCCCCAGGTAAAATCATGCAAGTGTATTTATTAGGAAAAATGTTAGAAGTGGATACTAGGTGAAACAGGGAAAGCACATGAAGACAGAGACAGAAAGCAGGGCCCTAAGAAAGTAAGTCTCCAGGAGTTCACAAAATCGAATAGAAGACTGTGAATCATCATAGGCCATGCAATTTGGGGCTAGATTCGATTATACCCAGATTCCTTATCTGAATTAAAGGTATACATATTTTTCTTCCTCAGAGATGGAAGATCAGTTCCATCTTAGGTGCCTACCCTGGTCAGTTGACGCATTATGCTGAGAAGGATTTTTCTTCTTGTTCTTAAGCCACTAGGTCATGTCTGACTCTTTGCCACCTCATGAACTGCAGCACACCGGGCTTCCCTGTCCTTCACTATCTCCCAGAATTTGCTCTAACTCATGTCCATTAAGTTGGTGATGCCATCCATCTCATCCTCTATTGCCCCCTTTTCCTCCTGCCCTCAATCTTTCCCAGCATCAGAGTCTTTTCCAATAAGTCAGGTCTTCACATCAGGTGGTCAAAGTATTGGAGCTTGAGCTTCAGCATCAGTCCTTTCAATAAATATTCAAGGCTGATTTCCTTTAGGATTGACTGGTTGATCTCCTTGCAATCCAAGGGACTCTCAAGTCTTCTCCAACACCGCAATTCAAAGCATCAGTTCTTCAATTCTCAGCCTTCTTTATGGTCCAACTCTCACATCCATACATGACTACTGGAAAAACCATAGCTTCGACTAGATGGACCTTTGTCAGCAAAGCAATGTCTCTGCTTTTGAATATACTGTCTAGGTTCGTCATAGCTTTTCTTCCAAGCAGCAAGCATCTTTTAATTTCATGGCTGCAGTCACCATCAGCAGTGATTTTGAAGACCAAGAAAATAAAGTCTCTCACTGTTTCCATTTTTTCCCCATCTATTTGCCATGAGGTGATGGGACCTGATGACACAATCTTAGTTTTTGAATGTTGCATTTTAAGTCAGCTTTTTCGCTCTCCTATTTCACCTTCATCAAGAGGTATTTTTAATTCTTCTTCACTTTCTGCCTTTAGTGTGGTGTCATCTGCATACCTGAGGTTATTGATATTTCTCCCAGCAGTCCTGATTCCAGGCTGTGCTTCATTCATCCTAGCATTTTACCTGATGTACTCTGCATAGAAGTTAAATAAGCAGGTTGACAATATATACAGCCTTGACCTACACCATTCCCAGTTTGGAACCAGTTCATTGTTCATGTCCAGTTATAACTGTTGCTTCTTGACCTGTGTACAGGTTTCTCAGGAGGCAGGTAAGGTGGTCTGGTATTCCCATCTCTTTAAGAATTTTCCACAGTTTGTTATGATCCACACAGTCAAAGACCTTAGCATATTCAGTGAAGCAGAAGTAGATGTTTTTTTGGAATTCTCTTGATTATTCTATGATCCAACAGATGTTGGCAATTTGATCTCTGGTTCCTCTGCCTTTTCCAAATCCAGCTTGTACATCTGGAAGTTCTCAGTTCACATACTGTTGAAACCTATCTTAAAGAATTTTGAGCATTACCTTGCTAGCCCGTGAAATAAGTGCAATTGTGTGGTACACATATCCAGATATAGGTCTAGAAATCTCAGCCAAGATCCAGCTATTCCATCCATTGGCAGAGAAATCAGTAGCAGCCAAATGAATTGAAAGTTGTAAAATCCACATTGCTGGCTTGAAAAGTGTTCATTGAAATATGTAGAGAGAAAAGAGCTCAGATCAACCTTAATAGTCACTATTTAAATCTCTCATTATATAGATGAAGAAATTAAAGCCCAAAGTTAACAGAGCATCAGAGGCAGCAGGAGAATTCTGAGCTCCTGGGTGTGCCTCGCCCAGGACCTCTCCTTCCATAATGCTGGAAATTCAGGACATGCCAAGGGATGTAATCTCAATGCAACCTCAGCTGCAGCACCATTCTTGCTGCCTGCCCCTGAAACCCCAGGAGAAAACTGAAACAGTTGGGAAATAATTTGCTCAGAGAACACTGACTCCACTAAAATTTCAGCCACCCTCTGCCATGGCAGGCACATCCATGTGTGTTTCTTCTGAATCCCAAACCCAAAGGGATTGTCACAAATTGCATCTATTAGAACCTTATCTCAATTTAACAACAGAATGCAGAAGAGGTTTTAGATCATGCAGCCTCAAAATGAGCAAGCTGCTATTTCTGCTTGAATTGGTAGCTAGTTCTCAAGTTAATCCCCAAGTGGCCTACTGTTCTATTTCATGCATTTTCTCCAGAAGACTCCTTTTAAATGTAAATATGATGGCTCAGCCCGTAAAGAATCTGCCTGCAATGCTGGAGATCTGGGTTTGATCCTTGATCCCTGGAGAAGGGAATGGCAACACACTCCAGTATTCTTGCCTAGAGAATTCTATGGACAGAGGAGTCTGGTGGGCTACAGTTTCAGAGGATTGCAAACAGTCAGACACAGCTGAGGAAAGAACACTTTCACTTTCATGCTACTTTCTGAGGGCACCTCCATAAACCATTTTGGACTTCCCTTGTGGCTCAGACAGTAAAGAATCTGCCTTCAATGCGGGAGACCTGGTTTTGATCCCTGGATCCAGAAGATCCCCTGAAAAAAAGGGATCATTAACACTCAAGCAGGTTTCAGTTGGTGCAATTTACAGAACAGAACAGATCCACTACCTTGGGTGAGCAATCCCAGAAATTCTTGAGCGTTGCAGACTTTCTGGTTGGAGGGTACCAGAGGCTGCTTCCTGCTCCTCCTCAGCATCAGGGGAGTGGGGCAGGACTTGTGGTATTCTCAGTGGCAGAAGTGATGCCATTCATCAATCATCATGATGATTGTAATATTCATACATGTCGTTGTGTGTAGCTTTCATCCACTCCTTTTCAATGCTGGATAATATTCCATTGTATACATGCGGCACAATTCATTTATCCACTTCTCTGTTAATAACCACTTAGGTGCTTCCAGTTGGAGTCACTTAGGAACTACGCTGTTAGAAACATTGTGTATTGTTCATACACGTTTCCTGGTACACTTGTGCACACATCTCTGTGGGTATGGCTCCCCAGAAGGTTGCCCTGAGTGATAAGGTAAGAAGATCTTTAACTGTAGTTTTCCAAGACATTCACACCATTTTATGTTCCCTCCAGCATGAATTAGAATTTCCTCTGCTCCACATCTCACCAACACGTGGTATTGCGATGTTTTATTTTAGCTATACTGGTGAGTTTGTAATGCTAGTCCATGGTGGTTTTATTTTCCATTTCCTTGATGACTAATGAAGTTCAGCACATTCTTACATATTTATCAGCCATTTGTATTTCCTTTATGAAAAGTGGGTGGAAATTCTCTGCTGATTTTTCTTTTGAATTTTTATCTTTTCTTATTGATTTGTCATCATTTATGTATTCTGGGTACTAACCTTTTGTAAATGATCATTCTTAATCTTTCCCACCCTCTCGTTGGGCTTTTCACTTTCTTGTTGATGTGTTTTGTTGAACAGAAGTCCTTAGTTTTAATAGTTGATTAGTTGAATTTATCAGTCTTTCCTTGAGAGAGATTTTGGAGTATTATTTAAGAAATCCCTCCGTACTATAAGAGCACAAAAATATTGTCCTATATTCAGTGAGAAAAGACTTAGAGTTTTACCTTTCATATTTAGGTCTTTTATCCCTTAGGCATTCAACTGGAAAATGTCTCAGACTTCTTTGTCCAGTTACTATGGGGCCATAGCATCATGGTTTGAGCACTGACTGGGAGGCAGGCTGCCTGTGTTTGAGTCTGTGTTTGGCTCAGTTACTCACTAGCTGTGTGACTCTGAGAAGCTGCTTAACTTCTCTGTGCCTCCGTTAAGCCAGCTGTAATAGTACCCACCTTATCAAGTTTTTATGAGACTTAAATGAGTTAATAAATGTAAAAGAGGTTAGAATGAGGAAGGCCTGGCACATACTCAATGCTTTATGGCAGTGGTCCCCAACTTTTTTATGGGCTTCCCTTGTGGCTCAGCTGATAAAGAATCCACCTGCAATGCGGGAAACCTGGGTTCAATCCCTGGATTGGGAAGATCCCCTGGAGAAGGGAAAGGCTACCCACTCCAGTAGTCTGGCCTGGATATTCCATGGGCTGTATAGTCCATGGGGTCACAAAGAGTTGGACACGACTGAGCGACTTTCACTTTCCAACTTTTTTGGCACCAGGACCAGCTTTGTGGAAGATAATTTTTCCATGAACTGTGGTGGGGAGGGATAGTTTCAGGATGATTCAAGAGTACTACATTTAGGGTTCACGCTCCTATAAGAATCTAATGCCACCACTGATCCGACAGGAGGTAGAGCTCAGGCAGTAATGTGAGTGATGAGGAGCAGCTGTAAATACAGATGAAGCATCACCTGCTGGCCCGCCACTCACCTCTTGCTATGTGGCCCAGTTCCTAACAGGCCATGGACCAGATCCGAGTCTGTGACTCAGGAGTTGGGGACCCCCTCTTTATAGGACTCAGTGATATCTTTGTTCTGCTTTTAAAGTTCCTCTTCCAGCTCACTCAGACCCCATGATCAGTTCTGGCTACTCCCCAGCAACAGCTAAGAAACAAGACCCTGTGAGGTTTCACGCTGTTGTGATAAATTTTCTGCCAGCAGCGCTTCTTCTCGCTGCATGATTTTCCTGCATGTGTCGATATTTATGTGCTTCACTTGCCATCTGCAGGTGCCTCAGCCTCCTACCAAGAGGACGGCCTAGTTCTGTAGATTTCAAGATCAGAGAGATGTGGAATTCAGTTCTCCCCAGACATTTCTTATGCTCCCTGTGAAGCAAAATAGCTCTGAAAAGAGAAAGATGTCTCAACTTTTATCAATCTGAAGTGCGCATTTGAATTTGGGGGGAGTTCACTCTGCATGATCTGTCAGTGTTTTTTTCCCATCCCTGGGTGGCACCTTTAAGACACCAAAAATGGCTTCAGGCCAGAAAAGGAGAAGAGCTAATATTTGTTGAAAGAGTTCTAAGTGCATTATACATGCTATTCATTTAATCCTCCCAATAAGTATGAAAAGAAGATAAGGGATGTGCAGACATGCTAGAACTAGTATTCAGAACAAGGTCTTTCTGGCATCAGTGTGAGAAGGTTTTATATCGTATAGCTTCCCACAGAGCCAGTGTCAGATAGAATTATTCAGAAGAATCGATCTTGCATTATTGAATGTTCTACTTTTTTTTTTTAATTCTGTCACTTCATCTGCCTCCCTGGTCACTTATCCTGGAGCCAGCTTTTGGTTGTACTTAATGCATAAGCTGGTCTCCCAGCAAAGTCAGTACCTAAATGTAAGAGTTCATCACACAACTCAGACTGGATTTAGCATCTAAGGTCTCCCTTTCCAAATTGCATGCTAGTGGTTGTCCCTGCAGTCTCTCTCCTAGGACTGGAAGCATACAAAATTCCTTTTTTTGCACAGATATACTGATGAATATAGGTCAGTTCAAATGGGTTTGTGTGCACATACATGTGTAAGCAAGGACATAAGTATAATAGCAATGACTTGATTAATACAAATGTTTGATCATTTGTTGTCATACAATTGTCTATGTGTTTGTGTATATATGTGTGTGTATGTGACACATGCAATTAAAAGTGAACAGTCAAGATGTACATTTAATAACATTTCACATAACCTAACTAACTGGTATTAACTAATGAGAATATTTCTGCTGAACTCCACTTTTTTCTTTTAATTGAAGTATAGTTTGTTTACAATATTTTGATAGTTTCAAGTGTATAGCAAAGTGATTCAGTGATATATTATACATATATACATATATATTCTTTTTCAGGTTCTTCCTCTTTATAGGTTAGTACAAAATATCAAATACAATTCCTAGTGTTATATAGAAGGTCCTCACTGGTTATTTTATTTATAGGAGTATAAATATAGTATATATGTTAATCCCAATCTCCCAATTTATCCCTCCCCAGTGAATTCCACTTTTAAAAGAATGGAAGTAACTGAAACACTTGCTGCCATTTTTAAGAATTCACTCCAATAAGTACGTTCCAGGTTGTGTCTTTAAACAACTCTCCAGGCTCAATATTCTCTGGCACTGTAGCCTTGGCTCTGGGGTAGGCAGATCCCAGACTACATTGCACAAGTCTGGCACACATAAGAAAATCTTCAACAAATGTTTGTTGTATAAACACTTGAAAGAATGAATTGGATTTGTTGACATGCAGCCCAACCGTCTTTCCATGGCTAGCTCCAGCGCATGCCATTAAGTCCTAGAAATAAACATTAGTGCCCCAAGGTTAGAGAAGCCAAGTCATCAGGTTCAGTCTTACAATCTAACTCAGACTCAATTAAGCAGAAAAGTCAACTCAGTCATTTCATAAATTATCTAAGTAGCAGGAGTTAAGATTGAAATTTTTCTGTACAACTCTTAACATGGGGCTTCACATGTAGCCAACATTTGATAATTATTAACTGATGACCCTTCAGAAATCTAGTAATTCTACTAACTAAATCCTTCCCTTGCTGAGTCTATTGATTAGCCAAGGTAAACACTCACAGACACACGTGCGCACCATCCATCCTGCCTCCACTCTATCCTTGGCTTTCCCATCTCCATTTGGGAGCCGGTTGCTAAGGGACCAGGTCTCATTCTTAGAAACTGAGCAAATCCCTTCTCTCCAAACCATGTGAGTTTGTTTTGCTTCTTGAGAGCTTGGCAAAACTTACATTCCCACTTTACCTCTTACACAAGAACTGTTTCCTGCTGCAGGAACACCATAGCTTCAGCAGAGAGGGCACCAGATTGTGATGGCCTTCTGCCTCAGACCACCCTTTCCGGCCTCTTGCAGTATGCCTTCAGAAGACACTCAAGCAACCCAGTGTTATATAGAAGGTCCTCACTGGTCCTCATTGAGCCCCTCACAAAATTCATATGTTGGAATTCTAACTCTTAGTACTTAGTACTTCAGAGTATGGCCATATTTGAAGACAGAGTCTGGAAAGAGGTAATTAAGGTAAATTAACAGGAAAAGGATAAGTGGATGAGATAGTTAGACAGCATCACTGACTCATGGACATGAATCTGAGCAAAGTCCGGGAGATAGTGAAAGACAGGGTAGCCTGGCATGCTGCAGTGCATGGGGTCGCAAGGAGTCTGAACGACAACAATGAGGTCATGTGGGTGGGACCTAATCCAATCTGAAATGTGTCCTTTGAAGAAGAGAACAGGACACTTACATACACAGAGAAAGGACCATGTGATGACACATGGAGAAGTAGGCCATCTACAACAAAAAGAGAGGTCTCAGAAGAAAGCAACCCTGCTGACACCTTGGTCTTGGACTTCAAACCTCCAGAATTGTGAGAAAAGTCATGAAAAGATCCTGATGCCGGGAAAGATTGAGGGATGAGGAAAAGGGGGCAACAGAGGATGAAATGGTTGGATGACATCACTGGCTCAATGGACATGAATTTGAGCAAACTCCTGGTGATAGTGAAGAACAGGGAAGCCTAGCATGCTGCAGTCCATGGGGTTCCAAATAGTCAGACACGACTTAATGACTGAACAACAACAACCAGGTCATAGAGATACAAATAAGTGGATTAAAGCAGATTTGCATACAAAGTAGTCAATCCTATGTGCTATATCCTCCTAGGAAAGAGAAGACCAAGAAAGAGTGCATAAAGGAGGTGACTCTTGTCTTAAGTTCAGACAGACAAGGGGCCTGCTAGGTGAATTATATAAGAGGGTAAAGGTTTGGAAGAGAGAAAATGCTTGAATAGGAGGTCATATTCATGTACTGGTAAGGTAGGCAGGAGACTTCTCTGCCATGACAAAGAGCCTGAGTTTTCTCTGTAGGCTACAGGGAAACATTACAGATACTCAGATTTGGGTTTGTTATACTTGCAATTTGGAAAATGTGCAGGGTTTCTAGGGCAAGGGGACCAGTGAAGGGGGACTTTTCATTTAAGGCATTGTGATTACAAACGACAGAATGCAACTCTGACCAACAGAAGCAGAAGGAGAATTTATAAAAGGATTTGGAGAATCTCACAGGGTTGAGGGGACTAGAGAACCAAGCTTGTAACCCCCAGAAAAGGGACAGCTGCAGAAACTGTGAAGATAAGACCTACTCAACTCTCTGCCTCCTACTGTTCATGTCTACACAAGGATTCTAGCCATTCCTCCCTTTTTGTCAATTTCCAGGCTTTGGAAGAGAAATTCCAGTTGACTGAGTTAATGTTGTACGCTACTGCCTGACTGTGCCAGGGCTTGAAAGAGAATCCCCAGGTAACTCAGAGAGGTCTGGGGTGGGAGGCTTGGTATCTACACTTTTGCTCCACAAGACAGAGAGATAATTCCCTAGAAGGAATCCAAGGTGCTCTTAGAAAGAGGAAGCTAAGCATCCCCAAATCAACAATATCCATTATAGGGTCATTCTAAGAGCCTGGGTGAGGGACATCAAGTCCCACTTGCTTCGCTGGGACAGAGGTTGTCCAGAGCAAGAGAAAAAGCCCCAAAGCTGCAGGTGACCAGGACTTTAATTCAATCCAACCTAGATGCTGTGGTCCCAACTCTAGCACCTTCCCGATGTAACTCAGAAGTCAATCAGTTTGTTCAGATTTATTTTTCTTCATCAAAACACAAAATGAAATACCTAACTCAATTTTTCCTTTGTAAGTACTTCTTTTGACAAAGTTTGAAGAGGTCACCTCTTTGTCACCAAGTTTCCCAAGGACTGGAGACTAACTTTGAACATGATCTTGTAAGTAGACACACATTCACAACCCAGGAGCTCTTCAAGGAAGAGGTTGGTACACAATATCTAGTTTTGTTGAAATTATTCTGACCTCCACCTGCAAAATAGAGCATTTATTTCTCTTAAACAATTTCCTAATACCATTCAGAAAGACAAGAGCTCAAGACCTTCCCATGAAAGTAATGAAGACAGCAGTTAATAGCCCAAGGCTATACAATGAACTGTGGTGCTAGAGAAGACTCTTGAAAGTCCCTTGGACAAAAAAAAAAAAGAGACCAAACCAGTCAATCCTAAAGGAAACCAACCCTAACTATTTATTGGAAGGACTGATGCTCAAGTTGAATCTTCAATACTTTGGCCACCTGATGTGAAGAGATGACTCATTGGAAAAGACTCCGATGCTGAGAAAGATTGAGGGCAGGAGGAGAAGGGAATGACAGGATGAGATAGTTGGATGGCATCACCAACTCAATAGATATGAGCTTGAGTAAACTCCGGGAGATAGTGAAGGACAGGGAAGCCTGGTGTACTGCAGTCCATGGTGTCATAAAGAGTTGTTTTGTGGGCAGAGTCAGACATGGTGGTTGAATAATACCATAGGTCATCAGCTCCTAATTCACCATTAATTCTCAGGCAATACCACTAATATAATGCTTTGCAATATCACTAGCTTCCCTGGTTGTTCAGACAGTAAAGAATCTGCCTGCAGTGGGGGAGACCTGGGTTCGATCCTGGGTTGGGAAGAGCCCTGGAGGAGGAAATGGCAACCCACACCAGTATTCTTGCCTGGAGAATCCTCATGGACAGAGAAGCCTGGCGGGCTACAGTCTATGGAGTCGCAAAGAGTTGGACACGACTCAGCGACTAAGCACAGCACAGAGCACAGAGTGAGATTCTACAAATCATTATCTTAAGAAATGGTTTATTCCCCACTTGCCTAAAGCTGCTTTCAAGGATGCAGACAATTTCCCTCACCACAACACTCTCCAAATGTAATCAACTTGCTGAACAAGTGAGGGCAGAGCCAGTTTCTAAAGTAGATGTTATGGAACCATGGACTTTGAGTATCTGACCAACTTGTTATCAGTTATGGAGTCTATGAAAGAATAGTAATGATTGATTTATAAATCTTGCTCTAATTTTAAACTTTAACACAGAGTCCCAGAAATGACTTTAGAGGTTTTTTATTTTATTTCCAACGACCTCCATTTAACAGCCATGGAATCTTGTGATAAGTATTTTGATTTTCATGTCCTTCTATTTACTAGTTTACAAAGTTAGCAATATCCATTCTGTCTACCTTAAGAAATTTCTCAAAAGGGTAAAATGAAAACAGAGTATACATACTTTATAAACTGTATCTCCCATGTGAGTGAATGAGAGGAAGCATTTGTGACTGTGCTGACATTTTCATAGCTCTATTAAGACATTTTTTAAAAACATGATATTGCTCTCACTGAGCAGAAACTCCACATTACAGTTTCTCAATCTTAGCTTGCTAAGAAGCAAACTCTATGGCCCTAAGAATCTTGAAAGACAAAGTGGTTTAGAGTGGATTAAGCCATTTATTTGTACTTGGAAGAGCCTCCAATGAGAGCTGGTAGTAAGAACCACCCTCCTCATGAGTCTGAATTGTATCCTCCCTTCCTTCTGTCTCTCTGCTCTTACCTCCATTTTTCCCTCATTCTTTCCTGGCTTTCTCCTTTCACTCACCAATTTATGCACTCATTCACCATCTCTTGCACTGTCTATTGAGTCTCTTCCATGCTCCAGGCGCTACAACTGGCACTCAGAGGCTCACTTCATGTGGGTCAGCTGGCAAGTGTGGCAGCTGCTACTGCTGTGGCCTCTATCTTCCAAGGCTTACCAAAAATCTGATGGAGTCTGGAAAGCAGCCTGCCTATGAGGAGGGACAGGCCTTGGTTTCTGGACATCAGAGGGAGTGTTCTTTGATAACAAGGAATCTGAGTTATCTATACTTCACTAAGGCTGTTTGGCCTTTAAAACAATTTTGAAATGTCCAGAAGCTTCCCAGGTGGCACAGTGGTAAAGAGTCCTCCTGCCAATGCAAGAGATGCAGGTTCAAACCCTGGGAGATCCCCTGGAGTAGGAAATGGCAACCCACTCCAGGATTCTTGCCTGGAAAATTCCATGGACAGCGGAGCCTGGTGGACTACCGCTCAAAGGATCACAGAGTCGGACACAAGTAAGCGCAGAGAAGTCGGACACAACAGAAGCCCATATGCTGAGAGGTGGTCATTTCCATACATCCTGCTGCTTCAATCCTATAAGAACAGACATCCAATCTATCAGATGTCTGGAATTCAGCCTGGAGAGAGGATCTGCATCTTTATCTGGATGAACATTCACAAACAATTTGAGCTTAATTGGTATACTCATATGTCACACAATCTGATTTCAAGGCTAGAGATAGGTGTTAAGGCAGAGGGCAACCACCTATCATCTAACAAGTGGATATATAAGAAAAATGTATAATAAGCATATCAACAGCTGGCATGTAAATGAGAATGTAAAGGTAGTTCAAGCTCCATGGAGACAATCTGTTCTCCTAAACACTGTCTCATTCTTTAACATTCTTTTGTAGCCTCAACAAGAAAGATACCTATCTTCTATGGATATGATCACAAGTTTTAAATGAAGAAAGTGAAAATTAATGAGATTTTTTTTTCTTTAAATGACTATTTACAAACTTCAAATGGTTCTTTCGTAGTCAAATCAACCCCATGAGGAATTTTCAGACTCATAACTTTCATTCCACTGGGTTCATCTCCCAGATTAAAAGACTTGTTTATAAGACAGCATTTGTTATTTTCTTCTCTTACTAAATAAATAGTTATACGCACTTCAAAGTTAAAAAAAAAATTAAAGGCACCAAGAAACAAGTTGAACTCACCCAGAAATGTTTAGGTAGAAATACAAATAAGAACAATTTGGAGTCTTTTCCTCCAGTCTTACATATTATGTAATATTTTTAGATGAATAACGATTCTGTTAAGAACCTGAATTACCCACACATCAGGGCAGAGTTCCATAATTAGTGGCGGGGTGAAGATGGAAGATGCTCTCTGACTACTGAATTGGCAAGATCAGAAATGAATGGCGCCATAAAGCTCCCAAGTCTTTCATTAATGCTTAAAGCTGAGACTTTATTTATAAGGAGATTCTAAATTCTAGTCTGGTCTCACCCGGCTGCCTTTGATAGAGGTAGCCTGCTTGTCATGCTCATGAAGAAAAAAGTCCCAAGCTCCATAAAGACTTTTCCCCCCACACCTAAAGGGGAGAGAAAGATTGGCAAGTCAGGGGCAGAATTGGGGCAAACCCTAAAAAACTTCTTTCCCTTTGGGCTCAGCTGACCTAAAGTCAGGATTGACTGTTCCAGCTGGGGTCAGAGCAGTGACTGCGCAAGGAGAGGTGATGTCCAAGGCAAAGTTGCTGTCCAGATTTTAAGCAGCCTGGACCATTGTCTATACCTTACATGCATGCATGCTAAGTTGCTTCAGGCATGTCCAACTCTTTCAACCCTGTGGACTGTAGCCTGCCAGGCTCCTCTGTCCATGGGATCCTCCAGGCAAGAATACTGGAGTGGGTTGCCATGCCCTCCTCCAGTGGATCTTCCCAGCCCAGGGATTGAAACTGCTTCTTATAGTCTCCTGTATTGGCAGGTGGGTTCTTCACCACTAGCACCACCTGAGAAACCCTTGTCTATAGCACTGCTTTCTAAACTTGAGCCAGCATCAAAGTGTATATGAAATATGTGTGTGCTTAGTTGCGAAGTTGTGTTTGGCTCTTTTGCAAGCCCATGGACTGTAGCCCACTAGATTCTTCTGTCCATGAAATTTCCCTAACAAGAGTACTGGAGTAGCTTGCCATTTCCTTCTCTGGGATCTTCCTGGACCAAGGATAGAACCCACATCTCCTGCATTGGCAGGTGGGTTCTTTACCACTGAGCCACCAGGGAAGTATACATGATAATACATTTCTGTTTGTTTTTCTTTTGTTAAAAAAAAAAAGAAAAGAAAAAAGACTCCCTCCGAGGGTTTTTAAACCAGAGATTGCTCAGCTCCGACCCCAGAGTCTCTGATTCAGCAGACCTTGGGCAGGGCCTGAGAATTTGCATTCCTATCAAGTCACCCCAACACCAGAGTCCCAGGACCACACTTTGAGAACCACAGGTCTACACTGACACTTGCTCTGTGGAACACAGGTTCAGAACTCAGGCTTACAAGGCAAGCAGACCTGATTTTCATTCCTGGCTCCATCACCTATAACTATGTGAGCCTGGGTGAGTAATTTAATTAATCTGAGCCTCTGTTTCCTCATATATCAAAAAGGGATAATAAGGTTATTCCAAAAAATGGAACATATAGTTTATGTTGTGTTAAGCAGATTACCCAGCTCACAGTAAATACTCAATACATGATTTTGTATTCTTTTAAGTTTCATCTTAACACCCTCCTGGAATCTTTCTGCATCTGTTGGTACTGATCCCCCAACCCTCTAAAATGCTGGCTCACTCCCCTCCCTTTCCAAACGCCTGGTGTGAAGGAAAGCACCTGCCCCAACCAGGCCTCCCAAGTCAGCTAGCAAGTGCCTCTGACCAAGCTAGTCCTCTGCTGCCACCTTGTGGCCTGAACTCGCCTAACAACTTGCAGGTTAATCTGTTCAGCAGGTCCTTGGGGCTGCAATCCCAAAACAGAGGTTTTTCTTTGCAAAGGAGCCAGAGGTGGTGCCCACTCAGGCTGCAGGTGGTTAGGTGGATCCTGAGGGAGTCTTCTCAGCCAGATCAATCGAAAGTGCCATGCTTCTGGAAGACTGCAAAACAACACAGGTGCTCAGATCAGGACCAGGCAACTCGGAAGGCTACCTGCTGATCCCCAGGCAGGAATCTGGAGGCTTCCACTGACCTCACACCTGTCCTGGCCAGCAGCCTTCAGAGCAGTACCTCCCCCTGTGGTCATTTCTGAGGATTCCTGGGACCTCAGAGTTTGTCTCTTCAGATTCCTCTTGCTGCTGCCAAAGACATGTCGGGAACAAGATTATTATGGGGACCCCGGATGTCCCATGCTGGAACCCATTTCTGATGGACTGCTCATCATACTAAGTTTCTGGGATAAGCCCAATGCTTCAGTAGGAAAAGACACAGGACACAGGCATGTCAGCAGTGAAATGAGTCCCCAAGGTGCTCTTGCCATCTTGTCTTTCATTCTCATTACAAGCAGTTCACTAAGGTGTCACAGCTCAACAGGAATTGTGGTTGTTCAGTCACTAAGTCATCTCCAACTCTTTGCCACCCCATGGACTGCAGCACTCCAGGCTTCCATGTCTTCCACTATCTCCTGGAATTTGCTCAAACTTATGTCCATTGAGTCGGTGATGCCATCCAACTATCTCATCCCCTACCACCCCCTTCTCCTCCTGCCCTCAATCTTTCCCAGCACCAGGGTCTTTTCCAATGAGTCAGCTCTTTGCACCAAGTGACCAAAGTATTAGAGCTTTAGCTTCCCTAATAGCTCAGTTGGTAAAGAATCCACCTGCAATGCAGGAGACCCCAGATCGATTCCTGGGTTGGGAAGATCCGCTGGAGAAGGGATAGGCCACCCACTCCAGTATGCTTTGGCTTCCCTTGTGGCTCAGCTGGTAAAGAATCTGCCTGCAATATGGGATACCTGGGTTCAATCCCTGGGATGAGAAGATCCCTCGGAGAAGGGAAAGGCTACCCACTCCAGTATTCTGGCCTGGAGAACTCCATGGTCTGTATAGTCCATAGGGTCGCAAAGAGTTGGACCCGACTGAGCAAATTTCACTAATGTTTAAGATTCAGCATCAGTCCTTTCAATGAATATTCAGGGTTGATTTCCTTTAGGATTGACTGGTTTGATCTCCTTGCAGTCCAAGGGACTCTCAAGAGTCTTCTCCAACACCACAGTTCCACAGTTTTTTCAGCGCTCAGCTTTCTTCATGGTCCAACTCTCACATCCACATATGACTACTGGAAAAACCATAACTTTGACTAGACGGACCTTCATCGACAAAGTACTGTCTCTGCTTTTTAATACACTGTCTAGGTTTGCCATAGCTTTCCTTACAAAAAGCAAGTGTCTTTTAATTTCATGGCAGTGATTTTGGAGCCCAAGAAAATAAAATCTGTCACTGTTCACACTTTTTCCTCGTCTATTTGCCATGAAGTGATGGGACTGGATGCCATGATCTTAGTTTTTTGAATTCTCAATGGGGCAGAAAATGCAAATTGCTTTATTTCTTAACTACTTTATCCTTCCCTGCTGGAAAGCAGAGCTCTTAATGAGAGTTTGAACATAATTCATAACTTTGAGGACACTTCTGGTTATTAAAACTTACCTGGGCCAGTTTTAAACTCTTCTCATATTCTCCTATCCCATCTTTTCACTAAGTTAAGGCCCCTGACTCCTGGAGCAGAGGAAACAGAGGAAGACCTTGTCTAGCTTGGGTGCCTCCTTCCCCCTCACTCTGCAGGGCATGGGAGGAGGTAAAGATCAGAGCGCAATGTCCCTCTACTCAACTGCCATTCTCAGAGCCCTCTCTCCATTAGCAGCTTTCTTAGAAAGCACAAACTGACCCCTTGGTAGGAAGTCAAGTGCTGGCTGTCCCTTAGGGACCCACCAGGGCTCTTTGGAGAGTGCTCTCAAGACGCCCTGGGCATAGTGCCCTGTGGGAGGGTGGGCTTCAACAGCTCCCCACCATCTACCTCCATCCCTGCCTCCCAGGGACCAACAGCAGAAGTGGACCCAAGGAGAGTTTCTGCCAGGATCTCTAGCAGCCTTGGCTTGGGGTCTTGTGGATTACTTCTGTTCAGTTTCCTTTACCCACAGGAAACTCACATCGTTGCCCAAAGAGAAACATGAATGCAGGCTGTTTCCATAACCACGCTCAACCCCCCAAAACATGGCCAGGCCAGATCAGTAAGGAGCATCCTTCTAGAAAATGAAAAGCTGTCTGTCTCTTCTTGCAGGTCGCCCAAAATCTTCACAGGTGATGTACTTGGAGACTTGCTTTCACCCAACTCCCCACTTCACCTCCACTGGAGAGAGGAGAGATACACTGTCTCCTTTCCCCAACAGGGAGGGCAAGGAAGCACCTCTCCTAGGGGCCCTCATGCCCTGAGGCTCTCAACACTGCTAGCTCTCCCTCCTTGCGTTCTCTCCTCCCAGAGCAATAAACTTCCCACCGAGTGGAGAATGAAGAATGTCACCCAGACAGCTGCCACCTCTCAGGAAGCCGAGGCTAGGAGTGGGGTGCACTTTGGGCTTCTCTCTTTAGAATGTGGGTTATTTGGTACCCCTTCATCCTCATTTTTTGGCCTCTAGGTACCAATTTTGGGCAATTGACAGGTCCCCTTAGCGTCTGCTCCCTAGACAGTTGGGTCCAGCACTCATGCAGGCCCTGAAAGGAGTAAAAGGCAAAGCATTGATTCTTCTCCAGTGGCTGCCACTAGTCGAACTGTTGACGACTAGTCTTTAAGACTTGGTGGTGGTGGTTGGTTTAGTCACTAAGTCATGTCCAACTCTTGCAACCCCCACCCCATGGACACCAAGCTTCACTGTCCATGGGATTCTCCAGGCGAGAATACTGGAGGGGGTTGCCATTTCCTCCTTCAGCTGATCTTCCTGACCCAGGGATTGAAGCCACGTCTCCTGCACTGGCAAGCAGGTTCTTTACCCACAGCACCACCCTCCCCAGCCTTGTGACCAAGGCTTCAAAGGAGTAGGGGTGAGGATAGGTGGACATGGCACATACAATTTTGGGTGAAAGGAGGAAAGTTCCGGAATAAGAGCCCATGGTCAAGAAGAGTGCGCTCATTTCGGCAGCAGTAAGCAGTCAGAAGCATGAGTCCTGGGTGCCAGGACAGAGGGTAAGAGGAAGTTTATAGATTAACAATTAACCAACAAAAAGCACACTCATTGACTTCACATTTTTTCCTCCTTATACAGATACAACGGAGAAGGCAATAGCACCCCACTCCAGTATTCTTGCCTGGAAAATCCCATGGATGGAGGAGCCTGGTAGGCTGCAGTCCATGGGGTCGCTAAGAGTCAGACACGACTGAGCGACTTCACTTTCACTTTTCACTTTCATGCATTGGAGAAGGAAATGGCAACCCACTCCAGTGTTCTTGCCTGGAGAATCCCAGGGATGGGGGAGCCTGGTGGGCTGCCGTCCATGGGGTCGCACAGAGTCGGACACGACTGAAGTGATTTAGCATAGCATACATATACAAACATGCCCAGGTGTAGAATGGGAAAATCTCTCCTCAATGCCAAAACTTTCTGAGGGAAAAAAAGAAAAACCTCCTGAACTAGTTTTAACCATCTTTGTATTGTTCTAATTTGTCTTAGAAGCAAAGAAACTTTCTTTTGTGAACTCAGGGCTTCAAAGCCGGCTTTGTTTTCATGCATGGTATTGATCTGGATTCTCCGGAGGGTGTCTTGACATCTCTCCACACCTTCCCTGATTAATCCAGCAACTCCAACAGGCCCTCCTCCACTGACAAGGAGAGGGAGGTACAGAGAAACTCAGAGCCTCCTCAGAGGCAACAAAACCTGTCCACAGTGGAACGTGAGCTGAATACTAAGTCAACACCAAGGCTGTGTGGGCACTTCTAAACATCTCAGCATCCCAGCTCTGAGAAAGCACTGAGGTTTCTCTGGTGAAAGGAACCATGGGATTTTCATGTTTTTTTGCTTCCTATCTGATGTCACCTCTTGGAAGGCAGCCCCTTGTTTCTCTTCCCTGAGAGAGAACTGGACAAGCCGTCCAGGATCCTAGTTCCCAGCCTGGCCTCACTTACCCCATGGATGGCGCCCTGCCAGGTCCCCTCTCGTGGCATCAGTTTCCACATCTGTCAAGCAAAAGGCTGGAAGATTTCTCAAGTTCAGCTCATCTGCTGCTTCTCTCTGACGCAGTGTCTGATTGAATCCTCCCTTTGACAAGCCACTGGAGTCTTACCTCAATCATCCCAGGCTTCTAGAACAAAACAGGAGAGGCAGTGGCTTAAACAACAGGCATTTAGTCCAGGACAGGTCTTTAGACAGACATTAAACCCTGGCATGTCTGAAGGAATAGAGAGGAGAGAGAGGCTTACCAGATTGGTTTCAACAAAAATATCTTACATACCTGACAAATATTTATCAGCCCAAAAGGGATAAACTTTTTCCACTTATATGTCTGATATTTTGGCAGTTGAGTTCCTGAACATTCAAATCTGAGTTCTCAGCCTTGGATTCAGACACCTGGAAGCCAGAGCTCAGCAGAACTGTGTGATTTCCAGGTGCTCTGTTTGGCCTGGGGGTAGAGATAATGGGGTGTGAGATGATAAATCAGAGGAAAGCTTACTTTGTATCCTAAATATATTTATGAAAGTCTCAGAGATATCAAGTCACAGAAGAAAGAAGAAAATATGAGAATTCTGTTGTCAGCTGTCTCCACTCGCTTCACTTAAAAAAGCAGCTGAGTCCTGAGTGAGAGGGACACTTGGCAGGTTTAACTAAGCCCGCTTATCCAAAATTTGACCCCCATCCTTCACCCCTCAAAACATATACTGTGAAGAAAGGGAGCTTAGAGTCTGTCTTAGTTGCTTCCCTGGATCCCTGTCCTTTTGGACCTGGGGTGTACTTACCTTGGGGCCTCAACAGAGTGGAAATGGAGAGAACAAGCAGAGAAGGTCCGAGAGGCTCCATGGCCTTGGAGAGGATAAAACCATGAACCCCTGGTTAGTGACTTGGGTTTCAGGCCATCTGGGGCCAGGCATTGAACCTCAGGCTTCTCATTCATAAAACAGGGACAAAAATATCCATCTCACAAGGTTAGAGTGTTTTCCTTCCTTTCCTCTTATGCCTCCATGCCTGGCATAGAGAAATAATTTGAGAGATGTTTACTGAATAAACTTCACATTTATCCAGAGACAGCACTGAGTCTTCAGGTAAAATTTCAACTTATTAACTTATTATCACCTAAACACTGCTCAGCTATGCGTGCGTGCTCAGTAGTGACTCATTCTCTGTGACTCCATGGACCGTAGCCCACCAGGCTCCTCTTTCTAAGGGATTTCCCAGGCAAGAATACTGGAGTGGGTTGCCATTTCCTCCTCCAGGGGATCTTCCCAACTTAGGGATCAAACCTGCATCTCCTGCATCTCTTGCATTGGACAGCAGATGATTCCTTACCACTGGGCCACCTGGGAATCCCTCTCACCTAAAGGTTCTCTCTCCAAGCTGAAAGATAAATCCAGAGTACCTCGATTGGAATGTTACCTAGATGTCTAGCTCCTGGCTTATCCTTTCATCTTTTGTAGTTCTAGGACCTCCCATGAGCACTGTGTTTCCCAAAACAGGCGATAGACCCACAGGCAACAGACAGGGCAGCTGCTGCTTCACTGAGAGATTGGCTTCCTTCCCATCTGGGATCCCACAGTCCTCATTGCTAGGATTTGGAAAAGAAGTTTTCCAGGTAATTTAAATGTACATGGAACTACCCAGGCAAGAATACTGGAGTGGGTTGCCATTTCCTTCTCCAGGGAATATAAATGCTCCACACCTCAAAACTCTCACCCACACCATAAACCTGGGATCTCAAGGACCAGCTTCTATCTAAGGGGAAAAAAAGATGGACAGAAATCCCAGCTTCTTCCACTCCCTCCCCAAAGTCTCAGGAAACAGCAACTTTGGCCTGTGTCCCTTTGATTATAATTTATTTTAGTTCACTGTTTAGCAGAGACAACAGAACACCACATACAAATCTTGGACTATCCTTAGCCCTTCATCTGGAGCTGGAAATGAATTTTACTTCACTCTCTCACACTGCAGCCTGCAAGTAGAAGCAAGGGCTCTATTACAAGAAAGAGTAGGAAAGTAAGGGTGACTCTCCAGGAAGCCCTGCGGTAAAACAGCCAAGTGAGCAGGACCCAGGGCTCCATAATATAACACACAACTATAGCAGGAGATAACTCTTGTCCTCTGACTGGTCATAGCACGAAGCTTCCGGTCTTCTGCTGTGATACGATTGCTGGTAACAGAAAAACAGTGGTTCTGTTAATTTCCCTTAATTTCAATTTGCCTGTTTTCCTAAGTCACTAACACCACAGCCTTTTCTCCTCTTTACCTGGAAAACGCCTACTGCCCTTCCCTGCACTTTCCTGAACCCTTACTCTGTAGTTCCCCTAAACTCAGAACCTGGAATGGAGCACTGCCCAACAGAAATACAATACTAGACACACATGTAATTTTACATTTTTAATCACTGCATTAAAAAAAAAAAAAAAACTAAAAGGAATCAAGTGAACCTAATTTTAATAGTACATTTTATTCAACCCTATATATATATGTAACTATGGCCATACCACCCTGAACATGCCAGATGGCATCTGATCTCAGAAGCTAAGAAGGGTCGGGCCTGATTAATACTTGGATGGGAGACCACCTGGGAATACCTGGTGCTATAGGCTTGAAGAAGGAAATGGAAACCCACTCCAGTATTCTTGCCTGGGAAATCCCATAGACAGAGGAGCCTGGCGGGCTACAGTCCATGGTGTCACAAAGAGTCAGACACGACTTAGCAACTAAACACATAAATCTAAATGTGTGTGTGTGTGTGTGTATGTTTACAGGCGTGCGGGCACACCCAAACTGAGTTGTGTCTGACTCTTTAGGACCCCATGAATTGTAGCTCACCAGGCTCCTCTGTCCATGGGATTTTCGAGGCAAGAATACTGGAGTGGGTTGTCATTTCCTTCTCCAGTGGATTGTTCCTGACCCAGGGATCAAACCCACATCTCTTGCATCTCCTGTGTTAGGAGGCAGGTTCTTTACCAGCTGAGCCACATGTCTTACCCATATATCTAAATATATGTATCTAGGGAAAGTCACTCAGTCGTGTCTGACTGTTTGTGACCCCATGGACTGACTGTAGCCCACCAGGCTCCTCTGTCCATGGAATTCTCCAGGCAAGAATACTGGAGTGGGTAACCATTCCCTTCTCCAGGGGATCTTCCCAACCCAGAGATTGAACCCAGGTCTCCAGCATTGCAGGTGGATTCTTTACCATCTTAGCCACCAGGGAATAGTATCAGTTCAATGTGGAATCAACATTTTTAAAATATTAATGAGATATTTTCATTCTATTTTTTCATTGTGCAACACAGAGTATCTTCTACTCTTAGGACACAAATCAATCCAGACTGGCCACATTTCAAGTGCTCAGTAGCCACCTGTGGCTGATGAATGCTGAACTGACAGTACAGCCTAATATAACAGCTCACACACTGCAGTCTAATTCTGTGTTGACACATTCATCTGCTCTCTTAGCATGCTGGACCTTAAAAACAGGACCATTAACAGTGACTGACTCATAGCAGCTGTATAATAACTCCTTGTGGATGATTGACTGGATTAATAAATCACTGTCACCAATGACCACTGGTAAAATCAGCTCTGCTGAAGAAGGGAAGGAGAAGGGGATGTGTTTGGACTTAGCAATTTTGAGTTAAAAGCTACTATGAGATTCTTGGATTATGATGCTCAGAAATATCTCAAAGATAGAGATGGGAGCTCAGAGAAAGAAAAGGATGAAAAATTAAAGTAATGAAGGCATGATTTGTGAAGGTTTTCTTTACTGCAGAGAGAATAAACACACCCATCCATTTCACATGAAAATGCTGTGGACCATTTCTAAGAAAAGTCACAATGGTATTGAAAAAAATAATAATAATCCTAGTGTGTAAATGAGCTATTTCCCTCCTGTGTTAGTTATCTGAAGTAAGTCCTACACAAGATGGAAATGGAGATGGGATCCATGTGCAAAGTCTTCCTATGCAGGAGGATTCCCTACCTCTGCTGAGTCCATTTGCTTCATTCTCTTCCTCTTACCCATTTCTCCAAATGATCAATACTTTCCCTGATGGCTCAGATAGTAAAGAATCTGCCTGCAATGCAGAAGACCTGGGCTCAGTCCCTGTATCAGGTAATCCCCTGGAGGGCTACAGTCCAAGGGGTCTCAAGGCGTTGGACATGACTGAATGATTAACACTTTCTTTCACTTTCAAAGAGTAAAGAAGTCTCTTGGCTGCTGCTGCTGCTGCAGCTGCTAAGTTGCTTCAGTCACATCCGACTCTGTGCGACCCCATAGATGGCAGTCCACTAGGCTCTCCCGTCCCTGGAATTCTCCAGGCAAGAACACTGGAGTGGGTTGACATTTCCTTCTCCAATGCATGAAAGTGAAAAGTGAAAGTAAAGTCGCTCAGTCATGTCCGACTCTTAGCGACCCCATGACTGCAGCCTACGAGGCTCCTCCATCCATGGGATTTGCCAGGCAAGAGTACTGGAGTGGGTTGCCATTGCCTTCTCCGAGTCTCTTGGCAAACTCCCTCATATTAGAGCAGTGCTTCTCAAAATCTTTTTTTAGAGCAGTGCATATACATTGGCCAAGGATCTTGTTATAAAATGTGGGTTCTGACTCAGTAAGTCTGGGATGGAGCCTGAGATTCTACTTTGCTGATGTGTTCCAGGGGATAATAATGCTGCTATTCCATGGACCACACCTCGAGTAGCCAGGCATTAGGGGTTAGAGACTTTAACCAGGTTTGAATTTTGATTTCCATAAAAGAATCCCAGAAAGCACTTTAGCCTACAAGAATACAAGAAATTTCAGGGATTGGATAGGGCCAATAAAACCTCCCCCGAATCCTGCAAACAACCCCACAAAAGCAGCTCTGCTGAATATCCCTGCTGGTCCAGTGGTTAAGAATCCATCTGCCAATGCAGGGGGCATGGATTTAATCCCCAGTGTGGGAGGATTTCACATGCAGGAAGGGCAACTAAATCCATGTGCCACAACTACTGAACCCCGCCGGAACTACTGAGCCCACACACTCCAGAGCCTGGGCTTTGCAACAAGAGAAACCACCACAATGAGAAGCCCGCACACCACAGCTAGAAAGTAGCCCCCTCTCACCACACTAGAGAAAACCCACACATAGCAACGAAGAACCAGTACAGTCAAAAATAAGATAAAAAAAAAACAAATTTAAAAAAGAATAAGTGCTCCGCTTATAGGTAAAGCTATCTAATTAATAGGTGATAGTTGTGATATGTAGACTGAAATGGGTATGTTTTGTTATATGTAAATTATACCTCCAAAAAACCGATCTAAGGGCTTCCCTGGTGGCTCAGTGGTAAAGAATCTACCTGCCAGTGCAGGAGACATGGGTTCAATCTCTGGGTAAGGAACATCTCCTGGAGAAGGAAATGGCAACCCACTCCAGTATTCTTGCCTGGGAAATCCCTTGGGTAGAAGAGTCTAGCGAGCTATAGTCCAAGGTGTCGCAAATCGTCAGACACAACACAGTGACTGATCAACAACATTTGTGATACAATACAGTTCTTGCAGGAATTAAGAGTGGATTTTAATCCCATCTGTTACACTTATTGGCTATGTGATTTTGTGAATTTTCCTTTGCTTCTATGAATCTAAGTTTCCTTATCTCTGAGATAGATATAATATCACATAACTCTCAGGAGTTCTTTGAATTCAAATAAAATAGCATATATGACATTGCCTGACATATGTTAGAGGTTTAGCAAACGCTCACTAAATCTCAACCAAAATATTTTCCAGTTACCATGAGAGGGTAGCACTGGAATAAACCTGAAAGGAGGAGAAAAAAATTCTTCAAGAGACATATGCTTGCTTTTAGGTTGAGTAAAGCTCAGTGGTTAGAATATTTATCTTCAACTAAATGCATCCCCCTGTATAAAAGCAATGCAAATACATTCCAAGCAAATGTCTTCAGGGAAAGGGCATAATTTCATCTTTACCTATTTTCATATTTCTTTACAGTTGCCATGAGAGTATTTTAATAACCTCCATGGAGTTGAAAGTGATACAGGTAATTGCCATAAGTAATTTAAGGGCTATTAAAGCTAACAAACCTCTCTTGTGAAATACCTTGTTAAGCAGTGATCAGCAGAAAACATGTAAAAATTGTGTGCAGTGTAAATTCAGGCTCTTTCTCCAGTTAAGCTGAAGTGAAAATGTAATTACATTACACATAAGAGGGGTACAGATATTATAGCTTTTCCTGCTCCAGCCTTGGGTTGACTCAGGCTGAAGATGCCTGTATTCTAATGAGATCCACTTCCTTCAGAAGAGGGTGCCTCATCTCTGGTGTCATTTCCCATTACCTGAACTGGCAGCTAATTTTCCATGAGCTCTTCTTAAGATTATAAATCTGAACGTTTCTTGGCACAGTCCACAGGGATCTGGTTCCAGCCTTGGCTTCAGGCAATCACTAACTGTGTGACCTTGAGCAATTCTTTTTACCTCCCCAGGGATGAACTACTGTAACTATGAAATGAAAAGATTTTATGGTGTGCCTTCAAAGGTATCTTCCAGCTTTAAAATGCTTTGATCCTAAACAATATTTATACCCAGGTGCCCCTTTTTTGCCTATTTTAACTATTAAAAATATAACGATGAATCCAAAGTAGGGAGAAAGGAGGAAAGGAAGAAGGAAGGGAAGAAGGGAAAAGAACAGAAAAGAAAGGACCCATAAGTTGATGTTACAAAGTTTACACTTTGTATACCTTCCAGAACCTTGTAGGCCATGCTAAGAATCAATTTATTCTTCCTTCATATACTAGCCTACTATTTGATTGCCGTATTTGCCAAGCTCACAACACATTAGAAGGGACAAATTACAAGAAACAGGCAAGAATATGGACAAAAATCGTAAGCGGCATTTGGCAGTAAAGAGCTTTCTACAGGAGGTCTCTTGTCTTGTTGCTAATTTTAGACGAGGCAGCCTGATGCTCTACTCATTTCCAGCCCCAGCACAATTTTCAAATCTTTTGATCACACAATCTTACCTAATCTATTAGTTCTTCCCCATAGATCAAAGAAAAAGAAATGAAGACTAAGTAATTAGCAGATGACCAGATCTCTTCCTTAGCTTCCCATCTTGCAAACAAACTATGTAACCAAGAGAGCACCTAAAGAAAACTCACACACACACAAAAAAAAACCTCACAAGAAGTCGACAAGGCTGCACACCATGGGGGATGGTGAGGACTCTGACCTCCTGTCTCCATGATTAACTGAGATTACTTTCCTTTTTCCCTTTAAAATCTTTTATGGCTGAGCACAATCTTCGGAGATGGTTGTGGGAGGACTCTGAGTCCACCGTCTCCCCAGGTTGCCGGCATTCTGATTAAAAGAAATTTTCCTTTCTACCAGCATTTGTTGAGTATTGATTTTTGAGCAGTGAGCATCTGAACCTGATTTGGTAACATAATATGTGAAAGCCCAAAGAAGAAAACAGAAAACTTCAAGAGAGCAGGATGTTATCTGGCTCATTCCTTATACCTAGCATCAAGCACATAGAATATGCACAATAATGTTGATTTAATTAATGAAAGC
The DNA here is from genome assembly GCF_027580195.1 of Bos mutus. Classification (NCBI taxonomy): domain Eukaryota; kingdom Metazoa; phylum Chordata; class Mammalia; order Artiodactyla; family Bovidae; genus Bos; species Bos mutus. The sequence goes on from NC_091627.1 coordinate 56,214,719, forward strand.
AATACTTACAAAAGACAAATACAAATTTTTTTAAGAATAGTGGTCAAGGAACACTTAGTACAGGTACAAATGACCATACACATTTTCTCCAAAGACTGTCTCACACACTACAATTTATATCCTTCTGTGTAGCAAAGACAGCAAGGAAAATTAAAATGTACTCTATAAGCTCTCAAGTGCCTCAGCTGGTAAAGACTCTGGGAGAAGAGAGAGAGGACCCTGAGGGAGACCCAGATTCAGTCCCTGGGTTGGGAAGATCTCCTGGAGAAGGGAACGACTACCCACTCCAGTATTCTGTCCTGGAGAATTCCATGGACTATGTCCATGGGGTCACAGAGAGTCAGACGTGATTGAGCTACTTTCACTTCTATTAGCTCTCATTAAGATGGTTAAATGTGGTAGATTGAGCACATGTGTTTATCTCTGTTCCTTCCTAATATCCTACTTAAAATGTGTGTAACGTGATCTCCAAAAGGAAAGAAGGGAAAGAATCCACAGTGAAAAAGAGACATCAGCCAATATTTGCAGGTGAGAAAGCATCAAATGAAATGATCAGAGCTGATAAAGTAGAGCAGCAAGGGCCTGCAGAAGGGAAATAAGAAGCCAGTCAGGTCAGTCCTCGGATCCCTGGAAAGACTCAGAAATCAAAGGCACTAAAACAAGGGGCCAAAGGACCCGAGCTGAAAACAGGAGGATTCATTTAAAGTCTGTTAAGAAAGTGGTTAAATTCTCAAGTTCCTTCTCCCACCTTGGCAGGAAACTAGAGGCTTATTTCACAAAGAAAAAAAATCTGGAGACAGCCCTGCTCCAGGATCAAAGTGGGTTGTAGGGAAAGGCACACATCAAAAAACAGGGGTGTGAATGAAAGTTCACATAAAGAAGAGTGAGGTCTAGGTGCCCCATCTCTCTGGCCTCTACGAACACTGGCAACTCAGGGAGACACCCCTCCCAGCACCACCCACCCAAGCAGGAAACTGGAGAGTTCCTATTTGGGGAAACAGAATACATTCAAAGAAAAGAGCTCTAAATACTGACATTCAGTATTTACAGATACTAAGTGATACTGACACTTAGAAACTACACTTGTATACAGGATTTTCCTGCATCATATTTGACAAGCACTGCCTCTCCCTGTGGAGAAGGCAATGGCACACTACTCGGGTTTCCCTGGTGGCTCAGAGTTAAAGCATCTGCCTGCAATTCGGGAGACCTGGGTTCGATCCCTGGGTTGGGAAGATTCCCTGGAGAAGGAAATGGCAACCCACTCCAGTATTCTTGCCTGGAGAATCCCATGGACAGAGGAGCATGGTGGGCTACAGTCCATGGGGTCGCAAAGAGTCGGACACGACTGAGCGACTTCACTTTGCCTTTGCCTCTCCCTGCAGAGACCAGTACTCTTGCCTGGAAAATCCCATGGCGGAAGAGCCTGGTAGGCTGCAGTCCATGGGGTCACTAAGAGTCAGACACGACTGAGCGACTTCACTTTCATGCATTGCAGAAGGAAATGGCAACCCACTCCAGTGTTCTTGCTTGGAGAATCCCAGGTACGGGGGAGCCTGGTGGCTGCTGTCTATGGGGTCGCACAGAGTCAGACACAACTGAAGCATCGCAGCAGCAGCAGCAGCCTCTCCCTGAGAAAAAGCAACCAATTTGCTTCAGGTGGTGCTAGCAGTAAAGAACCTGTCTGTCAATGCAGGAGGCATAAGAGCCGTGGGTTCGATCCCTTGGTTGAGAAGATCCCCCGGATTAGGAAACGGCAACCCAATCCAGTATTCTTGCCTGGAGAATCCTGTGGACAAAGGAGCCTGACGGGCTATGGTCCATAGGATTACAAAGGGTTGGACATTACTGAAGTGACTTAGCACGTATGCATGCAATATTCTCAAGTATCAGATCAGATCAGATCAGTCGCTCAGTCTTATCCGACTCTTTGCAACCCCATGAATCGCAGCACGCCAGGCCTCCCTGTCCATCACCAACTCCTGGAGTTCACTCAGACTCACGTCCATCGAGTCAGTGATGCCATCCAGCCATCTCATCCTCTGTCATCCCCTTCTCCTCCTGCCCCCAATCCCTCCCAGCATCAGAGTCTTTTCCAATGAGTCAACTCTTCACATGAGGTGGCCAAAGTACTGGAGTTTTAGCTTTAGCATCATTCCTGCCAAAGAAATCCCAGGACTGATCTCCTTCAGAATGGACCAGTTGGATCTCCTTGCAGTCCAAGGGACTCTCAAGAGTCTTCTCTGACACCACAGTTCAAAAGCATCAACTCTTCAGCGCTCAGCCTTCTTCACAGTCCAACTCTCACATCCATACATGACCACAGGAAAAACCATAGCCTTGACTAGATGAATCTTTGTTGGCAAAGTAATGTCTCTGCTCTTGAATATGCTATCTAGGTTGGTCATAACCTTCCTTCCAAGGAGTAAGCGTCTTTTAATTTCATGGCTGCAGTCACCATCTGCAGTGATTTTGGAGCCCCCCAAAAATAAAGTCAGCCACTGTTTCCACTGTTTCCCCATCTATTCCCCATGAAGTGGTTGGACCAGATGCCATGATCTTCATTTTCTGAATGTTGAGCTTTAAGCCAACTTTTTCACTCTCCACTTTCACTTTCATCAAGAGGCTTTTTAGTTCCTTTTCACTTTCTGCCATAAGGGTGGTGTCATCTGCATATCTGAGGTTATTGATACTTCTCCCAGCAATCTTGATTCCAGCTTGTGTTTCTTCCAGATAATCTGCATGTAAGTTAAATAAACAGGGTGACTATATACAGCCTTTACAAACTCCTTTTCCTATTTGTAACCAGTCTGTTGTTCCATGTCCAGTTCTAACTGTTGCTTCCTGACCTGCATACAAATTTCTCAAGAGGCAGATCAGGTGTTCTGTAAGACTCCAACAAGAAAAACCAACACCAAATCAACTAACAAAAGAACCTCAAAGGAAATCAAAAGAGTGAAGGGAGAAGAAAACATTGAATGTATGTAACTGGTATCCTTAGAAGTAAGAAAAAATATTCCTCCACAGCAAAAGAACAAGATGCCATATTTTTAACACAGAGAAAACAAATTAGAACTGTTGAAATTTGGAAATATAAAATTTGAAATAAAAGAATCAACAGAAAAAAAAATATGTCATGGAAAGTTTAGAATGCAAAGTCAAGGTGTTTGAGATAAAGATGGCAGAATAAGAAGATGCTGAGCTCACCTCCTCCTATGGATGCCCCAAAACTACAACTACATATAGCACAGTCTCTGAGAACAAACTGAAGCAGAACAGATTTTCTGCTACTACGGATATAAAGAAAAGACTACATCAAGACACATGGATAGACCCCACACCCACACTTCAGACCCCACACCTCCAGTGCAGTGAACCCAAAAGCAGAAGGAACATCGTAACTGCAGAGATCCCAACTGAGGAGTGAGGGGTACAAGCCCAGCATCCAGCTCCCCAGCCTGGACACTTGCATGGGGAAGATGAGCTGCCATAACACCTGATTTGAAAACCAGCACAACTTATATCTGGAAGAGCTGGAGGGCAGCAGGAAACTGAGACTGTTCTTCAAGAGTGCACACACAAATTCACCTGACCCAAGTCCCAGAGCAGAAGAAGCTGCTTAAAAAGTACCTGGGTCATACGAGAAGATGGATTGACTAATTTTAGAGTATGTGTCAGAAGGACAGAAATCTGGTAGAATTTCTGTGGGGATAGAAGCACTGGAGGGTGCAAAGTTAGTAGAAGGAAGCAAAAATAAAGATCAGAATGTAAACAAATGAGATAGAGACCAACAAAACAAAAGATCAATGAAGCTAAGAGTGGTTCTTTGAAAGAACAGAAAAAATAATAAAAATTAGAAATGAAACAAGATAAATTACAAATGACACCAATGAAATAAAAAGGATTTTAAGACATTCTAGAACAATTACAAGCCAACAAATTCAACAACCAAGAAGAAATGGATAAATTCCTAGAAAAGTACCATCTTGCAAGACTGAATCAGGAAGAAATAAAAAATCTGAACAGACTGATCTCTAGCAATGAAATCGAACCAGTAGTTTAAAAACTTCCAACAAACACAAGTCCAGGATGAGATAGCTTCATAGGTGAATTCTCCCAAATATTTAATTAAGGATTAATACCAGTCCCTCTCAAGCTATTACCAAAAAGAAGATTGAAAGCTGCGAAACTCATTCTGTGAAGCCAGCGTTATTCTGATACCAAAACCAGATAAAGACACTAACAAAAAGCTAAAGGCACTACAGAAGAGGTTAATGTCTCTGATGAACATAGATTCAAAAATCCTCAACAAACATTGACAAACTGAACTCTACAATACCCTGAAAAGATCATACACCATAATCAAGTGGGGTTGATCCCAGGAATGCAAGAATGATTCAATAGCTGCAAATCTACCACTGTTACATATCACATGAGCAAACTGAAAAATAGAAATGATATGATCTTCTCAAAAGATTCAGAAAAAAAGCTTTTGACAAAATTCCACATTCATTTATGATTTTAAAAAAATCTCAACAAAGTGGATATAGAGGGAACATGTGCTCAGTCACTCGGTCGTGTCCAACTGTAACCCCATGGACTGCAGTCCATCAGGCATCTCTCTCCATGGGATTATCCCAGTAAGAATATTGGAGTGGGTAGCCATTCTCTTCTCCAAGGGATCTTCACCACCTGCGGATCAAACCCAGGTTTCCTACACTGCAGGCAGATTCTTTCCCATCTGAGCCACCGGGGAAGCCCAAAATGACTTGAGCCATCACCAAAGTCCAAGGGATCATGTCCAGAGGGGCAGGGCAAGGAGCACTGAAAATACTCTAGGGTCTGTGCTTGACATCAGGTGAGCATGTGTATTTTTAGTTAAGGTGCTAAAAATATAAAGTTCTGTCTTAGGAAAAATGGCCATGGGGAGGATGGGTTAAGCCTCCAGTTCTGCTACATAGCAATCAGCACTCCCAATTCAGTCTTTGGTGGGCAACTGAGCATATGCTCATGAAAAAGCTCAACAACATCTGCTTTCCAGGCATGCATTGGTGTAAGACTAGGTAGTGGCAGTTTAGTGATCATGAAGATACTCGGGGGCTTAATTTTTTTTTATCTTAATTTGGCAGAATCATGCAGTTTAGTTCCCCAACTAGGGATAAAACCCATGCCCCCTGCAGTAGAAGTGTGAAATCTTAACCTCTGGACTGCCAGGGAATTTTAGGGGCATAAGTCGATCCATATTTCAATAAACAAGTGGAGCCCCAAACACAGGTTCCAATTTCCTCCAAGGTAGGAACAACCCACTCATACCTTTCCCCACGGTTTCCTTGGCCCCAAGCCTGGGTAGGGTCATTTCTGCATATGGCAGACAATAATGGGGACAGAGAAAATAGGGCTGGCACAGAAGTGACAGACAGAACAAAACTATCTAACCCAAGTCAGAAAGATTCCCTTCAAAATGGTTAAGTTTTATGCTAAGCTTTAGTGCTTAAAGCTTCCATTACATGATATATTCACTTATGTAGAAGAGCTCATTCCCCAGTAATATGAGATTAATGAGGCATCACTGTACATAAAAACTACTGAACTGGTTCAGATCAATGGTCTGTCCTGTCCAGTACTCTGCCTTTTAGAGGGCATAAAAGAATAGGAAATTCAGAAACAAAAGAACCTGAATTTAGGGCCTGCTGTCACCACTTTGCATTGCGTGACTCTGGGCAGTTGTTTACCTGCTCCCACCCTCAGTTTACTCATCTATAAAATAGTTCTAATCATACCTTCTTGGTGATATGAAAATTCAATGAGATGATATTTTAAAAAGTATCTTTCAGACTGTAACACAGTCTAAATATGCTCATTAATTTAGCTGAATGACATCTAAATCACAGCTGTTGCTAGCATGGGTTTCTTTGATGTCCTAAAGAGTGTTAGTTTCTTTTTTAAAAAAAAAAAACTTTCTATTTTATATTGGAGTATGGTTGATTAACAATGTTGTATTAGTGTCAGTTGCACCACAAAGGGATTCAGTTATACATATACATGTATCTGTTCTTTTTCAAATTCTTTTCCCAACTAGGTCATTACATAATATTAAGCAGAGTTCCCTGTGCTATAGAGTAGGTTCTTGTTGGTTATCCATTTTAAATATAGCAGTGTGTACATGTCAATCCCAAATTCCCAATCTATCCCTTCTCCCTGCCCTTCCCCACGGGTAACCATAAATTTATTCTCTAAGTCTGTGAGTCTGTAACTGTTTTGTAAATAAATTCATTTGTATCATTTTTTTAGACTCCACATACAGGAAATATCATACAATATTTTTCTTTGTCTAAGTCACTTCACAAAATCTAATTACTGCCTTTTCTATGAATCTACTTTTTAAATTCCTAATCTGATCAGAATTTTGGGTCTCTGATATTCTGATGAAATATTAGTATGTGAGTGTGTGTGTGTGCTCAGTCGCTTCAGGCATGTCTGTCTCTCTGTGACCCCATGGACTGTAGCCCACCAGGTTCTTATTGTCCATGAGATTTTCCAGGCAAGAATACCCGAATGGGTTGCCATGCCCTCCTTCAGGGGATCTTCCTGACCCAGGGATTGAACATGTGTTTCCTGCATTGAAGGTGGATTGTTTACCCATTGAGCCAACTGGGAAGCCAAATATTAGTATATTCAGCTACAAAAAAAAGTATGGATTGGGATGTTTACAGATTCTTTTTTTTAAACCTAGGAAATCACATATCTTAATATTTTCCTTCTCACCTAGTACCTGAATCCCTCCATACCCATCCCCTGCTCAGCGGTACTCTTAGTGAAAATCTCCTAGAATAGGATGTTGTGGGTAAATCTGAACAGGTGCTGGAAGATAGAACTGGGCTAAGTTAAATGATTACGTTTCAATAGACACTCAGTGAAACTCTTTCTGGAAGGCTGAATGAAGCCCAGGACTTCTCACATGCCTTCAGAAGGTGATCTGCCCCAAAGGACTAAGCCAGTGGGTTTGACAGCTGGCTGAACTGGCTCTTCCAATTGGGACTCACCACAGGAGCGGGTGTCTGGATATGTGAAGGATCCAGTGTGTCCTTCACACATCCAGATACCTGGTGAAGGACAGGGAAGCCTGTCATGCTGTAGGCCATGGGGTCACAGAGAGTCGGACACAACTGAACAGACTGAACTGACAGGAGACAATGTCTGAATGTGTGGCGTAAAAAAGGAGGGAACTCTCAGTGCGATTTTGGTTAATAATCTTTTTATTTATACCTCTGTTAAGAGACCATAGGGCTTCCCTGGTGGCTCAGACAGTAAAGCGTCTGCCTGCAATGCAGGAGACCCGGGTTCATCCCTGGGTTGGGAAGATCTTCTGGAGAAGGAAATGGCAGCCCACTCCAGTATTCTTGCCTGGAAAATCCCATGGACGGCAGAGCCTGATAGGGTACGGTCCACGGGGGTCGCAAAGAGTCAGACACGACTGAGCGACTTCACTTTCACTTTCACTTAAGAGACCATAGTAGAGAGGGACAGAAGCTAGGACGGGTGTCAGATAATCAGCCAGTTCTAAATCTGCCTTTGCTACCAGCCAAGAGACTTTGAACAAGCTGCTTTTCCTTAATGGGTCTCAGCTCATACAAATAAGGGATATGAAGTACATCATGAGTTTTCAAATATTCTTTGTGGATTCTGGCTGTCCAGTTACACACTGGGTCATTTCTAGAGAGGCAGAGAGAAGGGTAAGGGTGTGGAGGCAAAGGCATGTCCGTGTCTCTCCCCCAGATCCCGCGTAACACGAACAGCTTAACCACCATGCGTCAGCCATCTTATGCAAAGATTTCTGAAGACAGTGCTCCCTGGCTAAGAAAACATCTGAGGACCACTGGATCGTATGTCCCTAACTTCCCTTCCAATCCCATGTGAAAGTGAAAGTGAAGTCTCTCAGTCATGTCCAACTCTTTGCGACCCCATGGACTGTAGCTTATCAGGCTCCTCCGTCCATGGGATTTTCCAGGCAAGAGTGCTGGAGTGGATTGCCATTTCCTTCTCCAGGGGATCTTCCCGAACCAGGAATCGAACCGGGGTCTCCCGCATTGCGGGCAGACGCTTTACCGTCTGAGCCACCAGGGAAGCCTGATCCCATAATTCCATAATCCCCCCATAAATGAACACCTTGTGGCACTGGATGCATGAAACAGACGAATTCTGGTCTTGAAGATATAAATGGGCGAGTTGTATCCAAATCAGCACACCCATGTGCTGACTGGAACCACCCCATATATCTTCAAGAAAATTAATCTGTACTCAGAGTTTATTGTTATGTAAACATCACAATGTGTTCATAAAAGTAGGAAAAAACAATCTGCCTTTGTAGGACTTGACACTGTTGAGGAGAGAGACTGAAACACATAGGACAGTGACGACTCAACCTGTCACCTCCAACTACTCCTCCCCCAAAGTGCATAGTTAAATGAGACATTCTAGGTACAACCTCTGAACATGTGTGCATGTAGCAGTAGGGGAAAGGAAAGGAGGACATGAGTCCAAGCAGTGAGAAAAGGCATCACGAACGAGAAGAGTTTTGAGTTAAGATTTCAAGACAACAATTAAAGTCCAAGAACTAAAGGCTAAAATAGCTTGGAAGGTTTCAAACTTCACAAGCTTAAGTTTAGAAATAAGATCAATGTTAATTAATCATGCTGAACTGAAAAATACTTTTTTAATAGCTGAAAGAGTTTCCTTCCCAATCCTCCACCCTCATCCCTGGCTAAACACCATGCTTTCTTTAAACTTTATTCCAGGAAGAGTTGAGAAAAGATCTTGGTAAAGAGACTTAAACTGTGTTAGCCCAATTCAATAATCTATGGGAAATTATACTATAAAAGCTGTAAATATTAGCTAAGGGAAAGGTGTATCTTGTATATTTTCATACCACAGAATCTAAAAGAGATAATTTGGGAGCAAAATGTTACTCTGATTTCAGACAGAATCTCACCTACACCCCAAAACCATATACAAGCCTTCAGTTCAGTTCAGTACAGTCGCTCAGTCATGCCGGACTCTTTGCAACCCCATGAATCACAGCATGCCAGGCCTCCCAGTCAATCACCAACTCCCGGAGTTCACTCAAACTCATGTCCATCAAGTCGGTGATGCCATCCAGCCATCTCATCCTTTGTCGTCCCCTTCTCCTCCTGCCCCCAATCCCTCCCAGCATCAGGGTCTTTTCCAATGAGTCAAGTCTTCACGTGAGGTGGTCAAAATATTGGAGTTTCAGCTTCAGCATCAGTCCTTCCAATGAATACCCAGGACTGATCTCCTTTAGGATGGACTGGTTGGATCTCCTTGCAGTCCAAGGGACTCTCGAGAGTCTTCTCTGACACCACAATTCAAAAGCATCAATTCTTTGGCGCTCAGCTTTCTTCACAGTCCAACTCTCACATCCATACATGACTACTGGAAAAACCATAGCCTTGACTAGACGGACATTTGTTGGTAAAGTAATATCTCTGCTTTTGAATATGCTATCCAGGTTGGTTATAACTTTCTTCCAAGGAGTAAGCATCTTTTAATTTCATGGCTACAATCACCATCTGCAGTGATTTTGGAGCCCAAAAAAATAAAGTCTGACACTGTTTCCACTATTTCCCCATCTATCTGCCATGAAGTGATGGGACCAGATGCCATGATCTTAGTTTTCTGAATGTTGAGCTTTAAGCCAACTTTTTCACTCTCTTCTTTCACTTTCATCAAGAGGCCTTTTAGTTCCTCTTCACTTTCTGCCATAAGGGTGGTGTCATCTGCATATCTAAGGTTATTGATATTTCTCCCGGCAATCTTGATTCCAGCTTGTGCTTCTTCCAGCCCAGTGTTTCTCATGATGTACTCTGCAAAAAGTTAAATAAGAAGGGGGACAATACACAGCCTTGACATACTCCTTTTCCTATTTGGAACCAGTCTATTGTTCCATGTCCAGTTCTAACTCTTGCTTCCTTACCTGCATACAGGTTTCTCAAGAGGCAGGTCAGGTGGTCCGGTATTCCCATCTCTTTCAGCATTTTCCACAGTTGATTGTGGTCCACACAGTCAAAGGCTTTGGCATAGTCAGTAAAGCAGAAATAGATGTTTTTCTGGAACTCTCTTGCTTTTTCGATGATCCAGCAGATGTTGGCAATATGATCTCTGGTTCCTCTGCCTTTTCTAAAACCAGCTTGAACATCAGGAAGTTCATGGTTCACGTACTGCTGAAGCCTGGCTTGGAGAATTTTGAGCATTACTTTACTAGCATGTGAGATGAGTGCAATTGTGTGGTAGTTTGAGCATTCTTTGGCATTGCCTTTCTTTGGGATTGGAATGAAAACTGACCTTTTCCAGTCCTGTGGCCACTGCTGAGTTTTCCAAATTTGCTGGCATATTGAGTGCAGCACTTTCACAGCATCATCTTTCAGGATTTGAAATAGCTCAACTGGAATTCCATCACCTCCACTAGCTTTGTTCGTAGTGATGCTTTCTAAGGCCCACTGGACTTCACATTCCAGGATGTCTGGCTCTAGGTCAGTGATCACACCATCGTGATTATCTGGGTCATGAAGATCTTCTTTGTACAGTTCTTCTGTGTATTCTTGCCACCTCTTCTTAATACCTTCTGCCTCTGTTAGGTCCATACCATTTTTGTCCTTTATCGAGCCCATCTTTGCATGAAATGTTCCTTTGGTATCTCTGATTTTCTTGAAGAGATCTCTAGTCTTTCCCATTTTATTGTTTTCCTCTATTTCTTTGCATTGATCGCTGAGGAAGGCTTTCTTATCTCTCCTTGCTATTCTTTGGAACTCTGCATTCAGATGCTTATTATATCTTTCCTTTTCTCCTTTGCTTTTAGTTTCTCTTCTTTTCACAGCTATTTGTAAGGCCTCCTCAGACAGCTATTTTGCTTTTTTGCATTTCTTTTCCATGGGGATGGTCTTGATCCCTGTCTCCTGGACAATGTCACGAACCTCTGTCCATAGTTCATCAGGCACTCTATCTATCAGATCTAGTCCCTTAAATCTATTTCTCACTTCCACTGTATAATCATAAGGGATTTGATTTAGGTCATACCTGAATGGTCTAGTGGTTTTCCCCACTTTCTTCAATTTAAGTCTGAATTTGGTGATAAGGCCTTAACCCCACTCAAAAAAAAAAAAAAAAAAATATATATATATATATGAGTAGGGAACTATAAGCAGGGAACAGATGGAATAGGTGGAGAGGCAAGATTTAAAGAGTTAATGATGGCGTCTACCTAAACAAACTTCCCTGGTGGCTCAGACGGTAAAGAGACTGCCTGCAATGCAGGAGACCCGGGTTCAATCCCTGGGTTGGGAAGATCCCCTGGAGAAGGAAATGGCAACCCACTCCAGTATTCTTGCCTGGAAAATCCCATGGATGGAGGAACCTGGTATGCTACCGTCCATGGGGTCGCAAAGAATCAGACACAACTTCACTTTCTTTCTGCTTAAAGAAACCTCTCTCAAAACTCTACTAAAATGACCATGAATGGGTTACTAAAGGCACAATCTACAACAAAGAAGAGAAGCAACTGTAATACTTACATATGTACATACATATATAAAAAGCTAAGAAGCAGATTATTGTTGTTTAGTCACTAAGTCCTGTCTGACTCTTTGCGACCCCATGGACTATAGCCTGCCAGGTTCTCTGACCTGGGGATTCTACAGGCAAGAATATTAGAGTGTGTTGCCATTTCCTTCTCTAGGGGATCTTCCTGACCCAAGGATCAGAACCCACATCTCCTTCATTGCAGGTGCATTCTTTACCACTGAGCCACCAGGAAAGCTCTGAGAAGCAGATAGTTAGTAGAAACTGACTTAGCCAACCCAAGAATGCTGAAACCTGGGGAAAAGTAAGAGGCAAATTCATTTAGACTGTAGAACTCTGAAAGGCTCACGAGTTTGTTGCAACAGGTAGCTCTGAAAAATGAGGTAAATGTGAAGCTGAAAATAGTAAAAAAAAAAAAAAAGTCAGTGATTCAGTTATGTTCGATTCTTTGGAACCCCATGGACTGAAGCCTGCCAGGCTCATCTGTCCATGGAATTCTCCAGGCAAAAATACTGAAGTAGGTAACCATTCCCTTCCCCAGGGGATCTTCCCAATTTAGGGACTGAACCTGGGTCTCCTGCACTGAGGCAGATTCTTTACCCTCTGAGCCACCAGGGAAGCCTGTTGAGAACAGGAAGGTTAATAAGTTGAATATGAAGTCAGATGCAAGAAAAGCTGGAGGTCAGAGACAGTAGTTAGTGAATCAGAGGCCCAGCCTAGGTAGAACCACTATTAATAAGACTTTTATACACTGGGCATCATGTAAAGTATTGTCTGAGGAAAGGTATTGTCATTGGGGAAAATGTTGTCCCTAAACCATCAACTCACACTATTGCAGACTAAGGGTACTGGCTTTAACATTTGGCTAAAATATCTTACTGAGTAATCAGGCAAATACATGAGGGTTCTGGCCTTAATTAAAAATATCAGAAAGGACTTAAAAGAAGAGCACAAGTCTGGGAAATGCCAACCAAGAGTCTAAAGATGAAAACTCCGCATTTCATTTTTTGAGTCAAAACCAAGAGTTGCTTTTGGAGACAAACCTAACGGGAGTTATTTTCATAGGACCCCTTCCTCTGGCTCATTCTGTCACCTAATGATCTTGTTTTGGGTGTTTTTGATACAAAAGAGGAAGCTTTAAAATGCCTAGAAAAAAAGGAGTGGATTTCAAGTTTAATTGTAAGCTTAACCTAACCTGAGTTTGTTGTATATGAAAAATGGAATATTTCCTGCCACGTCAGTAAACAAGGATGTCACAGTCACAGGCAATTAAAGCCTTCCAAAAGGAGCTAGTGAGCCCTGAGGGCACTCAGGAAGAAATGAATACCTTTCATCTAGCAGCCATCAGACTGCAGCCACTCCCTACATTAAGCCTAGAGGAAACTCAGTCTGTAAACACCGTATACTGGCCCCAGGATAGCTGAGGAGCGTATCAAAGAATGATTTCAGTAAACCCAGACTCTTGCATCTTCCCATATGTAGAAAAGCACTAAATTCCCTAACTTGAGTTATGTGGTTTTCTTTAATTTACAAAAGCTTTTGATGTTCAGATGACCTTCCTTTTGTCATAAAACTTCTATATAACCTGGCTCCTCCCCTCACCAACTCAGAGCAGTTCTCTCAGAATTACTTGAGATGCTCTCTCTCAGACTTAAAGTCCTAAAAATTCCCACCAGATAAAACAACTCTCAACTTTCAGGTTGAGAATATTTAACTTCACACATATTAATCAGAGCTTAAACTGCATGGAGTCAGACAGTCAGAGTTGGGCTTCAGTGCTACCATTTATTAGCCAGGTAACACTGGCAATTTAATTATTCCCAGGGCCTTGGTTTTCTTGACTATAAAGAAATGAGAATATATATCAATACCTACATCAAAACGTTGATGTTAGGATTTAATAAGATAATGAGTAATAAAAGGGTTTAATATGTGTCTGGGATGTAGTAAAAAATTAGTTACCTTTATATTGCTTAAAGAGCCACAAACTTTAGAAGAAACACAAGCTATTAAGGTTAAAGAACATCAGTGGTTAGTGTTCCTAATTGAATAGCAAGGAAAGAGTTGAACATTCAAAATACAGTTGATTTTTATCTGTGTTTTAAATGAAAATTTCCCCCAATATCTTCTGTTTTGTCTTAAGAAAATCTAAAAACCTGAATCTTACCGCTAAATCAATGTTGTTCAGTACACATCAGATTTTTGTCTGGACCTATTTCTGCAAGAGGTTCTCCTTTCATATAGTGGGGAAGTATGTAATTTCCTTGATTCTGTCTCGCCGCAGGAAAAATTTGAAGCGACAAGCAGACAAGTGTTATAGCTCAGTTTTATTGACAAGCAAAGGAAAATACATTCTCGAGGTGTGAGGGCAGGCCGACCCAAAAGACACAAAGAGAAGAGAAGCTCCCCCCTTCACTCGGCTCAATTTTGGCTCCTCTCCTCCCCCTGAGCCTGTCCTATGTAAATTGGGCTAGCCAGGAAGGCTGTTTGTTTTTCCTGAGGTCCTCACTTCGGTCCTTGGACCTTTCTTTGTTCTATTTTCACAGGTTTTTCCCTTCTTTATCTCTTAGCCACTGCCATTTTGGATTCTTTTTCCTATTCTAACTACCCAACACATAGGAGCAGATAGCTGCAGGTAGGTGGTTGATGCTCTGGAGAAGGTTGAATACCATATCTTTTCTGCTGGACTCAGCTCTTGGCAGGGTCAATGTGGCCCCCTCACTAATCAATGGGCTTCCCAGGTGGCACACTGGTAAAGAATCTGCCTGCCAGTGCAGGAGACACAAGAGACACAGATTCAATCCCTAGATTGGGAAGGTCCCCTGGAGTAGGAAATGGCAACCCACTGCAGTATTTTTGCCTGGAAAATTCCATGGACAGTGGAGCTTGGTGGGCTATATAGTCCATGGGGTCACAAAGAGTCAGACATGACTGAGTGACTGAGCAGGCATGCACTAATCAATAAAAGCAATGCTAAATTGCACCACGGACTCAAAGTCCAGCTTGAGAGTTTTGTTTGCCCTGTCCCTGGTATTGTCACAAAACCCCCAGGGAATCCAAATGTCACCACTCCTACCCTTATGGTTTTTCTTCCCAAATGGTCCCCAATATTCCTTCCCTTCATAGTATTAAAATAACATTTTCCTATAAGACTGAAACCAGGCCTAACATTAACTAATGAGAATATAAAGACTGGTATTAAAAGATGAGGATGGACTAGAACAAGTAAAACACGGGTTCTCAAAAAATGGTCCTTGGGATCTTGTTAGAAATGTGAATTACAGCGTCAGGACCACCTGGGAATCTGAAATGCAAATTCTTAGTTCCCACCCAAAGTCTCTGAGGGTAGAGCCTAGCACTCTGATTTAATAGCCCTATTGATGATTTTAATGTATGCTTACATTTGAAAGCCACTTATGTAGAACAAAGGTTTTTAGTGGCAATTGAAGGGACTTTGGTTAGGCAAAGGAAGGTTTTTGTCAGAGAACTAATAGCAATTAACAGTTTTCAAGACTGAGTTGTGAGGACAAAAACAAGAGCTGCCATAGTCATAAAAGAGTTACATAATTACTTTCCAGTGTTTATCTTTCTCACTCAGCCATGCTGTTGTTTTGTGGTTGCTAAGTCATGCCCAACACTTTGTGACCTCATGAACTGTAGTCTGCCAGGCTCCTCCATCCATGGGATTTCCCAGGCAAGAATACTGGAGTGGGTTGCCATTTCCTTCTGCAGGGTATCTTCCTGACCCAGGGATTGAACCTGAGTCTCCAGTGTCTCCTGCATTGGCAGGCAGATTCTTTACCACTGTGCCACCTGGGAAGCCCTCCCACTTAGCTCTAAGCCCCAAGAAATCAAGAACAGCCTTGTTCTCAGTGTAGGGGTGTAATGGTCAATGTAAGCTCTGTTACACTTCAGTAACAAAACAGCCCTAAATCTTAGTGACTTTTAACAACGAAGGCTTCTGCTAATATTAAACATCCATCAAGGATTGGTGGTGCTGTGCACCATGTCTTTCCTATTCTAGAGTGACAGACACATCACCAGTGGGAATTATTGTGACAGAAACAAGGAGATTTGTGGCTTTTGAAGATTCTTTCCAGTAAGGGCACTTGCCACTTCTGCACACATTTCACTAATCAAAGCAAGTCAAATGGTCAATTTGAGTTAAATGGGGCAGCCCTGCCATTTCCCTTTGAAGAGAGAACTAAATATGTGTAAACAGCTAATAACTCTATAAGGAGTACCAGTCCCTCTGGGGTTGGTGTCCTCATTTCACAGAAAAGAAAAAAGAGATAAGAGAGAAGTTATGTAATTTGCTTCCAAATTCCCAAGTGGCACTAGTGGTAAAGAACCCACCTGCCAATGAAGGAAATGAGACATGGGTTCAATCCCTAGGTCAGAAAGATTTGCTGGAGTAAGGAATATCAACCCACTCCAGTATTTTTGCATGGAAAATTCTATAGACAGAGGAACCTGGTGGGCTATGGTCCATAGGGTCTCAAAGAGTCAGACATGATTGAAGTGACTTAGCACACCTTTAGCAGATAGGTAGCAGAGTTAGAGTTCTGTTTTTAGACTCCAAAGTTCATGCTGAGAAACACTGCCACAAGCTAGATGTAGAGACAATAGGAAGGGGAAACTGTTTTGTAAGAGATTAATTGAGCTGTAGACGGTTGTTGGACTTAAATTGGAAATCCCCACAGCAACTCAGAATGTGGAACTAGAGAAGAGAGACAAGAGAACTCGATACATAGAGACAGGGAACTTTCATGCCCAGTTCAGTTCAGTTCAGTTGTTCAGTCAAGTCTGACTCTTTGTGACCCCATGGACTGCAGCATGCCACGCCTCCCTGTCCATCACCAACTCCTGGAGTTTACTCAAACTTATGTCCATTGAGTCAGTGATGCCATCCAACCATCTCATCCCCTGTTGTTCCCCTCTCCTTCGGCCTTCAATCTTTGCCAGCAACAGGGTCTTTTCAAATAAGTCAGCTCTTCACATCAGGTGGCCAAAGTATTTCAGCTTCAGCATCAGTCCTTCCAATGGATGCTCAAGACTGATTTCCTTTAGGATGGATTGGTTGAGAGTCCAAGGGACTGTCAAGAGTCTTCTCCAACTCCACAGTACAAGAGCATCAATTCTTTGGCATGAGCTTTCTTTATAGTCCAATTCTCACATCCATCCATGACTACTGGAAAAACCATAGCTTTGACTAAATGGACCTTTGTTGGCAAAGTAATGTCTCTGCTTTTTAATATGCTGTCTAGGTTGGTCATAACTTTTCTTCCAAGAAGAAAGCATCTTTTAATTTCATGGATGCAGTCACCATATGCAGTGATTTTGGAGCCAAAAAAAGTAAAGTCTCTTACTGTTTCCACTGTTTCCCCATCTATTTGCCATGAACTGATGGGACCAGATGCCATGAGCTTAGTTTTCTGAATGTTGAGTTTTAAGCCAACTTTTTCACTCTCCTCTTTCATTTTCATTAAGAAGCTCTTTAGTTCTCCTTCACTTTCTGCCATCTGCATTTCTGAGGTTATTGATATTTCTCCCGGCAATCTTGATTCCAGCTTGTGCTTCATCCAACCCAAAATTTCTAATGATGTACTCTGCATATAAGTTAAGTAAGAAGGGAGACAATATACAGCCTTAACGTACTCCTTTCCCAATTTTGAACCAGTCCATCATTCCATGTCCAGTTCTAACTGTTGCTTCTTGACCTGCATACAGATTTCTCAGGAGGTAGGTCAGGTGGTCTGGTATTCCCATCTCTTTCAGAATTTTCCAGTTTGTTGTGATCCACATAGTCAAAGGCATTGGGATAGTAAATAAAGCAGTAGATATTTATTGGGAACTCTCTTGCTTTTTTGATGATCCAACAGATGTTGGCAATTTGATCTCTGGTTGCTCTGCCTTTTCTAAATCCAGCTTGAACATCTGGAAGTTCACAGTTCACGTACAATTGAAGCCTGGCATTTTGAGCTTTACTTTGCTAGCATGTGAGATGTGTGCAATTGTGTGGTTGTTTGAGCATTCTTTGGCATTGCCTTTCTTTGAGATTGGAATGAAAACTGACTTTTTCCAGTCCTGTGGCCACTGCTGAGTTTTTTGAATTTACTGACATATTGAGTGCAGCACTTTCAGAGCATCATCTTTTAGGATTTGAAATAGCTCAACTCGAATTTCATCATCTCCACTAGCTTTGTTTGTAGTGATGCTTCTTAAAGCCCACTTGGCTTTGCATTCCAGGATGTCTGACTCTAGGTGAGTGATCACACCATTGTGATTATCTTGATCAGGAAGATCTTTTTTGTACAGTTCTTCTATGTATCCTCGCCACCTCTTCTTAATATCTTCTGCTTCTTTTAGGTCCATACCATTTTGGTCCTCTATTGTCCCCATCTTTGCATGAAAAGTTCCCTTGATATCGCTAATTTTCTTGAAGAGATCACTAGTCTTTCCCATTCTATTGAAAACCCAAGAGAAACGGCCTTCAGGAAGAGCACAAGGTCAAGACTACTTGTTCCAACAGGAAGTTGGAAGGTGATAATAAACGTTTTTAATTCATTAAATTTGGATATGAAGAAATCTAAAGTGTCCACAGAAGAGTAGATTTAATAAAGTAGTGGAAAGGGAATCTTCAAATTTCTAGCACCAGAAAGAGAAAAGAAACTGCAGATGTGAGCCACAAAATTGAAGTATTTAGGAATAGAAACGATACTAGAACAAATAAATGGGTCAGTTGAGAGGAAAGCCTGGGGTTTCATATTTTACCAAGGGAAATGGACAAATGTAGGAAAGACGGAGCATTGAAGTGAATGAGACAGAAGCACACAGAGAGACTGCAAGGATGCAGTAGGAGTGGAATTGATTTGATCCACACGGCGGCCTGCAAGGATGACTTCAATAGACAGCAGGTCTTTTCTTCCTCTGAAATAGGGGAAGTGTGAGAGGATAAAAGGAGTGAAATTGCTGATAGTAGATAAAGTCAAGGGCTCTGAGAGTGCACAATTGATGACTAAATCTAGCCATAGGCCAACCCCAAATCACAAAAGATTTCATCTTCCTTCATTCAAATGCTCTATCTGCCCAGTGCATACCTGGGTATCTCCAGGGACTTTTTTCACTCAGTGTAACCATTTTTCTTTTCTTTCTCCCAATCACAAGATTATACTCGTTTAGAAAATTGATCACTCCTGTGGCCAATACAGCTATTTGTCACCCAATATCCATTTTTCTTATCTTCCTTATTAAATGGCCCAAGTTTTCTTGGAGAAGCAATAACTCACTTAAATTCTTGCTTTCCCAGCCTCCCTTACATTTCTAGCCAAAGAGACATTAAGTGGTAGCAGTCTTGTCCCTCAGTTGGCAAGTAGGGATATCTGATAGGAACACGTGTTGGGATTGGGGATTTCAGGGCACTGCAGTGTATGACTTCTGTATGTTAAAAAGCCATAATGGGGCAGGGGAAATCCTGACTGACTCAGTAGACCCAGGCCTGTGTTCTTCCATAGAAGATTCAGGGCAGCATCTTTCTGGTCACTCTCCTTTGTTCTTCCTGCTTGGTCCGGGGGGGTGGGGTGGGGCGGATATCATTTTGTGACCAATAGGGAACAACCAAGAGAAACAAATATTATCTTCTGTAACCTATTTATGGCCAAGACCATAGAATCACAAGGTTCTCAGGAGATGCAGGTGACGGGCTGCTCTCAGAGAAGAACATTTGTTCTGGAAACATCTGAAAAGGCAATGAATGAATGCTCTTCAAATGTTGCATTTCAGTTCTCTCCTTAAGTCTGCTGTTTTAGTAGGCTCTTTGATGTCTTAGAAAACCCTGGACATGAAGAAGATTCACTACTATTACTAATGTCTCATTTGTTAATTGTATAACTTCAGTTAAAAAGTAACATTCTTTTCAAGCAGTAAGCAGTCACTAGTCTAAATTTTCACATATAATTTTTGTAACTAATATCTGGATTTGGAATCTAACAAATTAGATTTCCCCAAACTTATTAATTGGTTACAAATATAATAAAATGTTAGAAATAATTTAATTAAAATTGTGATTTTAATATTCCATATTTTCTGAAAATTCTAACAAAATGAAAAATAATAAAACAAATTTAAATAATTTTTATGATTCTTTAAACTGGTTACAAAGGTGCTGGAGTCAAGATAAATTTTAATTTTATCATATATTCTTATGTTTCTTCCTTCCTAGAATTTTTATTTTTTATGTCTTACAAAGTTTTCTCAGGGCTGACATAGTTTACCAGTCACAAAAGAAAAAGATTGCCATCTTAGTGCAGTTGAGATGCAAGGTTCTGAAATTTTGTAACTAATAGATTTTGGTTAGCCATGAGTCCTAACTGGGTAGACCATTGATTTAAAACCAAGCCTTGGGACATTAGTCTGAGTCTCTTTTTATAATAATAGAGAAGGACAGGGAAGCCTGGTTTTGCAACTCCATGGAGTTGCAAAGAGTTGGACACAACTTAGCTACAGTTACACTACGAGACTTCTAAGTCTCTACCTGAGGCAGGTGATAGATGAGCTCCAGACTAGATATTTGCAACCAGCATCTTATTTATGCTTCAAGATAGAAGTAACAACAGGAAAGGGGTAAATAGCTGGACTTTTTCTCTTGGGTACACCTTAGGATAACAGTAATAGCAGGGATGCAAAGGGACTAAAGCCTGCTTGGGTAAAAGATCAAGAGGTGACATATTCTCATTCTTGGGGTCAAGGAGACCTTGACTACATACATCAGAAAGGCTCCTCAGGTATCAAAAGGGAGAGAATACTAGGCCATAATAAGTTTTGCTAACTTCCCAGGGACCCTTGCACTGAAATCCATCTTGGCTAAAGGATGCATGCATACAAAGGGGAGGGCCCTGAGTCAAACAACAAAGTAAGATGATTGGCCAAAGGAAAACAAAGACCTGGAAGAACTCATCATATAAGTGACTTAACCCACCCCAAAGGTGGATTAAAATGCATTGTTCTCTCTCTGTCTTACTGAGCCTGTCCATGTGTCTATCCACACATATTCATCTCTTAATAAACACTCTACCAGGGCAGGGCCGGGGCAGCGAGGCCGGAGCAAGGGCGGGAGCTGTGGCCGGAGCCGGAGTCGGAGCCGGAGCCGAGGCTTGGAGAAGCAGTCGCGGCAAAATTTAAGAAATAAATAAATAAATAAATAAACACTCTACCTACTTTATTATTTTCTCTTTGTTAAAATTCCTTTCCAAAGGGGACAAGAGCCAGGGCAGCTCTGTAGTTCCAGGTTCAACCCCTGGTTGGGGAACTGAGATCTTGCTTCATGTCTCTACAGCCATGGTTACCCCACAGCACCCCTGATGGGGTTTAGTGGTTTAGTTGCTAAGTCATGTCTGACTCTTGCAACCCTATGGACTGTAGCCCGCCAAGCTCCTCTGTCCCTGGGATCCTCCAGGCAAGAATACTGGAGTGGTTGCCATGTCATCTCCAACAGCACCTCTGAAAGCATACCTTTCAGACAGGTTTTAAAGTTTTGAAATGTGTTGCTTTTCCAGAAATAATGTTACTTAATTTTTGGATGACTAACATTTCTTAATATGAAGGTAATAAATGTCTGTCTTTGGGTTTTAATTGAAAACTTATATAACCAATAAGAATTAAATATGCATGCTCACTAAGTAGCTTCAGTCATGTCTGACTCTTTGAGACCCCGTGGACTATAGCCCACCAGACTCCTCTGTCCATGGGATTCTCCAGGCCAGAGTACTGGAGTGGGTTGCCACGCCCTCCTTCAGGGATCCCAACCTTCCCAACTCAGGGATCAAATCTGCATCTCTTATGTGTCCTGCATTTGCAGGTGGGTTCTTTACCACTAGGACCACCTGGGAAGCCCAAGAATTAAGTATATTCTATCATATTTATCTTCTTATTATAGCTACCTTTGTGTACTTGATATTAATTTTCATTTTGAGTATTTTAATGACCTCATAGCCTTAATAATCATAATTATCAGTGTCTTTCTGATGCTCAAGTTGTCTGAGCTTAACCAGTAGGAGTCCCTTTAAGCCAATTCCTTTATTCTTTAAGTGCTACCTGGAATATTTTTAGCAAACACCCTCTTCCAACAAGAGAAGAATCTACTCATGGACATCACCAGATGGTCATGGTCATATAATTTCATTATAATATAATATAATATCATCATTATAATATTATAATATAATATTACATACAATGTTATAATATAATATATTATAATATAATCAGATTGATTATATTCTTTGCAGCCAAAGATGGAAAAGCTCTATATAGTCAGCAAAAACAAGACGGCAGCTGACTGTGGCTCAGATCATGAACTCCTTATTGCCAAATTCAGAATTAAATTGAAGAAAGTAGGGGAAACCATTAGACCACTCAGGTATGACCTAAATCAAATCCCTTATGATTATACAGTAGAAGTTGCCGGGGTCCAGCCCCGGCTGATCCAGGATATTCAAAGGGCAGACGGCATAGGCGACCTATTTATTTAAATATTTATCAAAGATATAAAGAGTAATAGAATGAGGATAGCTCAGTAGGAAAATTCAGTGAAGAAAAGAGGCTGAAATAAGGATAGCTCAGTGAGGAAATTCAGTGGAGAAAAGAGGCTGAATAATTTAGCCAGAAGGTGAGAGAAAGAACGACATGGGGAGGCCAAGTTTCCGTGAACAAGGCCCACACTTTATTTTCCAAAGTAGTTTTTATACCTTAAGTTATGCATAGAGGATAATGGGGGAAGGGGTAGAGTCATGCAGCAAGCCAGGCTTTCTTCCTGCAAACTTATCATATGCAAAAGCTTAGGTGAATTGCATCATCTTCTGGCCTGGAGGCTTGTTAACATTTTAAGACCCTTTCTTCAGAAAACTTATTTTTCTCTAAAGGTGATTGGTCAGGAGCCACCCTCCAAAAGCATTAGATAAAGTTGCATTCCTACAGAGCAAAGGTGTGGTGGGCTATAACAAGAAAAAGAATTAACTCAAGGGTCCCAGGTTACAAACATTAAAGCTACTACTTACACCAATTATATTAATCAATACACTGCCAGGGACACAGCAGGTAAGGGATATGGAAACTTAGCAGCAAACCTTGGCCCAACAAGTGAAAATCCCTTCGCCAATACAATTTCTAATCAATCTTTTAACTACTCAAAAGAATCTGTGTTTAGACAGTTTAGAACATCTCCTGCCTCTCACAGTTGGGAGGCTCTTAACAATCACATGTGGCCAGAAAAACCTATTCAGGCAGGCTAGAGGATTTCCAAAGGAGTTTGTAGGTTGAAACACTGTCACACCCAGGAATTATTAACTGGAGCTGTAAGCTAACTCTTTTTTCAGAGAGAGGTAGTGGGGGACAGCCCCCCATAAAGTCAGAGGTGTAGGTGAAAGCACAAAGCAGAAAGTAGGCAGACTCTGGTTTTGGAGGTAGATGGGGGACTCCTGAGGCTCGATCCCGCCTTTGCGTATGCCGAGCCTCCTTCCTCATGACCTTTGTCATGGGCAGAGTTCCTCACGCTGGCTCCCGGCAGTGATAGAATTCCAGTTGAGCTATTCCAGATCCTGAAAGATGATGCTGTGGAATGTGCTGCACTCAATATGCAATATGCAATATGCACTCAATATGCAATATGCACTCAATATGCAATATGCCGGCTCCCGGCAAGAAGTGACAAATAGATTCAAGGGATTAGATCTGATAGAGTTCCTTGAGAACTGTGGACAGAGGTTTGTGACCTTGCACAGGAGGCAGTGATCAAGACCATCCCCAAGAAAAAGAAATACAAAAAGGCAAAATGATTGTCTGAGGAGGCCTTACAAATAGCTGTGAAAAGAAGAGAAGTGAAAGGCAAAGGAGAAAAGGAAAGATATACCCATTAGAATGCAGAGTTCCACAGAATAGCAAAGAGAGATAAGAAACCCTTTCTTAGTAATCAATAGAAAGAAATAGAGGAAAACAATAAAATGGGAAAGACTAGAGATCTCTTCAAGAAAATTAGAGATACCAAGGGAACTTTTCATGCAAAGATGGGCACAGTAAAGGACAGAAATGGTATGGACATAACAGAAGCAGAAGATATTAAGAAGTGACAAGAATACACAAAATAACAATACAAAAAAGATCCTCACGATCTAGATAATCACGATAGTGTGATCACTCACCTAGAGCCAGACTTCCTGGAATGCAAAGCCAAGTGGGCCTTAGAAAGCATCACTACGAACAAAGCTAGTCGAGGTGATGGAATTCCAGTTGAGCTATTTCAAATCCTAAAAGATGATGCTGTGAAAGTGCTGCACTCAATATGCCAGCAAATTTGCAAAACTCAGCAGTGGCCACAGGACTGGAAAAGGTCAGTTTTCATTCCAATCCCAAAGAAAGGCAATATGAAAGAATGCTCAAACTACCACACAATTGCACTCATCTCACATGCTAGTAAAGTAATGCTCAAAATTCTCCAAGCCAGGCTTGAGCATTATGTGAACTGTGAACTTCCAGATGTTCAAGCTGGATTTAGAAAAGGCAGAGCAACCAGAGATCAAATTGCCAACATCTGTTGGATCATCAAAAAAGCAAGAGAGTTCCACAAAAATGTCTACTTCTGTTTTATTGACTATGCCAAAGCCTTTGACTCTGTGGATCACAACAAACTGGAAAATTCTTAGAGGGGAATACCAGACCACCTGACCTACCTCCTGAGAAATCTGTATGCAGGTCAAGAAGCAACAGTTAGAACTGAACATGGAACAACAGACTGGTTCCAAATAGGAAAAGGAGTACGTCAAGGCTGTATATTGTCCCCCAAGAAATGCTGGGTTGGATGAAGCATAAGCTGGAATCAAGATTGCCAGGAAAAATATCAATAACCTCAGATATGCAGATGACACCACCCTTATGGCAGAAAGTGAAGAAGAACTAAAGAGCCTCTTGATGAAGGTGAAATAGGAGAGTGAAAAAGTTGGCTTAAAACTCAACATTCAGAAAACTAAGCTCCTGGCATTGGGTCCCATCACTTCGTGGCAAATAGATAGGGAAACAGTGGAAACAGTGAGAGACTTTATTTTGGGGGGTTCCAAAATCACTGCATATGGTGACTGCATCCATGAAATTAAAAGATGCTTTCTTCTTTAAGAAAAGTTATGACCAACCTAGATAGCATATTCAAAAGCAGAGACATTACTTTGCCAACAAAGGTCCATCTAGTCAAAGCTATGGTTTTTCCAGTAGTCATGTATGGATGTGAGAATTGGACTACAAAGAAAGCTGAGCACTGAAGAATGAATTCTTTTGAAGTATGATGTTGGAGAAGACTCTTGAGAGCTCCTTGGACAGCAAGGAGATCCAACCAGCCCATCCTAAAGGAAATCAGTCCTGAGCATCCATTGGAAGGACTGATGCTGAAGCTGAAATGCTAATACTTTGGCCATCTGATGCGAAGACCTGACTCAACTGAAAAGACTCTGATGCTGGGAAAGATTGAAGGTGGGAAGAGAAGGGGACGACAGGGGATGAGATGATTGGATGGCATCACCGACTCAATGCACATGAGTTTGAGTAAGCTCTGGGGGTTGATGATGGACAGGGAGGCCTGGCATGCTGCAGCCCATGGGGTCGCAAAGATTCTGACATGACTGAGCAACTGAACTTAACTGAACTGAATATTTTTGTAAAAGTGAAAATCAGTCCTGCTGCCTGTCAAGCTATAACAGACAATTTCTAACAAACATGATCAAGTGGATAGAGCAGAAAAGCTCCCTGTGTAATTTTTGCTTTCTTACCAATGACATCCCCAGTCTAGCTTCAATCCTCCTACCTTCTGAAAAAGGATTACTGACATACTCAGTTGCTGAACTTCTAGCTACTTGACATTATTCAATTCAGAGTTGGTACTTGCTTCCTCAACCTTTCCATAAAACCATTCAGCATAAGCACAAATCATATAATAGCCTCTCTCATCTCCTTTATACCTACACACCCAAGATTCTCCTTGTGTGTTCTTTCCTGCTCAACAAACTAAATACATCTAAATATATTCCTGATGTTCTTTGACTAGGGTATTGACACTTTGATCACATTCTTGCTTTCTAGAAACAAGATGTTCTAGACCCATCCTGAATTTTCCAGCAAAAACATGGGAACTACCTACTTTTTAAAGAAGATGTAGATCTTTTAGTGGGTAAAAGCAGAACAGATGAAACTCTGGCACTAGAGGCACATATGAGATTTAGTGATAAACAAAATTGCTGCTGTTGAAATTATTATTGCCATGGGCCACTTTTTTTCAACTAGAATATCTATTTCATTATACAGTTAAGAGGTCACATCAAGTTTTCCAATCTGGCATGTTTCCTTGCTGTACTTAACATTTTTAGGCTACAATTTTATTAATTGATAAGATTTTCTTCAACATGGACTTTTGAATATTTGATTGTTGTCGTCTACTGTCCTCCACCTTCAGTTCTCACCAACTGAGAAAAACAGGAGGACAAAATACAGTCTTTCTTAACAACAACAACAAAAGAAAAAGCTACCTTACAGAACATACTCTGTGGAAAAGAGAGTTTTCCTCTCCCCTACCATCCCTTGAAATGAATCCAATCATATACGTTAAATGAAAGGAAGACTGCCTGCTAGATAGGATTCCTATCAAATAGGAAGAGAAAGGGGAGGAGAAGGAGAGAAGGAGCCAAATGAGAAGTGAGATGGAAGAAAGAGGAGAGAAAGCAGAGAAAAAGAGGAACAAGAAAAAGAGAGCTATTTCCTTGTATGTAAAAGAGGGTCTATGATATCCTCTCAACAGAGGATGAGATGGTTGGATGGCATCACTGACATGATGGACGTGAGTTTGAGTAGGCTCCAGAAGATGGTGATGGACAGGGAAGCCTGGCGTGCTGCAGCCCATGGGGTTGCAAAGAGTCAGACACGACTGAGCGACTGAACTGACTGATGATATCTAAATAATTGTGTTGTCATTTGGGTTAAATTATATGCCATTTATAAGTACCAGGTATACATAAATACTCAAAATGGCAGCTGACGTGGATATTTCTCATAGAACAAGTTTGACTGTAGATTCAAATAAAGTAACACTGAACTCTTTGGGGGTCAATTTCTAGACCCAGAGGTTCTGAGCACAAGAGTATATAGCATAAAGTTTTCATATGTAGTTTCAAACATCCCTTTGGAAAAATCATCAATATATTAAAGCTTTTCCCATAGGATAGAAGAAAAAAAACTCATTCTTTTATTATCACTTCTTTTCAAAATGTAATCTAATTTTTTCAGTTACTAATAGACATAATTCAGAAAGTTGAATAGTTCTACAAGTTTGTTTTGTTTTATAAAAACAGCCTTTTGACCTGCCTCACCAACTTCCCCCTGTAGCCCCCCACCTACCATTCTCTGCTCCTTATAGGCAATTACTTTGAGTGCAAAATATTCAGATGAGTATTTTGGTATTTTCTTCCATTTTATTAAGTAATGATTATGTTAGGAATTTTTGAGGTTTCCTTTTTCATCATTGTTTATTAATTTCCTATATTAGTTTTCTTTTATATTACTGCCTCTTTTCCTAACTAAAGGCATGCCCATTTCTCCACCTGCCTGATACATATCTCATAATCCACATTATATAAATATTCAGTGTTAACATAAATGACAGTAAACAAGCTCTGTTCCAGGTGAACTTGAGGTTCTTGCTTCATCACAAAAGAATTCAGAGAATGAAGTGGTAGATAAGAAGTGAATTTATTTAGAGAGAAACACACTCCACAGACAGAGTGTGGGCCATCTCAGAAAGTGAGAGAGCCTTGAAATATGGTGTGGTTAGTTTTGGGGGGCTGGGTAATTTCATAGGTTAATGAGTGGAAGGATTATTCCAATTACTTTGGGGGAGGGATGGAGATCTCCAGGAATTGGGCCACCACCCACCTTTTGGCCTTTTATGGTTAGCCTCATAACTGTCATGGCACTGGTGTTTGTGTCATTTGGTATGCTAATATGGTACAGTGAGCATAAAATGAGGCCCAAGAATCATATAATGATGCTACTGGAAGTTAAATCTTTCCCCATCTTGGACCTAGTTGGTTCTAACCATGTCCTATTGCCATATCATTAATTTAAAAGTTGTGGCCTGCCCTCTTCCCTCCTGTTTCACTAGTAGACTGATATAGATCCAACACCTGAATGTTTTACTTGTTTGGAGAACCAAACCCTCTTCACTCTGTAATGGCTATTTTTTTCAAATCTCCACCTTCTTTACTAGATCATACTAGACCAAGCAAGAAAATGATGCCAAAACTAACCACCACCAGAGCAATTTCTTACTGGTATGCACAGGTGACTTCAACAGTGGCCATTAGAGGAGCCCATTCTTTCTTAACAGGGAGATGCCAACATGATTATGTCCCTGGAGTAGCATCTTCATGCCACGAGATTATGGATTCCATAAGAAGATTGTGGCCCTTTTTGGTAGCACAGGTAGCAATGACATCTCTGAAGATGAGGAGTCTGGGAGAGCAGGAAGCACCCAAGAGAATTATTACAAAAGTGGGGAGAGAAGCAAAGGCATGTCCTGGGAAAGGCAAATGGTTGCTGGTTTTGATGCAACATCAGCCAAAGCATTAGCCAGGGGAGCTAAGTCTCAATAAAAAAATTAACTTCTCATCTATTAAAAGGAAAACTCCTACAATTATGGGAAGGATCTACATGGTTAACACCAGGCTATGGTCATTGAAGTTTAAAGGCTCCTCTATGTTGGGAATGGTTAAATCATCCTAAAAATGATCAACCTGGTAATTATGAGACAAGGCTGGGTGCTTTATGGACTATGCCTGTAATTGCGCTTAGACAGAGTAATTGGTATGGAATTCAGTGGATTTGTGGCACTATGGCCTTGACATCTACAGGGATGATATGAAGGTGTAGCCTGGGATTCCCATGAATTTAAGGTCATACATGTTAACAAATTACAGGTAACCCCAACCAATCTACCATTGGTATGATCCCAATGGGTCAAAGATCTGTATTCTACTGGTATGACCATTTAGCAGCTTGTGTCTGTGTGTGTGCCTTTAATGGGGTTGGAGGATGTAATTGACCATATCTAAGCCTTGACAACTTTCATAAGCTTTAAATGATAGTAACTGGGCTATTCTTTGGAAGGAATGATGCTAAAGCTCAAACTCCAGTACTTTGGCCACCTCATGCAAAGAGTTGACTCATTGGAAAACACTCTGATACTGGGACAGGTTAGGGGCAGGAGGAGAAGGGGACGATAGAGGATGAGATGGCTGGATGGCATCACCAACTCTATGGACATGAGTTTGAGTGAACTCCGGGAGTTGGTGATGGACAGGGAGGCCTGGCGTGCTGCAATTCATGGGGTCACAAAGAGTCGGACATGACTGAGTGACTGAACTGAACTGAACTGAACCGGGCTATTAGCCTATTGAATTCTGAGATCTCTATGATGAGAAAGGCAGTGCTACACGACTGCAAGACCCTTGACACCTTACAGCATCTCAGGGAGATATCTGTGCTATAATTCAAACTGAATGCTGTATTTTTGTACCTGATAAATCCTTTAATGTAACACATTTGAACCACATGAAAAATCAGATTTTTGCTCTAAGTGACCCATTCCCTAGTCTTGACAATCTTTTAAAAAAAAAAAACTGGTGTAGGAGGCTCATGGCTAAAATATTTACTTTTAATTCCACTAATGTTATTAACTATACAATTTGTATTTTGCTTATTTCACAGGATTATTATTTCTTGTAATACCAAGTATATGACTGAGCCTTCAACGGAAATGATGACTAGACTTGAAGCAGTGGATCAAATGTATAGTTCGATATATGATCAATGATTGTAATAGTGTAACTCTAGAAGACAATGGCAACCCACTCCAGTACTCTCGCCTGGAAAATCCCGTGGATGGAGGAGCCTGGTAGGCTGCAGTCCATGGGGTCGTTAAGAGTCGGACACAACTGAGCATCTTCAAAATGGCAACCCACTCCAGTGTTCTTGTCTGGAGAATCCCAGGGACGGGGGAGCGTTGTGGCTTCCGTCTATGGGGTCGCACAGAGTCGGACACGACTGAAGTGACTTAGCAGCAGCAGCAGTGTGTGTAACCTCATCAAAGGCTCCTGCGTGATCAATAAACTTCATGTCAGTTTCAGTAGTGATATAAAAGACAAAGTACCATTCAAGATTGCTGTTTTCCAAAGGGAAAATCCATATTGATTCCACAACTGTGCATAATCAGCAATGCCAATACAAAGACTTATAAAAAGAAAACCTATCTCCCTAGGTTGGGGGTGTAGGAGAATTTGGTCCCCTGAGCAAAGCATAAGAAGGCAAAGAGAAACTTCTTCCTGCCTCATTTGGGGACCATCTTTCCCTAGTAGTCTTGGACAAGATCCACCCACCTACACAAAAGATGAGGTCTTTTGTGTAGATGGGGTGTCTTTGAGCCCTCATGAGATTTAATCATATATGGCCTCCCTGGTGGCTCAAATAGTAAAGAATCTGCCTGCAATGCTGGAGACCTGGATTCGATGCCTGGGTCAGGGATATCCTGTGGAGAAGGGAATAGCAACCCACTCCAGTATTCTTTCCTGGGAAATCCCATGGACAGAGGAGCCTGGCAAGCTACAGTCTGCAGGGTCACAAAGAGTCAGACACAACTGAGCAACTAACACTTTCAGTTAACTTGAAGATAATCATAAGGCTCTGGATCTTTTGAACCATAAAAATGAATAGACTGGGTTTAATATGAGACAATGAGTGAGAGGTCTATGACCAGGAGAGAGAAACCAAACATTGCAAAATGAATTACATTTTTATCAAAGTGAAAGGGAGTGTTGCTTGAAAATGTTATGAATCATCTGTTTTAGTTGGATGTGATGAAACATTGTCACTGAAGCACATTACTGCATCCACTCCCCACCAGACCCTGTACATAAAAAGTTGTATGGAGTATACACCATAAGGTTACACAGGCAAGGATAGCTTCCAAACGGGAGGAGGAGAAATGTTTTTATTCTGCTGAGTTCAATCAGTTCAGTTCAGTTTAGACACCATCAGTCCAAGGTGTTCATTGGAAGGACTGATGCTGAACCTGAAACTGCAATACTTTGACCACCTCATATGAAGAGTTGACTCATTGGAAAAGACCCTGATGCTGGGAGGGATTGGGGGCAGGAGGAGAAGGGGACAAAAGAGGATGAGATGGCTGGATCACATCACCGACTCGATGGACATGAGTTTGAGTGAACTCCGGGAGTTGGTGATGGACAGGGAGGCCTGGCGTGCTGCAATTCATGGGGTTGCAAAGAGTGGGACACGACTGAGCAACTGAACTGAACTGAACTGAACTGACGAGTATGTGTTCAGTTGCTGTCATAGCTGACTTTTTGGGACCCCCAGACTATAGCCCTCCAGGCTCCTCTGTCCATGGGATTTCCCAGGCAAGAGTACTGGAGTGGGTTGCCACTTCCTGTTCTAGAGGATCTTCCTCACCCAGGATTCGAACCCAAGTCTGTATCTCCTGCACTGGCAGGTGGGTTCTTTACCATTGAGCCACCTGGGAAGCCTAGGCTTCTAGGCAGGGAGAGGTTACACTAGGTCGCAAATTTATTGGACAAAAACAGAGTTTCCAGGAAACCTAATATAATCTAGATCACTTTTGAGATTGGAGAAGGAAATGGCAACCCACTCCAGTATTCTTGCCTGGAGAATCCCATGGATAGAGAAGCCAGGTGGGCTACAGTCCATGGGGTTGCAAGACTCAGACATGACTAAGCAACTAAACCACCACTATTTTTAAGATTATGGATTTTAGCCTTGGGGAATTCTGGTAAAATGGGAGTCTTAATGGGAAGAAAGCAAATAGAAATTGCCTGTCAAGATGCATTATTATAAAAAAGTAAGTAGGATCAAGATGCATCACCAGAGCATCTGGGCTGTAGGTTGGGTTATGGCAGGAAAAGAAGGCAAGCCTGCATACACACCATTTGGAGATCCTATAGGAATGTGTGTCTTCAACAGATTTTAGGTTTTTAGCTGAAAGAACAAGGTAGGAAAAATGATTGACTCTAGCTGCAAACAATTTGAGGCAATGTGGGAAGGGCTTGGTAGGATTTTTGTTGATTTTCACTGCTGGGTAGAATGAATGAGTCTGGTCTCATTTATGTTTTGACCCAAAAGGGTGAGTGGGAAGATGTAGATGCAAATATTTCTTAATGAACAGAGGTTATTAGAAAGAAGGTTCTGGATAGGGAAATTAAGTAAGCATGTACAAAGAATTCCTTCACAAAGGAGGGGCTTCCCATTTTACAGATCTAATGAGTAACATGGGAGAAAATGGTCTTAAGAGAAAAATATACTGGTCAGAAAAAGATTGCAGAGAAATGTCCATAGTATGAGATGATGTGATGAGAAATTTACTACTGCATTAAATATTTCAGAAGCTAATGGATTATAAGGGAAATCTTGAGTTCTTAGGTCTAAAGAAATCTAAGACTGGTCCCTAAGTCAACAGGGCACTAAATTTCAGTATCACTGAAATAAAAGAAAATAAAAGATAATGTTACTTTTTCCTGAGCTGGTCTGTTATGAAGGAGGAAACCCAAGGAGTGAAGATTTGTGGGACAAAGCTCACGTGATTCATCTTTTAACCACTGTTCAAATAACCTTCCCCTTGTTTGCCACATATTTGGGAGCACCTCTACCTCTACCCCATCACCATTTCCATCCTTCCTTTAGTTTTCCTACTCCTCTCCAGAATTTGAAATTTTTAGTTGGTAACATTAATTATCAACCATGGTTTCTGTTCTCATAATTTGGAAAACCAAGCAATATTCAGCTATGTAGCAAGTTCATTTAGTGATTTTTGACTGTCAAAGGATACCAATGGATTTATGTTGGGAGTTAAGCTAATCCCAGCTTAGCTGTGGAAGCAGCATTGAGCACAGCATGAAAGTCTATGCTTGTTCCATGTTTCATAGTCAGCTGCCCTTCCTCTTCCCTTTGCTCATGGTGGGGCAGTAAGCTGTCAGAAGTGGGGGCAGGACAAAGACACTGGCTTCCAGGCTCAGTAATTTCTAATGCATCATTGCACGCACAAGTTGGTCATATCAGAGCACATGTAAGTCTCTAATTCTTCTTGAAACTTCTGACACTTTTTTCTGGTTGTAAATGAATACTAAATTTCTAAGTAAATTTCCTGCAGTCCAGGTGGCATAGAACCTGTTGTGACTCTAGACAGGAGTGTCATTTAGATGTCAACATATCTAAAGTAAAAGGAAGTAGCTTGGCATAAGTTTTAGGTGATGCCTGAGACATGGAGTTTTCAAACAAATGGTTGTTTGGCCCTGAAAACAGCGTGACGAAGTTCTGCAGAGAAGTGTAAGACATCCGTCTGGGGGACCATGGAGGTGGAGTGGGGAGTGCTAATGCTTGAAGCCGAAGATAATAACTCATCATTTGGCCAAGTTGGGAGCTATAGGAAGGCCATTTTAACCATATCCACATATCCTTGGAATCTTAATATTACTCTTACTTTTGGGTGGAGCCTGGAATTTATATACTACTTTTAGTGTTAGTGAAAGTGTTAGTTGCTCAGTCCTGTCCTACTCTTTGTGACCCATGAATTGCAGCCCACCAGGCTCCTTTGTCCATGGAATTCTACGGGCAAGAATATTGGAGTGGGTTGCCATTCCCTTCTCCAGGGAATCTTCCTGACCCAGGGATTGAACCCAGGTCTCCTGGAGTACAGGCAGATCCTTCACTATCTAAGCTACCAGGGAAGTCCACTTTGGTTGTTTGCTTATTTTTTCATTATCAGTCCAAGTAAGAGTTCCACTAAGTTTCAAGGACTAGAGATATCACCTACTACATCATTCAAAATATCTTCATGGAGGTACCACTTATCATTTGTTAAGGAACTGACATGATGTGGCCATGGTGAATACCTAAAATATTGTGGTTCCTTTTGGAGAAGCAACACTTCCATCAGTCCTTTCCCCACATACTCCAACATAGAAAAAGAATTCAAATGTCCACAGAAACGGAGAACAAATTCCTTGAGCACAGAGGTCCCCAACAATCTTAGTACTTGGTCCACTTCAGAGGTTATAAGACTCTGAGCACTCAATAAGTCTAGTTTTAAAACACTCTTGGCTGGCTATAGAGTATGTGATGTAGTGAGTTCATTCCAGGGACAAGAGATTACCCTGAACATGGGAACTGGCCAAGGCTTATCTCCTGAATCCATAATGATCCTCCCAAAATTAAGCATCCATAATGATCCCACATCTGCCCTGAGGTGGGGCCACCTAATATGATTTATGTAGAATTCCAATTAGATCTGTTAGGGAGAGAGCCGAGAAGGCAATGGCACCCCACTCCAGTACTCTTGCCGGGAAAATCCCATGGACAGAGGAGCCTGGAAGGCTGCAGTCCATGGGGTCGCTGAGGGTCAGACACGACTGAGCGACTTCACTTTCACTTTCATGCATTGGAGAAGGAAATGGCAACCCACTCCAGTGTTCTTGCCTGGAGAATCCCAGGGACAGGGGAGCCTGGTGGGCTGCCGTCTATGGGGTCGCACAGAGTCGGACACGACTGAAACGACTTAGCAGCAGCAGCAGCAGGGGGGGAGCAATGTCTGCCAAGTACCCAAGACAAGACAATGGTCAGCATCTTCCTGTCTTTAGTTAATCAAGCTGTCATTTGAAGGTGTTCATAAAAAGGAAAGTACAAACTGGGCAGCTATGAGGGTACCAACACTCACAGACATTACCTCCTTCACGTTTGTGAGCTCTGGAGCAGTTATTCTCAAGACTGGCTCTACAATGAAATAATGCAATCAACTGAGAACTTTTTAAAACATTTGAAGACACCTATTACAAAATAAAGTGTAACACAAGGACTTCCCTGGTGGTCCAGAGGTTAAGAATCCTCCTGCCAACGCAGGGGACACAGGTTCTATCCTTGGTCCAGGAAGATCCCACATGCTGAGGAGCAACTAAGCCAGTATGATACAGCTACTGAAGCCCACACACTCTAGAGCCTGTGCTCTACAAGAGCAGCCCCTGCTCGCTGCAACTAGAGAAAGCCCACATGCAGCAATGAAGACCCAGCACAGCCAAAAATAAATAAATATTTCTTTCAAAAAAGCATACCCGTGGTAATGGGTCCTAATGGAGAAAAATAAAGATCACACCAAACATCAATTAAGTGAGGATTCCTAAAGGTAAGGTAATTATAATATGCAATCAAGGTTCATAATTCATCTCTCTGGGCTAGTTTTCAACCCTGGCATTACATGAGAACTATCCGGGCATTGATAAAAATGTAGACATGGACCCTACATATCCAAGGATTTAAGGTTGAGACACAGGCATTTTTTTTTAATTCCTCAGATGATTATTATAAGCAGCCAAGATTGACAGTCATTGACTAGAGAAAATTCCAAGAAGGGTAAGTGGCCAGGGTTGGTGATGCGTGTATTCAAGGAGGCCTTCAGGACACTACACAAGTCTAGAGACAGTCTTGGACTCTAAAACCTCAGCTCAGAAAGAACTCAAGAAAATCAAGTTCCCTTCACTCTGCACAAACCAACCCACACCTGGGCTTTACCTGCCAAAGCTAATCCTCCTTAGGTAGAGTGGTTAGGAGGCTGAGGCAAACTCAGCCATTCTGCCTTGGCCTAGATATAATTAGTTCAATCTTGGCCTGAATGTTTATTTCAGTTAAAATAATAAGGGGCTTATATACTGATATTGGAGAAGGCAACGGCACCCCACTCCAGTACTCTTGCCTGGAAAATCCCATGGATGGAGGAGCCTGGTGGGCTGCAGTCCATGGGGTCGCTAAGAGTTGGACACGACTGAGTGACTTCACTTTCACTTTTCCCTTTCATGCATTGGAGAAAGAAATGGCAACCCACTCCAGGGTTCTTGCCTGGAGAATCCCAGGGACAGGGGAGCCTGGTGGGCTGCCGTCTATGGGGTCGCACAGAGTTGGACACGACTGAAGCAACTTAGCAGCAGCAGCAGCATACTGATATTACATTTAATTTTGTTGTTAGTCAGTCGCTAAGCCATATCCGACTCTTTGTGACCCCATGGACTGCAGCACGCCAGGCTTCCCTGCCCTTCACTGTCTCCTGGAGTTTTCTCAGACTCTGTCTATTGAGTCGGTGATGCTGTCTAACCATCTCATCCTCTGCATTTAACTACCTTTCCTTTTTTCTTTTCTCTTTTTTTATTTATTGCTGTGCTGGGTCTTTGATGTTGTGTACAGGCTTTCTCCAGTTGTGGTGTGAGGGCTTCTCCTTGTAGTGGCTTCTCTTATTGCAGAGCATGGGTTCTAGGTATTCAAGCTTCCATAGTTGTAGCACTCGGTCTCAGTAGCTGCAGCACTTGGGCTCTAGAGCGCAGGCTCAGTAGTTGTGTCACACGGGCTTAGTTCCCCGAGGTATGTGGGTTCTTTCTGGGCCAGGAATCAAACCTGTGTCCCCTACATTGGCAGGTGAATTCTTAACCACTGAGTCATCAGAAAATTCTTTAACTACCTTTCTTATTAAAAGTGTGAGTCTAGCCTCTAGACTGGAGAAGGCAATGGCCACCCACTCCAGTACTCTTGCTTGGAAAATCCCATGGACAGAGGAGCCTGGTGGGCTGCAGTCCATGGGGTCGCTAAGAGTCAGACACGACTGAGCGACTTCACTTTCACTTTTCCCTTTCATGCATTGGAGAAGGAAATGGCAACCCACTCCAGTGTTCTTGCCTGGAGAATCCCAGGGATAGCAGAGCCTGGTGGGCTACTGTCTATGGGGTCACATAGAGTTGGACACGACTGAAGTGACTTAGCAGCAGCAGCCTCTAGACTCCAGCACAGATTCTGGCCATGATTTTTTGCATGATAAAATCACAGATGAAAAAGTTGACAGATACACATGGCTTTTCATCAAAAGCCCCCAGTAGAGGTTTCTGAATGTCTCTTACCTTATTATTCGGTTCCAGGTGTTCAGTGATGAATGATCTGTCCTTCTGCTGCTGGCTGGTGCACCCCTACCAGCCTCAACCACAGCTGTCAAAGAAAATGGAGCTTGGCATTGCATTTGGCTTGGCTTTGCCAGAGGCACATTATTGTGTTAAGTACAAGCATCTGAATTGAGAGATCCCTCCTGACATGAAAAACCACTGAATTCAGAGAATTTCACTTGGCAAACAAAACATAGACTTACAGGTAACCGAGGTGGAAAGTACCATTCCTTTGAGTTCACGGGTCCTACAGGCACCCATGAATATATCTGGAGGGGATTACAAAGGGAAGAGCACCAAGACCATTGTCAAATGTACATGAGACACCCTTAAGAAAGTGATTTCTTTTAAGAATATGAGAGCCTTTATTATGTATGTGAGGAGAGAGTGAAATTTGACCATTGGTATAATCTAATTTTATCCTCAAAAGTGAATGAAGTCTGGCGAATCTTGGGTTTCACATACTGAGTTAGTAATAGAATGGAATGCCTAATGAAGGCTCCAGAATCCAAGCGTGATAGTCTAATTCCTGAACCATGAGCCAACAGCACCTGTAGATGTTGTAGCTTAGCCTTCATCCTCAGAAAGGAATTAATGATTCACCTTCTGGACTCTAAAGAACCACTTATGCATTCTAACTAAATAAGATGGCCCAGGTTATAGCAGTTGGAAGCCCAGAGAAATAGAAATTATTCTGTAATACAGCAGAAAATCCTCCCAGAATAAATTTCTTATTCATCATCAGAGATTCACCCTGAGGAGAAATAAAAACACATGAACATAAGGATATGGAAGCACATATATCTTCTTGTTGTTGTTGTTCAGCTGTTAAGTTGTGTCTGACTCTGCAATCCCATGGACTGCAGCATGCCAGGCTTCCTGTCCTTCACTATCTCATGGAATTTATTCAAACTCATGTCCATTGAGTCAGTGATGCTATCTAACCATCTCATTCTCTGCCAGCCCCTACTTCTTTTGCCTTCAATTTTTCCCGTCATCTGGGTCTTTTCCAATGAGTCAGCTCTTTGCATCAGGTGGCCAAAGTATTGGAGTTTCAGCTTCAGCA
The DNA here is from genome assembly GCF_027580195.1 of Bos mutus. Classification (NCBI taxonomy): domain Eukaryota; kingdom Metazoa; phylum Chordata; class Mammalia; order Artiodactyla; family Bovidae; genus Bos; species Bos mutus. The sequence goes on from NC_091627.1 coordinate 56,252,462, forward strand.
ACAATCCTTCCAATGAATATTCAGGGTTGATTTCCTATCAAGTAGGAATGGTAAGTGTGTGTGTATCTATAGGTACACACATATGCATTACGGATCATTTGCTAATGCTACCACAGTAAAGATTTTTTAAGTTAATATTTTAATAATCTCATTTAACATTCCAATTAAATTTGTAGAAAAAAATAAACTTCAAAAGGGTATGATTTTTTATTAACTTGGATTTCCACTCTTACTTTATTATGATGTACTTGTCTTAGTTTTTCTGTGGAAAGTATGATAAGATGGTGTAATGAATAAGATAACAACATCAATGACTATAATGATATCTGACCACGCTAGGATGTTCTACAATACATGAATGCATGCTGTATATCTTGCTTAAGCATAATCCTAGTAACTCAGTACATAACTGAATGCTCAACTTGTTTGGAAATCTGATTCTGTGTAGTTTTCAAATTCATCACATGTGCTATTCTTCTGTTTCACTAAAAGGGTTTTTAAAACCCAATCAAAAAATTTCTATTTGGTTTGAGTGCCATCATTTGATTTTGAGCTTGAGAGTTGTGAATATTTTATTTAATATTGGCTTCTTGAATGACTTTCTTGCCACTCTCAAATTCTGTTCAGTTCAGTTCAGTTCAGTTCAGTCGCTCAGTCATGTCCGACTCTTTGTGACCCCATGAATCGCATTACGCCAGGCCTCCCTGTCCATCACCAATTCCCAGAGTTCACTCAGACTCATGTCCATCGAGTCAGTGATGCCATCCAGCCATCTCATTCTCTGTCATCCCCTTCTCCTCCTGCCCCCAATCCCTCCCAGCATCAGAGTCTTTTCCAATGAGTCAACTCTTCGCATCAGGTGGCCAAAGTACTGGAGTTTCAGCTTTAGCATCATTCCTTCCAAAGAAATCCCAGGGCTGATCTCCTTTAGAATGGACTGGTTGGATCTCCTTGCAGTCCAAGGGACTCTCAAGAGTCTTCTCCAACACCACAGTTCAAAAGCATCAATTCTTTGGTGCTCAGTTGTCTTCACAGTCCAACTCTCACACCCATACATGACTACTGGAAAAACCATAGCCTTGACTAGACGGACCTTTGTTGACAAAGTAATGTCTCTGCTTTTGAATATGCCATCTAGGTTGGTCATAACTCTCCTTGCAAGGAGTAAGCGTCTTTTAATTTCATTCTGTTAACAGGAACTAAAATAAACTTCATTTGATTTCTTGAAAATTACACTGACTGTCCAGTTGAATTTTAAAGTTTAGTAGGTAAAAAAGAAGAGAAGGAAGATATACATAATTGAAATATTGTGAATTGCAGACTGGTATTTTGCAGAAATAAATTGTCAAGTATTGTATGCTTTAAATCAATTCATTGTGTACTATTTTCTGTAAAAAGATATTGTATTTTTTCACTGTTATATTATTTTTTAATATTTGCATAACTTTTAGACAGTTAATTTTTAAAGCAATATTTCTATTTTCAAACATTTGTAAATAATTGAAATTTTCTTAGTTTCTCCTGCTAATTTTTCACTTAAAGTAAAAACAAATACAAGTCTTTGTATTAAACATATTGTATATATAACATTTGATTTTAAAGGTTACTGCATAATTAATATTTTCTTTCTTATTCCTGAAGCAGGAGAATAAAGTTTTGTGTTTTGGTGCAAGATAATTCACCAATTTGTACAGTTTACATTTTCTATCACTTGTATATATGTTTTTTGTTCAATGTAAATATTTTATTGAGGTATAGTTGATGCACAATATTATATAAATTTTTACATCTTTATATAAGGTGTACAGAAGAGTGATTCACAATTTTTAAAGGTTATACTCCACTTATAGATATTATAAAATAGTTGCTATATCCTCCTGGTTGTACAATATACCTTTTTAGCTTATTTTATACCAAATAGTTTGTACCTCTTCATCCCCTATCCCTATATTGCCCATCCCCACTACCATCTCCCCACGGGTAACCACTAGCTCATTCTCTATATCAGTGAGTCTGCTTCTTTTTTGTTACATTCACTAGCTTGTTGTAATTTTTAGATTCCACGTATAAGTGATATCATACAGTATTTATCTTTCTCTGTCTGACATTTCACTTAGCATAATACCCTCCAAGTCCATCCATGTTGTTGCAAATGGCAACAGTTAATTATTTTATGACCAAGTAGTTCCATTGTAAATATATACCACACCTTATTCATCTGTTGATGGACTCAGGCTGCTTCCATGTCTTGACAATTGTAAATAATGCTGCTATGAACAATTGGGGTGCAGGTATATGTTTGAATTAGTGTTTTTGTTTTGTTCAGCTATATACCCAGGAGTAGAATTGCTGGGTCATATGGAAGTTCTACTTTTAGTTTTTTGAGAAACTTCAATATTCTTTTCCACAGTGGTTGCACCAATTTTCATTCCCATCAAGAGTGTATGGGGGTTACCTTTTCTCTACATCCTCAACCAACATTTGTTATTTGTATTCTTTTGACTACCAGTAATTCATGCAATTCATTGTATATTATTTTCTACAAAAATACGTTTTAAAGGATAGGTCTATCAGCAAAATAAATGTAAATGAACATGAGAAGTTATTTCCCAATATTTAAAACACATAAAACAAATAAATTTTAAAAATTTATAAGCAGTTCAAATTATAGAGATTTGCTTTATATCTTTATATTTGAACTCAAAATAATCATGTAATCTCCACAAAGACTTGACCTTGATTGTTCTTATCACCTGTGTGTACTCAGTATGTAACACAGAGTCCGACATATCAGTTCAGTTCAGTTCAGTTCAGTCGCTCAGTCATGTCTGACTCTTTGTGACCCCATGAATCGCATTACGCCAGGCCTCCCTGTCCATCACCAACTCCCAGAGCTCACTCAGACTCACGTCCATCGAGTCAGTGATGCCATCCAGCCATCTCATCCTCTGTCATCCCCTTCTCCTTCTGCCCCCAATCCCTCCCAGCATCAGAGTCTTTTCCAATAAGTCAACTCTTTGCATGAGGTGGCCAAAGTACTGGAGTTTCAGCTTTAGCATCATTCCTCCCAAAGAAATTCCAGGGCTGATCTCCTTCAGAATGGACTGGTTGGTTTTCCTTGCAGTCCAAGGGACTCTCAAGAGTCCAACATATAGCAGATGCCTAATAAATGTTTGTTAACCTCAAAGATTAACCATTTTTGAAAGGTGAATTTATTTTTAAAGATGTAAATTCTATTTTTTCAAGCTTTGAAAAGTAAAGACCAAAATAACTTTTACATACATTCATAATTTAAACTGAGCTAAAATGCAATTAAAGACCAAAATTTGAACTACCAGGATGTTACCAGTCACTGCAGAGTGACAGCAACACAGGTACTTGCTGTATTATCTGAAAGTTGAGGTTGTTTTGTCTGTATATTCCAAAATTATAACCTAATATTTTCCATGACTTTTAAAGAATTTAATTTTGTATTTGATTCTTCTTTCCAATAACTATTTTTTCTTGATGTCTTTTCTCTACTACAAATTGTATCTAGTCAGAAATAACTTTACTTTGCTCCCAAAGGACCAGAATAGCTTTACATCATAAAACAAATTTAAAATGATATCATCAATACTGATCAGACCTTTGTATTATTTTATTAGAATCAGTGATGAAAATGTACTTCTATTAAATCTTTTCTAGTAAATCATATTGATTTATTATTTTTCCACCCATGGAAAGTGACATTGTTAATGAAGACTATTTCTTTTAGTTTGGCAGGCAACATGAAACCATTTGCCATCTTTGATTAGGAAATTAGTACAGGAAAAATCCTATGTGTGTGATGGATGTGGGAAGTCTTGCCAGACAACCTTTGCCACTACTTATTTCACCTGGTTTATAGAACATTTTATACATTCAAAAATTAACATCAAGAAAGAGGTTTGAAATCTAGGGACTGTGATAACCTTTCTGGCCAGAAAATTTCCTCAAAGTCTGTTCTACATCCTCTACAATACACAAAAGGCATTTCAAACACCACATCTAAAACCAAGTTTTGATTTACCACCAAATCTGCTCCTTCTGTCTTTCTGTTAGTAAATGACATCTGCATTTGACAAATTGCTCAGGTCCCAAAACAGAGGGTAACCTCTTAATCACTACATCCAATCCAACCACAAATTTTATTTGCTCTACCTTCTAAATAGAACCAGAATTGGCCATTTCTTATCTCCTCTATAGCCAACCCACTCCAGTACTCTTGCCTAGAGAATTCCATGGACAGAGGAGCCTGGTGGTCTGCTGTCCATGGGGTCGCACAGGGTGGGACATGACTGAAGTGACTTAGCATGCATGCATGCATTGGAGAAGGAAATGGCAACCCACTCCAATATTCTTGCCTGGAAAATCCCAGGGACAGAGAAGCCTGGTAGGGCTGCTGTCCATGGGGTCGCACAGAGTCAGACATGACTGAAGTGACTTAGCAGCAGCAGCTATAGCCAAAGTCTAATCCTCTCTCATTTCTCACCTGCCATCACTCACCTGCCCTATTGCAATAGCCTCTTGACTCCAATCCACATTGTTTTACTCAATTGAAAACTTTTTCTTCTTCCAGCTTTGTTCTGGCTCGGGTTCAGTTAAAAAAGAATCCTCAGTATTGGTGCCTTCATTCATTTCCACCTTGTTGGTCTGTTTCTCCTCCCACACTCTCTGTGTTCTGTCACCCCCAGAATCACTAGTAGTAATAGTGTTACTGAGTCCAAGCTCACACTGCTCACTGCTGCTGCTAAGTTGCTTCAGTCGTGTCCGACTCTGTGCAACCCCATAGATGGCAGCCCACCAGGCTCCACCGTCCCTGGGATTCTCCAGACAAGAACACTGGAGTGGGTTGCCATTTCCTTCTCCAGTGCATGTAAGTGAAAAGTGAAAGTGAAAAGTGAAAGTGAAGTCACTCAGTCGTGTCTGACTCTTAGCGACCCCATGGACTGCAGCCCATCAGGCTCCTCCGTCCATAGGATTTTCCAGGCAAGAGTACTGGAGTGGGGTGCCATTGCCTTCTCCGATACTACTCACTACACAGGCCCATAAATCACAAGACTAGTTGTTGGAGCAAGGAATAGCAACTTTATTTGGAAGGCCAGCAGACTGAGAGAATGGTGGCCTAGTGGCCCAAGGGACCATCTTATCTAAATTAGAATTCAGACTTCCTTTATACTAAAGGGGAGGAGGTGTGGCTGGGTTGTGGCAAACTTCTTGGTGCAGGAATCCTTTGTTCTTGCAGCTGTCCATATAAGTCTGGTCCCAATGCTTCTATAAGCCTCAAACAACATAAATATTATTTTCCATTTTGCAACTTTTTAATTTCTCTATGAAGGGAAAAGCATTATCCCTTTAAAGATCAGAGCCTTGAGAATGAGCTATCATGTAAATCTCAGGCTATAGGCAACATTATTTTACAAAAGGTACAGAGTCAGCATGCCTGAGCACAGGCAACAGAACACATGAGTTAGAGCTAAAGGAACAGATCCAGCTACGGGTGGTCCAGTGGCTAAGACTCTGCACTTCCAATGCAGGGGACATGGGTTCTATCCCTAGTCAGATAACTAGATCCCATATATTGCAACTAAGAGTCCATGTGCAACAGCTATAAGATCTTGAAACAACGAAGATGGAAGATCCCTCGTGCCATAACTAAGACCCATTGGAGCCAAATAAATACATTTTTTAAAAGGAATAGATCACATATGGAGTTGGGTTTCTTCTTCTGTTACAATAGGAAAAACATGCGAAGAGGCTCTCACATTACTCTCCAAAAATCAAAAAGATTTGACCCTTACTGTAAAGCAATTATCATTCAATTAAAAATAAATAAATAAAAAGGTTTGATCCAAATGCTATTTACTTTCCAGATATAAACACAGAAGCAGCTGGATTATTTTGTCTTCTAACCTCCCAGTGTGCCCCTCATAGAAATAATGTCCAAAAAGACAGACAAGCTGAAGAAAGAAAATGATCAATGTCAGACAGAAAAGAGAAATAAATATAAAATATGGTTTTGAGTAGTGGTCATTTCTCAAAATAAAATAAAACATAATGAGATAAAGAGTTACTCAAGTTATTCAAGGAGAGAAGGTGATTGGATCAAACAAAGAAGGTACAATTTTAGAAAGAAAGCCCAGGACCTTGTGATTTGAGTCAGGACAACAGGTGCCATCAGAAGTCTGATACAGGTGGATAAGGGTAAGAAATGAAGATAAAGCAGGTTGCTATTCTTGCAAGGGAAGGAAATTTGGGGAGATTGCCAAGGAGATTTGCTTCCATACTGTGCTTGGACAGCAAAGATTAGAAGCCAGATTGCAGGAGTTAAGAAAAAGTATTAATTAAGTCTAATTACAGACTAGATGCATATAGGATTTCAGTATGATTTGATAGAGAAAGGAATGAGCACAAATAGGAGGCAGATTTTAAAAAAGTAGCAGAGTCAAGCACTTCCCTGTTTTTAATGGTCTTGTAAATTTCTGAATAGGTAAGAAACTAACCATATAAATATGGGGACCTGGGGATAGTATGGAGTGAGTTAGGATTCAGGATAGTGAAGGTTTTATGAGGTACGGAGGGAAGGGATTCAGAGTCCCAGTGAAAAGAAGAACATAAATAAAGAGAGAAATTCCTTTTCCTGATAACAGAGGGAAGTGCAGAAAATAGACTTGGGGAGAGTGTTCTGGGAGAGAATGACAGCTGGCTTGGGTCTTGGGCAAAAGGAGAGATTTTCAAGAGGATTAGCCCCATCCCCCCGTGCCTGAGTTTCCTCCTGTCTACAATGAAGCCTAAATGGCACCCACTTCACACTGTAGTTGTGATGATTAAACCTGTTCATGTGTAAAGAGGATAAGAACTGTAACTGATACAAAGTAACCTCTCAATGCATGTTAGTTTTTATTATTCAGTTCCATAGCTTTCCACATCTGCAAAATAATTCTTTCTGCCTAACAATTAATGGCTAGATAGAAGAGTCTTACCATTGACAAATTATTCTAGTGAAAACTATCCCACTTGTTTTTCTGCACAATTCAATTTAGATGCCAAGCAACATCATTTTCATATTGTACAGATGAGGAAACTAAGCTTTCAAACCAACTTGTCACGTTTCATGCAGCACAGTCACAGTCCAAACTCAAGTGTTCTGAACCTCAAGTTCTATTGTCTGGGCACTAAACTCCCTTTCTGAATATAGGAGAACTTCTGAACAGATCTTCACACTCCCCACAAAATTTCTGCCTCTGTCTGTCAGAGGCAGAAGGATGATTTCCTTAGTTCTAGCCCTTCTTGAGGGAAAGAATTCAGTCAAGAGGTATAGAGCAGTTTTAAGTAGCAAGAGTTTTATTAACAAAAGCAGAAGTATGTTCCTAATAAAAAATGAGAGTGGGCTGCCTGGAAACTAGAAGTGGCCCTGCAATGTGATAGGGTTGTGTTTTTTAGAGTGGTGGTCCCTCCCTCTGTCATGCATTACTTGACAGACAAATTGATTGACAGCTTTAGGTTATATAACTTTTCTCCTAATGCTCAGGCACTTACCCATAAGCACCCAAGCAAAATCCATAGGTTAGGGGGTGGGGAGAGGAGGGAATCACAATGCTAATTTATTACAAATACAGCATAATGAACTTTGGGTTACCTTGAGTCACCTTTGAGGTCTTAGTGCACCTGCACCAACCTGGGCTGGTGGTTTTATCTTGCTTGGTCCGGATAAGGCTGGAAACTTTGTGGTGGTTCTTGACCACAAAAGGGAGGATCTCGGGATGTGTTCTGATCATCCAGTGTGGGAGGGAAAGACTAACCATCCAGGATGGAGCAAGACCCATTCATGTCTGACCAGCTACCTAACACTATGACTAATTGTCGTCACCATCAGACCAAAGATTTTTAAACAACTCAACTTCAATAAGTAAGTCCTTCATGTCCCTTGCCTGTTTCTAAAAGAATGTAAAAAGAGAGCCCTTCATATGATCAAAATGTGGTAGTCCAAACTCCAAAGTATCATGCCCACCTTCAAGGCAAGAATAAGGGAGGAAATGACAGAAGCGCCACCTGCTGTTTTAAACAGTAAAACAAAAGCTTCCCTGAAGTTCTCACAGCATCTTTATTTACATCAGAACGAGGTCACACGACCTAATCTTCACGACCTAGGGCTGGGCACATGGTCATCCCAAGCAGTCAGATCATCCCACACTGGCGATAAGAAGAGGGAATGAATATTGGGCAAACAGTTAACAGTGCCAGCAGCAAGGTTACAGGATTCCCCAAATTGGCAGAAGGAGGAGAGCCAGGTTCAACAGAAGTAACCTGTAAGAGAACAAGAAATGAGGACAATAATACACTGACAACCAGGTCTTATCAAGAAATGAGGTTATTCTAAGAACTTGGAGAGACGGCAGGGTTGTCCCATTAATATTTAATTTCTTGCTAACACAAGTTTGAAGCTACACTTAATTTTATTTGTGAAATAGAATAGCATGAGCTTTTCATAGGAATACCAGATAACTGAGAGAACTGAACATCACCAAAGAACATGACACTTGGGCTGCATACCCAACTGTCTTTATATGGACATCTGTGTGATCCTGGGAAATCACCTTATGACTGGTATCCTTATGAAAAGAGGAAATTTGGACTCAGAGACACACATGGGGAGATCACCATGTGAAGACAAAGGCAGAGATTTCGGTGGTGCATTTAAAAGCCGAAGATTGCCAGCAAACCCCCAGAAGTGGGACTTCCCTGGTTGTCCAATGACTAAGACTCCAAGCTCCCAAGGCAGGGGACCCAAGTTCAATCCCTGGTCAGGGAACTAGATCCCACATGCTGCAACTAAGAATTCACATGTTGCAACAAAGATCAAAGATCCCGTGTGCCACAACTGAAATCCAACACAGCCAAATACATAAATAAAACCACTTCAAGTAATCATTAAAAACAAATGAACTAACAAAAACAAAAGCTGAGGAGACATTCTCCCTGGAATAGAATCTTCCTCTTAACTCTCAGTGGCTTCCCTGGTGGCTCAGTGGTAAAGAACCCACATGTCAATTCAGGAGACATGGGATCAATCCCTGGATCAGGAAGATCTCTTGGACAAGGAAATGGCAATACACTCCAGTATTCTAGCCTGGGAAATCCCATGGACAGAGAAGCCCAGTGGGCTACAGCCCATGGGGTCACAAAGAGTCGGACACGGCTGAGCACACACATTCAACCCTCAGTAGCAACCAACCCTGCTGACCCCTCGTGCTTGGGCCTCTCACCTCCAGAACTGTTTTTTAAGCCAGACAATCTGTGATGCTTTGATACAGCAGCCCCAAGGAACAAATCCGCCTATATTTGAAGCTTTGGGACCAACAAAAAAGCAGTAATTTCACTCAGTTCAGCCTACACACTGGAGACAGAGATGGCAAACCACTCCAGTATTCTTGCCTAGAGAATCCTGTGGACGGAGGAGCCTGGTGGGCTGCTGTCCATAGGGTTGCACATAGTCCAACACGACTGAAGCGATTTAGCAGTAGCACCAGCAACCTACATAGAAGAAAAGAGACTGTTGGATTCTCCCTCTCCTCACCCCCAGCAGAGCCAGGCTTTAGTCTCTGGAGAAAGACAGGAGGTACTTCCAAACTCTTGTATGTTTGAGTTACAAACATACAATCTGAACTCAAGCAGATTAAAGATAAACAACTGCTATTTTAGCTGGTGGCGATTCATTTCATGATTTCGTGAATCTCAGCAGCGGCTATGTGGCAGGGAGAGGCTGGAGGAAGTATAGGCTTCTGAGAGGAAGACCAATTTGAGTCAAGATTGACAAGCCCAGGACGTTTGCTGAGTATAAATAACTGTCGGGGAGAGGGGATGATGCCTGAGGAGGCTACAGAGTCTCCAATTTGTAATTCTGAAGAGCACTCCTCCTCGATTTCACATGCCTCGACTGCACTGGCGAAGTTTAAATGGTAAACTTAAGAATCAGAGTCTATGAAAAGATAAGCCACAAACTGTGAGAAAATATTTTCAAATCACATATCGAATAATCAACTCGTATCCAAAAATACATAAAGAACTTTCAACACACTATAATAAGAAAACAAACAATTCAGCTTTTTAAAACATTGGCAAAAAATTTGAACAGGCATCTCACCAAAGATATATGAATTTCAAATAAACGAAAAGATGCTCTGCATCATTAGTCATTAGGGAAATGCAAAGCAAAACCATAATATATCACTTCACAACTACTAGAGTGACTAAATTGGTTTTTTGTCTTTTCTTTGTAATTGAAGTGTAGTTGATTTACAATGCTGTGTTAGTTTCAGGTATAAAGGAAAGTGATTCAGTTTTACATATACTGCTGCTGCTGCTAAGTCGCGTCAGTCGTGTCCGACTCTGTGCAACCCCATAGACGGCCGCCCAGCAGGCTCCCCCGTCCCTGGGATTCTCCAGGCAAGAACACTGGAGTAGGTTGCCATTTCCTTCTCCAATGCATGGAAGTGAAAAGTGAAAAGTGAAAGTGAAGTCACTCAGTCGTGTCTGACTCTTAGCGACCGCCTGGACTGCAGCCCACCAGGCTCCTCTGTCCATGGGATTTTCCAGCCAAGAGTACTGGAGTGGGGTGCCATTGCCTTCTCCCTATACATATACATGTATATATAAATCCATTCTTTTTCACATTCTTTTCCATCATCAGTTATTACAAAATACTGAGTGTAGTTCCCTGTGCAATACAGTAAGCCCTTGTTGTTTATCTATTTTATATACAGTAGTGTGTATATATTCATCTCAAACTCCTAATTTATCTCTCCCCCCTTTCCCTTTGGTAACCATAAATTTATTTTCTATGTTCGTGGATCTACTTCTGTTTTTTTAAATAAGTTCATTTGTATCTTTTTTTTAGATTCTACATATAAACAATATCATATGCTATTTGTCTTTGTCTCACTTCACTTAGTATGATAATCTCTAGGTTCATCCATATTACAACAAATGACATTACTTCATTCTTTTTATGGTTGAGTGATATTCAATTGTGTGTATGCACCACATCTTCTTTATCCATTTATCTGTCAATGGACATTTAGTTTGCTTCCATGTCTTGGCTATTGTAAATAGTGCTGCTATGAACACTGGGGTACATGTGTCTTTTCAAATTATAGTTTTCTCCAGATATATGCCCAGGAGTGGCGTGGCTAAAATTTAAAAGACCAATCATACCAAGTGTTGGGTAAGATACAAAGCAATTAGAACTCTCATACACTTCTGGTAGGAATGTTCAAATGGTGCAACTCCTTTGCAAAATAAATTCAGCAATTTCTTAAAAAGCTAAATATGTACTGGCCTAACAATGCAGCATTCCACTCCTAGGTATATCCTTGAGATGAAAGAAAGCATATGTCCACACAAAGGCTTGTTCACGAATGTTCATTGAAGCTCTTATTCATAATAGCAAAAACCTGAAAGCAACCCAAATGTCCATCAACAGCTGAACACATAAACAATTTGTTACATAGCTAATCAATGGATACAACTTATAAATAAACCATTAATACATAATTAATACATTAAGCAATAAACCATTAATACATGCAACTAGATGGATAAATCTCAAAATGATTATGCTGAGTAAAAGTAGTCCAACAAAAAAGGGAACATACTGTATTAATCAGCTTGAATAAGACTCTAAAAAATGCAAACTCATCTGTAGTAACAGAAAGCAGATCCATAGTTGCCTAGGGATGAAAAGGGACTGGGGAGGGGTAAGAGGAAGTGATTATAAAGGGACATGAAGAAACTTTTGCCGGTGATAAATAATGTTCATCATCTAAACCATGGTGATGGTTTCAGGGGTATTTATTATATCAAAACTTATCAAATGTTACCTTTTAACTATATACAGCTTATTGTATAATATAGCTTCCCAGGTTGTGCCAGTGGTAAAAAATCCACCTGCCAATGCAGGAGACTCAAGAGACATGAGTTCAAACCCTGGATCAGGAAGATCCCCTGGAGGAGAAAATGGCAACCCACTCCAGTATTCTTGCCTGGAAAATGCCATGAATAGAGGAGACTGCTGGGCTACAGTCCATGGATCAGAGTCAGACACGACAGCAGGTATGCCAATGCCTACTACATGTTATTCCACAATAAAGCTGTTTTTTGTTTTTTTTTTTTAAAACTAAGAAAAAAAGAATTATATTAAACTGAGATTTTTACGTTCACCCTTTGCTTCTTTAAAAAAAAATATTTTGGAGTGCTTTAAAACAAAAGACACATAGAAAAATGATTAGATCACAGCTAAGCCATTATAGGAAGGACTCACATTACTGGTAATGTTGTTAACCACCCGAGGTTATATTTATTGCAAATAAGCATTATTGTATTTGGTTTTGAGGAGGACAGGAGGACAGGCAATGTAATGGGGTGCTCAGTACTCATTAGCTCACAAATGGAAGCATACCAATTATTCAAGAGAGATTCACTCTTGTATTCTGAAAGAAATTTATCCCATGGAGCTTTAGGATGGTCATTGAACAATTTAAGGAGCAATTCCTCTAACAGCAATTCCATACTAACAGCCAAAACCATCTTATGTAGTTATTTCCTCAGTTCAGACAAAGAACATATCATTAGGACTAAACCAATATGGAGCTAAACCAATATGGTCAGAGAGCATTCTTATCTTCTAGGGCTTCACTGGCAGCTCAGATGGTAAAGAATCAGCCTGCAATTCAGGAGACCTGGGTTCAAGCCCTGGATCAGGAATATCCCCTGGAGGAGGGCATGGCAATCAGCTCCAGTATTCTTGCCTGGAGAATTCCATGGACAGAGGAGCCTGGCGGGTTGCAGTACATGGGGTCGCAAAGAGTCAAACACAACTGAGCAAGTAAATTTTTCTATGTATAAGAGCACAGTTATAGCCTCACATAATTAGTTACACAGATAAACTATGCCCTGAGTCTCCAGCCCTCACCTGCTGCTAGATATAGAGTCCAAGAAAACTTTATCTTGTTACCTGCCAATGTACATGATCTCAGCACTTTGACAAATCCACTGATCTCCCAGCCTGTCTACCAGAGAGGCAGGCCCTCATCCTATTGTGGCACAAGGCTCTGCAGGATGCTCACTAGGGCACTTACATTGCTGCCTCTCCAGCCTACAAGAGGCCTCAGTATGTGACGAAAAGGGGCCTACCTCCCATTATGTCATATGTCACGCTGTATTGCCAGTTCTGCTGGGACCGAATGCTTCACAGAGCTTTCACTGGAAAAGCACTTCATTTCTGCTCACAGTCCTCTCTCTCCCAAGGTTTGAGACTTGCAACCACGCCACTAGGGAAGGGACAGAGTGAAGTGAGTACCTGGGTGTACCTGACTCCTTCCACTCTCAGAATGGGAGCTTTCCTAAGAGGCTACTCGCCGCACCTCCAAGTGGACCTATGGGGTGCCATGCCTTCTCCCTATACATATACATGTATATATAAATCCATTCTTTTTCACATTCTTTCCATCATCAGTTATTACAAAATACTGAGTGTAGTTCCTGTGCAATACAGTAAGCCCTTGTTGTTTATCTATTTTATATACAGTAGTGTATATATTCATCTCAAACTCCTAATTTATCTCTCCTTTTCCTTAGTAACCATAAATTTATTTTCTATGTTCGTGATCTACTTCTGTTTTTTTAAATAAGTTCATTTGTATCTTTTTTTAGATTCTACATATAAACAATATCATATGCTATTTGTCTTTGTCTCACTTCACTTAGTATGATAATCTCTAGGTTCATCCATATTACAACAAATGACATTACTTCATTCTTTTATGGTTGAGTGATATTCAATTGTGTGTATGCACCACATCTTCTTTATCCATTTATCTGTCAATGGACATTTAGTTTGCTTCATGTCTTGGCTATTGTAAATAGTGCTGCTATGAACACTGGGGTACATGTGTCTTTTCAAATTATAGTTTTCCAGATATATGCCCAGGAGTGGCGTGGCTAAAATTTAAAAGACCAATCATACCAAGTGTTGGGTAAGATACAAAGCAATTAGAACTCTCATACACTTCTGGTAGGAATGTTCAAATGGTGCAACTCCTTGCAAAATAAATTCAGCAATTTCTTAAAAAGCTAAATATGTACTGGCCTAACAATGCAGCATTCCACCCTAGGTATATCCTTGAGATGAAAGAAAGCATATGTCCACACAAAGGCTTGTTCACGAATGTTCATTGAAGCTCTTATTCATAATAGCAAAAGCTAAAGCAACCCAAATGTCCATCAACAGCTGAACACATAAACAATTTGTTACATAGCTAATCAATGGATACAACTTATAAATAAACCATTAATACATAATTAATACATTAAGCAATAAACCATTAATACATAATTAATACATTAAGCAATAAACCATTAATACATAATTAATACATTAAGCAATAAACCATTAATACATAATTAATACATTAAGCAATAAACCATTAATACATAATTAATACATTAAGCAATAAACCATTAATACATAATTAATACATTAAGCAATAAACCATTAATACATAATTAATACATTAAGCAATAAACCATTAATACATAATTAATACATTAAGCAATAAACCATTAATACATAATTAATACATTAAGCAATAAACCATTAATACATAATTAATACATTAAGCAATAAACCATTAATACATAATTAATACATTAAGCAATAAACCATTAATACATAATTAATACATTAAGCAATAAACCATTAATACATAATTAATACATTAAGCAATAAACCATTAATACATAATTAATACATTAAGCAATAAACCATTAATACATAATTAATACATTAAGCAATAAACCATTAATACATAATTAATACATTAAGCAATAAACCATTAATACATAATTAATACATTAAGCAATAAACCATTAATACATAAAAGTACAGCACATGTACTTTTTCTTTATAGTAATATATATTATTATTTTATCCACTTATTCAACACATATGAGTTGGGACAAGTACTCTGTTGAACCATGGAATAGTAAAACATGCTTCTTGCCATTAAGAAGCTCAAAGTCTACAGAAGAAAGACACTTCAACATGCATTTACCAAACAAATATGATCAAACCATAAGCAGGAACAGAAACATGGGCAGAATGTTATTAAAACAGAAAGGAAGATGTGGCTTAGCTTCCTAGGCTCAGAGAGTCTTTAAAGTTTCATACAGAAGGTAATCCTGAACTGAAGCATGAAAGGTGAGTTGGAAATTGTCAAGTACACAAGTTGTACACTAGAAAGAATTCCACATCTCACATGGAGGGGTCCCATGAGCAAGGCAGATTTCACAACTGCTACAGAGATCATGTGGCCAGGGCACGTGCCATATGAGGGATTTGCAAGAGAGGAAGTCACCTGTCAGCATGATGGCGCTGGCATGCCATAGGAAGATTTAGACTTTTACCCAAAACAAAATGGAAGCCACTGAAGAGCTCTAAGCAAATGTCATATTTTGGAGTACTCTCAAAGAGAACGGGCTTCCCTGGTGGCTCAGATGGTAAAGAATCTGCCTGTAATGTAGGAGACCCGGGTTCGATCCATGGGTTGGGCAGAGTCCCTGGAGAAGGGAATGCTTACCCAGCCCAGTATTCTTGCCTGGAGAATTCCATGAACAGAGGAACCCAGTGGGCTACAGTTCATGGGTTCACAAAGAGTCAGACACAACTGAGTGACTAACACACACACAAAGAGAATAGGGGCAGCAGAGGATGAGATGTTTGGATAGCATCACCAACTCAATGGACATGAGTTTGAATAAACTCAAGGAGACAGGGAAGGACAGGTAAGCCTGGCATGCTGCAGTCCAAGGGCATGCAAAGAGTCACACGTGACTTAGTGACTGAACAACAACAACAAAGAGAATCGAGAGTGGCGATGAAGAGAGAGAATACTGCAATAACTGATGTGTAAAATGGTGAAGACCTGAATTCAGAGAGGAGGAGGGGGAAAGAGGCAAATTATAAAGCTAATTAAGAATATAGACTTGGCACTCAAAGCCCCTCTGAACATAGCTCAAGAAGGGGAAGTAAAAAGTAACAACATTGAGAGAAAACCTTTGATACATGTAAAGGAAAAAATAATTGAATAAGGAAAACAGGAAAATTTAATCCAAAAGAAAACAGAAGAAAAAATGTGACAAATGAAAAGCAAAAGTTAAGATTTGCAAAATGAATCCAAATATATTAATAATTATGATAAATATAACTAAACTAAATTCTGAAGTTGAAAGACAAATATTTTCAGATTAGATTTTAAAAATCCAACTAAATGTCATTCACAAAGAAATGCTTAAAAGCATCAGTACTCTGGGAGAACAAGATGGCAGAGGAGTAGGTGGACGTGGAGTACATCTCTCTCCACAGATACATCAGGAATACACCTTCAGACACAGAAGTGCATGCAGAACACCAGCTGAGAGTGGACAGGAGTACCTGACCAGAGGAAAAGAATATATAGAACCACACAAAACTCAGTAGGATGAAGGAACTAGGGGGAAAAACAGGAGTGTTAGTAGGACTGGACCTAACCTCGGCGGGTGGGGGAACTGAAGCAGGGGTCCGATCCACACATTGGGGCAATTCTCTGAGGCAGAGGAGAAGCATTTAAGGCTGAGAGTGAAACACCTGACCTGTTGCAGCCTAAGTGGAATGAAAATCAGACAGTCCTTGCCGCAGCCAGACATACCCCAGACAGGGATGAAGGTCCCCTGGAAGGTGCAGTGGCTGGAGTTTGGGGAGTGTGGAGTGATCCCAGGGCGAGGGCTGCTATTGACTGTGGAGGGACGGATGGTGGGGATGTGAGGGAGGAGACTGTGATGGGAAATGCCTGTGGAGGAAAGCCGGGCAGCCATGGAAACAAGGCAATACTGCTGAGTCACATAGCGGGTGGAGCCATCACCACAGCCTCTCTCTCCCCACAGGGCAGCTGAACAATAGAGAGGCTGGATGAACAATAGTTAGGCTGACCTATCAAATGCCTGAGGCACTGAAATACAGAGCAGGACCCCACCCAGGATACCGCTTAAGTGACTGATGCACTGATCTCCAGAGTAGGACCCCAGCTAGGGGGCCCCTTTTTGTTCCTGAAGCACCTGTATAACAGAGAAGGACCCCAGGTAAGGGAGCCCTCTAAGTTCCTGAATGGGCAGAGCTACGGAGAAAGACTGGCCAAAGAGGCCTTCTGATTGCCAGCTACAAGAGGCTCGAAAAAGGACTCTGATGGGCCATAGCTTCTGTGGTGGAGGCAGTCTATGTCCTTGCACATTTGTCATCGCCACAGTCCCTGCAAGCCAAGCAGCTGTGCCACCTTCATGCTCAACTCTCACTGGGGCAGAGCTGCCACAGGCAAAAAAAAGTCTTGCATCTATACATGCAGTATTGCTTTCAGTTCAGTTCAGTTCAGTTCAGTTGCTCAGTCGTGTCCGACTCTTTGTGACCCCATGAATCGCAGCACGCCAGGCCTCCCTGTCCATCACAAACTCCCGGAGTTCACTCAGACTCACGTCCATCGAGTCGGTGATGCCATCCAGCCAACTCATCCTCTGTCGTCCCCTTCTCCTCCTGCCCCCAATCCCTCCCAGCATCAGAGTCTTTTCCAATGAGTCAACTCGTCCCATGAGGTAGCCAAAGTACTGGAGTTTCAGCTTTAGCATCATTCCTTCCAAAGAAATCTCAGGGCTGATCTCCTTCAGAATGGACTGGTTGGATCTCCTTGCAGTCCAAGGGACTCTCAAGAGTCTTCTCCAACACCACAGTTCAAAAGCATCAATTCTTCGGCGCTCAGCTTTCTTCACAGTCCAACTCTCACATCCATACGTGACCACAGGAAAAACCATAGCCTTGACTAGACGAACCTGTGTTGGCAAAGTAATGTCTCTGCTTTTGAATATGCTATCTAGGTTGGTCATAACTTTCCTTCCAAGGAGTAAGCGTCTTTTAATTTCATGGCTGCAATCACCATCCGCAGTGATTCTGGAGCCAAAAAAATAAAGTCTGACACTGTTTCCACTGTTTCCCCATCTATTTCCCATGAAGTGATGGGACCAGATGCCATGATCTTCGTTTTCTGAATGTTGAGCTTTAAGCCAACTTTTTCACTCTACACTTTCACTTTCATCAAGAGGCTCTTTAGTTCTACACTTTCTGCCATAAGGGTGGTGTCATCTGCATATCTGAGGTTATTGATATTTCTCCCAGCAATCTTGATTGCAGCTTGTGTTTCTTCCAGCCCAGCATTTCCCACGATGTACTCTGCATATAAGTTAAATAAGCAGAGTGACAATGTACAGCCTTGATGGACTCCTTTTCCTATTTGGAACCAGTCTGTTGTTCCATGTCCAGTTCTAACTCTTGCTTCCTGACCTACATACAGGTTTCTCAAGAGGCAGGTCAGGTGGTCTGGTATTCCCATCTCTTGAAGAATTTTCCACAGTTTATTGTGATTCACACAGTCAAAGGCTTTGGCATAGTCAATAAAGCAAAAATAGATGTTTTTCTGGAACTCTCTTGCTTTTTCCATGATCCAGCAGATGTTGGCAATTTGATCTCTGGTTCCTCTGCCTTTTCTAAAACCAGCTTGAACATCTGGAAGTTCACGGTTCACATATTGCTGAAGCCTGGCTTGGAGAATTTTGAGCCTTTCTTTACTAGCGTGTGAGATGAGTGCAATTGTGCGGTAGTTTGAGCATTCTTTGGCATTGTCTTTCTTTGGGATTGGAATGAAAACGGACCTTTTCCAGTCCTGTGGCCACTGCTGACTTTTCCAGATTTGCTGGCATATTGAGTGCAGCACTTTCACAGCATCATCTTTCAGGATTTGAAATAGCTCAACTGGAATTCCATCACCTCCACTAGCTTTGTTAATAGTGATGCTTTCTAAGGCCCACTTGACTTCACATTCCAGGATGTCTGGCTCTAGGTCAGTGATCACACCATCGTGATTATCTGAGTCGTGAGGATCTTTTTTGTACAGTTCTTCTGTGTATTCTTGCCACCTCTTCTTAATATCTTCTGCTTCTGTTAGGTCCGTATCATTTCTGTCCTTTATCGAGCCCATCTTTGCATGAAATGTTCCCTTGGTATCTCTAATTTTCTTGAAGAGGTCTCTAGTCTTTCCCATTCTGTTGTTTTCCTCTATTTTTTCGCATTGATGGCTGAGGAAGGCTTTCTTATCTGTCCTTGCTATTCTTTGGAACTCTGCATTCAGATGCTTATATCTTTCCCTTTCTCCTTTGCTTTTCGCTTCTCTTCTTTTCACAGCTATTTGTAAGGCCCCCCACCCCCACAGCCATTTTGCATTTTTGCATTTCTTTTCCATGGGGATGGTCTTGATCCCTGTCTCTTGTACAATGTCATGAATCTCCATCCATAGTTCATCAGGCACTCTGTCTATGAGATCTAGTCCCTTAAATCTATTTCTCACTCCACTGTATAGTCATAAGGGATTTGATTTAGGTCATACTTGAATGGTCTAGTTGTTTTCCCTACTTTCTTCAATTTAAGTCTGAATTTGGCAATAATCCTTCAATTAAAAAAATAAATTAAAAAAAAAAAAGCATCAATACTCAGAAGAGTTGAATGTATGGACTTCCCTGGTGGTCTAGTAGTTAAGACTTTGCCTTCCAATGCAGGGGCTGTGGGTCGATCCCTAGTCAGGGAGTTAAAATAGGACATGCCTCATTGCCAAAGAACCAAAACAGAAACAATATTGTAACAAATTAAATAATTTTTTTAAGTTGAAAGTATAGGAATAGAAAAATTATAATAAGGAAAAAAAAACAAACAAAGTGATCATAAGAATATTATTAATAGCAGACAAAACAAACACTAAGGCAAATAGTATTGTGAGAGATTTTAAAAAGTCATTAAAGATTTAATTGACAGAAAGATATAACAATCCTAAATTCATGCATCTCTGATAACAGCCTCAAAATGTATAAAGCAATATTTAAAAACAAGGAAAATCTAACAAATAGCTATTGAACTACAGAATTTTAAGAAGTTTCTCTCAGTAACTAAAAATTAAAGCTATAAGGAAAATTAGTAATCACATGAAAACATGAGGCTAGAAATTAAAAATGTAAACTGATGATATTAATAGGACACTACATTTAACAACTGTTGGCAAAATCAATCCAACATAAAAATGAGCAAGACATACATTTAGGGCATTTACAAAAAAAAAATAGAAAGCATAAATGGCTAATAAACATGAGATGCCCAACCTCATTAAAAATCAAGTGCAAATTAAAACTATAATGAGATGCCATATCAGCAGTACCATGATGTCAGTGAGGATGTGACACTGGAAGAGGTCCAGTGATGGGAGCTTAACTTGCTTCCGCCATTTTGGAGGGTGGTGTGGCATTATTGCCTGAGGTTGAACTTGCAAGCATCCCTTCATCGGCAGCCTTACTCCTATGGGAGTGTATTAGTCTGCTCAGGTTCGGTTCAGTTCAGTCGCTCAGTCGTGTCCGACTCTTTGCGACCCCATGAACCACAGCACGCCAGGCCTCCCTGTCCATCACCAACTCCCGGAGTTTACCCAAACTCATGTCCATCAAATTGGTGATGCCATCCAACCCTCTCATCCTCTGTCGTCCCCTTCTCCTCCTGCCCTCAACCTTTCCCAGCATCAGGGTCTTTTCCAATGAGTCAGCTCTTCACATCAAGGTCTGCTCAGGCTGCCATAACAAAAAATAGACTGGGTAGCTCAAAGAACAGAAATTGGTGGGACTAACAGAAATTGGTGAGCGAATACCATTGAAACATATACATTACCATATGTAAAATAGATAGCTAGTAGGAATTTACTGTATGATGCAGAAGGCTCTAACCTGGTGCTCTGTGACAACCTAGAGGGCAGGATGAGCTGGGAGGTGGAAGGGAAGTTCAAGAGGAAGGCTGATTCAATATGATATATTGCAGAAACCAGCACAATATTGTAAAGTAATTATCCTCCAATTAAAAATAAATTTTTTTAAAGGAACAAAAATTTATATTCTCCCAGTTCTGGAAGCTGGAAGTCCAAGGTCAAGGTGTCAGTAGGGTCCTTCCAATCCTTCTCCATTTGGCTTTCAGACAGTCATCCTCTTGCTACCTCTTCACATGGCCTCCCCTCAGGTCACAACTCATGTCTCTCTGTGTGACCTAATCTCTTATTTAAGGAAACCAGTCAGATTGGATTAGTCACCACACTAACAGCCTCACTTTTAGCTTAATTACTTCCTTCAAATCCCTATCTCCAAAAATAGTCACATTTTGAAATACTGGGGGTTAAGACTTCAACTTATGTACTTTGTACAGACATAACACAGTTCAGAAAAAGAGCTTCCTTGGAGAAACTCTCCCTTGTGGCACAAAGAAATGTGTAATCAGCCTTATTGCACATGTTGTAATAACATGTAACAAGATAGAAATATTGGAAAGATTAGAGTCTAAATGCTGATCATCAGAAGAGTGGTAACAAATAGAGGCGTTTTAGAATAACACACTACTGTTAAAATGAACTATAGTTATATGTCAAAGTGGGTAAAAGAAATAAATATTTTTGAGTGACAAAAGCAAATTGAAAAAAAAATAAATCATGCAGAACAATACAATTTTAGTATGGATAAAATTGTAAAATATACAGAACAATGTATATTATTGAAGACATCTTTAAATATGTAAATTAAATCAAAAAGACATGATGGGAATAATAAATTCAGGGTGATACTTACATGAGGTGGGAGGATAAGGAATGCATTTTGAGGAAGCATCCACAAGGGCTTCAGCTGTGTTGATTATGTTTTTCTTCTTGAGATGAGAATCCTGGTTTTCATCGTGTTACTATGTATATCTTTTGAATATCAAATACTTATCATAAATTGAAGTTAAAATCAAAATATAAGAATTATGCCTTTCTGTGTTTCATTTTCTTGTTGTTGTTTTTCAGTTGCTAAGTCATGTCTGACTCTGTGTGACCGTATGGACCACAGTACGCCAGGCTTCCCTGTCCTTCACTACCTCCTGGAGTTTACTCAAACTCAGACTCAAGTCCACTGAGCTGGTGATGAATCATCTCATCCTCTGTCACTCCCTCCTCCTCGTGCTTTCAGTCTTTCCCAGAATCAGGGTCTTTTCCAATGAGTCAGCTCTTCACATCAGGTGGCCAAAGTATTGGAGCTTCAGCTTCAGCATCAGTTCTCCTAATGAATATTCAGGATTGATTTCCTTTAGGATTGACTGGTTTGATCTTGCTGTACAAGAGTCTTCTCCAGCACCACAATACAAAAGCATCAGTTCTTCAGAGCTCAGCCTTCTTATGCAAAGTATTTGATGCTTTTTGAGCTTTCTTTTACGTAATAAAGGGTTTAAATTTTTAAGACATTTTTTAAAGGAGGCTCAACTATGTATAAGAACCAAGAGAAGAAATAACATAAAAATGCAGAAAAAATAAAATAGACTATTTCCCCAAAGTTAAATGCTACATTACCAAGACAGATAATGATGAAGAAAGAGTAGAAAAATCAGAAATGAGAAGAGAAAAATGTTTTAAGATGAATAAAATTGTGGAATGCCAATAATCAATATATACAAATCAACTCAAAGTGCAAAACTTAGAAATATATTACAACAGTAAGCACTGCAATCAACTTGAATGTTGTTCTCATCCTATTCAGATCTCTAACTTCCCCATGAGGAAATGCAAATGTGCCTTTTATAGTCAAAACAAAACAATTTTCTTTTCATTTAGTTTTTTCCATGACCATTAACAAGTCATTGGCACAGATTTTTGAAAGTCTATTTATACTTTGCTAAAATTGAAATTAGATACAAACAGCTATTAATAACTCTCTTAAGAGTGTGAATATTAGACTCATTACTTATGTCAGAGAAGAGTGAGATTATGTACAATCAAATATGAATAAATAAATACAATAATACTTTATTAATGTGTTATTAAAGGTTTAATAAAATGCTAATATTTTATTAATGGCAAGAGCCATGAGAGTGGTTTATGTTATAATGAGAACAGCTGGTAAAAATATAATCCTTTTTCTCAGCAGATTTCTTTACTGGTGGTGAAAGCAGGGTTACTTAGCACTGGCTAATAATGTGCAAAGTGTCCTTCAATTTTCTCTTGTGTATGATGGAAATCTCAAGGTTCTGGTCCATTGCAAACATCCCCAACTGTTTCAGAAAGACCACCAAGTTGTCTCCCCAGATTTGATTAATACCGACCCTTCTGATACCATGTGGTGTCATTTTCACCTCCTCTGTTCTCATTGTCAATCTAGCTCTTTGAGCTCTCAGGCAAAACAATGAATCACGGCGCATTCTCACTTCCAGCTGACAAACCACAATGCTGGGCCCACGCATGCTAAGTCACCTCATTAATGTCCGACTCTGTGTGACCCCATGGACGGTAGCCTGCCAGGCTCCTCTGTCCATGGGATTTCCCAGGCAAGAATACTGGAGTGGGTTACCATATACTCCTCCAGGGGATCATCCATACTCAGGGATCGAACTCACATCTCATATGTCTCTTGCATTGGCAAGCAGGTTCTTTACCATAGCGCCACCTGGGAAGCACCCAAACCACCTCTGACTCAAGGTTCCACAAGGGGGAAAGGCCAGTGACCAGTCTGTGCTACTTTACAGCATTCGGGGGGTGGTTGACTGTACCATATGCAGGTACCTGAGCCAAACACATTCAATCAGAGTTTTTCTCCTGTATTTTCCAGACTGGAGTTGAAAGAGCTGTGAACTGAGAGGACTGGAAACTGGGTGGTTGTGTCTGTTGTTGACTGAGACCTTGGCACGTGGTGAGTATTCTCACTGAACGAAAGAAGGAATGAATGAACCGACGTGCTGTCATTGGCACCCTTGTCAGCCTCACTCCCTCTTCCCTAAGGATGAGCTTTCCCTACAGGAACCTCATTTTCTCTTTCACAGGTGACATCCACCTACTAATCATCCAGACTTTCTCACACATGGTCAAATCTGGGTAAGCATGGTTAGGCTTAAATGAGGACCCATTTACCTGATAAATTACACCAAAAATGCAACAAGATGCTCTGTGAGGTAGTGAGTTACTCAATACTCAAAATATATGGGCAGAGAGTAGAAAACCTTCTCTCTTTTTTTAAAAAAGAGAGAAAATATTTTTTAAAAAAGGATGTCTTTTTGCAGAGCTGCATTAAGGAACTTACCTGCCCAGACTCATTTGTTACTAAATAGTGCCACTCTGAGGGAAAAGTCCACTCCCACAACTGTACAGTTCAGTTCAGTTCAGTCGCTCAGTTGTGTCCGACTCTTTGTAACCCCATGGACTACAGCACACCAGGCTTCTGTCCATCACCAACTCCGAAATCTTGCTCAAACTCACATCCATCGAGCTGGTGATGCCATCCAACCATCTCATCCTCTGTCATCCTCTTCTCCTCCTGCCTTCAATCTTTCCCAGCATCAGGGTGTGTTCAAATGAGTCAGTTCTTTGCATCAGGTGGCCAAAGTATTGGAGTTTCAGCTTCATCATCAGTCCTTCCAATGAATATTCAGGACTGAGTTCCTTTAGAATTGACTGGTTCAATCTCCTTGCAGTCCAAGGGACACCACCTATTAAATATTTGAAAGATATTGCCAGGTACCCTAAACCCTTAGCTTGGAATTTTACCCCTCTTGTTCACAAAGAAACTTCTATTTCCTAAGTAGACATAGATCCAGATTTAGTCTAAATTTTTGTCTTGTAATTTTCTCTTCTCAAAAGAGAAACTAAAATCTAGGGAAGAACTCCAAATAGTGTGAATCATTAACCAATCCAAAAGTTCCAGACCCTGAAAGTTTCTAAAATACATAAAGCTGGGGCCACCTAAGCTGAATCTCTTATATTCTGATTGTGAAATGGACGGTGAATTTCACAAGAAGATGAAATGTTTTAAAAACAAAACCCAACTTTCTCTTTCTTTGGCTGTTTCTGGGCTCCTGTGATGTACATACCCTAAGAAAGATGCTTGCTCCCTAGAAGAAAAGCTATGACAAACCTAGACAGCATATTAAAAAGCAGAGACATCACTTTGCTGACAAAGCTGTGCTTTTTCCAGTAGTCATGCATGGATGTAACAGTTGGATCATAAAGAAGGCTGAGCACCAAAAAATTGATGCTTTCAAACTATGGTGCTGGAAACTCTTGAGAATCCCTTGGACAGCAAGGAGATTAAACCCAGTCAATCCTAAAGAAATCAATCCTGAATATTCATTGGAAGGACAGATGCTGAAGCTGAAGTTCCAATACTTTGGCCACCTGATGTGAACTGACTCATTGGAAAAGGCCTGATGCTGGGAAAGACTGAGGGTAAGAGAGAAGGGGATGACAGAGAATGAGATGGTTGGATGGCATCATCGACTCAATGAACATGAGTTTGAGAAAACTCTGGGAGACAGTGGAGAACAGGGAAGTCTGGCATGCTGCAGTCCATGGGGTTGCAAAGAGTTGGACATGACTGAGTGACTGAACAACAACAAGATGATTCTTAATGAATGAACATCTTGGTATAATCCACTCCCTTTGAGTGTGGGCAAAGCCTAGACATGCTTCTAGCCAATAGAACATGACAGAGGTGATGTCATTCCCATGGTGGTATTATATTACATGAGACCCTGTGTCAGCAGACTGGAAAGTGACATTCTTTGCTGGCCTTGAAGAAGCAAACAGCCATGTTGTGTTTTGAACTGTGGGAGAACCACATGGCGGGGGACTGCAGGGCAGCCTCTCAAACCTGACAGCAATCTCCAGCCAGTAACCAGTAAGTCCCAGGGATCTGCCAATAACCTGAGTAAGCTCAAAAGTGGATATTTTTCTGATGGGCCTCCAGATGAGAATGCAGCCCAATCAGCATATTAACTGCAGTCTGGTAAGACCCTGAGCAGAGGACCCAGTCAAGCATTGCCCTTCAGATTCCACCCATGGACACGGTGAGATAAAAAAAAAATATGCATTGTTTTAAGTGACTACATTTGTGATAATTTGTTATGCCACAGTAGGAAGCTAATGGTTTCTTCTGATCCACCCCCTCTCCCTTTTCTTTCTGTCCTTATGTCTGCAAACATTCATTTATTCATTAAATATTTGAGAATCTACTCCATTTAATGCCCTGGACAAGACTCCAAAGATACAGCAAGGATCAAAACAGTCTTTGCTCTCTTGGAGTGTACATTCTGGTGAAGGAAGACAGATGATAAGCATATAAAAAGAACTATTTTTTGAAAAGTAGTTTGAGAAATAAAAATAACCAGGGAAATGTTACTTAATCCTCTCCAATTTTACATTGTTTTTAATTTCTATTCCCCTTTCAGGTTTCTTTTCAATGTGGATAAGTATGCTTTGGGCAAAACAATAAAATTTATTCTATCAAGTGGATGACCCAAGAATCAACAGGAAGATGGACTAAATAGATGAAAGATAAATTACTGCAAAAATAAAATATTCCAGTGAGGCTAACAAAATAAACATGAGCTGGTACCAGCACTCATGAAATACAAGAGTTTTTATTTGCGTATGCTCATCCAACCTCTGTTTTTTGCTTTTCTTTTCCACATAAAGATTTATATCATCATATTCTGCCACATTCAAATACTTCAACCTACCCTCTAAGACTATCTGAGGCCCATCCTCTCCCCTCCTTTCTTCTCTTTTTCTCTCAGCTAGTTGTAGACAGTGGTAAGAAAACTGGGAACCATCTTACAGAGAGAGAAGAATTTGGGGTTTTAGCTTGGGTAGGACTTTTTCTTCTCCAAGAAACTAATAGGAAACCAAACCAATTCACTAAAAGGAAACTAAATCAATGACCTCAAGTAACAAATCGATTTCAGAAAACTACAAAAAAAATTTTTTTTTAATAATGGGAATTTGTTCAAAATGTAATGAGATCCCTAAGAAACTTGTCCCTGGAGAGATTCAAGCAGAGTTTATATGTCTTCCTCTTATGGTTGTTATGAACCATTTCTACAGTGGCTAGAAAAACTGATAATGAGTTTATTACCCCTCTGTATCCAGGTTCATTTGCAGAGGACAGAATTCTCTCCAGCTGCTTTAAGCAGAAAGAAATTGGTTAAGTGTTATTAGGTAGCTGGAAGATATACCTGGAAGGCAGGCTCAAGGCTGAGATTTTAGGAGCAACTTTCAGAACCACACAGCAGAACTCATCCTCTGAGGGAGCCTCAGCCATGTCAGAAAGAAAGCTGAGAACACAGGAAGCTTCCCGTTACATCTGTCGGCTCCAGGACCACACTGCCTCTCCCATGATAAGCATGTGGTAAGCTTGATCAGAACGGAAGCATCTGCCTCCCTATGTCCACTCTATCTTCCCAGTCTCATGGAAAGGGGGATATCTGCTTGGTGGAAGCCAAGACATTTGCAGAGCCCAAGATACAAGGAAATGTGGGCTTTGTGTGCACGAGAAGCTCCATAGTATCTGTAAGCTCTCTCTTGGTTCTCTGAAACATTGAAATCCTCCCAAATGTTGTCATTCCCAGTTTTAAGTTTCTCCTCCTTCCCACAAATGCTGCAACTTTGTAAATGACTTAGTGAGGCTATGAGCTCAACCTGTGTGGTCAGCACCCATCAGAATCTGGAGCTGATTTTGACTATATAAACTTCTGAGGCAACAAGAGATAAGAGATTCTCTTAGGGCAGAAGAAACTCACTTGGTCTCTGACTGAGCCTTGAAAAATTAGAAATCCAAAAGGGTTTTTTTGTTGGTTTAAAAATACTACTGGAGGGACTTCGATGGTGGCCCAGAGGCTAAGACTCCAAACTCCCAGTGCAGGGGGCCCAGATTCAATCACTGGTCAGGGAACTAGATCCTACATATCACAACTAAAGATCCCTCATGTCTCAATGAAGATCCAGTGCAGCGAAGTAAACAAATAATAAAAATTTAAAAATACTACAGGAAGAAGCAAGCCCATCCCCATGGTCCTTGTAATGCTATCCCAGCAACCACAGTTGCAATAGGTACTTTATTCCAGATGAACCTGGAATCTATGTAAGTTAAGTAATTTTGTCTCATGCTACCACTTCTGGTTTCAGTGCCCATGTTTCCAAATATACATCCTTTAAAATTACAGATCAAGAGAAGATCGCCTTTCTAACTTATAGTAATTTTCCATAATACTTAACTGAAGTATCAATATCCTCAGATATGCAGATGACACCACCCTTATGGCAGAAAGTGAAGAGGAACTAAAAGCCTCTTGATGAAAGTGAAAGAGGAGAATGAAAAAGTTGGCTTAAAGCTCAACATTCAGAAAACCAAGATCATGGTTTTATAGATGGGGAAACAGTGGAAACAGTGTCAGACTTTATTTTTGGGGGCTCCAAAATCATTTCAGATGGTGATTGCAGCCATGAAATTAAAAGACGCTTACTCCTTGGAAGGAAAGTTATGACCAACCTAGATAGCATATTCAAAAGCAGAGACATTACTTTGCCAACAAAAGTCCGTCTTGTCAAGGCTATGGTTTTTCCAGTAGTCATGTATGTATGTGGGAGTTGGACTGTGAAGAAGGCTGAGCACTGAAGAATTGATGCTTTTGAACTGTAGTGTTGGAGAAGACTCTTGAGAGTCCCTTGGACTGCAAGGAGATCCAACCAGTCCATCCTAAAGGAGATGAGTCCTGGGATTTCTTTGGAAGGAATGATGCTAAAGCTGAAACTTGAGTACTTTGGCCACTTCATGCAAAGAGTTGACTCATTAGAAAAGACTCTGATGCTGGGACGGATTGGGGGCAGGAGGAGAAGGGGACGACAGAGAATGAGATGGCTGGATGGCATCACCGACTCGATGGACGTGAGTCTGAGTGAACTCCGGAGTTGGTGATGGACAGGGAGGCCTGGCATGCTGCGATTCATGGGGTCACAAAGAGTCAGACATGACTGAGTGACTGAACTGAACTGAACTAAACTGAAGGAGTTTCTGTTCCTTGCAACCACTGATCTTTGATTAGAGGTCATAATACAGCCATTAGCTTATGCCATCATAGCAAATAGCCATTGAATACAAGAGCCAAAAGATAGCTGTTGAGTGAAGTGTACAGTTAGAAAAGAGTGATTTCATGGACTCAGGAGACACGATTTTTAATCCTAGCTCTGATTCTATCTCCTAATGTACTTAAGCAATTCACTTTACCTCTTGATGACTACATTTTCTTACCTCTAGAATGGGAATAATATCAGCTGTCCCACTTGATTTCCTAAAGAGTAATACGAGATATTGAATGGGGAAATTTTTTAAATCTACTGAAATAAAATTACAGGCCCAAGCACGTATCAAGCACTCTAGTTGGTCCTGGGCTTGAATTTAATAACCAGGGAAGTCTGGTCCGAGAAAGCACCTCTTGAGCAGGTGGATGCAACTGGTAGAGAGGATGAAGCAAGGCAGAGAGAGCAGGATGCTATTATTCTGCACTGTCCTCTAAGAAAATCCATTCAAATGATGCTTCATTTCACCTAAAAATTTCAGGAATTGAGAAGTCAAAGCCAGAATAGTCCTAGGATAATAAGCCAGTGGTTTCCAGATGTGATTCCCAGGTCAGCAGCATCAACATCATCTGGGAGCTTGATAAAAATGTAATTTGGGGGCTTCACTCCAGAGCTACTATGTTAGTTACCTATTGCTATGTACAAATTACCCCAAATTTTGGTGGCTTAATACAGCTAATATTTATTATCTCACCATAGCTGTGGGGTCAGAAACCTGGGTGTGGCTTAGACAGGTGCCTCTGCCTCAGAGTCTCTCATAGGCTGCAGTGAAGATGCTGACCAGGGCTGCAGTCATTCCAAGGCTGGAGTGGGGAGGATGTGTTTCCAAGCTCACTCACACAGCTGGTAGCCAACTTCTTGTCCTTCCTAGCTATTAGAGATGTCAGTTTCCTGCCACTTGGGTCCTCTCTACTGGGCAGTTCACAACAAGTAGAGCATCATGGAAACCACAGTCTCTTAATCACAGAAATGATATTAGACCACCATTGCTATATTCTGTTCATTAGAAGTGAGTCCCTAAACCCAGTCCACACTCAAGGGGAAGGGATCACACAGAGGCATGAACACCAGGAGGAGGGATCATTGGGCGGGTATCTCAAAGGATACCCATCAGACCCACTGACTCAGCAAGTCTGGGACGGGACCCAGACAACTGTTATAACAGCGCTGCTGGTGATTCAGACACATACTAAAGTTTAAGATGACTAGGCTAGGCTAGAAACAGGTCTCTGCTCAGGGGAATCTTCCTGAAGAGCCTTACTTCTCATTTCATCCCCAGCCTCACCGCAGGCAGAGAATTGCAACTCACTCCTTTCAGTTCTGCACACGATTGCTTGCTTGCTTATTTCCTTAGTCACTTCAGTCGTATCTGACTTTTTGCAACACTATGGACCTTAGCAAGGCTGTACATTGTCACTCAGCTTATTTAACTTATATGCAGAGTACATCATGAGAAATGCTGGGCTGGAAGAAGCACAAGCTGGAATCAAGATTGCCAGGAGAAATATCAGTAACCTCAGATATGCAGATGACACCACCCTATGGCAGAAAGTGAAGAGGAACTCAAAAGCCTCTTGATCAAAGTGAAAGTGGAGAGTGAAAAAGTTGGCTTAAAGCTCAACATTCAGAAAACAAAGATCATGGCATCTGGTCCCATCACTTCATGGGAAATAGATGGGGAAACAGTGGAAACAGTGGCTGACTTTATTTTGGGGGGCTCCAAAATCACTGCGGATGGTGATTGCAGTCATGAAATTAAAAGACGCTTACTCCTTGGAAGAAAAGTTATGACCAACCTAGATAGCATATTCTAAAGCAGAGACATTACTTTGCCAACAAAGGTCCCTCTAGTCAAGGCTATGGTTTTTCCAGTGGTGGTGTATGGATGTGAGAGTTGGACTGTGAAGAAAGCTGAGCACTGAAGAATTGATGCTTTTGAACTATGGTATCGGAGAAGACTCTTGAGAGTCCCTTGGACTGCAAGGAGATCCAACCAGTCCATCCTAAAGGAGATGAGTCCTGGGATTTCTTTGGAAGGAATGATGCTAAAGCTGAAACTCCAGTACTTTGGTCACCTCATGCAACGAGTTGACTCATTGGAAAAGACTCTGATGCTGGGAGGGGTTGGGGGCAGGAAGAAAAGGGGACCACAGAGGATGAGATGGCTGGATGGCATCACTGACTCAATGGATGTGAGTCTGAGTGAACTCTGGGAGTTGGTGATAGACAGGGAGGCCAGGCGTGCTGCGATTCATGGGGTCACAAAGAGTTGGACATGACTGAGCGTCTGAACTGAACTGAACTGATGGACCTTAGCCGGCCAGGTTCCTCTGTCCGTGGGATTCTCCAGGCAAGAATACTGGAATGGGATGCCATGCCCTCTTCCACGGTGATCTTCCCAACCCAAGGATTGAACCCGTGTCTCTTATGTCTGCTGCATAGGCAGGCAGGTTCTTTACCTTTAGCACCACTTGGGAAGCCCAGACACACGAACAGGACCCACAGTAGGGGCTGGACAGAGAAACACAAGTGAAATAATTCCTGCTATCAAGGACCCCAAGCCTGGCCAGGTAGAGTTCAGAAACCTTGCACTTGCTTTTCCTTTTACCAACAGGTACCCTTTTGTTGGGTATTTGCTGGGTGTCTGTTGCTATGCTAAGTATTTTACAAATATTATCTGTTTAATCCTCACAACAACCCAGTGAGATATGTACCATCATCCCCATTTAGCAAAGAAGAATTTCAAGGCTCAGGCCATTGAGTGACTTGTCCAGAATCACACACAGTAAGTAGCCAAGTTGAGAAGCAAACCCAGGCCTCCTGACTGCAAATTGAATGACTACCTAGAACCCTAGCACCTTTGATTCTCCCAGTAACATCTCTCTCTTGAATACGCTGACACCCCAAATAATAAGCCTCAAAGCACCATGGCCCCACTGCCTACAGACCTCATAAACCCTGCCTGCCCCGCTGATAAAAGGAGTGTAGGAAATCAGATGAGAAACTCCAGGTCCCAGAGTCCTATTTCCAGGCCACAGGGAGGGACTCTAGGGTCATTCTTTCCTTGTGTGAAGAAAAAAATTGATTGGGAGCAAAGCTTGCTTGTCATAGAAAACTTAAATTGGTCATCACTACAGTCACTATCCTGGTAGTTCAGACAGTCAAGAATCTGCTGCAGTGCAGGAGATACAGGTTGGATTCTTGGGTCAGGAAGATCCCCTGGAGAAGAGCATGGCAACCCACTATAGTATTCTTATCTGGAGAATTCCGTGGACAGAGGAACCTGGTGGGATACAGTCCATGGGGTCACAAAGAGTCAGACATAACTGAGCAACTAAGACTTTCACACACAGTCACTATAGCTGAGACTCCATGAACTCCTCTTCAGAATATGCGTCAGCCATGTTTATTCTTCCAGGGCAGTGCCTCAAACCTCGCTGCACATTAGAATGACCTGGGAGCTTTTATTTTTTCCCCAACTTTATTAAAATATAATTGATTAAAAAATGTGTAAATTTAAAATGTACAATTTGAGGTGTTGATTCATGTATATATTATAGAATATCTACCACAATCAAGTTAACACCCATATTGATCATGTTGCATAATTACCCTTGTGTGTGGGGGGGGGGCGGTGTATATGTGTGTGGTGAGAACACTTAATATCTACTCTCTCAGAAAACTTCAAGTATATAATACAGAACATTACCTATAGTCAGCAAGCTGTATATTAGATCCTCAAAACTTACTCATCTTCTAACTGGAAGTTTCTACCCCTTGACAGACATTCCCCTTTCTCACCACTGGCCCCTGGGCAACCAGCATTCTACTCTCTGTTCCTAGACTTTGTTTTTGGATCCCACATATTAGTGACATCATGCAGTATCTGTCTTTTTCTCTCACCTGGGAGCTTGGTGAGGGACCCTACCTTAGAGATTCTGCTGTGATTGCTCTGGTGTGAGATGCAAGCAGCAGTGCTCTTTCAAAGCTTCCCCGGAAATCCTCCTAGCGCCCAATTTGAGCATTGCTACTCCAGTGTTTCAGACACTCTTTAGAACTGACAACTAAAAGAAAAGGATGCCTTGCCTCCTGCTTTTAAAGCCCATCACCTATAAGGACAGGAGCAGAAAGCTGGAGAGCAAGGGTTTTGAGTCTCTCCCTAGCTTACTGTTTCTACTCCAGCAGAAATCAAACCAAGCACATGAGCGAGGCTCCAGATACCTCAGCAGTCACTGCATATGGACTGTGTAGACTGCACTAGTTTTTTAATTCTTATGTTTTTAAGTGCTTATCTATGTGCCTGATATATAAAACATATGGTCTGTTCTGTTATAGCAGGAATGTACAGTGAAATCATAATATAAAAATAAACCAAAATTAAGCCAGACAAATGAAAAGATACTCAACATTGCTCAGAGAAATGCAAATCAAAACTACAATGAGGTGCCACCTCACACTCATCAGGATGGTAATTCTTAAAATGTCTGCAAACAATAAACGCTGAAGAGGGTCTAGAGAAAAGGGAACCCTCATCCACTGTTGGTGGGAATGTAAATTGATATAACCACTATGGAAAACAGTGTGGAGATTCCTTAAAAAACTAAAAATAGGGAGATTGGAGGGGATGCTCAAGAGGGAGGGGCATATGTATCCCTATGGCTGATCCATGTTGATGTATGGCAGAAACCAACCCAATATTGTAATTATCCATCAATTAAAATCAATTAATTAAGAAAAAACTAAAGCTAGAGCTACCATATGACCCAGAAATCTCACTCCAGAAGACAACTATAATTCAAAAAGATACATGCATCCCTATGTCCACAGTAATATTATTCACGATCGCCCAGACATGGAAACCACCTAAATGTCCATTGACAGAAAAATGGTTAAAGAAGATGTGGTATAACATTAATATATAGAATGGAATACTACTCAGTCATAAAAATAAATGAAGTAATGACATTTGCAGCAACAAATGGGGAGGGAAAGATTGGAAGTTGGGGATTAGCAGGTGCAAACTAGTATGCATAGGATAGATAAACAACAAAGCTCTAGCATATAGCACAGAGAACTATATTCAGTTGTTGTTCAGTCACTAAGTTGTGTCCAACTCTTTGTGATCCTATGGATTGAAGCATGCCAGGCTTCTCTGTCCTATACTCTCTCCTGGAGTTTGCTCAGATTCATGTCCATTGAGTTGGTGATGCTGTTTAACCATCTCATCCTCTGCCACTCCCTTCTCCTTTTGCCTTTAATCTTTCCCAGCGTCAGGGTCTTTTCCAATGAGTCAACTCTTCGCACCAGGTGCCCAAAGTATTGGAGCTTCAGCATCAGCCCTTTCAATGAATATTCCTTTAGAATTGGCTGGTTTGATATCCTTTCAGTCCAAGGGACTTTCCAGAGTCTTTTCCAGTACCACAAGCTGAAAGCATCCGTTCTTTGGCGCTCAACCTTCTTTACGGACCAGCTCTCACATCCATACATAACTATAGGAAAAATCATAGCTTTGGCTATACAGACCTTTGTCAGTGAAGAGATGGCTCTGCTTTTTAATATGCTGTCTAGGTTTGTCTAGCCCCCACCTTCCAAGGAGCAGCCATCTTTTAAGAAACATCTTCCAAGGAGCTTTCCTTCCAAGGAGCAGGCATCTTTTAATTTCATGGCTGCAGTAACCATCCACAGTGATTTTAGAGCCTAAGAATTTGGAGCTCAAGGATTGAGCACCTTACATTTGCCTTAGGAATTTTCAAGTTTGAGAAGATTTTAGGTCTCCTTTGTAAGTCTAGACAAGTGACCTGGTCACCATAGTTAATGACTTCCCAGAGAGTATCAAGTTCTATAAAAAGCAAATCTTGAAGACTCTCATAGAAAGCCTGCCTTGTGAGATAAATGGGTATGATCTCCAGCTTTCTGCTGCTTGCTGCATTGTAAGCTCCTCTGTGTAAGACATTTTGGTACTTAGAAACAAGTTAGACTTTGTAGGCAGAGATAGAGACTGGTGAGGAAAGAAGGGGCAGAGTTTCCACATGTGGGTTTCTGGGTGTGTGGTCTTTGGCTTTCCCAGCTGAAGTCCAAGAGCAGGATCTGGCTGCAGCACTGAAGGCTGAATTCCCATGGCTGATCCAGAGTAAACCACTGCCCTAAAGTACCTCAGGTAATGACTCTGAGAGAAGAGGGAAAATGTTGGGTCAGCCCTCATTTTTTATAACAATGCTTTTACAGCGAGATACATCCTCAAATATTGTCACTATCTACTTTGCAGAAATAGTGTGTAGACTAATTTGAGTTCAAGTTGAAGGTTTTACAGACTGACACTGAGTGTTTCTGCAATGCTGGTGGGATGGAAAGGTTATAGGTTTAAATACCTCAGGCACAGAATTTAGACCATTCAAAATCTTCTGCTACTTTCTCCCTTTCCTCCCTTCCCTGAGTGTAACAGTATCTCCAATAACATATGTTCAATGACCTTCAAATAATGCCTGGATCAGAATGACGTAGTGTCGTTTCACCCACAGTAGTCCCAATCACCATTGTCCCAACTGGCTGATTTACATTCAACCCACTCAAAATTCCTGTTGCTTCCTTCCAGTGTGGATTAACTTTATGGCACAAGGTAAAAGCCTTTAATAAAATGTCTGGCGCAGTCTGTTTTGGAGATCACTCAGACAGGTTTTGGTATATGACTCTAGGTGACCGGGGGCCCTGTACCCTTACATGTCACCTCCTTTCTATTAGGTACAACAGAAATATAAGGTAATTTGGAGTATATTAGGAGCATAAAGAATATGGAAAACCACACCTTAGAGACATCATCAAAATGAAGAATGCAAAAAGAAGCAATTTTGCTGGGGTTTGGCTTTTTTATTTCTGAACTTTGCACATAAAATAATCCCTTTGAGCCCTGCAGAATAGGGTTTAAGAAGCACTTTTTTTTTTTTCTGAAATATTTATTGAGCTCCAAGTAGGTGTAGGGCATGATTGCAGGAGACATGCAGAGACATAAAATGCAAGCTCTGCCCTTCAGAATAGACAATCTGCTTGGGAAGCATATGATAGAAAAGATTTTAAAAAGAGAGAGAAATCCAGTTGAACAGGAAAAGAAACTCAGATGATTTGTACTCTAGGAAGTCAAACACCAGCAGAGTACCCATGCAGTCTGGGGCGGGTAGGAGATTGAGAACACTGATGGAAAAGGAGGAGGAAGCATTTAGGCTAAAGTATAGGACAAGCAATAAGCAATTTGTACTCATGTTCAGTCATGTCTGACTCTTTGCAACCCCCATGGACTGTAGCCCACCAGGCTCCTCAGTACATGGGATTTTCCAGGCAAGAATACTGGAGTGCCATTTCCTGGGTCTTCCTCTCCTGCACTGGCAGGCGGGTTCTTTACCACTAAGCCACTAGGGAAGATTCTACTTATAAGATGGATCTTAGGCGGGCGGGGTAGTCAGAGTGGAACAGAAGTGGTTTATCTCAGTGTTCGGCCACTGATGGCTCATAGACCACATCCAATCTGCTATGTGTTGCAAGGCCTGCAAGCTGAGAATAATTTTTACATTTGTTTGTGGTTGAAAACAATAAAAAATATTTTGTGATTCATGAAAATTGTAGGAAGTTCAAATTTCCAAGCAGATCAAGTTAGATGGGCACACAGATTTTTACTTGCTTAGAACTGTCCCTGGCTGATTTCTCACGACAACAGCAGAATTAAGGGCTCACTGTGTAGAGCTACCGCTGGCAAAGCCTAAAATATTTACTATCTGGTTCTTTACAGGAAAAAGTGCCACCCCTGGTTTCTCAGAGGAGCAATCCCTTGAACAGATCAAAGAGCAGGGAAACTGTCAGGGCCCTGATCCTGGTGGGGCTTATTAGGCTGTGGAATGTCAACTTCACTGTCTTAATAGGGACTCACCGAAAGTTCTTGAGCAAGAGTGGGGAGAGGTGTGACAGTCAAGACAGAGGAGAGTTTGGGGCAGGGAAACAATTGTGAGTACTTAGTGGAGGTGTGAGATTCCCAGATGGCTCAGTGGTAAAGAATCCAGCTGCCAAGCAGGAGATGTGGGTTCAGTCCCCAGGTCAGGAAGATCCCCTGGACAAGGAAATAGCAACCCATTCTAGCATTCTTGCCTGGGGAAATCCCATGGACAGAGAAAACTGGCGGCCTACAGTCTGTGGGGTCACAAAGGGTCGGACATGGCAGAGACTAGCAGCAGCAGCAATGGAGGTGTAACAGACACAGACCCGAACTGTGTCTCTTCTCTGCTCTCTTGAGGACAGTCTCACCTGTGGCCCTTCCTCTTCAACCCTCCAACAACCCTCCCCCACGTTCACTTTTAGCTGATGACCTTGTCTACATTTCACTGAGAAATATGAAAAAGGAAGAAGAAGAAACAAACAACAGCAACCCCATCCTCCTCCCACATGGGGTCCATGGACTCGGAGTCTTGTCTCCCTCCTGCCACACTGAAAAGCTGCCTGACCCAACACCTGGGGCTTTCAGAATAAGGTTCAAACCCAGACCTTGTAACTGAGCAGGACCCCATGGGGCCTTCCAGGGTCAGGCCCCTCCCCGGTGTCCTCTGCCTGCCTCTTACTTGTAAGAAAACTTTAGCTTCCTAGGCCTTCCCTGAGTTCCAAAGAATAAATTTCATCAGAGAAGTGAGAAAAATGCAGAAGCAAAGGAAAACAGTCAAGCAAGACAAAATAATCATAGTTTAGCCATTAAACAAAGTCAAGGACTTTTATTTCCTCTTCAAGGGCTATAGATAATATTCTGAGCCATATCCTTTGAGCTATTTTGCAGATACTGAAATCCCCACCAGGTAAAAGTTAACTGTATGCTGCCCTCAAGCTTGTAGATCCCAGAGCGATTGGAACCAGCAGCTTGATGAAGTTGACTCCGGGGTTCCTTCACCACCAACCAATCAGAAGCATGTCCACAAGCTAGTCACATCCTATCTTTAATAACCTTTCTTGTGGACACAGGAGGGGAAGGTGAAGATGGGACGAATTGAGAAGGTATCATTAACATACATACGCTATCATATGCAAAAGAAATAGCTAGCAGGAAGTTGCTGTATAAGACAGGGAGCCCAGCCTGGCCCTTCATGTTGAATTAGAGAGGAATAGGGGGAGGGATGCTCAAGAAGGAGGATAAATATATATATATATATAATTATGATAGATTAGCATTGCTGTGTGGCAGAAGCCAACATGACATTGTAAAGCAATTTTCCACCAATTTTTTTAAAAAAATTGTTTTTTAAGAGGAAAAAAAAACATTCCCTGAAAGCCAGGGGAAGTTTGAGTCAGAGTTTAGTATTTCCAATTCCAAGCTATAATCAACCATTTCCACTCCCAGGTAAGGCTCCTGACCCCCACCAGCCCCACTTCCCTCCCCCACCAGGTCCAGGGCCTGTTCTAGGAAGGAAGTCAATCAGCTGCTGTGGTGGGGGCAGAGTCAGATTCCCCATCACCATTTTCCTCACTTGTCAGCTGCTCTTCTCACCCTTCTGGGGTTGGAGCCAGAGAGGAGGAAAATTCTTACATGACCAACAAGGGGGTAGTGTTAGGGAATGATTCTTGCTTCCCTAGATACTTTCTTGGACTCAGCATCTCCTCCTCTTCACCCCACCCCTGAAAACTTGTCACCAGATGCCTTGCTAAAGTGACACTCTCTTCTCTGGATACTGTGTGTTCCATCTCCAGCTGCTGGGAATCACCAAAGGCCCACAAGATAACATGACAGAGGCCTCCCTACCCTCCCGGGGGTCAAAATTAAAGTTCTCTCATATTGAACCACCATTAATTCAGCAGCTCAGCTGCTTTTCTTTCCAGTTCAGAATCCTAATAAGCTAAAAAGTTATTAAAAGATATGACATCTTTATTTGAATAAAAGCCATGAGTGCTGACCTTCATGTTCTCAGCTCAATTTTCCCTTAGGGTACAGCATACCCAACCAGTCTTTTGATCTTACTGTTGTTTAATCGCTCAGCCATGTCTGACTCTTTGCCACCCCATGGACTGCAGCACACCAGGCTTCCCTGTCCTTCACTATCTCCCAGAGTTTGCTCAAACTCATGTCCATTGAGTCGGTGATGCCATCCACCCGTCTCATCTTCTGTCACTCCCTTCTCCTCCTGCCCTCAATCTTTCTCAGTATCAGGGTCTTTTCCAATGTGTCAGCTCTTTGCATCACGTAGCCAAAGTATTGGAGTTTCAGCTTCAGCATCAGTCCTTCCAATGAATATTCAGGACTGATTTCCTTTAGGATATCAGAGGCCTCCCTACCCACACTGAGGTCAAAATTAAAGTTCTCTCATATTGAACCACCATTAAACCAGCAGCTGAGCTGCTTTCCTTTCCAGTTCAGAATCCTAATGAGCTAAAAAGTTATTAAAAGATATGACATCTTCATTTGAATAAAAAGAGGAAGCAAGAGAGTTCAGAAAAACATCTATTTTTGCTTTATTGACTATGCCAAAGCCTATGACTCTGTGGATCACAATAAACTGTAGAAAATTCTTCAAGAAATGGGAATACCAGACCACCTGATCTGCCTTTTAAGAAATCTGTATTCAGGTCAGGAAGCAACAGTTAGAACTGGACATGGAACAACAGACTGGTTCCAAATAGGAAAAGGAGCATGTCAAGGCTGTATATTGTCACCTTGCTTATTTAACTTATATGCAGAGTACATCATGAGAAATGCTGGGTGGGATGAAGCACAAGCTGGGATCAAGATTGCCAGGAGAAATATCAATAACCTCAGATATGCAGATGATACCACCCTTATGGCAGAAAGCAAAGAAGAACTAAGGAGCTTCTTGATGAAAGTGAAAGAGGAGAGTGAAAAAGTTGGCTTAAAGCTCAACATTCAGAAAACTAAGATCATGGCATCCGTCCCATCACTTCATGGCAAATAGATGGAGAAACAGTGGAAACAGTGGCTGACTTTATTTTTTGGGGCTCCAAAATCACTGCAGATAGTGACTGCAGCCATGAAATTAAAAGACGCTTGCTCCTTGGAAGAAAAGTTATGACCAATCTAGACAGCATATTAAAAAGCAGAGACATTACTTTGTCAACAAAGTTGTGTCTAGTCAAAGCTATGGTTTTTCCAGTAGGCATATATGGATGTGAGAGTTGGGACTATAAAGAAAGCTGAGCACTGAAGAATTGATGCTTTTGAACTGTGGTGTTGGAGAAGATGCTTGAGAGTCCCTTGGACTGCAAGGAGATCCAACCAGTCCATCCAAAAGGAAATCAATCCTTAATATTCATTGGAAGGACTGATGCTGAAGCTGAAACTGCAATACTTTGGCCACTTGATATGAAGAACTGACTCATTGGAAAAGACCCTGATGCTGGGAAAGATTGAAGGCAGGAGAAGGGGATGACAGAGGATGAGATGGTTGGATGGCATCACCAACTCGATGGACATGAGTTTGAGCAAGCTCTGGGAGTTGATGATGGACAGGGAAGCCTGGCATGCTGCAGTCCATGGGGTCGCAAAGAGTCAGACATGACTGAGCAACTGAAGTAAACTGAACTGTGTCTGGGCTTCCAGCTCCCCTACATCTCATGTAGACCCTACTCTGACCATGCCTCCCACCAGGGCAAGCCTATCTCTCTTGTTTGCAAAATTCAAGGAGGTGTGTCACAGTCAAAATTCATAATTCATAAAAAGCCACTTGCATAAGTGGTTTTTTTTTTAATTGAGGTTTAGTTGCTTTACAATATTGTGTGAAGTTTCCACTGTACAGCAAAGTGAATCAGCTATATGTATTCATGCATCCACTCTGTTTTGGATTTCCTTCCCATTTAGGTCATCACACTGAGTAGAGTTGCCTGTGCTATCCAGTAGGTTCCCATTAGTTGTGTTTTACACAAGGTAGTGTGTATATGTCAATCCCAATCTCCCAATTTATCCCACCCCCACTTTCCCCTTTGGTGTCCATATGCTTTTTCTCTATATTTGAATAATTTTTCTGTGCCTTCAATAATCCTGAAAAAGCTGTCAATTCCATGCACCTCCCATCACTTCTAAACTGCTTGGTGAGGACCAGATCCCATGCCCTCCTATGACTCTTAAGTGAGACCCAGGTCTGGGGGCCAAGACAGGCAACCTGGATTCAAATTTCAGTTTTACAGCCAACTCGGCCTTCACCTCTAGGAGTCTTAGCTCTCCAACCTGAAAAGTGAGGTTAGATCAATCTTCAGATCGTCTCCATTACAGTTTCTCTGTGTCCATCCCAGAAACAAGAGACAAAGGCAAACTGTCTAGAAATCACACAAAGAGATTCCTGGGCCAGTGCTACCCATGTGTGAGCCTCAGGTACAAGACCATCCTGTCCTCT
This sequence comes from Bos mutus, assembly GCF_027580195.1. Taxonomy (NCBI): domain Eukaryota; kingdom Metazoa; phylum Chordata; class Mammalia; order Artiodactyla; family Bovidae; genus Bos; species Bos mutus. The sequence goes on from NC_091627.1 coordinate 56,293,926, forward strand.
GTGCCCTGGGCAAAATGCTGGGTGACTTTCCAAGAACCACTTTGAAAAGCCAGCCAGAGAGTGGAGCTCACAACTGCCTAGGCACCAGCAAGACTGAAAAACTACAGAGCACGGGTCCTGGACTCTCCAAAGATGTCAAGTTAGCCAGTCTCCTGAGCCCACCCCTCCTGGGTCTCAGGCCCTTTACCTCCTGGACCCCAGGTACCCATCTGCAGCTGCAGCCCTCATCCCCTTACATTCTCCATTCATCTTCATCATCCCATGGAACACTAATACAAAACTATACTCAGCTACAGTGGTCTCTTTATCTTTCAACACTTTAGAGATCGTGTGCGTGCGTGCATGCTAAGTCACTTCAGTTTTGTCTGACTCTTTGTGACTCCATGGACCATAGCCTGCCAGGCTGTCCACAGGATTCTCCAGGCAAGAATACTGGAGTGGGTTGCCATGCCCAGGGGATCTTCCCAACCCAGGGATCGAACCCCTGTCTTTTATGTCTCCTGTTTTGGCAGGTGAGTTCTTTACCACCAGCGCCACCTGGGAAGCCCAGAGAGCACATCAACAATTAACTACTTCTTTCCTGGGGAATACCACTTAGCATAGGGTGCAATTCAATACTCCCCTAAGGATGTCATCAGGTATTGCCCCGAATGTGCCCATGCTGACCTACCTGAAAGCTGCCTTCTCCCCAGCTTCTCCCACAAAGGGACCTGTGCTCTCCTGGTTGGATGTTGCCCAAGTGTTAAGAGTCAAGATGAATGGAACTGTACTCCTCTGGATCCTTCCTCTACCCTCCTCTGTTCTGATCTGCCCTGCTCTGTGTCCCCAGGAGGCTTCACTATGTACAGCATTCCCTGGGCTCCCCACCCCCTGCCTTCCTGCTGGGTTCTGCCAGTCCTGTGGCAGGAGATCAGAAGACCAGAGGGATGTGAGGCCAGAGTATTGATTCCTCTCACTTCCCCTGTGTCGGGCCTCGACTTAGGCAGTGCTTGTGTACCTCTATGCAGGACCACAGCTCCTGTCAGCCCAAACCCTGCCCCCATCCTGGCACAGCTTCTGCTCTCAGCTTTGAAAAAAGCCTCCTCCTCTTGCCAACTTAGAGCCAAAGGTGGTGAGGGCTTCTCACTGTTCCTCATCTCAGGAACAGTGTCAGACACCTACAAGGGATGGCCCAGCATGCTGAAAGACAATGGAACATCCATGCCCAAGTCCACAGGAAAGAACCATTCTAGATGCCATTAATGCTTATGATTCATGGGAAGAGGTCTGAATAGCACCACAAGCAGGAGTTTGAAAGAAGATGATTCCAACCCTCATGGATGGCTTGGAGGGGTTGAAGACTTCAGTGGAGGAAGTAACTGCAGATGTGGTAGAAATAGCAAGGGAACTAGAATTGGAAGTGGAGTCTTTAGATGTGACTCAGTTGCTGCAGACTCATGACAAAACTTTAATGGGTGAGGAGCTGCTTCTCATGGATGAACAAAGAAAGTGATTCCTTGAGATGAAATCTACTCCTCGTGAAGATGCTGTGAAGACTGCTGAAAGGACAACAAATGATTCTGAATATTCCATAAATTTAGCTGATAAAGCAGGGGCAGGTTTTAATAGGATCAACTCCAGTTTTGAAAGAAGTTTTAGCTGTGGGTAAATGCTACCAAATAACATTGTATGCTACAGAGAAATCATTCTTGAAAGGAAGAGTCAATCCATCTGGTAGATTTTGTTGCTGTCATATTTGAAGAAATTGTTGCAATGGCCCCCATTGTTCAGCAACCACCATCCTGATCAGTCAGTAGTCACCCTGATCAGTCAGCAGGATCTTGAAGCAAGACCCTCCACCAGCAAAAAGGCTACAGCTATTCCCTGAAAGCTTAGATGACAGTGAGTATTTTTAGCAATAAGGATTTTTTCAATTGAGATATGTACATTTTTTTAAACACATAATTCTGTTAACACTTAATATAGTATAGGGTAACATAGCTTTTATATACACCAGGAAACCAAAAAATTTGTGTGACTCCCTTTATTGTGATTTTAGCTTTATTGCAATATTCTGGGACCAAATTCACTACAGACTGCCTGTATTTAATATGAGCCCTTTTAGGTCACACTTGAGCTGATGGCAACAAGTGAGTCATGGTAAGATCTTGGATATTTTCAAGGGAGAAGCTGGGCAGGCCACAAAGACGAAGCATGTGGTTAGAGGGTCCCCTGCAGATCTCTAGGGAGAGGAGGGGGACTGGAGATGAGCTCAATCACGTAGCCATTGATTGACTCAATTACACCTATGTAATGAAATATCAGTACCACTCTGGACAGCGGCATTCAGGGAATTTCCTGGTTAAGGAACAAAGTGATGTACCAAGAGGGTGATGCAACCCAACATTATAGGGACAGAAGCTCTTGCACTCCACACCCAGACCTTCTTATTTATCTCTTCCATTTGCCTGTTCCTGAGTTGCTGCTGCTGCTGCTAAGTTGCTCAGTCGTGTCCAACTCTGTGGGACCCCAAAGACGGCAGCCCACCCGGCTCCCCCGTCCCTGGGATTCTCTAGGCAAGAACACTGGAGTGGGTTGCCATTTCCTTCTCCAGTGCATGAAAGTGAAAAGTGAAAGTGAAGTCACTCAGTCATGTCTGACTCTTAGCAACCCCATGGACTGCAGCCTTCCAGACTCCTCCGTCCATGGGATTTTCCAGGCAAGAGTACTGGAGTGGGGTGCCATTGCCTTCTCTGGTTCCTGAGTTGCAGCCTTTACAATAAAAATGTCATCGCAAGTGTATTGCTTTTAGAGAATTCTGTGACTCATTCTAGCAAATTATTGAACCTGAGGGCTTTGTGGGATGCTCCAAATTTGCAGCCACACAGGACAGAAGGATGAGTGGCCTGGGGACAGCCAGGACTTTCAGCTGGTCTCTGAAGCGAGGACAGTCTTTTGGGACTGAGATCCCTAATCCATGAGGTCTGAGTTAATTCCTAGTAGCTTATGTCAGAATTGAATTAAATTGTTCAATACCTAATTGATTTTGGAATGCAATCTGGGAACGGAATCAGCCAGATTAAAGGCTGGGAATCATGAAGCAGGGCAAAAAGATAATCCAATTTTGTACTGAGCCCAGAATTCCACCCATGGGTTGTCATTTTGGCTGTTTAGAACATTATTTGAAGGTTGCTAAAAGGTCCGTCTAGTCAAGGCTATGGTTTTTCCAGTGGTCATGTATGGATGTGAGAGTTGAACTGTGAAGAAAGCTGAGCACCGAAGAATTGATGCTTTTGAACTGTGGTGTTGGAGAAGACTCTTGAGAGTCCCTTGGACTGCAAGGAGAGCCAACCAGTCCATTCTAAAGGAGATCAGTCCCAGGATTTCTTTGGAAGAAATGATGCTAAAGCTGAAACTCCAGTACTTTGGCCACCTCATGTGAAGAGTTGACTCATTGGAAAAAACTCTGATGCTGAGAGGGACTGGGGGCAGGAGGAGAATGGGAAGACAGAGGATGAGATGGCTGGATGGCATCACCAACTCGACGGACGTGAGTTTGAGTGAACTCCAGGAGTTGGTGATGGACAGGGAGGCCTGGCATGCTGCGATTCATGGGGTAGCAAAGAGTCGGACACAACTGAGCGACTGAACTGAACTGAACTGAATGTGAATGATTATGAAGACCAGGCCTTCCCTGAAGATCTGGGTTGTGCTGGGTCCATGCAGAGCAGTTTTCAGAGCTGGCAACAGCTACAGCTGGAGCAGTGGGTGCACACCACTATATATAAAATAGGTACCCAACAAGGGCCTACACTATAGCACAGGGAACTCTACTCATTATGCTGCAATAATCTATATGGGAAAGAATCTGAAAAAGAATAGATACATGCATGCATGCTAAGTCGCTTCAGTCGTGTCCAACTCTTTGCAACCCTATGGACTGTAGCCCACCAGACTCCTCTGTCCAAGGGATTCTCCAACTAAGAATATTGGAGTGGATTGCCATCCCCTCCTCCAAGGGGTCTTCCCAAAATGGATCAAACCCATGTCTCTTATGTCTCCTGCATTGGCAAGCAGGTTCTTTGCCACTAGCGCCACCTGGGAAACCCAGATATATGTATGCTGCTGCTGCTGCTAAGTCGCTTCAGTCGTGTCCGACTTTGTGCGACCCCATAGACGGCAGCCCACCCGGCTCCCCCGTCCCTGGGATTCTCTAGGCAAGAACACTGGAGTGGGTTGCCATTTCCTTCTCCAGTGCATGAAAGTGAAAAGTGAAAGTGAAGTCACTCAGTCATGTCTGACTCTTAGCAACCCCATGGACTGCAGCCTTCCAGACTCCTCCGTCCATGGGATTTTCCAGGCAAGAGTACTCGAGTGGATTGCCATTGCCTTCTCCCAAAATTAAAAGAAAAATTTTAAATAAATATCGAAAATATCTAAAAATTTACCATTAGCCAAGGGTTTTTATTATTTCAAACCACTCATTTCATTGTGAAAATACAGAAAAAAATAATTACAAACCTTATAGATGGGAAGGCAAATGTGACCTGATCAGAAATCAAAGACTGACAAGAATTTTTGAAAAACTACTATTTAAATATTTACCATTGGTTTAATGGCAGAAAGTGAAGAGGAACTAAAAAGCCTCTTGATGAAAGTGAAAGTGGAGAGTGAAAAAGTTGGCAAAGATCATGGCATCCGGTCCCATCATTTCATGGGAAATAGATGGGGAAACAGTGGAAACAGTGTCAGACTTTATTTTTGGGGGCTCCAAAATCACTGCAGATGGTGACTTCAGCCATGAAATTAAAAGACGCTTACTCCTTGGAAGGAAAGTTATGACCAACCTAGATAGCATATTCAAAAGCAGAGACATTACTTTGCCAACAAAGGTTCGTCTAGTCAAGGCTATGGTTTTTCCTGTGGTCATATATGGATGTGAGAGTTGGACTGTGAAGAAGGCTGAGCGCCAAAGAATTGATGCTTTTGAACTGTGGTGTCGGAGAAGACTCTTGAGAGTCCCTTGGACTGCAAGGAGATCCAACCAGTCCATCCTGAAGGAGATCAGCCCTGAGATTTCTTTGGAAGGACTGATGCTAAAGCTGAAACTGCAGTACTTTGGCCACCTCATGCGACGAGTTGACTCATTGGAAAAGACTCTGATGCTGGGAGGGATTGGGGGCAGGAGGAGAAGGGGACGACAGAGGATGAGTTGGCTGGATGGCATCACCGACTCGATGGAGGTGAGTCTGAGTGAACTCTGGGAGTTTGTGATGGACAGGGAGGCCTGGCGTGCTGCGATTCATGGGGTCGAAAGGAGTCGGACACGACTGAGTGACTGAACTGAACTGAAGGTTTAATGACCTTTTCACTATATGCCTGATATGGTGCAAAATGCTTTGCATGCATTGCATTACTCCCATTATTTTCCCCGTAATTTGAATTTTTCATATTGGTAACTATTCAATGCTTGTTAATAACTTTACCAAATGATGCAATCATCACCATAAACTGGCTTTAGAACATTCTAATCCTTCCAATAAGCTCCCTCATGCTGAGTAGCATGAAAACATATTCATTACCATATGTAAAATAGCTAGTAGCAATTTGCTGTATGACACTGGGAGCTCAGCCAGGTGCTCCGATCTCACCCTATCTAGAGGGTAGGATGGGGTGGGAGGTGGGAGGGAGGGAGAAGAGGGAGGGGACACATGTATACTGATGGCTGATTCATGCTGATGTATGGCAGAAACCAATACAATATACTAAAGCAATTATCCTCCAATTAAAAATAAATTTAAAAAATAGAACACTGAAATGCTTGAATGGGGGGAAAAAAGATTCCTCATGCCCATTTACAGTTATCACCCCTAGATCCAGGCAATCACTAATCTACTTCTGTTTCTATAAATTTGCCATTTCTGGACATTTCATATGAATGGAATCTTCCAATTAAAAAAAGAAGAAGAAGCAGAACTACAGCAGGAGTGTTGGGCGGGCAGGAGAAGCCGCATCTCCACCTGAGGGGGAAGGGTTGGAGTGGGAACTGAAGAGACAAGATTCCTGCTGAGGATTTCTCTGAGGCTTTGGCAGGACTCCAGAAAAGGTGTGACCGATTCTTACTTGCGGGTTGACAGCACCCTGCTGTTTTCTCAGTAAGAGCCTACCACACACCCAGCCTCCTGAAGAGGGTGTGAAAAATTCAAGGAGAATCCTATTAAATTTAAGGAAGACACAGTACCAATTTTACACCAACTCTTTCAGAAAATAGAGGGAAAAAAGGAAAATTTCCCAATTACTGTATAAAGTCAGTATTATCCTGATACCAAGCCTGGCAAGGATATTACAAGGAAACAAAGTTTTGACAAATATCCTTAACAAAATATCAGCAAAGTATTCCAGCAACATGTGACAAGGGGAGGCTCATAATCAAGTGGTGTTTGTGAACAGGAATACAAGTTAACATCTAAAAATCAAATTTTTTTTAGCCATGCCACACAGGATGTAGGATTTTAGTTTCCCGAACAGGGATTGAAACTGGAACCTCAGCATTGAGAGCATGGAGTCTTAACCACTAGACTGACATGAATTCCCCAGAAAGAAACATTTAAAATGATCAAATAAAGGAGGTGGGAAATAGTCATTTCAATAGATTCAGAAAAATCAGTAGACAAACTTCATCACCCATTCACAATTTAAAAACAAACAACAACAACAAAAAACATTCAGCTAACTTAGAATAGAGGGAAATTTTCCCCATGGGATAAAGGAAGGACATTTATGAACATCCTCAAGCTAGCATCACTTTAATGGTGAAATATGGAAAAAGAACCTCAAGATTGAAAAACTAGACAGACATCCGTTCTCACACTGATTCAACACTGTCGTTGAGTAAGTACAACACATCGAGAAGAAGAGAAACTAGGCATGACAGCTGGAACAGAAGCAAAACTCTACTCAGAGTTAACATGAATTTTTATATTAGAAAAGCTAAAAGAAAAAAATGTTTAAACTGCTAGGTCTAATAAATTCATTTTAGGGTAGAAGGTCAATGTACAAAAATCAATTTATGTTTGTATATTTTTGCAAGAAAGAAAACTGGAATATGAAACAGTCAATAAGGTTAACTGGCAACTCTTTCCAAAACAGTTTATAAAACTTAATTAACTCAATCCCAACCATCATCCTATAGAAATGAACAAATTTATTCTAAAGTTTTTATGATGCTACAAAATTTGAAGTAGTCAAACATGTCAGGATCAGAAAGCAGTGAATTAAAAGGGAAAAAAAGATATGTTGCTCTTTATTAAAAACTTTCATTTATCAAGATACCAGCAATAAAATGAGTGAACAAGTCAAAGACTGTGAGAAAATATTCATAAGCTATTGGTATATATCTGAGAAAGGTCTTTTATCTAGGATATATAAAGAATTATCAGAACTCAGAAAAAAAAAATCCAATGAAATAGAATATAGGCAAAAGAATTAAAAGATACTTCATAAAGGAAGAAATACCAAAAACATAAACATATTAAAAAATGTTCAACATCATTACTCTCCAGGGAAATGCTAACTGAAACACAATGAGATACCCCTCACACCTCTTATTAGAAATGGCAACATTTTTAAAGCTCAAAAATACCAAATGTTGATGAAGATGTACAAAACCAGACGCATTTTGCTGGGGAGAACATGTCTTCTAGCAATTCCACTCCCAATATCTGTTCAAGAAAAAAGAGTCTATGTTCAGAAAAAGACTTGCACATAAAGGATCACAGCAGCTTAATCTACCACGGCCGAAAGCTACAAACTCGAGGGCCAGCAAGCAGAGAAAGGGCGAACACAGTGTGGCATGTCCATACCATGGAGCAGGACTCAGCAATGAGAGGAGCGAATCTGGTACAAGCATACACTGTGGCATGTCCATACCATGGAGCAGGACTCCGCAATGAGAGGAGCGAGTTCTGGTACAAGCATTGACTTGGAAGAACATCACAGAGATCATGCTAAGCGAAAGAAACCAAACATAAAACCTGTATCTTTCTTTTTCCCTAGATTCCATACATATATGTTAATATATTTGCTTTTCTTTCTTACTGCACTCTGTATTAACTAGCTCTAGGTTCATCCACCACAGTTCAACTAACTCAAATTCATTCCTTTTTATGGATGTGTAATATTCCACTATAGGGGTTTCCCAGATGGCTCAATGGGAAAAGAATCTGCCTGCCAATGCAGGAGATGCTGGAGACACAGTTTTGATTCCTGGGCTGGGAAGATTCCCTGAAGAAGGAAATGGCAACCCACCCTAGTATTCTTGCCTAAAGACTCCCACGGACAGAGGAGCCGGCCATATAGTCCATGGGGGTCACAAAGTATCGGACACGACTGAGCAACCGAGCATGCAGCACAGTGCAGCAATGTTCCATTATATGTATGTACCACAACTTCTCTACCCATTCATCTGCCAATGGACATCTAGGTTGCTTCCATGTCCTAGCTACTACAAACAGTGTTGCAATGAACACTGGGGTACATGTGTCTTGATGAACTTTTTTTGCAGGGCAGGAATAGAGACACAGCTGCGGAAGGAGAGGGTGGGAGGAATTGAGAAAGTAGCATTGAAAAACATACATTACCATATGTAAAATAGATAGCTAGTGGGAAGTTGCTGTATAACAGGGAGCTCAGCCTGGCACTCTGTGACAACCTAGAGTGGTGCGATGGGGAGGGAGGCCCAAGATGAAGAGGATATACGTATATTAGAGCTGATTCATGTTGTACAGCAGAAACCAACACAACATTGTAAAGCAATTATTCTCCACTTAAAAATACAAATTAAAAAAAAAAGACTACATACAATAGCAATCCTTTCATATACATTTCTATAACAGACAAAAACTAATTTAAGGTGAATAAAAATACAGATTATCTACTGGGGGAATAGGATGGAACTCTCTCACATGAAGAAAATGTTGTATATCCTCATTAGGGTGTGGTTACATACCTCTGTCCATTTGTTAAATATGCACAGCTAAGATTTATGCATTTCAGCAAATATAAATTTTACCGACAAAACACCTATCACAATAAAAACACTGGCAGGAATGGGTTTTTGTATGTCTGTATGGCAGGTAGACATACAGTAATAGCAAAATGTTGGTCATTGTCATAGCTGGGTGATGGGTGCACAGGAGTTCATTATATTACCAAAATCATTTTGTAAACGTTTGAAAGTTTCTGTAATAAAAGTTTTTAAAATGCACTGGGGTCATGAGTTAAACTTTTACCTTTTGCTTGTAAATATGAAATCAGAAAAACCAGAACCAAATATCCTGCTCAGGTACGTTTGAGTTGCTCAGAGCAGTAGTTGTAGGAGGAGAGAGCAGTGAGAGATGAGGAGTGGGTAACTTCTCAAGATGCTGCGGGGGTTGGAAAGGGAAGATGGGAAGCAAAGTCGAAGGGAAGTAGAAAGGGAGGATGGCAGGTGGGAGAGGGAAGGGGTCAAGAGGGCACTGAACTTCCCGGTTTAGGACCAGAGGTGTGAGGAGAGAGGGGTCATCTTGGGATGGGTGTTGGGGAAAGAATAGGGGGCTGAGCCTGGAATCTGGGACCCTCAAAAGGATGTTGAGGTCACTGGCCTCTCATCTGGATTGTCTACTTGTCACAAAGCCTCAGACAAAAGAAGACTTGTCTGCCCTGGACGTGCCAACCAGAGAGACTGGAAGTGACTTCCTCCCTGGCCATCATGTCAGCTGGGCTGCCCTGAGCACAAGCAGGAGGCAAGTTCAAGAGTTTATGGAATAAAAAAGTAAGAAAAATAATTTTTAAAAATAACCCCCCACAAAGTGTTATGAGGTGACATAAAGCCCTGGTAGAGTCCGCTTTCACATATGCACAATGCATGTTCTACCCAGGCACCCTGTGGGATGGGGTCATGAGCCCCACTTTCAAGATGAGGAAACAACTAAACAGGAACTAAAGTCTGCTTGACCCAAAGCCCATCAAGACACGGTCCTTGGCCCAGGCGGAATACTTGGGCTGAATCCATCCCCCAACACCTGCTCTTTGCACCTGCAGCAGCCTGTGCAGTCATGGGAACTCCCAGAACACCTGCTTCCCCAGTCTTCCAAACCTCCTCCAGCCCCTCTCAGGATCACTCCCCCAGGCACCTCCCCAAAACAAGCTCTTTCCTGCTCCCTGCCTTTGCCTGAGTATGTGTCCTCCTTTTTCATGGCTGGTACCTTCCCAGCCCTGAAGTACCTACTCATCACTCCTCCCCAGAAAGGCCTCCCCAAACAGCCTTCTTGAGGGTCTTCTTCTATTACTATTTTCAGAACCTCTTGTTTCCTTCAGGGCAACTACACAATGTGAGAATATTTTCTTGCTTCTCCACTGGAATTGTTTGTTAACAAGCTCCTTTCAAACAAGAGGATGGCTAACTGCTTTCTCAAAGTGAAATGTCTGAAACCTCAAGCAGAGAAATGTAGGCTCTGGGTGGGGAAGGAAACAGCCCTCTGCAGAACCACAGAAAAACAAAGCATTATTGAAGACTCTCCACTCCCCAATTAGGCAAAAACTGAAACTTGGATGAGCTCCTACCTATAATCCTAGTGATAACTGATGGTGGCACTGGCATAAATTAGGTTGCCTTATCACATGCCAAGGACTTCATATATTTATCCCCAATCCTCAAAACTATCCTATAAGATGAAGACTATTAAATATGTAGATTTGAGAAAATTGTAATTCACTTAGTAACAACTAAGTTACTAAGAAACTTAGTCACTCTATATCTATGATAAATGCCAAACTGAAATGTTTATACTCATTCTCTCAAAAGTTTTCATTAGAATGTCCTCTACAGAGCTCACTGAAAGACACATCCATGCACACAGGCACACATGTGCACACACAGCCCCCTCCAATTCTCCCCCTCTCCCCATCCCCACAGTGGAACAATAAAAAGTCTCTAAAACCGTATTCAAATCAAGTGGTAGATTTATTGGCTGCTCCTCTTATTTAGTGAGGTGAAAACACCTCAGTGTAGGACACTCTAAACCTTGTTTTGGCTTCCTGTTGTGCTGAAAAGACCAGCGACAGGTGGGCGGGCGGACGGTCAGTGGACATCAGAAGCAAACAGCCACTGCTCCCATTGCTACAATGATTCATCCATAGGCTTAAGGAATTTTCTGTCTGTTTTTCTTTCAGAGCATCTTCCTCTTTTCAAACTCCTACAGGAACAGAAGAAAAGGAGAAGAGAGAGGGGATAAAAAGATTAAAGCCTCAAATTACATTCATGGTCAAAGTGATTCTGAAACCTCTTGTCTTTAGGATCCCTTGAGCAACCAAAAATTATAGAGGTAAAATATACCAGGATGAGGTGCTTGAACACAAAATGACAGCTTTCAAATGAGTCTGTGTCAGTCTGATTTCTCTAAGCTAGATTCAGAACTTAAGCTGAGAGGTTTTAAATTGTGCTTATTTTCTACTGCAGTATAGTTAGGAGCTGACAAACTTGATTGTGCTTATCCAAATACGTAATACTATGCGTGAGCCACAGCAGCCCTTTTAATAAGGCAATGGAAACAAGTTTGTTTAGTTTCTCAGAGAATAAAACTAAACACAGATTTAGTTAAGATTTAAACAAAACGTCAAGAACCTCAGAAATATATGAAAAGGCAACAATACTGAAAATCAGTTTCTCTAGATTGTAATAATTTCTCTACATTGTGATAATTAGAATACAACAGGATGTGTAGGTGACTGCTGCCACCTACTGGAGTAAAATGGTAATACATGTCTTCAATAAGAATTTAAGCATTTGCTTTTTCCCTTCCTCCCTCTTCTCTCAAATAAAGAAGATTCTTCCTCACAATACTAACTACCTAGATTTTTTTTAAACACTATGGCACACAGTGGCATATTCCATAAGACAGGATCATGCAAAGATTCAATAAACCAATAAGTTTATTTTATTATCTCTAGGACAGTGCCAAAGAACACTATGCCAAAACGTGTTCCCTCCTGGGAAGACTATCTGGGCCTGTTTTCAGCATGTGTACAACATTTTGGTTTTTGTTTGCCTTTTTTTTTTTTTGGTAAAGTCTATAATCATCATAAAAGTAAAGAGAAAGAGCCTTAAATGATCAATCAGAGATAGGCTGCCAAAAATCACTGCAAAGAGATTACAGAAGACACCAACTAAAAATCCCCATCCTTGTCTTTAGTCTCCATCCATCCTGACTCCCAGTTTTTATTTCTTCTTAGTCAGTTTTCAACCTCTCTCCCTGGAAAAATACCTATGGAGTCAGTACAACTATACCTCAAAGACTCTCCATGGAAAAATACAAAACACAAGGCAATTTTCTGCACCACTCCTAAAATGGAATTCACAGCATTTACGGACTCTGAAACCCTTTCTTGTATATCCTATCTCACTACTCACAAAATAGCAAAGGGAAATGTTTAATGAATCAAGTTTTTTAATCAGAACCTTATTCCTGGTCATGCTCAATTAGGATATTAGGATTTTGGTGGGGTTGCTAGAGACCATTAAGCTGCAGACCAGAATGAAAGAAACAGAAGAGACTCAGAAGAAAAGACCATGGTTCCCAGGCCACCTGTGTGGCCTCCACTTTAAGGCCCATAACCTCGGAGCATTCAGGCCACTGCTCCAGCTCACCTTGTACATGGTGGTTCCCAGCTGTGCTGGGGACATGCTGACCACAACCCCAGCACTCTGCAGGGCTGCGATCTTCTCTTTAGCTCCACCTTTTCCTCCAGCAATGATTGCCCCTGCGTGACCCATTCTTCTGCCGGGAGGAGCAGTTAAACCAGCAATGAAGGACACCACAGGCTTGGCCTTGGGACCCTGGAAAGTGGGATTTTAAACACACCGATCAAAACTGGACCTCCAATTCATGACAGCCAGAAAATGACAAATGGTTGGGGCCAGTAACTCATCATCACTAAGAAAACCAACAGAAATACTGAGCTGTGACTGAAACTACTGCATTCTCCTTTGAGATGACTCAACTTTTCCTCCAAACTCACAAAAACAATCCTGAAGCAAAACTGTTAACTATTTAGATATTAAACTTCAACTTCACTGGCATAAGCTGATTTCCACATACACATGTGACGCTTCCACTTGAAAAAAAAAACTGAAAATACGTAAGTTCTATGATTTGTGATAACAAATTAAGACACAGATCAGGTTGTTTTGTCTTAATTCATTATTAGTTTACCTTTAATAAATTTGTTTAAAAGAAAAAGATAGCATATTGGAAAGGACTGAAGAGTGGGAGTCTCCAGTCTCAATTTCCACTTGACTAAAGCGACAGGACCTTCGACAAGGCCCATCACCTCTAGACCTCTGCTGCTTCATCTATGAAATGAAATAGCTAAATTAGATTGGGAGCTGAGGGTCCTTTCTCCTAACATTATAGGATGTCTAAGAAGGAAGATCAGGACTGGTTTTATTCAACAAAAATCCATTCTAATGCACAACTGCTACATGCATAAACAGCACAGCATAACAGTAGATTCTGAGGTTAAAAATAAAAACCCAACACACAGGAAATATAAGAATTCCTGTGGGAGGAAAAAAAAGAATTCCTGTGCTCTAGACTTATGTTACTGAAGAAATAATATAAAATACATATATATCTCAATCAGTTAATAGATGTCATGGAGCAACATATGAATATACAGTTATGTTTCACAGTGAGTGAAGAGACCATGTTCACAAGAGTAACTCAGAGGCAGTAAGACATCCAGGTAAAACAGAGCGGCCTACAGAAAGCAGAACCCGAGCACAAGTGGAATCTGGGTGCCTTCAGGCACTATTATCTTCTCCCAGACCAGCAGTTCTCAAATCACTTGGTCTTGAGACCCCTTATACTTAAAAAAATGACTGTGGATCCCAAAGAACTTTTTTTAATGTAGATTATATCTGATATTTATAGTATTAGAAATGAAAGCTGAGAAATTTTATAAATATTTATTAATTCACTTAAAATAATTTTTTAGAACTATTTTTTAAAAACATTTTAGTGAGGAGAGTGGCATTATTTTACGTTTTTGTCAATCTTAAGTGTCTAATTTAATAAGAGGCAAATGGATTCTGATATCTGCTTTTACGTTAGATCTACTGCAAAAATGTTATTTTGGCTGAAGTACAAGAGAAAATCTGGCCTCACACACATATGTACTTGAAAAAGGGAGAAATATTTAAATATCTGTCAGATAACTGAGGATATTCTTTGACACTGAAACGGACCTCTTCAAGTGGTAATTTCTTAAAGGTTAGATGAAATGTTCCCTGGAGAAGGAAATGGAAGGCCACTCCAGTATTCTTGCCTGGGAAATCCCATGGACAGAGAAGCCTGGTGGGCCATATAGTCCATGAGGTCACAAAGAGTCAGACACGACTGAAGGACTAAAGAAGATGATGATGATGCAATGCTGGAATCCAGAACCACAGTCCTTTGTTACTTTAAAATCCATTCATTTTTTTGGATCTTTTACCTATAATGATTTTGTAACATTCATTGGTCAGAAGGAAAATATAGGTTCACTGAGTTATAGAGATCTTCTAAACACTGATACATTTCATCATTCAATATCAACAAATCATTCTTCATTATCACCTCCAGCCTCATTAGAGAAGTCTTTAGCAGGGGGAAGTTGTCAAGTTCATGGTGGCAGAAACAAGTATTCTAAAAATATTCATTTGAAAGTTCAAACTTAATCATTGTCAACAAATGCAATGAGTTGTTTTCCTTGACAACACACACAAACACAGCAGGACTGCTTTGTTCACTGTTGAGAAAAGATTCACCAAATAAATACCCAATAACCAGGGTGCCTGGCAGTCATTCTTTCCAGTAAAACTGGTGGTCCATGAAAAAAGCAGGTAATTTAGCTCACGATTCAAATAGGACAGTGCTTTACTTTCCATTTCACCACAAAACTACTGACTTGAGGGTCAAGACTTTATAAAATTAATTATCTTTACTACTTCATTAAGGACATTCTTAAATAAAATTGACTTTTTTTAAGCGCATGGCAGTGCAAGTTCACTAGCACAGTTTGCTTCCACTAACTTGACTCTCGTGAAGGCACCAGCATGCCAGATTCTACAGGTTCTACATGGTCTGACACTGCTGACTCCAGCCTCGTGCTCATCCCTCTTCCCTGCTCTTCATCCTCCAGTAATGCCAGACTGCTCTGCCTCTGGGCCTCTGCTGAGAAAGTTCTCCATCCTCCTTGGATACCTGGCAAATCCTGACTTACCTTTTAAGACGTGGCTCAAGTCTCTTCTTCCCTGCTAACCCTTCTGACTCTTCCTCCCACTCTCCCCACAAATGCCCTTCAGTTGCTCGTTTTCTGTTCAGTGACTCTGCTGTGCCTTTGACACTTTTCTATCATGACCCACAGCACACTGGCCGTGACTTATTCCCCACAGAGTCCCCTCCTAGACTATGACTCTTTGAATGCCAAGCCTATGTTTTCATTTACTTCTGTATGCCCAGCATCTACTATAGGAGAGAATTAAAAAGAAAAAGCTAAATCATTTATTCACCATGTGCTTTGCAAAGAATGTCAGCATCTGATACTTGAGACGCACCACTTTCCACTGGATCCCTCCGTCCCCATATTCAAATAGTGAGAATATTACATTAGAAGGAAACATGATTAGCGTGAACCTAGGATGTCTGACAAATGTATACTCTGTCCTACTGTCAAAGAAGAGTCACTTGAGATTTTTTTTTTTAAGGACCGAAAAATACAATAGAAAAGACTATGAAGAACTGTAGTGTGAGAACAGGACACAGAAACGTGAACTGTGAAAGACTAAAAACAAAAAGATGAGTTAGGATGGCACGAGCGGAATCCGAACAAATGCCCAGGACTATGGCATCGTGTCCCTGAGCCCTGCTGGTATAATGGAGAAGTCAGGCACACCTGGAGGGAACCTCAGCTCTGAAGTACTTACCATTGGCAAGTTGCCAGTTTCCTTACTCAAAAAAGGACAAAAACATCTACTCAAAGCATCAAGATAAAGGTTAAAAAACATTACTCCTGCAGGTAACTACTGTCATTATAATGATGATAGTACAGTCCTCGCAGGACACAAGATTACCCTATTCACTCCGTGTCAGTTACCATGCTAAGCGTTTAGTATGTCACCTGCACCGTTCAACCTAGAAGCTTGTACACAGTAGGTCCTCAGTAAAATTTAGCTCCATGAGACCAATCAGTAATAGGAAAACATGGCAAATGAAACAAAATGTAAAGTTTAGCTTTTCCCATCAAGGGATTTGTGTATTCTAAACACATTTTAAAATTCACTTTAACATAGTGTGCAGCTGGCTCTCCGCCAACCACGAGGTCTGCACACTGGAGAATTCAACCAGCCGCACCCAGAAAACGTCTGGTGGGGCAGGGGAGGAACCCCAGAAAGTTTCAAAAAGCAAAATTTAAATCTGCCAAACTAACAACTATGTACACAGCATTTACATTTTATTAGTTATTGTAGGTAATCCAGAGATGATTCACGGTATACAGGAGGGTATAAGTAGGTTATATGCTAATTCTACACTGTTTTATATAAGGGACTTGAGCATCCACGGATTTTGGTGTCAGCAGGGGTACTGCCCATGGACAGCAAGGGATGACTATGTCATATTAACTTAAGTGGTTTTTCTTTTTTTTTGTAAAATTAAGTCAGTTTTTAAATTTTAAACTTCACACTCTTTCTAAATTTGAGAGACGCATATCATTTTACTCCAGTCTCCTACCAATTTACCTACTCTTTCACTTATTCACCATTTATTGCCTCCTAATACGCCAGAGGACTGGGCTGGGCAGCAAGGCCATAGCAGTTGTTTGCTGTCCACAAGAGCAAGAGTCAGGTGTTCAGCATGCCTTACAGAAGGAACAAGCAAAGGCAAGCAAGGATGAAAACAAGCAACACATGAGACGGGACATGGGTCTGAAAAGGAGTGTCAGGGTAGTATGTAGGGGGCTGGAAAGCCACGCTAAGTCTGCCCTTTATCCCACATGGATGGCAAACAGCAGGTTGGCCAGGTGGGAGGGAAAGGAGCAGAGATATCAGGAAAAAATATTACTGAGATGGTCCAGGTGACATAAGATAAGAGACTGAACCGGAGCAGAGGGTCTAATTACAGATGATGATACTTTGAATCTCCACAAACTACTAAGATCTCAGAGACAGATCTCAGTAACTGAGGAGAAGCAAGAGCTGCAAGAGAAATAAAAGATGACTTTTATTTCTGCATGAAGTACAACGTTGTTTATACACTGTGAACAGTTACACTTAGGGAATAAGCACAAAGGGTAAATCTGGGAAAGGATAAAGATGAGAAAGGCCAGCAGGATGAACGGAGGCCACTGCTGGCTTCAGCCAAAGCAGTGCCAGCGTGGAGAGCACAGCAGCAGCCCACCGAAAGTGCTGACCACATGCCCGGGGCAGCTCTGCACCATGTATCTCCACAGCCCTACGACAGCACCGAGGGAAGCTCTACTGTGTCCCTATTTAGCCCGTGAGGAAACTGAGGCACAGTGAAGTTAAGGAACAAGCCCAAGGTCACACAGCTTCTAAGTGGCAGACAAAACCTAATTGCTGAGGATTAGGGAATGAATAGAATATAAAGAAAGAGATCCAGAGAGTAAAGTAAAAGCATTAGTCGCTCTGTCACGTCCGGCTCTTTGTAACCCCATGGACTGTAGCCCGCTAGGCCTCTCTGTCAATGCAATTCTCCAGGCAACAATACTGGAGTGGGTAGCCATTCCTTTCTCCGGGGGATCTTCCCGACCCAGGGATTGAACCCAGGTCTCCTGCACTACAGGCAGATTCTTTTCCATCTTAACTACCAGGAAAGTTCACCAGAATAAGAAGAACTCTTAAAATTACCACTGAAGAAAATCACGTAGATTCAAAAGAGCCTTTGAAAATTCCTTCAATTACATATAAATATGGAGAAGGAAATGGCAACCTGCTCCAGTATTCTTGCCTGGAAAACTCCATGGACAAAGGAGCCTGGTTGGGGGGCTACAGTCCATGGGGTTGCAAAGAGTCAGACACGGCTGAGCAACTAAACAACAGCAATGCATAGATATGCATCGTTTTGCATAGGCTATTCTGCAGGTAATATCATCCTTTCCTTTAACTCTCCGGTACTCATTATTTTTCTGTGGCATTTAATTTTGACACACTTACTCTCAATCTCTTTCACAAGCATAGACACAAGTTCTCTCTGCCCTCTTGCCCAGCCCCCTGAAGATTCACCTTCACTCTTCACTCATTCGTCAGTGTCACGGACACCCTGGAAGCCATCTGCACGCGCTCCCCAGGCCTTGGCCACAGTGATTCAGAGCACACACGCTCAGTGATGGGGGAGGGGACTGTCGGGCACCAAGCTGCTTCTGTCTTTACTATGCCCCCCACTCTCTTCCCACCACCCTACGTTCGCCCCAGAAACAGAGCTTAATTCCCTTGAGTTAAATGAAATTATGATACAATACCACACTATTCTTTTTTGTTTAATTCAAAGGGAGAGGCAACAAGGAAAGCCTTCATAGGACAGTCAATAAAGCTTTTCCACTTGACCTTTGGAGCAAAGTGCTACTCTATGAGGAAAGACTGAAGCTAGAGGGAGACAAAATCCTGGAAAAGGGTATAAAGGACAGGATCACTAGACAGCCAGCCTTGACAAAGAGAAAGAACACACATCCCCTGAGGTCAGGAGAAAGGACATCAATGACAGGTGAAAATGGAAATGTGCCAGTCAAGTGACAGGCTGATGGCCTGCAAGTTCTGGACCTACCAGGAAGGTAAAGGAGATGCCTGGAGGGAGGATTCATTAGAGAAGCGAAGAACAGGCATCAAGGGAAATGGGGAGGAGAATCAACCCAGAAAGAGTCCTACATTCCCTGAGTGGCCAGTGTTCCAGGCTCAGCTCAATAAGATTTAATTTTACCTTTCATGTTTGCTTAAAAAATTCATCTTTAAACAAAAACAACTTCTAAAGCAAACCTGTGATATTATTCAAGAGCAGAGTGCTGTATTTTTCCACAGCCAAACTTACTGAATTATGTTGCTTCAAAAATTCTGCAGCATTTTCTTCGGCATTACCACCAATTTCACCAATCAATATGATGCCTTCTGTGGCCGGATCATTCAGAAAGATTTCAAGGCAGTCTGTAAAGTCTGTTCCATTGAAAGGATCGCCTCCAATGCCTGGAAAAGTCAAAGAAATTCAACACCCTCTGAAAATTAAGTCAGAAAATATTGTTTCAACAGGTTTCTTATTTTGCCTATGCCCTTCTTATGAATATTTTTAAATGTGTCATCACTCTTGCATTTAACATTTAAAAGATCATAAAATGCTAGACTTATTTCTGCTTATAATATTACATGACTGTTAAATGGTGGTTGGGTCTTGTTAGTCACAAAAAGAGCCATCTTTTTCTTTGGCTCCTTATCAAGACTCATCCCTCCCCCAAAATTACTCCTACATAGCTCTTTAATGAGCATTCTATATAGTTCCCCTAATTAGAAGAACATGACTTTTGAAAACACATTAGCTTTTTAGTAAGCTGTAACTTTTAACCACTGAGTCTGGTGAGTAGCTCAGTATCAGTACTTTGTATATAACAGGCAATTAATTCTGAAATTAAAAATAATTATACTACTTAATATTATAATCAAAAAGTTTCCTTTATAATCTCCTAGCACAAAAGGTTAATGAAGTATAATAGTATCTTGATTAGCTCATTTGGCAGGGTGGGTGGGTGGGTGAGCTATTACCCTCACTGTGGCAATTTGTTGTGATTTGTTACTGTTCACATGAACTGCAAACCTTACTACCATATTGGACACTTAATGCCATATTAGAAATACCGGATATTTCTTCTACAGCAAAAAAAGAAAAAAAAAATTTCTTTGCACTAAGTAACTGTCTGATGAGGGACACTGCAGAGGAATCACTCACAAGTTAAGACACATGTCTCTGCAGTGGGTGGAGTAGGTGTCCTGATCCCTCTTCCCTCTAACCTGGAGTGGGAGATGACAAAGACCACACACAGGGGCTCTACCACAAACACATGGCATTTTAGCACAAGTACTTAGATCGGATTCAAGTCAAGATTCCCTCCACTGGGGGCCACTTTCTAAATTTTTAAGTTATAAACTTCGGAGAAGGCAATGGCACCCCACTCCAGTACTTTTGCCTGGAAAATCCCATGGATGGAGGAGCTTAGTAGGCTGCAGTCCATGGGGTCGCTGAGGGTCGGACACGACTGAGCGACTTCACTTTCACTTTTCACTTTCATGCATTGGAGAAGGAAATGGCAACCCACTTCAGTATTCTTGCCTGGAGAATCCCAGGGACGGGGGAGCCTGGTGGGCTGCCATCTATGGGGTGGCACAGAGTCGGACACGACTGAAGCGACTTAGCAGCAACAGAAGCAGCATACTCTCTGTGAGAGGGGAATTACTACTCTCAATTTACAGATTAAAAACAGAGGCTAGAGAAGATGGAACTGGCCACTAGTTAAGTTACCTTGTCTTGAAGATTGTACTTTTGCACATAGAAAAGCTCATTTAATGTTTAATACTGATTTTATCAATTTGAGTCAATAAAAATACTCCAGGGTTATATTTCATAATTTTATCATCAAAAGCTGCCTTTGAAAAGCTTTTAAAAGATGGTCTAAAAACATGAAGGAATTGTTATAAAAATGAGAAATTTGCCTGGCTTTTGGCAAAAAATATCAAAATTATTTTAAAATGTAAAAACCCTTTTGTAAATGGGAGGCAGTATGATGGGGCAAAGAGAGAGGGTCCAGGGAGCTCAACCCTCCTCCACCCACCAATCAAGCTACCACAGGACTCTGTGCCAGCTCAGCGGTGCCTCAGAGGGTTGCCCTTAAAGAATAAGACAATGATTGGCAAAGAATTCGGTAACTGTGAAGCACTGAATGACAGCTGGCAATGATAACACAATGCCAAGACAGTGACCAAAGTCCTATCCTGAAGGACCACTGCTTCACAACAAGCAAAGTGAGTCCTGTTTTCAGGGACTACACCCCAGGATGTTTGTTCTGAAACATGGGAGTTAAATCCTGGACCGTGAATCTTGAAAACGTTAACAGCCAGCTTCATGTATAAGCAAATTAAACTCAAGATCATAACAGCTTTTTCATAAAATGACATCAAAATCTCTCACAAATAGTCAAACCAATAATTATTATTACACTTATTCAGTGAAGACACTGAACTCCGATAAAATGAGTTTAGAAAAAGTCCTCACCAACACACAAAGACTGCCCCAATCCAACTTGTGTTGTCTGGTGAACCGCTTCGTAAGTCAGGGTGCCGGATCTAGACACGATACCTTAAAGAAGCAGAACTCAGCAATATTAGAGAGTGCTCATGTGACTCTCATATAGTAAAATAAATCACAAACACATGTATATAAAGAACCCATTCCACAATTTGTCCTCCAAACAAACAACACCATCAGGTCATGGAATAAGGAGAAAAGGCCTAAATTATAGCAGGGAGGTTTTAAAAGTTAGAAAAAGAAAGGATTTTATTAGTTAGGGTTTTTTTAATATATAAAACATTTAATTTATTGTTTTTTTTGATGCATCACCAATGTATTACAACTGAGCCACTAGTTCTGTAGCCTCATCAACATTAACTGTGGTACATTTTCTTGACACTGCTGAGAAATCAACTGTTTCTTCAGAGGTTCAATGGAAAGGTTTTTTGGGAAGTTTGCAAGTTCCTTCTGTATATCTACAAGAGTTTGATTCACTCTTTTAACTTTTTAATCATTCACAGTGTTTATCTTCTTAAGATTAGTGGTAACTGGTTTCACTTTATTTTTGAACCCTAAGTTTTTTTGGCTGGCTACGTGGAATACATTCCTGGACTTCTGCCCTTTTAGTTTGTTCCTGGTGGTTGTCCTTCACCGGGCCTTCAAGACCCTTGTATGGCTTCTCAAGTTCCAGGTGATGCCATCTGCATGCACGAGATCCAGCTAGTTAGGGTTGTTTTATGACTACAAAAGCAGTTTAAGAGATACCTGAAGTCTTCCACAAAAAATGACCTTCTGGTGCATACAAAGTAAAATGGAACAATAAATCTATATAAAGGTCCACATGGAAAAAAAGAAGGCATAAATTTCAAGTATTCAGTTCAGTTCAGTCACTCAGTCGTGTCCGACTCTTTGTGACCCCATGAATTGCAGCATGCCAGGCCTCCCTGTCCATCACCAACTCCCAGAGTTCACTCAAACTCATGTCCATTGAGTCAGTGATCCCATCCAGCCATCTCATCCTCTGTGGTCCCCTTCTCCTCCTGCCCCCAATCCCTCCCAGCATCAGGGTCTTTTCCAATGAGTCAAATCTTCGCATGAGGTGGCCAAAGTATTTCAAGTATTAACCTTTGGTTAATAACCCTGGTTTCAGAAAATACATTCATAGTTAGGCTTTCTGTCTCCTGACCACACAAATTCCTCAAGTCAGAAGTCCTGCTTTCCTACATTGATCAGTAGAGCCCACTAATGCTGTTGGAGATTCTGCAGTGATTATCTTTTCTGTTGGACTTGCAACTTCCAGGGGTTAGTAAATGAGACTGTTTTCCCCACCCATGAGTTCCCATATAGAGCACAGTTCAGGCACAAAAGGAATTCAGTAAATATGTACCGAATAGGTCAAAACTGAAAATTTATGGAGTACAATCACCCTCTTAAACAAAATCTAACTGGTGATAGTTTTAAAACCAATCACTATGTGGACCCTATCTCACAAAAAATGACAACCAATAACACCATACCCCATGTGTCTCATTCATCAGTTTTCCCTACTCTCAAGAGCTTCCTGTCTATAACCTCTCTCTTCAACATAGCCCTTCCTTTATGAGACCTTTCATAAATGAGAAGGGTAGGTAGGTAACACCTATGCACATTTGGTGCATTTAGCTTTTAAATCAAAGACAATAAGTAACTTAGTTGTATTTCTTTGTATGTAATTACCTAGTCTCCTTTACATTTCTACTTGATTCTTATGATAGAATCATGTTCCTGTTCATGCAACACCCTAGATTACTGGGAAGCAAAACTATTTTATCTATTCTAGCCTTTTGATGATCAGTATAATAATCAGTGAATAGTGGTACTAGGATTTTATCATTCTTTTGAGGGGATTTCATCTAAAATGAAAGTGATATATAATTTATATACATACAAACATGATATATAATTTATATAAATGCAAAGTACACACATTTAAGGTAATGAAAGCAATGTTTTTAGGGTAGATTACTCCTGCCATCCTTGAAGTATATATATAATAAAAGAGACTATCACTTAAAAATATCTACCATAGGGATACTTCTGCTTCCAAAAAGCAGAGGTATTTTCCTGTATTCTTCCTGCTAAATACAAGTAAAAGTCCTAGACACTACATATAAAACAAATACAAGAAATCTCTGAAAGTTAGATAGAAGGTAGAGTCCTAGAGACCTTGAGACTCAAGTAAAACAATGAAGTGTTTCCAAGTTTCCTTTTGCCTCATGTGTCCCAGATACAAAGATAAAGAAGCTCACATTAAGGCACAGAACTCTCCACCCAAACAGCAGCTTTCTTTAGCAAAAGAACCAAGAGAAGGACAATCTAGCAAAACAGAAAACTTTCAGACAACAACCACTCCATACCAACTATGCACTACAGAAAAAACTGTGGCTCTGCCTCTACTCACATAAGCAAAGGCCGAAAAAGAAACCTAGACTTTACGTTTACAAGGCCGTAATGAGGCACCCTGGCAGCACGCCCACCAGCATGTACACAACCAGGACTCTCATCTACACAAGCTGGCACTGAGTCCCGCCCCACCCCTACGGTGCCAGTGGGAACCAGAGGGAAAGCCTGGATGTCCATCCTCATCTGGCAGCAGTGAGGCCTCTCTCCATTTCCTGGGATCAGAAAAGGCCTAGTGGAGAGTCAGGGCTTTTACTGCCGCCCAGCAACAGCAAGTCCATCCCCACTAGTGTCAGGGGAGACCACGTAAGGAGCTGCAACTGTTATCCCCGGTGAGTAGGAGCCCACTCACTCTGGCAATAGAAGCAAGAAGGGACTTGACTTCTACCTCTACCTGGCAGGAACAAGGTACCTCCCCCACATTCCCTGCTGAAGCAGTGTGAATTAAGTCAGCTAAAACAGAAGGTTCACATAAAACCCAGATCTCATAATACAATAGCCCACACTTTCAGGTTTCAACCAAAGATCATCTGACCTACCAAAAATCAGGAAGATCTCAAACTGAATTAAAAAAAAAAACAAAAAAACAATCAATAGATGCTAATCACAAGATGAGGGGATATTAGAATTATCTGACAAGAAATTTGAAGAATTCATGACAAAAACTTTCAATAATTATGAACATGCTTTAAATAAATCAAAAAATAGAAGCTTTATCAAAGAAATTTGAAGGAAGCCTCACTTAAAAAAGAAAAAGAATATATAGAGGGACCAAATAGAAATTTTAGAACTGAAAAGTACTATAACCAAAGCTAAAAGCTCAGTGGATGAGTTAAATAGCATAATGGAGAGCAGAGAGGAAAAAAAATCAGTGAAATGAAAGATAAAACAATGGTAATTACCCCACCTGAATGGCAGAGAGAACAGACTAGGAAAAAACAATGAGCAGAACCTCAGGGACCTATGGAATGGTAACAAAAGATTGAATATTCCTGTATCACAGTCCTGGAAGGAGAGAAAAAAGAACATGGGGCTGAAACAGTGCTTGAGGAAATAATGTTTTACCAAAATCTACATGTGAGAAGGTGAGCAAACTAAAAACAGGATAAATCCAAAGAAATTCACACCAAAACTTCTAATATACTTCAGAAAATCAAAGACTCCCCTCAAAAAACAAAAATTTTGAAAGCAGCAAGAGAAAAATAACACCTTCCTATACATGAAAAAACAACTCAAATGATATCAGTTTTCTCATCAGAACCCATGGAATCAAGAAACGGGTCAACATTTTTTAACTGCTACAAGAACTGTAAACCCTAAATCCTGTACCCAGTGATGTTCGTCTTTATGAATGAAGGGGAAATAAAAACATTTTCAAATGAGGGGAAAGTAAAGAATTTGTTGCCAACAGTTCTACCATCAAAGAATGGCTAATATATTAATAAGGTCTCTAGAAAGAAGAGAAATGATATAAGAAGGAACCCTGGAGCCTCAAGAATGAAGAACACAGTAACAAGCAAAACATGGATAGTTAAAAAGACTTTCTCTTGAGTGTCCTAAAAGGAAGAAATAAAACTATCCCTATTTGTAGATAATGTGGGTTGTCTAACATAGAAAATGCTAAGGACTCTACCAAGAAATCCCTAAGGTCTACAGCAATATGGCAAGATATAAGATAAACAAAAATTAGTTGTATTTCTGTATATTAGCCACAGGCACATGGACACCAGAATTAAAATACAACAAAATTTACAATGGTTTTTTCCAATAAAAAGAAATACTTAGTATAAATCTAACAAAACACACAGTGGACTTTTATGTTAAAAACTGTACAATGCTCATGAAAGAAATCAAAGGCAATCTAAGTAAATGAAGATATACTGCATTCATGGACTGGAATATTCAACAGAGTAAACATGTCTATTCACCTGAGACTGACATACAGATTTAACACAATTTACATAAAAATCCCGGCAATAATTTCTGTAGATACAGACAAGATTACCTTGAAATTATATGAAAAAGTAAACTAGAAAAGCTAAAATAATTTTTAAAAAAGTACAAAAAAGCAATCCATCCAATTTTAAGAGTTATTATTTCAACACAGTATTAAAGTTGTGCAGTACTGATGAAACCCAGAAATAGATCAACACAAATAAGATGTTTACTGACAAATATACAAAAGCAATTCAATGAAAGAAAGATGATCTTTTTAATAAATGGTGCTGAAGCAACTAAACACAAATAGACAAAAAGAATTTTGATCTAAATCTCACGCCTAGAAAAATTATTTGAAATGGACTATGGGATTTAAGTGTAAAACTACAAAACATTCAGGAATTCACTGGCAGTCCAGTGGTTAGGACTCTGCAGTCTCATTGCTGAGGGCCTGGGTTCAATTCCTAGTCAGGGAACTATTACTAAAAACCCACAAGCTGCCGTGCAGCACAGGCAAGCAAATAAAAATACATAAAACTATAAAACTTTGAGGAAAAAATAGGTACTTAAGGCAAAGCAAAGAGTTATTAGACTTGAGGTCAAAAGCATATTTTACAAAAGAAAAAAGTCAGTAAGTAAGATTTCATCAAAATGAAAAAACTTTTGCTCTCTGAAAGATCCTATTAAAAGCATGAAAACACAAGCTACAGATTGGGAGAAAATATTTGCAAGCCACATATCCAACAAAGTACTAGTATCTAGAACATAGAAAGAACTCTCAAAACTCAACAGTAACCAATTAGACCAGGGGCAAAAAAACACAAAGAAACATTTCACTGAAGAAGAGATAGTGAAGTGGCTCAGTCTTGCCTGACTCTGCAACCCAGGCAAGAATACTGGAGTAGGTTGCCATTTCCTTCTCCAGGAGATCTTCCCGATCCAGGGATTGAACCTGGGTCTCCTGCATTGTAGGCAAACACTTTACCATTTGAGCCACCAGGGAAGAAGATATACAGATGACAAACAAATACCCAAAAAAATGTTCAATACCATTAGCCATTAGGGGAATGTACATAAAAACCACCATGAGGTATCACTGAACACTTATCAGAATGGATGACTACAAATGCTGGCACGGATGCAGAAAAACTGGATCACGGGTACACTGGTGATGGAACGGTAAACCAGTATAGCCACAATGGGTAATAATTTGGCAGTTTCATAAATAACACACAACTCTTATCCAACCCAGCAATTGCACTCCTGGGCATTCATCCCAAAGAAATGAAGATTTTTTGTGTTATATAAAAACTAGTACACAAATGTTTATAACAGACTTACTTTTAACAGCCCCAAACTGGAAACAATCCCAGTATCTTTCAACACGTGATTGGTTCAACAAACATTTGTACCCTAGAATACTACTCAGTCATAAAAAGGAATGAACTACTGATACAATAATCTGAATGAATCTCCAGAGAATTATACCAAGTGTAAATAACCAATCTCCAAAGGCTATATACTATATGCTCTCATTTATATAGCATTCCTGAAATTTAAAAAATTTAGGAAAAAAAAAAAAAAATAAGAGGATTATTAGTTTCCAAGGATTAAAAAGGGAGTAGGAGTAGGAAGGAAGTGGATGTAGCTATAAAATGTTAAGATGAGGGATTCCTGTAGTGATGGAAAAATTCCTTATGTCTGTCATAATGTCAATATACTAATTGTGACATGGCATTATCTTTTTGCAAGACATTATCATTGGGGGACAGTGAATAAAGGGTACACAGAGATCTGTCTGTATTATGATTACATGTGAATTTATAATTATCTAAATATAAAAAGTTTAATTAAAATAAAAATTGTAAAAAGATGTAGGAGTCAAGTATGTCACATGAGGTTGAGAGTAAAAATTCTAACATAAATGCAAAAATGCTGCATCATTAAATATCAGTTTGGAATCTAATCACTTTCTACAATTATACTCAATTAGCTTAAGCTGTTATACAATTTTAGTTATCATTAACACAAACTAGAAAGCCACTATACTATTGCACTGCTCTTATATTACATGATGTCCTATTCAGAAATACCCAAGGGACTGAAAATTCCTTCCTTTTCCTAAACACTTAGCTTAAGGACTGGAAGTTAATGAGGCTTCTGAGAATATTAGTAATGGTATCAAAATAGGAATAGTTAGTACAAAAAAAGTCATCTTTTCTCCATTACCTCCTTGAAAATCTTGTAGTGTCATGTATTTCTTTCAGGCGATTTTTTTAAAAGTCCTTTAAGTTAAAGGCAGTCTCCCAGAGGACTTCCTCATCAATATGTTATGGCCATCTTGAGGACCAAGGTCTAAAGAACTTTCCTAAACTTCTCTTAGTTGTTTTTGAGGTTTATGGGCCCCTCAGAAAGCAGGGTAGTGATCAGAAAGGCAACTCAGCACAGGGCCCATAAAGCCTAAGTACGGAGCGACTGGAACATTCACACATTGATAGTGGGAGTTTAGAACACAGTCACTTTGCAGATCTATCTGGTAACTTCTTAAAAAGTTGAACATACTTTGACCCTATGACTTAGCAATTCTACCTGTAGGCATTTTACCCAAAAGAAAGGAAAACGTACCCACAAAAAGGCCTGTACACAAAAGTTTACTTTAACTTTATTCATAATGACTCAAACCTGGAAATAACAGAAATGTTCATCAATGGGAGAATGGACAAATAAATTGTGATATAATCACTCAATAAAATATTACTAAGTGATAAAATTATGGATACATGCAAATACATGGAAGAATCCATAGTGTGCTTGAGAAGGAAAAGAATCTTTAAAAAAAACCCAAAAATATCTTGATTCTGTAGAGTTAGTGTTCCTCAAACATTAATTCAGGACACAGAATCAATTCACTATAAAACTTTCAAGGTAAACTCTCTTAAAGTTGAATGAATTAAAGTGAATTTGATTTGTACCATCAAATCTCTTTGGGGAGTTTTGAGCATAGGGGCAAGAAATTTTGTTTTCTAATCTATAAGAAATACATACTCACCGACTCTTCCTTTCTTGTGAATATGGCCAGGCATGATGCCAATTTTGCATTCTCCAGGCTAAAGGAAAGTAATTCACAGTATCAGAAAAGTGAAAAAAAATATTAACTCCGAGATCATACACACAAATATACTTGGACTGACTCAAAGTTAGTTAGGCTTCAGAGGCTAAAATCGGGCTCGTTTCGTTTTGTACACTCACATTGATGACTCCAGGGCAGTTCGGCCCGACCAGCCTGGTCTTTCCCTGGCGCAGCAGTTTGTGCTTGACCCGCACCATGTCCTGCTGTGGGATACCTTCAGTGATGCACACGACCAGGGACACTTCCGCCTCGATAGCTTCATCAATGGCAGCAGCAGCAAAGGGAGGAGGGACATAAATGACAGATGCTGTCGCCCCAGTCTGTTCTTTGGCCTGAAACATTAATACAAAGCACTTTACTATAGGTTCAGTCAGACACTTTGTAAAACAAACTCAATACCATGGTTTTAATGATATCATGGGATCAGGAAAGGACATCACCAGGAGACACTCAATGTCTTCATTCTTCCCATTAACTAGGTCACTCTGCTGTCAGAAAACAGCAGAGTTAAGTGTGGCCTCCTCTCCGCCCCAATGGGACACCCCTCGAAACTGGAAGGTTCTGTGACCTCCCCTTCCTTCAGGCAATGTGGCAGCATGTCAGCACACATGAAAGCACTGACTGGCGTTTAGGTCCCCTCAGTCCTGGGCCACGTTTATTTCTGTTCTTCTGCAAGGCACTTACCACCCATTCAGTACGAAAGGCCCTGCATCCTCAGGAGAAAAGGACTAGTGAGCCCCAAACCTCAGAATTCAGCTCTCAAACATGTTTTTAAAAATATTTTCAAACCATGGACCTTCTATGGTGGCCCAGTAGTTAAGAATCTGCCTTCCAATGCAGGGGACTCGGGTTCAATCCCTGGTCAGAGAACTAAGATCCCACATGCCACGGGGCTAGAACTAAGCCCGTGTGCCACAACCTCTGAGCCCAGGCACCAAAACCACGGAGTCCGCAGGCTGCGACTAAGACCCAGTGCAGCCAAAACAGATAAAATTTTTTAAATTAAAAAAATAAAAACAGATCAAAGAATAAATATTATCAAGAGGAAGCAAAATGAAGTGGTTTTATTCCTAACTGCTAATTTTTACTCTAACGCATGCTGACTACAAATGAACTAAAATACACGCATAAATAGCCACAGAACAAGAATGGGTCATATAAGGTTAAGAGTCTATGCTACATCGCCGCTCACAATGCAAGGCACTTAAAGATCACCAATGTGACCACTGTTCTCTCTGTGATCTTCTATATATTTTGTACATGTATCAATACAGATGTAGCCTTCCACCCACTTGCACATATGTCCATGACTCTTCTATAATGGAAGCTCCTTGAAGACAGAGACGGTCAGTGTCTCTGACTCCCCAAGAGAGGCAGCACCTATTCTGTGAGAGGCCCTGAGAAAGACTATGTAACCCTGCCTGCTTACTACCCCATCTACAAATCAAGATGTAGAGGCCAAGAAATATTAAATAACTTGCATGAGGTCACAGAGCTCAGAAGTGGCAGAGCCTTTTCAAACCTAAGTATATCTGATCCCACAGCGTCAGTTCTTTTCAGCTACAGCAGGCTACCTCCCTATAAATGTCAAAATGTAGCTTAATTAAGATATAAATCAAAACATTTTAAAAGGCTATGCCATGAGATTTTAAATGGATACAAATACCAAGTTACACAAAGTACAGGTACAGCTGGAAGGGGCAGAAGTAAAAGATGGTGTGTTTGAGAATCATCCCAAACTAACTGCCCATGTTCCCAGGGGCCGAGGAGCTTTCTCTACTGCACCCCTAATAAAGAGAGGTATCTTGACAGGGACAGATGAACAAGTCAATGGATGTTGACTTGCTAAGGGTTAAAAATAATTGAAATCACTGTTTTTAAAAACTGTTCAAGGTGACAACAGGGAAGTGGGGACCAAAGGAAAAAACTAGGTTGGAACCAACAGAAATGAGATCATAGATGTGCAGGTATTTTATGGAAAATATATCCCATGGGTTCCTACCTCTTAAGGATACAAAGACTTTGAGAAGCTGGACTGTGACCACAGAATCTGCGTCGGCAAGTAATACTACATGAAAGGTAACCATTGCACTCACTCAGAAATCTCTTTGTAAGAGCAGAACAGGTGAGAAATAAACCGCATCTGTCAAAGAACTTACATTATCTTCCAAAAGCCATATCTATTTGTATCAAAATGAATAATAAACGAACTGCTAGGAACAAAAACTTTTTTTTTAAAGGAAAGCAAAAAAAAAGGCTCATGACAAAAGTCAAATTTAACTAGGAAGTTTTAAAAAATGCAAAGCAAAACTTTAAATGATTATTCTACAGAATTTATGAATTTTTTACTCTCTAAAATATGATACACTCAAAACACACATACAGATATATAGTATACCCTATTTTCAAGTTTAAAGTAAAATGAAAATTCCAAATTTGAATATTTGTTTTATCCTTTATCTTGATTTACATTAAGAATTCAAATTACCTCAATTTGAAGTTAGTATTCCAAAAAGATAGTAAATCTATAAATTTGTACTTTAAAAAAAAAATGAAATTCTTTAAAACATGCCTTAAAAGTATATTTAAGAAGAGGGGGAGTGCTACATTTTTATTTGTTAACCTCAATACATCAATCCCAAGTACTAAGTTTATTTCTTTGATTTTCTAAAAATTAAATAGCCAAGAATATATACTATGGCTTCTTTCATAATACTATTATTTTTGTATATATTCATCTAAGTGTAGAAAGAGAATGAAAGAGGATACACTGAGGTGAAATAAGTTCTCTATGAAAGCAATATCCAAGAAGTGGAAAACACCATATAAAACTTAACTGTACATACCTTCATATCATCTGACTTTGTACCATAAGCACGTATTAGCCTTGTAACAAAGTTTAGCTTAAGTCATTCTAAAAGTATTGAGAAATCAGCAAGCTGAGGGAGAGACCAGGCCTCTGTGAGTTGCCCGTTGGACTCTAATCCACACAGGAACACCACCCACTACTAGTTACTCTGAGCCAGGCTAAGTCTGCCACTGATCAGCTGTGACACTATCTACAGGACCCTCAACCTCTGTACCTGTCGTATCCTTATCTTTAAAATAGGGATGATAACAGTCCCTACCTGGGGGCTTCTGGTGAGGCTAGAATGAGGCCATGAAGATAAAGCACCTGGCACAGTGCCTGGCACAGCTCCCACAACACTGAGCGACAGGGTCGAGCGTGGATGCTGACACGCGCACTTCTAACAGCCCAGAAGAAATGGTAGAAGCCAAGCCATGGCACTTCTTCCCTGAAGAACTGATGTACGCCTATAAGCAAAAGTGACCCAGAATGCGGAGAGAACATCCTGAGCCTACGTGACTAAAGTGAACCCACTCGTTTTTACCATGGTTCAAATTTCTCTAGGTTACTGGAATTTTAGAAGGCATGTGACTCTTCCAAAAGGGGCACAGTTAAGATCTTGAGCCAAGGTGTGCTAACTCTTCCCTTGGTTTTTCCTTCTTGCCAAACTCAGGTACCATTAATTACCTCCTTCACAGTGTTAAAGACTGGTAAGCCCAGGTGCGTCTTGCCTCCTTTCCCTGGAGTGGTTCCTCCAACTAGTTTGGTGCCATATTCCAGTGCCTGCTGGCTATGAAAGGTGCCCTGAGAAGGAAAAGCACAAGACTAGTGAGAAAAGGCTGGCTAGGGAGCCTAAAGACAATCTTCAGCAACTTGGAAAAGAAAAACAAATATGTTAAGTATCTGTCGTTTGTTGTTGTTCAGTCAGTCACTAAGTTGTGTCCAACTCTTTTGCAACCCCATGGACTATAGCACACCAGGCTCCTCTGTCCATGGAATTTCCCAGGCAAGAATACTGGAGTGGGATATCATCCCCTTCTCCAGGAATCTTCACAATCCAGGGATCAAACCCACGTCTCCTGCATTGGGAAGATTCTTTACCACTGAGCCACAGGGTAGGAATGCCATATTTCCAAGCATCCTCATCAACTTTCTGAACACAGCTTTCAACCTTGAAGCAAAACAGGTCTCTGCAGAGCCAAAATCACTGTTCTGTGTGTGTGTGTGTGTGTTTTATAGGAGGTCTCTTTTCAATCTGTTTTCAAATTTAGCTGGTTATCAGAAACTCCCTTGTGTTGATCGGAAAAGAACACCTCCTTCTCACTGTTCCTCAATCCCTGATGTCCTCACATCCCTCTTCTACTCACCACTCCATAAAGGCAGTGATTTCTATCTACCTTGTTCACTGAGAGATGGCACCCAAAGCAGTTACATACAGTAGGCACTCAGTAAGTAGTTGTTGAAAACCGAATGGATCTTCGCAGCCATTCTATGAGGACCAAAAAATGCTGACTCAACTACTCAAGTTCTGTTACAAGCATAAAAATTGGGGCTTTAAGAGACCCTTCAGAAATTTCCTGATTTCAAAGTCTTCATTCTTCAAAACAGGAAACCTAATCCCAAGCACATTAACTGACTTATCTAAAAGTCAACGATGGAGTTTTGTAAAGTACCACAGGCCAGTGCTCTTGTTAAAGCAGTACCATTCAAAGTGTTATCTGTAGACTCTTATGGGTGTGCAGTGAGGTAAATGCAAAAAGGGGAAATAATGACAAAAAAGAAGAAAGAAAAAAACGAGAAAAATCTAATAAAAAAATAAGTGAAAATGTCTGCAAATTTTTATAGCAATATGACATTGCTATGACTTACTGTATTTTGTAAAAAGTACTGCTCTGCAATAAAGTGGAAATAAAAACACACACCCAAACTGGGCCTTCACTCCAGACAGTTAAAGAAGCACTGTGCTAGAATACTACCTGCTAAAAAAATTTAAATAGTCACACTTTTTATTCCTAATGTAGTGCTGAACAGGGATGACATTTCCTATTAATGTCCTTGTTTCCGTTACTTTTCTCATTATCACCATCCAGTGTATGGTTAAAATAAGAATAGTTTTAGTGGCTCATAACAGCCAGTACAAGAAATATCACCCCTTGGGAAAACGGCATTGTTGGAATCTGCTCTGAAATATAAATATTCTTCATTCATATGTGCAATAATGTGCACAGTGGAAAAAAAAAGAACTAATGAGACAAGATTTACATTTTCTATGGAGATAAACTCTAAATTTCAGACTTCATCATTCTCTAGAAGCAGAAACTTAACCAACAAATAAACAATTAAGGCTCCCAGTGAATGAGAAACAATGTATTTGCTGATAACTAAGACACCGAAACCAACCTTGGATCTCAATATTTAGGCAATCATCATCTAATTTAAGAAGCAGAGACAGTTACAAACAGTGCTTACAGCACAGACAATGGTTCTTTAAAAAAGGGCAGACGTTAAAATGTCATGTGCTCTGTTTAGTCGCTCAGCCTTGTCTGACTCTTTGCAACTTGCAACACTACGGACTGTAGCCCTCTAGGCTCCCCTGTCCATGGGGATTCTCCCAGCAAGAATAGTGGAGATGGTTGCCATGCCCTCCTCCAGGTAAAATGTCAAAGGGTCATATAAAGCTTAGCAAATAGAAAAATAACATTCTATATAATTTATGTGTGGAATTTGGGTTAATCAAACATTTAATTATATGCTAATAAAATTAATACATACCCCAAAAGGGACTGAATATGATTTTAATTGGC
The DNA here is from genome assembly GCF_027580195.1 of Bos mutus. Taxonomy (NCBI): domain Eukaryota; kingdom Metazoa; phylum Chordata; class Mammalia; order Artiodactyla; family Bovidae; genus Bos; species Bos mutus. The sequence goes on from NC_091627.1 coordinate 56,328,423, forward strand.
AGAAGAATGATAAACTGTACTTCATGAGCATGAAGCATCAACTTTCTTTAGAAGGTATGTATGTGGAAGTGGTATTCATAAAATATATGGCTCTCAGAATAAGCAAACCAATTTTATCTATGAACAAAATTTCAAGGTTTTAGTTGTTTCTTTCTTCGTTGGCAGTGGCTATTTTTAAAAATAGTAGAAGAATGGGAGAAAAAGAAGAACGGTCCACTGCAATTCACATTTCTGTGCCCAGAAAAGTCAAAAAGCAGAACGACATTTCACCTGAAACAACTTCTAATCAAAATTCATTTTTCAAAAAAAAAAAAGAGATAAGTTTAAAGCAATTCTTAAGTACTTAAAAAAAAAAGTTATAGAAGTTTGGATATTTGAGTATCCTCCTCTAGATCAGGAGTTGGTAAAGTATGGCCTGAGGGATCTGGCCAGCCACTGGTTTCGTGAATTAAGCTTCCCTGGCATACAACCATGTCCACTCACTGACGTATTACCTGTGGCTGGTTTTGCTGTTCCAATGCTATGGAGTAGTTGTAACAGAGACTGCATGGCCTACTAAGCCTAAAATGTTTACAATCTGGTCTTTACAGAATGAACTTGTCAATGCTAGATCACCAAAATATTGCAGAATGAATATTATAGTTCTTTTAATCACAGAAAAATCATTAACTTTAAATTACACAAAAATCATTCATCACTTTTATTCTGCCATGTCTCCCTTAATAACTGAGGAAGGGACAGTTTGGGTTAAGGTTAGGGATTATCTTCTAATAAATTTGGTAGCATTCCTTCATATTTAAAAAAAATCTGAGCATCTACTATAGTAGAACTATAAATGTGTACATATGTTTTAAAGGGCAACTTGGTAGCACCTGCTACAATTTTAAATACAGAACCTTTGACACCCAATTTTACTTTCAGGAATTTATTTAACAGACATATATGTATGATATATATTATATACTATATAATATGTTTTAAATACACACACACACACACACACACATAAACGGAGAAAGCAATGGCACCCCACTCCAGTACTCTTGCCTGGAGAATCCCATGGACGGAGGAGCCTGGTGGGCTGCAGTCCATGGGGTCGCTAAGAGTTGGACACGACTGAGCGACTTCACTTTCACTTTTCCCTTTCATGCATTGGAGAAGGACATGGCAACCCACTCCAGTGTTCTTGCCTGGAGAATCCCAGGGACAGGGGAGCCTGGTGGGCTGCTGTCTATGGGGTCACACAGAGTCGGACACGACTGAAGCGACTTAGCAGCAGCAGCATACACATAAACACAGAGAAAGAGAGCACATCCTATGAACTCTGTAGAACACCTATTATGTAAGTGTTTTGTATGAGTAAGAAAAGTATCTAGAAGGATATACTTCCAGCGGAGTAAAATGGTAGGAAGGAGAGAACGGAGATTCTTAGGTCGCACTTTACTGTGGAATCACATCACAGATATATTTAAACTTACGCAAATTCTATGATGTATGCAGAGGATAGGGAGGCAGCAAGGCCTAAACACAAGCCATCTACCTTGTTGTTGTTGTTCAGTCGCTAAGTCACGTCTGACTCTTTGTGACCCCATGGACTACAGCATGCCTGGCTGCCCTGTCCTCCACTATCTCCTGGAGTTTGCTCAAGTTCATGTCTATCTACCTTACTGAGTGCTTAATTAAAGAAACAGTGACCTGTTCCAATGTTGGAGAAAAATCAGTTGTGTTATACTTGCTGAAAGGAAACGTGGGTTTCCAACAAAATACTATACTCCTAGGGAGGGATTTTCGGGGTAACAAATACAATTTTTACTTGACTATAGCACTTAACCCCCTCCTGAGATACAACCCCACTGCTGTAGTGTTCCCCTTTCTGCTACAAACATGTGTTATGACTTTTGTGATATTAAAAAAAAACCCCAAAATGGACAATACTTCAATGTTTTTGTATCTCTAATATACATTTAAAAAAACAAAAATCTTGATAAACATACCTGCTTACCAGTGAAACCCTGGCAAATAATCTTCGTATTTCTATCAACATAGAGATGCTTCCTGGAAGTTGTATAAGAGCAATGCCGAATTCCATTCTGTTGCACTGAAAAGTAAAGAAAATATGACACATTACAATTTTTTCCAAACTTTTGGACTACGGACTTAACCTAGTGACACAAAAAAAATCCTCTAAAGAGGAACTATCACGTGATGGTGGCAGCTTTCAATGTCACTTTTTAAATAAGACATATTAAATATAAAAATTGATTAAAGAAACAAAAAAGGGACACTGTTCTGTTCTTCAGAATCCCCTTTCTACTGAGAATCCCAATCTTGTAGCTTTTTCTGAATGAAGAGAGGTTAAGTTTATAATTTTTATTCCTCAGAAAGAAATCTGGTGCTCAGATAAATAGCTCAAATTAAAAATGAGGTATCACTCTAATACTCTTTACTAAACAGCCATATGCTTTCCCTATTTGACCCACCATTTTCAAGCCCAACATCTCTAAACAAAAGATGAGCTAACAGGCCAGCTTTGTCAGAACTACTAAGAACTACTCTGCAACTCATTTCCTGGTAATAATATTAACATTAAATGTTAAGTCATAGAATAAGGGCTTCCCTTGTGGCTCAGCTGGTAAAGAAACCACCTGCAGTGCAGGAGACCTGGGTTCGATCCCTGGGTTGGGAAGAACCTTGGAGAAGGAAAGGCTATCCACTCCAGTATCCTAGCCTGGAGAATTCCATGGACTGTATAGTCCATGGGGTCGCAAAGAGTAGGACAAGATTGAGCGACTTGCACTTCCATAGAATAAAACGTGTCTAAAACAATCCAAAAATTACTTAAATTTGGTCTCTTCTGATGTAAGATTCAAGACCTCACATCTAAAAGAAATTGGGAAAATAAAATAAATAGGAAAAGGAGATGAGGGAGAAACATGTAAAAAACACCTGAGTTATTTTCACCTGAGTTAATTACACCTCAGTGAAACTGAGAAACCTAAGTAGCTCCCAGAGCCAGCTCCCTGTATTTCAAAAATCTCTGCAGGAAGCAGAGCACAGATGAATTAAAAATTGTGGGCTATCTTCTAAATCCCCATCAGAGCCCCAAAATGCTGTCTCCGTGGTCCACCCTGGCCCTTTTGAATTGCTAACACCTACCACTGAGGTAACCCATGAAAGTCAGGTCTAGAAAAGGACATCTATCTCATCATAAATTTGTCCAGAGTCCACTCAATGCTTTTTGTCCTGAATCACAGCTCATATCCTCCTAAGCCCTCAGACCTCAGATTCCACAACTGATCTGCCTCTGGCCCTTTGAGCACCCCTTGATTCATCTTCACTGATCTCACATGTAGCCCACCAGGCTCCTCTGTCCGAGGGATTGCCCAGGTAAGAATACTGGAGTGGGTTACCATGCCCTCCTCCAGAGGATCTTCCTGACCCAGGGATCAAACCTGTGTCTCTGCATCATTAGGCAGACTCTTTACCACTGAGCCAACTGGGAAGCCCATACTGACCTCAGCTTCCAACAACTTTAAAATTTGGAGTCCCCTGTATCTCGAGGGAAGAGAGAGGCCTGGAATTCACCCTGACCAACCCGGAGAGAAGTATTCTGTGTGCACACAGATGAGCTGCATTCTTGGACTAGACTATGCTGAACAAGGGGCCCGAGGGAGCGCTGAGGGTCAGTCCTGGCCCAGTGAGCATAGCTAAGCACCTGAACCCAGGACAGGGAACAGGAACTGGTGAGAGCCCATCCTCACCAGTGATTGCCCTTGGTTCCCCATTGTCCCAGCTGGAGACGCAGAACCACAAAACTCATAGAACAGCTTTCCTCCCCTCTGCTATGCCTGACAGAACTTGCCCAACAGTCCCTCCCACTCCTGGAATATTGAACACACAGCCCATCTGTCAGTTTTCAGTGAGGAAAAGTACAAGATCTGATTCCAAGAGCAAATAAGATGAGGATATCTGGAGCCCACACTTGCTTTCTGAAGGTACAGTTTTGTCCTCCACAAGTACTCTTACACTCCACCTTAACAAAGGCAGTTCACTTCTCCTTCCATGTGGCAGGAGTGGCCCTGTCACCTTGAGAAAGGACAGGTCAGCCTACATTTGTAAAGCACAGCTTCAATATCAGTACAACTCTGATCATTACCCTCTCCTACTTTTTCTTCTACTCAAAATCTCTAAGATCAGCTTTATGGAGCCCAAGAATTTACATCACCAGATCTCTGGTGCTTATAAAAACTACATCTGCAAGTGTGATGAACAGCAGCTCACCTCCCAGATAACCTTGGAGCCATTTAGTATTGCTCAGACTATGTGATGACCCTATCATTCTACAGCATCTAGAGAAGTGGATCTTGGGCGATCTATCATGTACATGTGGGTACATGAACTCTCCCCTTCCACTGTATGAGCTGATACCAAGGCTGCAGGTAAGCTGGAACCAACAGACTATCGTCACCTTTGAGCCAACCCCAAAATACATGTTCAAGGATGAGGAAATGAAATTCTGACCACAATCTGCCCCAACAAGAAACCTGTAAAATGCCAGACAAGGTATCACTCATACTGAAATGAGAGGAAGTGAGAATAATCAAGCATTTATGAAACTCAAAGGAAAACCTTGTGTTGCCCAACAAGCCATGATGTTCCATAATCATTAGAAACGCCTTTTAATTTGAGAAAACAGAAGACGAATCTGCCCCCTTCACTGGCCTTTTACAAAACTGCCACAGTTGTAAGGAGGACCCCAGACTTCCGCCACCCCAAGTCACCATGACACAGGTAAAGACAGGCGGCTCTATTTAAGGCAGAATCATAATCAAATCAATGATAAATCTTACCACTGGTGACATCAGAGAATCAAGGAAATTCTTCTGCTTTTGCCATTTGTTTGCATTCAGATGGACATAATGCAAAATATACTTATATTCCTAGTAAATCTCAGCAAATTTTAAGTTGCATACATCATTTTCCTTGGAGAAGGAAACTTGGAGAACCCACTCTAGTATTCTTACCTGGGAAATCCCATGGACAGATGATCCTGGCAGGCTACAGTCCATGGGATGGCAAAAGAGTCAGACATGACTTAGGGACTGAACACCAACAATGTCATTTTCCTAATTCTTCCCCACCATAGACAATCCAAGCTCAGAATCACAGGCTGCAGACTCCCCAAGGAAAGCAGCTTCTCCTTTTCCTCACCCCTACTATACCTCTTCACCTTTCCTCCCAACAATTCCACAGTTCTCTAATTTGGACTGGTAGAGAGTGCAAGCCACTAGCTGCTAGAAATATTAAACCTGTCAGACTGGTCATTTTCTTTCCCTACTTGATTTCTTCTCCATCCAAATTCTCAATCAAATGTCCTAAATAATGACTTTTTTTTTTTTAAGTTTATTCTATTTCTGCTATCTTCAATGGTCTTGTTCATTGCTTCAAGAGGCCTAATCATATTTTGGTTTTAAATACAAACCTGATCTCTATAATATAGTACCCTATTTCCTAAAAATAAATCTAGAACATAGGGCATACTTTAGTCAAACCATCTGACGAGTATTTCTCACCTTTCAACGAGTCAATGTGCTCATTCTCCTGAGAATTTCACATGCATTGATTCATGTAAGTTCATATTTAAATAAAATGTTCTGTGGTGAGGAATCTGAATTTTCACATGACATTTGTGACTTGTGAATACAATGGGGTGTTTGGAGGGGATCTGAGATTAAGAAGAATGGAAACGAAATACTTTCATGTGCTGTCTAATTATAAACACCACACCTGCAGGCTAAAGGGTGCACACATCTTGTTACTTTCTTTACCGCATTATTTCTGAGCAAAATTATATCTGGCTACGTTTCTTTTGGGGCTTCCCAGGTAGCACAGTGGTAAAGAATCCGCCTGCCAATGCAGGAGAAACAGGAGATGCGTGTTCAAATTCTGAGTCAGGAAGAGCCCCTGGAGTAGGAAATGGCAACCCACTCCAGTATTCTTGCCTGGAAAACTCCATGGACAGAGGAGCCTGACAGGCTACAATCCTTGGATCGCAAAGAGTCGGACACGCCTGAGTTGGACAGGACTGAGTGACTGCGCACACGCACAAGTTTCTTTTAATATCATCTAAATATCTTCAGAACTTCTAACTGTAAATTCCATGAGTATAAGGACCATGTCTTATACCTGGCATCTCCCATGGCATATGGTACAGGGCTGTACAAAGCACATGTACAGGAAATGTTTGAATTTCGGGACAAGAGATGGGATCTATGAGAAGAAACACATACAGAACTAAATATCAAAAGTTCCATCTCTTTTTGTGTGAACTAGAAAAATGTCAATCCATTACCAGGAAAAGAGGGGGGAAAATCCTATATCTATTTTTGTACATGCACTGGTTTCCCAATAATTTGTATAAAAAATCCAGTCCTAAATACTACTAGCAGTCCTCAACGCTGCTACAATCTAGTACAAATTCCATGCTAACCAGTTTGTTTTGTTTTGTTTTGTTTTGAACAAATGAAATCCAGGAAGCAGTAATGTAATACAAATTGACTATTCCACTACAGGATTGACTATTCCACTACAGGAGAAAAGAAAAACCTAAAGCAAAACATAGCACGGGCAGAGTTAAACGCAATGACCCACCAGGAGAGTGGTTTCATAACATGCGACAGGCAAGGAGGAAGATCATAGCAACATGAGCAACCCAGGGGCCAACAGGAAGGAGGGGACGAAAGCCCAACAGAAAAATGGACAAAGGCCATAAACAAGAAACACAACTGGCGACAGACAAATCATAAAGCAACCTATGAGAAGATAATGACCCAACTAATATTATGGAAGTGAGTATTTTTAATTAAATATTAGGGCAGCAGGAGGGCCTGAAGTCGGCCACCAGGCAGAATTTCCCAGTGGTGAAGGCCTTGGGACATCTCCAGGGAATGTGGTAGAGTCACCTTCTCTCCAGGTTCTCAGAAATGGGCCAATCTAACCTTGGGACTGCCTCTTAGAGCAGCTCAAAGCACAGCCAGGAATCAGACAGGCCTGGGCTTGAATTTATGGCCTGCCGCTCACCAACTCGGTGACCTGAGGCAGGTCTTTGGATCTCCCCTGGCCTCAGTCTTCCCTTCTGTAAGTGCAACAACAGCTGCTCACGAGGCTGTGATGCTGATGGGAGATGATGCCTATAAACTGGGTAGTGAAGTGCCTGGTCCTCCCTAAACTGGGTTCACATCCTACATGAGCACAAAGGCCAATCATTTCCTAAAAAGAGAGAGCAGACAATTCATATTTTAAAATCAAATAAGTCAGAAGGGTTTTACATTCTCATGCATAACCTATATATGCTTATATGTAAATATACTAATCCATGTCTACATAAAACACTCAGTAGGCAGACATGTACTAGTAAATTTCTACCATCTGAAATATTTTTAAAGATGCAGCCATACTGTAAAAAGGGGGATAACATTACACACCTCACAGGCAACATGAGAATTAGATGAGATAATAAAACAGAGAGGACTTCCCTGGTGGCTCAGACAGTAAAGCGTCTGTCTACAATGTGGGAGACCTGGGTTCGATCCCTGGGTCGGGAAGATCCCCTGGAGAAGGAAATGGCAACCCACTCCAGTACTCTTGCCTAGAAAATCCCATGGACAGAGAAGCCTGGTGCAGGCTACTGTCCATGGGGTCGCAAAGAGTTGGACACGACTGAGCGACTTCACTTTCTTTACTTTTCTAACATAGAGAGCATGCAGCATAATAACTAGGGTAGAGAAAGTGTGATTTCACTACTAGCTATTTATTACTGACATAGAATGAAAAGACTAGACTGAGATATTCATTGTGCCAGGCTCTCTCCCAGACACTAGAGATTCTGGGGTAACAAGATAGACTGAGGCCCACATGAAGCTTCCTGAGATATAAACATTAAACAATGAAACACAAAACCCCAGCAGTGCCAACTGTAGTAAAGGCTATGAACGAAAGAGACAAAGTAATCTGAAAAAAATGTGCATCATCCAGCCACATGCGAGTCCTCTCCCTGCAGAATGACCACACCATGCACAAGATGGCCGCAGTGTGGATGCAAGTGTGGCCAAAAGCAGCTGCCACACGGGACTGTGACCACGGATGGTGCTATGTGACCAGTACTGTGCTCCTAACCAGTAGCCTGAGACTATTCATGAAAATACTCCCACTCCAACTGCTCTCTCAAACTATGCTCTTGTAGCTAGCTCATTTATTCAGGTATGTATTCCTGATTTTAACAAATGTATAGTTACTAATCATATGTATTATGCATCTATAATATGCAGACTATTGGGGTCCCTACCTATAGGGCCTTAAAGTATAGCAGAGTAGCTCAGCAGCCACTTACTTCTAAACCCCAATCTACTATTCAGATGTGAAATTATATATTCATTTAGTACACACTTACAGATGAAGTATAATGGGCTCTAAGTACTATATTTCATCAAATCTAAAACACTACCAATTTTAAGAAGTGCTATTAAGAACTAATGTGAAGAAAATGCTGCCAATTTACTGTAAGATACCATCAGTTATAAGACATCCCAATTTTAAGAATGTTATTAATATAAAATTTAAAAATGTGGGTTATGGCAACAAAATGCCTGCCTTTGGTGAAATTATATTCTTCCCCTATATTTGGAGAAATTACTTTTAATATCCCCAACTAAGTTTTTACGGAAAAACAAGTTTGAGGTCAGATAATCAAGTCACCTTCTCATGACTACATTGATACATTTAGATTAAGGCCATTTTGTATTTCTGAAATAAAGATTTGGTTCTTAGATGCAATGGCAACAGGTACTAGTTATCAGAAACACTACTGTTGAGGGTCCCCTTTTCCAAACTACACTTCTAAATATCTTCCCTATTCCCGAAACGGGACTGTACAACTTGGCAAATACATGGAAAAGGCAGATGACACCTCTGGGTAGAGTAGTAACCTTCTCAACAAACCAGTGAGGTTGCCAAAGAAAAAGAAAAATCAGAACTTCAAAAAGGAGGCTCAGTCTATCATCCAGCATGCATGTAGTAGAAAGGATGCTGCAGAGTCAGAAGACCTGAGCTCTGGTACTCATTCTGATACTGATGAGGAAACATTTGGGATTTATTTCCATATTTGCCAAACAAAGGAATGGGACCAGTTTGGCTGTACGGTTCACTTTTTGGCATCAAAACGCCTTACTTCTAAAGTTAAAAAATACTGGCTCTTGAATACATTTTTCCAAAGAATACATACAGATGGCCAACAGGTAACGTGAAGAGGTGTTCAACATCACTAATTGAGAAACACACAAATCAAAACCATAGTGAGATTTCACCTCACCCTGTTACAGGGTGGCTATCACCAAAAAGACAAAAAACAATAAGTATTGATGAGAATCTGGAGAAAGGGAACCCTTGTGTGCCTTTCCTAGGAAGGTTATTGGTGCAGACACTATGGAAAACACAATTGAGGCTCCTTAAAATATTAAAAACAGAACTGTCATGTGACCCAGCAATTCCACTTCCAAGTATTTACTAGGAATAAAGAATAAAGAAGCTCAAGCTCTGTGAGAACAGTATCATTAAGTATTGCTAAGGGTGGATTCAAGATCTTAATCTTTGAGACATTTTCTTCTATAGACTCTGCTCCTAAGACAGCAAACCTATCTGAGGCAAGGATTTTTCAGAAACTCAGAAAAGCAAGAAAGACATGGATATAACTAATTCCTTTTTTCTTTCTGCCTAAAACATCCTTGATTATCCTTTAAATTATGTAATAAAAATCTCCAGAAAACTCTTCCAAAGAAACCCAACTTCTTCCTATTTGCCAAAGTCTGTCCTCAGGTGATCTGGTAGCTAAGGGTAGCAACAGAGTGTACAGTCATTGTACACTTTTAAAATGTAATTTTCTCAAGAAATGAATCATCTCATCCAATATTCAGTACCAGCAGCAGAACTAGCAGCAACGCAGAAAAAAGGGGAGGTAGAAAAAAAACTAACTGTGGTTGAGTATCTATTTCATCCAAGGTGCTTTACATAAATTGTTCCCTGTATTCTGCATGGTGAATCCTGGACTTCATCATTTTTAGGATGCACTTTTTTTTTTTTTCCAATTTTTCTTTTTCTACATTTCTTAAACCAGGATGAGACTGACAACTAATGGTGTGTCACAATTTTAATTAGCAATCATTTCCCACTGTTAGTGGCAGACAGAACAGCAGTACATCTTACAAGGGACAGTGTTTCAGATTGATTAAAATATGGTAATGATTTCATGGAATGTGAACAGAAATTGAGAAACAGATTTAAAAACACCCCCCAGAGTTATTACCTACACTGTACAGAACCAGGCAGACTTCAAACTCTGATGTGGCTGATTCCAAAGTCTTTTCCTACACAACCTACCTAACACAGAGACTTTGAACATAGCAAGAATTTTCAACAGTCAGCGTTACTAGTAATCTTGGGTGTTAAGTTTTCAGGAACTGAAGAATTCAAACTGCCTGGTCTCGGAGACACTACAAGTAAGTTGGTTAAGGTCCTAGCCAACACTAAGCTTGTAGTTTTCTGGGCTGTGCTGACTCTAAATGCATCCTCCTGCAGATTCACCTTACAATCTAAGGAAAGGACAATTTAAAAGTATAGGACCGTCCTGTACAAGGCTCAGCTTGACCCTCCAATTTCCTACCGATTTCCTGCCCGTACTTCTCAACCCACTCACCCTCCCAGAGACTTCATCCTGGGCCACATCACTTCTCACTTTCCTAGAGAACCTGTCCAGATGCCGCCCCCATCCCCCACTCATCACCGGAGGATCAAGGGCGTGCAAGATCCAGACACCGCGTCTGCAGGTCTCCCAGACCCGAATCCTGGCTGAGTCGCTCTACTTCCCCACTCGCCAGCAGCCCAACAGGTCCCCGCCCCACATATCGAGTAAAGCTTCCTCCGTCCCCGGGGGTCCCAAGCTTGGGCCCTCCCCCGAGATCCCGCCCCGGAGGGCCCAGCCGCGGCCTGGACCGGGGCGCCGGGCCAGATGAGGCCGGGAACTCGCGGAGGCTTGGAGGACAGAGTCCCGGCCGGACTCACAGAGGAAGGCGCGGGACAGGAGGCGGGCGGCGGCGAGGCCGCTGCTGCCAGAGGCCATGGTCGCAGCGGCACGGGCAGCAGCGAGGGCTGCGGTCATCCGCCAATGACACTCCCAGGCCCCCGGGGAACCTGGCGGGGGCCGAGGCGCGAGGAGGAAACGGGTGGCCAGAGCGTTTGCCGGTATGAATTTCCCTCCACAGAGGCCTCTTCACCCAACATTGGTCCTCGCAGGTAGAGAAGAAAAGGGCTTCTTAACGGAAAAGTGGCCAATAACTTGGCTTTTCCCCGGAAACGTGGCTTTGGCCCGACAATAATCACAACTGGCAGCTCAGGGGACACCCCACCGATGCCGGTCGGCGCGGGGCATTGTGTGAAATGTAGTTCAATGGCCGCAGTTTGTGGGAAGTTTGGGTGGGGGCCTGCGGAAAGGGAAGCGAAAGAGAAAAGGGGGAGTCAGAGCCACCGGCACGGTGTCAAAAGGAGTGAGGAAACAGTGAAGCGAGCTGCAAAGAGCAATGCAGAACCTTTCAAGGCCCTTCCAAGGCCAAGGTGCAGACTTCATTTCCCCATCTACCATATGGAGAGGGTGATACCCTTGCAAGGACCATCGATGAATCTGAACTCGTGCAGTGAAGACGAGGATGTGACGAGAACGACCAAACGCTACCTTCCTGGCACCTAACTTCTTGGAATATGAAGCTTTTGGTTAAACAGGCTATTATGAAGCCTATAGAGTGCCTCTCCTGGAGATCCCGGAGGACTGAAGTTAAAAATCAAATGAGTGTTAGTCACTCAGTGACTCAGTCGTGTTCGACTCTTTAGGACCCCATGGACTGTAGCCCACCAGGCTCCCCAACCCATGGGATTCTCCAGGCAAGAATACTGGAATGGGTAGCCATTTCCTTCTCCAGCGGATCTTCCCGACCCAGGGATCAAACCCAGGTCTCCGGCGTTGCCGGCACATTCTTTACCATCTGAGCCATGCAGTTCAGTTCAGTCACTCAGTCGTGTCCGACTCTTTGCGAACCCATGAGTCGCAGCACGCCAGGCCTCCCTGTCCATCACAAACTCCCAGAGTTCACCCAAACTCATGCCCATCGAGTAGGTGATGCCATCCAGCCATCTCATCCTCTGTCGTCCCCTTCTCCTCCTGCCCCCAATCCCTCCCAGCATCAGAATCTTTTCCAATGAGCCAACTCTTCGCATGAGGTGGCCAAAGTACTGGAGTTCAGCTTTAGCATCAGTCCTTCCAATGAACACCCAGGACTGGTCTCCTTTAGGATGGGCTGGTTGGATCTCCTTGCAGTCCAAGGAATTCTCAAGAGTCTTCTCCAGCACCACAGCTCAAAAGCATCAATCCTTCGGTGCTCAGCTTTCTTCACAGTCCAACTCTCACATCCATACATGACCACTGGAAAAACCATAGCCTTGACTAGATGGACCTTTGTTGACAAAGTAATATCTATGCTTTTTAATATGCTATCTAGGTTGGTCATAACTTTCCTTCCAAGGAGTATGCGTCTTTTAATTTCATGGCTGCAATCACCATCCGCAGTGATTTTGGAGCCCAAAAAAATAAAATCTGACACTGTTTCCACTGTTTCCCCATCTATTTGCCATGAAGTGATGGGACAAGATGCCATGATCTTAGTTTTCTCAATGTTGGGCTTTAAGCCGACTTTTTCACTCTCCACTTTCACCTTCATCATGAGGCTCTTTAGTTCCTCTTCACTTTCTGCAATAAGGGTGGTGTCATCTGCATATCTGAGGTTATTGATATTTCTCCTGGCAATCTTGATTCCAGCTTGTGCTTCCTCCAGCCCAGCGTTTCTCATGATGTACTCTGCATAGAAGTTAAATAAGCAGGGTGACAATATACAGCCTTGATGTACTCCTTTTCCTATTTGGAACCAGTCTGTTGCTCCATGTCCAGTTCTAACTGTTGCTTCCTGACCTGCATACAAGTTTCTCAAGAGGCAGGTCAGGTGGTCTGGTATTCCCATCTCTTTCAGAATTTTCCACAGTTTATTGTGATCCGCACAATCAAAGGCTTTGGCATAGTCAATAAAGCAGAAATAGATGTTTTCTGGAACTCTCTTGCTTTTTCGATGATCCAGCAGATGTTGGCAATTTGATCTCTGGTTCCTCTGCCTTTCCTAAAACCAGCTTGAACATCTGGAAGTTCACGGTTCATGTATTGCTGAAGCCTGGCTTGGAGAATTTTGAGCATTACTTTATTAGCGTGTGAGATGAGTGCAATTGTGCAGTAGTTTGAGCATTCTTTGGCATTGCCTTTCTTGGGATCTGAGCCATTAGGGAAGCTCTAGATCAAATGAGACCGCGCCTTGTTTGAACAAAGCGTTCACTCCTCTGTAAGAGCTTTAGAAGGGACCTCCTAGAGTCTTAGAGTCCAAAGGTTAGCAAGAAATAAAGTAACCCACCTCCCTGGCTTTGACCTTGATCGTTAGTCCTCATCTTTATCATCAATGAAATTATAACCCTAACTTACTTAAAGTAATCATCATAATTTACACAGAGATATGTATAAAGTAGGAGTGGGATTACCCATGGAGATTGCCCAGTATTTGCTCTGTGACCCAGATATTGCAAGTCCCTGCTTGGATTTGACAGAATCCAAAATTCCTCCCTCATCTAATGGATTATGTCTTTGCTATCATTTAAATATTACCAGTGGTTTCCAGATAGGTCCAGAATACTCATTTTAAAGAGCAAAGTTTTACATGATAATACTTATATTTTTATTTCATTTAATTACTAAAATGAATGATGATGAAATATATAACTTTGGTATGATTTTAATGAATTTTCATCTCCACAAAGAAAGGGTTTTTTTGTTTTTGTTTTTTGAAACTGATGTCTCTCCAGCACCTAGAACAATGCCTGAGACAAAGAGAGAACTCAGTATTTACTGACTTAACATGTAAGAGAAATACCATTTACATTGTTTATTGAGTTCACCCACAGTGGTTAATGTTCCTAAAGATATTTCAACCCCTCCTAATAACTACACCACCACCTCAAGTCCACAGCTCGTTAATGAGAGGCTACTGCATTAGACATGATCTATACCATTTATCTTTGTATGCAGATTGATTTTGGAGTCAGACAGATCTGGATTCCAACTCTGCCACTGACTATATGACCTCTGGGTCTAAGGTTTTCTCACTAAGAAGGGGATGAAACTCCCTAACTCATAATAGGGTTATGACCAGTTAATGTATTAGTATGTAAAGTTTTTAATACCTTGTAAACATTCAATAAATGGTAGTTATTAAAAAATAGGAACTTTCTTCTTCACGTGGTAGGATGATACTGTGAGATTTTTACTAATATTAGTAACTGGATATGAAACAGGACATTTCCATTTGGCAGCAAGTCATAAGTACCTCCACATTCTAAGGAGGGGAGCCTAGAGGCTACCTCTCTCCCAACTTCAGTAAGAGGTGGCCAAACTTGTCTTTGGATTTTCACTGTCACTATCCAGAAGCTCCAATAAGCAAAAGACAGGAATTCATTCAGTGAGGGAATTCTTCTGAGTCATGAGTTGTCAGTTTGATGTGTGTTTTGTTTTGTTTTGTTTTGTTTTGTTTTGTTTCCCCACTCCCAGACAAATTAGTGGGAGAGGGCTCCTAACAAGCAAATCGACAAAAATATGACATTAAATCCAAGGCATAAATTCATGCGCCCTTCACAGTGCCTGAAAGTAGATCTGGTCAAAAAATGCTCAGGAAAACTTGAGTTTGTTTGAGACTAACCTAGAAACTAATGTCTGCTTCCTAATTGGATAATTCCAGACAGGGGGCCAGCTGGAGCAGCCCTCATTGGCAGGCAGGTAAGTATTTGATGCAGCAAAATGCATAATAGTCCCATCGGTGAAATGGACGTTGAGAAAGAAAGCTGAGCTTCCCCCTAAGAGGATCTACTGGAACAAAGAACCTTAGGATAAAAGACCATGGAAGACCCCCCCTCTCCTCACCCCCAGGAGCAAGAGGGGGCAGAGGGAGTTATCGGAGTCCAGCCAAAGAGCGTAAAACTCCCATCAGGATGCTGTCCAGATGGAATTCCCTAGTCAGGAAAGGAGGAGAGGAGCTACTGAAAAATCCACAAAGAGCCAGAAACCTAGAGCATGTGGACCATCAGGAGAGAACCACAAACACCACATTCAAAGAGATTTTATCCAAACTGTGCCCCACCCCTGCAGGCCAAGAGCAAGGGAGTGAAGGGGGGAGGAGTAAATAGAGAAGAAAAGAGACCTTACTCCATCTAGCTGCAGATTGGGGGTCCATAGTTCATGCCAGACCTGGAAGGGGGAGGAAGCTTTGAACTAGGCATACAATTGAAGTTTTAAATTGGATCTAATGGGACATTATTATTCATTTTAAAAATAGGTTATTTATCCCCATGGGTCAAAATTCAAAAAGTATAAAAAATTTGTATAGTGAAAAAACTTCCTTCCACCTGTCTTTCTACCACCTATTTCTTATAACCTCACATGGCAGAAAGAGGGTGAGAGAACTCTCTGGGGTCCCCACTATGAAGGCACTAACTCCATTTAAGAAGGTATTACCCTCATCACCTAATTAGCTCCCAAAAGTCCCACCTCCTAAAACATCACATTGGAGTTTGGGGTTTCAACATACAAATTTGAGGGAGATGCAAACATTCAGAACATTCTGTCTAAGCCCAGTTTTGCCCACTTCTTTCTGGAAAAAAAATCACCTTTTAAAGGGAAAAATAGCTGCCTTATCCTTTGTAATAAAAGTACACTTAGAGAGAACTGTGTTGTAAACAAGAGAGGCTAGGTCTTGGGGCTGGTGAGACAGCCTTAACCCTCAGTAGGTATCATTAATCCCTTCAGAAAACAATGTTGAGAATTGGGAGCTTGTATTCTTGGCCTTGTTTATGGGAGATGGTATGACACAAATCAGAAACCGTTAACCTCAGAATAGCTTCAGCTTTTGGAAAATTGGGAGAAGGGCTAGGGATTATTTTTATCTCAAGTACAGCTACAGAGGCAGAATACACGTGCAATTTTGAGAAAGAACCAGCTTAACATCATTGACTGATGTGAGCAGAGGCAGGCTCTTTCCCTCTCCCTTTACAGGAACTGGTACTGCTAGCTTAGCTACCTTTGCCTAAGAATGAGGACAAAGGACTTTCTGACTTAAAGAGCCTTTCTCAAAGCCTGTTACACTTCTTTGGGTTATAGCACCTCTGAAGGAGAGGTTTTATCTGCACTGTACCCTTACAGAAATGTCAAGAGCTTTGATCTTTCTTTTGGAAGAAATGGCTTCCAAATATAATTTCTTTCCGCCATACTTGAGCCCTATTGCCGGGGTCCAGCCCCGGTGGATCCAGGGAATTCGAAGCGGGGGCGGCGTCGGCGAGGATCAGGAAACAATTGCTTAGTTAAACTTTAATTAAGGATATAAAGAGTAATAGAATGAGGATAGCTCAGTGAGGAAATTCAGTGGAGAAAAGAGGCTGAAATAAGGATAGCTCAGTGAGGAAATTCAGTGGAGAAAAGAGGCTGAATAATTCAGCCAGAAGGTAAGAGAAAGAATGACATGGTGTGACCAAGTTTCGGTGAACAAGGCCCCACATTTTATTTTCCAAAGTAGTTTTTATACCTTAAGTTATGCATAGAGGATAATGGGGGAAGGGGTAGAGTCATGCAGTAAGCCAGGCTTTCTTCCTGCAAACTTATCATATGCAAAAGTTTAGGTGATTTGCATCATCTTCTAGCCCGGAGGCCTTTTTCTCTAAAGGTAATTATTCTAAAGTCAGGCGCCAGCCTCCAAAAAGCATTAGATAAAGTTGCATTCCTACAGAGAAAAGGGGTGGTGGGCTATAACAAGAAAAAGAATTAATTCAGGGGTCCCAGGTTACAAACGTTAAAGCTATTACTTACACCAATTATATTAATCAATACACTGCCAGGGACACAGCAGGTAAGGGATATGGAAACTTAGCAGCAAACATTGGCCCAACAAGTGAAAATCCCTTCACCAATACAATTTCTAATCAATCTTTTAACTGCTCAAAGGAATCTGTATTTAGACAGTTTAGAACATCTCATGCCTCTCAGTTTGGAGGCTCTGAGCAATCACATGTGGCCGGAAAAACCTATTCAGGCAGGCTAGAGGACTTCCAAGGGAGTTTGTAGGTTGAAACACTGTCACACCCAGGAATTATTAACTGGAGCTGTAAACTAACTCTTTTTTCAGAGAGAGGTAGTGGGGGACAGCCCCCCATAAAGTCAGAGGTGTAGGTGAAAGCACAAAGCAGAAAGTAGGCAGACTCTGGTTTTGGGGGTAGATTGCTCGAGAATTTCCAGGGAGACTCCTGAGGCTTGATCCCGCCTTTGCGTATGCCAAGCCTCCTTCCTCATGACCTTTGCCAGGGGCGGAGCTCGCTCCCCACACTATTGCAAATTTGGTCCCCTAGGAAGGAAACTTTGAATATCCCGTGCAAGAATAGTCTAGGGACCAACTCTTGCTGAAGGGAAGAGAGCAAGACCGGGCAGAGAGAAACAGGTCCAGCTGCAGTGCAGGCCCAATGCCAATCTTGGCCAGTGCCCATAAGAATTGCCCTGAACCAGGCAGTATGCTGATGATGAAGCTGAAGCTCCAATATTTTGGCCACTTGATGCAAAGAGTGGACTTACTGGAAAAGACCATGATGCTGGAAAAGACTGAGGGCAGGAGGAGAAGGGGACGACAGAGGATGAGATGGTTGGATGGCATTTCTGACTCAATGGACATGAGTTTGAACAAACTGTGGGAGATAGTGAAGGACAGGGAATCCTGGCATACTGCAGTTCAAGGGGTTGCAGAGTCAGACACAACTTAGCGACTAAACAACAACAAGGCAATATGGGTCATCAACATGTGTGAGCAGCCCTGGGAGGGGCATGATAATGGATCCATGAAATTCCTGAAAGTGTGGTAGTGGCTGGGGAGATAACTGAAGATTCTCTGCCAACAGTGGTCTCCAGTAGGAAGACAGCATATCCGTCAGTGTAGACTCATATGGGAGACCCATCATAGTATCAACCAGGTGTCCCTTCCAGGAGAAAACCTGTTGGGAAATCGAGAACCCTTAACAAAGCCATGAAGAAGACAGCTAGGTTTGGGTGTCACTCCTTTGCCTACTCTGTGACCTCATCCTTCTGAAGCCCAAGTCCTTTCCTTTCTCAAGGTAATCAGTGCTTTCCCATGATGTCCAGTTGGACCAGTCCAGGGTTGGACCAGTCATTCTCTCACTAAGTTTCTCATTACCTTGACAAATGGAATAATGCTATTGGCCCAGTTTAATAGACAGTCCCTCCCAAGTTACGCATTCATATATCAATAGTGATTGCCAACATCTTCACAAATAAGTGATTCATGTTGAGAATTTCTGGAATTAGAGCCAGGAGAGCTGCTTTTGCACCTCCTCTCTGATCCTTCTAGGATAATTTTCCTTCTGCATCAAATACAGCTTTAAAAGTTTTCTGTCTTTCTCTCTTTTTTTCTGTGTGTGTGTGTATGTATTCATATATCTATATATATGTGTGTGTATATCTCAAAAACAACAGAATGATCTCTGTTCGTTTTGAAGGCAAACTATTTAATATCACAGTAATCCAAGCCTATGCCCCAACCAGTAATGCTGAAGAAGCTAAAGTCGAATGGTTCTATGAAGACCTACAAGACCTTTTAGAACTAACACCCAAAAAAGATGTCCTTTTCATTATAGGGGACTGGAATGCAAAAGTAGGAAGTCAAGAAACACCTGGGGTGACAGGCAAATTTGGCCTTGGAGTACGGAATGAAGCAAGGCAAAGCCTAATAGAGTTTTGCCAAAAGAACACACTCATCATAGCAAACACCCTCTTCCAACAACACAAGAGAAGACTCTACACATGGACATCACCAGATGGTTAACACTGAAATCAGATTGATTATATTTGCAGCCAAAGATGGAGAACCTCTATACAGTCAGCAAAAACAAGACCAGGAGCTGACTGTGGCTTAGATCATGAACTCCTTATTGCCAAATTCAGACTGAAATTGAAGAAAGTAGGGAAAACCACTAGACCATTCAGGTACAACCTAAATCAAATCCCTTATGATTATACAGTGGAAGTGAGAAATAGATTTAAGGGACTAGATCTGATAGGCAGAGTGCCTGGTGAACTATGGACGAAGGTTCGTGACATTGTACAGGAGACAGGGATCAAGACCATCCCCATGGAAAAGAAATACAAAAAAGCAAAATGGCTGTCTGGGGAGACCTTACAAATAACTGTGAAAAGAAGAGAAGCAAAAAGCAAAGGAGAAAAGGAAAGATATAAGCATTTGAATGCGGAGTTCCAAAGAATAGCAAGGAGAGATAAGAAAGCCTTCTTCAGCGATCACTGCAAAGAAATAGAGGAAAACAACAGAATGAGAAAGACTACCTCTTCAAGAAAATTAGAGATATCAAGGGAACATTTTATACAAAGGTGGGCTCGATAAGGGACAGAAATGGTATGGACCTAACAGAAGCAGAAGATTGTAAGAAGAGGTGGCAAGAATACACAGAAGAACTGTACAAAAAAGATCCTCACGACTCAGATAATCACGATGGTGCGATCACTGACCTAGAGCCAGACATCCTGGAATGTCAAGTCAAGTGGGCCTTAGAAAGCATCACTACGAACAAAGCTAGTGGAGGTGATGGAATTCCAGTTGAGCTATTTCAAATCCTCAAAGATGATGCTGTGAAAGTGCTGCACTCAATATGCCAGCAAATTGGGAAAACTCAGCAGTGGCCACAGAACTGGAAAAGGTCAGTTTTCATTCCAATCCCAAAGAAAGGCAATGCCAAAGAATGCTCAAACTACCACACAACTGCACTCATCTCACACGCTAGTAAAGTAATGCTCAAAATTCTCCAAGCCTGGCTTCAGAAATACATGAACTATGAACTTCCTGATGTTCAAGCTGGTTTTAGGAAAGGCAGAGGAACCAGAGATCAAATTGCCAACATCCGCTGGATCATCAAAAAATCAAGAGAGTTCCAAAAAAACATCTATTTCTGCTTTATTGACTATGCCAAAGCCTTTGACTGTGTGGATCACAATAAACTGTGGAAAATTCTGAAAGAGATGGGAGTACCAGACCACCTGACCTGCCTCTTGAGAAACCTGTATGCAGGTCAGGAAGCAACAGTTAGAACTGGACATGGAGCAACAGACTGGTTCCAAATAGGAAAAGGAGTACATCAAGGCTGTATATTGTCACCCTGCTTATTTAACTTATATGCAGAATACATCATGAGAAACACTGGGCTGGAGGAAGCACAAGCTGGAATCAAGATTGCTGGGAGAAATATCAATAACAGATACGCAGATGACACCACCCTTACGGCAGAAAGTGAAAAGGAACTAAAGAGCCTCTTGAGGAAAGTGAAAGAGGAGAGTGAAAAGGTTGTCTTAAAGCTCAACATTCAGAAAACTAAGATCATGGCATCCAGTCCCATCACTTCATGGCAAATAGATGGGGAAACAGTGAAAACAGTGGTTGACTTTATTTTTCTGGGCTCCAAGATCACTGCAGATGGTGACTGCAGCCATGAAATTAAAAGACGCTTACTCCTTGGAAGGAAAGTTATGACCAACCTAGATAGCATGTTCAAAAGCAGAGACATTACTTTGTCAACAAAGGTCCGTCTAGTCAAGGCTATGGTTTTTCCAGTAGTCATGTATGGATGTGAGAGTTGGACTGTGAAGAAAGCTGAGTGCCAAAGAATTGATGCTTTTGAACTGTGGTGCTGGAGAAGACTCTTGAGAGTCCCTTGGACTGCAAGGAGATCCAACCAGCCCATCCTAAACGAGACCAGTCCTGGGTATTCATTGGAAGGACTGATGCTAAAGCTGAAACTCCAATACTTTGGCCAGCTCATGCGAAGAGTTGACTCACTGGAAAAGACTCTGATGCTGGGAGGGATTGGGGGCAGGAGGAGAGGGGGACGACAGAGGATGAGATGGCTGGATGACATCACTGACTTGATGGACATGAGTTTAGTAAACTCTGGGAGTTTGTGATGGACAGGGAGGCCTGGCGTGCTGCGATTCACGGGGTTGCAAAGAGTCGGACACGACTGAGTGACTGAACTGAACTGATGTGTGTGTGTGTGTGTGTGTGCATACATATATACACATATTCATGTATCTTTATATATGTGTGTATAGGTATATATTCATATATCTCTCTAGATGTGTATATGTGTGTGTGTGTGTGTTTACTTTTTAATTTTTTGTAGCAGATGAAAATCAAGACACCAGAAAAGAGCAACTTTCTTTGAAACTCTGGAACGTAGCTGAAAATCTAATATTGTGTCCCACTCTGCAATCTAGTGGACTGCAAATAAGGGTCCTGAGAATTAGTACTGAAAGGAGAGAAAAGCAAGGTGTTGAGGCCTATGGAGAGGAAGGAAGAGAGACAGGAGAAGTCGGGTATGGCCTGAAAGAGGACTCCAAGGGGAAGAGAGTAACCCATGTTCTTAGAAGACAATGAACTCCTCAAAAAGCAACTCCAAAGGCTATCAGGTCATGGAGCCTCTGTCTCAGGTCCCTAACTCCTCTGTGTACAGCACTTGCATAGCCTGGGGCTCTGAAAATTGCCTTTTTCATTGAGGCTTTACATATTAGTGAAATAAATGAGGGTATCGGGCTTTGAAGAATGGTATCACCTAACAGAAGTTGAAAGGATCTTCATGGACCCAAGAAGATGCAATTTCATTCTGGGAAATTGTCTCACATAGCCACCAGATTGTTACTTTATTCCCTAGAAGGATGAACCTATATTTAGCTTTGTTTCATGTCTCATACAAAGGTAATAAACTCACTCATTATACAATTTACAGATAATTTCTATTTTGAGATTCATCCTTTTCAGTGTCTTCTAAATATCCTCCAAGGTTAAACACATTACATCTCTAACCAGAAAGAATAATCAGTAGTTTGGGTTTTTATGGATGATCTGTGATCCTCTATGTTAGCTTATAGATTTTTGTCTTCCAGAGATACAAATCGTCTCTTTCCAGCAGAAAAAGTAACTCCAAAGTCTTGAACCCACTTCCCCCCAAGTTTTCTTGCCCTGCTGAGTATCTCCTATTTTTATTATGTCACTTGGGAATTTCTGTGCCTCGGTTGTCTCACTTATAAATAACAATAGTGGTGTTATATGCACCAGAATTCACTGCAGCACTGTTTACAGCAACCAGGACACAGAAGCAACCTAAATGTTCATCAACAGAGAAATGGATAAAGAAGATGTGGTACATATATACAATGGAATATTACTCAGTCATAGAAAGAAATGAAATTAGGTCATTTGTAGAGATGTGGATAGAGCTAGAGACTGTCATGAAGAGTGAAATCAGAAAGAGAAAAACAAATATCACATATTGATGCATATGTGTGAAATCTAGAATAATGGTATAGATGATCTTATTTGCAAAACAGATAGAGAGACACAAATGTAGAGAACAAACATATGGACACCAAGGAGGATCAGGGAGGGGTGGTAGAATGAATTGAGAGATTGGGATTGATACATATACACTGCTGATACTACATATAAAATAGGTAACTAATAAGAACCTACCATAAAGCACAAGGAACTCCACTCAGTGCTCTATGGTGATCTAAATGGGAAGGAAATCCAAAAAGAAGGGATATATGTATACATACTGTGTGGTAGGAGCTAACACAACATTGCAAAGCAACTATACTCCAATAAAAATTAATTTTTAAAAAAAGTAATAGAGTTTTTGTGTGGAGGAAATGAGATACTCCACGTAAAACACTAAGAAAACATTTGGTAAAGGTTGCCCATTATTATCACAGGCTCATTTAACTGAAAAATCTGGGGCATAGCCTTCAGGCATAACTCAAGTCATGAGGACTTGTCTCCCTCCAGACATACATCTTCAGAACTCCAACCAAATCCTTCACTGAGAATACTTCTGTCTTGGTTTCTCTAGAAATCACACTGGGAGTAGGTGATTGGAAAGACTCGCACGCACTTGAAGGTACAGGTGTCAGTGGAGTGGGCAGAGGTGGGCAGCAGGTATCCCTGATAGAGGCAGAGTCATAGCAGTGACTCTGTGCCCTTGGAATGTGTGTCCTGCCATCACGGCTCAAGGCCCTAAAGTCATACACTGACCCAAATATCCCTGCTTACTCCTACTTTGTGATTTGAGCCTGAGACTTTCAAATGCTTAATCAATAACAATTAACGTGGTGTCTTTCCTTAAAAATGATTCCCTAAGAGTTTAGCTCAAAGAGACACAGGATGACATGGTAAATAGGAAAGAGACACAATTTAAATGGAAAAAAACAAAATATCCTCTACATGCCCATTCAGTGCCAGTGAAGGGGACAAAGCTCACAAATATATAGAACAGAATACACATGGACTTTACCATCAGACTGTGCAGAGTTCAGATCTCTGTCCCAGCTGTTTTCAAAGGATCCCAGGAGATTTCCTGTGCTGTGACATAGGTGGCAATTTCTTTTCTTAAAGAAGAGGAAACCTCCCTCCAACACACATATATACACCTTCACAAATTTAATCTCCAGAGAGTATCCCTCTTGTATGGCTTTCACAAGACATATAATTTTATATCTATATATAAAATGTAGATCATAATACCTGCCTCACAGGGTTATTATAAAGAATGGAAAAACCAACACTCACACAAAGTATTACATTGCACACTTCCTGGCACATGGAAGATCCTTGATCAATGTTAGTTCACCTTCCCTATGATCACATGAAAAGTCCTTGATCAATATCAGGTTACTTTCTCTCTGATCATGTGGAAGGTCCTTGGTTAATGTTAGTTCACCTTCCCTCTGATCCGACTAGTTTATTTTTACGGCGATATTGTAGCTGACATTTAAGTACAAATACCTCCAGGTTAAATAGAAGGTTAAAAGTTTTTGATCTTCCTGAAAGTAAAATAAAACCAGGCAGGCACTTTATGTATCAAGGTATTAAATAGCATCACCTCAAGTGAGGAGCTGAGAGCAGGTTGTCCTCCTGGAGCCTTAAACCAGTCTGGGGGCTCTGACCAGCACAATATTCGCTGTCTCACTCATGACAAGCAGCAACCCCAGATTTATAGTTTTATTTTCTTCAACCACCACTATTTAGGAGGCAGCTCCTCAGAGTAGACTTGATCTCACTTATCAACACCTGGTAGCCATGGTTCTGAATGACACTCTATTTTTTGCAGTCAATGTGTTTTTGAATGTTCGGAGGCAACAATGATGTTCTGAGCACGATTTCCATAGAGGGGACTTGGGAGACCTTCCAAGCCTCCATGGCTTGCTTTCCTGCCAGCAGGATTCAGGCTCCCAGGAGGAGGCAGTCAAAAACACAGATGTCACACAAGTGGAGATGGCATTGAGGACAGCACATTTTATTTAACTCCAGGTTTTTCTTGAATTTTATTTTATTCTGATAATCCAAAAACTGGGGAAGTTAAACCCCTCTCTCATTCAAAACCAATACACTCATAAGAGAAAAGAAAAATGATATGTCCTTGGTTATCTATTTAGATCAAGCATTATCACCCACATCCCTTAACACCAAAGTTCAGCAACTGAGTCAGAGCAACAGCTGGAGCCAATGGGAACCTCTGTGTCATTGGCTCAGTGATGCCTCTGCAAGGTCTAAGCAGTCAGAACCTCCCAAGGGAAGCATCTCAGGAATTTGTATTTTCAAAAAGCTTTCCAGCTGATCCTCAGGTAGCCCCAGCATTTGGCATTTGCTTATCCTCTGAACGCCCTTTACATACAAGCCAGTCCTGCCAGCAGGTATTGAGAATAACTGAATGTTGCAGACAGTGTTTCACACTATTTAACAGTTGGGAAACAGTTAGAAATGAGCTCAGTCATGTTGGGTTGGTCTCTCTGTCTTTATCTGCTCCCTTCACCTTGCCCCCCAGGTTAAGAACATACAATCACCTAGCACTATCATGCAGAGATGAGAAAGAAGACAACAAAATTTTTATTTTTATTAAGAATTATAGACTTACAGGAAATGTAATGATGATTGAGGAGGTGGAGGATACCTTGTTATATTGGGTGATGGCGAAAGTTCTGCTTCTCATTTGGCCCCCTCTGACACCACCCAGGAGAAAAAGAAGCGTGCTTCATTACTGCTGGGTGGGGGTGGATGTTTAGCATCCCACATGGCCTCCACTGATACCCTTGAGAGAGGGTTTTCTTATTAATGAGTAGAGAGGACAGTGCCAGCTCCCTGTAGGTCTTCTGGAGGGAAATGAGACATCTTGAGCAAGAATGGAAGTTGTGGTTACCCACCTGACCATGGTTGACAGAGGTGAGGGTAGGGTCATGTTTTTCCCATGATGTTTGGATGGAGTAGGGTGGTGTCTTAGTCCATTCGGGCTGCTACCAAAGAATACAATAGACCAGGTGGCTTATAAAGAAGAGAAATGTATTTTTTGCAGTTCTAGAGGCTGGGAAGTCCAAGATCAAGGCACTGGCAGTTTCAGTATTTGATGTGCGTCCAGACTTCCTGGTTCACAGACTAAGGTGTCTTCACATTCAAAAACTTTCAATCACCCTAGGATAAATGCTTGTGAGATACTAAGTTTTAAAAAAAAGGTTAAGACTTCCCTGGTGATGCAGTGAATAAGAATCCCCTTGCCCATTCAAAAGAGCAATGAAGACCCAAGGCAGCCAAAAATAATAAATAAATAAATAAATTGATTAATTAATTTAAAAATAAAAAAGAGGTTAAAACTGTGACTTTACACAATAATATTAACTTTGTGAGACATGGTGGAAAGCATTTTATCTTCTGTTCAGTTCAGTCGCTCAGTTGTGTCCGACTCTTTGCAACCCCATGAACTGCATCATGCCAGGCCTCCCTATCCATCACCAACTGCCGGAGTCTACTCAAACCCATGTGCATTGAGTCGGTGATGCATCCAACCATCTCATCCTCTGTCATCCCCTTCTCCTCCTGCCCTCAATCTTTCCCAGCATCAGGGTCTTTTCAAATGAGTCAGCTCTTCGCATCAGGTGGCCAAAGTATTGGAGTTTCAGCTTCAACATCAGTCCTTTCAATGAACACCCAGGACTGATCTCCTTTAGGATGGACTGGTTGGATCTCCTTGCAGTCCAAGGGAGTCTCAAGAGTCTTCTCCAACACCACAGTTCAAACCAATACAATTATGTAAAGTTTAAAAATAAAATAAAATTTAAAAAAAAAAGCATCAATTCTTCAGCACTCAGCTTTCTTTATACAATTATCACATCCATACATGACCACAGGAAAAACCATAGCCTTGACTAGATGGACCTTTGTTGACAAAGTAATATCTCTGATTTTTAATATGCTGTCTGCTGCTACTGCTAAGTCACTTCAGTCGTGTCCGACTCTGTGAACCCCCATAGACGGCAGCCCACCAGGCTCGCCCATCCCTGGGATTCTCCAGGCAAGAACACTGGAGTGGGTTGCCATTTCCTTCTCCAATAAATGAAAGGGAAAAGTGAAAGTGAAGTCGCTCAGTCGTGCCCGACCCTTAGCGACCCCATGGACTGCAGCCATCCAGGCTCCTCCGTCCATGGGATTTTCCAGGCAAGAGTACTGGAGTGGGGTGCCATTGCCTTCTCCAATATGCTGTCTAGTTGGTCTTAACTTTTCTTTCAAGGAGTAAGCATCTTTTAATTTCATGGCTGCAATCACCTCTGCAGTGATCTTGGAGCCCAGAAAAATAAAGTCAGCCACTGTTTCTACTGTTTCCCCATCTATTTGCCATGAAGTTATGGGACTGGATGCCATGATCTTAGTTTTCTGAATATTGAGCTTTAAGCCAACTTTTTCACTCTCCTCTTCACTTTCTGCCATAAGGGTGGTGTCATCTGCATATCTGAGGTTATTGATATTTCTCCCGGCAATCTTGATTCCAGCTTGTGCTTCCTCCAGCCCAGCGTTTCTCATGATGTACTCTGCATATAAATCAAATTAGCAGGGTGACAATATACAGCCTTGATGTACTCCTTTTCCTATTTGGAACCAGTCTGTTGTTCCATGTCCAGTTCTAACTGTTGCTTCCTGACCTGCATACAGGTTTCTCAAGAGGCAGGTCAGGTGGTCTGGTATTCCCATCTCTTTCAGAATTTTCCACAGTTTATTGTGATCCACACAGTCGAAGGCTTTGGCATAGTCAATAAAGCAGAAATAGATGTTTTTCTGAAACTCTCTTGCCTTTTTGATGATCCAGCGGATGTTGGCAATTTGATCTCTGGTTCCTCTGCCTTTTCTAAAACCAGCTTGTACACCTGGAAGTTCATTTTATCTTAATGGCTACTAATGCTTAGGCCCCCCAGGTAGTGCTAGTGGTAAACAACCCACCTATCAATGCAAGAGACGTAGGAGATGCTAATTTGATCCCTGGGTGGGGAAGATCCTCTGGCAGAGGACATGGCAACCCACTCCAGCTTTTTGCCTGGAGAATCCTGTGAACAAAGGAGCCTGGTAGGTTACAGTCCATAGCGTCGAAAAGAGTCGGACACAACTTAACATGCGCTCATTAATACTTATCCCTGAAGTCTTCTGGGACTTCTTCCCAAACTTCTTTTCTGCCTCATTTCCCATTAGAGATATTAGCTTTTTCTACATACATCCTTACACTACTCTTTCTCAAACATAGCTTAACATTTTCCACAATTCTGTATCTTTACTTTAATTATAAAATATAAGGATTCAATGCCTTGTGGGGCCCCCAGTGGGGAATAAGACTTAATGGGTCCAAAACAAATTCAAAGTTCCGGGAAAGTATAAAAAGTTATTAAGCCACCCCCCCAACCCCATCATCAGCTCCTGAGGCTGCTGCCCCTTTCCAGCTTCACTCACCCCTCAGCCTGCAGACTGCCTGCCAACTGGTGCCTTCCTCCACCTCAGCCTGTGTGTGCTTAGTTGCTCAGTCATGTCCGATTCTTTGCAACCCCGTGGACTGTAGCCCACCAGGCTCCTCTGTCCATGGGATTCTCCAGGCAAGAATACTGGAATGGGGTCGGTCCGAGCCGCCAGGGAAGCCCTCAAGCTGCCAGCTATTGATTCTGACCTGTTGCCACCTGAATACAATTTGGGGAGGAACTGACAGCAAATGCACACTGTGGTTGCCAAGACCTTAATCTGCTTTTCCTCTTGGGGCTGGAAAAAGTTAGGAAAGGGAGGTGCCTGGAGTTTGATAAGGAGCTAAGTTATCTTGCCTGCTGGTTAATAACTAACTGGTTAAGAGCTAACTTTATTGCCCAGGTTTGCATAGCTGTTGGCCTTTCCCATGGCAAGAAAAGAGGAGCTTTCTTTCACTGCGAAGGCAATAGAAGAACAAAATCTGGAACAAAGATGCCCAAGGAAACCTGGTCTTTAAGGCTATCTGCAGTGTTCCCTGCACTTAGTGGTTAAGAAGCAATTTAATGATTAGAACTAATAGATCACATGTTAACTCAACAAATGTTGATTCATGATTGCTTGTGTGTCTGGACCAGCCCAAGGTGTTGAGCAAAGGAAACTTCCTGATACTGAGAGGCCTTCAACTGGGATGCCAGAGAACAGCTAGTCCCCAGGTCTGGCTTTTGGCATCACTCACTTATTTGTGTGTGTATGTGTTCAATCTTGCCTGACTTTTTTGCAAGTCCATGAACTGTTGCCCATCAGGCTTCTCTGTCCATGGAATTTTCCAGGCAAGAATATGGAGTCAGTTGCCATTTCCTTCTCCAAGAGGTCTTCCTGACCCAAGGATCGAACCCATGACTCTTGCATCTCCTGCATTGGCAGGAAGATTCTTTAGCACTAGCGCCACCTGGGAAGCCCCAACATAAGAAAGATTTATTGCTAAAGTCCAAGCACTTGCAGATTGTCAGCAATGGTAAAGAAGCTGACTATGAATTAGGAACCGTCAGGGCCTGCCCTTGGCAAATTCCTGCTGTGCTGAGTGGTAAGTCACTTCAGTCGTATCTGTCTCTTTCTGATGGACAGAGAAGTCTGTCCATGGGATTCCCCAGGCAAGAATACTGGAGTGGGTTGCCATTTCCTTCTTCAGGGGATCTTCCTGACTCAGGGATTGAACCTGCATCTCTTATGTCTCCTGCATTGGCAGGTGGGTTCTTTACCACTAGCTAGACTTTGGCAAACATGATTTGGGCCCAGTGGAAGAAGAGTCAGAGTGCAAGGACTGGTCCACTTTCCCAAATCACAGGAGAACTAAGTCAGCACTGCCAGCCTCTTGCTGAGTTGCTGACAGTACTCTTTGGACCTGGTCTCAAGTCCCTGTCTATGAGGAAAGCTCCAAAGAAAGGAAAATATATCTCTGGGGACAAACACCCCATTCTAGGACATCATGACCCTGTGGGATTTTTGTATGGGTCGAAGCTGTCTTTTTAAAGGGTTCTGTCTCTTGTCTTCTAAATTAATTGACACACTGCTTTCAAACGGTGATGCTGGGGAAGACTCTTCAGAGTCTCTTGGACAGCAAGGAGATCCAACCAGTCAATCCTAAAGGAAATCAACCCTGAATATTCTTTGGAAGGACTGATGTTGAACCTGAAGTTCCAATACTTTGGACACCTGATGCAAGAGCTGAATCACTGAAAAAGACCTTGATGCTGGGAAATATGGAGGGCAGGAGGAGAAGGGGATGACACAGGATGAGATGGTTGGGGGCATCATAGACTCAATGGACATGAGTTTGAACAAACTCTGGGAGACCTTGAAGGACAGGGAAGACTGGTGTGCTGTAGTCCATGGGGTCAAAAAGAGTCGGACTTGACTGAGTTACTGAACAACAGCAATAATTAAGACTATAGCCTACCTTTACACTCAGATTTGCAAGTATAAATTGGGTACTCTATTCTTAGATATGAAAGGAGAAGTATCCTAAGAAAAT
This sequence comes from Bos mutus, assembly GCF_027580195.1. Lineage (NCBI taxonomy): Eukaryota > Metazoa > Chordata > Mammalia > Artiodactyla > Bovidae > Bos > Bos mutus. Next base: position 56,358,516 of record NC_091627.1, read on the forward strand.
AATTCAGGTGACTATGACTAGTTATTTAAACAGTTCTTTAAAAGCTTAGTCTGCCTTGCCAATTAATTATAGGACAGAAGCTATGTTTTACATTTACAGCTTGACTCTTTGTAAAAATAATTTTTATATTGAAGTATAGTTGATTTACAATGCTGTGTTAGTTTCAGGTATATAGCAAAGTGATTCAGTTTTATATATTATATATATATATATCTCCATTCTTTTTCAGATTCTTTTCCCGTATAGGTTATTATAGAATATCGAGTAGAGTTCTCTATGCTATACAGTAGGTCCTTGTTGATTATCTATTTTATGTATAGGTATATAGATATAGTGTAGATAGATATAGTATTAGTTGCTCAGTTATATCTGACATTGCAGCACCATGGACTGCAGCCCACCAGACTCCTCTGTCCATGGAATTCTCCAGGAAAGAATACTGGAGTGGGTAGCCATTCCCTTCTCCAGGGGAATCTTCCCCACTCAGGGTGGAGCCTGGGTCTCCTGCATTGCAGGCAGATTCTTTACTGTGTGAGCTGCCAGGGAAGCCCATATTTTGTATATGGTAGTGTGTATGTTATACAGTTGACTCTTTAAGTGATCAGAAATCTAAAACCAAGGCGTTGGCACAGCTGCATCACTCCTGGAGGCTCTAGAAGAGAATCCTTTTCCTTTCCGATTTCTAGAGGTCATCCCCATTCCTTGACATATGGTCCCTTCCCTCATCTTCAAAGTGCATCTCTCCAACCTCTGCTTCCTTCCTCTCACTTCTTTTTTCCTTTGATCCTGTTGCCTCCCTCCTGTAAAGATTTAAGTTTACATTGGGCCCATCTGGATAATCCAGGATAATTTCTCCCATCTCAAGATCTTTAATCACATTTGTGAAATTCATCTAGGCAGGTAAAAAACTGCCAAATTGCTTTTCAAAGTGATTGTACCCTTCTAAAGTCCCACCCACCATATGTGAGAGTTTCAGTTTCAGCAGTATTTTTAACACTGTAACCTACTTACTTTGGTTCCTGTGGTAGGCATGCCTCCCCACACAGCATCACTTTGCCTGTCCTTCTGTGTCAATACCGCCTCATGGAGGAGGGCACATATGTCTAGCCCTAGGTAACGAATCATGACGGTACTGAGTCATTTGCAACAATCTTGTTTCCTACCTTCTCAGTCTCGTTTTCAGCTAGATGTAAACTTCGGACCCTGTTCCAGCCAAAGACACATAGACAGCAAAATTGTTAGTCACTTAGTCACATCCAACTCTTTTGTGACCCCATGGACTGTAGCTGGCCAGGCTCCTCTGTCCGTGGAAATCTCCAAGAAAGAATACTAGAGTGGATTGCCTTTCTCTTCTCCAGGGGATCTTCCCAACCCAATCCTGAACTTCCCAATCCTGAACTCAGGTCTCCTGTATTGCAGGCAGATTCTTTACCATCTGAGCCACTAGGGAATCCCCAAGGGGAAATCTAATCTGATGTAGAGGCTTCTGGAAGAGCTTTTGCTCTTCCTCTGTAGAGATAAATACATCCTTTGACTTTATCCCCTTATTTCTCTCTTGTATGTGCACATGATGGCTGGGACTGCAATAACCCTATTGCTATCATAATGAAAAGGCTGAGAATCATAGGAACATGTGGCATTAATAACTCCCAACAAGTCTGTTCAATTAAGTCACTGTTAATTGGGTGTTCTGCTACTTACTATTGAACACAATTCTTATGGATACCACATTTTCCCTTCACTACTATGAGGAAGACTAGCAGAGTTAATGCACAGTTTTCTTTCTTCTCTTCATTTCTGCTTTATGGTCCAGATTTCTATATTTCGGTCATTTATCTAGATTTTATTTTGGGGAGGACGTCATCGTGAGAGATAATGAAAAGTTAGTGCGTGTTGGGTTTGCTAAAAGCATCCAATGTTCACTGAAATCTCATGTATTTTTACCTTCATGAGTTGGGCAATCTTTATTTTAAACAGGGGCAAAAGCTGATTTGGAAACTTTCTGGATATAGAGTATGGATTAAAAAGGCAGATGTGTAGAATGGGCAATGCCATTCATGAGGCATACCAGGACCAGTTGGTTTCAAATGACAAAAAAAATCTGTTCAAACGTAAGCCTTTTTGGAAAAGTCTTGGAATTTATTGAGTCATACAACCAAACTTTGGAAAAAGAAAGACAGCTTTAGAGATAATGATCTTGGTATGAAAAGCCATGGGAACGCTAGGCTGAGTTCATTTCCCATTAGTGCATCTCTGTGTGGCCAACTGTGGGCTTCCCTTTATAGAGGAGAATAGGGCCTCCAGGAGCTCAAGACACATCCTAACAGCATATGGCTAGAGAGGAAGAGAAGATTCTCCCTCCAGGTGCATCTTTTGAGATCCAAGAGAAAGACTCTGACATGCCAACTTGAATCAGGTACTTACCTCTCCTGTTGCTTATCCTGTTTGGATGTTCTAGTTTCTGTCTTTTGTGTAAGACTTTCCCCGAATTGTCTAATAATTCTTAGTTGTCTGCTTATTTCTGAAAGAGTATCTAAAAACACAACTGGAACCTCCACGCGCCCATTTGGAGCTTGTTCAACGACCCTCCTACAAGGTTGATCTGACTGGACCACTAAGATGTAGAACCTCCACTCCCCGTATGTTCAGATTTTTCCCCTTGGGCTGGTAAAATTCCCCAAAGAAGATTCTCCCAGTCTCCTGAATGAAAGGGTCTAACTGCTAATGTTTTGAGACTAGGGTGACATTCTGGTTTGCTCAGGACTGTATTGGTTTTGAAACTCCAAGTCTCCATCCTGGAAACACCTGCAGTCCCAATAAATTGAGATGGTTGGACACCCTAGGCCATTATTCTGGGAATTAAGTGGGGAAAGAGGGTTGGGTGATCTCATCATTTGGTATGCACATAGATCAGGTCGTATTCAGTTTGGTGTGCACGCGTGAGTGCTAAGTCGCTTCAGTTGTGTCCGCCTCTCTGTGTCCCCATGGAAGGTGACCCACCCTCAAATGTGCATGTTATCTATCAGTCTAGAGGCTATTTTACTCCAGAGTATAAGTTTTCACTCTTCTGCTGGGTTTGGGGAAGGTGGACCAGATTTGAAGACCTGACCACTTCCTTGTCAGTCAGCCAACATCCTTAATTAAAGGCCCTATTTCCAGAGATATCTGATACCATTGATTTCAGAGGCTTTGGGGATTCTATAGTGTCCATCAGATTGGACATTATCTTTCCCCACAAACTGCTTAGACTATATTTTTTGTGTTTGTTTAACCACTTACCACTCATATTTCTGCTTTCTAGAATCCAGATTTTTATACCTCTTGTCTCTTCTCCCATTCTCCCAATTTCTCTGAGTTTATAACTTTTAAAAAATACTTTTTACAATTGTAGGGAGGCATGAAAGTAGTTGGGTATATTCAAAATGCCACATTTGCCCAAGAGTCTATAAGAATAATCTTTTCAAACACTTTTTAGTCAAATATCTCAGTGTCTTGGGCAGTGTAAGTTTCAGAACTTCCTGCTATTGTCCACTGTGTCACTCACTGTATTCTTACCATTTGCAAACACAGTTAGTAGACTCTGGTATTAGCTTACCTATTTCCAACTTGTCTAAAGACCAAAAATGATGATATAAACTATAAAATGTTTACAGAGGCAAAAAAAAAAAATTGACAGCAATGAGACATTTCCCAGGAGATTTAATCTAACTGAAGTTAGAATTGTAGTTTATCCTGACTTGGTGAGTCCTTTTTTATATTTTTATTTACTACATTATACTACTATAGCAGGAGTCAGCAAACTTTTCCTTTCAAGGACCAGATAGTAAATATTTGTGGGTTGGATAGTCTCTGTCACAACTACATGACTCTGCTGTTATAGTGCAAAAATAGCTACAGTAAATATGTAAATATGATGACAGAAGACAAGGTGGTTGGATGGCATCACTGACACCATGGACATGAGTTTGAGCAAGCTCCAGGAGATGGTGAAGGACAGAGAAGCCTGGCGTGCTGCAACAGTCCATGGGGTGGCAAAGAGTCAGATGCGACTGAGCGACTGAACAACAAATATGTAAATAAATGATCATGGCTGTATTCCAGTAAAACTTGGTGTACAAAAACAGGCAACAGTCTGGATTTGACTCATGGGGTGGTACTTGCTATCCCTGCTCTATGCTCTTAAGATTCTGACCCCATTTCCAACATGTGGCAGGAGGAGGGGTGGGTCTCATGCCAACACAAAATTCTTAGACACTAGCCAAGTCTCCACAATCCAACTCAGTTCTGACAAAGATTTACCTGGAGGCAGTGTTGGACACGACAGGTTAAGGGCTCAGTCCCACAAACCCGCCCCCTCTCTGCCACTCTGCACACTAGTGGGTGCATGCTAAGTTGCTTCAGTCGTGTCTGACTCTTAGTAACCCTATGGGTTGTAGACCGCAGGCTCCTCTCCATGGGATTCCCCAGGCAAAAATACTGGAGTGGGTTGCCATGCCCTCCTCCAGGGGATCTTCCCAACCCAGGGATCAAATCCACATCTCCTGTGTCTCCTGCAGTGCAAATGCTGAGCCACTGGGGAAGCCCAGATTGGAGGTTCCTATGGTCTCTCTGAGCTCAAGGGACATCTGTGGTTACATGTGAATGACCTGAGGCTCTCTGGGACCATCAGCATTGATTTGTTTACTGAATCCATGTTCTTTATAACGTAACATTTAACAAAGATCCTAATATCTATTTTCAGGAAGAAAAAGGAGGTTTTAGTAAAATTTCCTGAGAAACCAAAGTCATTTTCCTACTATTCTTGTTATGTCACACCTCATCTACATTCTCACTTTCACTTCTGGGAGCCATTTTTAGGGTAGAATTACTAGGAGTTCTGCAAAAATATTAATACTATACTAAACAGACTTTATTTTGGGGGGGCTCCAAAATCACTGCAGATGGTGACTGCAGCCATGAAATTAAAAGACGCTTACTCCTTGAAAGGAAAGTTATGACCAACCTAGACAGCATATTCAAAAGCAGAGACATTACTTTGCCAACAAAGGTCTATCTAGTCAAGGCTATGGTTTTTCCAGTGGTCATGTATGGATGTGAGAGTTGGACTGTGAAGAAAGCTGAGTGCCGAAGAATTGATGCTTTTGAACTGTGGTGTTGGAAAAGACTCTTGAGAGTCCCTTGGACTGCAAGGAGATCCAACCAGTCCATTCTAAAGGAGATCAATCCTGGGTGTTCTTTGGAAGGAATGATGCTGAAGCTGAAACTCTAGTACTTTGGCCACCTCATGCAAAGAATTGACTCATTGGAAAAGACCCTGATGCTGGGAGGGATTGGGGACAGGAGGAGGGGGAGTCGACAGAGGATGAGATGGCTGGATGGCATCACCGACTCGATGGACGTGAGTTTAAGTGAACTCCGGGAGTTGGTGATGGACAGGGAGGCCTGGCGTGCTGCGATTCATGGGGTCGCAAAGAGTCAGACACAACTGAGCGACTGAACTGAACTGAAAGAAACTGGAAGGTTGAAAGGGAGGGTTTCAAAGAAGGAAGATTAAAGGCAAGACATTTCTGCTCTCAAATAATTTTATTTTTTAATCTAAGTGTGTCACTGTTTTCATTCTAAATTTGAGAGATTTGTAATCTTGCAAGGTGTTTGTCTATTTCATTTACTTATTTTTGGCTGTGCTGGGTCTTCGTTGCTGTATGCGGGCTTTCTCTAGTGAGTGGCTACTCTCAAGTTACGGTGCACAGGTTTCTCATTGCAGAGGCGTCTCTTGTTTCAGAGCAAGGACTCTAGGGCATATGAGCTTCAGTAGTTGCGACTCTCAGGCTCAGTAGTTGTGGCACGTGGGTTTAGTTATCTCTTAACATGTGGAATCTTCCCGGACCAGAGATAGAATCTGTGTCCCCTACATTGGCAAGTATATTCTTAACCACTAGACCACCAGGGAAGTCCTTCAAATATTTTAAAAGAGATCATGGGGGCAATTTGCAGAACTGGCTAGAAAGTATATTTTGACATCTACCAAAAGAAAAGAATCTTTCAGACAACTAGAACTGTTCAGCAGTGGCATAGAAGCCACACATTTTTTGTAGCTGGAAGTGATTAGAGATGAAAAGCCCACCTTTTAAACGCCATTCCTGCCTTGTGTATCCAGAGGACCCACTCTGTAACAGAATTTAATTTGATATGCAGTGAGTCACCTGAGAATTATTAAAATACAGACTGATTCAGGAGATCTGGGGCAGGACCTGAGATCCCGCAATTTAACAAGTTCCTGGGGTGGGGGGGCGGGGCGGTGCCAATGCTGCTGGCTCATGGAGCACACCTTGAACAGCAAGGACTTGTGGCTGAGGCCTTTGGACTTGGTTGGACACTGGAATCACATGGGGAAGAGGTCGTTGGATAAAACCCTAATGCTTGGGTCTCTCACTCTTAGAGAGTTTAATTAGCATGGCATCTGGCCTGGGCATCAAGGTGTTTCAAAACTCTCCTAGTCAGTCTCAACACACATAATGTTTTTGGCCTTTCAGAAACATTCAACACTGGCTCAGAGATCACTTCTGTAAAAATCTTTAATTGGAGTATAATTATCTGGGCTTCGGAGGGTCTTCTCATTCATGAATAATTAACATTGGTTCAACATTTTGGAGGAAAACTTTGTAGTTATTATTATTAGATCTCATAACGTGTGGGACATTAGATTGTAGAATGCCCCAAGTCCCTTCCAAATCTAAGATGAGAAGCTATTTTTGCTGCTGCTGTTACTGTTTAGTGGCTAAGTCGTGTCTGACTCTTTGCAGCCCCATGGACCTTAGCTCACTAGGCTTCTCTGCCCATGGGATTGCCCAGGCAAGAATATTGCAATGGGTGCCATTTCCTACTCCAGGGGATCTTCGGGAGATCTCCCAGAAATCGAACTCCTGCAGGTGGGTTCTTTACCCCTGAGCCACGTGGAAGTTCAAACTCTGTGCTTCAAATCCATCTTTGGCAGTACATCCGTTTGACCACACGGTGGCGATAGAGCAACAGAATATGATACCATCACCGCCACCACCCCCATCAACGCTTAGGGTGGGCAGAGTTCCCAACTCAGCTGCGATTGATCACAGACTCCTTTGAAAGTCAAACAGCTGGGAACAAAACATGATTACAATATTTTGTAGGTATTTTTAAAATTAGTTTTTATTGGAATATAGTTGCAACACAATGTTGTGTCAGTTTCTACTGTTCAGCAAAGTGAATCACCTAAACAAACACTTATCTCCCCTCTCTTGATTTCCTTCCTCTTCAGGTCACCACAGTGCTTTAAGTACAGTTCCCTGTGCTATATAGTAGGTTCTTATTAGTTATATATTTTATACACAATATCAATCACATCAATCCCAATCTCTCAATTCCTCCCACCCATGAACACAATTCTAAGCAGTTTTACAGACCCTGAAACTAAACTGTGAACAGTCAAGATTAAAGATGGGTTATCCCACCACCACCATATAAATTATAAGGAGCCTGACCACCCCCGTGTCCATTCTTATCTGCAGCTGAGCTTACTTCCTGCTTCACAGAGAAAAAGAAGAGATCTGGCCCAAATCTACCAATCCATCTAATCTACTTCCACGTTCCTTCCCTCCACATGGAGGAAAGTGTGTCTTGTTTACACTGAAGGCTAAACCCTCCACCAGTGTCCCTGCTCCCTTCACCCTGGCCTCCACCAAATTCGTGGTCCCTCTATTTTATGTGCTCATACATTTTCTTTGTTAACTTAAAATAACTCACTTTTCCAGACAAGAATACTGGAATGGGTAACCATTCCCTTCTCCAAGGGATCTTTTTGACCCAGGGATCAAACCTGGGTCTCCCGTCTGAGCCACTGTCTGTTTTTTTGTATACAAAAGCAGTATACAGCTTTTATTTTTAAATATACAGAAGAGCAAAGAGTATAAAATACGCACAAATCTCATAAACTACTATATTTTTCTTCCATATAGTTTGCTGAGTTTACATACATTTCTGCTTGTAAAAATATAATCATGTTATGCAAACTGTTTTATGACCTATTTAATGTAACATCTTTTAATCTTCATACATTTTCACCTGCAGATGTGATTCCTAGCCAGAGATGTTCATTTGATTCACATATAGAGATTTTTAAGCTTATATTTGCCTAAATGCCAATATCAAAGATCCCTATTTACCAGGTCTGGCATGAGCCTGGAAATCTGTATGTTTAGAAAAGCCTCATGATTTTTGGGCTTCCCTAGTGGTTCAAATGGGAGACCAGGGTTCGATGCCGGGGTTGGGAAGGTCTCCTGGAGAAGGGAATGGCTACCCACTCCAGTATTCTTGCCTGGAGAATCCCATGGAAAGAGGATCCCTGAGGGCTACAGTCCACGGGGTGGCAAAGAGTCAAACATGACTCAGCGACTAACACTTTCACTTTCACACTTCCAAGTGATTTCGAAGTGTAATTCTAGGAATAATTGTTACTATTTGTAAAAGTTTGTGCATGCAATTTTATTATTTCTTGGATAAGTTTTACTAAAGTGTAACTTACACACAATTGGCTACACATACTTTACATATACAGTTTGGTTTTTTAAAAAAAATTTTTTTGCCATAACATTGGTATATGACATAAATCTCAAGTATATAACATTGTACACATTATTTCTCTACCCCATCGATGATGTTTATACTGGAATGTGCCTTCAGAAACTCAGCCTTGCTCCAGAGAGACACAAAGGCTTCAGGACATTTGATATAGAAGAGAAAAGCAGGAGTAACATTTGTTCCTATGTAGATTTGATGTTGGTACATAGTAGAAAACCTCAAGAGATGATTGATATTTGGTGTCAGTTGCAGAGTGCTCATTTAAAATGCTAAATTATGTGCAAATTACATTTTACATAGAAATGTATCTCAAATAGTTCTCATTTGTGTTCTCTTCCATTAGAGGTCATTTCTACGTAAAACCATCAAAATTGCCTGTATAGGTCATGTCCATTTGACGGCCTCTAAACCCTTCAGTTCAGACGGTAAAGTGTCTGCCTGCAATGCGGGAGACCTGGGTTCGATCCCTGGATCAGGAAGATCCCCTGGAGAAGGAGATGGCAACCCACTCCAGTATTCTTGCCTGGAGAATCCCATGGACGGAGGAGCCTGGGGGGCTACAGTCCACCGGGTCACAAAGAGTTGGACACAACTGAGCGACTTCACTCACTCACACGTTATTTCAACTTCTGTATACACTACAGTGTGCTCACCATCAAAAATTTAGTTTCCACCCATCATCATAGAGTTGACCCGCATTTCCTCCTCCCAACCACCTGCAGTCCCCCTGGCAATCACATCTCTGCTCTCTGTAATACCTCTCTTTTTGTTTTTGTTTGCTATGGATTGGTCATTTATTATTATTATTTTATATCCCATATATGAATGAGTGAAATAATATGGTCTTTGTCTTTTTCTGTCTTATTTCACTTAGCATAATACCCTCAAGATCTATACTTATTGTCTCAAATGGCAATATTTTGTTTTTTATGGCTGAGTAGTATTCCATTGTATATACATACCACATCTTCTTTATCCATTCATTATTCACGGACTTTAGGTTGTTTCCATATTTTGGCTACTGTAAATGCTGTAATGAACATAAGGGTGAATATATTTTTTCTAATATATTAGAAAATATGTATTCTTTGCATAAATAGCCAGAAGTGGAATAGCTGGACCACGCAGTAGTTGTATTCTCAATTTTTTGAGGAATCTCTATGCTGTTTTTTATTCTATGGTGATTGCACCAATTTACATTTCCATCAACAGTATTCTATTGTTAAGATTCTCTTGTTCTTGTGAGTTCAGCAATACAGTTAAAATAATGTGCCTTGGAGTTTATACAAATACACAGGAGTTTTGCTTCAGGAATTTTTAAGGATATAGTCTACCATACCTCCAGTAGCAGAATTCCAGGACTAATATTTTGGAACTTTAACTTAAATTTCATGAATCTGAATGTGTATCTTAGCTCTACCATTTATCACTTCTGGAGTCATCTTGGGTAAATCAACCCCTTTAAGCCTCAATTTCCTTTTTGGTGGAGTAGGTACAATAATACCCACTCCAGTGTTCTTGCCTGGAGAATCCCAAGGATGGGGGAGCCTGGTGGGCTGCCATCTATGGGGTCGCACAGAGTCGGACATGACTGAAGCGACTTAGCAGCAGCAGCAGGTACAATAATACCTCTAAAACAATATGAGCTGTTGCAATGAACAGTATAATAGTAGAAAACTTTTCACAAAGGTCCAGCATATAAAACTTAACTTAGTGTTCAATAAATTTTAACCATTTTTCACTTAATATTACTGCTTTCATAATCTATTCTTGTAAATCTTTCTGTAGCTGCTGCTAAGTCACTTCAGTTGTGTCCGACTCTGTGTGACCCTATAGATGGCAGCCCACCAGGCTCCTCCATCCCCTGGATTCTCCAGGCAAGAACACAGGAGTGGGTTGCCATTTCCTTCTCCAAGTTCTTTAGCTATTAGATGGGAATTTCAGATTTGTTGGATGTCTTTGAGAACATAAATGAAAAATATATAGCATAGTACTTGGCACATCTGCTGCTGCTGCTGCTGCTAAGTCGCTTCAGTCATGTCCGACTCTGTGCAACCCCATAGACTGCAGCCCACCAGGCTCCCCCGTCCCTGGGATTCTCCAGGCAAGAACACTGGGGTGGGTTGCCATTTCCTTCTCCAATGCATGAAAGGGAAAAGTGAAAATGAAGTCGCTCAGTCATGTCTGACTCTTCGCAACCCCATGGACTGCAGCCTACCAGGCTCCCCCGTCCATGGGGTTTTCCAGGCAAGAGTACTGGAGTGGGGTGCCATCACCTTCTCCTACCTGGCACATAAGAAGCACTCAATAAATAAGAACAATCATTACTATTGCAGAAACTATGAAACAATTAACATGCAATAAACAAAGCTCCTATTTGTGTTGATACATTAAGTACTCAATAGAACTGAATAGCAATCCACTCCATTCTTGTCAGGAAAGTCCCATGGACATAGGAGCCCGGCGGGCTATGGTCCATGGGATGGCAAAGAGTCGGACATGACTGAAGCAACTGGGTATGTATGTGTTTGATAATGAAGATGACATCTTGCCACATTAAAAAAAAATAAATTGTGAGAGACTTGATGAGTAGTGTTCAATATAGCAATACCTTCATAAAACTATGTGTCCATGTCTCCTATCCTCACCATTCTTGGCTCTAGGAATGAAATCCTTAGCTTCATAAGCTAACATTAGAATATAGACACCTTCATCTACTAACAAAGGGATTCTTGACCTGAGGAGCAATAGATTTTTGTCTCCCACTGCATAAACTTTGAAAGGAACAGATAAAAATATTCATTGCACATCCAAAATGTAATCTATTTTGGGAGGTGTGTCTCACATTACATATTATTATAATATACTTTGATGTATATTGGGTTGGTTTGAATTTTTTTCACTACTAGTTTGTATTTTATTCTCTCTGACTGATTACCTGTGTGTACCTTATGATGTTTACATTTCAGTTTTTTAATTGTTTCTAAACTGAAGTTCCTCTATTGCTGTTTCCTAGTCCTGATTAAGAATTAGGAGATTTGTATTCTAGTTTTATCTCTACCAGGGCTAGGTGCCTGACCTGGAGTAAATTACTTGCTTTCTCTCTGGGTCTCAGCTCTCTTTTTAATGAAATGGGAAAGCAGTTGGATTGAGTGATCTGTTATATCCTTTCCAGCTCTAATGTTACATGTCTCTCTACTTTGTAGGCATGTAAAATACATACCTGAGTATCTTAAGATTGATAAACTGCAGGTTGTGAGTTTAATATGTCAAGCACTTCATATACAGCTTTGCATTCAAGGCAAGAAACACATATCAAGGTTAAAACAAAAAGGACCAAAAAGGAAAAAGTAAAACAATGACTTTCAGAGGTGATTATGTTATTTTGGAGAGGAGGCTGAAAACCAAGACTCTGTCATCTGGTGGAATATTTACCCTAGACAGGTGAAAGGACTGCTTCCCCTGATCACTAACTGGGATAAAGCATCTAAAGTAAGTAACTGCATGGGGCATCCGTGGGATTGCTTCCATATACCATTGCCAGCAGTCATTTGGAGAATTGTTGTTTGTTGTGTGTTTAATCCCTCAGTCCTGTCTAACTCTTTTGCGACCCCATGAACTGGAATCCGTCTGGTTCCTTTGTCTATTGGATTTCCCAGGCAAGAATACTGCCCCAAGTTACCATTTCCTCCTCTAGGGGATCTTCCCCATCTAGGGATCCAACCCTCCACTTTGAATCTTCTCTATTGGCAAGCGGATTCTTTACCACTGCACCACCTTAATAGGTGGGTCTAAAAGCCATAGGGGCTTCCTAGGTGCCGCTAGTGGTAGAAAACCCGCCTGCTAATGTAGGAGAGACATAAGAGATACAGGTTCAATCCCTGGGAAGGGAGGATCCCCTGGAGGAGCGCACGGCAACCCACTCCAGGATTCTTGCCTGGAAAATCCCATGGACAGAGGAGCCTGGAGGGCTACAATTCATGAAGTCTCAAAGAGTCAGGCACGACTGAAATGACTTAGCACGCACGCAAATACCATGCAAGATCCAGGGTCTGTTTTGGTGAATATAGCACAGAGACCAAGTAATATAGGCTTGCTATGCCTGACACTAAGGGCACTAAATTACCTTTCAGGTAGTCAAGAACATAAGTAAAAAGGACAGGGTGGAGTTTGAGGGGAAGAGCCCGCATTCTTAGTGTTTTAGGACACTCTTGGGAGGAGGTCAGTGGGAGGGGCGGAGATGCAGGACGGTCGCTCTCTCGGAGATCGGGGCCTAAACTGTCTACAAAAGCACTTGATTCTTCTAACCAGACAAAGCTGGATTAAAGCGAATGTCAGGCAGTCCCAAGCCTCTTGAAGAGGAACAGAAAACACTACTGGAGGAGGGAGGGGTAGTGAGCGTGAGCCGCTGACATGCGAAGGAACAAATAGACGTAACACCTCCTTTGGCTGCACCTCCTTCCAGCCAAGCCCTCAGGAGCCGGCAGGTCTAGTGCTGGCTCTCCACCAAACAGCGACGAAGAAAACATTCCGAGACAGTAATTGGCTCGACTGCCCAGCACAGTCCTGGACTCCGAATCTGAGCAGCAGTTGGCTGAGGGGTTGCCAGTGGCGACAGATCGCGCACAGGCGCAGTAAGCATCAGTGGAGGTCCTGTGGCTGCTAGGCAACGGGAAACAGTCTAGGCTTAAGAGACAACTTTCTACTCCAGGATCTGTCTTTGTTCTGTCTCAATAGACCCTTTGAGGCGGCTGCTTCTCTAGTGTGACTTGGTGAGTCCTGAGGAATCGAGCTGTGGGGCTGAACTACGACTTCTAGGCAAAAGACTGAGCATGATCTTTGGAGTATAGAAGGAAAGGCTCAGAGAGGCAGAGGAAGTCGCATTTTAATGATACCTACCCCACTCCAGTACTCTTGCCTGGAAAATCCAATGGACGGAGGAGCCTGGTAGGCTGCAGTCGATGGGCTCCCTAAGAGTCGGACACACTGAGCGACTTCACTTTCACTTTTCTCTTTCATGCATTGGAGAAGGAAATGGCAACCCACTCCAGTATTCTTGCCTGGAGAATCCCAGGGACGGCGGAGCCTGGTGGGCTGCCGTCGATGGGGTCGCACAGAGTCGGACACGACTGAAGCGACTTAGCATAGCATAGCATAGCATACTACCTATCTACCAGTTTACAGGGCTGGAAACTGAGGAATAGAGATACCAAGAGACTTGTCCAAAATCTCTCACTGGGTGGTCAGATCTGGACCTGTTTCAATATGGTAGCCACTAGCTACACGGGGAGGGGGGCTCTTCTGATTGAAAATGTGTCCTGAAGGTGAAATAATTCCACAATGTAGTAACAAAAAACTATCACATTAACAAATTTTATACTGATTATATGTTGAAATGATAATATTTTAGTTATGTTAAATAAAAAACATTATTAAAATTAATTTATTTTTAGACTCGCTGACTTAGAGAAGGAACCCTATGTTTGCTAGGGGGAAGCATGGGGGAAAGGGGTAGTGAGGGAGAAGCTGGGATGAAGACATATACACACTGCTATATTTAACATGGATAACAACCAAGGACCTACTGTATAACACAGGGAACTCTGCTCAATGTTACGTGGCAGCCTGGATGGGAGAGGAGTTTGGGTAAGAATGAATACATGTATATGTATGGCTGAGCCCTGAAACTATCACAACATTGTTAATTGGCTATACCCTAATACAAAACAAAAAGTTAAAAAATTCTTTATATGTTCCTTTTTGTTTTTAAATGTGGTTACTTAAAATTTTTTTAGTTACATAGGAGATTTGCATTATATTTTGATTGGCCAGTGCTGATCTAGACTAAAACCTGGATCTGCTGACACCTGGTTTAAGACCTTGTGTGTGATAATACTGTTTTTAAGAAAAGTATTTCCATCCATGTGATGGGACTGGAGTGTGAGTGCTGGTGAAAGTACAAGACCATTACAAAAGGCTGATAGTTCTAGTATTCTGGGGCCTTGCTACTCAAAGTTTATGAATTAGAATCTGCTTTTTCACAAGCTTTTCAAATGATTCTTATCCTCATAAAATGCTCCAAAGCACTATTTTATGAGTTAGCCATCAACTTTTTTCCCCTTTATTTGGTTTATCTATAAGTATCTAGGCTAGATATCTCAGATTGCCTGTGTTAGAATTACCTTTCTTTTGAACACCACTGCCACCCTCAGAAATATTTTGCACACTCATGTGTGAGAAAGGATCTCAATATGATTTCATTTCCATTCATCCTTCCAAATCTGGACTAGTGGGCTTCCCAGCTGGCACTAGTGGTAAACAACCTGCCAGCTAATGCAGGAGAGATATAAAAGATATGGGTTTGATCCTTGGGTCGGGAAGATCCTCTGGAGGAGGACATGGGAACCCACTCCAGTATTCTTGCCTGGAGAATCCCATAGACAGAGGAGCCTGGAGGGCTACAGTCCATAGGGTTGCAAAGAGTTGGACATGACTGAAGCAACTTAGCATGCATGCTGGTATGTGGTCCCCAAATCAGAGGCAGCAACAGCATCACCTAAGAAGTTATTAGAAATGCAAGTTCCTGGGTCCCACCCAAGTTGTGGGTCTTCTAGAAGGCCAGGCATAGTTTTCATTACTCTAATTCAAGTACTTAGTTTGGGAAGAATGGGGTAACTTTGATAGGTTTTCTTTGGGGATAAGCAAATGCAGCTCTGCTTGGTTCTTAAAACACCTCTGCTTAACCCTACTTCCCCAATTCTTTCGCTTTACTTTTCATTTTTCTTTTCTTGACCCTGACCTTTCCAGGGAGGAAGATGGCTTCTCGTCTCTCAGAGAATGAGTTGGACCTGAAAAGTATTGGAGAGCTGTCAGAAAACCCCATGCTTGCAAGACTAAATAGTATAAGAGCAAAGGGAAGACTGAGTTTTGTAACACCCACAGAAAATCAAGGTGATACACAAGTCCTGACATTTGAACACACTACAAAAGCTCAGGAGAGGACAAGAAAACGACAGCAGCCAAAAAAACTGGAGCCTTTGGTAAGGTTGAAAACCAGCATTTTAGCCACTTTTGGCTACAGAGGAAGTTGCAGAGTTGCTTTGGGGGATGGTAATAATTTCTAGACTCTTAATTAACACAGAAGGAATGAAAACTTGAAAGTTAAGACTTGTTTAAGAGCATGTAAACATAATTATTTATTTTAAAAAATGTTGAATTCTAAAAGTACTGTTTGAGGTGGTGGGATGCTGTGATTAAAAAGTTCTCAAGCACGTAAATCCTCTCTAGCATTATGTGCAATACGGATACTTAATCATGTAGGTTGTAAGGCTATTTTAGGTATTTGGGTACCATTTCATACTAGAAACTTCAGTAAGAGTAATATGTATAATTGTATAATTTTATTATTTTCAAACAAATGCCTAGTGTCCTGAAAAATTTTGTGCATGTCTGAAAAATAATTTTAAGAATCCACATCTTTGTCAAAACTGAGGCTATCACTTCTCTTTTTTGTTTTTGTTTTGTTTTTAATTTTATTTAATTTTTAAACTTTACATAATTGTATTAGTTTTGCCAAATATCAAAATGAATCCACCACAGGTATACATGTGTTCCCCATCCTGAACCCTCCTCCCTCCCCATACCATCCCTCTGGGTCGTCCCAGTGCACTAGCCCCAAGCGTCCAGTATCGTGCATCGAACCTGGACTGGCATCTCATTTCATACATGATATTTTACATGTTTCAATGCCATTCTCCCAAATCTTCCCACCCTCTCCCTCTCCCACAGAGTCCATAAGACTGTTCTATACATCAGTGTCTCTTTTGCTGTCTCGTTCACAGGGTTATTGTTACCTTCTTTCTAAATTCCATATATATGCGTTAGTATACTGTATTGGTGTTTTTCCTTCTGGCTTACTTCACTCTGTATAATAGGCTCCAGTTTCATCCACCTCATTAGAACTGATTCAAATGTATTCTTTTTAATGGCTGAGTAATACTCCATTGTGTATATGTACCACAGTCTTCTTATCCATTCATCTGCTGATGGGCATCTAGGTTGCTTCCATGTCCTGGCTATTATAAACAGTGCTGCGATGAACATTGGGGTACACGTGTCTCTTTCCCTTCTGGTTTCCTCAATGTGTATGCCTAGCAGTGGGATTGCTGGATCGTAAGGCAGTTCTATTTCCAGTTTTTTAAGGAATCTCCACACTGTTCTCCATAGTGGCTGTACTAGTTTGCATTCCCACCAACAGTGTAAGAGGGTTCCCTTTTCTCCACACCCTCTCCAGCATTTATTATTTGTAGACTTTTGGATCACAGCCATTCTGACTGGTGTGAAATGGTACCTCATTGTGGTTTTGATTTGCATTTCTCTGATAATGAGTGATGTTGAGCATCTTTTCATGTGTTTGTTAGCCATCTGTATGTCTTCTTTGGAGAAATGTCTATTTAGTTCTTTGGCCCATTTTTTGATTGGGTCATTTATTTTTCTGGAGTTGAGCTGTAGGAGTTGCTTGTATATTTTTGAGATTAGTTGTTTGTCAGTTGCTTCATTTGCTATTATTTTCTCCCATTCTGAAGGCTGTCTTAAAAATATGGAATGCTTCACGAATTTGCGTGTTATCCTTGCACAGGGGCCATGCTAATCTTCTCTGTATCGTTCCAATTTTAGTATATGTGCTGCCGAAGCGAGCACTATCACTTCTCTTTATTTTTGCTAGACTGATAGGTGAAAATGACAACACATTGTTGTTGTGGTTTGCATCTCATTAGTGAAGTTAACAAATTATGTAAAAATATATATTTTATGTAAAACATTATGCAAAATTTATGTAAAATTGTTTGAGCATGGAGAAAGGATAAATATCCGATTGTTTTAATGACAGTTATCATAGAAAAGAGAGTCAGAGATTGGAGAATTGAAAGAAGGAAAAGTGTAAAAGAAGAGTGGGAGGCAGTATATATGTGGTGGACATTGAGTGTATTTTCATTCATTCAGTGGCATGCATCTTACTTATTTCATGGATTCTGTTCATAACCATTTTTCACTTTAAAATTAAGTTGATTGCTTTTTTCCTATCAGCTTTTGAGGTTTTAAAAAATATGCATATATATGTATATGTTTAACTGTATATATAAATATATATGTAATGGACATTAACCCTTATTGCATTGCTTCTCAAATTTAAGTACGAATTCATACAGGAGGTAGACATTCTTGGAGATCCATAGTGCTCATTTCATTATTTTTATTTAAATGTTACTCTATATGAAAAAAGATTAACCTAGGGAAAAAAACCACTTCAGATGGTGACTGCAGCCATGAAATTAAAAGACGCTTGCTCTTTGGAAGAAAACCTATGACCAACCTAGACAGCATATTAAAAAGCAGAGACATTACTTTGCTGACAAAGATCTGTCTAGTCAAAGCTATGATTTTTCCAGTAGTCATGTATAGATGTGAGAGTTGGACTATAATCTAGGAAAAAAACCACTTCAGATGGTGACTGCAGCCATGAAATTAAAAGACGCTTACTCCTTGGAAGGAAAGTTATGACCAACCTAGATAGCATATTCAAAAGCAGAGACATTACTTTGCCATCAAAGGTTCGTCTAGTCAAGGCTATGGTTTTTCCTGTGGTCATGTATGGATGTGAGAGTTGGACTGTGAAGCAGGCTGAGCACCGAAGAATTGATGCTTTTGAACTGTGGTATTGGAGAAGACTCTTGAGAGTCCCTTGGACTGCAAGGAGATCCAACAAGTCCATTCTGAAGGAGATCAGCCCTGGGATTTCTTTGGAAGAAATGACGCTAAAGCTGAAACTCCAGTACTTTGGCCACCTCATGAGAAGAGTTGACTCATTGGAAAAGACTCTGATTCTGGGAGGGATTGGGGGCAAGAGGAGAAGGGGATGACAGAGGATGAGATGGCTGGATGGCATCACTGACTCGATGGACGTGAGTCTGAGTGAACTCCGGGAGTTGGTGATGGACAGGGAGGCCTGGCGTGCTGTGATTCACGGGGTCGCAAAGAGTTGGACAGACTGAGTGACTGATCTGATCTGATCTGATCTGATGTATAGATGTGAGAGTTGGACTATAAAGAAAGCTGAGGACCTGAAGAATTGATGCTTTTGAACTGTGGTGTTGCAGAAAACTCGAGAGTCCCTTAAACAGCAAGGAGATCAAACTAATCAATCCTGAAGTCAATCCTAAAGGAAGTCAGTCCTGAATATTCATTGGAAGGACTGATGCTGAAGCTGAAACTCCAATACTTTGGCCACCTGATGTGAAGAACTGACTCATTTAAAAGACCCTGATGCTGGGAAAGATTGAAGGCAGGAGGAGAAGGGGACCACAGAGGATGAGATGGTTGCATGACATCACTGACTCTATGGACATGAATTTGAGCAAGCTCTGGGAGTTGGTGATGGACAGGGAAGCCTGGCGTGCTGCAGTCCATGGGGTAGCAATGAGTCAGACACGACTGAGAGACTGAATTGAACTGAAGGAATTAATTCAAATATTTAATAAGAAAATTAACAGCTTAAATACAAAGAAAGCTATACAACCGATTGCAGTTCAGATTAACAAAAAATACAAAGTAACAGATGCTCTTGTCCTTGAAATTCCATTTGCAAGGTGGGTAGGGTACTGCCTGTAGCTGCTCTCTTCTCCAGAGAGCACTGTGCCCACACTATGTGTAGTGGGGAGTATCTGGGCCTCCCTACTATTTTTTCCCCATGAACTTTGTATGACTTTTAATAAGACTTTCCCATGTACTTTTACACTTATTTCTCTCTGATGGATTTACTTCACTTGGCAAAAGTGTATAATGAACCTTTGATGATTAAAGTAAGCTCCATTTGTTATCAGTGTGATAAATTCATATATGTTGAATATTTATTCGATACCTGCTATCGTCTAGTCTCTGAGTCATGCTCTGGGGAAACAGCAATAAGCAAGGCAGACAAGATTCCAGTTGGCATTCTAATGATCCTAAGTAAATAAACTGAGCAATGTCATCTGATGATAGTTACTGTTAAGAAAATAATATCAGGAAACTAGTCAAGACAAACCGCAGGTGCCTTTAGATTGGGTGATGTCACCTGAATGAATCCTAGAGGAGATGTCATCTGAATGAGTCCCAGACTTTATCACCTGCCAGACTGAATGGACAAGCCTTCAGAGATGCCAGTCCCAAATTTTGGAACCCCAAAATTCATTTCTTCCCTGGAACAAATTCCACTTGATCATAGTGTATGTTCCTTTTAAGGTCTTGCTGAATTCTGTTTGCTAATATTTTATTTATTTCTGCATCTATGTTTGTCAAGAGTATTGGCTTGCAGTTTTCTTTTCTTGGTATTATCCTTGTCCAGTTTTGGGGTTGATTTCCTGTAGGATTGATGTCCTTGGTGTCCAAGGGACTCTCAAGAGTCTTCTCCAGCATCACAATTCAAAAGCATCAATTCTTCAGTTCTCAGCCTTCTTTATGGTCCAGCGCTCACATCTGTACATGACTACTACAAAATATAACAGAGAGATTAAAGATCTAAATAAATGAAGAATGATGCTATGTGGTTTAAAATAAAAAATTTTAAGATGTCAATTCTCCCCAATTGACCTGTAAATCCAGCACAATTCCAATCACAGTCCACATATTTCTTTTTTGGTAGAAATTGACAAGCTGATTCAATTCTACATTCTAACATTCTAACATTCATAGAGAAATGCAAAGGACTTAGAACAAGCAAAGCAACATTGAAAAAGAAAAAATTTTTAATCTAACACTCTTGATTTCAATACTTACTATAAAACTACAATAATTAAGACATTATAGCATTGGTGTCAAGATAGACAAATTGATAGAATACATTATGCATAGGTTGGCATGCTTTATATTACTCCATATATCTTATGTGCTGCTTTTTTTTCCTTCATTTTTCTTTCTGACTGCCATTCTGATTGGGTGATTCCCATTATTCTGTCTTCCAGATAACTTATTCACTCTTCTTTGTTATTTAGTCTGCTATTTATTGCTTCTAGATGGTTTTTATCTCACCAGTTGAGCTGTCTAATTTTGATTGGTTCTTCTTTATACTTTCTAGTTCCTTGTTACAATGATCTGCATTTCCATCAATCGTCTTTCTCAATTCCTTCAGCATTTTTATTATCTTCTTTTTGAACTTGGGGTCTAATAGTGTGGTGAAGTCTATTTCGTTATTTGTTCTTTCATGAAATTTCTCTTGTTCTTTTAACTGAGAATGGGTCCTCTGCTTTTTCATTTCACTTAAACTTTCTCTGTCTCTGTGAATTTAGGAGAAGCAGTTATCTAGTTGGTGTTTGAAGGAGTGTCCCTAGGTAGACTGTATTTTTGTGTAGTGGCTGGCTTGGTCTGAATGCCAGCCACATCTATCCTGAGTGTGTTTGCTGTTATCCCTTGATAGTAGCTGTGATAGTAGACACTGTGGTCTCCAGAGCTAGTGCTGGATGTTGGATGAGGTCTCTTCTTTTCTCCATGGCTGTCACTGCCCTGTTGGCGAGGGGGTCTGTTCTCTAGTTATTGGAGTAGAAACCCTGAAGGTTGGATTTAATCAGGATCCATTGCCCTTGAATATATGAAATAAAATTAGTATTTTATGGCAAAATAAGAAGAATTGAAACATAAAAAATTCTCTGCCCTTTGTCCTTCTCTCTCCTTGCACCGTGCTTTGTATATCTGCAATGTGCATCACCTAGACCTCTCTCAGAGGCAGGAATACCTGTTCAACCATAAAAACCAACATCTCCCAGAATCAACAAGACAGCTCCTTAAATGATAACATTCCTTCTTGATCTAATACATGGTCACATGACCCACTGTGACAATACTTGGATCTGGATCATGTAAACTGCCAATAATATGTCATTTGATGTACATCTTATGTACATCTCTGTCTCAAAAACACTTCTGTAACTGTGCCTTGACTTCTAACAAGTAGAAGAATTCTCAGAGCTTTCTGGGTTCTCTGTGTTATAATCCTCAAATATGTCTTGAATAAAACTTTCCATTTCTTCATTAACCAACTGATTAATTTTTCATCAACAAGTGGATGCCCTGCCCCACAAGAGGTGACTGTTAAAGTAAGTGAGGCCCATATTGTCACAGTGAACCTGTGGATGGCACGTGCAGGCAGCCATGGTTCCACCCAGAAGCAGCCCATGATCATGCCTCTTTGTGTGTTTGTCCCACATCTACTGTTGGTATGAAGTGGGCTGGAGCTGGGGCCAGGGTGCTGGTGGCTGCAGAAATCTAAGTGGTTTTGCTGCCACCTGGGACCTGGGCTGCCTCTTTGCTGACATGTCCCAGAACTGTCCTCCCCAGATCCAGCTCCAAACTGCAGTGCAGAGTGGGCAGGGCCAGAGTCCTGCTGCCAGAAATAAGCAAAACCTGTATATTCCAGCCTCTGGCATGTCTACCAGGGACTCAGAGCCTAGTTGCTGTGCATTTCTATGGCACCACTTAGTATGCACGCTGACAGAGTCCGCAAGGACCAGACCTGCCCCCGCCCTGTGTGTGCATGCAAAGGGATCCAAGGTTTGGTCAGGATCACATTCTAGGCCTTCCAGGCTATCTCTCTGCAGGTAGATGGAGCCCTCTCCCAGGGTGTGTCTGTCCAAGACTTGGCACTTTGCCTTGGTGAGCCTGGTATGGTGTGTACTTGGAATTGGGAAATGTGGTATGCAGCAGTGACTAGCAGTGGTCTCTGTCTGCCCTGACAGTAAGTCAGCACACCCACACTCCTCCCAAGTCGAATTAGCCTTCTCCAGGCCCTCTATCTGTCCTAGTGGACCTCCCGACAGGCCAGGGGGTTTCCCAGGGTGAGAGTCTGACCTTGAGGAACTTATCTCCTTTATGAATCCCTCCCAGGGGTGCCAGTTCTGTTCAGCATGCCATTCCCACCCCCTCCTCTTTCTACCCCTTTACCTGGAGATCTTTTTCGCAGCTTTGGTTGTGTGGATCTTCTGCAAGTTTCCAACTGGTGTTCTGTGAGACTCGTTCCACCTGTAGCTGGATTTTTGATGTGTTTTTAGGGAGGTGAGCTCCATGCCCTTCTACTCCACCATCCTGATCCCCCTCCAACATTTTATTTTTAGAAGCCCCAAAGTGGAAACAACCACAATGTCCATCAAGAGATGAATGAATAAATTGTGATGTTCCCTACTCAGCCTAAAAAATAAATGAATTATGGATGAAACAACATAGGGGAATCTCAGCATAATTAATTATGCTGAAAGATGGTTGGGCAAAAGATACATACTATTTTATTGCATTTACATAAAAGTCTGGAAAATGCAAATTAATGTATAATGATGCAAAGCAGATCAGTATTTGCCTAGGGAGGAGTATTGTAAAGGAAACTGAGAAGGCTCATGTTTGAGTTCTGTTTCATATATATAATTGGGTTGGCCAAAAACATCTTATGAAAAGACTAGAACATATATATATATATATATATGACTAGAACATATATATAATATAAGCATATATATAATAAAAAAAACTAGAACATATATATAATATGACTTCTAAATTATGTCAACATATCAGTTTGGACACTTTAAATATGTACAGTTTGTGTGTGTGTTTGTGTGTTGCTTGCTTAGTTGTGTCCAACTTT
The DNA here is from genome assembly GCF_027580195.1 of Bos mutus. NCBI lineage: Eukaryota > Metazoa > Chordata > Mammalia > Artiodactyla > Bovidae > Bos > Bos mutus. The sequence continues at coordinate 56,381,794 of NC_091627.1, forward strand.
TTGCAACCCCATGGGCTGTAACCTGCCGGGCTCCTCTGTCCATGGAACTTTCCAGGCATGAATACTGGAGTGGGTTGCCATTGCCTTCTCCAAAGTACAGCTTAATGTATGTCTATTATATCTCAGGAGAAGGCAATGGCACCCCACTCCAGTATTCTTGCCTGGAAAATCCCAGGGACCGGGGAGCCTGGTGGGCTGCAGTCCATGGGGTCGTGAAGAGTTGAACACGACTGAGCGACTTCACTTTCACTTTTCCCTTTCATGCATTGGAGAAGGAAATGGCAACCCACTCCAGTGTTCTTGCCTGGAGAATCCCAGGGACGGGGGAGCCTGGTGGGCTGCCGTCTATAGGGTCGCACAGAGTCAGACATGACTGAAGCGACTTAGCAGCATTATATCTCAGGAAAGCCATTAGAATAATTTAAACTGTTAAAAAAATTCACATTTCCCTGATTGTCTTATAATAATTTTGTTTGCAAAGTCCTTGTTAAAATTTAGATCAAAATAAGATCTATGCACTAACTGGTTGATATTTTTCTTCTAACTGGTTGATATTTCTCTTAAGTCTCTTGATTTATAAGTTATCCATCAACTCTTTTACTTTTTCCTGGGAAAAAAATTTTAATTGATAAAATTTGTTGTTTGTCTATATAGTCCCACAGTCTAGTTTTGTTGATTGCATCCCCACCATGGTAGCTAACCTATTTCTCTGGTTCTTATATTTCCTATATGTTGGTATTTAGATCTAAAGTCTTGAGTTTGATTTTCTGGGGCTGAATACTTCCATACCAAGTGCAGTGTTCTTTGATTAAACTGGCATATAGAATCTGGTTGTCTCTCTTTTTTTCTTCCAGTTTTATTGAGATATAATAAACATAAAGTACTGTGTAAGTTAGACATCAACAAGATGCTGATTTGGCTTACATATATCATGAGATGTTTACCATGATAAGTTTAGTGAACAGCTATCAATTCATATAGATACAAAATTTAAGGAAAAAAATTTCTTATAATGAGAACCATTAGGACTCTTTTAACAACTTTCATATGTATTGCCTCTATCATCTTGCACATTACATCCATAGTACTTATTTATCTTATAACTGGAATTTTTTTGTATTTTATATGCAATTTTTAAAGGTTGTGTAAACTCCATTTACAGTTATTAAAAAATATTGGCTCTATTTCCCATTTTGTAAAATATATTCTTATAGCCTATCTTATACCCAGTAGTTTATACCTCCCACTCCCCAACCTCTGTGTTGCCCCTTCAGCCCCATTGATAACTACTAGTTCTCTATGTCTATGAGTCTGCTTCTTTTTTGTTATATTCACTAGTTTGTTGTATTTTTGGATTCCACATGTAAGTGATACCATGCAGTATTTGTCTTTCTGTCTGACTTAACTCACTTAGCATAATACCTTCCAAGTTCATCCATGTTGCTGCAAATGGCAAAATTCTATTCTTTTCAATGGCTGAGTAATACTTCACGGGGTGTGTGTGTGTGTGTGTGTATTGATGGGTTCTTAGGTTGCTTCCATATCTTGGCTATTGTATAAAGCCTCAGTTGAACATAGGGTGCATATATATTTTTGAATTACTATTTTAATTTTCTTCAGATAAATGCCCAGGAGTGGAATTGCTGGGTCATATGGTAGTTCTTTTTTTAATTTTTTTGAGAATCTCCATACTGTTTTCCATAGAGGCTGCACCAGTTTACATTCCCATCAGCAGTTTTCCCTTTTCTCTACATCTCAGCAACACTTGTTATTTGTTGTCTCTTTGACAACAGTCATTCTGACAGGTGTGAGGTGATACCTCTCTATGGTTTTGATTTGCACTTTCCTAACAATTAATGATACTGAGCATCTATTCATGAACCTGTGGGTCATCTGTACTTCCTCTTTGGAAATAAGTCTATTCAGATTCTCTGCCCATTTAAAAATCAGGTTGTTTGGTTTTTGATGGTCTTCAACCAGTTAATGGCTATAGAAAGTGAACAGTGACTTTTGGGTAAGGTGGGAGAAATGTATGATCCTTCCCACGGTAGCTGTTGTAGTGAATGGTAGAGGGTTTGTACTGAACAATTAGTGAGTATGTCATTTCATGCTTCTGCACTCTTTCTGTCATAACATCACCCTTAGAAGTATTCATTGGTGTTTAAAAGGCAGAATTAATGGAAACTAAGCAGAAAAGTCTTACTCATGCAGCAGGCCATGGACAAACTGGTGGCAGCTGCTATAATGATTGTGGCCTAGATAGGAAGTAGTCCTGGAAGGTGATCAATTTCCAACAGAACCAAAACCCAAAGGTAGTTAAGAATAAGACCAGTTCACATTAATTTTTAAGGGATTAACATGTCTCTTTATTTCCCAAAGCCAGTACTAAAAGTCCACCAAGATCATAAGATGCCTGATTACATATATGAACAGAACCGAAACCGGTTAATCGCTTCTGGTGTCCTAAAACCTCCAAGAAGTCCTGAAGAAAAAACTTCTACCAAATCTCTTGTTCAGTTTCTTGAGCATGGAGAGGCTGTGAAAAAGAAAAAACAGGTATAGTATTAAAGTGCTTCATTGATTCTTTCAATTTTAGTTCCTACAGCATTGGTAACCTGAGTTAGCATGAGTTAACCTTTTAACTCATAATGATAGTGGCAAAATCTTTTTCTATTAAGTTATATAATGGATTTGGGCAACATATCTCCCAGTTCTTCTTAAGGGAAATTTGTCAAGTAGAGGTTAATACAACATTGTAAGTCAACTGTACATGTGTGTTCAGCCACTTAAGTCATGTCTGACTCTTTGTGACCTCAAGGACTGTAGCCAGCCAGGCTCCCCTCTCCATGGGATTTCCCAGGCAAGAATAGGATAAAATAATAAAGGAAAACTTTTAGCATCTGTTCACTGTCTTCTGATGTTCTCTAGAAAACATGTTAAAATAAGACATAATAGTGTTTTGAATGTTATTATAACTTTTATGAAATTTTCATCATTATTCCCCTAAATCTTTGAAGACCTTGGTGAAGGGCAATAAAATAGAAACTGAACCAGCTAGAGAGACAATTTTTATAATTGATGAGAGTTATAGACTGGGAAAGGAATAAGTGAATAGTAGATCTGGGGCAAAATCACTAGAGCCTGGCTTTACATGAATACCTGTAGATATTTAACAAGAACAACAAAAAACAGAAATGGGAGAAAATATGGAGGACACACCTTCAGTAAAAATACCAATAGAGCCAAGAATTCTCTGAGCTTTTTATTTAGAGGATCTTTCAGTGCTAGCTGTCTCTTTCAGGCTTTAGGCTGGATCGCTAGGAATGAAGAGTTGAGGACAAGCTGTGTCCTTGAGAATTATAGAATCTGGAGGTGGGAAAATAGACAAGTAAACACTTAAGCCTAGTAGATGTGTGATAAGAGCTCTCACTGATCATTTAAAGAACAAAATAATGGAAAACTGAACAGAACGGATGCTTATATCTGGTGGCCAGAGTGACCATTGGTGGAAGAAAAACTATCCTAAGGAATTGCACTAAACTCAGAGGAATGAGTGGACAGTTAGCAAGGCAGATAAGATGGGACAACTGTGGACTTGAAAGCCAGCTGGAAGAAGGCTCACCCATGGGTTTGGTTGAGATCATCCTGAGAGAATATCATATAATAAATTGCATGAACTTGTGTGTGTGTGTGTGTGTGTGTGTGGTCAGTCGCTCAGTCGTTTCTGACTCTTTGTGACCCCATGGACTGTAGCCCGCCAGGCTCTTCTGCCCATGGAATTCTCCAGGCAAGAATACTGGAGTGGGTTGCCATGCCCTCCTCCAGGGGATCTTCCTGATTCAGGGATCAAACCCTGATCTCTTGCATCTCCTGAATTGGCAAGTGAAATCTTTACATGAAATTGTATAACTTTGGTTTCTGTTATGAGAAATGAGAAAGATTGTTAATTAATTCATTTGATATAAAGTAAGTTGAATTTTAAAAAGAGAGAGATTATGCACACTATTATATATGGGAAGTATAAAAAACAAGGTCCTACTCTATAGCACAGGGAACTATATTCGATATCCTGTGATAAACCATAATGGGAAAGAATATGAAAAAGAAAATATATGTGTTTGACTGAGGACTTCCCTGATGGCACTAGTGATAAAGAACCTGCCTGCCAGTGCACGAGATGTAAGAGACTCAGGTTCAATCCCTGGGTGGGGAAGATCCCCTGGAGAAGGTCATGGCAACCCACTCCAGTATTCTTGCCTGGAGAAACCCATGGACAGAGGAGTCTGGCGGGCTACATTCCATAGGGTGACAAAGAGTTGGATACAGCTGAAGAGATCTAGCATGCACACACATATGTATAACTGAATCACTTTGCTGTCCAGTAGAAGTTAATAAAACATTGTAAATCAACTGTGCGTGCATGCTTAGCCACTTAAGTTGTGTCCGACTCTGCAACCCCATGGACTGTAGCTGGCCAGGCTCCCCTGTCCATGGGATTTCCCAGACAAGAATACTGGAATGAGTTGCCATTTCCTTCTTCAGGGGATCTTCCCAACCCAGGGATTGAACCTGCATCTTCTGCATTGGCAGGCAGATTCTTTACCCCTGAGCCACCATGGAAGCCCCCCAAATCAACTCCAAAAACAAATTTTTTAATTAGAAAAATTAAAGAGAGATTTTGTGCACATCTGGAATGAAGGAAGCAACTGAAAAGGAATACGTTACGAGTTATGTTTGGTTGTAACTATAACTAAGTGAAGAATTCAGTAAAGAGAGTTTGAAGGGAAATGTGGAAAAAGGGATGTTTCATTTAAAAGAAGGATATTTATTTTGAAAAATATTTATTTTTCTAGGTATTGATTTCTCAGAATGAGTTTAGAGTGGATATGTAACAATGAGGATTTCCTGGGAGATGAAGGAAGGAAAGAAGGAAGGGAGGGAGGGAATAAATGAGGAAGGAGGGAGGGAAGGAGGAAAGTTACAAGGTTTGCTTCTGGTAATTAAGGAAAATTGATTATCAGTTGGAGAAGGAAATGGCAACCCACTCCAATATGCTTGCCTGGAAAATTTGATGGCCAGAGGAACCTGGTGGGCTACAGTCCATGGGGTCACAAAGAGTCAGCCACGAATGAGCACATGAGCACATTATCAGTTGGACTGGGCATCCATCATAGAGGAGTATGATAGCTCTTCTACATTTTATTTCCCTCCCCCCAATCCCTGCAAAATCCAAACTTGTGTGACTGTTTACAGTAAATGACATCTTCATACCGAGTTACATAATTAGAAATAAAATGTAACTATCTAGGCCTATTATTGAAGAAATCTTTCACTTAGAATGCAGTATACTTTTCTAAGGGATATAATAAAGAAAATAAAAACATTTCCTGTTAAAGTATTAGCACTCTTGTCTCATAAAAAAAGTTGATCACAGCTCATGTTGAAAGGTTGAGACAAAGCAATGTGTATTTTCTCTGGTTCTGGCATCTGGTTTGGCCTCTTCTTTTACATAAGAAAACAGTATCTTTGCTACTATGCTTGGTCAGTAAGTGAAAGAAGCACGTTTTATATTTTGAGTTCAAAGATGTATGTCCTTTAGCTCTGAACTTCCCAGGATTCTCTTCTGAAACTCCTACTCAGTAGGGTATTTAATCAGAGATGGAGAATAATGACCTCTATGAATACACATCTTTTGGGGAGGTTGTTCCAGGGGGCTTATGGTAATAACTCTCCTGTGGAAATGGCACCTTCTACTAACTATGCTAATAGACAATAAAGATGTCATTTATATACGAACCTCAATTGTTCATCAAAGCGGGTCTGCAGTGGTGAGTTTTTTTATCTTAAAGCCAGTCAGTCCTGTCAGAGAGACAAAGGGTCGACTGTTGGAGTTGATGTCACATTCCCTCAAACACAGTCATCAACCTCCTCCTCAGGAAGAGAGGATTTGTGACGCTGTCCCAAAGGGGCAGGAGCAAAGGAGCAGGGGTGGAACTGAGGGCAGACAGTGGGACCCAGGAATTGGAGCAAAGCTCAACAGTATGAGCCTTGTGGGCTACCGTCCATGGTGTCGCAAAGAGTCGGACATAATTGAGCTCCTATGCACGCACTCAAGTTATGTGAACGTGGTGGGGCTGGGCCTTGGAGCTCCACTTGTGGTCAAGGACCAGCAGCATGGCATTTCTTGGGAGCAAGTGAGAAATGCAGAATCTCAGGCTCTGCGCCCCCGCGGCCCACTCCCCGCATCCCCCCGCCCCCACACACACACGCACACACACTGGCTGGCAAATCTCCATTTGAACAGGAAGCCCCGGGGAAATTCTCATGCACACTGACCTGTGAGAAGCACTGACTCCAGAACAGCAACTGTAAGGTAGTTATATATCTCCTTCTCTAAAGCTATGACATATTGATTCCCAATACTCAATGTACCAGCCCTTCACAGTCACTAAAAAATAGTTTATCGTGAGTTATGATGACAGTGGTCCAAGATGTCACTCACAGGAAAACATCATGGTCTTCAGAAGGAAGAGGATGTTGAAGGGAAAGGCCATGGTCAGGGGAGATGCAGAGCAGCTGAGCAAGGGGAGTGCTGGGCTCCCATGAATACCAGGAAGCTGGGAGCATTTTGATGCGAGAAACACTGAAAAAGGAAGTGGAGAAGGCAATGGGAGTCGAGGCTGGGGCGGTTTGTGAGAGGAGGACAGATATCTGGGTAGGGGTACCGACAGGGATATATCACTGCCAAATGATAATTAGAATTTTTTCAGTTAAAAAATGCTTGCCTTTAAGCCCTAGACGTAGGCAGTGTGGTAATTAGTCCTGGAGGTTAATGGTTGTCACTTATATATGTAGTTCCACGCCCCCCTCCCCCCCCCCACCCCCAGCCCGGCAAAGCTCATGTTTTTTACTCGGGTTTTATTTTTTAATTTTATTTTTTAAATAATTTTGTTTATTTACTTATTGGCTGGGTCTTCGTTGCCACTCAGGCTTTTCTTTAGTTGTGGCGAGCAGGAGCTACTCTTTGCTGCAGTGCGATCACTTTTCTTGCGGTGGCTTCTCGTTGTGGAGCACAGGCGCTAGGGTGTGCTGGCTTCAGTGGCTGGGGCACACGGGCTCAGAAGTTGCGGTTCCTGGGCTCTAGAGCGCAGGCCCAATAGTTGTGTCTATCAAGGTCTGTTGCTCCGCTACAGTGTGGAATCTTCCTGGACCAGGGACCGAACCCCACCCATGTCTCCTGCGTTGGCAGGCAGATTCTTTACGCCTGAGCCACCAGGGAAACCCCTATTTCTTGTTAATTTTTATTGGAATATGGTTGCAAAGCAGAAATAGAAACACAGATATAAGAGAACAAATGTATGGACACCAAGAGATGAAGAGGGAAGTGGGATAAATTGGGAGATTGGGATTGACATATATACACTTGATACTATGTATAAAAAAACTCACTTTTTGAAAAATTGGCTTTGTTTAGACCCAGTGGCCCTCTGCTGACTTGTCTCCCTCTCCTGCTAAACTGTCACGTACCGGCGGCACTGGAAGAAGAGGCCTCTACGAGACTAGTTCCTTAACTTACCCTAAGTACTATTTCCATGACCGAGAAGAAGTCATTAAAGCCAACATTCGAGATCCCTTGCAGATCGTTAAAATAATCCGTGAAAACGAACACATCGGATTTCTTTATATGATCTCCGCGGTGCCAAGATCTTCCATTGAATACGATACATATAATCTGAAGTGAGTTCTCTTTTATGAAGCAATTTATTTAGCAGTAAAAATTACAAATAAGGTTGCAAGTGTTATCCATAATCAATTGAGTATTAATGATTTACAGGATAAGTTATAATTTTGGTTATCATCCAATGACAAATGAATCTTAAAAAACAGTTTTACTTATTTTGCCCATTTATCTTTACTTATAGACTTTTTATGGAGTGATATACTGCTGTGCTTCTTATATGTTATATTAATGTAATACCATTTTCTTTAATCAGTATTACAAACAATTTTGATATTTTGTGATTACTGAGAAAAGAAGAGGGCATGCATTAAAAAATGGATGATACGTGATTTTTTTTACTTGTCATTTCAGCTTTCCTTAATAGAGTAGAAATAAAGTTTTTTAAAGTAAAATGAACGATAATTTCAGGTATTTATATAGATTAATAGTACACACACACTCACATATACTCTCTATTGTTACTAAACATACATTTGTTGTTGAAATAATTTGAAGAGTCACCCAAATGTGAGTCTCCGAACGGGTTTAAAGTTGAGCACAACAGGTAAATAGGGCTTAAAGATGGTGCCAGCCTTCCTCTATGGTTGTTTGCATGTGTGTGTGCTAAGTCACTTCAGTCATGTCTGACTCTTTGCGGCCCTATACACTGTAGCCCTCCAGGCTCCTCTGTCCATGGGATTCTCCAGACAGGAATACTGGCGTGGGTTGCCATGCCCTCCTCCAGGGGATCTTCCCACCTACGGATCGAACCCACATCTCATGTCTCCTGCATGGGAAGGCAAGTTCTTGACCACTAGCGCCACCTGGGAAGCCCATGGTTGTTTAGTTGGAATGAACACAGTTGTTGGACTTCCCTGGTGGCTAAGATGGTAAAGCGTCTGCCTGCAATACGGGAGACCCAGGTTCGATCCCTGGGTTGGGAAGACCTCCTGGAGAAAGAAATGGCAACCCACTCCAGTATTCCTGCCTGGAGAATTCCAGGGATGGAGGAGCCTGGTAGGCTACAGTCCATGGGGTTGCAAAGAGTTGGACACAACTGAGCAACTTCACTTCACTTCAAAGTTGTTGAGATGGTCTTTCCTTGAAGGTCATTGTAGTTGAGCTTTGCCACCAAATTCTTTGAGCTGCCTACCCCAGTCTCTGCTGAACAGGAAGATATAAGTTTCTTCTAGGAGTTCTCGTCTTCCTTACTCAGCACTGTAGTTTCTTTTTTTGCTTTTTAGAGGTTTTTTGTTTGTCTTGGGGTTTTTTTTTTGGCCACACCCCATGACGTGTGGGATCTTAATTTCCCCACCAATGTTGTTTTAGTTTCTGCTATACAGCAGCATGAATCAGCTACATGTATACATATGCTTTTCTTAAAATAAGAGGTATATTTGTTTTTTTAAGATGGCAGAATTAACATACAACGGAATATAAAGCCATTTCATGTTTAAAAAAATCCCTTTAATAGTATTGTTATTCAGCCAGTACCTTATTATTTTTTTTCTAGTTTTTTGTAAGTTTTTGGAGAAGAGGTTATGAATCTTAAAGAGTGACTCAGAAAAAAAACTGTTTATTTGTTAATTTTTACAAATACTTCTTGAGTAATATGTGAAATGTTTTCACAGTTTCCTCTTTTTTTTCTGTTTATTTATTTATTTTACTTTACAATATTGTATTGGTTTGCCATACATTGACTTGAATCCACCATGAGTGTACATGTGTTCCCCATCCTGAACCCCCCTCCCACCTCCCTCCCCTTACCATCCCTCCAGGTCATCCCAGTGCACCAGCCCTAAGGATCCTGTATCAAACCTGGACTGGTGATTCATTTCTTATATGATATTAACATGTTTCCATGACATTCCCCCCAAATCATCCCACCCTGTCCCTCTCCCACAGAGTCCAAAAAGGCTGTTCTATACATCTGTGTCTCTTTTGCTATCTCGCATACAGGGTTATCATTACCATCTTTCTAAATTCCATATATATGCGTTAGTATACTGTATTGATGTTTTTCTTTCTGACTTACTTCACTCTGTATAATAGGCTCCAGTTTATCCATCTCATTAGAACTGATTCAAATGTATTCTTTTTAATGGCTGAGTAATACTCCATTGTATATATGTACCACAGTTTTCTTATCCATTCATCTGCTGATGGACATCTAGATTGCTTCCATGTCCTGGCTATTATAAACAGTGCTGAGATGAACATTGGGGTACACGTGTCTCTTTCAATTCTGGTTTCCTCGATGTGTATGCCCAGCAGTGGGATTGCTAGGTTGTATGGCAGTTCCATTTCCAGTTTTTTAAGGAATTGCCACACTCTTCTCCATAGTGGCTGTACTAGTTTGCATTCCCACCAACAGTGTAAGAGGGTTCCCTTTTCTCCACACCCTCTCCAGCATGTAGACTTTTGGATAGCAGCCATTCTGACTAGCCTGTAGACTTTTGGATAGCAGCCATTCTGACTGGTGTGAAATGGTACCTCATTGTGGTTTTGATTTCCATTTCTCTGATAATGAGTGATGTTGAGCATCTTTTCATATGTTTGTTAGCCATTTGTATGTCTTCTTTGTAGAAATGTCTGTTTAGTTCTTTGGCCCACTTTTTGATTGGTTCATTTATTTTTCTGGAATTGAGCTGCAGGAGTTGCTTGTATATTTTTGAGATTAATTCTTTGTCAGTTGCTTTATTTGCTATTATTTTCTCCCATTCTGAAGGCTGTTTTTTCATCTTGCTTATAGTTTCCTTTGTTGTGCAGAAGCTTTTAAGTTTAATTAGGTCCCATTTGTTTATTTTTGCTTTTATTTCCAATATTCTGGATGGTGGGTCACAGAGGATCCTGCTGTGGTTTATGTCGGAGAGTGTTTTACCTATGTTTTCCTCTAGAAGTTTAGTAGTTTCTGGTCTTACGTTTAGATCTTTAATCCATTTTGAGTTTAGTTTGTGTATGATGTTAGAAAGTGTTCTAGTTTCATTCTTTTACAAGTGGTTGACCAGTTTTCCCAGTACCACTTGTTAAAGAGATTGTCTTTTCTCCATTGTATATTCTTGCCTCCTTTGTCAAAGATAAGGTGTCCGTAGGTGCATGGATTTATCTCTGGACTTTCTATTTTGTTCCATTGATCTATATTTCTGTCTTTGTGCCAGTACCATACTGTCTTGATGACTGTGGCTTTGTAGTAGAGCCTGAAGTCAGGCAGGTTGATTCCTCCAGGTCCATTCTTCTTTTTCAAGATTGCAGACTTCATTGCTAACCAAGACTTCTTGTGTTTCTGGATGGTTGACATCCACCGGGAGGGTCACAGCCAGAGATCAGCTCCCCAGAAGAGACACAGTTTCCTCTTTTTAAAAAAAATGTCCAATAATCCAGACATCAAGGAGTGCCATTTGTGATTAATTACCCATTATGAGAGGAGTCAGATCAGATTTTGCCAAACTTAAAATTGAGACCAAATTGCCAACATCCGCTGGATCATCGAAAAAGCAAAAGAGTTCTAGAAAAACATTTATTTCTGCTTTATTGACTATGCCAAAGCCTTTGACTGTGTGGATCACAATAAACTGTGGAAAATTCTGAAGGAGATGGGAATACCAGACCACCTGACCTGCCTCTTGAGAAACCTATATGCATGTCAGGAAGCAACAGTTAGAACTGGACATGGAACAACAGACTGGTTCCAAATAGGAAAAGGAGTACATCAAGGCTGTATATTGTCACCCTGCTTATTTAACTTCTATGCAGAGTACATCATGAGAAACGCTGGGCTGGAAGAAGCACAAGCTGGAATCAAGATTGCTGGGAGAAATATCAATAACCTCAGATATGCAGATGATACCACCCTTATGGCAGAAAGTGAAGAGGAAAGCCTCTTGATGAAGGTGGAAGAGAAGAGTGAAAAAGTTGGCTTAAAACTCAACATTCAGAAAACGAAGATCATGGCATCTGGTCCCATCACTTCATGGGAAATAGATGGGGAAACAGTGGAAACACTGTCAGACTTTATTTTGGGGGGCTCCAAAATCACTTCAGATGGTGACTTCAGCCATGAAATTAAAAGACGCTTACTACTTGGAAGGAAAGTTATGACCAACCTAGATAACATACTCAAAAGCAGAGACATTACTTTGCCAACAAAGGTCCGTCTAGTCAAGGCTATGGTTTTTCTAGTGGTCATGTATGGATGTGAGATTTGGACTGTGAAGAAAGCTGAGCGCCAAAGAATTGATGCTTTTGAACTGTGGTGTTGGAGAAGACTCTTGAGAGTCCCTTGGACTGCAAGGAGATCCAACCAGTCCATTCTGAAGGAGATCAGCCCTGGGATTTCTTTGGAAGGAATGATGCGAAAGCTGAAACTCCAGTACTTTGGCCACCTCATGCAAAGAGTTGACTCATTGGAAAAGACTCTGATTCTGGGAGGGATTGGGGGCAGGAGGAGAAGGGGACGACAGAGGATGAGATGGCTGGATGGCATCACTGACTCGATGGACGTGAGTCTGAGTGAACTCTGGGAGTTGGTGATGGACAGGGAGGCCTGGCGTGCTGCGATTCACGGGGTCACAAAGAGTCAGACATGACTGAGTGACTGAACTGAACTGAACTGAAAATTGATTCTCAGAAGATGAAGTATTGAAGATGAATATGGAAACAGGTTTTTTTTTAATGTGATTCAGGAAATCAATTGCCTTTCTGGACTAATGAACTTTTACTAAGAGAATTGAATTGATGCTTTATACTTTTCTGGACTCATTTAAGAAGATATTGTTCTAATCACAGTTTGTTATTTTATCATGTTTTAGGTTGGATGTTAAATTTTCCTCCCAGCCTGAACTCCAAATATTATAAACCTTATGAGTAAAGATGATTATTTGGATGCTATGTAGTAGGAAGCAGCTAAATTGGAAGTTAAAAGTAGTAAATACTGGATCAATGAGATAAGGACACGTTATACCAACTTCCTTTTAAAAATAATGTGATAAAATATAATATCTTCACATAATTTTTTAAGTTTAGTAAAATACATTAAATGTGCGGTTCTACAATGTTAATTTCTACCACAGTCCCTTTAAATGAGAAAAATAGTTACATTTATCAAGTTTATTCTAAAAAATCAATCTAGTAGAATATGTTAGGCATAACAATTTTGTCAAGAATAAGCTTTTGTAAATATGTTGGAATATTGCCCTGGTGGGACTTCCCTGGTAGCTCAGTTGGTAAAGAATCCGCCTGCAATGCAGGAGACCCTGGTTCAATTCCTGGGTCAGGAAGATCCTCTGGAAAAGGATAGGCTACCCACTCCAGTATTCTTGGGCTTTTGTCTTGGCTCAGCTGGTAAAGAATCCGCCTTCAGTGAAGGAGACCTGGGTTTGATCCCTGGCTTGGGAAGATCCCCTGGAGAAGGAAAAGGCTATCCACTCCAGTATTCTGGCCTGGAGAATTCCATGGACTGTATACAAGTATGCTGCAAATTATCTTGTCCAGCAAGAGGGCATAATGGTGACTCTGTTCAGGTTCAGGGCAAGTTAGAGGAAACTAGGTTAAAGATCAGAAACTAGAGAGGGTGAAAGGCATAGAGAACACAGATCAAGACAAAGTAATTCCATTTTGTTAGGACTTTGACCTTGAACAAGAGTGATTGTAATCGAGAAGTAGCCATGAGGTATGGAGAAATGGCTGTTGGTTATATACCCATTTTGTGAGAGGACACCTAGTGGAACCATCACATTTTCATGTCATAAGAGGTGATGATTTATTGGTGTTTACTACATTCCAAGCAAAGTATATACATATATATATACACATATATACGTATATATTTTTTAATCCTCACAATAATGTGAAATAAATGTATTTATTACCTCTGTTTTACAGATAAGACACAAAATGGTTAATTAACTTGCCCCAGATTGTACAATAAGTAAATGACAGTCTGGCTGACTTTGGAATGTACACTCTTAATTTCTCTGCTCTACTGCCTCTCAAAATGAAACTCTGAGGAGTCCATGAGACCCCCATGAGACTGAGAATTTGCTTCAAAGAATAATGGAAGGCATGGAAACATTTTCTATCATTTCCAAATCTAGCACAATAATCTGTTCTCAGATAAACCTATTGAATTTTTCCAGAACAAATGCAAAATAATGCTTTCTTCTCAATAGAAAATTGATGAAGAGAGGTGGAACTGAGATACCAACTAGGAATCATTGGAAGTTGTACTCTCATAGCAAAAAAAAAAAAAACCCAAACAAAGATATGCTATACCATTACTGAGACACCCATACAAAGTTATGCTCAGAGAGGAAATGGAATAAATTAATTAAGATAAGCACAGTGTTCAAAAAAGAAAAGATTAGCAATTAGGCAACATAATTAGGATAACTCAAATTGGATTTATGAACCACAGTAATTTTCCTGTCCTTTTTAAAAAATATCTCATTAGTATGAAAATGCTATCAAATGAATCAGTAGCACTGAGAAAGCTATATCAACACCTTACTGAAAGATATCCACCCTGCCTCTAAAGGGTTTGAACTTTCAAAGGCATGTGCAAGAACAAAATATGAAACCAAATTCCATTTTTAGATTACCATCTGGTCAAGAAGCTCAAGAAGCTAGGAATGCAAGAATTCAAATTTCAGGGACTTCCCTGGCAGTCCACTGGTTATGACCTCTGCTTCTACTGCAGGAGGTACAGGTTCAATCTCTGATCTAGGAACTAAGATTCTTGCATGCCACTTTATGAAGTCAAAAAAAAAAATACAAAGTTAATATCTAATATTAGAAAGACATTCTTTTGCAGAATTGCAATTTTACCAGTCTGTGTGGAAATTATTTACTCTATTTGGAACCAGAAAAGCAAAGGAAATCAATCAGCAATACCATTAGCTCCACCTGTTACCTAACAGAGATGACCACAGCTGAGGACGTTATTAAAATTTTACTGCATATTGATGACTGTGCAGACATTAATAACTGCTAGATAACAGCTCCACAATCCCTGCAATGAAATAATTTGGAAGAAGTTTGTTCTTAGGGAGGAAAACTGCTGTTGCTGCTGCTGCTGCTAAGTCACTTCAGTCGTGTCTGACTCTGTGCGACCCCATAGACAGCAGCCCACCAGGCTCCCCTGTCCCTGGGATTCTCCAGGCAAGAACACTGGAGTGGGTTGCCATTTCCTTCTCCAATGCATGAAAGTGGAAAGTGAAAGTGAAGTCGCTCAGTCGTGTCCGACTCCTAGCGACCCCATGGACTGCAGCCTACCAGGCTCCTCTGTCCATGGGATTTTCCAGGCAAGAGTACTGGCGTGGGTTGCCAGTGCCTTCTCCGGGAGAAAAGCTACTGGGGTCGAAATATCCAAAGAAAATGAGATATTATGGAAATACTTCTTTAAAATATATTTTCCATGTAGAATTTATTCTGATAATTCTGAGATTAAGATACATTATTTTATTCACAAAAGAACTCCCATATGTAAATGTTTCTCTGCAGTTATGAATTCCAAATTAAGTAATATTATCAAAATTGTGACTATAATAAATTCCAAGTCACCGCCTGACCTTTTGTTTTTACGCCTTTTACAAAGATATAGGAACAGAATACCATTATTTGTTGTTTCAGACTTAAGTGCATAGGTGATCCCAAGGCAGAATTTTGTTAAGAATTGGAACGTATTTTGCAAATGATTCAACTTTGTGGATTTAGTAAAAGTCAGTTTTTAGTTTCACAGCTGGGTTACTTAACTGACATTTGAGTACCTGAATGAACTTTATAAAAAATTATTAAAGGTTCCTGAAAACATATTAACACATACTGATGAAGATTAGGAATTCACAGCAAAAATTCAGCTTTGAAAAGGTGAAATTTCAAATGCTCTCTAGTGATTTTTTTAAGTTATTGTTAAGAATTTAAACTTAAGTAAAAGTTATGAAGTCAAACAGAGTAACATCTATGTCTGAGACAAAGCTTCACCATTGTTTCTGAAATACTTCATGTGGAAATGCTTGACTAGGTTTTAAGTCATTTTGTAATAAGAAATTTCAACATGGCAATCATCAAAGAAAGAAAAGGAAAAGCTGTTAGAATTAAAGAACAGTGGTACCTTTGGTGCATAATTTCAAACGAACAGGTGATCCAAATTCTGATCAGTGGCGAAGGGAGTTTCTATTCATTGGAGACAGAGCAATAAATCATCACCTGCCACTTGCTATCTCCTATTTCTATAAACAGTATTCCTTAGCAGTGGTGATTATTAAGAATTTGAACCGACTACCCATCATGTCTTGATTAAAAATGCAGTGTCTACTTCAAAAAAGCCATGGTCACAGGTGCAGTTGTTTATGAGCTAAGATTTTATCTGGACTTTTCATAAAATTCAATATTGAATATTTCCCTGAATATTTCATGTTTTATTTTTCTTATTATAGTATAAAGAAATTATAATTAAGTCTTCGCCAGTGTGCCTTGTAAAATGTTATCATTGTTCAGACGTGTTAGAACATACAAATGGGGGAAGCATGAGAATCTGACCTTTGATTAACTCTGAAGCTCTGTTCCCCTGGTAACCTGATACAAAGTAGTATATCAGTTGTTTCTAGGCAACATTGCTTATGATAAAAAATGACCCCTGACTGCTAAATTATATCTGTATTGAGAGGAACTAAAAATGAATTATAAATAACTGATGGGGAGCCATAGCTTTGTACTTCCCATAGTACACTGGTTCTTTCTCTGGGCATGTCTCTGCAGGAACCCTAAAATCTGTGCTTAAACTTATTGGAAGAAATACGGACTCCTCTTAAGCCAGAGTGGACCCATTGTGTATCTCATGTCCTAGCATCTGAGTTGTCACCTTGGGAAAGGAGAGCTTGTGGTGGCCGTTGGATTGCTGCAAGGAGTCCCATGCAAAAGCAAAGCTTGATCCTGCTTAGAAGGCAGGAAGTACTTCCTGTCCTAGCCTTCTAGGTGCCTGCTGCTGCTGCTGCGGCTAAGTCACTTCAGTCGTGTCCGACTCTATGCAACCCCATAGATGGCAGCCCACCAGGCTCCCCCGTCCCTGGGATTCTCCAGGCAAGAATACTGGAGTGGGTTGCCATTTCCTTCTCCAATGCATGAAAATGAAAAGTGAAAGTGAAGTCGCTCAGTCGTGTCTGACTCTTAGCGACCCCATGGACTGCAGCCTACCAGGCTCCTCTGTCCATGGGATTTTCCAGGCAAGAGTACTGGAGTGGGGTGCCATTGCCTTCTCTAGGTGCCTGAGTGTATGCTAAATCAGTTCGGCTGTGTCTGACTCTTTGCAACCCTATGGACTGTAGCCTGTTTAACCAAAGAACCCATTCTTGTGGGATACCTGTTGGGATTAGAATTCTATGAAACGTAGTTATATGACTTAGGACGATATAAAAGTCTATACTGGGCTCAGGCCATATTACTTTCTAAGTGATCGAGTTGGTTTTCGGATAGTCTCTAAGCCTGTTATGTTAAAATATTTTTTAGACAGCTTTTAAAATTTCAAACTAAAGCTATTCTATGCTTTCATCTAGATTACATGTTTAGTAGCCTAAAACAGAATATGCAGATAAATATCAGCTTTCTCAAGTGAAAGCGTTTCTAGTTACATGAAGTCCTAACTATTAAAAAAACACTATAATGAGGCATATGTTATATAATAAGGAAAAGATCATTTTCAAGCCACATTATCAGAAACCTTCCCAGGTTGCCTAACACAGTGACAGCTTTCTTGGGCTAGTCCATGTAGAAATTTCAATCAAGTGGAAACACCATGGATCTTTAGTATTTTCACTTGGAATCATCAAAAATCCCAGTTTCAGAATGTCTTCCTTTCAATATACACACAGATGTACACACACACACACACACACCATTTTGGCGATGTTGCAATTTAGTGGATGATTATTTCATTTTATACAAAAAATTTGAAGAACCTAGAGCAGTGGTTCTCAGCTTTGGCTTCTAGAATCACCCAGTACCCACCCACAGAGTTATATTTAATTGGTTTGTTGTGCAGCCCAAGCAACAGCATTTCTTTAAAACTCATGAGATGATCCCAATATTCAATCAGAGTTGTAGGCCATGGAGCTAGAACAGTGGTTCTCCAGCAGGCCCTAAAGGGTTTGCTAAAATGTAGATTGTTAACCATCCCCAGTTTCTGATTCAGTTGGTCTGGAGGAGGCATAAGAATTTGCAGTTCCCACATAATGTTGATGCTGCTGTTCCAAGGACCATACTTTGAAAACCATTGACCGTAGAGCACTGTACTATTGAAGAAACTTGGAAGTTATGCTTTAGTCTAATATTCTAGGAGTTCCTTATCAGTTATTTTTACCATTTCTGGTTAATCATACCAGAAGCAAAGCAAGCCATTACCCTTCTCTAGTTAAAGTTAGATCTAAATGCATACTGAATCATGATACTGACCATCATCAGATAGACTGAGGTTTACAAATGCGAAACTCAGGAAATAGCTAATTTCTTTCCAGGCTCTTGCTTGTTTACCTTTGTCCAATAAACATGTTCAAATCATAAAATTATGTAATAAACTGTGATTAAAACTGTGTAATAATGAGACAGCTTAGATTTGACTCATCTAATTCACCCCAGCACCTAAAAGCAGGTAAGGAATTAGTCACTTGTTTGTAGAAATCAGGAGGGGCAAAGGGAACAGGTGGACAAAGACATGCACACGTGTTCTGGCACAGTCTAAGATGTGCTGAGACGACCGTCTTAAGCCTAAGATGATTTCGAGACCAGCCTGATTAAAAAGGGCAATTGTGTGGGCAGAGAAGGAACTAACGTGGACAGAAGAGTGCCACAACAGCCGGCAGAATAATTTGGATTTAATGACATAAGCAGTAGGGGGCTGTTCAAAATTCTCGATCAGAAGGCTCATACTTTTGCAGTCTTAGTCTAGTGCATCTGTTTAAAGATGAACGGATGCATGTTCTGTAACTACCAACAGATAAAGACGGATCCATGTTCTATCACTAACAACGGATAAAGATGCTATTTGAAATATCAAATCACATTGAGATTGTTTTAGAAAAATCAAGATAAAAAATTAATGCTTTTTAGAACCACAGTAGATTTTGTTCATCTGAAATGAAGAATAACAGGACAGTGGATGACCTCCCACGATAGGCCATGCAAGTCTCTTAACAAGACACATTCTTTGGACATTTATAGAAGCCTTGAGTCTAAGTTTCATTTCACATGGACAGAGAGTCTACCAAAGAATAATTTGATAAGGAATTCCACGATTCTACATTGAACAGCAAGACAAGACAACAAGCATCTTTTTTTTTCCAGTAAAACACAGTTAAGTATAATTTTATTCAAGACATTCTTCTCAGCCTGATTAACTGTCCAAGGATCTCTGTTTAAGTTAGTTGGGTCCTAAAGTCATTTATCAGCAAAGTAGGAATTTTAGAGCACAGCAATTAAAAAAGTTAAGTTCTCTTTTGAGGTCTTAAAGGAAGACTAATTTTCCTGGTTATTTTCTCAAAGAAAGGCCTTGATGAAACAAACATCCAAAGGAGGCAGCTGAGGGCATTCCCTGGTGATCCAGTGGTTAGGACCCTACACTTTCAATGGTGAGGGCACGGGTTCATTCCCGGGTCAGGGAACTATCCTGCAAGCCACACAAAGCCAAAAAATAAATAAACAAATAAAAACAAAAACAAAGGAAGCTGTTGAAATTTGAGGCGAATTCTGAATGCCAAGAAGTCCTGAATAGGCAGCCCTCACTTCAGAGTAGAGGATCAATTCCTGAAACAGATGAATGTCGAGGTTTACAATGTGAGGAGTCCAGGAGTCCAGCACAGCAGTCCAGGAGTATATTTAGGGTTCAGCCTCTCAGGAATAAACTAGAGAGTCTCAGCAGAATAGGATTCCAGAGAACTGTGCATATGCTTCTTTAACTTTTGTAAAGCTTTCCTTGACCCTGCTGTCCCTTCTGCCTACCAAATGGATCGGGCTTAAAGGAAAGTCCTGCTGATCCTCAAGAGAATCACTGTATTAGAGTAGTGAGGAACAAGACTCGTTTTCAGAAACTTTAAGAAGGAAAGCTATGACAAACCTAAACAGCATATTCAAAAGCAGAGACATCACTTGGCCGACAAAGGTCGATATAGTCAAAGCTATCATTTCTCTGGTAGTCATGTACAGATGTAAGAGTCGGACCATAAAGAAGGCTGAGTGTCAAAGAATTGATGCTTTCGACTGTGGTGTTGGAGAAGACTCTTAAGAGTTCCTTGGACTGCAAGGAGATCATACCAGTCAATCCTAAAGGAAATCAACACTGAATATTCATTGGAAGGACTGATGTTGAAGCTGAGGCTCTGATACTTTGGCCACCTGATGAAAAGACCCACTCATTGGAAAAGACCCTGATGATGGGAAAGACTGAGGGCAAGAGGAGAAGGGGGTGGCAGAGGATGAGATGGTTAAATGGCATCGGCAACTCAATGGACATGAGTTTGAGCAAACTCCGGGACAGAGTGATGGACAGGGAAGCCTGATGTGCTGCAGTCCATGAGTCACACATGACTTAGCAACTGAACAACAAGAAGGAATGGATGGGGTGGATACAACCATTATACAGGAAGTTTAAGAGAAGGACGATGACAGGGGATTTTAAGTTAAGTGGGCAACAGGGTCAAGAAAATAAAGGAAGCTAAAGGAAAGCTTTCTACAACTTAAAGTGAAGTTCTATACATTTTTAAATGCAGAGAAAAAGTATTCAAATACAAGGAGAGGCAGAAAAAGGTGATGTGAAACCTCTCCATCTGTCTTTGGAGGAAAGCATGAAAAATGTACTCAAGGGGATAAAACACAGTGAAGGTACAGTGAAGTTTTTCTTTAAAAAAATACTTATTTTAACTTACTATTTATTTAGCTGCGCCAGGTCGTAGTTGGAGCACGTGGGATCTTGAGTTGTGGCATGTGAGCTCTTAGTTGTGGCATGTGGCATCTAGTTCCATGACCAGGTATCCAACCTGGGTCCCCGGCGCTGGGAGCATGTTGCCTTAGCCACTGGACCACCAGGGAAGTTCTGGGACAAGATTTTCACGTGAAGGTACGAAAGAGAGCTCATCATGTCACCACCATGTTTTTGTTGTTGTTGATTTGCTTTCAAATAGAATTCAGTGGTTACAAACATTATTGTGTGTCAGAATCACACAGTATATGTGCCAAGCTAGACTTTCAAGTTCTATACATAAAGATTCCGGTTCTGTGTTGGACCCAGAAATCTGGATTCTTAAGCAGCCCAGGTGATTTTTATGCTGATGATCCAAATTTTAAAAAGACTCTCATGTGTGTGTTTGCCCTGTGAGGAGTAGAGATGTAGAGTGGAGGAAAAGGCTTACAGATTTGAGAATGAAAATCTTGAATAGGTCAGTCAGTCAGTCAGTTCAGTCGCTCAGTCGTGTCCGACTCTTTGCGACCCCATGAATCGCCCCACGCCAGGCCTCCCTGTCCATCACCAACTCCCAGAGTTCACTCAGACTCACATCCACCAAGTCGGTGATGCCATCCAGCCATCTCATCCTCTGTCGTCCCCTTCTCCTCCTGCCCCCAATCTCTCCCAGCATCAGAGTCTTTTCCAATGAGTCAGCTCTTCACATGAGGTGGCCAAAGTAGGCAGGAAAATGTAAATAAAAAGGATCTCTTTGTGGCACTGAGAACCAATAAGTTAAAATTCAACATCATGGACCACGCCTGCTATCTTCTATCAATCGAAGGGCCTTAGTAGCATATAGACACACACAGAGTAAGTTTTCTAGACACGCACACACCAGGGCCATTAGTGAACAGTTTTTCTTGCTTTTAGGTTGGTTAGATGACAGAAGTTAATGAAACATCTAAGGTTGATTACAGTTTCAGAGACAAGTTGAAATTTCCCTCTTTGTAGAGAATCACTTGAAGAATGTCCTAATTATATGTTAAGCTGTTAACAAAGAAAAAAGGAAAAACATTTCAACATTTTCTATACAACTTACCAGCAACATGTAGTACCTGGCATTTTCCCAACTGTTTCTGCTGTGAGTCAGTCAGAACACAGACAAAGTCAGACAGTGCTGTTAGGTAGGAGCTAAGCAAGTTGAAATTCTTCTGTTACAGCACTGAATTGGGGGAAAGACGTTTGAGATTCTCCCAGTCCACAGCCCACCAGCCCCCTAGTTCTCTTTTGTGCTCACTTGAAGAGCTCTTGCTTTGAGTTCACTTTCATTCTGGCCCTGTATGCCCTAATTTTTAAATATTTTTCTTAGTGTTATTAAAACAAAAATAGAAATTTAAACCTAAAAATCATTTTTGCCACTGGTTCATCATTTTTTGATTAACAGACACAAAGCATATGAGAATTTTGTTCCAATCCCTTAAACAATTTATCACGCATATCTACAAAAATTTATTTAAGTGTAATTTCAGGTATTTTACATGTGACCTGAAGGCTGTGCTAAAGATCATGAACTCAGGTTCAAAATGCAGAGCTAAGGACTGGAAGAGAAAAATAGAAATGGGAAACAGTTGATTTTCACTGGAGAGTTCCTGTCTGAATTTTGTATAGTGATTTTTAGAATTATTGTATAACATAACTACAGTTTTTGCATAGTTTAACATAGAAACAATTTGAGGTTTTGTTTTTGCCATGTCATATTTTGCACTTTTGTCTGTTAAAAACATTTAAATAATATCCAATATTTCAGTGCTATAGCTAAAATTACAGAAAATATCTTTGTGTCTGTAAGCAAGATTTTAAGAAGTTTTAGGGAATCGCCCTATCTATTCTCATTCCTTTGCTTCCCGCTCCTATCCGTGCTCTGGTTTTTATCCAATTCTTGCTTTACTTCTTTGCTTGATCTATTTCTTATTATGAATGAGGCTGATGGATACCCTGAATGACAGTTGAAAGAGGAATATCTTGAAATAAGCAATTTCTCATTAACAGTTATTTTGATATGTGATGATAAATTGGACTTTTTGAAGTTTAATCTGGGTCTTGATTCGGATGTAATTCTTTTTTTTTTTTTCTGATGTAATTCTTATTTTCTTGTTTTGATCTTTTTCATAGTTCTGTCAATATTGGGTAGAGTAAAACTCTTTCACACCATTATTATTGAATAGCTTCTAAACAATCAATGATAAATAAAAACTTATTTCTAGTTATCTTTCACTTTAAAAATCCACAACTGGTTTGGTTTTGTAAAAATTACATAACTGAAATTATCAAACATATTGCCAAAATTGTAAAATCCGTAAGAGTTACTGTAAGTCCAACTGTTGTTAATGCAGCTCCCTTTTCTTGAATACTTTATTCAGTCTAAAAGTGGTCTGCTGGAATTTTTTAAATTTTTAAACATTTGTTTTCCAGAAATCTCTTACCTTTTTAAAACAAAATAGTAATGCAATTGCTTAATTTTATGTTGAATACTGTATTCACTTGCTCCAATTTTTATTTGTTCATAGGGTTGTGAATTATGAGAACATCAATAAAAATGACTATTATACCATTAGCAAAAAGGCAGTAACACATGTTTATAATAATGACATTGAATTTATCGAAATTGATCGATGGGAACAGGAATATCTATATCACAGAGAACTCACTAAGATTCCCATATTTTCACTTTTTCGGAAATGGAAGGCTTTTAATGTGTGGAAGAAGAATGTTCGCTCCAAAAAAATTAGTGGATGTCGAAAATCTCTACAAAAAGATCTGTTCATTGTTAATCATGTACGTATTTGTTAATCATATTTTAAGAGAATTACTAACAGAAAAAAATTAATCTCAAAAATAGAATATTTCCTCTATTAAGAGAATTGACAGTTCTTGCCCTATTTGTCATTTAAGGGTCTGGCAGTCTAATGTGTTTTTACATTTTACCTAGGGTTTGCACAGGTCCCCTTTGTTTAGAAGCAGCCTCAGAGGCTTAGGTTCACAATTCCCTTTGTTGTTGATCAGGAAAATTGTTTATCCTCTTGAATAGAGCAGGCTAGCAACTCCTATTACTTCTTCTCATCTTTGAGACCCTCTGGACTATATGGTCCAAAATAGTTTGTGGGCTTGCTTTCATGGGGCAGTATCTCCCAATGTAGCATGTGTTTTCAATCATGAATTCAAACAGTAGGGAAATTTTTAGTGTTTACTTTGGAGGAAGGGATAATCATGGGAAAGGAACTATTAAAGTGTATGTGACCATATTTAAAATCTCTACTTCTTGAATTTCAACTTGCAGTAGAAGTTTTCTGATTGGCCCCTGGGAGTGAACTGTAATCATGCTTATTTTATGTCTATTTTATGATACTGAATCACCACCCTCTCATATCAGAAACTTCAAGTTTGCATTTTACTGGTCATTTCCTTCTGTTTGCATATGGTAATCTGAAAGATAGTTATCAAGACATCAGTTGCACAATAAATGAACTTGAAAGAAATACAACTCACATAAGATGTTAGTACAAAAACAAGTATATAAGATGTACCATCTCAAGTCTTCCATCCAATCAAGCATTCTGAGTTGTCGAAAAGATTCTAATCCTTCTTGATATCAAACTCAGCCCCTAGACCTCTAATTTCACTAAGGATCTATCAATCATTTTAACCTATTTTACCACTGTTTTACCACCTTTCATCTTTTACCATGTCTTGGACGTTATATATTTCATTAATTTATTCCTAGATAAATAGATTAGTACTTCCTCCCTTTAACCTCTCAGTCCTTAAGTTTGTTTTCTTATATCATGGGCTTGAGAGTTGTCATTCTCTTTGCCCACCATTCATACCAATAGTCCTTTGACCTTGATAATATCTTCTCTTTAATGTAGTCCAAGCAGACTAGAAAGTTCACATCATTTTAATCTTAGGTTGATACAACCAAAAGACCCATTGTGTTGGTTTAAATATCTATTAACATTAGATGCTATCATTACCACACACCACTAGTCTTATATTTACAAGTTAACTAGGAAGGCTGGTTCTTTTCATTCTTTTCTGACCATGTTGAAGGGATATCCTTGAAATTTTTCTTTTTATTATTTTTAGTAACCAACCTTATTAGCATCTGTGCCCACATTTCCTTATAACAACTTTGTTGAAATAGAATTCATACAATTCATTCATTTAGAGTATGCTATTGAATGGTTATAATATATTCATAGAATGATCAACCATCACCATGGTCTATTTTAGAACATTTCTATCACTCCAAAAAGAGTGATCACTCTCCCTGATTAGCATCACATTTCCCTGACTCCCCCAAACCAACCCCTGCCCTAGCTCTGATCAACCACCAATCTACATATTCTCTCTCTTGATTTGTCCACTCTGCATTTCAAATAAATTGAAACATGCAATATGTGGTCCTTTGTGACTGGCTTTTTTAACTTAGCATGTTTACTACATAGATGGACCTATATAGTAGCGTGGCATTTCCTTTTACTGGTAAATAATATTCCATCGTATGGATACATATGTTTTATTTATCCATCCACCTATTGACAGCCTTTCCCTTCTCTAGGGAATCTTCCTGACCCAGGGATTGAACCTGAGTCTCCTGCATTGCAGACAGATTCTTTACTGTCTGAGCCACCTGAGAAGCCCCATATATAAATAGTGTGTGCGTGTGTGTGTGTATATATATACAGTCTATATAGCAATACAATTGACATTTGTATATTGAGCCTGTTTCCTAAAATTTTGCAGAATTTATTATTGACTCTAGTAGTTTGTGTTTCAGTTAATTAATTAAATTTTTATTGAGACACAATTGACATATAATATTACATGTTTCAGGTGTACAACATAGTGATTTATAATTTTTAAGGTTATAGTTTACTTATACTTATTATAAAATATTAAAATCATGCTAATGCTTATCACCTTCAATGGACACTCTTGATATACCAGCCCAGGAATGAACCACCTAACCCAAATTCCATCTGAAATTTGCTAACAGCAGAAACAATGATGAGAGGAAAAAACAAAACACCTGCTATCTCTCTTACATTCACAACAACTTTCACTTTTGTCCTTTATGCTGATAGCCAGATATTTAAGTTAAGCCAAAGTAATTTCTCAGATTATATATATATATATATATATATATATATATATATAAATTCCCAAATTCCCACTGTCAAACTCTCACTTTTTGGCAGACCATCAATACCAGTTTTGCTGTCCACCTGGATCCTAGCTATTTATCCCTTTACCAACAGAACTTATATTTTTGGTTCAAGGACTTTTTCTCCACAGTACACTGGACTTTCTTACTTTTGCTACCCAATTTTGATTACAGTCTCGTTTCTACTCCTGTTTTCATATTAATTCATTTAATATCTTATTTCAACTCAGAAACATAGCCTGTAAACTTCTGCTTTTTTTTAATTGAATTATAGTTGATTTACAATATTGTATTTTGTTTCTTTTTATCATGAAAATTCCTCCATGAAATGAATCTTAGGGGCTACATGACTTCCTAGATGTTTTCTCAAATAAATCTCTTCACTGAGGACTCTACTAATTGTAACTTCCTTTTATTTGCACTTAAAATAAATAATTAAAACACTATTTCATGAGGTCTAAATGACTATTGTTTGTCCTGTTTTAGACACTCCTGGAAAGGAGTCCAAGAGTGTGCTGTATATAATACTTAAACCAGCACCACATATAAGTAAATTAAACTTTTAAAAAAGATAATGTATCTGCTCCTCCTCTGATTAGATTAGAAGTGAGCAGGAATGACCTAGAAACAATCTTGGAACATATGCCTTCAAAGTCAACATCCTAGAACCCAGATTTATGATGATGGCATAGCAGAAGATTAAGTTACATTATGTGACATTATTCCACAAATAATCTCCATTGCAAAATAGATTCTTAATAGTGACTGTTACCCACTGAAATTGTAGAGTTAAATTTGTCTTTGTTCTATATCATACCCTCTTAGATCAATAGATAGGCACCTCCATTATCGTGGTGACTGGACATTGTAAAGTCCTCAGGAACACTAAGAATCTTTTACTAGCTGTTAGTCAAACCTAGTGAAATTTAAGATATGGCCCACTCCTCTGTTTCTTGCTCTCAACTTTATAGCTAAAGCATGTGTATTCAAAATGAAAAGAAAGGAATTCAGACAAATTGAAAATGAAAATTCAAAAAATACTTCCAGAACAGAACTTCAGAAGTATCCCTTTTTAATGTATGTTCTTTGTAGTTGTAGCTGAAATTAACATATAGAGCTATTTATTTTTCTTAATTCCCATTCTTGCTTTCCAAATATTTTATACCTTAAAATTTTAGCTTTTTTTTTAACTAAACAATGATAATTTTTTATTTTCATTCAGTATTTGCGACCAGCTCTCCTTAAAATAAATGAATTGTGTTATCAATTGAGTTTTATGGGACTATGTTCTATTGAAAAATATCATACCTACACCCTGCAAGAATTTAAAGCTGCACAAGTTGTACGGGTAGGAGAGGTGAGAAAATTGTCTATCATTTTCAAGAGTTTTCCCCCATTTTTGATACTTTGGTGCCACCAATGATATATATTCATCAATGTCTAGGTGACAGAGCGCCTAGAAGAATTTCGAAACGAAGCAAAAGATGTGGTCAGAAAAGCTTGTCGAGTTGCTCTACGTGCTGCAGGATTTATTCCCGATGACTGTGCACGTGAATCTTCTGAGGGTATGAAAGGGAAAGAATGCCGCTGGACTAGAAGTGGTGGCTTTCTGAAATGTTAACTTGTTTCCTTTCTACTTTTCTTAAGTTTAAACTGCCGTTGTTTAGTTGCTAAGTCATGTCTGACTCTTTTACAACCCCATGGACTGTAGCCCACCAGGCTCCTCTTCCATGGGATTTCCCAAGCAAGAATACTGCAGTGGATTGCCATTTCCTTCTCCAGGTCTTCCCAACCCAGAGATCAAACCCACGTCTCCTGCATTGCAGGCAGATTCTTTACCACTGAGGCACCTGGGAAGCCCTAAGTTTAAAATAATGATCCTATATTTCAGTTATCCCAAACATTGCTTGATAGATTATAAATTCATTGTATATTTTAAAGTGGGGAAAAACATGTAAATACTGAATCTTTCTTGCATTACCCCTGCTTATGTAATGGTATTTCTAAACTGGTTTACAGAACCTTTCTTTCACAAGCATTTTATAGTTGACTCAGGGTCTCTCTGCTTAAATGGATGTCCGACCTATTAGTATAGACAATCTCAGGACGGGCCCCACCTGGCAGGAAGGCTAAAGGAAAATTTTATGCAGGCAGAAAAAAAGAGTAAAAGTGTTCCTAAAAATCAGATCCTATTAAAAGGGATGTTAGCAAGCTGTCTAGCATCTTTTGTTGAGTTGAAATCCTTTGATGTGGAATTTGTTTGAATAACTGGGTTATTTCCTGGCGTCTGAAATATCTCATGAACCAAAGCATTTTGTAAGTTTTGAATTTTACTTGTCTCTTAATCCATATTGAAAGAAATGGAATTTTTACAGAAAGATTCTTGTTACTGCCTCTTCTGTTGTTCATAGGTCATTTTAAAATGCCGGAAAGCGGAAGTTTCATTGAGTTGCCTACAGGAGACGCTGAGAAAATGACCTACACAGAGCAGGCCAGCAAAAGGCATCACTGCATGAGGCTGACATGGTAAATGGTTATTCTTTCTTTCAAGAAAAACTAGAGCTTCCATCCTTCTCAGGTTTCATTAAAAGTCAAAGCCTTCGGGACTTCCCTAGTGATCCAATGGTTAAGACTCCACACTCCCAATACAAAGGGTGAGGGTTTGATCTCTGGTTGGAGAACTGAGATCCCACATGCCACACAGCACAGCAAAAAAAAAAAAAAAAAAACTTTTAAAGTTAAAGCCTTCATCACAGGATTTGCTAGTAGTAATGAGGGATTGGGGGACCTGGTCACCTGAATGAAGGCCCCAGAAACCCACCCCTCCAGCTGCCACCCAGCAAAACATCCAAAGAGAGTGGTGGGTATGTCCAAGGGCCAAGAACTCCTCGTTGATCTCTAAGGTTTTGTTTCCCTCTGGCCCAGTCAGGAGTATCAGGCAGGTGATAGTAATAAGCCAGGCACATAGAGATTTGGAGTCTTCTCCAGTGGATCTGACAGTAAAGAATCTGCCTGTAATACAGGAGACTCGGGTTCAATACCTGGGTTGGAAAGATACCCTGGAGAAAGAAGTGGTAATCCACTGCAGTATTCCTGCCTGGAGAATTCCATGGACAGAGGAGCCTGACGGGCTACAGTCTATAGGTCACAAAGATTTGGACACAACTGAGCGACTGACACTTTGACTTTCCAGTGATCTGGAGGGCCTGCTCCACCTGTCTTGATCCCTAAAGAATTACAGGCAGCTGTACGGCCACACCAAGTTCACCGCCTTTCTGAGTCAGGTTTTGTCACCAGGAGACCAGGGAAGAAAGTCTGCCTTCCAGACTTCACCAGGACCTTCCACCTGCTTGAAGTGAAGTGAAAGTGAAAGTCGCTCAGTCATGTCCGACTCTTTGCGACCCCATGGTCTCCTGCACTGCGGGTGGATTCTGTACCAGCTGAACCACAAGGGAAGCCCAAGAACACTGGAGTGGGTAGCCTATCCCTTCTCCAGCAGATCTTCCCAACCCAGGAATCAAACCAAGGTCTTCTGCATTGCAGGCAGATGGATTCTTTACCAACTGAGCTATGATCCACCTGCTTACCCAGCTGGATTCTGCATCATTCTAAAACCTCATCACTGCAAGTAACCCTTGCAAACAAAATAATCAAATATTACCTGAAGTGTATGTGGCACTATAAAACACTGATGACTGTTACTCTGTGCTCACTAACTTGGTCCAACTTTTATAGCTATTTGATTAACCTTAATTGTGTCCCAGTCCTGGTGGCTGAGATGGTAAAGAAACTGCCTGCAATGCAGGAGACCCAGGTTTGATCCCTGGGTCAGGAAGATCCCCTGGAGAAGGCAATGGCTACCCACTGCAGTATTCTTGCCTGGAGAATTCCCTGACCAAAGGAGCCTGGTGGGCTACAGTCCATGGAGTTGCAAAGAGTCGGACACAACTGAGCGACTAACACTTAAATGTGAGATAATCGAATAATAATGCTTGTATTGCAACAGAAAGCAGTGAAGCAGTCCCTGAGGCTATTATCATAGGCTAGAGGCACCTTAGGCTCCCCTTAAGCAGAATAAAAAGTTATTCCTAGTGCCTTGCTGACTCAGTTTGCATTCTAAGCACTCAAGTAGGGAAGCATTAAATTTTCATCTTTGGGTTAGCAGTTGCTGTCCAGCAACAATTACTGAATAGCAAAGATTTCATTACCATTAGAGTGTAAGTCACAGATGTGTATTTACTAATTTCTTCTTTAAAGCATTTTAAAAAAAACCTCTTATGGCCCCTTTGGCTAGATGAGCTATGTGCTTTTTTTCATAACTATATTGCTCACTAAATATCCTACGGAATGGCTAGAACGTCTAGCTAAATTGATGCTATATATTTGAGTATATTTGTGTTTTAGAGTGAAGAATGTCTAAGACAACTCTTCTAGACAGTAAATCCCTGATTATCACAATATAAATAGAAAGTCAAAGAGAAATTATATTTTAAAATTTAAATACTCGCTTTAGAGTCACTTTCAAAAATATGTAGTGAGTATAGAAAACTGAAGCTGTGTTTTTTTTCCCTTTTCAAGTTTTATTCGTCTAAATGACTATCTAATTGAGAATACAATGCATGTCCTAACAGTAAATTCTGCTAGCTCTCTTTTGAATTACCTCACTGACAAATTAAAACGAACACCTTCAGCAGATATCATTCAGAAATGGATTACAGAAGAGAAACCTGAAGTCACTGATAAAAAGGTAAATTCAGATACAATTAAAAAAATTCACTGGGCAACATTCATTGAGAAGTGCTTGCTGTGCTCTATGAATTATGCTATATCTTGTGTACTGGAAAAAGTAGAAGAAATGCTTAGAGGGTTTCACAGTATAAACAGTCTACTATGCACATATGGAATGGAAGAATGAAAACCAGCATATCAGCAAGTATCTAATAGCAGAGAAAACATCCACTGTGCTGAATATTGCAGTCACTCTCACAGGCATTTGCTAAAGGTTCCTCATGTGTTCACTCCATAAATATTCCTTAAGTATTTACTGTGTACCAACCCCTATGCTCAGTGTTGGGTACAGAGTGATGAAAAGCATAGACAGAATACTTGCCCCCAAGAAGCTTATAGTTCAGGGGTCATTGTGAGCATGAACTGGCAGAGAAGCAGATAAAGTGGTATAAATGAAAGAGATAAACAATGGTTTTAGAGCCAAGAAGAAGACACTCATGGGAGCAAACCTTGGTGCTTTCAGTGCATAACCCCTTGGGAGGATGTTGATCTTAGAAACAGAGTAATTTGAGATGTTTGAGATTAAATAGTACAAATGAATAGTAGCAATGCATTCTAGAGAGAAGGCATGTTATCTGTTATCCCAATAAACTTTCCCCTAGTCGATCCTGGATTATGGCGCCATCAGTTCAGTTCAGTTGCTCTGTTGTGTCTGACTCTTTGTGACCCCTTGAACTGCAGCATGCCAGGCTTCCCTGTCCATCACCAACCCATGGAGCTTACTCAAACTCATGTCCATTGAGTCGGTGATGCCATCCAACATTTTATCCTCTGTCGTCCCCTTCTCCTCCTGCCTTCAATCTTTCCCAGCATCAGGTCTTTTCCAATGAGTCAGTTCTTTGTATCAGGTGGCCAAAGTATTGGAGCTTCAGCTTCAGCATTAGTCTTTCCAATGAATATTCAGGACTGATTTCCTTTAGAATTGACTGGTTTGATCTCCTTGCAGCCCAAGGGACTCTCAAGAGTCTTCTCCAACACCACAGTTCAAAAGCATCAAGCATCAATTCTTTGGCGTTCAGCTTTCTTTATGGTCCAACTCTCACAGCCAGTATGAAAAGGCAAAAAGATATGAAATATTTTAGGTGCCATACCAGGTACCTAAAAATACAGCAAAACATGTTTATCTGGTTTCATCAAGCTTCCTACCTCCATATCTCTATATATCCCCAGGAAACCAACTAAGCAGTTTCAAGGGCTGGTGCTCTTTGTAATAGTTTTCATTTTCTCTAAAAGTTCAGTTTTAATTGCATATGCCTTTTCATTACTTTCCTCCCTTGTTCTTAGTTCCTTTTTTTCTCAATACTATCGCATTTTGAAAGTAACATTTATCTTTCTAATTATAAAAGTAATATATGCTAAGTGCAGAAAATTTGAAAAACACAGAAATACACAAAGAAAAGCATTCTCTACTATACCAAGACATCTATTTCCAAGGGTGAAAAGACAATCATACTTTACTTACGGCTTTATCAGCTGCTTTTTCTACTTTGCAATATATTATGAAAAATCTCCCAAGTCAATTTGTATTTTTTTCTATATAACATTCTCACATAGAAATGTATTATACAATCTTGTAAATAGTTTTCTATTGTTGATCACTTTTCCACTACTCTAAAAATGCTGCAAAGAACATCTTTGTTTATACATTTTCCATACATCTCTGATTTTTTTCCCCTTAGAAGAAATGTCTAGATCTGGAACTGTTGGGTCAAAAATATGTTCACTCACTAAGACTTTTGGAATTGATTCATAAATTCCCAGAAATTTTTGTGTCCGTTTACAACCTTTCTAGCAATGTTCAAGAATGAACTTTTGCTCATGTGAAATCTAGATGTTAGTATTCATTTCAGTCTTTGTCTATCTGATGGATGTAAAGTAGAGTTCAGTTCAGTTGAGTTGACTACTTTAAAATGTTATGTTCTTTAACTACCACCCCTGTACAGGACAGGGGGATAGGTGTTGTGACGAGAAAAACCTGGGTGTCTATTCTGGTCTGCCACTTATGAAGCAGTGTGTCCTGAATGAAATGTTTTACCTTCTCCAGATCCTACTTTCTCATGGGAGTAATAATGATACCTACTAAGACCCACTACATATGGTTGGTATAGAATTTACATGAATACTCAACTCTGTCTGGCAATCAGTAAATACTCGATAAATGTTACTGAATAAAGTATCAAGAGAAAGAGAAAGAGGAGGATGTTGACTGGCATTTCCTTTAAAAATTTTCAAATTATGATCTTGGCCCATTTTTCTATTTAAGTATATTTCTGTTTACTGTCAGTGATCATGTTATTAGTATATATTCCTTTTGACTATTTCAAGTTATTTCTATTTAAATATAATCAACCTTCCATCTGCTATATCCGTTACTGATACATTTTTCCAGTTTGTCATTTGCCTTTCCACTTTGTTGATAGTTTTTTTACAAGAAGAAAAGTTTTACATAATTGCTTAATCTTTCCATATTTGCCTTTATATTTTAATTTCTTTGAAAGACATGCCAACGTTATAAAATCAGCTAATTGTATGAGTTTATGGGCCTTCTGTAATACAGAGAGTTTTTTATTTTAGACTTTGATACTTAATATCTTTATGGCCTCCTTGGTGGCTCAGCAGCGAAGAATCCAACTGCCAATCCAGGAGACTTGGGTTTGATCCCTGAGTCAGGAAGATCCCCTGGAGAAGGGAATGGCAACCCACTCCAGTATTCTTGCCTGGAGAATTCCATGGACAGAGGAGCCTGGCAGGCTACAGTCATTGGGGTCGCAAAGAGTCAGGCACAACTTAATGACTAACCAACAACAACTTATATCTTTATAACACTGCACATGTGCTCATTGCAGGGGGCCCCTGTGTTGGAGAAGCAGGAAGAAGATGAGTCTCTCGTTCCGATGTTTCTCACAGAACTGATTTTGACAGTCCAGTCACTGCTCTTTGAGCCTTCTTTGGAAGATTTTCTGGTATGTGTCTCCTCCCTTAACATCTGTGTATAAATAATGTCTTAGAAAATGAAGCAGTTGTTCTACTGTTAAATGATTAGCAGGTTCACTACTGTCACTTCTCCAAAGGGATCGTAAGAAAAAGAGCATTGGTTCTGTGCACAGCGTGGCTTCTACATAAAAGGTATCTGAAAGTTTAGCACGTTTTCTTTCATTTGAGACAGATTAGGGGCTTGATGGGGTATACTATCAGAAGAATATAGTCTGTATATGAATTTAGAGGACTTCCCTGGTGGCTCAGATGTTAAAGCATCTGCCTACAATACGGAAGACCTGGGTTAGACCCCTGGGTCGGGCAGATCCACTTCCAGTTTCTCTCAAGTTGTTGTGAAAATTCATCTCTAAGTAGCTATCGGACTGAAGTCCCTGGTTTCCTGAGGGAAGTCAGCTGAGATCCATCCAGTTACATATGTCTGTCTGCTTCTTCAAGACCAGCTGGAGAATGTCCTTTGAGAAGGGTCCAATCTCTCTTTTAAGAACTTTCACTTGATTCAATCAGGTCTACCATGGATCATCACATTCTTTCTTTTTAAAATATGTCTATTTATTTGTGTATGGATTTTTGATTGCGCTGGGTCTTCGTTACTGCATGCAGGCTTTCTCTAGTTGTGGTGGGCAGAGGCTACACTCTAATTGTGGTATGTTTGCTTCCCGTTACCGTGGCTTCTCTTGTTGCAGAGCACAGGCTTTAGGGCTTCCGGGCTTCAATAGTTGCAGCACGCAGGTTCCATGGTTGCAGCACATGGGCGTAGTTGCCTCATAACATGTAGAATCTTCTCAGACCAGGAATCCAACCAGTATCCCCTGCATTGGCAGGCAGATTCTTAACCACTGGACGATGAGGGAAGTCCCATCACATTCTTGATTAACTCACAGGCAATTATGTCTGCAAAGTCCCTTTGTCTTTCCCTATGATGTAACCTCATCATGACTATGGCATCCATCATGTTCACAGATACTGCCCATACCCAAGAGAAGGAGATTATACAGGGCATGTAAACCAGGCAGGGTGGATTCTGGAAGACATTTTAGAGTTCTGCTTTCCTCCTTCAGGTACAAGCACAGATTAATAGACCAATCAGAGACTATATTTTCTGTCTTTAGCTGGTGTACTGTGGTGCAAAAGCACTAGTAATCAGGATCTCTAGATTCTAGTCTTGGCTTTTCAATTAGTAGGCTCTTTGACCTTAGGGAAACCACTTACCTTTCTGAGGCTCAGTACATGCATCTGTAAAATAAGGAGGCAGGTGAGTTTTAAGGTTGCTTCCTCTTCCAACAATTTTTGATTCTGTAATTTATGAGATCATCAGGCTTGTTTAGGATATTTACAAGGATGAGAAGCCTGCTGAGGTCCCTATAGTTGGACTCTCTCTCAGGAGTTCCCAATAAGAGAGGCACTGCATTTTCATGCCCTTTCCAGGCCAGAATATTCATAGTCTTAACATGGAAGACAGAGTACAGGAGATAACACAAGAAAGCTCTCTCCAACTAGCAGCTGTCTATTCTCCTTAAGTGCCAAGGGATAGGCCTTGAAAACCTCAACACTTAATCTTTCCTGTTGAAGGACCCTACTCCCAACATGAGTGTTAGTCAGTCATTCGTATCCAGCTCTTTGCAACCCCATGGACTGGAGCCTGCCAGGCTCCTCTGTCCATAGAATTCTCCAGGCAAGAATACTGGAGTGGATAGCCTTTTTTGGATCTTCCCAACCCAGGGACTGAACCTGGGTCTCCTGCATTACAGATGGATTCTTTACCACCTGAGCCACCAGGGAAGCCCAACAGGAGTATTTTTAATTCCTAGATAAGTTGTAGGCTAAGCATGTTCATATGTTCACACCACACATAAGATTTTGCTTCATGTAGCCCCAAATTAGCCAATGGCAGTATAAACAGGACTATCAATCATGAATTTTTTATTTTTTTCTCACTCTTACTTTGGTCATTAGTCTTAGCATTTCAAACATGCATACACACATAGAGCTTCATCTAAAGGAAAAATCATATACTTAAGTCTTGACATCTGACATTGTTCTTGCTTGGATTAACTATGGTCTCCTACTACTTGATCCAAATACTTGATCCAAAAGATTATGCTGTGAAAGTGCTGCACTCAACCTGCCATGAGATGTTACATATGCATTTTAAAATGGGATTTATACACCAGTTTTATCCTGCTCTCTCTTTTTTTTTATAAGCTTTGTAACATTATATTATAAACTTTTCCCATGTCATTCATTAATCAATCTTTGGAGACACCATTTTGAAAAGGTACCTAATTTTCATTTGTATAAATATACTATAACTTAACCATTCTATTTTTGAACACTAAAGTATTTCTCTAATTAGTTTTTACTATAAGTATTGCTTCAGTGAGTGCCGTTCCACATGAATTATTGTTTACATACCTAATTGTTTTCTAAAGATAGATATCTAGAATGGAAATTACTGCTCAAAGAATATGAACTTTTATTGCTTGCTTGCTAGTCTGCCATGTCTGACTCTGCAACCCCATGGACCATAGCCTGCCAGGTTCCTCTGTCCATGGAATTCTCCAGGCAAGAATACTGGAGTGAGTTGCCATGCCCTTCTCCAAGGGATCTTCCTGACCTAGGGATCAAACTTGTGTCTCTTATGTCTCCTGCATTGGCAGACAGGTTCTTTCCCACTAACACCACCTGGCAAGCCCTGCTTCTGCTGCTGATGCTAAGTCGCTTCAGTCATGTCTGACTCTGTGCAACCCCATAGACGGCAGCCCACCAGGCTCCCCCATCCCTGGGATTCTCCAGGCAAGAACACTGGAGTGGGTTGGCAAACCCTAGCCACCCTTTAAACATTCCCTGATATTCTTAGGCCTGTCTTGGCCTTCTTTCCCTTATGACTTTTCTGGGTTTTGTTCATATTTCAAATGAATATAATATATTCATCTTAATGTGTTGGAATTTTTTGCTTATCAGTTTCTCTCTCAATTAGAAAACATAGTTCCTAAATACAGGGGCTGTGTCTTCTGATTTGTCATATACTTAGAGTCAATGTAGTACTTGGTATGGTTGAATGAATTATTCTTATTTATTTTAGTATTTTAGAAAATTCATAAATTTTTATATATATATGCTTATATGTATTTACATTTTTGTTTGTGCTTTTCTCTCTAACAGGATGGTATTTCAGGTGCAATTAATCATTTCCAAAACACTGTGTTATCAGTTCCTAATCTCGTGCCTGATTCATATTTCGATGCTTTTACCAGCCCTTACATTAACAACAAAATGGAAGAAAAAACTTGTGGGTTTGGTCCAAGCTTATCAGCAGTATTTGATGATGATAAGAATTTTCACACAATTATCTTCCAAATAAAGGTATATTTTCTTTTACTAAAGCCATTTTTACAATACTTTAAATTTTTAATTAACTGAGCAACATATTTTCTTCCTGTCTCATCTTTAAATTGAATGCTACTTAATCTCTAGATGGTTAAGAGATTTTTTTAAAGTCCTAGTATATCAGAGCACTGATGATAGGAAAGAGACATAAAGGCACAAGCTATTCAAGATGGCATAACTTCTAGGGGAGAAAATAAGGTAGATACAGGGTGCTCGGGGCTGGTGCACTGGGATGACCCAGAGGGATGGGATGGGGAGGGAGGAGGGAGGGGAGTTCAGGATAGGGAACACATGTAAACCCGTGGTGGATTCATGTCAATGTATGGCAAAACCAATACAATATTGTAAAGTAATTAGCCTCCAAAAAATTAATTAATTTTTTTTAAAAAAAGGAAGAAGAGGCATTATTTGAATATTGAGTGGTGCAGAAGAAATAAAGCAACTGATGAAAAGTTAAGGTCCTGCTAAACAAAAAAGAACCAAAAAATCAGAATATACCTGACTCCCCACAACCAGATGATAAAATAAAGTAATCTGTACATTGCTACACTTACAATGTAAAATGCCTTTGAATTATAAATCTTATAAATTACTCCAAATCCATGAACTGAATTAATTAAAATATATTAAATACATGAGAAGTTACCATAGGGAAAAATCATAAAAATGAAGATTAAAAAAGCTAATGAATATTCCTTCTCTTCCCCCTCAAAGCCATGAAACAAAAGCTGTACTGTAAACTCAAGTATATAACATCAAACACATATTCAAGCCTGAATATGTGTGAAATAACATACCAAAAATTCAGAATTTAAAATATAAATGGTATTGTTTTAAGACAAAATTATCTCAGAAATGTAGACTAAATTTCATAGTGTCCAAAGGAGAATAAACTGAAACTAAAATTTAAAAGACAGGAAAACAACCAAGAGAATGAAAATAAGCTAGTGTTTCTGCATGTCTTCAGTTGCTCAGTTTTGTACAACTCTTTGCGACCCTATGGACTGTAGCCCACCAGGCTCCTCTGTCTATGGAATGTTCCAGGCAAGAATACTGGAGTGGGTTGCCATTTACTACTCCAGGGGATCTTCCTGACCCAAGGATAGAACCCACATCTCTTGTGTCTTCTTCATTGGCAGGCAGATTCTTTACCACTGTACAAGATATAAGAAAAAAAAATGGTTAGAAAGAAAATAATCAAAATGGAAAACAGGCAAAGAAGAAATAATATACATATAATTAAAGTCTCTGAAGAAGAAAAACAAAACAAGGGGTAGAACAAGCATATAACTATAGTCCAAGAAAAGAAACTGTGAATCTATATACAGAGTACCTTGGAAAATTGACCTAGACCAATTAACTCTGAGATACGTACTCTTGAAACTACTATCTTTCAAAGAAAAAAAAAAATTTCCTCCAGTTCTCAAAGCAAAATAATAACATAACATATGGAACCAGCATCAGGCTTCTCAAAATGACATATAAAGAAAGGTGATGATGGAACAGCACTTTTTAATGAAACTCAAGGGGAAAAAGTGTGATCAAGAATTTTTATCTAGATAAGCCAGTCCTTCAAGTAGCAAGGCCATAGAAAAAGTAGTTTTAGAAAGACAATGTGACCTAGAGAACTTGATGCTGATCTGGAGTTTTTGTGGAACGAAGATGAGTTTCATCCAACCAAGAGATATCTGGTAAAAAGACTGATCTTTCTATTTGTAGATCCACATGTAAGGAGCTTGGAAGTTGCCACTCCATCCTAACAAGTAAAAAGCTGAACACACTGATTGAACAGACTGTTAATGGGTCTGGAAGAGAGGTGAGGGCATAGGGAAAACCACAGCCCTCAAGATTAGAGAGACAGAGTAATATATCCTGGAAGTCATGGTTCTGAGAGCAGAGACTCATGGGCAGAAACCTCAGTAAGAACCAGTGCCAGGACGGGAAAACCAGAACTGTAATTGGTACTTTGCTGGAAGCTCAGTGTGAACAACTCAGAGTAAAACACTCCGGGGACCCAGTTATAGGAGACTCCCACAGTATTATGAAATTTACCTGCAGGAGCTCAACCAGGTTCTCACAGTAAATATTAGAAAAAGATCTCCTCATGCTTCCAGCAGGGAGAGGGGAAAAGGAATCATTTGAAATATATCAGAGCACTCTGTTCTTAACAAGGCCTGCCCTTAGAGGAAATTAGTTATCCAGAGTTTAATTTGCTAGTGTATTGTCAGGTCTTTACTGACCTGAGGGAAGGGAAATATACAACTCCAGCCTACTCTAGCCATCCTGTCTCACCTAAGGAGAGATGGGGGAAAAAAAGCAAGAGACATTTATGATACTTACAGTGCAGAGACACTGGCTCATTAAAAGACTGAGACCTAATCAAAGGATGAAGGTAAAATATATCCCCTTCCCTGACACATATCATCCTCTAACTAAGGACCTATTAACAGCCATTCCTTTTACCAAGTATATCATATCCAGTTATCAAAAAAAGTTACAAGGCATATTAAAAAGGGAAAATATTAGAAGACAGAGCAAGTATCAGACCCAGACATGGCAGGGGTATTGGACATATCAGACCGAGAATTTAAAGCAACTATGATTAAATAATCATACAACTATGATTAATAGTCATTGGAGAAGGAAATGGCAACCCATTCCAGTATTCTTGCCTGGAGAATCCCATGGACAGAGGAGCCTGGCAGGCCATGGTCCATGGGGTCACAAAGAGTCGGACACGACTAAAAAGACTGAGCACGAATGCATGATTAATAGAACAACTATGATTAATAGAATGGGAAAGACTAGAGATCTCTTAAAGAAAGTTAGAGATATCAAGGGAACATTTCATGCAAAGAAGGGCACAATAAAGGACAGACATGGAATGGACCTAACAGAAGCAGAAGATATTAAGAATAGGTGGCAACAATACACAGAAGAACTATACAAAAAAGATCTTCATGACCCAGATAACCACGATGGTATGATCACTCACCTAGAGCCAGACATGCTGGAATGGAAAGTGAAGTGGGCCTTAAGAAACATCACTACAAACAAAGCTAGTGGAGGCGACGGAATTCCAGTTGAGCTCTTTCAAATCCTAAAAGATGATGCTGTGAAAGTGCTGCACTCAATATGCCAGCAAATTTGGAAAACTCAGCAGTGGCCACAGGACTGGAAAAGGTCAGTTTTCATTCCAATCCTAAAGAAAGGCAATGCCAAAGTATGCTAAATGACTGCACAATTGCACTCATCTCACACGCTAGTAAAGTAATGCTCAAAATTCTCCAAGCCAGGCTTCAACAGTATGTGAACCATGAACTTCCAGATGTTCAAGCTAGATTTAGAAAAGACAGAGGAACCAGAGGTCAAATGGCCAACATCCGCTGGATCATCAAAAAAGCAAGAGAGCTCCAGAAAAAAAACATCTATTTCTGCTTTATTGACTATGCCAAAGCCTTTGACTGTGTGGATCACAATAAACTGTGAAAAACTCTGAAAGAGATGGGAATACGAGACCACCTGACCTGCCTTCTGAGAAATCTGTATGCAGGTTAGGAAGCAACAGTTAGAACTGGACATGGAACAACAGACTGGTTCCAAATCAGAAAAGGAGTACATCAAGGCTGTATACTGTCCCCCTGCTTATTTAACTTCTATGCAGAGTGAAGTGAAGTGAAGTCGCTCAGTCGTGTCCGACTCTTTGCAACCCCATGGACTGTAGCCTATCAGGCTCCTCTGTCCATGGGATTTTCCAGGCAAGAGTGCCGGAGTGGATTGCCATTTCCTTCTCCAGGGGATCTTCCCGACCCAGAATTGAACCTGGGTCTCCCACATTGCAGGCAGACCCTTTACCATCTGAGCCACCAGGCAGAGTACATCATGAGAAATACGGTCTGGATGAAGCACAAGCTGGAATCAAGATTTCCAGGGAAAATATCAATAACCTCAAATATGCAGATGACACCACCCTTATGGAAGAAAGCAAAGAAGAACTAAAGAACCTCTTGATGAAAGTGAAAGAGGAGAGTGAAAATATTGGCTTAAAACTCAATATAGAGAAAACTAAGATCATGGCATCTGGTCCCATCACCTCATGGCAAACAGATGGGGAGACAGTGGAAACAGTGAGAGACTTCATTTTGGGGGGCTCCAAAATCACTGCAGATGGTGACTGCAGCCATGAAATTAAAAGACACTTGCTCCTTGGAAGAAAAGCTATGACCAACCTAGACAGCATATTAAAAAGCAGAGACATTACTTTGCCAACAAAGGTCCATCCAGTCAAAGCTGTGGTTTTTCCAGCTAGAGGAGAAGGGGATGACAGAGGATGAGATAATTGGATGGCATCACTGACTGGATGGATGTGAGTTTGAGCAAGCTCCAGAAGTTGGTGATGGACAGGGAATCCTGACATGCTGCAGTCCATGGGGTCACAGAGGGTTGGACATGACTGAGTGAACTGAACTGAACTGATGATTAATATGCTGAGGGCTCTAACGGATAAGACACACAGCATGCAAGAACAAATGGGCAATGTAAGACAAAGAATTCAGAGAGACAAAATATGGAGTAGTGTTCAATATTGTAAAGGCAAATGTAACCACAGAAAACAAGACTTGTGGTCCCATGAGTCAGGGCTATAAATCTCTACGGACAAAATAGTACAGGGAACGCAAAAGACAAAGAGATGCAATGAGACATATATGGTACATAAACAGAATTACTGTGAACAGAAGTCTTTAACATGGAGCTTTCATTAGAAGACAGATCAAGTAGGAAAAATGTAAATTAGGATATAGAATTCTTAACTAACATAATCAGTGATAAATAATAAGGAAATAACCATTGAAACAGAAAAAAAACAAGGGATTTTTATCCAAATAAAAATTGGCTTATCTATATAAATATGAAAACCTTGCAGACATTTATCCAAATAAATTTGAAAACTTAGATTAAATGGATAGTATTTTTAGGGAAACATGGGTATCTAAATTAACAGCACTGGAAATAGAAAGCTTGCCAATATCCACAGAAACAGAGGAAGTTATTAAAGAAATACCTTGTAAAAAGCACCAGGCCCAAATGGGTTCACAGGGGAACTCACCAAAGATCATATATTCACAAAATACCATATATAAAGAGATTGACTCACCAAAGGCCATATACTCACAGTGTCACATAAATTGTTCCAGAATACTGAAAACGCCTGGTGGAAAAATCTCCATTTGTAATAGCAACAAAGCAGATAATATATTTAGGAATAAACCTAGTAAGAAATGCTAAAAAATCTATATAAGAATATCTTTTAAGTTTTCTTAAAGGCTTCTGGAAGACACAAACATGGATAAATATTCTTAGATGGAATGACTCAACATAATAAAGGCTTCTGTTCTCCCTAGGTTAATTTATAAATGTAATACAAATGCCAATAAAATAATAATAATAATAAACTTATTGTAAAGCATGTTAGGTTTATCAGATCAGATCAGATCAGTCGCTCAGTCATGTCCGACTCTTTGCACCCCATGATTCGCAGCATGCCAGGCCTCCCTGTGCATCACCAACTCCCAGAGTTCACTGAGACTCACGTCCATTGAGTCAGTGCCTATAAGGAATAATAGACATCCATGGAAGCTAGGAAAACCCTAAAAAAGAAAAGCTATTTGGGGTACTATTCTAGCCAAGTATTAAATATAAACTCTATAATTAAAAGATTGTCGTATTGGCACATGCATATTTATCAGGCCAGTGAAATGGAATAAAAAGCCCAGAAATACACCTAAGTAACATGAAAATTTATTAACTATGGAGTGATTTCCAGGATATACTGTTAGGTGGAAAAATCAAATTAGACAAGAATATCTATAGTGTGCTACTTTTTATGTCAGAAAATAGGGAGAAGGAAGAGATAAACCAGAAACTAAGGAAATTGGTTCCCTAGAGAAGACAGTGGGAATGGTGTAGACAGGATGGGTTTGGAGTAGAAAAGATGAGAAGAGTCACACATAGTTCTGAGCATACCTTTTAGTATAGTCCAGTATAGTTCTTTAAAAATCGATGTGCTTCCCTAGTGGTAAAGAATACATCTGCCAATGCAGGAGACGTGGGTTCGATCCCTGGCTCAGGAAGATCCCCTAGACAAGGAAACGGCACCCTACTCCAGTATTCTTGCCTGGAAAGTCCCATGGACAGAGGAGCCATGCAGGCTACAATCAATGAGGTCATGAAAGAGTGGGACCTAGCTTAGTGTCTAAACAACAACAGGAAAGCTATGAGAATGAGGAAACAAAATCTTAAAATAGATGCATTAAAAAACAAATGAACTATTCTATATTTCAAATGAATAACCACACTGTGAGGAAGGGGAAAACACTCAAACA
Source organism: Bos mutus (assembly GCF_027580195.1). Taxonomy (NCBI): domain Eukaryota; kingdom Metazoa; phylum Chordata; class Mammalia; order Artiodactyla; family Bovidae; genus Bos; species Bos mutus. The sequence continues at coordinate 56,425,218 of NC_091627.1, forward strand.
AGTAACTTTTAAATACAGTGTTTTCTCATTATCAGAGAAATGCAAATCAAAACCACAATGAGGTACCATTTCACGCCAGTCAGAATGGCTGCTATCCAAAAGTCTACAAGCAATAAATGCTGGGGAGGGTGTGGAGAAAAGGGAACCCTCTTACACTGTTGGTGGGAATGCAAACTAGTACAGCCACTATGGAGAACAGTGTGGAGATTCCTTAAAAACTGGAAATAGAACTGCCATGCTGCTGCTGCTGCTGTTGCTGCGCTGCTTCAGTCGTGTCTGGCTCCGCGCGACCCCATAGACGGCAGCCCAGCAGGCTTCCCCATCCCTGGGATTCTCCAGGCAAGAACACTGGAGTGGGTTTCCATTTCCTTCTCCAATGCATGAAAGTGAAAAGTGAAAGTGAAGTTGCTCAGTCGTGTCCTACTCTAGCGACCCCATGAACTGCAGCCTACCAGGCTCCTCCATCCATGGGATTTTCTAGGCAAAAATACTGGAGTGGGGTGCCATTACGACCCAGCAATCCCACTGCTGGGCATACACACTGAGGAAACCAGAATTGAAAGAGACGTGTATCCCAGTGTTCATCACTGCACTGTTTATAATAGCTAGGACATGGAAGCAACCTAGATGTCCATCAGCAGATGAATGGATAAGAAAGCTGTGGTACATATACACAATGGAATATTACTCAGCCATTAAAAAGAATACATTTGAATCAGTTCTAATGAAACTGGATGAAACTGGAACCTATTATACGGAGTGAAGTAAGCCAGAAAGAAAAACACCGATACAGTATACTAACGCATATATATGGAATTTAGAAAGAAGGTAACAATAATCCTGTATGCGAGACAGCAAAAGAGATACAGATGTATTGAACAGTCTTTTGGACTCTGTGGGAGAGGGCGAGGGTCGGAAGATATGGGAGAATGGCATTGAAACATGTAAAATATCATATGTGAAACAAATCGCCAGTCCAGGTTTGATGCAGGATACAGGATGCTCGGGGCTGGTGCACTGGGATGACCCAGAGGGATGGGATAGGGAGGGAAGTGGGAGCAGGGTTCAAGATGGGAAACACATGTATACTCATGGAGGATTCAAGTCAATATATGGCAAAACCAATACAATATTATAAAGTAAAATAAATAAATTAATTTTTAAAAAGTAAATTAATAAATTAAATCAAGGTCTTAAAAATAAATAAATACAGTGTTTTGCTTATATACCCTTAAGCTAAAGATCACTGTAATTATAACAAATGTTAGATTCCAGTTAGTTTGTTTTTCACAGTGGTATTAGTGCATTAGCAATTCTGAAATGACTTTCTGTATATTCTGTAGTTTAGCAAACAACTAAATATATTGTGGATAATGAAATGAGGTTATCATCCTCAGAAAGGGAAGTACAAATATGGAAGAGAAAAGGCCAGAATGGTGTTATATTGAAAACGGAATTATGAACTCATGATTTTTAATTAATCAGTAGAAAGAGAACTATATATAGGGTTTGGGTATGTATGTATATTTGTGGGGGGTGTGCGCATGTGCGTGTTTCTTGTTCTGCTCACTGAGATGGTCTGGAAGCAGTGACATCCTAAAAGTGATGAGCACATTGAGTGTCCACACTTTGGTTTCTATGTATCATTCCAAAGCAAAAGATCCTTATCTCTGAAGAAATTGCTTATTCCTAGAACAAGGGAGAAGGCAATGGCACCCCACCCCAGTACTCTTGCCTGGAAAATCCCATGGACGGAGGTGCCTGGTAGGCTGCAGTCCATGGGGTCGCTAAGAGTCAGACACGACTGAGTGACTTCACTTTCGCTTTTCACTTCCATGCATTGGAGAAGGAAATGGCAACCCACTCCAGTGTTCTTGCCTGGAGAATCCCAAGGACAGGGGAGCCTGGTGGGCTGCCATCTATGGAGTCGCACGGAGTCGGACACGACTGAAGCAACTTAGCAGCAGCAGCAGCAGAACAAGGGAAGTACAAGAATAGCCCAGAGCATACTGTTGAACCAAAATATGAGTGAAAGTGAAAGCGTTAATTGCTTAGTCATGTCTGACTCTTTGTGACACCATAGACTGTAGCCTGCCAGGCTCCTCTGTCAATGGAATTTTCCAAGCAAGAATACTGGAATGGGTTGCCATTTACTTTTCCAAGGGATCTTCCCGATCCAGGAATTGAACCAGGGTCTCCTTCACTGCAGGCAGATTCTTTACCATCTAGCCACCAGGAAAGCCCCTCCACCCCGACCCCTACACACGTAAATAAAATGTCTAAGAACTAATGGAGACATGCATAAAAGATTAAAAAGCCAACTTGAAGGGTCTCTCTAGAACAATCTGACCATTAAAATAAGTAATGGTTATAACAGTGTTTGAAAATGAGAATACATAAGCATATTTTATGAGTAAATGAATGAATCAATGGAGTGAGAATGGAAAGCTATTCCTTACAGTAAAATGCCAACTAATAAACGTAGAAGGAAAACCTAAAAAAAGACCACCACTTTATAGCACTTTATCACCACTTCTATAGCAACCATAGAAATAGGTGAGAATCTCCAATGATTACTGAAATGGATATGCAAAGGTATAGTGAGAAAAAGGACTTTTATCTCAAAACATTTCTGCATAAGATATTTATTGATTTAAAGAGAGAAAATAGTACATTTACAGTGACAGACTTCACAGATACCACTTTAGTACATTAACATCGCTAGTAATGGGACATATCAATATTATGTGCCTTTAAACATGATACATGGAGAACATACATCATTTCTGTCATATTATTGCCAAAGTATAACTGAATGTAAGCATTAAGAAATGTTACACACACACACACGATACTCTTCAAAAAGGTAAAGATCATGAAAGACAAAAATTGAGAAATTGGTCCAGATTAAAGGACACCAAAGATACATGACAAGATACAATACCTGATACTGGATAGGATAGTGGGCCGGGGTGGGGGAAGTTTTTTATTTTGCTATGAAAGACATTATTGGGAGAGATGGCAAAATTTGTATGCTGCTGCTGCTGCTAAGTCGCTTCAGTCGTGTCCAACTCTGTGTGACCCCGTAGACAGCAGCCCACCGGGCTCCCGTCCCTGGGATTCTCTAGGCAAGAACACTGGAGTGGGTTGCCATTTCCTTCTCCAAAGCATGCAAGTGAAAAGTGAAACTGAAGTCGCTCAGTCATGTTTGACTCTTCGCGACCCCGTGGACTGTAGCCTACCAGGCTCCTCCGTCCGTGGGATTTCCCAGGCAAGAGTACTGGAGTAGGTTGCCATTGCCTTCTCCCAAAATTTGTATAAAGGTCTGTAATTAGATAATAGTATTAATATCAATGCTAATTTCCTGATTTAAGTCATTATATTAATATTATGGCAGTTTAAGAAAATATTTTTGTGTTTATTAAATAAACCCTGAAATATTTAGTGTTAGAAATATCTCGTGTCTGAAGCTTTCTTCCAAATGGTTCAGAGTAAAATAATGTATAGAGAGAAAGTCATAAAGCAAATGTGATATATTATTAAAATTTAAGGAATTCAGTGACTGTATATGGAATTCTTTGAACTATTCCATCAACTATGCTGTGAGGTTTTAAAAATCATATTTGAACATGTTGGTGGAGCTTTCCATTTTGGGGTCACCCATTGTGTTTCTGTCTAACACTTGCATGATCATGTACCAGAGACACTATTAAATCTGCTCAAAGGAGATATACTTTCACATGATATCTTCCCTTCAATTTTTAATGTAAAAAAATAAACAGCAGAAACATTCTGGAAGGTTATATACGAAGCTTATTGAAAGGAAATAAATGAACAAATATCTAAATATAGCCATCTAGGGTATGTACTATTGTTTGTAATTAAAATTTCTACCACTACCCACTAAGTATGTAAAGCAAGCGTCTGAGCCACCTACCCTAGCATTGGTGTGTTGGGAATGAGCAATTCCATTGATCATCTCTAGTTTTCCTTGGGGCAAATTGCAGTCATTTGCAAGAAGTCTTAGTAGGAAATATTAAGAGAAGGCAGTGGAGTGTAGCCAGGGACTAATAGGCTAAGATCAACAAGAAACAAGTCCTGACTGCCATTCGAAGGCATTATGATGCCATTGAACTATGATAATGTGTACTGACATGGTATTATAGGAAACGTCTTGTAGGAAAGTGGAGGTTTGCGCCAAGTTTAAGCAAAGTGACGGAAAGTATTTATTAGGGCAAATTCTGAAGACAGTTTGAAATAGGAGACCTGCCAGCATAGAGAATTTAATAATGAGATTAGGCAAGTAATTTTGCATATATGCTAAATGGTTTTGCCTTCACTCAAAAACACTTAAACCAAGATATAAACTTTGCAATTTGGAAAATAAGTAGACATTGTCTCTTGCCATATACCTACTAGTGATGTATAAGTTCACCATGAAGCTAAAAAATTACAAGTTTACTTCTTTTTAATCATAAGAAACAATTCTTTGAAAGTCACATTTAAAGATGTATTTTTTTTTTAAGTTTCATAAGAGAATTTATTAACTGCCCTTTGTCATCAAGGATGGTACCTTTTCTCTCACTTATATATCCCCAGGTCACAGCATAGTGTGCATCTTCATTTTTTAGTTGTATAGAATTAAATTCTGCTCAGGAAAAATATAGTTTTGTTTGTTTTTATTTTATATAATGTTTAGGAAGCCATACAGGCAGCATTTGAATCTGCCCAATTCTATGCAGCTACATTTGAAAAGTTTCAAATATTCTTCAAGGAAAATGAAAGTCTTGATTTACAAGATCTTAAACTTCAAGAACCTGGTAAGTTTTCATTTGTCCTTGCTAATTATATCTAAGAGTCATATCAAGCTTTATCATGGTCTGCTGCTGCTGCTGCTGCTGCTAAGTCGCTTCAGTCGTGTCCGACTGTGTCTGACCCCATAGATGGCAGCCCAGCAGGCTCCCCCGTCCCTGGTATTCTCCAGGCAAGAACACTGGAGTGGGTTGCCATTTCCTTCTCCAATGCATGAAAGTGGAAAGTGAAAGTGAAGTTGCTCAGTTGTGTCCTACTCTTCGCGACCCCATGGACTGCAGCCTACCAGGTTCCTTTGTCCATGGGATTTTTATCATGGTCTAGGTTTCTGTTTTGTGGTGTGTGGTGACAGAGATGGTAGCCCAAAAGAGTTGGCCTGACAAAACACAAGAGTTTATTCATTTCTAGATTATTTTCTGTAGAACCACATTTTTCTTTAGTTTTACTGTTATGTTTTATTTCAGAATATTATGGGAAGGAATTCTTCCCCAAGAGCTTATCTTTTAGTATGAAGCTGTGCCAGTGCCAAGGTCATATAGCCTCTATATGGAAAGGAGTTGAAAGGAATGTTTTCCCCTCAGATTCCTTAAAAAATGTTTACATAGGTAACATGTATCTCAGGAATTCATTCTGTCTCAGGAATTCAAGTAATTCTATTTGTACAGCCTTATTGCAACCAGGTAGGTATGGATCGACACCTTAGTCATGAGATTAGAACCATGGAGAAGTTATTTTATTAAACTTATTTTATTGAACCAAAGATAATAAAATACAATGCCCAAGTGAAATTTCAGGCAAGAAAGTTTCCAAATGATTATGAAAATTAAGTATATAGCATTCATTATTACCATTTAAAAATGTGAAGCATATCATTCATATTCTCTTTTTTGTTTGTTTCATTAATTGATTTCATTCTTTTTTTTTCTCATGCACGAAAATGTTTACTCTGATACTTTGCCTAATGAATGAGCACTATTTTTTTTTTCTGTAAATTCTTGTGTTTTTCTTTCAATTCATTATTTTTATTACACTGAAGTATTTTAAAGTAAATTATACATGCCAGTCCCTAAATGAAATACTTCAATATGCATCTTCAAAAAGCATGTCCCTACAGAACCAAAATATTTTCACACCTGAAAAAAAATCTCTAAAATCAACATTTAGACCATATTCAGAATCTGCCAAATAAAGCAGTTTGCAGCTGGTTTGGCCCAGAATCTAATCCAAGAATAGACACTGTATTTACTTTTTATGTCTCTTAAGTTTTCAAAAGTTGAAACAGACCTTTTTTTCCAAAGCACTAACTTGCTCAAGAAACAAAAGTTGGGTTCTACTTAAGAAATTTAAAAAAAAATGAGACAAGTTCATTTCTACCGTTCTTCACCAATACTGTCACACTGAGACTTAGTGTGTGTTGAACTGAAGGAAACTGATCAGTACTATGGTGGCACCATGGTAACAGTAAGCTGTGGAGCCTGGCATTTCAGCATGAAATAGACTAATCCAAATAACCAGTTCTAACCATCTAGATTGTCTACTCACAGCCTTGAGCCAAGACCTCTGAGTCTCCTGTTATCATGTTCCTCATGTTGGATAACTTTACTCCTTCACCAGTTACCTAACTGGATAAGGCCACCAAGCTCCCAGATTGCCCTTCATCTAGTCCTGCCTTGGCTTGTCAATCCTGTCTCAATCTCCAAACCAGGGTATCATAAGTATTAGCCATTTGTTTTCTGGGAATCTGGAGTAGATTGGCCTGGACTCCTAAAAGTTGTTTTCTTCCTCTTTTAGGAACTTTCTGGTACTTTCTAAACCTCTGAACCCAGTTATTTCCCATTAGAATGTAGCTTTGCCCCTTGGATACCATGCCTTGCCTGTTATACCATATTCCCTCAAATTACTATAACACTGCCTATGACATATTGTGCTCAGATGCTCAGTCATGTCCAACTCTTTGTGATTCAATGGACTGTAGCCCTCCAAGTTCTGTCCATGAGATTTCCCAGGCAAGAATTCTAGAGCAGATTGCCATTTCCTCTTCCAGAGGGATCTTCCCCACCCAGGGACTGAACCCGCATCTATTATGTCTCCTGCATCAGCAGGGGAATTCTTTACCACAAGTGCCACCTGGGAAGCCCTAAGATATATTATAGTTTATTATACTTAATAATGGAGAAGGCAATGGCACCCAACTCCAGTACTCTTGCCTGGAAAATCCCATGGATGGACAAGCCTGGTAGGCTGCAGTCCATGGGGTCGCTAAGAGTCGGACACGACTGAGCGACTTCACTTTCACTTTTCACTTTCATGCACTGGAGAAGGAAATGGCAACCCACTCCAGTGTTCTTGCCTGGAGAATCCCAGGGATGGGGGAGCCTGGTGGGCTGCCGTCTATGGGGTCACACAGAGTCGGACACGACTGAAGTGACTTAGCATAGCATACTTAATAAACGTCTGTTTAACCAAACTTTTAGCCAGACTACCCTTTGTTTAGCCCCAGAAGATGATCAGAAGACAGACTCTGGCTTTCTGAAATAATCAGCCATATCTCACCACTAAATTTCTATAAAAGTCAGTGTCTACTAATATTTTCCATACTTGCTAAGCACTTATGATAGGTACTGTGCTGTCTCATCTAATCTATTTTATCTAATCCTCATAATTCTATATAGGCAAGTATTCTCATTTTACAAATAGGTAAGTGGAAATATAGAGATAAGGCAACGTCAAGACTACACAGTGAGTGAGTGGTTTAGAAATTGTTTCCCCTGACTTGAGAGTTTGTTATACAAACCATCCCTCCACCATCTCAAGACAGAACTCTTCTGTTGGCTTTACTCTTTTATTTCCCTTTGAACATGGATAAAAGTCATTTAACTTTGAGTGATCTAAATTTATTTATGTATAAAATGAAAGTATTGGACTAAATTTGTGTCCCCCAAATTGGAATTCCTTGAACCACCATTCTGAAGGATATTACATGATACTATGAAAAAGACTCTGTGTTCAAATAAATTTGGAAAATACTAGACCAAGCAACATTATACAACTTTCCTCACCAGGGGTTTTCTCAGATCATTTGATATCCTAATTTTTTCATTTCTCAAAAATAAACACATCAAAACCTTCTAAAATGAGTAGGACAGATAATTGTCATCCCTTTTTTTGTATCTTGAGGAAGGTGAAGCTCAGAAAGATTAAGTAACTTAGCCAAAGCAACAGGTGGGTTAAAGACTTGGGGCTAAGTCCTCTAAGACTTTGTCTGATGTGTTCTTTATACTGTGTCAAACTGCCCCTTGTGTCCAGAACAGAAGGCGATGGAAACAAAAGCAGGGATCAACATCTTTTTCTCTTAGAGATGGTGGAAGACGGTTAAAGAAGATCAGGAAACAGTAGGGAAAACAGTCTGACTCAAGTGGAGGGACCAACTGGAAATAAAGTTAGCTGAATTTTTAAAGACAAGGAGTTGTTTTGTATTATATGTGTATTAGTAAGAGTTGTTTTTGACCAATAGTATGATTTCAAGATAATCAGACTTCCACTGGTGATTTCCCAATCCAAATAGATTGCTGCTGCTGCTGCTGCTAGGTCGCTGCAGTGGTGTCCGACTCTGTGCGACCCCCTAGACGGCAGAGAAATTGGAGATAGGAAGATTATCAAAATGCAACTGCAGCATTGGCAGACAAAGTTGACAATGACGTTAACTTTGATGTGGGGAGCGGGGTTGGCAGAGGTGTTGGGAAGAGGAATGGAAATAATTTTAGCTATGCCTGATCTCTTGAGTTTCAAACCTTCTCTGTTGTTAATATCCTTATATACTTGGTAAAGAATCTGCCTGCAATGCAGGAGACACAGGTGACGCAGGTTTAATCCCTGGGTCGGGAAGATCCCCTGGCAGAGGAAATGGCAACCCACTCCAGTATTTTTGCCTAGAAAATCCCATGGATAGAGGAGCCTGGTAGGTTATAGTCCATGGGGTCACAAAGAATCAAATACAACTAAGGATGCATATTCATACTTATTTTGAGGTATGATGTGGAAGAACCGTTAGATTAAGCCAACTTCAAACCAGTCTGATTCTAGAATCTACTCCATTATAGACTAGATTCTCTAATGCAATTACAAGTTATTTTCATGAGCTATTCTTAGCAACAGCCAGAAAATATATTTACATTATGAAATGTTAGTTTCTTCATTACAAGAATAAAATATGAAGCACCATGAATTAACATTTTAAAACTATACAAGGTTCTCTACCTATGGATAGTTCATTTTAAATACATATGGAAGTGTATTAATGCAATGATTTTTGATATATCTGTGTAATGGTCCTTTAAAATCTAATATATATTTTTTGCTGTGTATGAATTATTCTATGTAGGTGTTAAGTTCTTTAGTGAACAACTGGAAAAATATCACAGACAGCACAAGGATGCAGTGGCTCTGAGACCCACCAGGAATGTAGGACTGCTGCTCATTGACACTAAGCAACTGAAAGAAAAACTAATTCCATCACCTTTGCGATGCTTGGAGGTAACTGTGAACTAGGAAAAAATGTTAATTATGGTCTCTTAAACTATTTTACGATTTTTCTCCTGCAAATAGCATATCTTTATTTTCTAGTATTGCAGCTATTTAAAATTAACTTAAGTCTATTCAGCATCTTTAATTTGTAGGGAAAGTTCCATGTTTTTCTTTCTGTCTCAAGCATAGTCAATTTCAGGTGAGGGGAAAAAAAAGTCCTTAAACTAGGCTTCTACATCCACTCCTTTTTCCTTTGTTGGAGCATTTCAAGATTTCCTCCAGAGGAGACATTGCTGTAACAGCTCAGGGTCCTAGTAGGAATGCTGGTTGATTCTAGGATACTGAGGTATCCTAGATACTGAGGTTTCCTGATCTGAAACTGTCCCTAAAGATCTGATTGTATTTTAGTGAGTGGTAGAGCTGAGGAGATTTGATTGCTTCTACAATAACTTTCAGGTCGTCCTTTAGTCATGAAGTGAAGTGAAGTGAAGTCGCTCAGTTGTGTCCGACTCTTTGCGACCCCATGGACTATATCCTATCAGGCTTCTCCATCCATGGGATTTTCCAGGCAAGAATACTGGAGTGGGTTGCCATTTCCTTCTCCAGGGGATCTTCCCTACCCAGGGATTGAACCCAGGTCTCCCGCATTGTGGGCAGACGCTTTATCCTCTAAGCCACCAGGGAAGTCATATATATCATATATAAAGTCATATCCTTTAGTCATATATACAATCAAATACCACCACAAAGGGACTGCCCTGGTGGTTCAGTAGTTAAGACTTCACGTTCCAGTGCAAGGGGCCCAGGTTCATTCCCTGGTCAGGGAGCTAAGATCGCAAATGCCTCACAGCCAAAAAACCCCCAAAAACGTAAAACAGAAACAATATTGTAACAGATTCAATAAAGACTCTAAAAAATACCTCTAGAGACACAATGGTATAGAACAGATTGGCAAACTCTATCCCACAGGGTCTTTCCAGCCTGCCACCTGTTTTGTACCATGACAGTTCGCTTATGTATTGCCTATGGTTGCTCTACGAGGGCAGAGCTGAGTGGTTGTGACAGAGACCGTATATCCTGCAAATCTAAAGTATTTACTATTTAGCCCTTACAGAAAACCTCTGCTGACCCCTGGTGCAGATGAAAGAAGACGGTGCTCTGTCTAAAAGGCTACAGGCCTGAGTGCTAATATCTTTTCTGTCACTAATTAGCTGTATAGTACTGGACTCCTTTCTAGAGCTTTGCTGCTTCATCTGTTGAAAAAGAAAACAATAGAGAATTGAAGCAAAGTCAATTTCAGCAAACATTTCTGAGCACTATGAGTACTACTGTATACTAAGCCAAAAACAAAAAACGAACAAACAAACAAAAAAAAAACCACCCTCAAACTGGCTTCAGCAATCAGAAAATGTATGGATCTAAACAGTCCAGAGGGTGGATGGGCATCAGGAAGGTGTGATCTAGTGACTCAGTGGTTACTAAAGACCTGATTTTTTCCATTCACTGTGTGCCAGCTTCCTTCTGATGTGCCAGCTTCATCCTAAAGCTCATGCACCCTCACTTTTCTGAAATGGTAGTCAAAGGCTCCATAGGATAATTATTTCCTTATTCATGTCCAGAGAGAGAGAGAGAGAGATCTCTCAGCCTTAAACAAAAGTCTTGGGTTTCTACTTAATTGGACCAGCTAATGTCAGAGGTTCACTCTAATCCAATCACACTAGCCAAAGAAAGCCATGCTCATTTTACCTTAAGACCAATCAGACTCAATCTTTGTTTGTGAAGGAGAGATCACCTTCCTCCAAATCATTACTACCACCCAACACGAAAGATACTGGGGATGGTACCACAATGTTCACTATGCAGGACAAAGTAACAGAAAGGGTACTTATAAAATATCAGACCATTTAGGCAGATTTTTAAAAAAATTATTTATTGATTTGGCTGCATCTGGTCTTAGTTGCAACATATGGGATCTTGGTTGAGTCATGTGGGATCTTGCCTGTGGCACACAAACTCTCTAGTTGTGGCATATGAGCTCTCTCATTTGTAGTGCACAGACTCCAGAGCGCACAGGCTTCAGTAGTTATGGCGCTCGAGCTTAGTGGGATCTTAGTTCCCCAGCCAGGGATCAAATCCATTTTCCCAGCATTACAAGACAGATTTTTAACCACTGGACCACTAAAGAAGTCCCTAGGTAAACTTTTTAATAACTTGTACAATCTAATTTATTCTGGAAATAATCTTCAACACTAATCCTATTGTTTCAGTGTGGGGGAAAAAAATCCTTTTCATATACTGTGCTTTCGTTACCTGCTGATTTAACAGACATTTAGTTAGACTTTATCTAAAATGTATAATAAAGTAGAAATACTCAAGTAGTTACAATTCACAGTTCCTTCTTTTTTCCTAGGTGCTGAATTATATGCTTCCTCGTCTAAGCAAGAAAAAAGTGGATGCCATCATCTCCGAGGCACAAGATGCAGAATACAAGCTTGAATTTGTCCCAACTACTACCATAGAATATGTTAACAGCTTAGTATTTCTTGACGAAATTCAGGAAAGGGTGAGTTGATTCTTGTGTAACTCACTATTCCAAATCTTGTGGGAAGGAAGGCAAATAAGAGAAACTGACGGACTGAAGGTCAAGATACAGCTGTCAGAATATCAGAAACACTTTCAGGCAAAGGAAGTGGATGGCTTACCTTACAGTAGTAATGGCAGCTAGCATTGATCACTACTAGTCAGGCATGTACTACATTTTCTACATATGTTACATTTTTTATCCTTACAAAAGCTTAAGAAGTATTGTTGAGTCTTTCAGTCGTGTCTGACTCTTTGCAACCCCATGGACTGCAGCATGCCAGGCCTCCTTGTCCTTCACCACCTCCCAGAGTTTGCTCAAATTCATGTCCATTGAGTCAATGATGCTATCCAACCTCTCCTATGGCGTCCTCTGTTGTCCCCTTCTCCTTCTGCCTTCAATCTTTCCTAGCATCAGGGTCTTTTCTGATGAGTTGACTCTTCACATCAGGTAACTAAATTTTATATCTTCAGCTTCAGCATCAGTCCTTCCAATGAATATTCAGGATTGATTTCCTTTAGGATTGACTGGTTTGATCGCCTTGCAGTCCAAGGAACTCTCAAGAGTCTTCTCCAACACCACAGTTCAAAACATCAATTCTTCAGTCCTCAGCCTTCTTGATGGTCCAACTCTCACGTTCATACATGACTACTGGAAAAACCGTAGCTTTAACTATACAGACCTTTGTCAGCAAAGTAATGTCTCTGCTTTTTAATACTCTGTCTAGGTTTGTCATAACTTTTCTTCTATATAGAAGAAAGGAGCAAGAGTCTTTTAATTTCATGGCTGCAGTCACCAGAAAGAAGTATAGATAATTTTTATTCGTATTCTGCAGATAAGCAAATGAGGACCAAAATAGGTCATTGTGTCCAAGATCACAGACCTGTATGCAGTACATCTGGAATTCAAATTTGGGTCTCTGACAACAAAGCCAGTGCTCTCAACCCCAGTTTATTGCATTTCTTATTTGTAATGAATGATAATACAGTAAGTCCCCTAAATTCAAGTGAGTTCTGTTCTGAGATTGCGTTTGTAACTCCCATTTTCTCCTAAGTCCAACCAAGTGAGCCTAGGTACCCAACTAACACAATCAGCTATATAGTACTGTACTGTAATAGGTTTATAATACTTTTCACACAAATAATGCATAAAAAAAAACAAAGAAAACATTTTTAATCTTACAGTACAGTACCTTGAAAAGTGCAGTACAACAGCTGGCATATAGGGGCTGGCATCAAGCGAACAGGCAAGAAGAGTCTCTATATCTGCTGTTGTCTCCCTAACCCACTTGCCTACTTAAGCTAGTTTAACTTGGGTTTCTTTCATTCCTGCTAGTAAGTTTCCTGACTATTATGAAAGTATAGATTAAGAAGGATCATGACTTCCATTATAACTAATATCTAGATTGCAATTCTACAGTGAATCCCTTACATGCAAACTTTCAACTTGCGAATTTTCAAAGATGTGAATGTGCGTTTGCATGTCCAATCACGGTAAGTTAGTTCATGTGTCTGGCATACATTGTCACATGCGTGCATCCTCTATAAGTTTTTTGTGTACTTTACTGTACCATACTGTACAGAGTACAGTTGTGTAGTATTGCCAGGGTGATTGGGATGCAGCTCAAGGTTGAGAACCATCTCTCTCAAGCCTCTCCACAGTTTTCTTCCCCTGTTTAGGACCTGTTTTGTTACCCCATGAAAGCAAATGGCCTCTGCCCACAGATACAATCTAACTCTTCCCAAGGTCAAGAGAAAGGTCAGACTGAGCTAGATTCACTCTGTCCCAATTTGATGCTCCCTGGTTAAGTTGTCACCAGGAGGTGGGTCAAGTTATAGAACCTGGATGCTTCCTCTATAACCTTGTGGCAGAGTGGTGGCATGCAGGGTTCCCTTCAAACCGGGGAGACCTTGCCAGAAAATTAGGAAAGACACTGTGCACTGAGGCAAGGCATCAGAGCAGAGATGTTTAGGAGTCAGCAATAGTGGTAGTAAAAGCCTTTATTAGAGGGTAGCACGATGCTCACCATCGATCAGCGTTCTGAATCTACACAGAGAGGTACATGGTCCGCACACCTCAGGGGCTGCCCTGGGACAGTCACTGCTCAGCACACGTGCCTGGAATCTCAGATGTTACAGTTGAGCATGCTCACAGCACCTGCCGTCTCTGAAAACTTTCAATATTGGCACTGTTTAATCTGAGGCTTACCAGGTGCTGCTTGTGCACCTGCTTCCCAAGGCAGGAGACATAAGAGATGCGGGTTCCATCTCTGGGTTGGGAAGATCCCTTGGAGGAGGAAATGGCAACCCACTCTAGTATTCTTACCTGGAAAATTCCATGGACAGAGGAGCCTGGTGGGCTGCAGTCTAAGGAGTTGCAAAAGGGTCAGACACGACTAAAGCGACTGAGCACTACTCTTTAATTTACTAGGGAACAAGAGAGAGAAAAAGTAAATATTAACTGTGCTCAGTTCTGAACAGTTTACCTCCTAGGCCTCATTGTCTACATCGTAGTAATGACTGTATTTGTCATCCAGCCAACTTGATCTGCATTAAATGCACTCCTCTGTGTGCTGGCTCTTTACAACGTGGTGCACAGCGACTGTCTCCTATCAGTCACTCTTAACAGGTATAACAGGACACTGATTTATTTAATGAGCAACTCATGTTTCCATTTAGATCGAAAGCCTTGAAGATGAAGGGAATGTTGTGGTTCAGATGTACAAGCTCATTGAACAGTATCAGGTTCCCACACCTCCTGAAGACTTTGCCGTTTTTGCAACTATGAAGCCATCCATTGTTGCTGTTCGGAATGCCATTGATAAATCTGTGGGTGACAGAGAAACAAGCATTAAGCAATTTTGTCTGCATTTGGGTAGAGATCTTGAAGATCTAAGCAATGAAGTGAATGAAGTAAAGATGCTAGCACAGGTAAGCTGAAGCAGAATTTTTAAAATAATCTATATAAAGGCCATTACATTTTAATAAACCGTTTAGAAAGCATATTTCATTTTAATCAAGTTTAATTTTATTTTGTTTATGCTTCATTCTAATCAATTAACAATGTCTTTAAGCAGCTACTGAAAATTTAAAGTGTTTCTGAACCTCTCTGAGGTACTGAATAAATTCCAGGCCACTGCAACTAACAGATGTATGTATTGCTTTAGTGCTTATAATCAAATGTACAAAATGGAATATTACTCAGCTATGAAAAGGAATACATTTGAATCAGTTCTAATGAGGTGGGTGAAACTGGAGCCTATTACACAGAGTCAAGTCAGAAAGAGAAGGGAAAATACTGTATATTAATGCATTTATATGGAATATAGAAAGACATAACAATGATCCTACATGCAGGGCAGCAAAGGAGACACAGATGTAACGAACAGACTTATTTGGACTGAGTGGGAAAAACAAAGGTGGGATGATTTGAGAAAATAGCATTGAAACATGTACATTCCGTTCAGTTCAGTTCAGTTGCTCAGTCATGTCCAACTCTTTGCAACCCCATGGACTGCTTCCCTGTCTATCACCAGGCTTTCCTGTCCATCACCAACTCCTGAAGCTTGCTGAAACTCATGTCCATTGAGTTGGTGATGTCATCCAGCCATCTTATCCTCTGTCATCCCCTTCTCCTCTCTCTTTCAATCTTTCCCAGCTTTAGGGTCTTTTCAAATGAGTCAGTTCTTTGCGTCAGGTGGCCAAAGAATTGAACCTTCAGCATCAGTCCTTCCAATGAATATTCAGGACTGATTTCCTTTAGGATGGACTGGTTGGATCTCCTTGCAGTCCAAGGGACTCTTCAAGAGTCTTCTCCAGCACCACAGTTCAAAAGCATCAATTCTTCAATGCTCAGCTTTCTTTATGGTCCAACTCTCACATCCATACATGACTACTGGAAAAACTGTAGCTTTGACTAGATAGACCCTTTGTTGGCAAAGTAATGTCTCACTTTTTAATATACTGTATAGGTTGGCCTTAGCTTTTCTTCCAAGGAGCAAGCATCTTTGAATTTCACGGCTATAGTCACCATCTGCAGTGATTTTGGAGCCCAAGAAAATAAAGCGTGTCACTGTTTCCATTGTTTCCCCATCTATTTGCCATGAAGGGATGGGACCTAATGCCATGATCTTTGTTTCTTGAATGTTGAGTTTTAAACCAGCTTTTTCATTCTCTTCTTTCACTTTCATCAAGAGGTTCTTTAGATTCTCTTCACTTTCTGACATAAGAGTGATGTCATCTGCATATCTGATGTTATTGATATTTCTCCCAGCAATCTTGATTTCAGCTTGCACTTCATCCAGCCTAGCATTTCTCGTGATGTACTCTGCATATAAGTTAAACAAGCAGGGTGTCAGTATACAGCCTTGGTATACTCCTTTCCCATGTATATTACTAT
Source organism: Bos mutus (assembly GCF_027580195.1). Taxonomy (NCBI): domain Eukaryota; kingdom Metazoa; phylum Chordata; class Mammalia; order Artiodactyla; family Bovidae; genus Bos; species Bos mutus. Next base: position 56,441,533 of record NC_091627.1, read on the forward strand.
ATGTAAAATAGAAGACCAGTGCAAGTTTGATGCATGAAGCAGGGCATCCAAAGTTGGTGCTCTGGTACAACCTAGAGGGATGGGGTGGGGAAGGAGGTGGGAGGGGTTTCAGAATAGGGGGACACATATATACCCATGACTGATTCATGTTGATATATGGCAAAAACCATCACAAAATTGTAAAGTAATTATCCTCCAATTAAATTTAAAAATTTTTAAAGTCTTATGGTCAAATCAGAAAAAAATGGGAAAAATTCAGTTCAATAGTAGTGAATTCTCTTTTTCCTAGCGTCTATTTATTATTTTGAAATTAGTGTTTTTACATCCTATTAGCGTATTTTATAGCTACTGTCACAATTTTAGAGTTTTCTTAGTCACACGTTAGAAAATTCCCTCTTAGAAAGAGGCAGAGTATAAATTAATAAGTGATAAAGAATGTTTGATTAACTTGCACCAATTTTACTATCCTAAAGATATAAAAGGAATTTTTAAGAACTTAGAATAACACACACAGAAGTCACTCGGTCGTATCCGACTCTTTGCAACCCCATGGATTGTAGCCCACCAGGCTCCTCGGTCCATGGGATTTTCCAGGCATGAATACTGGAGTGGATTGCCATTTCCTTCTCCAGGGGATCTTCCTGACCCAGGGATCGAACCTGGGTCTCCCACATTGTAGGCAGATGCTTTACTGTCTGAGCTACCAGGGAAGCCCATCAAAAACACAGAAGAGTAGTAGTTAAGTTTCAAAAGGATGTCAGTTGAGATGTTTTATAGATGAAATCTACTTCCTAGAAGTCAACTCGCTAATTATATGCACAGCTGGAGACAAGAACTTAGAATAGACATCTTTTTTTTTCACTATCTTTCTTACTTTATTTTTTAATATAAATTTATTTATTTTAATTGGGGGCTAATTACTTTACAATATTGTATTGATTTTGCCATACACTGACATGAATCCACCACAGGTGTACATGTCTTCCCCATCCTGAACCCCCCTCCCACCTCCCTCCCTATCCCATCCCTCTGGGTCATCCCAGTGCACCAGCCCCAAGCATCCTGTATCATGCATTAAAAATGGACTGGCGATTTGTTTCACATATGATAATATACATGTTTCCATGCCATAGAATAGACATCTGGATAATTCTTAAGTGAAACAAACATGAAAATAGATCATATAATAATGATCTACTCTTTAATTATTAACATTGACTAAATCCTATCCCAAAAGTTTAAAGCAATATAAAGTGAACTGAAAGTGAAAGTTGCTCAGTTGTGTCTGACTCTTTGTGACCCCATGGACTATAGAGTCCATGGAATTCTCCAGGCCAGAATACTGCAGTGGGTAGCCATTCCCTTCTCCAAGGGATCTTCCCAACCCAGGGCTCGAACCCAGGTCTCCCACATTGCAGATGGATTCTTTACCAGCTGAGCCACTAGGGAAGCCCCAAACCATATAAACTTATGATAAAATCAGAAAAAAATGGGAGAAGCTCAGTGTCCTTCAACAGAATAATAAAATGTGTTGGGGTACTTCCACTCAAAGGAATATAATACCGATGTTGAAGATTACAGCATGCATTTATATGTGTTGACATGGCTAAAAGTAGCTAACATTTATTGTGTACTTATTATATGTCAACTTTTAGTCTAAAGGACTTTGCATTGCTTTTACTTTTGTACTGAAGTATTTTTGTATTTTGCAAGAGAAAGCTGTACATAACTGTAATAACTGTACAACTCAGTGAGTTCTCAGAAAGTGAACACATCCATATGTCTACTGTTCAAGTCAAGAGCTATTGCTCTTGGTATCCTTAGAGTGCCCTCTAGTCACTAACCTTTCCTTCCTTTCCAAAAGCAACCACTACCCTGAATTCTAAAGCCATAAATTGCTTTTGCCTATTTATGAACTTCAATCAAATAGAATCCTACCTTTGTTGTACATTATAATCATTCCTTTACTGTAAAGTGATAAATTTCCTTATATTCCCTTCATTCTTTTCCATATAGCATTCACTTCTCCTTAACTGAAGTCTTGTTAGTTGGGAAAAAAATGTAATATAGGAAAAAAGATGAAGGAAAATGCATTAGGTACTCCTTAAAAACAATATTATCCCCATAGTACTTCCTTATACATTTCTGTACTTTTTACAATGTATCTGCATTGTTTTAAAATTCAAGAAAAGCAACCATTTTCATATATTTTCTAAAAATTCGAATGAAAAAGGAATTAGCAAAAATATGTTTTGAAAATGTTTATTCATGTAATTTGATGGTGTACATCAAAAAGTAGGAATGACTAATCAAAAGCTATCTTAATTTTACAGGATCCACAGATTTTGGACATTAATGCTGACCAAGAGAAAATAAAGGTCATGTTGAATGAGCTGCTGTTAGTTCTGGATGATCTTCAAAAACGCGCATTTCAATATAAATCCTATCAGAAGAATTTTAAGGTAATGACAGCACTACACATCTGTTCCTAAAATATAGAACTATAAAATATATCTTTGTGTATGCACAGAAGTGACATTGATGCACACTCATTTTAATAATGCTCAACGTTTAGACACCTATGTGCTAGTCACTGTACTGGAATAATCTGAAATACAAAATAAGGTATATTCTCTGCCTTTGAAGTGTTTAAAGATTAGGACACATGAGAGACAAAACATCTTTCTTTATTAAAAAGTAATTGTGAATTATAGACAAATACTCAGACCAGGAACTGTAGTTACTATGTTAAAATGCATGTGGATTTTAAATGTAATCAATTGAAACCCCTTGATTCTTTATTAATATTCTACTTCTTTTGCATTCATTCATGTGTATATTGGAATCAGCGAACTAAAATGGACTGGGATGGGTGAATTAACTCAGATGACCATTATATCTACTACTGCGGGCAGGAATCCCTTAGAAGAAATGGAGTAGCCATCATGGTCAACAAAAGAGTCTGAAATGCAGTACTTGGATGCAATCTCAAAAACGACAGAATGATCTCTGTTCGTTTCCAAGGCAAACCATTCAGTATCACAGTAATCCAAGTCTGTGCCTCAACCAGTAATGCTGAAGAAGCTGAAGTTGAACAGTTCTATGAAGACCTACAAGACTTTTTAGAACTAACACCCCAAAAAGATGTCCTTTTCATTATAGGGGACTGGAATGCAAAAGTAGGAAGTCAAGAAACACCTGGAGTAACAGGCAAATTTAGCCTTGGAGTACAGAATGAACAGGGCAAAGACTAATACAGTTTTGCCAAGAGAACGCACTGGTCGTAGCAAACACCCTCTTCCAACAACACAAGAGAAAACTCTACACATGGACATCACCAGATGGTCAACACTGAAATCAGATTGATTATATTCTTTGCAGCCAAAGATGGAGAAGCTCTATACAGTCAACAAAAACAAGACCAGGAGCTGACTGTGGCTCAGATCATGAAGCCCTTATTGCCAAATTCAGACTTAAATTGAAGAAAGTAGGGAAAACCACTAGACCATTCAGGTATGACCTAAGTCATATCCCTTATGATTATACAGTGGAAGTGAGAAATAGATTTAAGGGACTAGATCTGATAGATAGAGTGCCTGATGAACTATGGATGAAGGTTCGTGACATTGTACAGGAGACAGGGATCAAGACCATCCCCATGAAAAAGAAATGCAAAAAAGCAAAATGGCTGTCTGGGGAGGCCTTACAAATAGCTGTGAAAAGAAGAGAAGCAAAAAGCAAAAGAGAAAAGGAAAGATATAAGTATCTGAATGCAGAGTTCCAAAGAATAGCAAGAAGAGATAAGAAAGCCTTCCTCAGCAATCAATGCAAAGAAATAGAGAAAAACAACAGAATGGGAAAGACTAGAGATCTCTTCAAGAAAATCAGAGATACCAAGGGAACATTTCATGCAAAGATGGGCTCGGTAAAGGACAGAAATGGTATGGACCTAACAGAAGCAGAAGATATTAAGAAAAGGTGGCAAGAATACACAAAAGAACTGTACAAAAAAGATCTTCACGACTAAGATAATCACAATGGTATATGATCACTCACCTAGAGCCAGACATCCTGGAATGTGAAGTCAAGTGGGCCTTAGAAAGCATCACTATGAACAAAGCTAGTGGAGGTGATGGAATTCCAGTTGAGTTATTTCAAATCTTGAAAGATGATGCTGTGAAAGTGCTGCACTCAATATGCCAGCAAATTTGGAAAACTCAGCAGTGGCCACAGGACTGGAAAAGGTCAGTTTGCATTCCAATCCCAAATAAAGACAGTGCTAAAGAATGTTCAGACTACCGCACAATTACACTCATCTCACATGCTAGTAAAGTATTGCTCAAAATTCTCCAAGCCAGGCTTCAGCAGTACGTGAACTGTGAACTTCCAGATGTTCAAGCTGGTTTTAGAAAAGGCAGAGGAACCAGAGATCAAATTGCCAACATCTGCTGAATCATCGAAAAAGCAAGGGAATTCCAGAAAAACATCTATTTCTGCTTTATTGACTATGCCAAAGTCTTTGACTGCGTGGGTCACAATAAACTGTGGAAGATTCTGAAAGAGATGGGAAGACCAGACCACCTGACCTGCCTCTTGAGAAACCTATATGCAGGTCAGGAAGCAACAGTTAGAACTGGACATGGAACAACAGACTGGTTCCAAATAGGAAAAGGAGTACGTCAAGGCAGTATATTGTCACCCTGCTTATTTAACTTATATGCAGAGTACATCATGAGAAATGCTGGGCTGGAAGAAACACAAGCTGGAATCAAGATTGCCAGGAGAAATATCAGTAATTTCAGATATGCAGATTACACCACCCTTATGGCAGAAAGTGAAGAGGAACTAAAAAGCCTTTTGATGAAAGTGAAAGTGGAGAGTGAAAAAGGTGGCTTAAAGCTCAACATTCAGAAAACGAAGATCATGGCATCCAGTCCCATCACTTCATGGCAAATAGATGGGGAAACAGTGGAAACAGTGACAGTCTTTATTTTCTTGAGCTCCAAAATCACTGCAGATGGTGACTGCAGCCATGAAATTAAAAGACGCTTACTCCTTGGAAGGAAAGTTATAACCAACCTAGACAGCATATTGAAAAGTAGAGACATTCCTTTGCCAACAAAGGTCCGTCTAGTCAAGGCTATGGTTTTTACAGTAGTCATGTATGGATGTTAAAGTTGGACTGTGAAGAAAGCTGAACACTGAAGAATTGATGCTTTTGAACTGTGGTGTTGGAGAAGACTCTTTAGAGTCCCTTGGACTGCAAGGAAATCCAACCAGTCCATTCTAAAGGAGATCGATCCTGGGTGTTCTTTGGAAGGAGTGATGCTAAAGCTGAAACTCCAGTACTTTGGCCACCTCATGTGAAGAGTTAACTCACTGGAAAAGACTCTGATGCTGGGAGGGATTGGGGGCAGGAGGAGAAGGGGACGACAGAGGATGAGATGGCTGGATGGCATCACTGACTCGATGGATGTGAGTCTGAGTGAACTCCGGGAGTTGGTGATGGACAGGGAGGCCTGGCGTGCTGTGATTTCTGGGGTCGCAAAGAGTCAGACACGACTGAGCGACTGAACTGAACTGATGTGTATATTATTGATTTCATCAATATTGCCTCATTTGCTCTCATTTTGATGTGCCAGTTTGATGAAAGAAGAGAATTGACTAAGCCAGGGCAAAGATGGATCCCTCAAAATTAAAAAGCTAAATGATATGCCCCCCCCGCAAAATGAAAAGAAATGAGTGAGAGTTATAAGTGCTCTGAACAGATATTGTTGTTGTCCGATCACTAGGTCATGTCCAGCTCTTTGTTACACCGTGGACTGCAGCATGCTAGGCTCCTCTGTCCTCCACTATCTCCTGCTCAGATTCATGTCCATTGAGTCGGTGATGCCATCTAACTATATCATTCTTTGTCACCCCCTTCTTTTGTCTTCAGTCTCTCCCAGCATCAGCGTCTTTTCCAATGAGTAGGCTCTTTGTATCAGGTAGCCAAAATATTGGAGCTAAAGTATCGGAATAGCTATTAGAGAGAACAAAGAGAAAAGCAAATTGGAAAGATTCCTGGGACCAAAACCAGAGGCCACCTGCAATGAAGGAGTGTTAATAGTCTCCCCTAAATTTCAGAGAAGTGCCTGGACGTCACATGGAGATGCATCCATTTCTTCCAGAGCCCCAAATGGATGACCAGAAAGTGGTCTGAGGGCTCTGAGACCTGAGCCCTCCAAGTCTCCACTCCAGACCTGAGGCTTGGTAGAGCAACCTGCAAAATAATAACCTGGACACTAGAAAGTGCAACTGCCATAATACTTGAGGCAGGAAGTTTGTGCATCAGAGAATTATGGTTCAAAGTTGTCCCCAGATTGAATTAACTGACATATAAGACAGGAAAGTGTGAGGTAGGAAGGGAACTATGGATGAAACATTACCTAATAAAAAGCTATACCAGGTAAGCACTCCTTTGGGTCAGGGAGAATAGTGTAGCTTGAACCAGAGCCTGAAATAGAAGTGTGTCTCCCTCCTTCCAGACTCCATATCTATATTTTATGATTCTTTAGGATGACCTCAGGCTGTCCTGGTGGCCCAGATGGTAAAGAAACTACCTGTACTGTGGGAGACCTGAGTTCAATCCTGGGTTGGGAAAATCCCCTGGAGGAGGGCATGGCAACCTACTCCAGTATTTTTGCTTAGAGAATCCCCATGAACAGAAGAGCCTGAGGGGACTATAGTCCATGGGGTCACAAAGAGTCAGACATGACTGAGTGACTAAGCACAGCACAGCATAGGATGACCTCATATCCAACCTTCCTCTCCAGCTCTTGGTTATTAGGGGGACAGGAGTGAAGGCCTAAGAGGTGTAGGAAATCATTTCTAATTCTTAATGAAGACAAGGCTAGATCCCTATCATCAGGGTAATGCTGACCTTGTAAAATGAGTTGGAAAGTGTTCCCACCTCTTTAATATTCTGGAAAGGTTTGAGAAAGATTGGCATTAATTCTTTCTCCCACCCCCACTATAGATGTTTGGTAGAATTTACCAGTGAAGTTATCTGGTCCTGGGCTTTTCTGTTCTCGGAGGTTTTTTATTTCTGATTTGATCTCCTTACTCCTTATTTTTCTGTTCAGATTTTCTCCTCCTTCCTGATTCAGTCTTAATAGGTTATGTGTTTCTAGGAATTTATGCACTGCTTCTAAGTTATCCAGTTTGTTGGTATACAGTTAGTTTTTCATAGTAATCTCTTATGATATGGCTTCCTATGTGGCTCAGTGGTAAAGAATCCTCCTGCCAATGCAGGAGATGTGGGTTCGATCCCTGGCTCAGGAAGATCCCCTCGAGAAGGAAATGGCAACCCACTCCAGTATTGTTACCTGGGAAACCCCATGGACAGAGGAGACTGGTGGGCTACAGCTGGACATGTCACAATGAGTTGGACATGACTGAGCATGCATGCAGGCATAAGATCATATGTATTTCTGTGGTGTAAATTGTAATGTATCCATTTTCATTTCTGGTTTTATTTATTTGAGTCACCTCTCTTCTTTTCTTTAAATCTTTAAAAAGATTTATCTTTTTAAAAAATGCTTTTAGTTTCATTGATCTTTTCTATTATTTTTCAGATCCCTATTTTATTTATTTCCACTCTGAACTTACTTCTTTTCTTCTGACAATGTTGGGCTTAGCTTGTTCTCTTTTTTCTAGCTCCTTGATGTGTAAAGTTATGTTATTTGAGATCTTTTCGATTTTCTTAATATATCCGTTTATCACTATAAACTCGCCTCTCAGAACTGCTTTTGCAGCATCTCTTAGGTTCTAGTGTGCTGTTTCCACTTTCATTTGTTTCAAGATTGTTTTAATTTCCCTTTGATTTCCTCTTTAACCCATTGGTCGTTCAGGACTGTGTTGTTTAGTTTTCACACATGTATAAATTTTCCACCTTTCCTACTGTTGTTGATTTCTAGTTTCACACCTCTGTGGCTAAAAGAAGTACTTAGTATGATTTCAGTCTTCTTAAACTTGTTAAGACTTGTTTTGTGCCCTGTCATATGATTTATCCTGGGGAATGTTCTGACTGCTCTTGATAAGCGTGTGTATTTACTGCTGTTCTATGGAATGTTTGAAATCCTGGCTTATCTCAAGGTTCATAATTTCTGTGCAACTAATCTCCAAGCCATGAAAACAGCTTCTTTAGATTTTCTTGGAACCTTTCTCTCTATAGGGTTCATAATCAGTCCATTAGATTAGAAATAGGTGAGAAACCAGAATGTTCTCTCCATCTTAAATCTCCCCATGCCCTCCACCAATTACCACACAAAAATTCTCTCCATCTTCTATCATCCCTCTTCCATCATCTACATATAAGCCCTAAAGGATATAGGATCCAACATCCGTTGGATCGTTGAAAAAGCAAGAGAGTTCAGAAAAACATCTACCTCTGCTGTATTGACTACGCCAAAGCCTTTGACTGTGTGGATCACAACAAACTGTGGAAAATTCTTCAAGAGATGGGAATACCAGACCACCTGACCTGCCTCTTGAGAAATCTATATGCAGGTCAGGAAGCAACAATTAGAACTGGACATAGAACAACAGACTGATTCCAAATCAGGAAAGGAGTATGTCAAGGCTGTATATTGTCACCCTGTTTATTTAACTTATATGAAGAGTACATCATGAGAAACACTGGGCTGGAGGAAACACCAGCTGGAATCAAGATTTCTGGGAGAAATATCAATAACCTTAGACATGCAGATGATGCCAGCCTTATTGCAGAAAGTGAAGAAGAACTAAAGAACCTCTTGATGAAAGTGAAAGAGGAGACTGAAAAAGTTGACTTAAAACTCAACATTCAGAAAACTAAGATTATGGCATCCAGTCCCATCACTTCATGGCAAATTGATGGGAAGACTTTATTTTGGGGGGCTCCAAAATCACTGCAGATGGTGACTGCAGCCATGAAATTAAAAGATGCTTGCTCTTTGGAAGAAAAGTTATGACCAAGCTAGGCAGCATATTAAAAAGCAGAGACATTACTTTCCCGACAAAGGTCCGTCTAGTCAAAGCTATGGTTTTTCCAGTAATCATGTATGGATGTGAGAGTTGGACTATAAAGAAAGCTGAGCGCTGAAGAATTGATGCTTTTGAAGTGTGGTGTTGGAGAAGACTCTTGAGAGTCCCTTGAACAGCAAGGAGATCCAACCAGTCCATCCTAAAGGAAATCAGTCCTGAATATTCATTGGAAGGACTGATGTTGAAGCTGAGGCTCCAATACTTAGGCCACCTGACTTATTTGAAAAGACCCTGATGCTGGGAAAGATTGAAGGTAGGAGGAGAAGGGAACAACAATGGATGAGATGGTTGGATGGCATCACCAACTCAATGGACATGGGTTTAAGTAAACTTCGGGAGTTGGTGATGGACAAGGAGGCCAGGCGTGCTGCAGTCCATGGGGTCGCAAAGAGTCAGAGATGACTGACAGACTGAACTGAACTGAACTGAAAGGATATAGATCCTTCTGAGGACTCATCTGTCTATGTGAAAAACCAGTCAGATATGATCCAACTTAAGAGTAAATGCCCTTAAACCTCCGTAATGCCTCTTGTGTCTTTTGAGAATTTCTAAGTTCTAAGGATATATAAATAGTGATATTTTGTCCCTCAAATAGAAATTTGAATGTATGTGGGGTTTTTTCACTTGTTTTTTTCATTTGTTTCTCTTAGATAGAAACAAATGAAAAGACAAAAATTACTAATAGGAAGATAACATAAGATCTCTATATCTGAAAATTAAATTGTACATTTTGCTTATTATATTTTTAAAGGTAGAAGTGTCAAAGTTTGATGCTTTGGAAGAAGTTAGTGCTGAATTGAAGCTTAAACAATTGCTCTGGGATTCTTTATCTGAATGGGATCAACTCCAGCAAGAATGGTTAAAGGTAAAAAAGAAAAATTCTTAATTCTTAAATAATTTTTATATCATTTAACTTTAAAATCATGGTAGTATGGATTATAGTTTTTAAATAATCTGGTATCTTTCAGTAAAATATGCAATATTATAATTTTGTGGGAATTTATCAGCTTTCCAATGAAATGCACAGAGGTCTTTCTGCTACACAAATATTTAAGTACCACAAAAAAGAATGCTTTATTATAAGGCAGGCTTCTCAGGTCCTCTGTTTAAGAACACTAAATGAAGGAGGGATCAAAGGACCTCACCATATGGCATTTAACTGCTTTGTGGTTTCTGAATACAGTGTTGTCCTGATACATACAGCCAAGTGTTATTAAGGATCATAGAATTTTATTTATGATCTACAACATTAGATTTCTGTTGGCTGAGGTTCTGTTTTCACTGTCTTTTTTTTTTTTTTTTTTAGAAAAAATAAAGCCATTTTTTTCCCCTGTGATAGAATAGAATCATGGTAATGAGATCTAGGATCTTTCTTTGAGAGTTCAATAGTAAATTCTAATCATAGTAAATTAGGGGGACAAGTATCATAAAGCTTGGTTCTTAGGGTCTACTCTTGTATTCAAACATTAACAAGGATTAACCCTCTAGGAGACAGAATATATGACCATTTATTCTTTCCAGTGTGATATGCATATACTAGAAATACCATCAACTTCACAAATATTGCTTTACACTTGCTGGTTCAGCTTCCCTGTGCTGGTACCCATAATTAGAAGTCATACATCTAGGTTAAACCACAGTGACACAAGAATGATTCCTAGGTAATGTTCTGGACACAGTGGATACCAGTGGCTAATAAAAGGGACAGAGTCTAAACTCTCACAGAATTTACCTTTTGGTGAAGAAAGCAGAAAACAAACGTGTATATGCTATTATAACAGAGACTTTTAAGTGCTGTTGTATAACTCATTTATCGGTTATCTCAGAAGTAGAAAATGCTCCTGAATAGTAAAGAGGAAGCTTAGAAAGTGCTCTGATTCCCACCATAGATTAGAGCAGTGGCTTCCGAAGTGGGACATATTTACCCAGAAAGTGCACAAAAAGTAGACATTGTATCTAGAAAAAAATGAATGTTTATAAATTTTTAGTTGAGGCGTATTTGAAACACTGTATTGGTTCCAAGTGTATAATATGATGATCCTATATTTGTGTGTATTGTAAAATGATCACCACAGTAAGTCTAGTTAATATCTGTTACCATTCACAATTATAATTGTTTTCTTATGAGAACTTTCAAGATCTATTCTTTTAGAAACTTTCAAATATGCAATACACCTATTATTAACTAGTCACTATTCTGTACATTTCGGAGAAGGCGATGGCACCCCACTCCAGTACTCTTGCCTGGAAAATCTCATGGACAGAGGAGCCTGGTAGGCTGCAGTCCATGGGGTCGCTAAGAGTCAGACATGACTGAGCGACTTCACTTTCACCTTTCACTTTCATGCATTGGAGAAGGAAATGGCAACCCACTCCAGTGTTCTTGCCTGGAGAATCCCAGGGACGGGGGAGCCTGGTGGGCTGCCGTCTATGGGGTCGCAGAGAGTCAGACACAACTGAAGCGACTTAGCAGCAGCAGCAGCATTCTGTACATTACATTCCCATGTATAATTATAATTATAATTATAATTATTTTATAATTATAAGTTTGTACCTTTTGACTTCCTTCACCCATTACATCCACCCATCCCTTTTCTCTGGAAACCACCCATCTATTCTGTTTTAGTTGTTTTACTTTAGACTCTTGCTTTGTTTTGTGTTAGATTCCACATATAAGTGAGATTATATGGTATTTTTCTTGGTCCGACTTATTTCACTTTACATAAAGCCCTCATGGTCCATCCATGTTCCAAAAATGACAAAGTTTCATTCTTTTTATGGTGGAATAATAGTCCATTGTATACATATAACACATTTTCTTCATCCATTCATCCATTGGTGAACACAGTTCAGTCAGTCAGTTCAGCCTCTCAGTCGTGTCCGACTCTTTGCGACCCCATGAATCACAGCACGCCAGGCCTCCCTGTCCATCACCAACTCCCGGAGTTCACCCAGACTCCTGTCCATCGGGTCAGTGATGCCATCCAGCCATCTCATCCTCTGTCGTCCCCTTCTCCTCTTGCCCCCAATCCCTCCCAGCATCAGGGTCTTTTCCAATGAGTCAACTCTTCGCATGAGGTGGCCAAAGTATTGGAGTTTCAGCTTGAGGATCAGTCCTTCCAATGAACACCCAGGATGGATCTCTTTTAGGGTGGACTGGTTGGATCTCCTTACAGTCCAAGGAACTCTCAAGAGTCTTCTCCAACACCACAGTTCAAAAGCATCAATTCTTCAGTGTTCAGCTTTCTTCACAGTCCAACTCTCACATCCATATATGACCACTGGAAAAACCATAGCCTTGACTAGACAGACCTTTGTTGGCAAAGTAGTATCTCTCCTTTTCAATATGCTACCTAGGATGGTCATAACTTTCCTTAGGTTGTCTCTATTTCTTGGCAATTATAAATAATGCTGCTATGAATATATCTTTTCAAATCAGTGTTTTTGTTTTCTTACAATAAAAGTCCAGAAATGGAATTGCTGAGTCATATGGTAGCTCTATATTTAATCATTTGAGGAATCTTAATACTGTTTTTCATAGTGGTTGTGCCAATTTACATTTCTACCAGCAGTGCACAAGTATTCATTTTTCTCCATATCTTTTCTCCACTGCTTATATTTTGTCTTTCTGTTACTAGCCATTCTAACAGGTATGAGGTGATATTTCATTATGGTTTTCATTTTAATTTCCCAGTGGCTAGTGATGTTGAGTATCTTTTCAGGTATCTTTACCTGTTGGATATCTGTTACATCTTTTTTGGAGAAATGTTTATTCAGATCCTCTGCCCACTTTTAATCAGGTTATTTGTTTTTCTGCTATTGAATTATATGAGTTCTGGATATTAGCCCCTTATCAGATATATAATTTGCAAACATTTTCTCCCATTAAATAGACTGACTTTTTCTTTTGTTGATGGTTTCCTTTGCTGTGCAGAAGCTTTTTAGTTAGATTCTCATTTGTTATTTTACTTTTTTTCCTTTGCTTTCAGTGTCAAATCCAAAATATCATTGCCAAGACCCTTCTCAAAGAGCTTAATACCTATGTTTTCTTTTAGGAGTTTTAAAGTTTTGGGTCTTATATTCAGATCTTTAGTCCATTTTGAGTTATTTTTGTGTGTGATTCAATTTCGTTACTTTGTTTTTGCCTGTGGCTGTCCAATTTTCCCGACACCATTTTTTGAGGAGACTGTCCTTTCTGCATAATATATTCTTGACTCTTTTGTTGTAAATTAATTGACCATATATGTGTGGGTTTATTTCTGTTCCATTAATCTATGTGTCTGTTTTTGTGCCAGTACCATACTGTTTTGATGACTATAACTTTGGAACATAGTCTGAAATCAAGGGGTTGATCCCTCTATCTTTGTTTTTCTTTCTCAAAATTGTTTTGTCTATTCAGGGTATTTTGTGATTCCACACAAATTTTAGGATTGTTTGTTGTATTTGTGTGAAAAAAAATGCCATTGGAATTTTGATAAGGATCATATTGAATCTGTAGATTGTTTTAGGTGGTATAAACATCTTAACAATATTAATTCTTCCAATCCATGGGCATCAAATATCTTTTCATTTTTATAAATTTTCTATTGCCTTCAATCCATATGACCATCTGACATGATATGTATATGCTTACATGTTTATGTAACTGGTAAGTATATTTATAGATGCATGCATACATTGAAGTGCATGTTTAAATAAGTTACATTAAAGGGATACATAATCAAATATAATAGGAGACTACTGGGTAAGAAGTTTCTAGGTCACAAGATTAGCTATTTGTAACTTTACAATGATTGGCCCTCAGGAATAAATTACAGGGATTGCAATACTGCATTTGATGGTATGTGAGAAAAGGACATGAAAGTAATAAGCAATGCCTGGTATACTAATAGAAATCTTCATAAGTAGAGTCATTTAAAAAAGCATAAAGTTGACTTGATTGACAACATAGCTACCAGAAAATCTGAGTAAAGAAATTTTTACTATTTCAAGTTTGCCTTTTATCATATGTCTTAACTTCTTTCCCCCTAATTTTCGTAGTCCAAATTTGACTCCTTGGATCCAGAACTTCTAAATGGTCAAGTTTCTAAATATGCCAAATTTGTGACTCAATTGGAAAAAGGCTTGCCACCCAACAGTGTTGTGCCCCAGCTAAAAAGTAAGGTGGAAAAAATGAAAGAAAAGGTAAGCTTGGATGAAATTATCTCAGAAACTCCAGGTCAATCATTTATACTTGAGGCTAATGAGACCAAAGCCAGGAATTCTTCCCTGTTTAAGTTACCTTTGCAGAGAGAAGAAGCAACAGACAGATTCAGTTACTGCAGAGGCACAAACTGCATCCTTTTCCTTAGCTGGGCAAATCATGCAACTGAATAGTATGAGAATTCTAGTTGTTTCTCATCCTCACTAGCACTTGTTATCTATCAATAAGGAGTTCTTTTAAAATTTGGTTTGTTTTCAATTTTAACTATTCTAATAATGTGTAGTAATATCTCATAGTGGTGATTTACACTTTTCTAATGATTACTGATGTTGAGCATTTTTGCCCATGTCTATTTGCCATTCATTCACCTTCTTTGCTGAAAGGTCTGTCTGGCTATTAGCTCAATTTTTAATTGGCTTGTTTGTTATTAGTGAATTTTAAGACTTTTTTATACAGTCTGATATAAATCATTTTTCAAATATGTAACTTGAAAATGTTTTCCCCAGTCAGTGACTTTAGTCCCTAAATAGTGACTTTCACAGAACAACAGGCTTAAATTTGAATAAAATCCTATTAATATATTTTTTTTCTTTTACATATTACTTTTTTAGTTAGTATCTGACAACTTTTTGCCAAACCTAAAGATCACGCAAATTTTCTCTTGTATTTCCTTCTGGAAGTTTTATAGTTTTGCTTTTTTTAAATTAAGGTATATGATTTATTCTGAGCTATTTACATTTTGCATGTAGATATTCAGTTGATCCAGCACCATTATTTGAAAGGAGTATTCTTTCTCCACTGATTGTCTTTGCGTCTTTGTGAAAAATCAGCTAACTATATTTTTTAGTCTATTGCTGAATACTTTATTCTATTTTGTTGCTCTGTAAGTCTGTTCTTTCACCAGTACCACACCGTGTTGATAACTATAGCTGGAAAATCTTGAAATCGGGTAGTGTAAGTTCTTCATTGTTCTTCTTTTCACAATTTTGTCAATTCTAATTCCTTTACCTTTCCATATAAATGTTAAAATTAGCTTATCAATATGTACAACAAATTGCTTGGATTTTGGGGGAGACTGTGTTAAGTCAATAGATCATTTTGAGGAGAACTCACATCTTCACAAGATAGAATTTTCTAATCTCCTACCAGCCTATCCCTTCATTTAGTTAGGTCCTATATTTCTTTTCATTAATGTTTTGTAATTTTCAGCATACAGATTATGCACATGCTTTGTTAGATTTAAAACTATTCTTTTATCTTAAATGATACTGCTTTTATTTTTTTTTTAATTTTATTTTATTTTTAAACTTTACATAATTGTATTAGTTTTGCCAAATATCAAAATGAATCCACCACAGGTATACATGTGTTTCAAATTCTAATTGGTCATTTCTGGTAGATAGGAATACTGTTGACCTTTGTATATTGATCTTATATCCTGTAATCTTGCTAAATTCGCTTTTTAATTTTAGCTTTTGTACATTATTCAGAATTATAAACATAGAAAATTCCTTCAGCTGTGAATTGAGACAATTTTATTTCTTCACTTATAATCTATGTGTCTTCTCTTTCTTTTTCTTGCCTTCTTGCACTGGGCAGGATATTCTATACAATATTGAATAGGAGTGATGAGAGAAAACATCCTTGTCCTGTGCCTGATCTTAAAGGGGAAATGTTCAATCTCTTTTTAAGTATGATGATGTTAGTCAAACATTTTTATAGATGCCCTATATTAAGATAACAAATTTTCCTGGTTTTCTGAGAGGCTTCTTAATTTTTTATAAGATTTCTTGTTCTAAAGACTGAATTGTCTGAAATTAATATAATTATATATTAATTTGTATATATAGTATAGCTTTTTTTAGAATTTGCACGATATGACTTTCTCCATCTTTTTATTTTTAATTTTTCTGTCTTTATATTTAAAGTGGATTTCTTGAACAGTGCATAAATTGGTTCCTGATTTTTTATACAATCTGTTTTTTAAGTCTTTTAACTAACATGTTTAGACCATTCATATTTAAAGCATTATTGATGTGATTGGATTAAAAGTGCTGTCATGCTGGTTTTTAAATTTGTTTGTTGTTTCTCTTTTCCTCTTTTTTCCCTCTCTTGATTTAATTGTATATGTTTTTTATTCCATTTTATCTTCTCCATGGAATTATTGTTCACACCTGTTTTAAGCAATTTTTAGATTTTCAGTTAATCCAAATCAACCTTCAAACAATATTATACTGCTTAATGTAGAGTATAAAGACTTTATGATACCATATTCCCCATTCCTCCCTCTCTTTTATTAATGTTGTCATGTATTTTACTTTTATATGTAGTATAAACACAACATGTTGCTATTTTTGTTTTATATAGTTACATTTTAAGGAGTAAAAATGGGAAATAAAATGAAATTTATTTTACATATATTCCATTTTCAATATTCTTCATTTCTTTGTAGAGATCTAAATTTCTGACTCATAGCATTCATGCTGCCTGAAGAACTTCCTTTAATATTTCTTATTGAGTAGGTATGCTAGCAATGAGCTCCCCAAATTTTTGTCCTTACCCTTTATTTTAAATGGTATTTTCACTGGCATATAATTCTGAGTCGGCAGATTTTGTGTTTTCTTCCAGCAATGTAAAAGTATCTTCTTACTGTCTTTTTACTTGCATGTTTCTGACCACACCATAAGATAGGCTTTCTTAGGGTTCTTCCAGTCTTCTCTGTGAAACCCTCTGTGTATTTGTTGCCCCCAAGACTTCACACTCTCATGCTACCCTACACTCAGTCTTAGCAATTTATTTTTAAAATTCAGCTACATCTTCTAACTGGCTTAAATGGCAACCCAAGGTATCTCTCCTAGGTAAACAAATTCTCAGAAACTTCTTTCTGTGGAGAAAACTATGGATACCAGTGTCTCTCTAAATTTTGAGTTAGCTGGTTTTGCTGCAACCTCAATTTTCTGATGGATTCAATACAAGTCATTAATTTACAGTTTGTCCAGATTTTTCAATGTTTACATACATCAGAGGTGTTCTTTCCAGCTTTTTACATTTCCAAATTGGACTGTATTTTTTAGGATAAAAAGAATGGTGCCTCAGAGAGTGTGTGTTTTCCAGCTTCCAGTTATCATTGACCTGAGGAACCCAACTCTGAAGCCTAGACATTGGGCAGCTATTGAACAAACTGTTGATGCCACCCTAGTGGACCTTGAAGTTCCATTAACCTTGGAGAAGCTCGCTGAGTTACATGTTTTTGACTTTGGCCAAGAAATTCAGGACATTTCTGGACAGGCTTCTGGAGAAGCTGCTTTAGAAACAATTCTTAAAAAGGTAAACCTGAAAAATGTGTATTCTGAAGGTCCTGAGATATAAAGGTTTTCATATTCAGTGGGAAGATTATGAACTTTGTTTTTCAACATGGCAAGTTCCACCATCTCATTATCAGTTATCTTTCTGCTGATTCTTTACATTTATTATCATTATTATTGTTATCACCACTATACATATCTTCTTTCTGCTTAGCTTATACTCCAATAGGAACTTGATGGCAACACATTTGCATGCTTTGAATAAAGAACCATACAACAAGGAAGATCTTTTACGCCAAAATATATTATCTTTCAAAGTACATATTAGAGAAGAATAACTCTATGAAGTGCTTCAAAAGCACATTGAGAGGATTTCTCTCCTTAGGATGTTTAACCTCCTTACTCTAAAAATACACATCTACCAAGGATCTATGTAAAAAGACTTTTTTCCTTTTAATTAAGGAATAAAATGGGAAGGAATACACATTAAAGTATCACAAGTTTTCATATGTATTAATGCTCTTCAATAAAATTAAGCAAATTAGTGCCACCTAATGGAGAAGAGGATTTTAAGAGTTTTAAGGCAACCAGTGCAAAAGCAAGAAAGAAAAAAAAAGAAAAAAAAAAAAGAAAAATAAATAAAAAGTTAAAGCTGTCCTATAAAAAAAAAAAGAATTTTAAGGCCATTAGGAGATTAGAATAATTATGGAGTTTTCCATTATTTCATTCCATATTCATTTATGAACCTAATAAATGAACTGAGATATACTAAGACTTGACCAATCTCCTAGGTGGAAGATTCTTGGAAAACAACTGAATTTGTTGTCCTGCCTCACCGTGACTCCAAAGATGTGTTTATCCTGGGTGGCACAGATGATATACAGGTGGGTAAACTGGATTATTGAAACCTATGGTGAAGGTTCTTGCCAGACTTAGTCCTAAATATCCTATGGGAGATTATAATGAAGGACTGAAATACGAAAGTTGTT
Organism: Bos mutus; assembly: GCF_027580195.1. Taxonomy (NCBI): domain Eukaryota; kingdom Metazoa; phylum Chordata; class Mammalia; order Artiodactyla; family Bovidae; genus Bos; species Bos mutus. The sequence continues at coordinate 56,460,096 of NC_091627.1, forward strand.
AGGGAGAAATCTAATTGAGAAGGCAAAATATGAATATGAATATTTGTTTAGTCATCAAGTCGTGTCCAACTCTTTTGAGACCCCATGGACAGTAGTCTGCCAGGCGCCTCTGTCCATGGGATTCCCCAGCAAGAATACTGGAGTGGGTTATCATTTCCTTCTCCAGGGGATCTTACCAGCCTAGGGATCAAACCCACGTCTCTTGTGTTGGCAGGCAGGCTCTCTACCACTGAGCCACCAGGACATGAATGCTTGTACATGAAATACTTATCAAAGTAATAGATATGGCATAAAGAATTTTTTCCTTTTAATCAAAGCATAAGATAGAAAGGAGTACACATTAAAGTATCACAAGTTTTCATATGCATTAATGCTCTTCAATAAAATTAAGCAAATTAGTGTCATCTAATAAAGGGGATGACAGAGGATGAGATGGCTGGATGGCATCACCAACTCGATGGACATGAGTTTGAGTAGACTCCGGGAGCTGGTGATGGACCGGGAGGCCCGGCATGCTGCCATACATGGGGTCGCAAAGAGTCAGACACGACTGAGCGATTGAACTGAACTGAACTGAATGGAGAAGAGGATTTTAAGAATTTAAAAGGCAATTAGGAGGAGATTAGGGTAATTATGGAGTTTCCATTACTTCATTCTATATTCATTTATCAACTATACATATATATATGAGTTAAAAGTCTTGTAGTCAGTAACTGCTGGAGAATTTGGAATAGCAAAGAGATCAGTTGTAGCTGAAGTGATCAGAGAATCCTTGCTAGACCAGCCAAGACATTCTAGACCTTAAAAATATGGGGGTTTCATATTAATAGTTGAGAATAGAAGGCACTTCAAACCATTTAAATAAGGCAAAGAAGCATGAATAAGCATTTCAGGTTTATAGCACACTAAGAAGCTAAATTCACTTGAAATTTTTGAGATTAGGAGTAGATGGTCATGTTCTATCAACAGCAAAAGAAGATAAATCTGACCCATGTGTTTGGAATATTCTTAGTGACTTAATATCCAAAGGCATATTTGTTTAGCACAGGAATATGGGGATTATGACTCAATTTAAAAAACAAATCCCACACCGGGAACTATATTCAGTATCGTGTGATAAGTCATAATAGAAAAGAATGTGAAAAAGTATATATATATATATATATATATGTATATGTATAACTGAATCACTTTGCTATATAGCTAACATTAACACAACACTGTAAATCAGTCATACTTCAATAAAATATTTTTTTAAGGCAAAGCCCCATTCTCTTAGTGTGTCCCCAAACTAGAATTGGAGATGAAATGTCTTTGCCAGGTGTAGTTTGGAAGAGCAAGACCAGACAGCATTCTGGGTGGTGAAGGGGAGAGCAGACCCAAGATGGAAATCAGTCAGTATGAGACCAGGTAATAACAGGTGATGGGGCTTCTGCTCTGAAGAAGTTTATAATTTAAATAGAACAATGAAAATTCTTTAGAAGACACGTTTTTTAAAATGTACATGTTCTGCAAGGGTTGCTGTGGGATATGGAGAAGGAGTAGGGGAAGGAGGTAGATGAAAACTTGTCTATAAACATCCAGAGCTTGACATGAATGAGCTCACTTTTCCTCTTCCTTAAGATAATTGAGGGAGAATGATGTTTCATTGGATAAAGCAGGCAGCTACTTTTTCAAGTTTTGAGCACTTTGAGAAATAAAGACCTGGATGACAAAGTGGTGTAAAGTACCAGATAACTTGTAGGGGGAGATTGAAGAAAAGGGCTGAGCTAAACAGAAATGTGTGCCATTAATAATGACAGAAATAGCCAGGATTTGACAATCAGAAGTTCCATGGTGACGCTGAAGAAAACATCATAGTGGGTTGTAAATCCTGGTGAAGGCAAGAAGGAGAGGAAGTGGTTAGGTGGGAAATAATGGGTGGGACTAAGCTTTTAATTCAGAAAGTTGGCTTTTATTTATTTATTTTTTAGCAGGATTGATTTTTATTTTATTATTTTTTAATTAATTTTATTTTATTCAGAAACTTGGCTTTTAAGTGGTTTGGGATACACACTGGGTGTGTGTGTGCTAAGTCACTTCAGTCATGTTGGACTCTGTGCAACACTATGGACCCAGGGATCGAAGCCACATCTCTTGTGTCTAACTTGAAATGGCAGGCAGGTTCTTTATCACTAGCACCACCTGGAAAGTCCCAGCATATACACACTGCTGCTGCTGCTGCTGCTAAGTCGCTTCAGTCGTGTCCGACTCTGTGCGACCCCATAGACGGCAGCTCACCAGGCTCCCCCGTCCCTGGGATTCTCCAGGCAACAACACTGGAGTGGGTTGCCATTTCCTTCTCCAATGCATGAAAGTGAAAAGTGAAAGTGAAGTTGCTCAGTCATGTCAGACTCTTAGCAACCCCATGGACTGCAGCCTACCAGGCTCCTCCGTCCATGGGATTTTCCAGGCAAGAGTACTGGAGTGGGGTGCCATTGCCTCTCCACATATACACACTACTATATATAAAATAGATAATCAACAAGGACCCTACTGTATAGCACAGGGAACTCTACTCAATATTCTGTATAACCTACATGGGAAAGAATCTGAAAAGAAATGGATATATGTATGTGTGTAATTGAATCACTTCGCTGTACACCTGAAACTAATACAACGTTGTAAATCCAACAGAAATTTCTATTCCAATATAAAATAAAAATTTTAAGGTAAAAATAAAAATAAATAAATAGACTCTCGGAGTTAAATATCTGTAATTATCTTTGAGAGCACTAACATACGATGTTGCACATACTTTCTTCACCCTTCCTGAAAGGTCCTTCTTGATGACAGCACCATCAACATTGCAACCATTGCCTCATCACGTTACGTTGGCCCACTGAAAGCTCGAGTAGATGAATGGCAGAAACAGCTTGCTTTGTTTAATCAAACACTGGTGAGTAAGGGTAATTTCAATTCACGGACTCAGAGAATTGGAAAGTCACAGGACCTTAGAAGTCATTTGTTCACTTAGGGCTAGATAGTATAGAGTTTAGATGTAAGATTCAATACTGACATTTTATTATTCTCAGAATATAAGGAGAATGCAAATACCTTGAGCTCTTCTTTATAAGACTGTACCATCAATAATTAGTTATTATTGCTGTGAAACAAAATACCACAAACGTTAGTCATATAAAACAAGATACATTTATTATCCCACAGCTTCTGTGGGTAAGGAGTTCATGGCTTAACTGGGTCTTATGTTTGAGGGTCTCACAAGGGTTCAGTCAAGATGTGGGCCAGGACTGGGTTCCCATCGGGTTCAACTAAGGGAAGATGCTGACAGATATCATTTCCTTGCAATTCCAGGACCAGGGGCTTCAGTTTCTCACTGGCTGTCAGTCAGAGGCCATCCTCAGCTCCTCCATGTTGCTCAATTTTTTTCCATGGACTTCCTCAACAAGATGACTTGTTTCATCAGTAAAGCAGGGAAGAGAAAGTCTCTAGGCAAGATGGAGGCTACAGCCTCGTGTATTTACACCTAATTGTGTACATCCTATTACCTTTACCATATTCTCCATAACTAGAAGCAAGTCGCAGGCGGCACCCACACTCAGGGGGAGAGGATCACACGAGGACATGAAGCCCCGGTCCTGGGGCCACCTTAAGGGTCTTATCACAGCAAGCTCATATTTACTGGACTAATACTGTTCCTCGAAGTCTCCGTGGTGCCCTTCCTTTCATACACACTTCCTTTTTATTTTACTGTACCTCAGATTATCCCATAATAAAACAAAGAGCCCATTTACTCTGGTCTAATTTTTTTCCCATCCAATGTCTTTCTTTGACTTCAGTTTTTTCTGTTGAATTAATTGTGTTGGGGTTCCTCTATGTTCTGGGGCTTCCCTAGTATCTCAGACAGTAAAGAATCTGCCTGCAATGCAGGAGGCAGATCCTTTGATCCCTGAGTCAGGAAGATCCCCTGGAGAAGGAAATGCCAACCCATTCCAGTGTTTTTTCCTGGAGAATTCCATGGACAGAGGAGGCTGGTGGGCTACAGTCTAGGGGGTCACGAAGAGTCAGACATGCCTGGGTGACACTTCCCTATATGTTCTAATATGAAAAGTTATCTATGACTTAATACAGGCACTAAGTAGGAAAAGACAATTTGTCTCATCTTTATTTCATAGAGACCTTTTTCAGGAATCCATCCTCTTCAATGTACACCTTATAATCTGATCCCTGAGTAACAGGGACCCTCCAGAGAATTAACTGCGTAGAAAGTATGAACCTGAAATAAACCAGGGAGTGGTTGGGATATTAGGGATTAGGCATAGCCCCCAAATCTAGAGTGAGGTGAGAGATGCTCTTTTACGGATCTCAGGGTTATGGCAAGAGGCACAGTGGAAAGGTGAGGTCTACAGACTTTAGATCTGACCCTGCACTTGTGGTTTCTTTGATTAACAGTGATCATCTCTAAGAGGAGAGACAGTATACGGTTTTCTTATTCTTCCCAGTCTTATGTCTTTGCCACATGTTCTGTTATAAGCAGGTTTTACTCTTTTAATTGAAAATGAATTATATTTCTTCTTTAAAAGGAGGGAGAGGGAAGAATATAGACATCACTGAGGCAAAGAATCTTTTTTATATATTTGGAAACAGTCACTAAACAGCTTCCCAACCCTTCAGACTCCTTGAACCATCTTGTTTCCCCCTAGAATGTCTCCTCTGGGCATTTTAATCCTCTTTATTTGGGTCCATTCTGGTTACCACACGGTAGTAGACTCATTATAACTCTACTCATACCAAAAAATGAGTTGGAATTAGGCTGAGATGAGTCTTGGATATTTTAAAGAGGTTTTATTTCAAAGGAGCTGTGAGGACATAAAGAATGAACTTATCATTATGGGGGTGGGGGCCAGGGGAGGGATAGATTGGGAGTTTGGGTTGACATGCACACACTACCGAATTTAAAATAGATAACCAACAAGGACCTACTACACAGCATAGGAAACTCATTTCAATATTCTGTAATAACCTTGATGGGAAAATAATTTGAAAAAGAATTGATGCTTCTGTTGGTTTAACTCAGTCACTTTGCCATATACCATATCATTGCTAATCAACTATGCTCCAATATAAAATAAAAAAAAATTTTAATGAAAAATTAAGGCCTGTGAGACATCGCCAAAATGTAAAAAATACAGTGAATCCTCATGTAGTTATTTTTAACATAGCTGTATATTTTCAACTTTGGGTTAAAACATTTGATAATGTCCTTATTTTTCTCCTAGGAAGAATGGCTGAACTGCCAGAGAAACTGGCTCTACCTAGAGAGTATTTTTAATGCTCCAGATATTCAAAGGCAGTTGCCTGCAGAGGCCAAGATGTTCCTTCAAGTGGACAAGTCATGGAAGGAAATCATGAGGAAGGTTAACCGGCTGCCTAACGCTCTCCGAGCAGCTACTCAACCAGGTAGAAAAGAAACACACAAAAAGACTTTACAATCATCCACAGCATTCATCACCTGTAAGATTCTAATAATATGTAGTACATTTAACCCTTGATCTAGTCAGCACTGATGACCAGGAATATTTGTAGTACCTTTGACACTCTTGCTAAGCAATGTGAATTGAACACTTGTCATTTTATTACTATTAATGTATTGTCATCGTTATCCTTCAGCTCAGTTGATAGTTTTGGCACACAAGCATCTACTTCTTTTACAGTGTGTAGCATTGGGGAATGTTTCCCCATACAGTATCACTGATGCTTCCATCTCACAATTTAGGTTACAAAACGTACATTTCCATTCAGTTGACCCATTCTTACAGACTTCTAACCATACAAATTTCCACACTTTAAGTAATTCATTATAACCACTTACGAATAATGCCACTAAAGTAATTCTAATCTCAGGGTTGAAATGTGTTTTATTTATTTTTTAGTTGACTTTTATTGGAGTATAGTTGATTTTTAATATTGTGTTAGTTTCAGGTATACAGCAAAGTGAATCAGTTATACATATACATATATTCACTCTTTTTAAAATTCTTTTCCCATATAGGTCATTATAAAGTATTGAATAGAGTCCCCAGTGTTTTACAGTTGAGATGTGTTTTAATAAGTTCTGTTTCTAGGGATGTAGAATCAAAATCTTTCGGGGTACACATACTGAGTGATTGAACTTTATGTTTTCTATTAAAGCCTCAGCTCAACAACTTGTTGTTCTGTAAATGGCAGCACATGGTCTGTCATGGTGATAATCCCAGAGAGCTTCCTTCAGGCAGAAGCAGCTGCTGGGCTGTGGTCTCTGCCCAAAGACTCTTACAGAAATAGACAGGGAAAACTCTATGGGATGATAGAATTGAAAACCTTAAAACTTTGGGGCTTCCAGCGGCTCCCCATAGTCCTTGGTTCCTAGTCCCCTTTCAGCCACAACTGTTATCACCCCAGTCTGTGTTTCTGCCATCACATCTGCCTCTCTACCTCTTATAAAGACCCTGTGATTACACTGGGCCCACCGCATGATCCATGATAATCTCCCCATCCTGTGATCCATAATGTAATCACATCTGCCAGGTGCCTTTTCCCATAAAAACTAACAAATTCTCAAGTTCTGGAGATTAAAACATGGATATCTCTGAAAGACCTTTTATCGTGTCTAGCACCCCCCACTCAATGTGCATATTCAAACCTTTAGCTGCAATAATATTAATGTGTCTTACTGCAGAGTGCTGCCCCAGTCCCTACTGGATTTTTGTTGTATAACTTTTGGAATTAAAAAAAAAAGATTTCAAAAATACATTTAGTCCCAGGGATTTCAGATACAGAAGTGTGGAGAGATATATATATATATATTTTCTGGTGGCTCAGATGGTAAAGAATCTGCCTGCAATGCAGGAGACCTGGGTTCAATTCCTGGGTCAGGGAGATCCCCTGGAGAAGGGAATGGCAATCCACTCCAGTATTCTTGCCTGGAGAATCCCATAGACAGAGGAGCCTGGTGGGTTACAGTCCATTGAGTCACAAAGAGTCAAATACGACTAAGCGACTTACACTCTCATATATACATATATATATATATATATATATATATAAAATTTTCAGATGATGATAAAGCTGTGAAGAAAAATTAAATAGGGTAATGTGGCAAGTGGAGAAGGCAGTGGCAACCCACTCCAGTACTCTTGCCTGGAAAATCCCATGGACGGAGGAGCCTGGTAGGCTGCAGTCCATGGGATCACGAAGAGTCGGACACGACTCAGCGACTTCATTTTCACTTTTCACTTTCATGCATTGGAGAAGGAAATGGCAACCCACTCCAGTGTTCTTGCCTGGAGAATCCCAGGGACGGCGGAGCCTGGTGGGCTGCTGTCTATGGGGTCGCACAGAGTCGGGCACAACTGAAGCAACTTAGCAGCAGCAGCAGCAATATGGCAAAAGAATAGGCGGGGGCTGCTGTGTATGTGTGTGTGTTGAAAGGATATTTTGATAAAGTGACTACTTTTGAGTAGAAATCTGCAAGAATGAAGGAATGAAATATGTTTGTGGCTATAAGGGAGTATTGCTAACATCAAAGAGAACAAAGGTAGAGACCCTGCAGTAAAAGCACGCTTAGCGTGTACTCCTGTCAGCAAGGAAGCCAGAGCAGGGTGGAGAGCAGCGCATAGGAGAGGGCTTAGGAATGAGACCAGAGAGGTAAGTGTGCTTGGATAGTGAGTTAGGGATTGGACTGGGGGCTTCCCTAGTGGCTCAGAGATTAAAGCATCTGCCTGCAATGTGGGAGACCTCGGTTCAATCCCTGGGTCAGGAAGACTCCCTGGAGAAGGAAGTGGCAACCCACTCCAGTATTCTTGCCTGGAGAATCCCATGGACGGAGGAGCCTGGTGGGCTACAGTCCATGGGGTCACAAAGAGTCAGACACGACTGAGCGACTTCACTTTCACTTTCACTTTCTTTTCACTGATCACATAGAGCCTTGGAGACCGTGGAAAAGACTGGATTTGATTCTTGAACAGGTATGGAAGTCAGGTAGTGTGACAGGCACCAAAACATCAATGTCAAGTGAGACATGAATCTTGCTTCTTAAGGTGCTACTGTTTAGTGATGAAGAAATAGGGTGCGATTGCCACAATTTCAGCATCTAAAGATGGCAGAAGAAATAGAAGACACGAGTAAGGAAGTGACAAAGAAAATGTAGCGTTTAGAGAATGGCTTTGTTTGGAGGGTCAAGAGGAGGCAGTTGTTTGGCTTTAGTTTGTGCACCCCTAATCCCCAAAAGTGAATGATGCCGGATAAAAAGGTTTCAAATTAAATGCTTGTTCTTCAGTGGCAGATATTAAAATTAATGTCATCATTAAGGGATAGACTTGGAGCTTGGAGTTGGTAGACGCAAAGTATTACACTTAGAATGGATAAACAACAAGGTCCTAATGTATAGCATAGGGAACTATACTCAGTATCCTGGGGTAAGCAATAATGGAAATGAAGATAAAGGAATGTATATATGTGTATAACTGAGTGATTTTGCTATACAGCAGAGATTATCACAGCATTGTAAGTCAACTATACTTCAATTAAAAAATAGAATAAGATAGATGCTGAAAAAAATACTTAACACTCTTAACCAACCTTCCCAAATTTTAATTTATTAGACCATTCTTTTACCAAATAAAACCAAAGCTTTTAAAAAAGTTAATATCATATTTAAAATTATATTCTCTATTTATTTCAACAAGACTTTACCAATACCTTTTTTTCAATGAACAGGGCTTCTGGAGACTTTTCAAAATAATAATGCATTACTTGACCAAATTCAGAAGTGTCTAGAGGCATATTTAGAATCAAAAAGAGTTATCTTTCCAAGGTAAGTTTATAAAGCTACCAACAACATTTTTAGTAGCTGAGTTTCCATGAATTTGTGAAGATATACTTTAAAACAAACCATAACCTCAAAACATCAGGGGACCAAAAAGGGAAGCAGGAAATATATTTCATAATAGCAATGTAGCTCTTGTCAAGGATAAAGATACAGTGTTTGGTTTAAGTGGGTAGGTGCTGGAAGAAATCTTGATCACAGCACCGTTTCACTGCTGGGTGTGTATGTGTGCACCTGCATGAGTGCATGTGTCCATGGATGTATCTGTAAAAAGTTAGAGACCTTTGTTGCCTGAGCTGATTTCTTTAGGCTAATTGATGGCCTAAGAGGGTCACTGTAGAAGTCATCTAAAAGGTCATTTCACAAATTCCAAATGAAATTTTTTACTCATCCATTCATTCTAGAAACATACCAAATGTTTTGCTCAGTGTTAAAGATATAAGAAGAAAAGGCCAGATCCCTGCTCTAATGGCGCTCGTGGTTAGCACGTGGACAGTCATGTAAATAAACCATTTCAGTGCAATTATATACGAACAGACTATGACTACCTGATGATCACAAGAGCTCCAGACTTCATTCACTGGGGCACATTGTACCGTAACATAGACAATATCACAAAACGTTCATCTTCTGTGGATTTTTCCTGTTAGCTATAAAAGAAATGGCTGGTAAGTTCTGTCCAAGTCAGCCAGTGTTACATGCTTATGTTGGTTATTTGGTTAAGAGGGTTTGTTGCTGGGTACCACTCCAGGGTATGTATATACACGAGACATCCAAGATCTGGAAGATTTGATTGAGTTCAACAGATTCAGGCAACACAGGAAAAGATAGAGGAATAGGTTTGAGATGTGCCTTTTATTTCACTCTTAAAGCAGTGGCTCCCAGCTTGGGTCTCCCCAGTGTAGAGAAAATCTGTACACTACTTCTGATATTTAAAGAAACCTGGACACAAATTTACCTGTGATAATGCTGAACACCAAAAGCATCAGCTTTTGTTTTTTCCTTTTGTTTAGAATTATGTCAACTAGGCCTGCAGTGTTTATTAGGTCAAGAGGCTCTGTGCACCATTGATTTCACTTTCCAAGCCTTAAGAAAGACATGTTATGAACCATATGAATTAGTTCCTGGGGCCACAAGTTAGGTCCTGGGGACACAAGAGGAATGCAGCATGGTTCCTGCTTTGTCAGGGTTCATAGTCCAATCTTGACAGTTGTCTGTTTCATTAGTTGAAAAGGGAGATGAATTATTCTGTATCTGGTAGGACTGATAGAGTGCAACCCCAAAACATCTTTATTTCTAAAGACTACCTCTGCATTCCCTACAAGGGGCTAGTTTCTTCCTGCTCAGAATCTTAAGCAGACCTCATGAATTTTCTGGCCATTCTCAGATAATAATGCCAAAAAATCTCTTGTTGTCTTAACCCACTAAACAATCTGTAATCATCGAAACTCTGAAATTCTTTCAAAGTGAAAACATCTCCCTTCTCTGGCCCAGGCCTGTTGCAAAGCTGAAGCCTTTAGTGATGATAAGGATGTATAATGGCCAACCCTCCCTACTTCCTATTAGGTTTCTGGGATCTCCAGGTTTGGGGCAGGGAAGGGAGGAGAGGCAGTACAGCAGGAGAAATCTGAGTTGGCTGGTACCCAACTGGCCCCCTCTCTCACATGGGGCCTTCCATGAGCTCATGGGATGACTCCAGTCCTGAGGGATCTCTCATAGGCAGTTTCCTCCATAGGAGTAAAGTGTCTTCTCCAGCCAGACCCTCATCCCTCTCTCTCATCCCTCAGCATCCAGGTATGCCCCTTCTCCAGGTTTTTTTTTTTTTTCCATAGAATATCTTCATGCCTTCAAATGGCCCTGTTGGGCATCTAAGAAAATCCCTTGCCAGCTCACATCAGCACAGCCCACATGTGTGTAGTCACAGAATCAAATAAGTTTCCAGCAACCACACATTCATTTAGTCAACAAATTATGTATTGAATACCAGGTATATATGAGGTACAAGGCTGAATTCCAGGGAAAACAAATAATATACCTTCACTTTAGGAGCTCAAAGCCAAGTAACAGACATGTGACCAAATCAGTATCATACAAGTGCTAGCATTTTTACAAATTTTATGAAAAATCTCTACCTTTTATGTACCAGGCACTAACTCCAGACGCTTGAGATGCAGCCACACTAATCTTTATAATAATCATATTTAGAGATGTGTGGCTTCCCCAGAAACCTAAAACCAATAGGTCCAGGAAATCAGTGGATGGGGAAGAGATGTGGGCAAGGGATTCATCTATCATGCCTATATAAGGTTTTGCTTCAATTTCAAGTTACATTTTAAGTATATTCTTTAATCTAGATTTTACTTCTTGTCAAATGATGAGCTCTTGGAGATTTTGGCCCAGACACGAAATCCCCAAGCTGTGCAGCCTCACTTAAGGAAATGCTTCGACTCCATTTCAAAGCTTGAATTTGCTCTCCTGCCTCCTACTGAGGGAAAAATTCCTGGAATGGATGCAGAGCCAGAAAAGGTTTACACTAATGATATTTTAGCGATGCTATCACCAGAGGGAGAAAGGGTAAGGTATTCTTGTTAATAATTCTTTATGGGTAAACTTGGTTACTCTTCCAGGGTTGGAGAATGGAGATTGTACTCATCAGCATGCTAAGCATTCACAAAGTGCTACATGCCCTGGTCTTGGGCTGGCTCAACAATTTCAAAAATAACCATGATTAAATTCTTGCCCTCAAAGAATTCAAAGTCCAGCAGAGACATAGTCAAACAACTGAAAAGTCCCATACTAAATGTAATAACAGAGGTGTGTGCTCTGTTCTTGGAAACAGGGTGGAAAGAACTGGAGCCAAGTCTTAACTCTCCACAAGGAGCAAAGGAGTAGCCTAGATAAGAGCTGGTTCTACTGCCTGGTCACCTGGATTCCACTCCCAATCTTTAATCTCAGCTATAAAATGAGGATTAGTAATAGTGCCCAAATGAGTTGCTGGGGATTTTTCAGGTGTTCCTGTATGTACATTACTTTAGAATAGTACCAAGCGGGTGCTATGAAGTATTAGTTGTCACTGTTTGACTGCAGTGTCTCCTAGGCTCTGCACAGTACCTGGAATACAGTAGGCATCAACCAAGTGAATGCACTAGCAGACTATGGGGAACCAAGTGACATCACAGAGGAGAATCACACACAGACAGACACACACACAGAGGCAGCCAAGGAAGATGGAGAGCAGACAAGTCACTCAGGGAAATGCCAAGGATTTTAGTCCAATTAGAACACAGTAGTATATCTATGGGATCAGTAAGAACCCATAGGCATTTTACTTGTACTATACAGACACCCCAATGTTCATAGCAGCATTGTTTACAATAGCCAAGACATGGATGCAAACTAAGTGCCCACCAACAGATGGATAGTTAAGAAGATGTGAATATATATGTATATATATCGTTGTTGTTGTTCAGTTGCCAAGTCCAGTCCAACTCTTTGTGACCCCATGGACTGCAGCACATCAGGCCTCCCAGTTCCTCAACATATCCTAGAGTTTGCCCAAGTTCATGTCCATTGCATCAGTAATGCCATTCAGAGTAATGGGATATTACTCATCCATAAAAAAGTATAAAACTTTACCATTTGCAACAATATACGTGGACCTGGAGGGTTTTATGCCAAGGGAAATAAACAAAGACAAATATTGTATATTTTCCCTTAATAGGGGATCTAAAAAATAATACAAACTAGTAAATATAACAAAACAGAAACAGATTCACATATATAGAAAACAAATTAGTTACTAGTGGGAAGAGTCAAGGAGGGTAGGGTATTATAGGGGTAGGGGATTAAGAGATACACACTACTAATACCACATATAAAATAAATAAACAACAAGGAAATATTGTACAGCACAGGGCAGTATAACCACTAAAGTAATAACTTTAAATGAAGTAGAATCTATAAAAATATTGAATCATTATGTTGTATTCCTGAAACTTATAGAATATTGTAAATCAAGTAGACCTCAATAAATTTTTTTACTTGACCTAAATTGATTCTCTGGCAAAAGACTTTGCTCATCACTAGTGCAGATTAAAGAGGAAAGACCCCTAAATCTGCCAGGATTTAGGGAAGACAGGACATGTAAAGCGAGGGTAGAAGAAGTGAGCAGATTCTGGAGCCCAGATAAGCAAGGCAGTCAACCCACTCCAGTACTCTTGCCTGGAAAATCCCATGGACGGAGGAACCTGGTAGGCTGCAGTCCATGGGATCAAGAAGAGTCGGACACTACTGAGCGACTTCACTTTCACTTTTCACTTTCATGCACTGGAGAAGGAAATGGCAACCCACTCCAGTGTTCTTGCCTGGAGAATCCCAGGGATGGTGGAGCCTGGTGGGCTGCTGTCTACGGGGTCACACAGAGTCGGACACAACTGAAGCGACTTAGCAACAGCAGCAGTAGCAGCAGCAGCAGGTCATTGAAAGTCCAAGAAATAAATGTGAAAAGGACTGAAAAGTGTCAATTGGAGTGAACAATTGGGAGAACACTGGTTACTTTAGGGGCTTCCCAGGTGGCTCAGTGGTAAAGAATCCACCTGCCAATGCAGGAGACGCAGATTTGATCCCTGGATTGGGAAGATACCCTGGAGTAGGAAATAGCAACCCACTCCAGTATGCTTGCCTAGAAAATTCCATGGACAGAGAAGTCTGGCAGGCTGCAGTCTGCTTGGGTCCAAAGAGTCAGACACTACTGAGCACGCACCCACCTGATCACCTTAATAACCTGACCAGGTTTAGAGGAATGGTTGGAGCCAAAAATCATATGGCAGCAGGTAGGCAAAGAAAGTGGAGGAATTCGTTTAGCACACATAAACTCTTCTTTGGGCTTTCCTGGTAGATCAGACAGTAAAAAGTCTGCCTGCAATGCAGACCATATTCCATCCCTGGGTCAGGAAGATCCCCTGGAGGAGGGCATGGCAAGCCACTCCAGTATTCTTACCTGGAGAATTCCAAAGACAGAGGAGCCTTGTGGGTAAGATACAACTGAGCAAAGAGTTGGACACAACTGAGTGACACACATATACACACACACACACGGCTCCTCTTTCCACACAACTGAGTCACACACACACACACGGCTCCTCTTTCCACACAACTGAGTCACACACACACACACACACACACACAGCTCCTCTTTCCAAGAGGTGGCCCCAAAGGGAAGCCGTGAAATAACCCACTAAGTATAGATGGGTAGCGGAGAAGGCAATGGCACCCCACTCCAGTACTCTTGCCTGAAAAATTCCATGGATGGAGGAGCTTGGTAGGCTGCAGTCCCATGGGATCGCGAAGAGTCGGACATGACTGAGCAACTTCACTTTCACTTTTCACTTTCATGCATTGGAGGAGGAAATGGCAACCCACTCCAGTGTTCTTGCCTGGAGAATCCCAGGGACCGGGGAGCCTGGTGAGCTGCGGTCTATGGGGTCGCACGGAGTCAGACACAACTGAAGTGACTTAGCAGCAGCAGCAGAGGTGGGTAGGTACTTCCCTAGAGGTTCCTTAGCTAACACTCCATGCTCCCAATGCAGGGGGCCTGAGTTTGATCGCTGGTCAGGGAACTAGATCCCACGTGCCACAACTAAAAATTCTGCATGAGGCATAGCCAAACAATTTTTTTTTTTTTTAAGTATAAGTGGGTAAAGTGAGAGTGGAATATCAATAGAAAGTTTCAGTGTCTGTGGCCACGCTGCCGTGTTTACCGAGCTCAGGATTCTTTTAGGGATGTATGGAGGATGTTATCACCTCTCTGATTACCTCCCAGGTGAGCCTGGGGAAAGGCCTAAAGGCTCGAGGCAACGTGGAGGAGTGGCTGGGCAAAGTGGAGGAAGCCATGTTCACGTCTCTGCGCCGCCTGTGCAAAGCCGCCATCGCGGACTATCTGGGGAAACAGAGAACAGTGTGGGTGGTCGCAGGCCACCCTTCTCAGGTAACAGGCCCCTTTCAGTCTCCGCCTCTGCATCTTACTCGGCTGAGAGGAAGCCCACACTGAAGGAGGGTGTTTCCCTGCAGGTGATCCTGACCGTTTCTCAAATCATGTGGTGCCGCGATTTGACGGAGTGTTTGGAAAAAGAAGAGGGGAATCACTTAGAGGCCCTGGAAGATTTTGAAAAAGTGAACTTTGAGGTGAGATTACGAGCAGGTCAATATCAGACGTATCGCTGGGCAAGATGGTCCCAGTGGCTCTTATGGGCGTGGTTGATACAAGTTCATTACTTCAGAAATTGTAAGGCTCTTCTCCTAAGGATAAAACAGTGACAGGTTACTAAAATCTTTCTGCATCTTTCTAATATCGACGAGAGAAGTCATAAACATTACTTAACTAAATGATTAGCCTCCGTTTTGTAAATCATAGAAATCATGAAGTGTCATTACATCATTATGTCACATAAAAAAATGTTTCTGAAGGCCTATAATCTGTATTTTAATCAAGGATCACAGAATGAATTGTAAAAGGCTCTATTTCAACTATGTATGAAATAAATATATATTAATTAATAAAACTGAATGGCTTTTAACTGTTTAAAAAAAATTTGTAAGGCTCTGAGATGACATCCAAAGATTTGGGGTGCTCACAAAAACTGTCTCTGTTCAAGTTTTCTCAGCAATACTCCCTTGATGTTTGCATAGTATTTATGTGTGTGGTCAGTCGCATAGTCGTGTCTGACTCCTTGTGAACCCATGGACTGCAGCTGTCCAGGCTCCTCTGTCCATGGGGATTCTCCAGGCAAGAATACCAGAGTGGGTTGCCATGCCCTCCTCCAGGTGATCTTCCCAACCCAGGGATCAAACCCAGGTCTCCCGCATTGCCATATTTATATGAATACTTTTAACAATAGAAGGAAAAAAAGAAATTCAAAAGGAAAAATGTCAGGATTATCAGGGTTTGCCACCTTTAAGGAGAAATGGTATACTGGATCCTGATGTCTCTCCCAGAAGTTGATTTGATCCAGGAAAACCACAGGATTTGTGCCATTTCTGTTCTTCAGCCCAACACTTGCTTTTCTACTGTTTTATAGAACCCTTAGGCAATGATAAGTAAAGCCATAAGATTGAATTAATCAAATAGCATTCTACACAAATTTTTGAGCTATCCTTAAAAATTGCAGCTTACAGCGGGGCCAGATCTTCAACTCCAAATCCAATTCTACTTCCAAGCAATGTTGCATTTTTAAAGACTCACCCTTAGGGGAATTTTCTGGTGCTCCAGTGGTTAGGACTCTGCTCTTGCACTGCAGAGGGCACGGCTTTGATTCCTCGTTGGGGAACTGAGATCCTGCATTCTGCATGGCATGGCCAAAATAATTTTTTTTAGAAAATCACACTTAAATCAGAAAAAGGAGGAAACAGCTTCCTTGAAATAAAACTCTCTTAGAAGGTTCTCAATAGAATTTCACCTCAGAGAGCTCCAGAGAGAAGACTCACTAAGGAAAGTCCCACTGATCTCTTTACAGAGGTGACCCTTGATCAGGATCAGCCTGAGTGAAAATTCAGCCAGTCAAGGTTTTCAGAGTCACTGCCCTTCTTTGAAAAAGATTTAATGAGTTAACATGAATGCTTTTGGTTAATCAGCCATTGGCTTGGTTAAAATGCCTGAGTTTTATGAATATCCAAAAATAAAAGAACCTAGCCCTATAAATGAGAAGCACTACCTTAATCATTTAATTTTTGAGGAGAACAGTCTTCTCTGGAGACATCATCACAGGATGGTTAAGAGCTTTCCTCAAGGCAAATGTCTACCTGAGTCTCATTTTTGCCACTTTATTGACTGTGACGGCCACCAGTTTACTTACGCTCTCTGACCTTCAGTTTCCTCTCACGTGAAATGGGGGTAAATCTAGTATGTATTTCATAGAAGTCTTATTGGAATCAAAAAAGTTAAATTGTTGTAGTATTTGGTCACAGAATTACAGACTTTTATGAAATTTGGAATTGCCATTTGTCAAAACTGTTTAATTTTTTAAATATTAATAAATTTGTCATCTTTATTTTATTTTATGTTATATTTTCTTGGCCATGCCACATGACATATGGGATCTTAGTTCCCCAACCGGGGATTGAACCTGTGCCCCTTGCATTGGAATCCCAGAATCTATCTAATTTTATAGATACTTAGTTTTATAGATAATTCTGGCAAATATCTATTCCAAACCTAGTAGTAAAAAGATATACATGTAAACTGGTTTTTGAAAATTAATGATCATATTTTTTTTCATTTGTAGAGATTAAATGCCCTGGCTGCAATAGTCCGAGGCATCCTTCCTAAATTACACAGAAACATCATAACTGCCTTAATTACTATTGATGTACATGCAAGAGACATAGTCACTGAACTTGTTCAAGCCAAGGTAATTGTTTCATTCAAATAAAATCATATGTTTCTTTCTAAAATGAATGCATCTACCAAGTGTATCATTGTCATCACTTCTGCAGGTGCAGGTAGTTGACTCCTTTGACTGGCAGAGACAGCTGCGCTATTACTGGGATGTAGACCTGGACAATTGTGTGGCGAGGATGGCGCTCTCTCAGTACACCTATGGCTATGAGTATTTAGGTGCATGCCCGAGATTAGTTATTACTCCTCTCACGGTAAGTTACTGACCGTTAGGTTCATGACTGTTTTTTTTCCCCATCATAATAGTTCTGAAACATTTCTAAGATTAAACCTTGAAAGAATTTGCTGTGAATACATCTTCATATCGCAGAGATTTATTTACTCTATTTGATCGTGTGCCTGAATTTTTTAGTATGTTTCAGTTGCTGTAGAACCTTTCATGAGTGAAGTAAGTCAGAAAGAGAAAAACAAATATTACATATTAATGAACATATATAGCATCTAGAAGAAAATGGTACCAATGAACCTACTTGCAGGGCAGGAATAGAGAAGCAGATGTAGAGAATGGACTTGTGAACACAGGGAGGGAAGAAAGGGTGGGATGAATTGAGAAAGTAGCATTGACGTACATTTTACTGAGTGTAAAACAGATAGCTAGTGGGAAGCTGCTGTATAGCACAGGGAACTCAGCTTGTTGCTCTGTGATGATCTAGATGGGGAGGGGCGGGATGAGGAGGCAGGTGAGAGGGAGGCTCAAGAAGGAGGAGATATGTATATATATAGTTATGAGTAATTCACATTGTTGTACAGCAGAAACCAACACGACATTGTAAAGCAATTATCCTCCACTTAAAAATATATTTTAAAAAATAAATAACAACCCTCCTGCTATAGAAAGTACTTACAAATTTGTGGCCAGTGTCAGTTCCCTTCAATAATGACAATTTATCCTTTTCTTCAGGATCGCTGCTACCTTTGCCTCATGGGGGCTTTGCAGCTGGACCTGGGAGGTGCACCAGCCGGTCCTGCTGGAACTGGGAAAACAGAGACCACCAAAGACCTTGCAAAAGCCCTTGCCATCCAGTGTGTGGTCTTTAACTGCTCTGATGGTTTGGACTACAAGGTACAGTCTTGGTGTATAAACGCTAACATTAAGTGCTTCATTGTGGCTTTCTCTGTTTGCACTGTGACACAGAAAAAGAAGGAGAAAAAGGGGTGATGGCAAACTGGGGAAAACTGGTGGGGCCAGAAGGAGGTCCAACCAGTCCATTCTAAAGGAGATCAGTCCTGGGTGTTCATTGGAAGGACTGATGCTAAAGCTGAAACTCCAATACTTTGGCCACCTCATGCAAAGAGTTGACTCATTGGAAAAGACTCTGATGCTGGGAGGGCTTGGGGGCAGGAGGAGAAGGGGACGACAGAGAATGAGATGGCTGGATGGCATCACCGACTCGATGGACGTGAGTTTGAGTGAACTCTGGGAGTTGGTGATGAACAGGGAGGTCTGGCGTGCTGCAATTCATGGGGTCGCAAAGAGTCGGACACGACTGAGCAACTGAACTGAACTGAGTGGGGCCAGGAATGATTAAAGTGGAATAAATAGAGCAAGGGAGACTAGTCAACACAAGGCAATCTGGGTGGGTCAGGTAGGAATCAAGGCCCGGATTTGTCAAATGGTGGTAAAAATGAGGTATAAAACACAATAGCAGGGAAATCTAGGAACAAGGAATAAGCTTACAGGAAGAGAAGAGTAGGGACTTCCCTAGTGGTCCAGGGACTAAGATTCTGTACTCCCAATGCAAGGGGCCCTGGGTTTGATCCCTGGTCAGAGAACTAGACCCCACATGCTGCAACTAAGATCCACTGTAGCCAAATAAATAAATTAATATTAAAAGAGAGATGAGCAATTCAGAGTTGTGTATTAAAAATGAAATGAGACACGTGTACCCAATGTTCATCGCAGCACTGTTTATAATAGCCCGGACATGGAAGCAACCTAGATACCCATCAGCAGATGAATGGATAAGAAAGCTGTGGTACATATACACAATGGAGTATTACTCAGCCATTAAAAAGAATACATTTGAATCAGTTCTAATGAGATGGATGAAACTGGAACCTATTATACAGAGTGAAGTAAGCCAGAAAGAAAAACACCAATACAGTATACTAACGCATATATATGGAATTTAGAAAGATGGTAACAATAACCCTGTGTACGAGACAGCAAAAGAGACACTGATGTATAGATCCATCTTATGGACTCTGTGGGAGAGGGAGAGGGTGGGGAGATTGGGAGAATGGCATTGAAACATGTATAATATCATGTATGAAACGAGTTGCCAGTCCAGGTTCGATGCACGATACTGGATGCTTGGGGCTGGTGCACTGGGACGACCCAGAGGGAGGGTATGGGGAGGGAGGAGGGAGGAGGGTTCAGGATGGGGAACACAGGTATACCTGTGGCGGATTCATTTCGATATTTGGCAAAACTAATACAATATTGTAAAGTTTAAAAATAAAATAAAATGTAAAAAAAAAAAAAAAAGAAATCCATAGGAGGTGAGAATTCAGGGAAAGATTTTTTCGTTGAGTAGTTCTCAAACTTTTTGATCACAGGACCTTTTTACACTCTTAAAAATTATTGAGACCTCCAAAGAATTTTTGTTTATATGTATGGGTTATACCTGTTGATATTTTCCATGTTTTAAGTTAAAATTGATGCATCTTAAATATTTATCTGTTTTAAAATAACCATAATCAATTATTACATGTTAGCATAAACACACATTTTGAGAAAAATAACCATTTTTCAAAACGAAAAATTTAGTGAGAAAAGTGACAATATTTTATATATTTTTAAATCTCTTGTTTGGTATAATGGAATGTGGCCAGATTCCCTATGGGAGAATATCTGCTTCTGCATCAAATCTTTTGAGATATGTTATTTTGATTGAAGTATTTGAAGAGAAATCTAGCCTTACACAGATATACACACTAAAAGAGAGGAATAGGTTAATAGCTTCTTCAGATAATTGCTGATATTCTTCTTTGAAACTATACCAAAACTTGACAAGTGGCAGTTTCTTAAAGATTATTTGTGATGTGGAAACTGAAACAAAATACTGAGAAAAACAAACTCTGTTCTCTCCTGAGAGAATGAGACTGAAAAGGCAAATAACATTTTAGCATTATAATGAGTCCTTTGACCTCACAGACCCCCTAAAAGAAACTCTGGGACTTTCAGGGGTCCCCAGATGACACTTTAGAAGAGAGATTTGGGAGAATGGCATTGAAACATGTAAAATATCATGTATGAAACGAGATGCCAGTCCAGGTTCAATGCACGATACTGGATGCTTGGGGCTGGTGCACTGGGACGACCCAGAGGGATGGTATGGGGAGGGAGGAGGGAGGAGGGTTCAGGATGGGGAACACATGTATACCTGTGGTGGATTCATTTTGATATTTGGCAAAACTAATACAATTATGTAAAGTTTAAAAATAAAATAAAATTAATTAAAAATAAAATAAAAAAAAAAAAGGATCTCCAGCATCAGGATTATGGCACATACACCTTCTTAGCCCCTTCATGGATCCCAGCCCTGTCATGGTGAAGGGGCTTGTGTAACTCAGTGAAGCTGTGAGTCATGCCACCTGGGGCCACCCAAGAGAGACAGGACATAGTGAAGGGTTCTGACAAAATTGGTCCACTGGAGGAGGAAATGGAAACTCCTCCCAGTATTCTTGCCATGAGGACCCCATGAACAGTATGCAAAGGCAAAAAGTATGATACCCGATGAGCGCCCCACCGCACCCCAGGCCCAGATCAGGTGTCCAATATGATACTGGGCAAGAGCAGGACAAAAAAAAAAAAAAAAGAAACTGCTGTTTTAGCATCAGTTCAGTTCAGTTCAGTTGCTCAGTCATGTCCGACTCTTTGTGACCCCATGAACCGCAGCACACCAGACCTCCCTGTCCATCACCAACTCCCAGAGTTCACCGGGATCCATGTCCATCGAGTTGATGATGCCATCCAACCATCTCATCCTCTGTCGTGCCCTTCTCCTCCTGCCCCCAATCCCTCCCAGCATCAGGGTCTTTTCCAAAGAGTCAGCTCTTCACATCAGGTGGCCAAAGTATTGGAGTTTCACCTTCAGCATCATTCCTTCCAATGAACACCTAGGACTGATCTCCTTTAGGATGGACTGGTTGGATTTCCTTGCAGTCCAAGGGACTTTCAAGAGTCTTCTCCAACACCACAGTTCAAAAGCACCAATTCTTTGGCACTCAGCTTTCTTTATAGTCCAACTCTCACATCCATACATGACCACTGAAAAAACCATAACCTTAACTAGACGGACCTGTGTTGGCAAAGTAATGTCTCTGCTTTTTAATATGCTGTCTAGGTTGGTCATAACTTTCCTTCCAAGGAGTAAGCGTCTTTTAATTTCATGGCTGCAGTCACCATCTAAAGTGATTTTGGAGCCCCCCCAAAATAAAGTCAGCCACTGTTTCCACTGTTTCCCCATCTATTTGCCATGAAGTGATGGAACCAGATGCCATGATCTTAGTTTTCTGAATGTTGAGCTTTAAGCCAACTTTTTCACTCTCTTCTTTCACTTTCCTCAAGAGGCTCTTTAGCTCCTCTTCACTTTCTGCCATAAGGGTGGTATCATCTGCATATCTGAGGTTATTGATATTTCTCCTGGCCATCTTGATTCCAGCTTGTGCTTCCTCCAGCCCAGTGTTTCTCATGATGTACTCTGCATATAAGTTAAATAAGCAGGGTGACAATATACAGCCTTGATGTACTCCTTTTCCTATTTGGAACCAGTCTGTTGTTCTATGTCCAGTTCTAACTGTTGCTTCCTGACCTACATACAGGTTTCTCAAGAGGCAGGTCAGGTGGTTTGGCATGCCCATAGCATGTTAATATCTAATTTGGAGAGTTGTATATCCCCTGAAGGGTGTGGAGCAGAGATCCTCAACCTTTGGGCCATGGACTGGTACCTCCTGTCAGACCAGCAGTGGCATTAGATTAGAAATTAAGTGTACAATAAATGCAATGTGTTTGAATTGTCCCAAAACCATCTCCCCTACCCAATATGTGGAAAAATTGTCTTCTACTAAATCCATCTCTTGTGCCAAAAAGATTGGGGACCACTGGTGTAGAGGACCTTCAGAAAAAAGACAAAGCTCATTCCTGGCAACTTCCCAACTTCCCAGTCAGACATGGGGGAGGAGAAAGACTTCTCAGTGTGAAGGAGGCATTGTGCCACCTTCACCTCGTCCATCCCAGTAGGGCAGGTGGATGTGGATGCCTCTTCCAGGAGCAGAAACAAGAGAAGGACAAACCAGCTGTCAGTTCCCACACAGAAGTAGCTGACAACAGAAGCAGTTACTGACATTAGACATTAGACCTTTTGTGGACTTTTAGGAAGCATGCATGAAGGGAAAGAGCTTCCAGTGTGCCCCAAATATATTAGCATTGAGTTCTGAAACTAGGGGAACCTGTATGTCATGCTAAAACAGCCTAGGGAATAAAATTAAGTCCCTTTTAAAAATAGTAAAATTAAGTGATTCTAAGAGAGAGAGCTGGAGGAACCCACCTGTATTGAAAAATGTCTTTTTCCCCTTCTTGGAGTCCTACTTCTTATGCTCACTTCAGCAGGTAGTAACTTCAGGTGGTCAACAGAGATGGTACAGACTGTGTAACATCACTCTGATGGAGACACATTTCATTTTCTTCTTTTTGTCTCCTGTTGCCCATCAGTCCTTGTATACCATTGAAAGCTCTTCCACGAGCAGGTTGTGACTGGATGACCAACATCATTGTGAGCTTTCTGTCCTCTGTCCCTTGGTTGGGGATTTAAGATCCTACAAGCTGCTCAGCCAAAAAAGAATGCCAGCTTGGTCTTTAGTTGTTCCATTGTTCAGTCCATCTATTTCATTTTTGTAATGTAGGCTGTATTATAATTAAGTTCCAAGGATTGTTTCTTATCTCTGGCTCTTTTTTTTTTTTTTTTGAACATCTTGTTTTATACTATAGTAATGTAATTTCCTCTAAAATCTCTCTGAGGATTCCATTTAAATTTTTACATTTTTTGTTTTGTCCCCCAAATCACCTCCATTTTCTTCAGAGTTGCTTATTTTGTTTATTTTTCTTCTCTCTTTCTCGATGTTGATTTTTCTTAAATGTCTGTTAATCTTTACTTTTTAGTTCATAAGCATGGATAGGGGACTGAGTTGATCATTTAGAATAACTTGTTTCACCCCTGCTTTCAATGAAAGAGCTCCTGTGATCTCTGTGAGAATGTAAGATATTTGGCTGGCAGGCTTCCCCATAGAGTGTGTGGGCATGGGCAGCCAGGAAGCCAGAAACCTTTTATAAATACCAAAATAACAAGGATTTTTTTCTACAGTAGTAGAATTCAGTGGGTTTCACTCATGGATGGAGCCATCTGTCCTTTTGACTCTCAGTTGAGTAATGTGGAGGTCTGAAGTTATCTGTCTTTTCTTTTCTCTGCTTTCGTTTTCTCCCAAGCCTAATGTCTTCTCCCAGTATCTCCTAATGTCTCCCAAAGACAGATCTCCCCCTTTCTCAACAAAGCAGTCCTTGGGTATTATTCTGGAGGGAAAATTCAGTAATGCCAGCCTCAAGAACCCTGTTTAGTCTACTTGGAATGAGGAAAGAGAAGCACAGAGAAAGGCAGGGCCCACAAACCTGATCACTGCAAGTACTCACCTTTGACTAATTTCCAAGGATTGCCCTGGGACCTTCTCTGCTTTCCTTGCATGTATTGCTGATGGGTTCAGAGTTTCTTGGAGACCTTCCTGAAGGGTAGGTAGTTCTTCCTTCCTTCTGGCTTGGGCTGAATTCTGCCTTTCTCAGCTGAGTAATCAGTATTTATGAACTTTCCATCTTCCAGGATATTTTTTCAAAACTTTCTTTCTGCTGCTGGTTTTCCTTTCCATTATGTTTTTATCAGGTAGGCGCAGGTACAAATGCAGACACAGAAATGGAGAGAGTTCTGTCTTTCATACATGGTCATTTCAGAGAAAGGGATGTTATCCCTATGTGCTCAATTGACCACCTTGAAACAAAAAAGCCATTAGCTCTATTTTCAAAGAGATATAGATATGGTATGATGCAATATTTGTACTAATGCTTAACCCCAAATTCAAATCTCTAAAGGAACTTTCCTCTGTAGATAGCCACAGGTATGTATTCACTCTCCTGAACCACTAGGATTCTGCTGTAGAAGAAATTAACCACCATTACATTACCCTGTATATGGGCTTCCCACGTGGCACTAGTAGTAAAGAAGCTGCCTACCAACGCAGAAGATGTAAGAGATGTGGGTTCCATCCCTGGATCAGGAAGATCCCCTGGAGGAGGATCTTCCACAGCAGTCCACTCCGGTATCCTTGCCTGGAGAATCCCATGGACAGAGGAGCCTGGCGGGCTACGGTCCATGGGGTTGCAAAGAGTCAGACATAACTGAAGCTCAAGTGACTGTGCTTCTGCTCAGTTGTTCCTGCATGTTGCCTGCCATGTGTAGTACCTGGTAAAGATGATGAAAATTTCCATCAGCAAAGTTTTCAAGGTTTTCTTAAGTAATTAAGTGTGTCTGTTCTGTGTGTCAGTTTCTTTGAGAACATGTATTTACATAGGTGAAAGAGGATTATGAAAAAGTAGGTCAGATTGTCATTTTATCTAAAAATAAAAATAAGTTTCAAATCATTCAGAGAGCGGCAAAAACATATTTCCTCTAAGAAAAAGGTGTTAACTTCTGCCATGGCCCAGGAGTCACACAAACCTATTGCTTGTTTGCAGATACCACCTCTTGTCTTTTTAATACCTCAGCTCAGAATTTAACTTTGGCAGGAGTTCAACTCTACAGTACAGAGCTGAGTGGCATTCTTTTGATTTCAGATGATGGGGCGCTTCTTCAGTGGTCTGGCACAGTCAGGAGCCTGGTGCTGCTTTGATGAATTTAATCGGATTGACATAGAAGTTTTGTCTGTCATTGCTCAGCAGCTCATTACCATCAGGAATGCCAAAGCTGCAAAGGTAAGGGGCTGGGCATAGATATCATGTTTCTAGTCTGTAGATATCATGTTTCTTAAGTTTGTAGTATTCTTGCCTAGAACATATCGTGGACAGAAGAGCCCGGTGGGCTACAGTCCATGGAGTCACAAAAGAGTCAGACGCAACTTAGCAACTAAAGAACAAGAAGAAGTTCATAACAAACTTACATCATGTTGTATTTTAAGAAGGGCAGTGCTAACTTCAGCCTTTCTAGCCCATGTTTCCAATGTCATTGGTGAATGCAGCAGTGGAACTGAGCTGGGTGAATTAATTGCTCATCCAGGCAACACAATAAACAACTGTATGGCAGACACTGTGCTGGGACCTAGGGATATAGAGTTGGTGAGACTCAGTCTGTGCCCTCATGGAACCCTCTTATTCTTTGCTCCCCCAACACACACACATGCATGCTTGTACTCCCTTGTTCTTCTGTCCTCCGCCTCTTATTTTCCTCTTATTTTTCTTCTTCTTGCCTTTGACATTGATTTCTCTGCTCTGTTTCTCTAACTCTGCCTCTTCTGGGCTCTACTGCCTTCCTCACAGCCCCTAGTCTCAGCCTGTTGCTGGTAAAAAAATGAGAGGAGTCCTGGGGGACCCAAAGGGGCCTTGACTCTCCAGAAGTCACTGGACTGGAAAAGCCAAGGAGTGTAGGGACAGATGAAGATATTAGGGTGGCTTCAGTATTTAAAATGTGTTTTAGCCCCTTTGAACATGTTCCTGGAGAAGGATTTTGTACCGGAAAGGTGATGGCAGTGAAGGGTAGGACCAAGCCCCCCACCATTCTGTTGTGTTGACCTTGCAAAATTATGGTCATGAGGGCACCAAAGGGCAGGTGGGTATTCAGCCGGTACAAACCAGAACCTTGCGAGTTGTTTGATTTTTTTAATTATTTTATTTTAGTTATTATTTATTCATTTATTTTATTATGACTGGGCCAAGAAGGAGGAAACACCTGGGGCAAGGCAGGGGCAAGGAGGCAGACAGCAGGAAATGCTTAGCCCAGAAGAGAGGGAGAGTGAGTAGGACAAAAGCAGGAGGAAAACATTCCCAACAATAGGATTCAGTAGTTTTTGCTTGAATGCACGTCACACAAGTTTTGTACTCGAGAAATAATTATGGGGAAGAATTTACAAATATATGGCAAAGTGTTAACTTATATCTTCTCTTTCTTTTCAACAGCTCTCTAGATTCATGTTTGAAGGGCGAGAAATAAAGTTGGTTATGACTTGTGCAGCCTTCATCACAATGAATCCTGGATATGCAGGCAGAACTGAGTTGCCAGATAATTTGAAAGCCCTATTTAGACCCTTTGCAATGATGGTTCCAAATTATGCCTTGATTGCAGAGGTGAGCTTCACATTATAAAGCAGCAAAACTTTAAACTTGTTTCTTTTATTTAGTATTTGATTTCTATCATGATAGAAAGTTTCCATTATGAATGTACTCTGGCCAAGGTTATACGGTATTGTTTCCTCTTAAGTATGTAGATATGATTGTTACCACTTAGAATGTTGTGTGTGTGTGTGTAACTGCTGTATCCCCAAAGTCCAGTTTGCCATCTGGAATATTGTAAGCCCTGAAAACTGGAATAAATAAATGAACTTAATTAACCATTTCATTGGAATTTATCAGTTTGTCTCTAGGAATTAAAATGTCTAGATTATCCTAAAAAGACTATATTATTCTCACTTCTCTTGCTGCATTATTTTTTTAATTAGAGTCAAGAGGTGTTGAGTAGAAACAATACCAATCACTAATGATGAAAGACAGTGATTTGTTTCTAGTTTTGTCAATACAGTAAAAAAGATAGCCATCATTAATAAGCTAATTATGGTTGTATTTGTTTCTTCTCTATCTAGGAACCTTTCTGTTTAAACCGGTTTTTTTTTTTGTTTGTTTCTTCATACTAGCTAATAACCAGTGTATTTAAATCTTATATGTATTTTTCTTGACACTTTTTACTGAGGTATAATTTACATATGGTAAAGTGCACAGATCATAAGCGTACAACTGAGTGAATCCTTACATATGTATTCACCTGTGATCACCAAGACCAAGATGTAGGATATTTTCAAGACTCTGGAAGGCCCTTCATGCTCAATGCTACAGTTCACAAGGGACAGCACCTCTTTTAGAATGGAGTTTCTCAGAAAGCACATATTACTCCCACTGCTAGTAAATTTCTGACAACAGCTAATTTAAAATTTTCCTCTAATGAAGTAAAAGTAACTGCCTAAGAATAGACCATGCCAAATCCTATCATTAGAAAAATTACAACTTTTAATAGTATTAATATAATGCCTACAGGGTCTCATGAGTCTTGCAGCACACCTGTGGGTAAGATGGGGTGCTGAGCAGCTAAGACACACATCCCTATGTAATATCCCACACCACTCTTACAGCAGAAAGTGAAAAAGAACTAAAGAGCCTCTTGATGAAGTGAAAAAAGAGTGAAAAAACTGGCTTAAAACTCAACATTAAAAAAACTAAGATCATAGCATTCGGTCCCATCACTTCATGGCAAATAGATAGGGAAATAGTAGAAACAGTGGCTGACTTTATTTTTGGGGGCTCCAGAATCACTGCAGATGGTGACTGCAGCCGTGAAATTAAAAGACACTGGCTCCTTGGAAGAAAAGCAATGACAAACCTAGACAGCATATTAAAAAGTAGAGACATTACTTTGTCAACAAAGGTCCTTATAGTCAAAGCTATGGTTTTTCCATAGTCATGTACAGATGTGAGAGTCGGACCATAAAGAAGTCTGAGTGCCAAAGAATTGATGTTTCTGAATTGTGCTGGAGAAGAATCTTGAGACTCCCATGGACAGCAAGGAGATCAAACCAGTCAGTCCTAAAGGAAATAAATCCTGAATGTTCATTGGAAGGACTGATGCTGAAGCTCCAATACTTTGGCCACCTGATGTGAAGGACTGACTCATTGGAAAAGACCCTGATGTTGGGAAAGATTGAAGGCAGGAGGAGAAGGGGACGACAGAGGACCGGATGGTTGGATGGCATCACCGACTCAATGGGCATGAGTTTGAGCAAGCTCTGGGAGATGGTGAAGGACAGGAAAGCCTGGCATGCTTCAGTCCATGGGGTTGCAAAGAATTGGGCACAACTGAGAGACTGGACACAACAACAACCGCTTGGAGAGATCTAATATCTTAACTAGATTTTGAATGCATTGGTATTATGCTACTGTGTTGTTATCAGTATAATATAATCAGGCATTGCATTATATTTTCCATTCTAGGTAATTCTATATTCTGAAGGATTTGAATCCAGTAAAATATTAGCAAGAAAAATGACCCAGATGTATAAGCTTTGCAGTGAACAGCTCTCTCAGCAGGATCACTATGACTTTGGCATGAGAGCTGTGAAGTCTGTACTGGTCATGGCCGGGTAAGAAACCTAAGTGGGCAAGAGTTGAGTTCCAGACTGTGTCATGCATTACTCATACATTTCATGAGTAATTCACAGATGGCTCTTAAAGCAACATGTTGTTGTTGTTCAGTGGCTAAGTCATGTTCAACTCTTTGCGACCCCATGGACTGCAGCACACCAGTCTTCCCAGTCCTCCGCTGTCTCCTGGAGTTTGCTCAAATTCGTGTCCATTGAGTCGGTGATGCTATCTTACCATATCATCCTCTGTTGTCCTCTTCTTTTGCCTTCAGTCTTTCCCAGCAACATGATTAATAAGTGTTAGCTGCCACTGTTATCATTCTTACCTTGACACACCCCCTGCCACAGTGAAAGGGCATCTCTCTTCATCTCACAACAGTTCTTCCCTGTGAGAACCAACATAGCTGCCATTAAGCTTTGGCTAGCGTTTTTTTTCACCTGAATGCATCCAGTACAATGGGTTTCAGCATATTAAAGGCTTAACCACCATGAGCCAGGATATGAAAGTGAAAGTGAAGGTCACTCAGTCATGTCCAACTCTTTGTGACCCCATGGACAGTAGCCTACCAGGCTTCTCTGTCCATGGGATTCTCCAGGCCAGAATACTCAAGTGGGTTGCCATTCCCTTCTCCAGGGAATCTCCCCAACTCAGGGATTGAGCCCAGGTCTCCTGCATTACAGGTAGATTCTTTACTATCTGAGCCAACTGATAAGGCATTCACTTTGTTATGCACATACACAATTAAGTCATCCCCATCAACTGACAAAGCCTAAAGCATTCAGAGAAACTTCAGTTTTATCTTCAGTACAAGCTTATGTCCTGGATCCCCTTCTCTGTCATTACAGTCTGGTCCAATGCTGAGCTTCTTACTAGTTTCTAGTGGCATGCACACATGCTAAGTCGCTTTCAGTCATGTCCAACTCTGTGACCCTACAGACTGTAGCCTGCCAGGGTTAGCCTGCCATGTCCATGGGATTCTCCAGGCAAGAATACTGGAGTGGGTTGCCATTTCTTTCTCCAGTGGATCTTCCCAACCCAGGGATCAAACCCACCTCTCACATCTCCTGCATTGGCAAGCAGATTGTTTACCCCTAGCACCATCTGGAAAGCTAGTAGAGCAAGAGCCTTTTCTCTTAAGGCCTTAGCTTCTCTCTTTATAACCTCTTGACATCCCTACCTCTGGAACCCCCCAACTTGTCCAGAGTCTCTCAGGGAATCTGTCTTTCATCTGCTCCTTCCTATCAGGCAATGACTCTCTGGCTTAGATTCTATTCACATAGGGCCCCTTCTGCCTGCCTCCCATACCCCTGGCTTCTGCACAAATCACCCTGCCTTTCCACCCTCTGTTCATTCCTTCAACCTCTCAGATACAATATTTCTACTCTGTACAGGATTGCCATTGAAGGAAGAAGGATACTGAGAAGTTCAGACATGCTTGTACTCAGAGAACATGACTGCAACCCAGGGGCAAGACAGACAAATGAGCAGTCATGTAGATTAGACTAGTTAGTGTGTGAGGGGAACCATGGTGCTGTGCCCTGGGGTTCCCTGAGGTGGGGGTGGAGGGAACTTTCTAGAAGAGGGAATGATTGAGCTGGGTTTTGAAGGAAAAATGAGAGCCAGCAAAAAACCATTCTGGGATAAGAGAAAAGAAAGTGACAGGGATCTGAACCATCATAATGTATTCAGAGAACTATAAATTCAGGTTGAATAAAGTCTGGATTGATAGGAGGTCCTTGAGAAAATGTTCCTATCATTCTCCTCAAGGCAAAGCAGCCTGTGCTTGACTTGTCCATGTGTTGTTTTGGAGATGGATCCTGGGCATGCCAGGGAAAATGGTCTCATCCTTCCAGTAGGAATTGGCAGTGGGGTGCCCTCCACAGCTTTCTGCAAGCAGAATCCCCAGCCCAGAGATTTAGAAAATCATGTTCAACATTATGTATTTACAACGTCATCTGAATTATTCCTTTAAATTTAGGTCTTTAAAAAGAGAGAACCCAGACCTCAGTGAAGATGTGGTGTTGATAAGAGCTTTGCGGGACTCTAACTTGCCAAAATTCCTAACAGATGACGCTATTCTATTCAGGTAAATGTCTAGGTGTTATAGAGAAAGCATAACTACTATGTAGAGGTAAAGGATAGTTTATCTTCAAACATGTCAGTCTCTAGTAAGGTATCTTTTCTAGAGATACTTATTGCAATTTTAAAATGCTAGTTTCAAAAAAAGATACTAAAGTTTTAGCATCAATCCAATCATTTATTTTTTCAACTTATTGACCCCCAAGCTGCCTGCTATGCAAATTAGCATTTGGTTACAAATTCCTGACCTAAGAGAAGTTCCAGACTCAAAAGAAGTAGATCGGGGTCTCAACACAAATGTGATTGCTTTTATCTATTTCTACTTTCATTACTGAGTTTTATGTTTATTCAAGTCATATATGTATGTGGTTTTAAAAATGAAATGCTGTTTTAAGTTACTCTCAGGGAAAACAATAGTTTCCTGCCCTTTACCAACTCCCGCTTCCTAAAGACAATAACTTTTTAATTCATCTATTCGTCCTTTCATTTTCCTATTTCTGTCCATATCTTTTG
Organism: Bos mutus; assembly: GCF_027580195.1. Classification (NCBI taxonomy): domain Eukaryota; kingdom Metazoa; phylum Chordata; class Mammalia; order Artiodactyla; family Bovidae; genus Bos; species Bos mutus. Next base: position 56,491,449 of record NC_091627.1, read on the forward strand.
GTACCACATTTGTGTCATTTCATGAACTTTTCAGTTTTAGATGTTATTAAGTTACTAACAGAGAGATGAAGATATGGACACACTTCTCTGCCCACCAACCCATCCTCTCTGGGTAGTCATGTGACAATATAACCAGAGCTAAATATACAGGATTTCCGTAATTTATTTTAGAGATATAAATATTACCCAAAGCTGAGCTGTCTTTCCCTTGTTATTAAAGTACCTTGCTTCTTATTTTTCCTGCATTTATTATTTATCTTAATTTTTGTTTTTTATGCCTTCACCAACTTTTCTATACCTCTATCACTAATTCATTTCAAAATTCTGCCAGAGTATAAATCTCCTAAAAACAAAAACGACCTTCAGTCATACACATCTGTCATCCTGGAATGTCTATTTATGACCTTACCGGGGATACTCTTTGCCTTTGTCCACCATCAGATCCCCTGATTGCCGGAATATGTGTCTTTGCACTTTTGGCAGAACACAGTGATGAAAATTCCTATATATTAATGATCGCTCACTTATGATATTGCTATAAGTGAGATTCTAGGAAGTACATTCCTGAGATCATGGGGTATGGACATTTTAAATTTAGATAGATCCTATCAGTATATCCTCCAAAGGCATTTTATATTTATAGATACAGATTTATGAAAATATGCATTTCCTTTTATATGTTTTAGAGAAAAATACCAAAATAGTAGCCTATTTTATATACATTATTTTGTTAGTACCACTGAGCATCATTTCTTCTGTTTATTAGTAATTTATATTTATTATTCTTGGAGCATTATTCTATTGTACTCTTTTACTTAGCAATTTGTGAGAAATCATGAACTTTATCTGGTAAAACATTGGAAATATTTCTCTAAGTATATAATTCACTCTAAGTTACGTTTAAAGCCTCTTACCTCACAGAAGTTTGATTTTTCCTTGTGTGTTTTTATTTTTTCACTTTATCAACTTTTTTAAAGTTACAGAATTTTTATCTTTTTGAGATAGACTTTCTTAACATAGTACTATAAATTCACCTCTTATATTTTCTTCTTGTATTTTTCCCTTGCTCTTTTTTATTGAAGTATAATTGATTTACAATATTGTATTAATTTCAGGTGTATAGCATAGTGATTGAATATTTCATAGATTATACTTCATTTGAAGTTATTATAAAATATTGGCTATACTCTGTGTGCTGAAAAATATATTCTTTAGCTTCTTTATTTTATACGTAGTAGCTTGTACTTCTTCACCCACTACCCCTATCTTGCCCCTCCCACTTCCTCTCACCACTGGTAACCACTAGTTTGTTCTCTGTATCTGTGAGTCTATTTCTTTTGCTATATTTACTAGGTTGTTTTATTTTTTTAGATTCCACATATAAGTAATAACAGATTATTTGTCTTTCTCTGTCTGACTTATTTCACTAAGCATAATACCCTCCAGGTCCACCCATATTTTTTCAAATGGCAAAATTTCGTTTTTTATGGCTGGATAATATTCCAACATACATTCCATTCATACAAAATCTCCTTTATCCATCTATCTGTTGGGTGACTCTTTGGTTGCTTCCATACCTTGGTTATTGTAATAATTCTTGATAATGCGGCTATAAATATTAGGCTGCGTATATCTTGTCAAATTAGTGTTTTCCTTTTCTTCAAATATATATCCAAGAGTGGAATTACTGGATAATATGGTAGTTATATTTTTAGTTTTTAAGGGCCCTCCATACTGTCTTCCATAGCAGCTGCACCAGTTTACATTCCCACCAAAAGTTTACAGGGTTCCCTTTCCTCCATATCCTCACCAACATTTGTTATTTGTGGTCTTTTCATTGATAGCCATTCTGACAGGTGTGAGGTGGTATCTCATTGTGGCTTAGAGTTTCATTCTCTGAGAATTAGTGATGTTGATCATCTTCTCATGAAGCTGTTGGTCATCTGTATGTCTTCTTTGGAAAAATGTCTGTTCAGGTCTAATGCCCATTTTTTAATTGGGTTTGTTTTTGATATTGAGTTGTATGAGCTATTTATTTATATATTTTGAGTATTAACCCCTCATAATTTGCAAATATTCTCTCATTCAGCAAGTTATCCTTTCATTTTGTCAGTGGTTTCCTTTGCTGTGAAAAACTTTTAAATTTAAGTAGGTCCCATTTGTTTAATTTTGCTTTAGTTTCCTTTGCATTGGGAGACCAATTCCAAAAAAATATTGCTACAATTTGTGTCAAAGAGTATTCTGCCTATGTTTTCTTCTCAGATTTTAATGGTTTCTAGTCTCACATTTATGTCTTTAATCCATTTTTAGTTTACTTTTATATGGTGTGAGAAAATGTTCTAATTTTATTGTTTTACATGCAACTGCCCAGTTTTCCCTGCAACTGCCCAGTTTTCCCTGTACCACTTATTGAAGAGACTATCTTTTCTCCCTTATATATTCTTGCCTCCTTTGTCTTAGATTAACTGACCATAAGTGCATGGGTTTATTTTTGAGTTCTCTATTCTGTTTCACTGATTTATGAGTTTGTTTTTGGGCCAGTACCATACTGTTTTGATTACTATCATTTTTTAGCATAGTTGGAAGTCAAGGAGGGTGATAAGTCCAGCTTTTTTCTTCTTTATCAAGATTATTTTTGGCTATTTGGAGTCTTTTAGATTTCCATACAAATTTTAAAACTACTTGCTCTATTTCTGTGAAAAATTGCCATTAGTGTTCTGAGAGAGATTGTGCTGAATCTATAGGGTAGATGATCATTTTGACAATATTGATTCTTCCAGTTCATGAACACAGTGTATCTTTCCATCTGTTTGTGTCTTCTTCAGTTTCTTTCCTCTGTTTCTTAGAGTTTTCTGAGTATAGGTCTTTTACCTTTGTAGGCAAGTTTGTCCCTAGATATTTTATGCTTTTTCATGTGAATGTAAATGAGACTGTTTTCATAATTCTATTTCTATAGAATTTCTATAGAATCCATATTCTATTTCTGATAGGTTGCTGTTAGTGTATAGAAATGCAACATGTTTCTGTATGTTAATTTTGTATCCTGCAACCTTACCAAATTCGTTGATGAGTTCTAGTAGATTTTTTTGTGATGTCTTTAGGATTTTCTATGTATAATATGATGTCATCTGCAAAAAGTGACAGTTTTACTTCTTCCTTTCTAATCTGGATTCCCTTTATTTCTTTTTCATATCTGATTGCTGTGACAAGGATGTCCAATACTATGTAGAATAAAAGTGACAGGAGTGGGCATACTTATCTGGGTCTGATTTTAAAGGGAAAGTTTTCAGCTTTTTGTCACTGGGCATAATGTTGGCTTTGGGTTTGTCATAAGTGGCATTCATTATGCTGAATTCTGTTTCTTCTATGTAACGTTTCTTGAGAGTTTTTATCATGAATGGATTTTGTATTTTGTTAATTTCTTTTTCTGTGACTGTTGAGATGATGATGTGATTTTTATTTTTCCTTTTGTGAATGTGGTGTATCACATTGATTGAATTGCAAATATTGAACCATTCTTGCACCCCTGGAATAAATTCAACTTGATCTTTGGTGTATCATTGTTGAGAATTTTTGCATGTATAGTATCAGAGATATTGACCTGTAATTTTCTCTCTGGCTAGAGCCAGAGTCAGATGTGAGCCATGGCTTGTCCTGTTCTCAGTGGTCAACACTGCCCTCTTGGAGCAGGGACAGGTCCCAAGATACTGGAGCAGAAGCCCTGAGGGTTGGGTCTGAGCTGGTTCTCTTCCAAGTGTGTGATCTACCTCTCCCAGCATCGGTACCTCTACTCTAGAGGAGCAGTGATGGAGAAAGAGGGGCCAGACTGGGTACCAAGTGCAGGCTTGGGCAAGCACTGGGGTAGTCCCAGCACATCAGAGCTCCAGAACACTCCCAACCCACTACCTCCAAGAGCTCCAGTAATAGCCATCCTCGCCCTACTCAGATTCAGTGCTGGATCCAAGCCTGCTCCTTCCCCCTAACTGTGCACTCTCCTTAGAAGTAGCACTTTTCACCCTACTGGGAAGCTGTGCTAGAGCAGGCAGTTCTGTGGCAGGTGCTCATTGTGAGTTGGGGCACATAGTCGAGGATGAGGATTGTGGGAGACAGCCAGAGCCTCAGGCAGTTTCATTCTGTTTCCTCTCTCTTGTTCTTGGAATAAACAACCACTCCTCACAAGTGGGATATAGATTTCTTACAGCTCTGCTGTTAGTTTCACTGGCTTTCAAATCAGCTAAGAGGCTTGTCTTCCCAGTATCTGCTCCTAGGATGGCGGTGCCCAATGTGGTTCAAACGCCTCACTCTCCAGGGAGGATCTCCAAGCCCATGTAAGCCCACTCCTCTTCTGTGTCCCCTCCAACAGGCACAGATACCAACCTGATTGCTTCTTTCTCTTCCCTTCCTACCCAACTCTTTGTGAATCTTTCTTTATAATCGAGTCTTTTTGCAAGTCTCCAGTTTGTTTTCATGAGAGTTGCTTCACATGTAGATGTATTTTTGATGTATTTGTGGAAGGAAGTTAGCTCAACATCCTACTCCATCATCTTGATCTCCCCCATCTTGTACTTTTCTTGTCATTTTATATTAAATTCTTTACTGCTTCTCAAATGTTTTTGTGTGTGTAAGAGTTTCACTTCTTTTTCACCCGTACAGCCATTTGGTTTCCCATAGAAATAGTCCATTTTTTCCTTTACTCCCTTTTTCACATAGTACTAGTTTTCTATTTCCATCTTTTTTTCCTAAATATTTTTATACCATTATAAGCACACATAAGTGCTTTTTGGGAAAAGTTGAGCTATAAATATAATTTTTAAAACAAACTGAAAAAATCATTGTCTGTATGTTTGATACTATGCCATGTACTGTGTATAACACAAAAATGTAAGAAATATTCTCTATCTCAAAAAGCTCCCAATATGCTTAAGAACATTGGTCCACTGTACAAGGAACAAGAAAAATCATACACAAATCAGAGAAATGATAGATTCTGGTACAACACATAAGATAATGTAGTACTGTGTGTTTAGAAGAAAAGATAATGAGAAAAATAAGAACCTTGGTAATGTTTAAAAAATTAATTGTAACATGGGTGGATATCAATGGCCAGTGATTCCTAATTTATTTTATTTTATTTTTTAATTTTATTTTTCCAGTGGAATCATATCTGACCTTTTTCCTGGAGTCCAAATTCCAGAACATGATTATGGTATATTGCAGTCAACAATTATAGATGTCATGAAGAAAAAGAATCTTCAGCCTGAAGCATGTATGGTTAAAAAAGTGATACAGTTCTATGAAACGATGCTAGTAAGGCATGGTGTGATGTTAGTTGGGCCAACAGGAGGTGGCAAGACCACAGTTTACCAAGTACTAGCAGAAACTTTAGGGAATTTGCAAAAACTTGGTGTAGACAATCCCTTTTACCAACCAGTTAAAACATATGTTCTTAATCCTAAATCAATTACAATGGGTGAATTGTATGGTGAAGTTAATAACATAACCTTGGAATGGAAAGATGGTTTAATGGCACTAAGTGTCCGAGCGGCTGTGAATGATACTTCAGAAGACCATAAATGGATCATCAGTGATGGGCCAGTAGACGCTCTTTGGATTGAAAATATGAATACGGTGCTGGATGATAACAAGATGCTTTGCTTGGCTAACAGTGAGAGGATTAAACTCACACCTCAAATCCACATGCTTTTTGAGGTAAATATATATTCCTTACTGTGGAGTGAAATCATTTGTTAGATTGGCATAACATCATTAATTTTTTTTTCTCTTAGTGATGTATCTTTGATTATCTGTAAGACCTACCATGGTGTTTCATTTATACACTAAATATTTATCAAATTTTCCTTTTATAATAGATTTTCCATTCTGACAACCAGAGTCTCTCAAATGTTCCTATCTCTCTATAAATGGGAAATAAAATAAATTCTGTGTTCACCAGTACTTGTTTCTTTCCCTTTAAAGGTAGTTATATATATTAGTGTCTTTACATGATTTGAAATGCTTTCCAAGTTAAAAATAATTGTTCCATTTAAGAAGAATAAGTCATCCCTCTGTGGTATGACTATTTGGTAATGGGATTGGAAAAGGAATGCCAGTCAAATACACTTTACAAAATATTACAGAAGACACCACCCCTGCTGTGTTCATTCACCAAACATTAATTGAATACCTACTGTGTCCTAGGTACTAGGCTATGCATTGGATATAAGAATAAAAAAGGTAAGAAGGAAAAAGAAGGGAATAACTATGTACACCTTCCCATAAGAATTTGACAGCATCCTTCACTTCAGTCGTTTTCCAACTCTGTGCCACCTCATGGACTGTAGCCCGCCAGGCTTCTCTGTCCATGGGATTCTCCAGGCAAGAATACTGATACTGGAGTGGGTTGCCATCTCCTTCTCCAGTATCCTTCTATACTTACATATATTTATGTATATTTCTCCTCATGCCTCATTTAACTTTCCTTCTCCATTTTAAATCACTTATAGCTCGCCCACTCTCTTGCATGCAAAACCTAACAGTGTGTTACCTTAAACTTTAAATGCATGATTTATTAGCATTGAACTGGAAGGGACAAGGAAGTATCATGTTAGCCATTTCTTGTTCAACTTTTTAAAATTTTAGGTGCAAGATCTAAAGGTTGCCTCTCCTGCAACAGTCAGTAGATGTGGAATGGTATTTGTGGATCCTGAAGAGCTGAAGTGGATGCCTTATGTTAAAACCTGGATGCAGAGTGTTTCTAAAAAAGTAAGTGCAACTGGACACTCCCCACCCTTTCCATCTGTCAGGGCTCACCCTTCTCTCAAGAGCCCAAATAGCAACTGATTAAGACCTCACTGTGCTTGATAAAGGGAATCCCAGTGTTGGTATCTGGCCCTCGCCCTTGAATTCTTGGGATTCTCCAAGGAGGTTGTATACTCCCCATAGCTGTCTTCATTATTTATGACCTCAGCCCACCAGCCCACCTAGTCAGTCTGGTTTCTGCCTACCCTGCCTTGTTCCTCCCCTACCCTCAACTGGGTTCTCTCAAATACAAACAGAAACACTTCCTTTAGTTTCCCCAAATACAGGTAGAACAAGGAAGGGCATTTAAAATAAAAAAAAAAAAGACTCTGCAGAAGGCTTGAGTTAATGAGGGGGAAGCACAACGAAGGAATAGAACACTTAAATCCAGGCCAGGTCTTTGTTTTTAGATTTTAGAAACCCTAATGCTGCTGAGGGGCTTCCCTCGTGGCTCAGTGGTAAAGAATCCACCTGCCAATGCAGAATATACAGGAGACTCTGGTTTGATCCCTGAGTCAAGAAGATTCCATCTAGAAGGAAATGATAACCCCCTCCAGTATTCTTGCCTGGGAAATCCCATGAACAGAGGAGCCTGGCAGGCTACAGTCCATGGGGGAACAAAAGAGTCGGACAGGACTTAGCAACTACACAACAACAATGCCTCTGAGAGCCAGAAGGAAGAAAAAACCAGTTTAGTTTCCCATTCAGCCTTGTTGTTACTGTTGTTCAGTTGCTAAGTCATGTCCGACTCTTTGCGACCCCATGAACTGCAACACGCCAGCCTTCCTGTCCATTGTCTCCCAGAGTTTGCTCAAACTCATGTCCATTGAGTCTGTGATGCCATCCAACCATCTCATCCTCTGTCGCCCTCTTCTCCTCTTGCCCTCATCTTTCCCAGCATCAGGGTCTTATCCAATCAGTCAGCTCTTCACATCAGGTGGCCAAATTATTGGAGCTTTAGCTTCGGCACCAGTCCTTCCAGTGAATATTCAGGGTTGATTTCCTTTAGGATTCACTGGTTTGATCTCACTATCCAAGAGACGCTCAAGAGCCTTCCAGCACCACAGTTCAAAAGCATCAATTCTTTGATGCTCAGTTCTCTTTATGGCCCAATCTCACATCCATACACGACTGCTGAAAAAACCATAGCTTTGACTTGATCTTAGGCCCCTTATCTAAGACGCATTCTAACCTTAGAGGTAGGATTCCATCCAAAGTGAAGAAAAACTTTTATATTATTATTCAGAACAATGCAGTTCCATATTATCTTCTATATCCTCTCCATTCTAAAATAAGATTTCTCTTTACCTTAACTTAACAAGGGCTTCCCAGGTGGCTCAGTGGTAAAGAATCTGCCTGCCAATGCAGGAGATGCAAGAGACTCCAGTTTGATCCCTGGGTTGAGAAGATCCCCTGGAGAAGGAAATGACAGCCCACTCCACTTAACTTAATAAGCAATCTTTTTAAATGTTTTTCTTCATCTCATCTCAATTGCCATTCTGAGAAAGCCATCTTTCTGCCTCTCCCCCTCCAAAGATGAGTCAGAGAATGATTGTTTTCCTCACTCTTAGGCATCAACATTTTAAGAATATTGTGACCTACCCTCAGGGCACCTTACTTTTTCCCCTGTAATCAGCTTCTTTAAAAACACCTTTATTGAGGTACAATTGACATTTTTTGTTGAAGTATAGGTGCTTTACAAAGTTTCTGCTATACAGCAAAGTGAATTAGCCACTCATATACATATATCCCTCTCACTTGAATTTCCTTTCCATTTAGCTCACTATAGAGCACTGAGTAGAGTTCCATGTGCTATACAGTCTATTCTCATTAGTTATCTATTTTATACATACTGATGTATACATGTCAATCCCAGTCTCCCAATCCATCCTATACCCTCTCCCAACCTTAGAATCCGTATGTTTGTTCTCTATGTTTGTGTCTCTATTTCTGCTTTGCAAATAAGTTCATCTATACCATTTTAGAGTACCTTAATTTTTTTGAAATTTTTAATGAAGTATAGTTGATTCACAATATTGTGATTTACAAAATTTGTTTCAGGTGTACAGCAAATGAACAGAAAACCTTGTTAAAGAAAGTAATTCTCAGAATTGAGACTATCATGTCCTGCCATAGGATGTTAAACCTTTCTGAATTTACTTTTTAAATAGATTTTATTATTCAGAACAGTTTTAGGTTTATAGAAAAATTTAACAGAAAGTACAGAGAGTTAGCATATGCTTTCTCTCCTCCAAACATAGTTCCCACTTTTATTAGCATTTTTCTTTGGTGTAGGTGGGCTTCCCTGGTGGCTCAGATGGAAAAGAATCTGCCAGCAGACACCGGTTTGATCCCTGAGTCAGGAAGATCCCCTGGAGAAGGGAATGCCTACCTACTCCAGTATTTTGGCCTGGAGGATTCCATGGACAGAGGAGCCTGGTGGACTATAGTCCATAGGGTTGCAAAGAGTCAGACAAGACTGAATGACTAAGCACATTTATGTGGGTACATTTGTTAAAATTGATGAACCAATATGGATACATTCTTATGAACTAAAGTCCATGGCTTACATTATGATTCACCCTGTATTGTGCAGTTTTATGAATTTTGATAAATGAATATATCATGTATCATGCAGAATAGTTTCACTGCCCAAGAAATCTGTGCTCTCCCTGTTTGTCCATCCACACCCTCTCCCAACCCCTGACATTACTGATTCCCCTGTCTCCATAGTTTAGCCTTTTCCAGAACATCATATAGTTGGAATTATATGGTCTGCAGCTTTTCCAGATTAACTTCTTTCACTTAGTAATATATATTTACAGTTCCTCCATGTCTTTCTGTGGCTTGATAGCTCATTTTTTAGTACTGAATAGTATTCAGTGTTATTGTATGCTGAAGTTTATCACTTACCAAGTTTATCCACTCACCTACTGAAAGACATCTCAAAGTTTCCAAGTTTTGGCAATTACTAATAAAGCTCACATAAACATTCGTATATATTTTTGTGTAGACATAAGATTTCAGCTCATGTGGATAAATACCTAGGACTGTGATTTCTCAATCATTTGGTGAAACTGTGAAGAAACTGCCGATCTGTCTTCCAAAGTGGCTGTACCATTATGCATTCCAAAGAACTTCTTTGTTACTCCACGTCCTCACCAGCATGTAGTGGTGCAGTGTTTTAGATTTTAGCCATTCTAATATGAAGGTAATGGCAATCCACTCCAGTATTCTTGCCTGGACAATCCCATGGACAGAGGAGCCTGGTGGGGTACAGTCCTTGGGGTCACAAAGAGCCAGACACAACTGAGCAACTAACACAACTCATATGTATTTGTAGCTCATTTTGCTTTCAGTGAGTAGTTTTCTTATATAAGATGTTGAGTGTCTTTTCATATGTTTATTTGCCACCTATGTATCTTCTTTGATGAGGTGTCCACATCTTTTGCCCATTATTTTTGGGTTGTATGTTTCCTTGTTACTGAGTTTTGGGAGTTCTTTATATATTTTGGATACAGGTTCTTTATATGTATTTTGCAAGTATTTTCTCCAAGTCTGCCTTTCTTTTCATTTTTTTCAAATAATACCTTTCACAGCACACACATTTTTAATTTCAATGGTCTAACTTGTCTTGCATGGTTTGTGCTTTTGGTGTTGTATCTTAAAACTTATTTCCAAATTGAAAATCACCTAAATAAATATTTTCCTCTGTTACCTTCTATGAGTTGATGGTTATGCATTTTACGTGTAGGTTTATGATCCATTTGGAGTTACTTTTTCTGAAAGCCATAGTATCAATGTCTGGATTCTCTCTCTCTGTCTCTCTTCGGCATGCAGATGCTGAATTCCAGCACCGTTGTTGAAAACACCATCCCTTCTCCACTGGATTGCTTTTGTTCCTTTGTGAAAGATCAGGTTGCTGTATTTGTATGAGCCTTTTTATGGGCTCTGACACCATTAACCTATTTGTCTAATTTTTTTGCCAACATCACACTGTCAGTTACTGTAGCTTTACAGTAAGTCTTGTCAGGTAGTGTCAGTTCTACTTTGTTCTACAATATTGTGTTCACTATTCTGGGCCTTTTCCCTCTCCTTATAAATGTTGCTCTCCCCAAAGTAAATTACTGGGATTTTGATTCAGATTGCATCAGCTCTATAGATCAAGTTGGTAATAACTAACATCTTCACAATATTGAGTCTTTATATCCATGCACAGTCTCTCCATTTACTTAGATGTTCTTTGTTTTCTTTCATCAGAATTGTGTTGTTTTCCTCACATTTCCTCTTGGAAATATTTTGTTTAAAATATGCCTATCTTATATTTTTTTATACTAATTAAATGATTTTGTATTTTCAGTTTCAAATTCTAATTATTCATTGTTGATACATAAAAAAGCAATTGATTTTTGTATATTTACCTTGTATCCTACAACTTTACTATCAGATCAGATCAGTCGCTCAGTCGTGTCCGACTCTTTGCAACCCCATGAATCGCAGCACGCCAGGCCTCCCTGTCCATCACCAACTCCCGGAGTTCACTCAGATTCATGTCCATTGAGTCAGTGATGCCATCCAGCCATCTCATCCTCTGTCGTCCCCTTCTCCTCTTGCCCCCAATCCCTCCCAGCATCAGAGTCTTTTCCAAGGAGTCAACTCTTCGCATGAGGTGGCCAAAGTACTGGAGTTTCAGCTTTAGCATCATTCCTTCCAAAGAAATCCCAGGGCTGATCTCGTTTAGAATGGACTGGCTGGATCTCCTTGCAGTTCAAGGGACTCTCAAGAGTCTTCTCCAACACCACAGTTCAAAAGCATCAATTCTTCGGCACTCAGCCTTCTTCACAGTCCAACTCTCATAACTACTTACTAGTTTCAGGAGTTTTGTTTCAATTCTTTGGGATTTTTTTGTATGGATAATTGTAAAGACAACTTTTTTTCTTTCTTCTCAATCTGTATACTTTTTTCCCCTTTTATTGTCCTATCATGTTAGCTAAGACTTTCAGTACTACGTTAATAAAAGTGGTGAGGGGACAACATTCTTTTTTAAATCTTTGGTCCTTTACCTTGAATAAATATTTAAAATGCTTCTTTTTATACTTTTTTCATTGTTCTTAATTATGGAAGATAATCATCAGTATAGAAGACTATGAAATACTTGTTGCCAGTTTAACAAATGATCATAAAATAAATACCTGTGTGCGTGTGCGCGTGTGCGTGCACTCAGTAGCTTCAGTTGTCTCTGATTCTTTGTAACCCTATGGACTATAGCCTGCCAAGCTCCTCTGTCCATGGGATTCTCCAAGTAAGAATACTGGAGCTGGTTGCCATGCCCTCCTCCAGGGGATCTTCTGGACCCAAAATACCTATATACCAACTACCAGATCAAGATCACTTATCAGTGACCCAGAATCTTCCCATAGAATGTCTTTTTTTTTAATGTAACTTGTTTCATATCATGTGATGCTTACATCCTATAGTCTAAAAGTCACAGGATATAATGTAGTATACAAGTTTGAACCAACTACTTTTACACTTAATTATGTATTTTATCTGGTCTTGCTAAAATATCGTTTGTTTGATTTTCAGCTAAGTGAAGAAACTCAAGAATATATATTGAATCTTTTCCAGCGTTATGTTGATGATGGTTTAAATTTTATCAATAAAAAATGCCACCAAGCAATTCCACAAGTGGACATCAGCAAAGTTACTACACTCTGTTGCTTATTGGAGTCTTTAATACTTGAGAAAGATGGAGCTAATTTGACAATGGTAGGAAGAGTTTTCTTACTGCTGTAAAGCTAGGAAAATGTGATTATCATATAGATTCTTTGCAAATAAACAATTCCAAACTTTATGTCATACAGTTATTTGATTTTCAAGTTAATTTTTTAGGGGACTAATGAATGTGAATAGATTTGTAGAATCTCAAATTGGAAGGAATTTTACACTATAGTTTACTCCTCTACTCAATGTTTAAATTTCCTTAGAGTCTGTAACATATTCCCAGTGTGTGTCTACTTAAATAACTTCATACAAGCATAGACATAGTTATAATAGTTGAAAGACACCCTTGAGCTTTTGTTTTCCATGCTTCTTGCCATTCATTTTCTCATCAGAGTATTAAATGTATGCCACTATAAAACATCACTTGGTGCACTATTGAATGAAATATAAGAAACATGCACTGTGCCCTTTTAAAAATACATGTATGGCAAAACCAATACAATATTGTAAAGTATTTAACCTCCAATTAAAATAAATAAATTTATATTAAAAAAATAAAATAAAAATACATAAGCCTAAGCAAGAGAAAACAGTCTTTAGACTTTGCAAATTAGGATTCTTTTATGCTAACACTAAATATTAAAAGTTTTTCTCTTTGTTCTTTCAGGAGCAAACAAAATTGAACACTGTTCTGTGTCAGACTTTTGTATTCTGTTACTTATGGTCTTTAGGTGGAAATCTAACTGAAAATCACTGGGATTCTTTTGATACATTTATTAGAACACAATTTGATGATAATCCTGATGCCAGGGTAAGAGCCAAATAAATTTAATTTTAACATAACTCTGAATCATTAAAATTAAATTTCAAGACTAAAAATTTCAAAGCTTTAGTTCTAGTATAAATATAAATTCTTCATTTGAAAGGTTTTTTAATTATTCACTTTCTTAAACTAGCAATAGATAATTTATTGTATTAAAATTTTTTAAGAATTCTCTCCAGGCCATATGAAGAATGTAAGGTGTAAAAGTGAATAAAAACTCCCTACTATTAAGAAAAATATTGAATTATAGCTAGTAAATTTATGTTTTCACAGTGCTATGGTTTAGCAGTTGTGAAATTACTTTGTGTGTGTTCTAAAACTGAGCAAATGAATCAGTATATTGAAGGTAATGGCAACCGGGCTTCTCACTGTTAAGAGAAGGTATATTACAAATATAGAGGAGAAAGATTAGAATGTATTTTGTGTTATTGGATTGGAATTTATATTGGATTGGAATAGAGGTTTTGGGACTCATGGAATAGATAGATAGATCATATGTATATGGTGTATATATCCATCCATACATAAATTTCCTAGTTCTGTGTGCTGAGAGGAACTAGAAGCAATGGCACATCAGTAGCAATGAGCATACTTAGTTGCTGATTTCTGAATACTCTTCTCCATGAAAAGGAACCAAAGCACCTTAGTGAAATGACTGATTCCAGGACTGAGTTGAGGAAAGTTCAAAATAGGCTCAGAATATCTTATGTCGGATAGTGAATACGTGCTTGAAGAACAATGGCACCTGTCAAACGAGCACAGGAGCCAATTTGAAGGGATTCCCATTGGACAAATCTAGGCATATTTGAGCATCAAGATAATGATGGTGTGGATTACAAGCTATTGAATGAAATAAAAGTCTGTGAGTTGATGCACATAAAAATACATGTGAATAAATAAACTAGGGAGAAAGAGCTCTTCCTTACAGGAGAATACCAGCTAATCTATGTAGGAGAAATGATGGGATTAGAAAGTTATTACTTTGAAACCATTGTAGTAATAATTGATTCAGGCAGGAATCACCAATGGTTGCAAAAACTAGTAGGTGAAGGTTTCTTATTTACATAGTTTCAAAACATCTTCTACAAATTACTTATTAGTTGTAAAGAGAAAAATAGTGTCGTCATACTGAAAAACCTTGTAGACACCATATTAACTAGGTGACCGATTTATCATCAATATTAGCACAAACCTGTGCCTTCTGATGTGGTACATGGAGAAGTATACAGCCTTGCTTCCAAGCTATTCCTTCCAAAATGCATAACGTTACTCTGACTACAACAAAGCTAGTGGAGGTGATGTTATTCCAGTTGAGCTATTTCACATCCTGAAAGATGATGCTGTGAAAGTGCTGCCCTCAATATGCCAGCAAATTTGGAAAACTCAGCAGTGGCCACAGGACTGGAAAAGGTCAGTTTTCATTCCAATCTCAAAGAAAGGCAATGCCAAAAAATGCTCAAACTACCGCACAATTGCACTCATCTCACACGCTAGTAAAGTAATGCTCAAATTCTCCAAGCCAGGCTTCAACAATACGTGAACCGTGAACTTCCAGATGTTCAAGCTGGTTCTAGAAAAGGCAGAGGAACCAGAGATCAAATTGCCAACATCTGCTGGATCATTGAAAAAGCAAGAGAGTTCTTATTTCTGCTTTATTGACTATGCCAAAGGCTTTGATTGTGTGGATCACAATAAACTGTGGAAAATTCTGAAAGAAATGGGGATACCAGACCACCTGACCTGCCTCTTGAGAAACCTGTGTGCAGGTCAGGAAGCAACAGTTAGAACTGGACATGGAACAACAGACTGGTTCCAAATAGGAAAAGGAGTACGTCAAGGCTGGATATTATCACCCACCCTGCTTATTTAACTTCTATGCAGACTACATCATGAGAAACACTGGGATGGAAGAAGCACAAGCTGGAATCAAGATTTCTGGGAGAAATATCAATCACCTCAGATATGCAGATGATACCACCTTTATGGCAGAAAGTGAAGAAGAACTAAAGAGCCTCTTGATGAAAGTGAAAGAGGAGAGTGAAAAAGTTGGCTTAAAGCTCAACATTCAGAAAACTAAGATCACAGCATCCGGTCCCAGCACTTCATGGCAAATAGATGGGGAAACAGTGAAAACAGTGAGAGACATTATGTTTTGGGGCTCCAGAATCACTGCAGATGGTGACTGCAGCCATGAAATTAAAAGACGCTTATTCCTTGAAAGGAAACTTATGACCAACCTAGATAGCATATTAAAAAGCAGAGACATTACTTGGCCAACAAAGGTCCACCTAGTCAAGGCCAGGGTTTTTCCAGTAGTCATGTATGGATGTGAGAGTTGGACTATAAAGAAAGCTGAACGCCGAAGAATTGATGCTTTTGAAGTGTGGTATTAGAGAAGACTCTTGAGAGTCCCTTGGACTACAAGGAGATCCAACCAGTCCATCCTAAAGGAGATCAGTCCTGGGTGTTTATTGGAAGGTCTAATGTTGAAGCTGAAACTCCAGTACTTTGGCCACCTGATGCAAAGAGCTGACTCATTGGAAAAGACCCTGATGCTGGGAAAGATTGAGGGCAGGAGGAGAAGGGGACGACAGAGGATGAGATGGTTGGATAGCATCACTGATTCAATGGACATGAGTTTGGGTAGGCTCCGGGAGTTGGTATTGGACAGGGAGGCCTGGAGTGCTGCGGTTCATGGGGTTGCAAAGAGTCAGACACGACTGAGCAACTGAACTGGACTGAACTGAACTCTGACTATGGATACACCAAGACTACTCAAACTGATGAACATTCCGTAAAATAAACTGGCCCATATTCTTCAACAGTGTCTGTCATGAAAGAAAACTGAGGAACTTTTTCAGTTAAAGAGACTAAAGAGATATAATCAAATGCAATGCAATATCCTGGATTGGATCCTAGACTGAAAAAAATATGGCTATAAATGACATTGTTAAGACTGTACTTGAATATAGAATGTAAATTGGATAATAGCATTGTATTAATATTCAATTTTCTGATTTCAGTCATTTTAGTGTGGTTGTAAAATATCCCTGTTTTTTAGGAAATGCTCACATACTTAGGGTAGTATAGAATAGTGTATATAACTGACATCTTAGAGTAAGATAAACACTAAATCAAGAGGCAAAATGTGAACAGTCAGTTAATCTATATAAGGAATATATGGGAATTCTTTGTACTGTTCTTTTAACTTTTCTGTAAGTTTTAAATTATATCAAAATAAAAAGTTACCAAAAGAAAAATCCCTAAGATAAGAAACTAAGGCCTATGGATTAGAACCTTCTAGTGGATATGAAACCCTGCTGGATCTTCAAGATCATTGTATCATAATTGGACAAGATGAACCAGGTTGAGGACAACTGAGAACCTGAGACAGAGAGACAGATCCCTCTGGATCAGGGGAAATGATCTGGGTTCATCAAAGGTCTGTAGGAGATGGCCCTCGGCAAATATTCAGTTCAACAAATATCTGTCGAAAATCTCTTACAAAAGCCTCATTCTACTGAAAATGGGCACTTGTTCATGGTGTCCATAAAACCGTTAATGTGGCTACATTGAGAACACAGGTTTTGCTTCCATCACTGTAATTTTATTGCAGTGGTGACAATGAGACCTGTAACATTTTTTTTTTTTTTGACTAGGCTCATGAGTAAAAATTGGATATAATATGGCTTTTCAATATTAGGAAAGATGAAGGAATAAACACAATTGTAAAAAAAAAAAGAAAGAAAGAAAGAAAATCTCTTACATGGTAGACACTATTCTGGATATGGGAGCTAAATCAAGTAACCAAAGTCCCTAGCTTCATAGACCTTACATTACAATCAGGGGAGTCAGCCACAGACATATATACATCAGTGACAATTCAGTGCCATGGAGATGAATAAAGCAGAGTAAGGATGACAGTACTGAGGGCAGGGGGAAACTTTTGTATATTAATATTAGTCAGGAAAGCTTTGCTAATTAGGTCATGTACAGAGTTCTTAAGAAAGTCAAAGTTCTAATGGTTCCGTAGGGGAAAGCATTCCAGTCAAAAGAAAAAGCAAATATGAATGCCTTTACTCAATGAATGATTGCTTGACAGTTTTGAAAAACAGCAGACTTGCGAGGTCAGAGTGGAAAAATCAAGTGGGAGTGTAGTATAAAATGAGGTCATGGAAGTAAGCAGTGGGACAAAAAATATAGCTTTGTGGGCCATTGTTAGGACCTTGATTTCACGGTGGGTGTGATGAGAAGCTATTGAAGCATTATGACCTAAGATGTTTAGAAGGACAGTGCCAGCCCCTGTCCTGGCAGTGGTAATGCTACTTGGATAACAGGAGGGAGTCCAGATGAAAAGGTGGATTCCTCCTTCTGTCTGCAAGCCCCAAATGAATGGGCTGTTGGTTTTTTGTTTCTTGCCTCAATAAATGGTCTGACAGCCACATGGTAGTAGCCAGAGCTCAATGACTGTTATAGATTCTTCCTTCTTTACTCATCTGAGTTAAAGTGAGTGAATTTTTTCTTCTAATAAATTTTTTTCAAATATGGCTTCTTCTCTTCATCCTTGCATGCATGCATAGTGAGTCACTTTAAATCGTGTCCAACTCTGTGTGACCCCATGAACCTGTAGCCCACCAGCCTCCTCTGTCCTTGAGATTCTCCATGCAAGAATACTGGAATGAGTTGCCACATCCTCCTCCTCTTCATCCTTATTGCCTCTCAATAACTCAGATTCTTTTCATTTCTTTTCTGGGTTGTTAAAATACAAATTCATTATTCCCTTGCTTTTGGTCCTGTCGTTTCTGATTAAGCTATACACCATTATTTTTTAAAATTACAGGTTGCAATGCATTAATTGACATGAAATCAGTTGAAAGAGTCACAACCCAGTTTTTATAAATGAAATAGAAATTAAGGAAACAATTCCATTCACCATTGCAATGAAAAGAATAAAATAGTTAGGAATAAATCTACCTAAAGAAACAAAAGACCTATAGAAAACTGTAAAACACTGATGAAGGAAATCAAAGATGACACAAATAGATGGATAAATATACCATGTTCATGGATTGGAAGAATGAATATAGTGAAAATGAGTATATTACCCAAAGCAATCTATAGATTCAGTGCAATCCCTATCAAGCTACCAACAGTATTTTTCAGTGAATTAGAACAAATAATTTCACATTTTGTATGGAATTACAAAAAACCTCGAATAGCAAAAGCAATCTTGAGAAAGAAGAATGGAACTGGAGGAATCAACCTGCCTGACTTCAGGCTATACTACATAGCAACAGTCATCAAGACAGTATGGTACTGGCACAAAGACAGAAACATAGATCAATGGAACAAAACAGAAAGCCCAGAGATAAATCCACGCACCTATGGACACCTTATCTTTGACAAAGGAGGCAAGAATATACAATGGAAAAAAGACAATCCCAGTTAACAAGTGGTGCTGGGAAAACTGGTCAACCACTTGTAACAAATGAAACTAGAACACTTTCTAACACCATACACAAAAATAAACTCAAAATGGATTAAAGATCTAAATGTAAGACCAGAAACCATAAAACTCCTAGGGAAAACATAGGCAAAACACTCTGACATAAATCACAGCAGGATCCTCTATGACCCACCTCCCACAGTAATGGAAATAAAAGCAAAAATAAATAAATGGGACCTAATTAAACTTAAAAGCTTTTGCACAATGAAGGAAACTATAAGCAAGGTGAAAAGACAGCCTTCAGAATGGGAGAAAATAATAGCAAATGAAACAACTGACAGAAAATTAATCTCAAAAATATACAAGCAGCTCATGAAGCTCAATTCCAGAAAAATAAGTGACCCAATCAAAAAATGGGCCAAAGAACTAAACAGACATTTCTCCAAAGAAGACGTACAAATGGCTAACGAATACATGAAAAGATGCTCAACATCACGTATTATCAGAGAAATGCAAATCAAAACCACAATGAGGTACTGTCTCACACCAGTCAGAATGGCTGCTATCATAAAGTCTACAAACAATAAGTGCTGGAGAGGGTGCAGAGAAAAAGGAACCCTCTTAACACTGTTGGTAGGAATGCAAACTAGTATAGCCACTATGGAGAACAGTGTGGAGATTCCTTAAAAAGCTGGAAATAGAACTGCCATACAACCCAGAAACCCCACTGCTGGGCCTACATACTGAAGAAACCAGAATTAAAAGAGACACGTGTACCCCAATGTTCATCGCAGCGCTGTTTACAATAGCCAGGACACGGAAGCAACCTAGATGTCCATCGGCAGATGAATGGATAAGAAAGCTGTGGTACATATACACAATGGAATATTACTCAGCTATTAAAAAGAATGCATTTGAACCAGTTCTAATGAGGTGGATGAAACTGGAGCCTATTATACAGAGTGAAGTAAGTCAGAAAGAAAAACACCAATACAGTATATTAACTCATATATATGGAATTTAGAAAGATGGTAACGATGACCCTATATGTGAGACAGCAAGAGACAGAGATGTAAAGAACAGACTATTGGACTCTGTTTGAGAGGGGAGGGTAGGATGATTTGAGAGAATAGCATTGAAACATGTATATTTGTCGGGGTCCAGCCCCAGCAGGATCCAGGGGTACCCTCAGGATGCCGGCGCTGGTGATAAGAGAGAAAGAGAGAGAGAGAATGACATGGGGAGACCAAGCTTCGGTGAGAGAGGCCCATAACTTTATTTTCAAAAGGAACTTTTATACCTTGACTTGTACGTAGAGGGAAATGAAAGATGCAAAGTCATGCAGAGTCAGCCCAAACATTACATCTGTTTTGTCTTTATTGAAACCAGGATTTTTTCTGCATGCCTTTCCCATAAACAACGTTGTGTACATTATCTTCTGGCCTTGGAAGCCTGTGGACATTTTATGACCGTTTTTTTATAAAGGCTGCTCAACCAGAAAACTTATTTTCCCTTGAAGTGTTTTTTCTTTATATTTATAATTTATGTCAGCCTCAGAAAGTGCTAAAGAGAGTTACATTCTCACGGAGCAAAGGTGCACCGAAGAATTGATGCTTTTGAACTGTGGTGTTGGAGAAAACTCTTGAGAGTCCCTTGGACTGCAAGGAGATCCAACAAGTCCATTCTAAAGGAGATCAGTCCTGGGTGTTCTTTGGAAGGAATGATGCTAAAGCTGAAACTCCAGTACTTTGGCCACCTCATGCGAAGAGTTGACTCATTGGAAAAGACTCTGATGCTGGGAGGGATTGGGGGCAAGAGGAGAAGGGGACGACAGAGGATGAGATGGCTGGATGGCATCACTGACTCAATGGACATGAGTCTGGGTGAACTCCAGGAGTTGGTGATGGACAGGGAGGCCTGGCGTGCTGCAATTCATGGGGTCGCAAAGAGTCATACACGACTGAGTGACTGATCTGATCTGATCTGATACATATGCCATGTATCTATATGTTTTATAAAACTTATAAAACTATTCCCATTCTATGACTTTTAAAAATTATATACACATATGCACAAGGGCTAGAAGAGAACATGGACAAATAAAAATCACTTTTAACTAAAAAAAAAAAAAAATTAAATAGCCACCATCAAAACTTTTAGTTACCACTATATTGGAGATATTAGCCTGTGCAGTAAGGCGGGGGAACAAAATAAAATATAAACTTTAGAAATGAAATAAAGCTGTCATTATTTGAAGGAAACAACTGAATATGTAGAAAATCCTAATAAGGTTTTTTTTTAATAGAATAGAATGTGAAATAGAGTGATACTTGGGGTAAATATTATACATATTTAAACAAACACATCTATATGTATGTACCAGATCACCATGTGAAATTGAGTCACTGTCAATAACTATCAGCAAGACCCTCTTTGACCCACCTTATAGAGTGATAGAAATAAAAACAAAAATAAGTAAATAGGACCTAATTAAACTTAAAAGCTTTTGCACAGCAAAGGAAGCTAACAAAATGAAAAGACAACCCTCAGAATGGGAGAAAATAATAGCAAAGCAATTGACAAAGGATTAATCTGAAAAATATACAGGAAACCCATGCAGCTCAATATCAGAAACACAAGCAACCCGATCAAAAAATGAGAAGACCTAAACAGACATTTCTCCAAAGAAGTCATACAGATGACCAATAATACATGAAAAGATGCTCAACATCACTCATTATTAGAGAAATGCACATCAAAAGTACAATGAAGTATCACCTAACACTGTTTAGAATGGCCATTATCAAAAAATCTACAAATAGATGTGGAGAAAAGGGAAGCCTCTTGCACTGTTGGTGGGAATGTAAACTGTTACAGCCACTATGGAGAATGTATAGAGTTTCCTTAAAAAACTAGGAATAAAAAATGACATTATGACCCAGCAATCCCACTACTGGGCATATATCCTGAGAAAACCAGAATTGAAAAAGACACATATACCCCAGTGTTCACTGCAGTACTATTTACAATAGCTAGGATATGGAAGCAACCTAGATGTCCATCAGCAGATAAATGAATAAAGTAGAAGTTGTGGTACATATATACAATGGAATATTACTCAGCTATAAAAAGGAAAGAATATGAGTCAGTTGAACTGAGGTGGATGAACCTAGGGCCTGTTTTACAGAGTGAAATAAGAATTGGAAAAATAAATATCATATAGTAAATGCATATATATGGAATCTAGACAAATGGTACTGATGAACCTATTTGCAGGGCAGGAATAGAGATGCAGACATAGAGAACGGACTTGTAGACACAGCAGGGGAAGGAGAGGATGGGATGAATTGAGAGTGTAGCATTGAAACATATACATTACCATATGTAAAGTAGATAACTAGTGGGAAGCTGCTATATAACACAGGGAGCTCACTCCGGTGATGACTTCTGTGATGACCTAGAGGGGTGGGAAGGGGCATGCTGTTGTACAGCAGAAACCAACACAACACTAAAGCATTTATCCTCTAATTAAAAATAAATTTTTTTAAAGGTCACTGCCCAGTAAGCTTGAAACACCACTGTTTTGTGCAGCTGCCAGAATGAACCTTCTGAAATGCAATCTGATCATGTTACCCACTTAGAATTCTTCACTGAACTCTTGTTGCAAGCTCTTTAACAAATGAGGTTTTTATAACTTGGTCACATCTGTATGTCCAGACTTATCTCTTACAGTTTCCACATGCATGCCACTTTCCATGACTTCCAGACCTGTTTTCTTAGTGTGAACCCTGACTCCTTTTTCCCCATCCCCATTTCATCACTTCTCTGCCCATCTGACTCCTGCTTATCCTTCAAGTCTGAGTTGTAGCATCACCACCCCCTAGTGTGTTAGGATACGTTAGTAACTCAGTCATGTCTGACTCTTTGCAACCCCATGGTCTATAGCCCACCAGGCTCCTCTGCCCATGGAATTCTCCAGGCAAGAACACTGGAGTGGGTAACCTTACCCTTCTCCAAGGAATATTCTCAACCCTGGAATGGAACCCGCGAATCCTAGAGTGCAGGCAGATTCTTTATTGTCTGAGCCCCCAGGAAAGTCCACCTAAATCTCTAGCCACTGGTACAACTCCCCTGTGAGTAGAAATGAGCCATCCCTCCTCTGTGGATGTACTAAACTCTATTAGAACCCTTATTTCTCCATGAGTATTAACTAGTGTGTTTGTGTCCTCGAGGTGGGTTATAAAGTCATTGAAGGCAAAGGCTGGGTTTTGTTCAGCATTTTCCCCCACACCAAACACAGTATTTGGTGTAGAGTAATCCCCTGAATGTTGGGTCTTAATGTTGAATTAAATATTTTTTTTTACATAGTTTTAACAGTCAGTACATCAGGCTTTTACTGTATAGTATTTCATGATTAAAGAATTGAACTCTGATACTTAAGCAACTACTTCTCTACAAAGCAACAAGAAATCCAAACCCATCCATGTTCTATGACTACCTTTGCTTCTATGTAACTATTTCTACGACCGTGTGTCAATCCTTTCAATAGTGGTGTTTAATTTTGTATCCTAGCTTCCCAGTTCTGGTGACCTGTGGAGCATTCACATGGATTTTGACACCAAACGGCTGGATCCCTGGGAACGAATCATACCCACCTTCAAATACAGCCGAGACACTCCGTTTTTTGAAATGCTTGTCCCCACAGCTGACACAGTGCGCTTTGGGTACCTAATGGAAAAACTACTGGCAGTCAAGCATTCAGTGTTGTTTACCGGAATAACTGGAGTTGGCAAGGTAGGAAACCCACATCAAACAAGAAAGTGTTAGTTGCTCAGTCATGTGCACTCTTTATGATCCTGTGGACTGTAGCCTGCCAGGCTTCTCTGTCCATGGAATGCTCCAGGCAGGAATTACTGAAGTGGTTAGCCATGCCCTTCTCCAAGGGATCCTCCCAACCCAGGGACCAAACCTGGGTCTCCTGCACTGCAGGAAGATTCTTTATCATCTGAGCCATGGGGAAGCCCCACCTCATACAAGAAACTCTGTCCAGAAGGAGGGCACGATGAACCTAGAATTGTGAGCCCCGTAAATAACACCTTATATCTCAGGGGAATTTCTTCTGAATTTGTGTCACTTTTTCAGGAAGAATATAACTATGCTGAATCTGTATCAGGTCCACAGTTTGCCACTTTCTGAATAAATCCTTGGTGTCAATAATGTATATAAACCAGAGGACCCTGTGAACCAGTCTTTTGTGTTTGGGAGCTTTTATGTTGTGTCCCTGGAAATTTCTGGGGCTGCCACTTCACAAGTTAGGGTGGGAACCTGTCAAGGCAGTTTGTGTCCCTGCAGACTATTAATGAAGGTCAGCCTTTCGCCTCCTGCCCATTTACTTCTACTCGGCACAGTGTTTAGGAAAAGTAGAATATAGAGGAAAATGCTGATTATTTGGTCTTCTTGATTTGGGGGCAGTCCACATGAACAGGGACTCACTGTTTTCCCTCTAAATTGTTTCTAAGTCTCTGACTCTTGCTATCAAATTAACTTGGATAGTAACCAAGATGGATTTTTGTATAAAACTAAAATAAAAATTTTTGCTGAGATAGAGCTGATTAGAATGTTTCCTTGGTTCTGATAACTGTAATTAAATGGAATCTCCAGGAAGAAAAAGACATTTCAATCTAGTTTTAACCTCCCTCCCTCCTCTTATCCTGATTTTACTCATTGTACCAGATTATTACTGATATACATAATTGAAAGATATTGAGTATAAATCAATTAACATCTTTTTTAAAAATTTTTAAGTCTGTTATTGCAAAAGGATTGCTAAATAGAATTCAAGAATCAGCCGGCTATGTCCCTGTTTATCTAAATTTTTCTGCTCAAACTTCATCTTCAAGAACACAAGAGATCATTGAGTCAAAACTGGAAAGGAAAAGAAAAAATATCCTAGGTAAGATTTATTCTTGTCATTTGCCTCACACAAACTATTTATTAAGCTAATTCAGAAAAACAGTACACATAATAAAGTTACAATTGGATATTTCCTTTGCTTAATTTATTTGTAAAGGTAATTCTGTTCATGCTACTCTTTCATGGCTTTACATCTAGATATCTTACTGTTAGCAAGCAAGTCGTTTGCGTCTGTCATCACCTGCAACTCAGAACATCTTCTATCTCTACCTCTCCAAGGCTCTCCCTCTCTCTACTCTCTCTTCTTTCAAACATGCATTGATTTCCCTTTATTTAAAGCAAGCAAACCTCTTTATATCCGGTGCATTCAGTTACCTGAACCCAGTAGGGAATAAGCATGAAACCGCTTTGGGGTTTCTTCAGGCAGCACTTTCCCCCAGGCTTTGTGGGATCTCCTTCACGCTTCCTTTTCAACTGTTTCGATCAATACCATAACTTTCTGGTCACTTGCAGTCATTTTGAGTCTTCAATCTTCAATCCCAAACCTAATTTTTTTTTTTTTTTTGTCTTTTTTTTAAGTATCGTCCTGTCAATCTCTGCTGTACAGCAAAGTGACTCAGTTATACATATATGTACATCCTTTTTTATATTCTTTTCCGTTATGGTTTATCCCAGGAGATCGGATCTAGTTTCCTGTGCTCTACAGTAGGGCCTTGTTGTTTATCAATCCCCAATCCAATTTAAAACTCCTCCCGGGGACTTCTCTGGTGGTCCGGTGACGTAAGCAGGTGGTGCGGGTTTGATCCCTGATCAGGGAGCTAAGATCCCCACATGCCTCGCAGCCAAAAAGCCAAAACATAAAACAGAAGCAGTGTTGTCAGAAATTCAATAAAGACTCTTTTAAAAAGCTCTTCCTCTCCTCTGTTTTAAGCCAGGTTTGTGGCTGGAGGTGCGGGAGGCAAAGAGGGGCATGGGTGCTCTTTTACTCTTCACACCCTGCTCTAGTGTATCGGGATGGGAGGAAAAGGGAAGGACAAGGTTCTCTGTAAGTGTGGGTTGTCTTTGCTTCTCTGCTGGCCAGACGGCTGTCCCCGCCCTTGGTGTGACACACTTCCAGGAGCAGGTCCTCTGAAGGATTTCTGAAAGAACTGTGTGCAGGCCAAGCCCTGACCTCCCCACTGGAGGCTTCCCTGACCTCCCCAGTGGAAGTTTCCCTGACCTCCCAATGGAAATTTCCCTGACCTCCCCAGTGGAAGGTTCCCCTGACCTCCACAATGGAAGGTTCCCCTGACCTCTGCATTGGAAGGTTCCCTGACCTCCTCCCCAATGGAAGATTCCCTGACCTCTCCATTGAAAAGTTCTCTGTTGGCAATGAGTCTCAGCCCCATTCTGTCCCACCCTCCTGAGGCACATCCTGTAGCCTCTTGTGCTATGGTCCGCTTGCCCAGCCCACCGCCTTCCTGGTGGAGCACTAGGCCAAGCTCAGGCCCAGCTGCCCTCCACATGCCATCATCTCACAGGCCTTGCTGTGCCAGCTGCTCTACCAGCCCGTTTTTGTTCCTCCTTTCCTGCTCAAGTAGATGCAGGGAAATAGATGCAGTCTTTCTGGTGGGGGCCCCAAATTTTTATGAATGACTGTCTTAGAACCCTTCCATACCCCTGACCTGCTACTTGACTTCCAGAGGCCAGAAAATGAAGTGAGGCCATGGGATTTACCTTATTTTCTTTGCAGTTGTCACTGATGCCAGATACCGGCATGGGTGGAGTCACTTCCTCTGCTTAAGTTGTTCTCTTTTCTCTGTTTATCACTTTTTTTTTTTTCTGAATGTACATATTGACTCTCTTTAGGTTAAATGTGACATTGTGCAGCTCCAGTGGATTTCCCTTTGATGTAGTTTGTTGTTGTTCAATTACTCAGTCATGTCCGACTCTTTGCAACCCCATGGACTGCGGCATGCTAGGCTTCCTTGTCCTTCACTATCCCTGTTTTGATGTTATAAAGGTGCTTTTGAAAATCCAGCCATGCTTTCCCTATAGAGGGTAGTGGGATGGCATTTATGTAAGGAAACCTGGAGATTTGTCTGCTTCCTAGTGTGAAAACGAAATGACCTTCTTCATTCCGTGCCCAGGCTGCACAGTTGGTGAGGACGGTTGGGAGTCGTTGGGGTTAAGGAAGGTCACCCAAAATGCTGGCATCATCCTGCACCGGGATGGTGAGAGTGAGTGCTGTGCTTAGGACGCACTTCATTTCCTAAGCTGGAGGTTCTTAACCTAGAATTACAAAATCATATCTGGGAAAGCACTCATGCATTTTCTAAGAAGGCCTGCAACTTTCAGCATGTTTTCCAAAGGGTTCAAGCAATCAAAAAGAATCCCTCAACACTGTAAATCAATTATGTATGCTCAGTTGCTCAGTCATGTCTGACTCTTTGCGACCCCATGGACTGTGGCCTGCCAGGCTCCTCTGTCCATGGGATTTCCCAGGCAAAGGTACTGGAGTGAGTTGCCATTTTGGTGAGGGACCATCTGATAATGTGGGTATCTGGGCTGAGTCTGTAACTCCCTGTCAGAGCCTGGATGGGGCCAGAGGGAGGACTCTCCTCCTCAACTCAGGATTCCCCTAGGGCCCTCCTCACACTTAAAAGCTGAGCTCATTATGACCTACATGGTGTACATTGAGTCCAAAGCCATACCTAAGCTTTGTCTTATGTTTTGAAAGTTTCAAAAGTGAGTCACTCATTTATGTCCAACTCTTTGTGACCCCATGGTCATTAGCCTGCCAGGCTCCTCTGTCCATGGAATTCTCCAGGCAAGAATACTGGAGTGGGTTGCCATTCCCTTCTCCAGGGGATCTTCCCAACCCAGGAATCGAACCTGAGTTTCCTGCATTGCAGGCAGACTCTTTACCATCTGAGTCACCTTACTGAAGACAAATCATAATTCTTAAACTCATTTTCTTTCCCTAGGAGCACCAGGAAACAAACGAGTTGTGATTTTTGTTGACGACCTAAACATGCCCAGGCTGGATCGCTATGGCTCTCAGCCTCCCATTGAATTACTTCGGCAATATCAAGATTTTGGTGGATTTTATGACAGAAACAAACTCTTTTGGAAAGATATACAGGTTACTTTAGGTTTTAAATGACTTTGTGTGTCTCCATGTAAACGGCAATGGAATGTGGTGCACTCATTTGTTAGAGTTGCCATAACTAAGTACCATAGACTGGGTAACTCAAACTGTAGAAATTTATTTTCTCCCAGTTCTAGAAGAGGAAAGTCCAAGGTCAAGATATCAGTAGGGTTGCTTTATTCTGTGGCTTCTCTCCTTGGTTTACAGATGGCCATATTCTCCCTATGTCTTCTTATGATTTTCTCCTTGTGTCCGTCTTTGTTCAAATCATCTCTTCTTATAAGGAGACATCAATCATATTGGATTAAGGCCCATCCTAATGACTTCCTCTTAACTAAGTTACTTCTTTAAATACCCATCTCCAAATATAGTCAGATTGTGGATACTAGGAATTAAGGCTTCAGCCAAAAGGAGGTTCAGTTCAGTTCAGTTCAGTTCAGTCACTCAGTCCTGTCTGACTCTTTGCGACCCCATGAACTGCCACATGCCAGGCTTCCCTGTCCATCACTAACTCCCAGAGCTAGTTCAAACTCATGTCCATTGAGTCGGTGATGCCATCCAACCATCTCATCCTCTGTCTTCCCCCTCTCCTCCCACCTTCACTCTTTCCCAGAATCAGAGTCATTTCAAATGAGTTAGTTCTTTGCATCAGGTGGCCAAAATATTGGAGTTTCAGCTTCAGCATCAGTCCTTCCAATGAACACCCAGGACTGATCTCCTTTAGCATGGACTGGTTGGATCTCCTTGCAGTCCAACGGACTCTCAAGAGTCTTCTCCAACACCACAGTTCAAAAGCATCAATTCTTCGTCACTCAGCTTTCTTTATAGTCCAACTCTCACATCCATACATGACTACTAGAAAAACCATAGCTTTGACTAGACAGACCTTTATTGGCAAAGTAACGTCTCTGCTTTTTAATATGTTGTCTAGGTTGTTCATAGCTTTTCTTCCAAAGAGCAAGTGTCTTTTAATTTCATGGCTGAAGTCACCATCTGCAGTGATTTTGGAGACCAAAAAAATAAAGTCTCTCACTGTTTCCATTGTTTTCCCATCTATTTGCCATGAAGTTGTGGGACTGGATGCCATGATCTTAGTTTTCTGAATGTTGAACTTTAAGCCAACTTTTCCCTCTCCTCTTTCACTTTCATCAATAGGCTCTTTAGTTCTTCTTCACTTTCTGCCATAAGGATGGTGTCATCTGCATATCTGAGGTTATTGATATTTCTCCCGGCAATCTTGATTCTAGCTTGTGCTTCATCCAGACTGGCATTTCGCGTGATGTACTCTGCATGTAAGTTAAATAAGCAAGGTGACAATGTACAGCCTTGATGTACTGCTTTCCTGATTTGGAACCAGTCTGTTGTTCCATGTCCAGTTCTAACTGTTGCTTCCTGACCTGCATACAGATTTCTCAGGTGGCCTGGTATCCTTTAAGAATTTTCCACAGTTTGTTGTGATCCACACAATCAAAGGCTTCGGTGTAGTCCATAAAGCAGAAGTAGATGTTTTTCTGGAACTCTCTTGCTTTTTCAATGATCCAACAGATGTTGGCAATTTGATCTCTGGTTCCTTTGCCTTTTCTAAATCCACCTTGAACATCTGCAAGTTCATGGTTCATGTACTGTTGAAGCCTGGCTTGGAGAATTTTGAGCACATGATTGGCCAAAAGGAGATGGAGACACTCAGCCCATGGCTAATGGCTTTGGTGTTTCTTATATGTGTACTCAGCTGCTCAGTCACGTCCAACTCTTTGCTACCCCATGGACGTTGCCTGCCAGGCTCCTCTGTCCATGGGATTCTCCAGGCAAGAATACTGGTATGGGTAACCATTTCCTTCTTCAAGCGATCTTCCCAACCCAAGGGTGGAACCCATGTTTCTTGCATCTCCTCCATTGGCAGGAAGATTCTTTACTGCTGCACCACCTGGAGTTAAGGCTTTAGCACATGAGTGGTGGAAAGGAGGTACAGACAAACACATAAGTCAGCCATGACATATGGCTTTAATGTTCTTATGTGTAACTTCATTCAATCTATATTGAGTTCACGCCATGCTTGATTCATGAGATTTATAGACAAGTGTGACAGCCCTGGCCTCCTTAGCTTCAGAAGATAGAAGAGCATGTGTTGTAATGCAGGGTTATATAATGTGGAGAGAGACTGGGGGGAGGCAGGAGTGGGCAGTGGGTTGATGATCAGAGAATCTTTCCCAGAAGAGGTGATATCAGAACAGGATTTTGTAGGCAAGGCAGGGCAAACCAAGGAAAGGGAGCTATTTGCATCTCAAAGCAGATAGTTTGGAACACTACTTGTAGGGTGTAGAATACTACTTGCAGGGTATGGAATGTGGGCACCAAAGCAACAGGAGAAGCAGAGGTCAGACCAGGGGATCATAGTACCATGAAGAGGAATGTAGATTTATCTTCTAAGACAGGGGTCCCCAACCTCCAGGATCTAATACCTGATGATCTGAGGTGGAGCTCATGTAATAATAATAGAAATTAAGTTCACAGTAAATGTTACGCTCTTGAATCATCCAAACCGCACCCCCCCCCCCCCCCCCGCCCCCGCCACATTGTAGGTGGAAAAATTTTTTTCCACAAAACTGGTCCCTGGTGCCAAAAGGGTTGGGGACCACTGGTGTAAGTCATGGGGAGCCTCTGAGGAAGCGTTATAGAAAGATCCCCTTGGCTTCAGCGAAGGTATAGACTAATGAAGAGGCAAGATCAGAGGCCCCTGTGATACATATACTGACCAACTGAACATGTTATGACCAGAGGCTCACAGGAACCTAGCTCTGTTTTTCCCCTAGGAGCAGTGGTTCAGGATGCATTAAGCCAGTGTTCCTGGTGATTTTATAGAACATGCTACTGCTAAGTCACATCAGTCGTGTCCAACTCTGTGCGACCCCATAGACGGCAGCCCACAAGGCTCCCCAGTCCCTGGAGTGGGTTGCCATTTCCTTCTCCAATGCGTGAAAGTGAAAAGTGAAAGTGAAGTCACTCAGTCGTGTCCGACCCTCAGTGACCCCATGGACTGCAGCCTTCCAGGCTCCTCTGTCCATGGGATTTTCCAGGCAAGAGTACTGGAGTGGGGTGCCAACTACCACAAATAATAAGAATTGACTATTCTTACTATTTGTTGAATGAATGTACTTTAACCTAAGGTACAAATTTTTACAATTTTTTAAAATTCAATTTTTACATAGGAGTATTTCTACAAGGTCAGTGAGTTAGCTGAATGACCTTGAATAACTTATTTAACCATCTGGGGCCTTGATTTTTTTTTTTTTTCATCTATAAAATGGAGGTAATAACAGTGATCTCCTAAGGTGGTTGTGAGAATTAAGTTGGATAACATGCAGGAAAATACAACACAATATCATCCTATGATGGTGGTGGTGGTGTTGTTTAGTCACTACTAAGTCTTGTCCAACTTTTTTCCAACCGCATGGACTATGGCTCACCAGCTTCCTCTGTGCATAGGATTTCCCAGGCAAGAATACTGGAGTGGGTTGTCATTTCCTTCTCCATAGGATCTTCCTAACCCAGAAATCGAAGCTATGTCCCCTGCATTGGCAGGCGGGTTCTTTACCACTGAGCTACCAGGATGTCCTGTGATAGATCCTCCAAAAATGTTGGTTGAGTCCTGCCATTGGGATGGGTAGATCTCATCTGCATCTTTGCTGGGTGACCCAGGTGTATTTCTCTCTCTACAGGACGTAACAATCGTATCGGCATGTGCACCTCCAGGTGGTGGCCGCAACCCTGTGACCCCTCGCTTCATCCGGCACTTCAGCATGCTCTGCCTCCCGATGCCCTCAGAGCACAGTCTGAAACAGATTTTTCAGGTGAATGTGGATTCCAATCTGGGCACAAAGGGTAAAGAAAATTTATTTGTTCCAAGGCTCACGCAATCAGCACAGCCTGTTGTGTTTCTAGGGAGCCCATCCATTCTGCCTGATCAGAAACCAGGTAAACATAGGGGCATCTGGGCAGTAGTTGATAGGCATTTGCATCATGACCTTCTGTGTTTATAGTCTCAGAGGTAGTCTTATAAATGAGGAAAGAGAGTCAGAACACCTCCCATACCTCTAAGGAAGGCTGTATTCTGGGCCCTTGACTCTCAGGAGATATCATCCCCACCTAGCTCCCACTTCGGTGCTCATCTCCTCCCTGACCGCCATGTCTGTGTCCGCTTGCCCAGCAAACGCCAGCCCCAATAACCAACAAGTTCAAGCACAGCATACCTAACCCAGAATTCATCACCCCTGCTGCCCCCACCCTCCCAAGAGAAACAACCACCGATATTTCTTCCATCTGTACAAACTTTCCCAGGAGACCACTTCTTTATCCTTTAAAATGGGTAAGTAACTGTGTCTGCCCTGTAAATGCTCAACAGAAGTGTTCATTAAGTGCATGGCATTATTCTGAATAGAACAATGAGAGACCTTGAAGCAGCATGACCAAGCCGAGTATGTCATGCCAACTATTAATAGCAAAGATGCTTAGAGGAGACAGCCGGTGAGCCGAGTCCTGCAGGGTGAAATTGACAGAGAGGATCAGAAACACACTGGTGAATGTGGTCACAGAGGCCAGAAGTGGTAATGTGGGCATCCAGGTAAGTTAAGACAGGTGACTGGTCAGGAGAAACTGGCTTTGGTGACCATAGCCCAGGAGTCAGAGAGGCAGTGATGCTGGCATTAACCAGCCTCTACATTTACCAGCATCTTCCTCTCCTTCCAATGGGGCCTTCTTAGAGGAGAGAAAGGACCAGACCCGGCACATACACAACAGTTTATAGAAAGTAGTTTTCATATTGAAATAACTTACATCTGTGGGAAATTATTTTTAATAAATTTGAAGTCATTCCAATAAGCTGTTTAGGATCTAAGGCCAAAAGGATACATGAGAAATGCCACATTTGGAAAAACTTTTAGAGAGTACTTTAGAATAGGGGAGGATGGGAGCTTATCTCCCATAATTAAGCAACAAGTAAAAAACGTGACAAGAAGCAGGTAACAGGGACCAATACAGGTATTAGGAGACTTTTTAACCCCCTCTTTTTGTTGAGTACCCTTCTGTATATATTCTAGTCTGAAATGAGTGATTCACAACCATGCTGTCCTAACACACCCTTGTGATATGATCAGTGGTGAGGGAATGTCCCAAGTAACTTATGCCTAATGATAAAGTACTGAATTTGTAAATTGTTTTACATTTTAATAAATTCAAGCAATTCAGAGTTATCCCAACAACAACAACAACAAAAATGGCATTTTTAACTCATTCCAAAATGCTTTCTTGGGTGGGAAGAAGATAAGAGTCTGGGCTCCTGGAAATCAAATTGATCCGAACCCTCAGCCTCCTGCCTCTGCCTGTAGGAATGTTACATCCACAGAAATATGTCACTTACAGGAGCATCATGCAGCAAATACGTCACAGCTGAAAATGAGCAGGAATTACTTCTTCCTACTGTAACCTAGAGGCTAGTATTTAAAACTCGCACTAACCAAGGCCACAATGGAAATGCAAAGCAGCAAAATTGAGATTCTGGGGGCCACTAAGTTGGACTGTATTCACATGGGAACATGTGTTTTCCTCATTACCAGGATGGACTGGATATTTTATCTGTAGAAGAAAGGACTTGGATTCCAAGCTTTCTTTTTAATCACAACCCATCTAAGCAGAGTTCAAGAGTTCACAGTCCACCTTTCCTGTCCTTTGTGTGGAGGAGAAGGAACTTGGGGATAAACAAGAATTGAAAAAAGCAAAATCAACAAGTAAAAGTAAATTTGTTGATAGCAACATAAATAAACTGATCTATGTTTACTACATAAAAGAAACCTATGAGTCTACATAGTATATGTATCAGATCAGATCAGATCAGTCACTCAGTCGTGTCCGACTTTTTGCGACCCCATGAATCGCAGCACGCCAGGCCTCCCTGTCCATCACCAACTCCCGGAGTTCACTCAGACTCACGTCCATCGAGTCAGTGATGCCATCCAGCCATCTCATCCTCTGTCGTCCCCTTCTCCTCTTGCCCCCAATCCCTCCCAGCATCAGAGTCTTTTCCAATGAGTCAACTCTTTGAATGAGGTGGCCAAAGTACTGGAGTTCCAGCTTTCGCATCATTCCTTCCAAAGAAATCCCAGGGCTGATCTTCAGAATGGACTGGCTGGATCTCCTTGCAGTTCAAGGGACTCTCAAGAGTCTTCTCCAACACCACAGTTCAAAAGCATCAATTCTTCGGCGCTCAGCCTTCTTCACATATATAATATATAATATGCTTATACTTATGTTTTTAATTGTCTCTTAGTTCTAAAACAATCAGTAATATCACAACTTTCTTGAGAGTCTATTTTAAGTTAGTTAAACAACACATATATGCAGGGAGATACCCATTAACAATGGGTCATAATTTGGATTATGTACAGTTGTAGGTGAATCAAGAACCATGGTTCACACACATTTTAGTTGTTTATCTGCTGGAATTTTTGTGCAAAAATATGCATCACTATATATTCTGAAGGTAAATTGAATAGCATACAACAGATTAAATTGATAATGTCACTAAATTAGATGTAAATTCTTTTTTTTTTTTTTGGCCACTTGGCATCTGGGATCTTAGTTCCCTGACCAGGGATCAAACCCACACCCCCTGCACTGGAAATGCAGAGTCTTAACCACTGAACCATCAGGGAGGTCCCTGAACTTAGTTGTAAATTCTAATTAGAAAGATATAACAGCAGTGATTAAAAGCCATGATCAACTCCATAAAACATTACTAATGTCCTCATGACAAATCCATCTTTCCTTAAACTGTGGAAATTCTGTCTTTGTCTTGTATGAATATTCTCAGTAAAACTTTTAAAAGTTGGCAAACATGTCATATAAGCCAGATCTTTGGACAGAATACCAAGCTGTGATCCTCAGTAAACTTGATAGCCACCTGATAGTTTTAATTTATGAATATCAGTTTAATAGCCCTTCATTCATTCACTAAAGAAATACTTGATGAGTATCAACCATGCACCAGATGTTGGTACATCACTTTAAGCAAAACAGATGCCACCCCTGTCCTCATAGATCTTCTACCATAGAGACAGATAATACAGATAAATGAACTAACATATATGTAATTATAAATATATACTTTATATATATATAACTGTACTTGCATATATACAACTATATTCATATGTAAAATACTATATTTGTATACATACAACTGTTGTTGTTCAGTCGCTAAGTCATGTCCTACTATTTGCAACCCATGAACTGTAGCACCCCAGGCTTCCCTGTCCTTCACTGTCTCCCGGAGTTTGCTCAAACTCATGTCCATCGAGTCAGTGAAAGTGAAAGAGAAGTTGCTCAGTCGTGTCCAACTCTTTGTGACCCCATGGACTGTAGCCTGCCAAGTTCCTCCATCCATGAGATTTTCCAGGCAAGAATACTGGAGTGGGCTGCCATTTCCTTCTCCAGAGGATCTTCCTACTGCAGATAGGACTGCAGTAGGACTTTATTGTTTATCTCTTTTATAGACAGTAATTCATATATGCTGATCCCAAGTGCCTGATTTGTGAAAAGTGTTAGTTGCTCAGTCATGTCCAACTCTTTGCGACCCTGGACTGTAGCCCACCAGACTCCTCTGTCTCTGGATTCTCCAGGCAAGAGAATCCAGAGAATCCACTGGAGTGGGTAGCCATTCCCTTCTCCAGTGGATTGTCCCAACCCAGGGATCAAACCCAGGTCTCCTGCACTGCAGGCGAAGTCTTTACTGTCTGAGCCACCAGGGAAGCCCAAATGCCTATTTTACCCCTTTCCCAGAAAAGAAGACTTTTTAACATCCACATGTCCTTGCACTGGAATTTGATCAGGTCTGGAGTATTTGAAAGATAAATTTTGGTTGAAAACATTCCAACCCTCTTATATTACATTTCTGGTTCTAGGCCATCTTAAACGGCTTCCTGAATGACTTCACACCAGCTGTAAAGCAAACTGCATCCAACATTGTGGAAGCCTCAGTTGAAATCTACAACAGGATGAGTGTTGATCTTCTGCCAACACCAGCCAAGTCTCATTACGTCTTTAACTTGAGGGATTTATCTAAATGTGTGCAAGGTAGTGTATGGAACTCTCGTTCCCTGGCCTGCACCCTCCTTCCATTTCCATTCACCCACACATCCCTCCATAAAAGTGTATGTACATGGGTGTCTGAGATTTGCCTGGAAATTCCATTACAGTATCCCTGGTTTAGTCACCCTCCACCCCCACCCTTCACTGACTGCTCCACAACTTTCCTCAAACCACCATCCCATTTCTCACTCCCAGCTGGTGGCCTGTCTTCTTTTTCACTGAAGGAAAAAAAAAATATATGTATAGAATCAAACCAGAAGGGGTTCCTCTTCCAAATCTCCCAGACACCCTGCCCCTGCCTTCTCTCCCACTGCAGTGGTTCAGCTGTCCCTGCCCCTAATATATGCCAACAGCCTCCATGGTACTGAACCCATCCCCTCCTGCTGACTCTAGGATTTTGCTTTATGCGTCCCCCTTCTCTTCTGCATTGTCAGTACTTCTTCTGTCAGATCATCCCTAACAGCATACGATTCTGCTATAATACCTCCCATCTTAAAAGACACAATTCTCTTGGGACTTCCCTGAATGTCCAATGGTTAAGACTCTGCCTTCCAGTGCAGGGAACGTGGGTCCTATCCCTGATCGAGGAACTAAGATTCCACATGCCACAGTGGTGTGGCCAAAATTGTTTTAAAAATAAAATAAGCTACAAAGATATTAAAAAAAAATAATAATAGTTCTCTTTAGGCCCCATATCCCCCTTCTGCTACCCTCCTCATTTGTGCTGATAATGTGTCCCCAATTTTGCTTTCAAAAAATGAGGTCACAATGACTATATGTATATACCCAACTACCCATTTCCTTTAGTGTGGGATAAAGTTGAACTTACGGATTTTCTCATTAATTAAACTATCACTAGATATTCCACAATTGTAGAGTTTTTCTTTTCTCCCTTTCTGAAAAAAAAACAGGTATTCTTCAGTGTGACCCAGGAACAATAAGAGAAGAAATACAGATCTTCAGACTCTTCTGCCATGAATGTCAAAGAGTCTTCCATGATCGTTTGATTAATAATGAAGATAAGCACTATTTCCATGCTATTTTGACAGAAATGGCCAGTAAATATCAATCTTTATATCAATCTATCCTTCTTTATTTAGTTAGGTTTTTTCAGGGGTTATTTTTATTGTTTAGTAGAAAAACAATTTGTTTTCTAATCCTAGCCATTAGATGACCGAGGAGACACAATTTGGTTTCTAAAAATGAGCAAAATAAATTGTAATCATTCATTAGTAAAAGTTTTTTTCTTTGATGACCCACATATATAACAACATGTGAAGTATTATGAAAATCATTTCATTGAAATTCAGGAAGAATTAATATTCCTAATTCAGTATAGAATTTTAAGTAGAGGAGGGAAAGTAGAAAATAAACAGCATTTTGTCAGGTAAGAAGCCAGGATACTTCTAAAGTATTTATTTATTAATATGTATTCATATCTGTTATTTAATAAAAATGATTATTAATAGTAAGTATTCTTAACCTTAAATTCAAGAGATTATCAATAAAACCAAAGTGATGTGGTATTAACATGGTCTTTCTCTCAGTTTCATGTGTATTAATTAGGCTTCTAAGTAAAGTACCAGGGGTAGTTATTGTGTGTATCTTACCATTAATACCCTGCATTCAAGCTAATCATTATATTAAAAATTGATTTTATTTTTTGAATAGACAAACATTTTGGAATTGCTATAGGCCTGGAATATTTTTTGACTAGGCCCATCATATTTGGAGATTTCATTAAGGTAAGTGTGTTGTAGTGACTTGACTACATTTGAAATTTATAAAACATTTACTGTTTTCTAGTTCAAGTTCATATTCTACAGGAGCTTTGCACATGTGAAGATTCAAGACCTAGACTGGGGGTGGAGGGTGGTCAGCAAACTATGGTCCATAGTCCAAATCCACTCACCACTCATGTTTGTAAATGAAGTTCTATAGGAACACAGGACCCATTTGACTCTGTCTTATTTATCTGGTTGCTTTCTAATGACCAAACAGACTGAAGTACTAGCAACAGTTACTATATGACCTGCAAAGCCTAAAATATTTACTATATGGCTCTTGAGAGAAAAAGATTGCTGACTTCTGATCTAGTTACATTCATTTTGATAACAGTGAATCAGAGACTGAATTATCAGGTATTCCATTTGAAAGGAAGCAAAGAAGTTTAGTCTGTTAACTCAGAACTGGAATTCTCTTACCATATTCTATGTAGCTCTTCAGACTCTGCTCAGATATTTCCAGTGATGAGAAGCTAATTAGTTAGCAGTTAGCTAGCTAATTAGTTAGCTAATTAGTTAGCCTTCTTCATTTCAGGGTAGCTCTAATTAGTAGCAAAATTTTCCTTTTACTAAGTGCTTCAATCCTGGATGTTCATTGGAAGGATAGATGTTGAAGCTGAAACTCCAATACTTTGGCCACCTGATGCAAAGACCTAACTCATTTGAAAACACCCTGATGCTGGGAAAGATTGAGGGCAGGAGGAGAAGGGGATGACAGAGGATGAGATGGTTGGATGGCATCACCAACTCAATGGACATGAGTTTGGGTAAACTCCAGGAGTTGGTGATGGACAGGGAGGCCTGGTGTGCTGCAATTCATGGGGTCGCAAAGAGTCGGACACAACTGAGTGACTGAACTAAAGTGCCTCAAGTCTGTCCCCCCTAATAACATCTACATGTAGGCCCTAATTTTACCTTCTAGACCCACCTAGAATATACTTCTTATAGGTGAGTAATCTTAGTCTAGGTTAAAAGACTTCTGTCTAACTAACTACCGTACCTATGTTGACAGGTAGCCATCTTGTTTTACCAAGACGACTCTTGCTTGGGCACACACAACACTACTAGTGTGTCTAAGAAAGCAAGGGCCATGTCTGCTTAGTTCAACTTAAATCCTGTTTCCTACACAGAGCTGCAGCAGTGGCTCTCAACCAGTGGTATTTAAACAAATGAATGGATTCATCTTTATATTATATTTATGCAATATCTCACCACTCTGGTAACCCTAGACAACAAAAAATGGTAATAATAAACAATTTATTCTATGCACTACATATATTTAATATTTCTTTTTAAAAGTTTAAAGCTTATTTTCAGGTGGTGATTATATTTCCTATGTGTTTCTAATGGTGGTATTATCAAATGGGAAAATGAAGCAAAGCAAAGAGCAGTTGGACTCTTCTTCCATTGCCTATGTGTATTTTAGTCAAAGATTTCAAAAGAAAATGTCCCCGGGACAGTTGCTATGGCAAAGACAATTAATTATCAATAGGTCCAAACAGGAACTCAGTGCCCTATAGTTTGTACCAAATATCATTCTCAATGATTTATTTAAACAAATGACTAGTATGTAAAAACTACATATAGTTCTAGCATGATTTTTTAATAAACAGTCTGCCAAACCTAATTTTCAACCATTTCACTTTTCTGATGTCAACAGCCTAGGAGCAAAAGTATGAAACCAGAGTTAAGTTAAATGAGAGAGAAGTGAGAAAATTTTTTAAATCATTTCTGAACTTTTGTGTGAATTTTATTGCAAAGATCATTTGAAATTCCAGTGTCTCACTTGAAGCTGCTGCTGCTAAGTCACTTCAGTCCTGTCTGACTCTGTGCGACCCCAGAGACGGCAGTCCACCAGGCTCCCCCGTCCCTGGGATTCTCCAGGCAAGAACACTGGAGTGGGTTGCCATTTCCTCCTCCAATGCATGAAAGGGAAAAGTGAAAGTGAAGTCACTCAGTTGTATCTGACTCTTAACGAAGAGGTTGAATTAAATTAATTTTTCAGTTAACCATGAATATCTGAGTTACTTTAATCCCATTTCCTTCATTTTACAGCCCTGCTAGCATATATAAGCAAATGATTAAATAGAAATAGAAATAATGACCCCTCCTAAGGTTATGTTTATTATATATGTTTATACATCAGAACTGATCCAACTTGGTTCTTATCCAATAAATCGTCTTCTAGTTTGGAGCAGATAGATCTGACCGGATTTATGATGACATGCCTGATATGGAGAAAATCGCAAATGTTCTACAGGACTACCTTGATGATTATAACCTTATAAACCCCAAAGAAGTAAAGCTGGTGTTCTTCCAGGATGCTATAGAGCATGTTTCAAGGTAAAGTGCCATCAAGTACCCAATAATGCATTGATCTATTTTCTTTTATATTAAAAGGTAAGGATTAAGTTATACAAACTCTTAAAATTGACTGCTAGATGGACAAAGGTCTATTACCAAATCTTGCTATAACTTAAAAGTTATTTTTGATATCTTTAAAATATGTATGGCATGAACTTTGTATGCAATCTCGAAAGTCATTATTTTTGCAAAATATTAATAGATTGCTTTTGTTTTGAAAATGTCCTGTCTCATTACAAAATAATTTTTAAAATCTAAATGTGGTTTACAGAAATATACAGAGTAGCCAGACTGATTTAACATGCATGCCTAAAGAAATAGGAGATTTTGCTTTGTTTGTAGCAAAACAAGTCAAATGCAAGGACCGTAGATTCCATCTGCTTATGAGTCTGACTCATACCCACTGCAGGTATCCTGTGAGGGCCATCCCTGATGTCTAGGTATCGAGTCTGAATATCTGCAGTCCTTGGGGCACACACAACTTTTTGAAGTGGCTCTTGTCCTATTGAACAATTCTGAAATTGTAAAAATGTGTTAAAAATGTTAAAATGACAAGGTTATACTGTATAGCACAGGGACTTATATTCAACATCCTGTGACAAACCATAATGGAAAATGATATATAGGTGTGTGTATAACTGAGTCACTTTGCTCTACAGAAGAAATAAACACAAAATTGTCAATCAACTGTACCTCAGTAAAAAAAAATTTTAAGTGTTGGAATGACCCTTCAAAGGTAAGTTAAGATCTGCTCCCCGTAACTTCTGATACTCCATCTTCTGATACCAATGGCACTGAGTGTGACTATAAACCATGATATGGAATATCTCATTTAACTTCGGTAACACTTATCTGTGGCTCAATATCATGATCTTTCTAAATATAAGGCTCAGAGAATGTTCCAATGGTCTGATGCTATATAATAATCCACTGTAATACTTAGTAGCTTCATTTTTTTCATGGGTCCCAGCCATTCTTCCCTGGGATCTCTCACACAATTGCAGTCAGACTCCGCCTAGAACACTCTGCCTCCATGTGGACTCCACTGTCTCTGCATGAGCATCATGAGAGTGTTGGGACTTCTTACATGGTAACTCAGGGCTCCAAAGGCTTGTGCCCCAAAAGACTACCAGGCTGAAGGCAAATGGCCTTTCACAACACAGCCTTGGGAGTTACTCAGCATTGCTTCTGCCATACTTTATCAGGCCGAAGATTCATACTGATTCACAAGACAGGATCAGAGACTCTACCTGTTTGTAGAGTCAAAGCAAGTAGAATCAGGAACATTACTGCAGCCAGTTTTGGATAATACTGTGTGTCACAGAGAGGTTAAGTCCATTGTCCCACGCCCTCTTGCTGGTGAGTGGCAGGCTGAGGATCATAAGCAGTGCTTCAGGTTTCCCAGGTGGTTCAGTGGAAGAGAACCTGCCTGCCAGTGCAGGAGGAGGGTTGGGAAGATCCCCTGAAGAAGGAAATGGCAACTGGCAAGAAGGAAATGGCCCACTCCAGTATTCTTGCCTGGAGAATTCCATGGACAGAGGAGCCTGGCCAGCTTTAGT
Organism: Bos mutus; assembly: GCF_027580195.1. Classification (NCBI taxonomy): domain Eukaryota; kingdom Metazoa; phylum Chordata; class Mammalia; order Artiodactyla; family Bovidae; genus Bos; species Bos mutus. The sequence goes on from NC_091627.1 coordinate 56,533,129, forward strand.
ACATGGGGTGCAAAGAGTCAGACACAATTTAGTGACTGAGCAACAACAGCCTCTAGCTGGCCAGTGATAGGCTACAGGAATTGTAACCAGTGCGTAGATTCTAGCTTCACTGGTAGATGCCTCGGCCCAAAATGGATCCACTCTTTTTCATAACAGTTCCTCCAAATACTTGAAAATCATTACCAAGCTCCTCTTAGCTTCACTTTCTCCAGGCACAATTATGCCAGACTTTTCACTGTTTCCTACTAGCAATTATTTCCAGTCTTCAACATACTGAGCCCTTTATCATTTTTCAATGTTTCACTTAACATGTGATACCCAGATTTGATGTAGCATTCTGTGGAATAAGCTGTGCAAAATGTGTGTGAGGGCAAGATTTCCCATAGGCTACTACCATGGAAGACAACAATTGCTTTGTTTGTTTCCCTCGTCAACTATATTTTAGTATTGGACCGTATTAAGATTGACAAATCTCCAGAATTTTTTTTCTATAACCATAAGCAAGCCAAGTCTTTTGTGCTTCCCATACTTCTGCTATTTAATTAACTCTAATTCAAAGATTCATGTTCATCACAGCTCAAGGGTTGTAAAACACAATAGTTTATCATTGGGTTGTCAAGATACCACTTGCTTCCCATCTGCCCCCTGCCAAAATACCCACACGCTTTCTCCTAACAACTTTTATTCCCATGGCTCAGGCAATTCCTAAGCCTGAAAGAAAATAAACTAACAGCAGAATCCTGGTCTGAGAAACTTCCTAAAGAATAGACCAGATGATAGGAAAAGTCGGTTTAATTATATTTATAACCTCTCTTACTTTCATGAATGGGAATCACCAGGCTACTTAAAGTTTGCTTAAATTATTACAGAAGGAAATTAAAAACCATTTGTAGAATGGGGGAGATTTGGTTTTCTGACAGAAAGGACTGCCAAGTGAATAACGATGTAGATGTTTTCTCTAGAGAGGACTGGTAGTTAGGAATTAGAGGAAATAAGAGCCTTCAAACACCTACTGATTAGCAATGAACAGGGCTTCCATGGTGGGAAGCAGTTTGGGGGCAAATACCAAATTTTCAGTTATATAACAGATAGTACATTTCCATTTGTTAACATTCTAGGCTTTTGTTGCATTGAATAACTGAATAAAAGCTTTCTCAACTCAGAAAAAATTAGAACTGACTTCAGAGCCTGTGCTTTCAAAGAGCAGTTTGCATCAGACAATTTATACGTTCAGTCAGTTCAGTTCAGTCGCTCAGTCGTATCCAACTCTTTGAGACCCCATGAATTACAGCACGCCAGGCCTCCCTGTCCATCACCAACTCCCGGAGTTGGTCCATCACCAACTCAAACTCACGTCCATCGAGTCAGTGATGCCATCCAGCCATCTCATCCTCTGTCGTCCCCTTCTCCTCCTGGCCCCAATCCCTCCCAGCATCAGAGTCTTTTCCAATGAGTCAACTCTTTGCATGAGGTGGCCAAAGTACTGGAGTTTCAGCTTTAGCATCACTCCTTCCAAAGAACACCCAGGATCCATCTCCTTTAGAATGGACTGGTTGGATCTCCTTGTAGTCCAAGGGACTCTCAAGAGTCTTGTCCAACACCACAGTTCAAAAGCCTCAATTCTTCAGCGCTCAGCTTTCTTCACAGTCCAACTCTCACATCTATACGTGACTACTGGAAAAACCATAGCCTTGACTAGACGGACCTTTGCTGGCAAAGTAATGTCTCTGCTTTTGAATATGCTATCTAGCTTGGTCATAACTTTCCTTCCAAGGAGTAAGCATCTTTTAATTTCATGGCTGCAGTCACCATCTGCAGTGATTTTGGAGCCCCAAAAAATAAAGTCTGACACTGTTTCCACTGTTTCCCCATCTATTTGCCATGAAGTGATGGGACCAGATGCCATGATCTTAGTTTTCTCAGTGTTGAGCTTTAAGCCAACTTTTTTACTCTCCTCTTTCATTTTCATCAAGAGGCTTTTTAGTTCCTCTTCACTTTCTGCCATAAGGGTGATGTCATCTGCATATCTGAGGTTATTGATATTTCTCCCAGCAATCTTGATTCCAGCTTGTGCTTCTTCCAGCCCAGCGTTTCTCATGATGTACTCTGTATATAAGTTAAATAAGCAGGGTGACAATATACAGCCTTGATGTACTCCTTTTCCTATTTGGAACCAATCTGTTGTTCCATGTCCAGTTTGAGCTGTTACTTCCTGACCTGTATACAGGTTTCTCAAGAGGCAGTTACACGCCCCCAAAGTTGTCATCATACTCCAAGGATGGTCAAATGGATCTCTATAAAGCCATTAACAGGACTTCCCTGGCAGTCCAGTATGCTTAAGACTCCAGGCATCCACTGCAGGGAGCATAAGTTTGATTCCTGGTCTGGGAACTAAGATTCCTAATGCTGTGTGTCATGGCCAAAAAAAAATTTTAAGTAATAATAAAATTAAACAACTAATTAGGAAATGTATCTCTTGCCTCTACAGTAGAGAAAATGTAATTTTGGAAGATTCTCAGTGGAGGGAGGTTTTTATCCATTGATATGTAAGTTGACAGAAAAAAATAACACTAAGAAGCAGATGGACAAGTCATTTGTTTTCTCAATCTCAAATGGAAGTAACAAATTACTATAATGTAAAGGAAAAAAGGAAAGAGTAACATAAATGATGCAAGATATTAATAATATTCAATATTTATCCACTGTAGCACCCTGATGCATTATGGGGAAAAAATAACAAAACATTGGGACACATCCATTGAACCCTCAATTTTATACTCTCAGAGGTAACTGAGGAAATATAAGCAAACAGATGATCTAACGTGTCTTCTGTTAGATGTATGTTGTGACAGAGATATAGCAATGGAGATTGTACCTGTGGGTCTTAGTTGCTTTGGGGGAGGAATTAGCAAAGGATCTGTCAACTGGAAAAAAAAAAAAACAACACTGTGAGAGTTGCAAATTAAGTTTTATCTAGGGAAAAATGAGGACTGTAGCCCACAGACAGCCTCTCAGATAACTCCAAGGAACTGCTCCAGAGAGGTAGGGGAAAGTCAGTATGTACGTGATTTTAGTGAAGGGGGATACATGCAGTCAGGCGCACATTTTGACAGAAGGCTGCTGCTAGTCACAAGGAGCAGATGTCTCCTTTAATGATTTTAGTGCTCTTCTAGATATGAGAAGATATAAGAAATTGAGTTCATAAAATCTCCTGAAAATGGACATCTAAGCCCTGTCCTACCAGTTTTTCCCAGAGCACAGAGTGTAGTGGGAATTCCTGACTGTAGTGGGAATTTCTAATAATATACTTTCACAGCCTTGAGAAATTCCACAGAAATAGCACCTGGAAAAACAGCATATATCAAGAAACTGTGTTAATGATTGTCTTTCATGTTTTTCTTAAGAATAATCTCCTTGTTACAAACCCCAAGGCCAGACCCAGAAGGGAGTATGACTGCGAGCATGGACCTTGGAACACTGGGTCAGCATTAGGCATGAACACTGCCTACGCACTTGCTGATTGCTCCTGAGACTATCCTAGAAGGGAACGACCTGGGGTATAAACAAGGAGATCTGGACTATGTCGAGGTAGTGTCTTGGGAAAGATAGAGCAAAGAAAGTTTTGTAGTCTGTAATTAGAAATAAAAGCTGGACTCACGGTGGACTCTCAACCTCAGTACAATAGAGGCTGCAGGTCCCCTGACGCATTGCACCAGATTTTGTGTTCTGTTTTCATTCTCGTCGCTCGCTCGCGGACCTTTAGGGCAACACCTGATGTCCACCCTGAACTCCTTTCAGGGTGTGCTGAAGGCCAGCAATTGCAGTGACGAGTGACTCCATTATTGTAGAACCAGATGGCAAGCGTCAGTTTTAGCTGGCAGTTCCTAAGGAAAGGAGCCACGCCTTTTTTTTTTTTTTTTGGTAAATAACCAGATGGTAAATATTTTAGGCTCTGCTATAGTCCCTGTCACACCTACTCAACTCTGCCATTATAACTAGCATGAGAATGTCCATAAAGCATTATTTATCAAAAAAATCACAAAACAAAATGTGGTGTAGACTTTAAGTCCATCTTTGCAAACACACACATACAAGTCAACAGACATAAATTTGTTTATGAAGCACTTACTATAAGCCATGAAATTAAAAGAGGCTTGCTCCGTGGAAGAAAAGCTATGGCCAACCTAGACAGCATGTTAAAAAGCAGAAACATCACTTTGCCAACAAAGGTCCGTACAGTCAAAGCTATGATTCTTCCAGTAGTCATGTACAGACGTGAGAGCTGGACCACAAGGAACGCTGAGTGCCAAAGAACTGGTGCTTTCAAACTGTGATGCTGGAGAAGACTCTTGGGAGTCCCTTGGACAGCAGGGAGATCAAACCAGTCAGTCCTAAAGGAAATCAACCCTGAATGTTCATTGGGAGGACTGATGCTGAAGCTCCAGTACTTTGGCCACCTGATGTGAAGAACCAACTCATTTGAAAAGACCCTAATGCTGGGAACAACTGAGGGCAGGAGGAAAACGGGGTGACAGAGAAGGAGATGGTTTGATGGCATTATCGACTCAAAGGACATGAATTTGTGCAAACTCCGGGAGATGGTGAAGGATAGGGAAGCCTGGCATGCTGCAGTTCATGGGGTCAAAAAAAGTCGGACATGACTTAGCAACTGAACAACAACACACTACTGCCATGGAGAACAGGACAGCATCCAGACCCTCATGATGGAGTGTACATGTGGTAAAGGGTTAGCAGTGTTTTTTTTCCTATCGGTTACAATGATCATATTTTACTTTCTTAATTAAAAAAGTAATAAAGCCATTATCCTTCTCAAATATTTGAACCTTTTTTTTTAGTTATAAACATTATGAATTAGAAATAGATAAAGAAGATGGATAGAAAGATGCTTTCCTTAAAAAAGCAGAGATTGAGAGGGAGAAATTAAACCTTTTACATTTCTCTCATGATTTCCTGGGCTTTCCCCAATAGCTCAGCGGTAAAGAATCTACCAGCAATGCAGGAGACTCAGGCTCGATCCCTGGGTCAGGAAGATTGCCTGGAGGAGGAAATAGCAACTCACTCCATTATTCTTGCCTGGAGAATCCCATGGACAGAGGAGCCTGGTGGGCTACAGTCCACAGGATCACCAAGAGTCAGACAAGACTAAACGCACAACAACATTTCATGATTTTTCTAGTTTCTCATGACCCAGTTGGGGCTTCCCTGGTGGCTCAGATGGTAAAGAATCTGCCTGCAATGAAGGAGACCTGGGTTCAATCCCTAGGTTGGGAAGATCCCCTGGAAAATGGAATGGCAAACCACTCCAGTATTCTTGCCTAGAGAATCCCATGGACAGAGGAGCCTAGCAAACTATAGTCCAATGTGAGATTTTCAATGATAATTTTTCAAAGAAAATTTTTACATTTGCAACTTCTTTTTAAGGAGAGTTTACTGACCTTTTAAAATATTTATTTCATTTATCGGGCTCTATCAGGTCTTAGTTATGGCTTGTGGGCTCTCTCGTTGTGTACAGTTAGTTGCTTCTCAGCCTGTGGGATCTTAGTTTCCCCTGCTGCTGCTGCTGCTGCTGCTGCTGCTAAGTCGCCAGGGGTCAAACCTGTGTCCCCTGCATTGCAAGGCAGATTCTCAACCACTGGACCATCAGGGAAGTCCCTACATTTTTATCTTAACAGCAGTGAACTTGACTCTCATACAAACTGCTCACTTTTATACTGACATCCTTTCCCCTTTCTTGAGTGTTTGAATTTTATTCATGCTTTTCTATATACCTCAAGGAACCTTTTAGGATAGGTTTGCAGGTGGTTTATTCTCTGAGAAATAACATGATAGTTTTCCCTCTTAACCACTGTGGAATGGCATCTTGTAAAAGAGATTCTTGAGGCCAGCCTATAATTATTTGACCCCTTAGGAGTAATCTAGTATATCTATTTTTTAGATCCCTACACATTTTTAGTTATGTCTAAAATGTAGATTTCTATTTCATATATTGATTCATGTATGCATGCTAAGTCAAAAGTATTACTCACTCAGTCATGGTAGACCCTATCCTGTGGACTGTAGCCCACCAGGCTCCTTTGTCCATGGGATTCTCCAGGCAAGAATACTGGAGTGGGTAGCCATTCCCTTCTCTAGCGGATCTTCCAAAACCAGGGATCAAACCTGGATCTTTTGCATTGCAGACAGATTCTTTACAGTCTGAAACACCAGGGAAACCCCCTTGGGAGTAGTCTATTATATCTACATTTTAGATGCTCGCAAAATTATGTCTAATATAGATATATAGATTTCTATTTCATATATGCATGCCTACATCCATTCACCTACACACACACACACACACACACACAGAGTTTATTTTATATTTATATCTCTCTTAGAAAACATTGTGTTTTGCTTCTCTTCTTTGACTTTTTTTCCTGACCCTCAGTAACTTCCTCAGATCAATGGGTTCAACCCTGAGGTTTTTTTCTTTTATTTCAACTCTGTCCCTTCGTTTCTTCTACAATTCCTATAGTGTGGTCTCTGTGATTCCATTTGTTTCTCCTAGATTTGTCATCCTTATATTCCATTTTCTCTCATCATTTTTAATATCATTTTTTTTATTTGAGTTCTGGGTAAATGTCTTGAGTTTGTCTTCTACTCTACCCACTCAGTTTTTCATTGTATCCTATTTTCAAGACCCATCTTCCACTAATGTTTTCACTTTGGTAGTCAGGTTTTCCATCTTCAATCAGTTTTTCCTAAACTTGGATTTTTCCCCCCATTTCTGAGTGCTCACTCCAGTATCATGATGGCATTTAAAAAAATCTTTATTGTTAACATGAATCAGAAATTGTACATAGTAAATCCACTTCAGATTGTTCCTGTTGATCTTTTCTTGAGCTGCAGTCTCTTTTCTTATGTTCAGTGATTTTTCTGCTTTCTCACCCTTAGAAAAAAAGACCTGCTTGCCAATATAATGATTAATGTAAGTCGTGGCCTAAATCAGCATTCCTGATAGACCCTTCACACTTTAAAGGGAGAAGAGATTTTTTTTTATTGGAATATAATTGCTTTACAATGTTGTGTTCATTTCTGCTGTACGATGAAGGGAATCAGCTATATGTATTCACATATCCTCTCCCCCTTGAACCTCCCTCCAACCCACCCCTCTAGGTCATCACAGAGTACCAAGCTGAGCTCCCTATGCTATACAATAGCTTCCCACTAGGTTAACTGTTTCACATATGGTAGTGTATATATGCCAATCCTAATCTCCTAATTCATCCCACCCTCCCCTTCTCTGCCTTTGTCTACGTGTCTGTTCTCTCCGTCTACATTTCTATTCCTGCCCTGCAAATGGGTTCATCTGTACCATTTTTTTTATTCCACATGTATGTATTTAATATAGTATATTTGTTTTTCTCAATTTTCATGACCAAGGTCAACAGCCTGTAGGAAATGGACGAGAGATAGCTATAAGGAAACCCCCAGGGTTTTTCTCCCAACCATGAACCTCAGACATACCCTGTTCTTTCCTGTGGCCTTTGGCTGGGGAATAACCCTCCAGCATCCACTAGCCTTCCACTCTGGGGTGGGAGCTCAGTGCAGAAGCCACATTTGTACCCCATAACTAAACCTTTTTCTGCTTTGTCTCCCACAGGATCGCTCGCATGATTCGTCAGGAGAGAGGCAACGCCCTGCTGGTTGGAGTGGGAGGCACAGGAAAGCAGTCTCTTACAAGGCTCGCAGCTCATATATGTGGTTATAGATGTTTGCAGATTGAGTTGAGCCGGGGGTATAATTATGACAGTTTTCATGAGGACCTGAGGAAGCTGTACAAACTGGCTGGTGTAGAAGACAGGAATATGGTTTTCCTCTTCACAGACACCCAGGTACCTATTTAAATAACCAAAGAGCAAGAACAGGAAAGGGAAAGGCTACCCTCTCCAGTGTTCTGGCCTAGAGAATTCCAGGGACTGTATAGTCCATGGGGTCACAAAGAGTTGGACACGACTGAGTGACTTTCACACAAAAACAAGAACAGGAAAAGGACGCTTGTTATAATCGCATGTGTCCTTCGAATAGCTTGTATGAATGATGTAGTTCAGGGAATCTTTCCATCTAATAACAGAGTTCTTGGACCCTATAAAATACTACTTCTTTTAACAACTATTACTTCCACCTTTAAATTCTACATAAGAAAATGTAATCAGAGGTTAAGAGCATTAAGAAGGGACTTAACTTGGAGAGGAAGGACATAGACAGCAGAAGGTGATAAACTATTTCTGTGGAGGCAAATATAAAAAAGTAATTCCCTAAGTGAGATCAATTAGAGACATATGCTTTACTCAAGAAAAGGGAAAAATAATGGCTATATTTTAGTTAAATTAACTTTAAAGTAGGATTACATCCATGTCTACCACAACCAATTTAACTGATTTTGAATTTATTCTCTAATAAAGTGGCTCAACTGCTAAAGAATCCACCTGCAATGTGGAAGACCTGGGTTTGATTCCTGGGTTGGGAAGATCCCCTGGAGAAGGGAAGGGCTACCCACTCCAGTATTCTGGCCTAGAGAATTCCATGGACTGTATAGTCCATGGGGTTACAGAGTCAGACACAACTGAGCGACTTTCACTTCACTTCACTTCATTTTCTACATTGATTACACTTGGGTATTTTAATATCAGGGAAAATAAATAACTAATAAGGACTTACTGTATAGCACAGGGAACTCTACTCAATACTCTATAATGGCCTATATGGGAAAAGAATCTAAAAAAAGAGTAGATAAGTATATGTATAACTGATTCACTTTGTTTTACATCTGAAACTAACACAACATTTTAAATCAACTATACTCCAATAAAAATTTTTAATACATATATATAAATTTTTTAATTAAAATTTTCTAATAACAGAAATCAGCCAAAGAATAAATGATAAATCTTACACATAAATATTTTAACTTCATTTTAGTTTCCCAAACACTGTAAACATGACTAAGTATGATCACAAAATGGGAAAAATATTTTTAATATATGTTACACGCAGTGAGCTTGTATCTGAGTTTGTAAACACCTTTTACAAATGAGAATTGAATATGTGGCCACCACCAGCTCCCCACTGGGCCCTGGGAGCTGCACGTGGAGGCACTGCTGGGGACGTCAGTGAGCCTTGCCACCTCTGCGAACGTTCCACAGTGTTCGCAGAGTGCACATGCAGTTGATCCTGTGGATCCCAGTAGCCAGAGTGGAAGAGACATGACCTTCACATACCACATGCCCCCACATTTGATGCCCTGCCTCCTAGACCTGGAGTCTAACACCCCAGTGTGCCCCAAGCTACAGGTAAAAGTCTCCCCTTACTAAAATCATCCCATGAAATCTGAAAGAAGTGATTGCTTCTTCGAATGCACTGACACTACTTAAGTCTATAGGGATTGCGAAGAATCGGGGGAATGTAACTCCACAATAAACCTCCTATAACTGGCCCCAAGAAATGGAGATCCACAAGTTGGCCCACAAAGAATTCAAAATAATCATTCTAAAGATTCTCTGAGAGTCACAAGAGAACACAGATAAACAATTTCATGACATCAGGAAAATAATGCAAGAACAAAGTGACAGCAAGTGACATCACCAAGATGGCCATATAGCTCAGTCCCCACTTTGCTCCGCCCCACAAGAACAACTAACAGTTATTCATGGATAAGACATGGAGAAAGTCCTAGAACATGAGGGTGAAGCTGAAGCATACCCCTGTGCCACAGAAACTGAGACAGACCATGTTAGAAGGATAAGAGGAGCAGTTACACACTGACCACACTGCCCTACCCCCAGGCCATCACAGCACCACATTAAGAGGTCTCTCCCGAGCCTACCAGTTCCTCCAGTGGAAAGAAAGAGGCCAGGATGGACATCCTGCTCCCCAATGTTCTGGGCCACACTGGGGTTTCACTCCAGTCTCAAATCACAGAGATGGTGAGAGACTCTGCAGCACTTGACCCCTAGGAATCCAGTTGTGTTATAGAAGGCCTGAGGATATAATAGCCAGGACTCTGATCATGACAGACCAAGTTCTTACCCTCAGCACCCAAGTAGTGGTCCAAGCCAGCAGCTTTACTCATCTGCAGAGTCAGTCTGACCAAGGAGCTCAGCAGATGCAGATCTGCCTGATTCGAAGTCCTCAAAGGAAGTGCCTTGCCAGCCCTGGAGCCTGGTCAGGCCCCCCACTCACCCAGGCAGGGGAACTGAGTCACACCCTGCTCTCTGCTGAGTGTAGCTCTTGGCCCTTCCCAGCCAAAGAACCTGACCAGAACACCTGGAAAACTGTGTAGCCCAGCAGTGCTTAGGAGAGTCTGGCAGGAAGAGCAGATCACCCACACAGCAAAGCCAGTGACCCACTCAGCCAGGCAGGATGGCTAGAGTCAAGACCACAGACATCCTTGCACATGAAGCCAGTTATTCCACTCTGCCACGACAGGAAAGCTAATTCCTAGCCCCACCTACTGCTAAGTATAGTACCCAGTTCTGATAGTCTAGGAAACCTGATCAGAGAACCCAGGCAATCACTAAGTTCATCCTATAATCAGCAAGTTCATCCTTGCTCATTCAAAACCAAGCCGGAAGTCCTGTCCAACTGTTCTCAGCCAGTAGCATCACCCATGACCTCAGAGCTCAGGCATTGTCCTCACCCCAAAATAGACACTGATAGCAAGTCCCACCTGCTCAAAGACGTTACCAGTTGACATGTCCAGAAACGCAAACTGAGCTGACTGGCCAAGAACAATCTCTGCCGAAGTGAACCAGTAAAATCTGGAAGGGGACATCGTTTACTCTTCTTCTGGAATTTTATCTCATTCCTGGAAATGGCAATCCACTCCAGTATTTCTGCCTGGAGAATCCCATGACTAAAGGAGCCTCGTGGGCTACAGCCCATGGGGTCACAAAGAGTCAGACAGGACTGAGCTTCTAACACTTTCACTTTTCTTTTATTTGCAACATACTCTTCTGTTGCCTCATTTTGCCTAATTCTGTTTTTATTTCTATGCACTAAGTAGGTCATTCTCATTCATCATTGCTCTGTAAATAGTTGTAATTTTGGTGTCCCCGTGGGAGGAGGTGAGCTCAGGGTTATCCTGCTTTAACATCTTGGCTAATTCCCAAGATTGTTGTAGTTGTTCAGTTGCCAAGTTGTGTCTGACTTTTGCAACCCCATGAACTACAGCATGCCAGGCTTCCCTGTCCTTCACTCTCTCCTGGAGTTTACTCAGATTCATGTCCATAGAGTCAGTGCCATCCAACCATCTCATTCTCTGTCGCCCCCTTCTCCTCCTGCCCTCAATCTTTCCCAGCATCATGGTTTTTTTCCAATGAATCAGCTCTTGGCATCAGATGGCCAAAGTATTGGAGCTTCAGCATCAGTTCTTCCAGTAAATACTCAGGGTTGATTTCCTTTAGTATTGACTGGTTTGATCCCCCAAGGTTATCTTCTTTTAAAGATAAAATTAACTCAGTGTGAATTTTAGGTCCTATATTTGCTTTATAATGTATAGGAAGTAAATGTAGAATGGTTGACTAACTTATAATGACCACTCTGCTTTCTTCTACAGATTGTAGTGGAAGAGTTTCTAGAAGATATAAATAACATTCTGAACTCAGGTGAAGTGCCTAATTTATTTGAAAAGGATGAACTGGAGCAGGTTTTAGCAGCCACCAGACCAAGAGCAAAAGAAGTAGGAATTTCCGAGGGAAATAGAGATGAGGTAGGACGTGTCAAAATGGTAATAAGATTTTGGAAAAGAAAAAGTTGTCTCAGCCTTTTTCCAGTCATCCACAAACCCTTTTAAGCAGTCCATGGATAGAATTTTTTCAACGTAATTTGTTTTTAATCCTATGTACTTTATTTCCTACATTTAAAGCATTGGTTCATGAGACTTCCAGAGATGATTAGGGAAAGCACAAAACAGAATCCCTACTACCTACAGAGGGTCATGCTGCTGCTGCTGCTAAGTCGCTTCAGTCGTAGCCAACTCTGTGTGACCCCAGAGACGGAAGCCCACCAGGCTCCCCCGTCCCTGGGATTCTCCAGGCAAGAACACTGGAGTGGGTTGCCATTTCCTTCTCCAATGCATGAAAGTGAAAAGTGAAGGTGAAGTCACTCTGTTGTGTCCGACTCCTAGTGACCCCATGGACTGCAGCCTATCAGGCTCCTCCGTCCATGGGATTTGCCAGGCAAGAGTACTGGAGTGGGTTGCCATTGCCTTCTCCACAGAGGGTCATAGTCCTATTTAAACTGGAAAACTTCTCTTATCCTTCTTTAATACAAGTTTATTTCACACACCCCCAGTGCCCTGCCTGAGGAGTTCAGTGCTTTTGACTCCGTGTCCTGTCAGCAAGAGGCTTCCCAGGTGACTCAGTGGTAAAGAATCCTCCTGAAAATGCAGCAGACACACGTTCAATCCCTGGGTCCATCATGAAGATCCCCTAGAGAAGGAAATGGCAACCCACTGCAGTATTCTTGACTGGGAATTCTCATGGGCAGAGAAGCTTGGCAGGCTATAGTCCATGGGGTCGAAAAAAGAATTGCACATGACTTCACAACTAAACAACAATAGCCTATCAGCAGAATAATGAAATGCATTCTCTTTCTCTCTCTTACACACACACGCACAAAACACAGCTGCGGTCCACTCTCATTTCTCCAACATTGTGCTAGATTCTCTAAGCCACTGTTTGTCTATCCCAGGTCTTTCTCTTCTTTCTGCATCTTATCTTTTTTGGCCACTCTTTCTCATATTGTCTCTTCTGTGTCCTTTCATGAGAATTCCCTCCACTGCTAGGTCAGGACTTATGGGCACAGACAACTATTATAAGCAGAAGTGGCTTTAACATTGGAAGGGCTAAACAAAGGGATGCCATGCTGAATTCCTTGGAATGATTATGAAATGACACTGTAGAAGTCAACAGTCAGGGACACTGCTGTGTCTGCCACAGTCATTCTGCTGAGCCAGGAAGCCTCTACCCCAGAATGCTCCTGCTTCAGCTCCCAAGCCGTGTGTCCCCCACCATGTTGGGAGCCGCTGAAGTAAGGAGCCACATCCAGGGATAGTGACAGGAGGCCCATGCCATTTCTGCTGGGCTCTGCACCTGCAAAAATACTCGCCCTGCCCCGTGTCTCTCTCTCCCAGTGGTCTTCTACCTCAAAGCAAAATTTTGTATGAACACACCTCTCCACTTTATTCAAGGGGTCTCTCAAATCCACTGATGAAGAGTGCTCATCTCACATCCCACACCCAACTTGCAACAGAGTCTGAAAATTTTCATTTAATCTTTTGAGTCTGCATGAGAAGAAGGGACTTGGAATGGGATGTTAAAACAATTCACGCATCCACTCCACAAACTTTTTAAATTTGGTATTGGTAGAGTCAGATGCATTAGCCAGCACTTCTTTTCATCATGGGTTCAGCCTTATTCTAAATTGAAAGTATCTTTCTTTTTGTCAGGTGTTTCAGTATTTCATCAGCAGAGTCCGTCAGAAGCTGCACATTGTGCTCTGCATGAGCCCCGTTGGGGAGGCCTTCCGGTCCCGATGCCGGATGTTTCCATCCCTTGTAAACTGCTGCACCATTGACTGGTTTGTCCAGGTCAGTAACATCACAACATATCTCTTTAAGAAGTTGGACTTGCTTGACTTTAATTTTTTTTTTATTAAAGTGTAATTGATTTACAGTGTTTCAGGTGTAGAGCAAAGTGATTCAGTTACATATATATTCAGTTGTACATATGTACACATATATATATATTGGATTATTTTCCATTTAGGTTATTACAAAATATTGAATACAATTCCCTGTGCTATACAGTAGGTCCTTGTTGTTTACCTGTTTTATATATGTGAAAGTCTTAGTCACTCAATGGTGTCCAACTCTACAACCCCATGGACTGTAGCCCACCAGACTCCTTTGTCCATGCTGTTCTCCAGGCAAGAACACTGGAGTGGGTGGCCATTGCCTTCTCCAGGAGATCCTCCCAACCCAGGGATTGAACCCCAGTCTCTTGCTTTAAGGGAAGATTCTCTACCATCTGCTGCTGCTGCTGCTAAGTCGCTTCAGTCGTGTTCGACTCTGTGCGACCCCATAGATGGCAGCCCACCATCTGAGCCACCTATATATAATTGTATGCATATGTTAATCCCAAATTCTCAATTTACCCCTGCGCCCACCTCTCCCATTTAGTAACCACAAGTTTGTTTACTACGTCTGTGAGTCTGTTTCTGTTGTAAGTTCATTTGTATCATTTTTTTAGATTCCACATATAAGTGATATCATATGATATTTGTCTTTCTCTGTCCAACTTCACTCAGTATGATAATCTCTAGGTCCATCCATGCTGCTTTTAAATGGCAATGTTTCATTCTGTTTTATAGCTGATTAGTATTCCATTGTATATATGTGCATATGTGTGTGTATATATGTGTATATCACATCTTCTTTATCCATTTATCTGTATATGGACAATTAGGCCACTTCCATGTCCTGGCTATTGTAAATAGTACTGCTGTGAACATTGGGGGCCGTGTATCTTTTCGAATTAGAGTTTTTATCTTTTTCAGGTATGTGTCTGAAGTTGCTTGATTTTAAAAAGGTAACACCCTGTCCACTAAGAACTCAAGGGTACTTACATTAGCTTCAAAACCCACTGGAAATTTACTCACATACAAGTGTTGACAATGACAATCATTAAACAAACACAAATAGAATTTATAAAGAAGAGGAAACTATTAAATTTGTCAATGTAGAGGTTATCAGTGATCTTGACAAGAGTTATTTCAATGGAGTGATGGGGGAGATGATGCTGTGAAAGTGCTGCACTTAATATGCCAGCAAATATGGAAAACTCAGTAGTGGCCACAGGACTGGAAAAGGTCAGTTTTCATTCCAATCCCAAGGAAAGGCAATGCCAAAGAATGCTCAAACTACCGCACAATTGCACTCATCTCACACACTAGTAAAGTAATGCTCAAAATTCTCCAAGCCAGGCTTCAGCAATATGTGAAGTGTGAACTTCCAGATGTTCAAGCTGGTTTTAGAGAAGGCAGGGGAACAAGAGATCAAATTGCCAACATCCGCTGGATCATCGAAAAAGCGAGAGAGTTCCAGAGAAACATCTATTTCTACTTTACTGACTATGCCAAAGCCTTTGACTGTGTGGATCACAATAAAATGTGGAAAATTCTGAAAGAGATGGGAATACCAGACCACCTGACCTGCCTCTTGAGAAACCTGTGTGACATGGAACAACAGACTAGTTCCAAATAGGAAAACGAGTGCATCAAGGCTGTATTTGTCACCCTGCTTATTTAACTTATATGCAGAGTACATCATGAGAAACGCTGGGCTGGAGGAAGCACAAGTTGGAATCAAGATTGCGGGGAGAAATCGATAACCTCAGATATGCAGATGACACCACCCTTATGGCAGAAAGTGAAGAAGAACTAAAGAGCCTCTTGATGAAAGTGAAAGAGGAGACTCAGAAAGTTGGCTTAAAGCTCAACATTCAGAAAACTAAGATCATGGTATCTGGTCCTAGCACTTCATGGCAGATAGATGGGGAAACAGTGGAAACAATGGCTGACTTTATTTTTCTGGGCTCCAAAATCACTGCAGATGGTGATTGCAGCCATGAAATTAAAAGACACATACTCCTTGGAAGGAAAGTTATGACCAACCTTTAATATGACAGCATATTAAAAAGCAGAGACATTACTTTGCCAACAAAGGTACATCTAGTTAAGGCTATGGTTTTTCCAGTGGTCATGTATGGATGAGAGTTGGACTATAAAGAAAGCTGAGCACCGAAGAATTGATGCTTTTGAACTGTGGTGCTGAAGAAGACTCTTGAGAGTCCCTTGGACTGCAGGAAGATCCAACCAGTCCATTCTAAAGGAGATCAGTCCTGGGTGTTCACTGGAAGGACTGATGTTGAAGCTGAAACTCCAATACTTTGGCCACCTGATGCGAAGAGCTGACTCATTGGAAAAGACCCTGATACTGGGAAAGATTGAGGGCAGGAGGAGAAGGGGACGACAGAGGATGAGATGGTTGGATGGCATCATCGACTCAATGGACATGGGTTTAGGTGGACTCCGGGAGTTGGTGATGGACAGGGAGGCCTGGTGTGCTGCGGTTCATGGGGTTGCAAAGAGTCAGACATGACTGAGTGACTGAACTGAACTGATGGGGGAGAAGCTTCAAGAGAGAAGAAGGAAGAGGAATCAGAGACAAACCTTTCAAGGAGTTTTGCCCCAAAGGAGTACCAAGAGATGGGTAATAGCCAGAGGGGTATGTGAGGTCAAGAGAGAAGTATTTTTAAGTGGGGAACACAAGCAATGCACGTGTGCTGATGAAAATGATTCAGAAAACAGAATTATATTGATGGTGCAGCAGACAGAGTTAGGCATTGCTGGACCAATGTGACTGAATAGGCAAGAAGAGATGGGACGGAGTTCCCAGTGAAGGAGCTGACCTGGGCAGGGAGCATGCACAGCTCACCCCAGAGCATAAAATGCAGGTAGAGGGGAAGACAGGGTGGAAGCTCACTGAAGTTCTATTTGCATTGCTTCTATTTTTTTAATGATGTAGGGAGCAAAGTCATGAATGGTAAAGAAGAGAGAGGAAGTGTTAGCAGTCTTAGGAAGTAACATAGGGTGTGAAATACTCAGAGGAATCAGAAGTGATGGGTGAGACAACACAGAAGTTTTTCCAGGCTGCACTAAGAACTCGCTTGAGCTAGTTGTCATGAATTGACAATGAGACCAGTTAGCACAGCTATGGGTTTTTCTCTAGCTGTGCTAGCTGCATGATTGTAGACATGGGGTAACAGAGAGTTGCATTTGACTGATGTTCAGTTGAGCTCAAAGAGTTAGGAGAGGAGCAAATGAGTTGAGATGAACAGGACAGTGATTATACCAAGTTCAAATTGTATAATAGGCAGAGTGAGGACATGAGATCCTTGTAATGTATGTGATTTTAGTTATGAAATTAAAAACAGCCACATTTATTCATTCAACCTAGACATTCATTCAATCAACCTAGACAGCATATTAAAAAGCAGAGATATTACTTTGCCAACAAAGGTCTGTCTAGTCAAAGCTTTGGTTTTTCCAGTAGTCACATATGGATGTGAGAGTTGGACTATATAGAAAGCTGAGCACTGAAGAATTGATGCTTTTGAACTGTGGTATTGGAGAAAACTCTTGAGAATCCCCTGGGCTGCAAGGAGATCCAACTAGTCCATCCTAAAGGAAACCAGTCCTGAATATTCATTGGAAGGACTGATGCTGAAGCTGAAGCTCCAGTACTTTGACCACCTGATTTGAAGAACTGACTCATTTGAAAAGACCCTGATGCTGGGAAAGATTAAAGGTGGGAGAAGAAGGGGATGACAGATGAGATTATTGGATGGCATCACTGACTCAATGGACATGAGTTTGAGTAAGCTCTGGGAGTTGGTGATAGACAAGGATACCTGGCATGCTGCAGTCCATGGGGGTCACAAAGAGTCGGACACAACTGAGCGACTGAACTGACTAACTTATTCATTCAACCAACAGTAGTTATTGAGTAACTTCTATGTAGCAGACACTGTGCAAATGCAGACCCAGACCCCTGTCTAATGAACACAGCCATCAGTTCATGAAACATCATGGACACAAGTAGGAGTTACAGTGAAGGGGGGCCAAGGTGAGGAAGAATTGCAGAGAAATGCATTTTTCTTAATAGTTAAACCGTGCATTATGGAAATGAACAACTGACTTTCCAAATCATATCTTTATTTACAGTGGCCCAGAGAAGCACTTCTTTCTGTATCAAAGACGTTTTTCTCAAATGTTGATGCCGTAAATGAAGAACTGAGAGAAAAGCTTTCCCTCATGTGTGTGAATGTCCACCTGAGTGTCTCCAATATGGCAGAACGCTATTACACAGAGCTCCGGAGAAGGTACTACACAACACCCACCTCCTACTTGGAACTCATCAATCTCTACCTGTCTATGCTGACTGAAAAGAGGAAGCAGTTGGTTTCTGTAAGTTTAGTATTATTAATTTAAAAAAAATTTTTTTTTTTTGCTTGATCTCAAAACCTTTACCAGAATGTGTGGAAGATCTATGTGCCGTCTTGCCTGTTGGACATCTCTCCATCCTAACATGCCCTTGACAACCTACAATATGACCAAAAAGTATATTGTGTTGATCATCTAGAGGCCTTGCCCTTATTTAATATTTTGTCTTCTATCATTTACATAAGTGTCCTTGACTCAGGGATGTGATATGGACATTGTAACAGAATTAAAGTTAAGCCCATATCTAGCCACCTCTGCAGTGTTTAGTAAGAAGGAAAACTTTTGGTTTAGTAATGGAGATGGGAGTTTGGTTGTCTTACCTATCAGTGGTTCCCATTCAGAGCAAGGACTCTGGTGTCAGGCAGACCAGGTAGCACCTCATTTCTGACTCTTTCTTCCTGAACAACTTGGAGAAGGTTTTGTAACTACTCCAATCTTAGTACAAAATAAGGTTTTTAAAAATCTGTATCTACCTCTTGGATTGTGGTAGAATTTAAATAAGATACTGTTTGTGAAGTATTGGAATATGATCTGATACAAATAAGTGCTCAAAATAGTGACTGCTTACTACATCGTCATCATTGTAATCATCATTAAGCTATTAACATGACCTAAAATTTTCAACATTTTAAATAACAAAAATGAAATCATTTATCATTTAGATATTTTAAGTGTTTTTCAATGGATATTACCTGGTAAATGTATGCCTAGTAAAATAATGTGACATATTTTTGAAACCAGCCTATTTGAACCACCTTTTCTGTCTCATCCTCAAAAAAGTTATTCCCAGGTGGCTTATTTACCATATACTGCCCTTTGATTCTAGTCAAGGGTTTCCTACCCCTGTGGACACATCAGCAACCAGAGATAAGTATCTGGGACACTGTTTGTCTCCAGTGGCCTCAGCCCTGCTGGTCCATCCTAAGGGAACAAGCTCCCAGAGATGTGAACTCCAGGAATTTCTATCTGAATTTGTCCTTAATTCATTCACCATGCTACCAAGCTACCACAGGAGCTAAAAATAATACAGTGTGATCCCTCAGTGATGCCCTACTCCCGTGGCCAGGGGACAGGGATCCAAACCCACTGTGGTGAACTTCAGGGCCATGTGTTCCTGTACGTTCAGTGTTAAGTATTACAAACCGATTCACTAATTCTGCCAATGCAAAATTCTAGTGCATAAATCAGATAGAGATACCAATAAACTCATAGTTTGTAATACTCAACATAATAGTTATTTTCTTTGTCGTGTAGGCACGTGAACGGGTGAAGAATGGTCTCACCAAGCTATTAGAAACAAATGTACTAGTAGATAAAATGAAATTAGATCTTTCAGCTTTAGAACCTGTCCTTTTAACAAAATCACAAGATGTTGAAGCCCTGATGGACAAACTGGCGGTGGATCAAGAAAATGCGGATCAGGTATGCAGCATCACCTGAGGGTGGGTGAGGACGCTTTGACTGCCAGCTGACCCCTTACGTACAATGATAAAGAATGGACTTTTTAGATGTGTTATTAAATTTAATTTCAATATGTTGTTAAAACAATGAACTGGTAGATCAGTTTAGCCATGCTTTTAATCCTGGCTCTCTCCCTGATAATCAGGAAATGCAATGAATGGGACAGAGAAAGTTGTAAGAAAAGTACAAGCTACAAATATAAAGCATCCAATCTTCTCCCAAGAATGAATTAGTTATTCGTTCTTATAACTCTTATCTCCATTATTTTATCATCATGCCATGAGATGGACAAAGAAGAGTGTAAAATGCAGTATACCTAATCTTTCATCATTGGTCTGATTCAAGAGTAAATATAACTCACTATTATTTGCCTTATTTTGTTTTTTTTTTTACTTTTTAAACTTTTTATTTTGTTCTGGGGTATACATATACATATATCCATTCTCCCCCAAACCCACCTTCCATTCAGGCTGCCACATAACATTGAACAGAGTTCCATGTGCTATACAATAGGTCCTTATCGGTTATCCATTATTCACTTTGTTTTTAAACATTGAAATTCACATACTGAGATCACTTGAGCAGTCATGTTTCAATGATTAGGTCCGTAGCATTGTGCAAGAAGATGAAGCGATAGCAAAAGTGAAAGCCGAAGAGACCCAAGCCATAGCTGACGATGCTCAGCGAGATCTTGAAGAAGCGCTCCCTGCCCTCGATGCTGCTAACAAAGCGTTGGATTCCTTAGATAAAGCAGATATATCTGAAATCAGAGTTTTCACAAAGCCCCCAGATATGGTCATGACCGTGATGGAAGCCATCTCCATTCTCTTGAATGCCAAGTGAGTGCCTCACAATCACCCAATACAAAATGCCTGGTGGAATTTCTTTGCTTTTTTCCTTCATTCTCATTTACATGTTTTCATTCTTTTGTTCACCCTCTCATTGATTCAATCAGTCATCCAACAAATTGATTGATACTTTAATAGTATTTTTTTAATTAATTAATTTATTTTTATTTTTGGCTACTTGGTCTTCATTGCTACGCGGGCTTTCTCTAGCTGCGGTGAGCAGGGGCTGCTGTCCAGCTCGGTTATAGTATGCCGGCTTCTCGTTGTGGTGGCTTCTCTTGGTGCACAGCACGGTCTCTAGAGCAGGCAGACTTCAGTAGTTGTGGTGCTCGATCTTAGCTGGCCCATGGAACATCATGGAATTTGCCCAGACCAAGTCCCCTTCATTGCCAGGCAGATTTCCAACCACTGTACCACCAGGGAAGTCCCAATAGTATTTTTTTTTTAATTATAAGTGACACACAAATGGTACATCACTAAACACCTATCTTTATAGCTTCTTTAGATTATCTTCGATTTTCTCTCTTGCTTAGAAATAACAATAGTAATAGTAGCAGTAAAACAAAACTCATTTGGGGTGGAAATTAACACAAATGTCATTCTACAAATTTTGCAAGTCAGTTAGATACAAACAAAGTGAGTTTTTATAACTATAGCTCAACCAGTAAATGGGGCTTCCCTGGTGGCTCAGATAGCCTGCAATGCAGGAAACCCACGTTTGATCCCTGGGCCAGGAAGATCCCTTGGAGGAGGAAATGGCAACCTACTCCAGTATATACTTGCCTGGAGAATTCCATGGACGGAGGAGCCTGGTGGGCTACAGTCCATGGGGTCGCAAAGAGTCATACACAACTGAGCACCTAACACTTTCAACCAGTAAATAAGAACATTTTCGGAAAAATCATTGTAAATATTAAAAAGAAAAAACAGGCTATACACACTATGAAAGTAAATAGCATAAATATATGCCTAGAAAACAAAAGTAGTAAGTCATGGTGCTCTTAAAGCCTAGCAAAATGCTTTCAGTAAATTGTGTTGTATTTCCTTTATAATAGGAAGAGAGCAAGTTAAATTGTTACATAACTAATGACATAGACAGTTGACGTTGTTGTTGTTCAGTCATTAAGTAGTGTCCAACTCTTTGCAACCCCATGGACTGCAGCATGCCAGGCTTCTGTGTCCTTCACTATCTCCCAGAGTTTGCTCAAACTCAAGTCCACTGAGTTGGTGATGCCATCCAACCATCTCATCCTGTCATCCCCTTCTCCTCTTGCTCTCAGTCTTTCCCAGCATGAACTGGCTCTTTGCATCAGGTGGCTAAAGTATTGGAGCTTCAGCATTAGTCTTTCCAATGAATATTGAAGCTTGATTTCCTTTAGGGTTGACTGGTTTGATCTCCTTGCAGTCCAATTCCATGAAATCATGCATAATTGACATATAGTCTTTTTTTAATCTGTAGAATAATATCTTAATGTTCTCAAAGGAATACATTTCTTTGTTGTCACATTCCTTTATTGCAATGCTATTAACTTACCATTTGTGTCTTTTAGACCTGACTGGCCAACAGCAAAGCAACTTCTTGGTGACTCTAACTTCCTAAGAAGACTTTTAGAATATGATAAGGAAAATATTAAGCCTCAAATCTTGGCAAAACTTCAAAAATATATTAATAATCCTGATTTTGTGCCTGAAAAAGTTGAGAAAGTGTCCAAAGCATGTAAATCCATGTGCATGTGGGTAAGAGCCATGGATTTGTATTCCCGAGTTGTCAAAGAAGTCGAGCCAAAGAGACAGAAACTCCGTGCTGCACAGGTATATTGTCTGTGTTGTGATATCTTATAGAATCAATGACCATGATCATCATTCAAGCTTCTTTTGTGGTACCACTGAGACCCTATGCAATACAGACAGTAACCATGCTCTTGAAGATTATTTTTCGTTTTCACAAAAGTGTTAGTTGCTCAGTTGTGTCTGACTCTTTGTGATCTCACGGACTCTAGCCCACCAGGCTCCTCTGTCCATGGAATTCTCCAGGCAAGAATACTGGAGTAGGTCGCCATTCCCTTCTTTAGGGGATCTTCTCAACTGAAGCAGTTGAACCTGGGCTCCTGCATTGCAGGCAGATTCTTTACTATCTGAGCCATCAGGGAAGCCCAGAATAGCTAGTAGAGATTGTTATTTCATGTTCCCAATGCTGTGGGCCCGGTTTGATCCCTGATTAGGGAACCAGATCTCACATGCTGCAATTGAGAGTTTATATGCCGCAACTAAAGATCCCACATGCCACAACTATGACCCCGCATAGCCAAATAAAAAGTAAACATTAAAAAAAAAAAAAAAGATTCAAACATGAACAAGTGTGGCTGTGTTTCAATATAACTTTATTTATGGTCATTGAAATTCAAATTTCATACAATTATCGTGTGTTATGAAATATTATCCCTTTGATTTTTTTTCCCCTAACCATTTAAAACTGTAACCACACAAAAATAGGTAGCAGGCTGGATTTGGCCTGCAAGCCATAGTTGCAGACCTCTGCTCTAGAGAACTAGTTAGGAAAGATTAGTTTTCACTATTGCATGAATATTTCATTTGTTTTATCATTTTTTAAATACTTATTTATTTTTAGCTGTACTGAGTCATCATTGCTGTTCAGGCCTTTTCTCTAGCTGCGGTGAGCAGGGTCTACTCTCTCAGTGCACAGCTTCTCACTGCAGTGGCTTCTCTTGTCGTGAAGCATGGGCTCTAGGGCTCGTGGTGCTCAGTAGTCGCAGCACATGGGCTCAGTAGTTGCAGCTCCCTGGCTCCAGAGTTACAGGGAAGCCCTGTCTTATCATTTAAAGTTAATAGTTCATTATAGTAACTAACTCACCTCCAAATGCTTAGTATATCTGTTTTGCTAATCTTTCTATGATTCACTGGGCTTTGTTTTGTTCTGTTTGGTCCTCCTCTTATATTTTATTCTATTTTATACTTGGTTTAATTTTGTATATCATATCAAAATCTTTTAGAACAAAATCTTTTGGGGAGAAAGAGAAAGTAAATCTGATTTTTTAAAAAATAGCCCATTATAAATGGGCAAATTCAACCCTCTTTGGAGCTTGTTCTTAAAACATTTACTTGATTTTATTAGGCTGAACTTGATATCACTATGGCTACTTTGAAAGAAAAGCAAGCATTACTAAGACAAGTGGAAGAACAAATACAAGCCTTACAAGATGAGTATGACGAAGGTGTGAATGAGAAAGAAAGTCTGGGTAAGTAACTCGTAAAACTTGTGTTGGTTAGGAAATGCCAGATTTCCCAAAGGAGACAGTGTTTTCAGGCAGTCAGATCTCAGCTTCCATCCAACATATGGCCATATTTGCATTAGATGGATGGTCTTAACCTTCAAGTATAACATTAGAAGAACTGAGTATATTGTATGTATTCACCTTCTATGTCTGAATAAGACAGAGCAGCACGTGAATTTGATCCAGAAAATAAATACTACAGGGGCAAAAAGAGAGCTCTGTCTTCAGGCAGAAGAAAGGAGTATCAAAAAGGAGCTCTCTGTCACAGATGTGAAGAACAAACATATGGATACCAAATGGGAACAGGGAAGGATGAATTGAAAAGTTGGGATTGACATATACATGCTGTTGATACTATATATAAATTCATATCAGACTCTTTGGGACACCGTTGACTATAGCCCACTGGACTCCTCTGTCTATGGAATTCTTCAGGCAAGAATACTGGAGGGGGTTGCCATTTCCTTCTGCAGAGGATCTTCCTGACCCAGGGATCCAACCCAGGTCGTTTGCATTGCAGGCAGATTCTTTACTGTCTGAGCCACCAGGGAAGCCCCCATAAAATAGATTACTAAGGAGAACCTACTGTATAGCACAGGGAACTCTACTCAGTACTCTGTGGTGATCTAAAAGGGAAGGCGATCCAAAAAGGATCGCCTTCCCTTTACATATAAAATATATAAATATATTTATTTATAAATATATAAATATATTTTTATATATGGCTGATTCACTCTGTGGTACAGCAGAAATTGACATAGCTGTGTAAAGCAACTATACTCCAATTTAAAATTAATTAATTTAAAATAAAGTGAAAGGAACTCTCTGCATAGGCGATTCAAAGAACTTGGACTTGGCTTTGAAGTGAGAACTTGGGCTAAAGTGGCCTGAGGACCAGAGATGTATTGACATCATTAACCAAATAATGGTCATTCTGCTATAAGCAGAAGCAGATGAGTAAACTTCTTATACTGTAGGAAAATACTGAATGAAATAACCTGATTTTCTTTCGATTTTCTAGCAAAGACAA
Organism: Bos mutus; assembly: GCF_027580195.1. NCBI lineage: Eukaryota > Metazoa > Chordata > Mammalia > Artiodactyla > Bovidae > Bos > Bos mutus. Next base: position 56,557,887 of record NC_091627.1, read on the forward strand.
TGGCACTGACCAAAGCACGTCTGGTACGTGCTGGAAAGCTGACGGCTGCGTTAGGAGACGAGCAAGTCCGATGGGAAGAAAGCATCCAGAAATTCAATGAGGAGATATCGAATATCGTTGGGAATGTGTTCATAGCAGCAGCTTGTGTGGCCTACTACGGGGCCTTCACAGCCCAGTACAGGCAATCGGTGAGCAAACATATTTCCTGTGAGGACTGAGAAGCAGCTGATACTGCTTTAGCAGGATACAGCGGGATGTGTGCGTCATTTTTCTGGGTTTAGAGGGAGGTTCTGGGTTTAGAGGGAGGTTCTCCATGATGGAAACTTAGGTCTACATTCCACTACCCACCACCTCTCCTATTGTTGTTGTTCAGTCACTAAGTCATGTCTGACACTTTGCTATCCCATGAACTGCAGCACACCAGGCTTCCCTGTCCCACACCATCTCCCAGAGTTTGCTCAAACTCATGTCCATTTAGTTGGTGATGCCATCCAACCATCTCATCCTCTGTCACCCCCTTCTCCTCCTGCCTTGATCTTTCCCAGCATCAGGGTCTTTTCCAATGAGTCAGTTTTTCCCATCAAGTGGCCGAAGTATTGGAGCTTCAGCTTCAGCATCAGTCCTTTCATTGAAAATTCAGAGTTGATTTCCTTTAGAATTCACTAGTTTGGCAGTCCAATGGACTCCCCTGTATCCCTAGGCTTTCCTTAACACAGTCCTTCTTTTCCTCTCCTGCCTTAGAAAGTTACTCACAGCTTTGCTTACACAACACAGCAACCTGGGAGAAGAAAAAGAGACAGGAGTCTCCCACCCCTAGGATCAGAAGTGGCACCAAATTCAGCCAGGATGAAATGTTCTGAACTGGCGAGGCTGCTACACAGGCTCAGCAATGGGCAAGAGCAGGGATTATTTGGAGATATTTGCAAAACACTTTTATGAACTGCCTTTTAAGACATGTTTTGCCCTGACCTTGAGTTCTAAAACCTAGTTGGTGTAAGACTCATAGAGTCTCTCCAGGAGCTCAGGGATCAACTGATTCTAATCAAGCAGGAGGGCCAGGAGTGCTGTTGGGGGAAACTGTTGTGCATGTCTGCACCATTCACTGAAGGAGGTGAATGCTAATAGCCCTCTGCCTCATCTGCTAATTCCCAGGATCACCCAAGGTCATTGTGGGAACCCCCAACTTCTCCACGTGGTCTCAGACTCTCCCCAGAGTGAAGACTACTATGACAACCCCTGTGTTTTATACTTGAGAAACCTGGGGTCCCGACAGCACATATGATGTGCCCAAAGCCACACCTAGCTAATGGTGTAGTTCTAGCCCCCGGATCTCCTAATTCTTTGTCCACTTCTTATGTCCTGGGCTCGGATTCCAGGATGCCTGTGGAGCCTGGTAGGACTTGTTTTGTGAATCCTCATTTACTAAGTGTTCCTGACTCATATACAAGTAAGCTTTTCTCCTTCAACAGCTTATAGAGTATTGGATCCAGGACTGTCAGTCTCTGGAGATCCCAATCAATCCCGACTTCAGTCTCATTAACACTCTCGGCGATCCCTACGAAATACGGCAGTGGAACACAGACGGGCTGCCCCGGGACTTGATATCAACGGAAAATGGCATTCTGGTTACTCAAGGCAGACGGTGGCCTTTGATGATTGATCCCCAAGATCAGGTCTGTAACCAGTGCTTCAGATGAAGAGCAGCCTACTAACTCTGCTTAATATCATTCTATTACAAATTCCAAAAGTAGACTTCAGTGTACTTGTAAGGTCTTGAACGTAAACCTACAAGGCCATCAAGATGTCTTCTAGTTCACATCCTCATTTTATGGAGAAAGTAAAAAGGGAAGAGTCCAAGTGCTCTGCACACTTGATTTTGGTTGGTTTTATTCAGAGGGTTGACCATTTGTTTTCTGTTTTCTATGGGAGCAGAAATTCATTCCTGTATAGTCCTTGTCCCTAAGAGTTCTGAGGAGTCAGAATGAAGTCAGGGTATGATGAATTTGGCGCTAGTGGTAAAGTATCTTCCTGCAATGCAGGAGACCCGTGTTCAATCCCTGGGTTAGGAAGGGAGTGGTTACCCACTCCAGTTTCTTGCCTGGAGAATTCCATGGACAGAGGAGCCTGGTGGGCTACAGTCCTTGCGGTTGCAAGGAGTCGGACACAACTGAGCAACTAACACTTTGATGTGATGAATTTGGGGCCAGCTTTCCTGGAATTTACTAAATTCCATTATCTGACTCCTAAGTCCTTGGATCAGTTGTTCTAAATGGCTGTTGTTTCATCACTAAATCGTGTCTGACTCTTTGCAACCCAATGAACTGCAGCACTCCAGGCTTCCCCTGTCCTTCACTATCTCCTGGAGCTTGCTCAGATTCATGTCCATTGAGTCAGTGGTGCTATCTAACCATCTCATCATGTTCTAAATGGGGTTTAGAAAATGGAGTCCATTTGAAAGCAAAGGAGACAATCTTGAACACCTTGTATGAGCTTTATTTTCATAGATGGATCTTGAAAACCTTGTGTGAACTTTTTTTTTTAATCTAGATGGAAAAGGAAAAAAAAAAAAAAAAAACCTTTATTTGTCCCAAGTTTGAACAACAACAAAAAAGAATCCCAAACATTAGAATTAAAAAGTGTTTTTATTTGCAAGGGGAGTGATTTTTCTTTTATTTTACATTTTTTTAAAATCAGGGTATAATTGACTTACAATGTTGTATTAGTTTCCAGTGGGAATCTGTTATAGATTCACTCTTTTTTAAGATTCTTTTCCCATATAGGCCATTGCAGAGTACTGAGTAGAGTTCCCCATGCTATACAGTAGGTCCTTATGAGCGACTTCACTTTGACTTTTCACTTTCATGCATTGGAGAAGGAAATGGCAACCCACTCCAGTGTTCTTGCCTGGAGAATCCCAGGGATGGGGGAGCCTGGTGGGCTGCCGTCTATGGGGTTGCACACAGTCAGACACGACTGAAGTGACTCAGCAGCAGTATGTATATGTCAATCCCAATCTTCTGATTTATCCTTCCCCTACTTACTCTCTTGGAGAAGTAAATGGCAATCCACTCCAGTACTCTTACCTGGAAAATCCCATAGATGGAGGAGCCTAGCAGGCTACTGTCCATGGGGTCGAAAAGAGACACGACTGAGCGACTTCACTTTCACTTTCACTTACTCTCTGGTAACCATGTTTGCTTTCTAAATCTGTAATTCTATTTCTGTTTTCTAAATAAGTTCATTAGTACCCTTTTGTTTTAGATTCCACTTATAAATGGTATCATATGATGTTTGTCTCTGACTTACTTCACTCAGTATGGCAATCTCTATATTTATCCATGTTGCTGCAAATATCATTATTTTGTTCTTTTTTTGGCTGAATAATATTCCATTGTATAGGTGTACCACATCTTTTTTTCATTCCTCTGTGATGGAAATTTAGTTTGCTTCCATGTCTTGGTGATTGTAAATAGTGCTGCCAAGACCACTGGGATTCATACATTGATATATTTTTGAATTATTGTTTTCTCCAGATAAATGCCCAGGAGTGGGATTGCTGGATCATATGAGAACTCTATTTTTAGTTTTTTAAGAAATCTCCATACTGTTCTCCATAGTGGCTGCACCAGCTTACATTCCTACTACCAATGTAGGAGGGTTCCCTTTTATCCACACCCTCTCCAGCATTTATTGTTTGTAGATTTTTTTGATGATAGCCATTCTGAAGTGTATGAAATGATACCTCATTGTAGTTTTGATTCTGCTGCTGCTGCTAAGTCGCTTCAGTCGTAGCCAACTCTGTGCAACCCCATAGACGGCAGCCCACCAGGCTCCCCCGTCCCTGGGATTCTCCAGGCAAGAACACTGGAGTGGGTTGCCATTTCCTTCTCCAATGCATGAAAGTGAAAAGTCAAAGTGAAGTCGCTCAGTCGTGTCTGACTCTTACCGACCCATGGACTGTAGCCCACCAGGCTCCTCCATCCATGGGATTTTCCAAGCAAGAGTACTGGAATGGGGTGCCATTGCCTTTTCCGAGTTTTGATTCTCATTTCTCTAATAATTAACAATATTGAGAATCTTTTCATGTGTATTTTTATCTATTTGTATGTCTTCTTTGGAGAAATGCTATATCTTCCACCCATATTTTGATTGGGGTGTTTGGTTTTTTTCTTGATACTGAGCTGCACCTGCTGTTTATATATTTTGGAGATTAATTCCTTGTTGGTTGCTTCATCTGCAAATATTTTCTTCCATTCTGAGGGTTGTCTTTTCATTTCGTTTAATGAATGAAAACATTAAACAAAATATTTCCTTTGCTGTGTAAAATCTTTCAAACTTGTTTCTAGATTGAACATAGTTTCTAAACTTTAAAAACTTTCACATTTTTACAAACTGAAATGTCCTACTCTGTGCTTTCTCATACAGGCAAACCGCTGGATAAGAAACAAAGAAAGCAAAAATGGGTTAAAGATCATTAAGCTCACAGATAGTAATTTCTTACGCACACTTGAAAATTCAATCCGACTTGGTTTACCCGTCTTACTAGAAGAGGTTTGCTTTTTCACTTTTTCTTTTCCTTGTGTTAGTTTCCAACCTTCAGACCATATCTGAAATCCTCTACAGGCAATGCCTACATTATGACAAAGACACCAGTCAGCTCCCTTTTCTAAATGGTCAAACCTATTGCTTTGCTCCTTAAACAATACATTCTCATAATGGTCTGTCACTGAACCAGTTTTTGGAAGACACTGCTTTGGTGTGAAGTGGGATGGTCACTGTCTTCTGACACTGCTGATTCTCAGGCCTCGTGTGGCTCTTGATCATTAGCCAGAAATTCAGAGCAGCAACCTCATCAGGGCATGTCTCCTTGAACCAGTGATGTGAAGCCAGTAAAGCACCCCAATAAGTATAAATATTATTTTCCACTTAGACATAAAGTTAGAATTCAATTAAGTGGTATGGTATAAACTTTCACTTTTTAAAAAAAGTATATATATTTTTAAGTCTTTGTGCTTTATTTCTTCAGAATCAAATCACTCCAAGAGTGGATGTTTTTGAAACTGTTCATTCATTCAACACACATTGTTTGAGAATCAATGGCAAATAATACAAAGATGGTTCTTGCCCTTAATAAGTTGACTATCTAGTTGGGGACAGAGACAATAAACAGAGAAAAGAGAGAAAAAATGAGACAAAGGAGACGAAGAGAATTTGTAGTAGGGACTTCGAAGAGATAAACCCAGTGCAGACATAGCTAATAAGGAGGTAGGGTGGGGAGAGCTGACTACCGTCATGGTTACCAATGGTAACATTTAAGCTGTGACCTATATGAAGAGTTCACCATGAGCACTCAGAAAGATAGGCTTTCCAGGCAAAGAGGACAGCATATACAGCAGCCTTGGACACAAAAGAAACTGGGTAACAATTGTAGTTTATTTCCTTAATTTCCCATACTAGTTGTATAAGAGAAGAATGAGTAAATGAACATTGTGAGCTTAGTCTCAGTGTAACTGTGTCTAGAAGGATCTCTGTAGCCACAGAATGGCGAGAAGTTCAGAACAGACCAAGGACCTGAGGCAGCTTAGCTGCAACCCTGGCCTGGTGCAGCTAATATTAGAAACAGGTACCACTCACTGATGGGCTTCCCCAGTGGCTCAGCAATAAAGAATCCATCTGCAATGCAGGACATGCAAGAGATGTGGATTTGATCCCCTGGAGGAGAGCATGGCAACCCACTCCAGTATTCTTGCCTGGAGAATTCCATGGACAGAGGAGCCTGACAGGCTACAGTCCATGGGGTTGCAAAGAGTCAAACACGACTGAAGCAACTTAACACACACGCATCACTCACTGAATGCTTCCTACACACCGGACTCTGATGTTGGTGTTTTATGTGTATGAACACTTTAATCCACACTGCACCTTACAAGGTGGTTACTACTATTATTCCATTTTACCAATGAGGAATCTGAGGCACAGAAATGTGAAGTAAACCATCTGAGCAGCCTTGATTGTATAGAAAATCCACAGCAAGTTACCAGGCTCTCAGTCTGAGCTCCAAAGAGCACAGGAATCCTCCGTGTGTGGCTGTGACCTTGACCAAAATGGGCAAGGTTCTGTAATGGGTCCTAGGCCCCCATTTAAAGTCTGAAGCTACAGGAGAGGGTGAGAGCTCCAAAAATCTTTGGCAGGGAGTCTCTCTTGCTTTCTGTGAGTTGGTGTCACTCAGATTATACACCTAACTGCTTTCTACATTTGTGGAGTGGTATTTTCAAACTTTGCCTCCACCCATTCATGGGTGTGAAATAGAGTTAACCAATCTCAATCACTATCTTTTAATGAAATAGATTTTTATGTATTTTTAATTCATCTGCATTTGTTATGACTTTTAAAGCTGGAATGTGATTTAATCACTACATTCACAAAACTTGCTCTGAGTTACTTTTCAATGGCTTTCCAACATTCCTAGGTAGGCTTATAAATGTGCCACTCTAAAAAAATATTTTTCTTTGGAAAACAAGCCCTATAGGTATTTATTTCCATTAAGTTGGTTCAGTTTAACATACTAATTTCTAGAGGCTTGGCACATGCAGTTGATCACTACAGGGGATGGGAGGTTTAAAAAGTAGATTCCAGAAGATGAAATTCACTTTAACAAGTTGTCATTGTTCTTGTTTAATTGCTCAGTCCTGTTTTGTGACCCCTTGGACTATAGCCCCCCCAGTCTCCTCTGTCCATGGGATTTCCTAGGCAAGAATACTGGAGTGGGTTGCCATTTCCTTCTGCAGGGGATCTTCCTGACCCACGGATTGAACCTGAGTCTATTCATAGAATAGACTTTAAAAAGCACAAAACTGGGGACTTCCCTGGTGGTCCAGTGGCTAAGACTCTGTGCTCCCAGTGTAGGGGACCTGGGCTCAATCCCTGGTTGGGGAACTAGATCCCATATGCTGCAACTAAAAAAAGAAGATTGTATGTACTACAACTAAGACCCAGTGCAGCCAAATAAATAAATATTTTAAAAAAAATAAAAATAGTAAAAAGCACAAAATTGTATTGTGGGTGGTAAGGGAAACTTTTATCTCATAAACTTTTGTTTTAAGAAATTGCATGCTCAGGTACCACATCGCAATTTAAGATAGATTTGTTAGCTATTGTTGTTGTTTAGTCTCTAAGTCATGTCCAATTCTTTGTGACCCCATGGACTGTAGCCCCCCAGGCTCCTCTGTCCATGGGATTTCCCAGGCAAGAATACTGGAGTGGGTTGTCATTCCCTTCTCCAGGGGATCTCCCTGACCCAGGGATTAAACCCAAGTCTCCCGCATTGCAGGCAGATTCTCTACCACCTGAGCCACCAGAGAAGTCCAGGTCTGGTTAGCTATAAATTACATCAAATTTTGGCAGCTCCCAAGCCCCCATCACATACAAGCTGATATAAAGATGTTTATCATGGGGGTTGTTGGCAATGTCTACATGTCCATGTTCTTACCACAATCAGATTTGCTTTGAGGGGGGTACAAATTACTGTCACGTAGAGTAGAGATCTACAAACTTTCTGTGAAAAGCCAGATATTTGGGTTTTTTCAGGTCACATACTGTATTCTTGCCTGGAGAATCCCTTGGACAGAGGAGGCTGGTGGGCTGTGGTCCAATGGATCACACAGAGTCAGACATGACTAAAGCAGCTTAGTATGCGCAGTCTGTCTACAAACATTCTCTGAACAAATACTCTTCTTTGTTTTGTTTACTTTGGGGGTTTTGTTTATTTGCTTTACAATCCTTTAAAAAGGTAAGAACCATTCTTAGCTCAAGAGTTATACAAAAACAGGCCCCATTGGCCAGATTCGGCCTGCAGGATGGAGTTTGCCTGTTCCTGACCTAGAAAAACCATGAAGGTGAACAGAGTTTCCTTTGTCTGGGGCCTGTTCAAGGACCACCCTATGGATTCTTCTTTCTTAGCTGCTTTCTCTTCTTTCTTAGCTGCTTTCTCTTCTTTCTTAGCTGCTTTCTCTTGGGGATGAATTGTGTATAAATTTAGCCCAAATAAATATATGACCTTCCCATGTTCTTATCTCTAAAGTATTAAGGAAACAAACTCTGGAAAATGTACTCTGTTAGAGGGAGTGAGTGGAGTTTAAGAAATATCCATAAAAGCACTGAAAATTTGCCTGTTCAGAGTAAAGTTTGAATAAGAAATTTGAAAAAGTTGCTGCCATGCATTTAATGCCTTTTGAAAATATATTTTTTATTGTTTTAACGTTTAAGCTTAGAGAGACCCTGGATCCAGCTCTGGAACCCATCCTATTGAAACAGACTTTCGTCAGTGGTGGACGACTGCTGATTCGCCTTGGAGACTCGGACATTGATTATGATAAAAACTTCAGGTTCTACATGACGACCAAACTGCCAAACCCCCACTACCTGCCTGAGGTACAAGCCACAGGCCTGGAACCCCCAGCCTGAGAGGATTTTGCTGGTGTGATGGGTCTCCCCTTGCTGAAACGAATGACTCCTCCTAACGTCTCTTCCCCTCTGTCACTCCCTCCTCCCACCATCTTCTACTCGCTTCTCTTCAGAGTCCTGACTGATTCCAGTCACCCTTCTGCTCACCTTCTGATTGGGACTCAAATCCCTCCCAGCGCTGGGTCCCCTGTCTCACTTCCCTGTGCTCCTTTTCTGCTCTCCAGTCATTCTAATGAATCATCTAATTCTAATGAATTCTAATCATCTAATCATTCTTCAAGAAAATTAGAGATACCAAGGGAACATTTCATGCAAAGATGGGCACAATATAGAACAGAAATGGTAGGGACCTAACAGAAGCAGAAGATATTATAAGAAGAGGTGGCAAGAATACACAGTAGAACTATACAAAAAAGATCTTCACAATGCAGATAATCACGATGGTGTGATCACTCACTGAGAGCCAAACATCCTGGAATACGAAGTCAAGTGGGCCTTAGGAAGCATCACTACAAACAAAGCTAGTGGAGGTGATGGAATTACAGTTGAGCTATTCAAATGCTGAAAGATGATGCTGTGAAAGTGCTGCACTCCATATGCCAGCAAATTTGGAAAACTCAGCAGTGGCCACAGGACTGGAAAAGGTCAGTTTCATTCCAATCCTAAAGAAAGGCAATGCCAAAGAATGCTCAAATGACCACTTAATTGCACTCATCTCACATGCTAGCAAAGTAATGCTCAAAATTCTCCAAGCCAGGCTTCAAAAAGTATGTGAACCGTGAACTTCCAGATGTTCAAGCTGGATTTAGAAAAGGCAGAGGAACCAGAGATCAAATTGCCAACATCTGTTGGATCATTGAAAAAGCAAGAGAGCTCCAGACAAACATCTATTTCTGCTTTGTTGATTATGCCAAAGCCTTTGACTGTGTGGATCACAACAAACTGGAAAATTCTTCAACAGACAGGAATACCAGACCACCTGACCTGCCTCCTGAGACATCTGTATGCAAGTCAGGAAGCAACAGTTAGAACTGGACATGGGACAACAGACTGGTTCCAAATAGGAAAAGGAGTACGTCAAGGCTGTATATTGTCACCCTGCTTATTTAATTTCTATTCAGAGTACATCATGAGAAACGCTGAGCTGGAAGAGCACAAGCTGGAATCAAGATTGCCGGGAGAAATATCAATAACCTCAGATATGCAGATGACACCACCCTTATGACAGAAAGTGAAGAAGAACTAAAGAGCCTCTTGATGAAAGTGAAAGAGGAGAGTGAAAAAGTTGGCTTAAAGCTCAACATTCAGAAAACTAAGATCATAGCATCTGGTCCCATCACTTCATGGCAAATAGATGGGGAAGCAATGGAAAGAGTGACACACTTTATTTTTCTGGGCTCCAAAATCACTGCAGATGGTGACTGCAGCTGTGAAATTAAAAGATGCTTGCTCCTTGGAGGGAAGGTTATGACCAACCTAGAGAGTATATTAAAAAGCAGAGACATTACTTTGCCAACAAAGGTCCATCTAGTCAAAGCTATGGTTTTTCCAGTAGTCATATATGGATGTGAGAGTTGGACTGTAAAGAGAGCCAAGGGCCTAAGAATTGATGCTTTGAACTGTGGTGTTGGAGATGACTCTTGAGAGTCCCTTGGACTGCAAGGAAATCCAACCAGTCCATCCTAAAGGAAATCAGTCCTAAATATTCATTGGAAGGACTGATGCTGAAGCTGAAACACCAATACTTTGGCCACCTGATGTAAAGAACTGACTCATTTGAAAAGATCCTGATGCTGGGAAAGATTGAAGGCGGGAGGAGAAGGGGTCAACAGAAGATGAGATGGCTGGATGGCATCACCACCTTAATGGACATGAATTTGAGTAAACTCCGAGAGTTGGTGATAGACAGGGAGGCCTGGTGTGCTGCAGTCCATGGGGCCACAAAGAGTCCGACACGACTGAGCGACTGAATTCAACTGAACTGAATCATTCTTCTCTCTCCTCGGAACCAAGGCCATTTGTCTCCTCTTATTGTGGCTGAGAAATGACTCAGAGCCTAGGAGAGCCTCCAGGGGTGGGGGGGATCTGTCAGTGTCTGTGTGTGCTGGCGCCCGCCCGGCAGACAGCCTCAGATGAGAAAATGGCCTGCTTAAGAACTCTGGTGACCGATGACATTAAAGGGTCATGATTCTAATGTTTGGAGTCTGTACTTAGAGCTCTAGGGGAGGGGCATCTTGTCCCCTTCCTCGTACTCTCAGACTATTGAGGGGAGCTGTGTGAGCCCCACGTCCATCCATAAGTCTCTGAACCACAGTAAGATCCAGAAGATTCCCTCCTCTTGTGCTGCAGAGCCAGAGGCAGTTGTAACAGAAAAGAAGACAGCTGGGATTCCTCTCCCTCCCCGAAGGGAGCTCTGAGGGGCAGCTCCACCTACCCACCTACCCATCCCCACTTCCCTCCTCCACCCCCTCACAGCCTGGGGCTGCCTCTGCTCCAGGCACAGCCACTAATTCTGTAGGATCTTCCCAGCCCCACAGGCCCCCACTCCTTCTCTAATGGTGTCCAAGGAGTGAGAGAAGGGAATTTTCCTCAGAACTTCACTCCTCTAAAACTCCCACTAAAAGTCATCTTGGAACATACCATTCCAAAGAGTATCGTTTTAATTACTGAATCCTGAAAGCTGCCTGTCTTCCCTGGATGTATTCAGGTTGAATGAAATTGACACCCTTCTTGCATAAAATGCAAGAAATGCTCTTAAAAGCCTAGGTCAGGGTTTTGCTTGTCAGCCTCAAGGGGTTTAAATGTGAAGCCGCTGCCAGAGCTCACTTCTCAAGGGCCCTTTTAGATTTAAGGAAGCTCAGTTGGCAATGGCACCCTACTCGAGTACTCTTGCCTGGAAAGTCCCATGGACGGAGGAGCCTGGTGGGCTGCAGTCCTTGGGATCGCTAAGAGTCAGACATGGCTGAGCGACTTCACTTTCGCTTTTCACTTTCATGCATTGGAGAAAGAAATGGCAACCCACTCCAATGTTCTTGCCTGGAGAATCCCAGGGACGGGGGAGCCTGGTGGGCTGCAGTCTCTGGGGTCGCACAGAGTCGGATACGACTGAAGCGACTTAGCAGCAGCAGCAGCAGTTGGTAAGAAAGCTCATCCGCCTGCAATGCAGGAGACCCTGGTTCAATTCCCGAGTTAGGAAGATCCCCTGGAAAAGGGATAGGCTACCCACTGCAGTATTCTTGGGCTTCCCTGGTGGCTCAGACAGTAAAGAATCTATCTGCAATGCAGGAGACCTGGGTTCAATTCCCAAGTTAGGAAGATCCCCTGGAGAAGGGATAGGCTACCCACTCCAGTATTCTTGGGCTTCCCTGGTGGCTCAGACAGTAAAGAATCTACCTGTAATGCAGGAGACCTGGGTTCAATCCCTGGGTTGGGAAGATCCCCTGGAGGAGGGCAAGGCAACCCACTCCAGTATTCTTGCCTGGAGAATCCCCATGGACAGAGGGGCCTGGCGGGCTGCAGTCCATGAGGCAGCAAAGAGTCAGACACAACTGAGTGACTAAGCACTACTCACGTGCTAATTCACAGCCTTCAGTTTCTCACTTATTTAACTTTTGGGAGAACATCACACACCTCCCCAATCTGAGCTCTGTGACTGCAGGTAGATTATTCCACCTCTTGGATCATGGGTCAATCAGCTGAAGTGGAGATAAAGCTTACTTCAAGGATTTGTCTGTGAAGATTAAATAAGAATAATGTGTGTAGATAAAAAAACAAGGTCCTCCTTAGTACATGGAACTGTATTCAATATCCTGTGGCAAACCATAAAATGGGAAAGAACATAAAAAGGAATGTGAATGTTTATATATATGTATATATATAAAACTGAATCACTTTGCTGTGCAGCAGAAACTAACACATTTTAAATCAACTATGTGTCAACAAGTGTTTAAAATTTTGTAAGAATGTTTATAAAATAAATGACATTTAAACACTACATGTATGATTTTTGCTGTTGACTTATCCCCTGGTAGCTCAGATGGTAAAGCATCTGACTGCAATGCAGGAGATCTGGGTTCAATCCCTAGGTCAGGAAGATACGCTGGAGAAGGAAATGGCTACCCACTCCAGTATTCTTGCCTGGAGAATTTCATGGACAGAGGACCCTGGCTGGCTACAGTCTATGGAGTTGCAAAGAGTCGGACACAACTGAACGAGTTTCCGTATCCGAGTGATGTCAGAATATTATAGCAACAATTTGTCATAAAAATAGTATGATGAGACAAAGTATATAAAACTCTAGTATCAACAGTTTCTTTTTAACACAGGCAAACTATCTGAAAGTCATATAGCTTCTTTTTAAAAAAGGTAAACAATGTGAAAGTCACTATAAGTGATTTTTATTAGCCCATTTAGCCTCACAAATACCCTATGCATTCTTGCTTCCTATTTTCACAGTTTTTCTTTAAAAAAAAAAAAAAAAACTTTTGGCTTCACCACATGGCATGTGAGATTTTAGTTCCCTGACCAGGGATCGAACTTGCACCCCCTACACTGGAAGCACTAATCTTTAGCCACAGAACCAGCAGGGAAGTCCCCTATTTTCCCAATTTTTAAGGATCAGGACCTGAAGCTCAGAATGGACTGGCTTGTTCTACATCACATACACACTGACAGGTACAGCTAGAATTTGAGCCTGCTTCTTTCTAACCCTTCGCTGGCTCACCTTGCCATAAAATACAATTCTCTAATGGTGGCATTTGAGGAGCAAGATTGTCACTCACAGCAGTAGAGAAAACTGCATTATAATTTTGTGAGACATGAGACTTCCCTGGTGGTCCAATATCTAAAACCCCACACTCCCAATGCAGGGAGCCTGGGTTTGAGCCCTTATCAGGGAACTAGATCCCATATGCCACATTTATGCCGCAGCTAAAGATTCTACATGCTGCAATGATCAAAGATCTCACGTGCTGCAACTAAAACCCAGTGCAACCAAATAATATAATTAAATAATTTTTTTAAAAAAAGAACTTAGTAAGACTAGGATTTTATTGCTTGCCTTGTGTGGGTAGCAAGTGTGTTCACCATTAGACCTGGAATACATCCAGCTGGGCAATAATGAGCCCTGTTCTAATAAAGAAAGCCGTCCATATATTATTACTCTGAACCAGTTACTCCCTGCTTCTCTTCTAGGTGTGCATCAAAGTTACCATCATCAATTTCACTGTAACCAAATCAGGCCTGGAGGATCAGTTGTTAAGGTAAAAAACAAAGGGCAGGTAGGGAGGGAGTGGCGGGGAGAGCAAAGATTTCCTAATATTTTGTTTAGAAATTTTGACTTAAGAAAAAGATTAGCTTTCAAATAGAGGGATGGGGGCAAAGTGAGGGGAGACATCAGTTTGCATGTTTAGACTAGAGAAGCTAGAGGTATAGCCCCTTTATTCTTTTCTTTTTCTTTTGAGATTTATGTGTTATTTGGTGGACATTCTGAGAGCCTCAAGCCTGGGAGACAGGACTCTCAGATCACTCTGAAGGACTGCTCTGAAGAGGCTAGGAGGGGAGCCAGGATATGTAAGAGTTTTTGCAACAAAGTAACCAAAAGATTGCTGTTAATTAAAGAAAACTTCCCTTTAAAAAGGCTTCCTCATAGCTTAGTCAGTGAAGAATCTGCCTGCAATGTAGGAGACCCAGGTTTGATTCCTGGGTCGGGAAGATCCCCTGGAGAAGGAAATGACAATCCACTCCAGTATTCTTGCCTGGAGAATCCCATGGACAGAGGAGCCTGGCGGGCTACAGTCCATGGGTTACAAGAGTCGGACACACCTAAACGACTAAACCACCACCAAAGAAAACTGGATTAATTCAAGTTAAGGAATCTAGTGCTTTTCTATGTACGGGAAGATGCAAGAATCTGGGCTCCCTGAAATCATTCCTTTGATATGCACCTTAGCTATCTTGGCTTCCCTGGTGGCTCAGACGGTAAAGCCTCTGCCTGCAATGCGGGAGACCCGTGATGGATTCCTGGGTTGGGAAGATCCCCTGGAGAAGGAAATGGCAATCCACTCCAGCACTCTTGCCTGGAAAATCCCAAGGACAGAGGAGCCTGATAGGCTACAGTCTATGGTGTCGCAAAGAGTCGGACACAACTGAGCGACTTCACTTTTCACTTTCACTTTAGCTATCTGGGGCCAGCATCCTATACTTTCTCATCATGAATAAAGCCCCCTTTTTAGATCCAACCAAGAATTGTTTCAGAGAGGTGGTGGGATTTCATGAGTCTCTCCTCTTAGTAGGAAAAGAATGTTCCAGGCACCATTTTCAGCTTGGGACAAGCAGCCGTTAGAAACAGAAATTGAATGATTAGAGGGATGAAGCACTGAGCAGATTTCCCTAAGATGAGCAGAAGCCATGGGAACTGTGGTCAGGTGCAGGTCTCTGAGATCTAAGATAAAGAATTAAAGCGTATATGTCACTGAGGGCACCCAGCAGAAGAGGGGCCTATGCACTAGGATTTGGCTGGTAGCATTAATATTCAGGTAAGTAGTATTCAGGATACAAACAATGAGAAATTCAGAAAGAAAAATAGAACCCTAGAGCCCTGAGAAAGACCTAACTTAGAGATTCACTTTGGCACCAGTGATGTCGTGCGACTCGAGAAGCCTGAGTTGGAAGAACAAAGGATCAAGCTCATCGTGAGGATCAACACTGATAAAAACCAACTGAAAGCTATTGAAGAGAAAATCCTGAAAATGCTCTTCACATCTGAGGGAAATATTCTGGACAATGAAGAACTCATTGACACACTCCAGGATTCAAAGGCAAGTCAAATATTTTTATTATTTATAAACAGTGTGTTACTTCAAAAGATATAACTGCACCCTTTAAGGGTCCTACCAGTTTTTTTATTTTATTTTTAACTTCATGGGGTCTTCATTGCTGTGCATGGGCTTTCCTAGTTTCACGAGTGGGGACTTCTCTCCAGTATCCTATCATCTGTATCTGTAAACTAGTTTCTGTTTGCAAGGTGTTGCCTTGAAGACATCCTTCCTATAGAGTAGAGACATCATTGTTGTACAGTAGAAACCAACACAACATTGTAAAGCAATTTTCTTCCAATTAAAAAATAAATTTAAAATTTGTCTTTTTTTAAAAAAGAGTAGAGTCAGGATTGATTGCTCCCGGGCTGCACTTACTGCCACTTCCTGCCTATAGTTCATAGGTCAGCAGTTCCATAGTGATTGCTCATGGTCCCTGCCCTGGACCCTGTGACTTCAAGACAGAGGATTTCCCAACCTAGGGATGTCCACACCTGAAGAAGATGAGAGAGTGGTGAACAGAATAGGGGCAGACACCAATAGGGAAAGGCAGAGAGACTGAAGGAGACAGAGAAGGGAATCTTGGAAACCCCACTGGCCAGAAGGCTCCCTAGAGCCACAAACCCAAAAGACAGAAAACCAGGAGAGCAGCGGGAGAACTTGACAACATCTCTAGCTTACTTAGGATTACGCTGTTATTGTTTGGTCACTAAGTTGTGTCCAACTCTTTGCGACCCCTTGGACCCTTCCTCTGTCCAAAGACCCAGGCAAGAATACTGGAATACTGTATTACAATTACTGTATTACAATTACTGTAATACAAGAATACTGCAGTAAATTGCCATTTCCTCCTCCAGGGGATCTTCCCAACCCAGGAACTGAACCAGTGTCTCCTGCATTGGCAGGCAGATTCTTTAACACTGAGCCAATAACCCTTCTCAAACAACAGCTTCTACCCCCGGGTTTCACTGTAGGTACACCTGGAGTACCGGGAAAAGAGAGAAAACATTAGATTTCCTTGTTATTCCAGAGTGGGATGTGGTACCGCTGCCTTCCCGGTTCTCTCCACCCCCTCTCATGAGCAGTTTTGTGGATATCCTTTCTCCCCTCCTATCTCCTTTCATTACAGGAACACTGGATCGCTTGAGGACTGCTGATGATGAAGCCAGGGAGCAACTGGGTGTTTGTGTTTCCATTTCAGAAGGCACCCAGGTTCCAGGCTCAGAAAAATTCTGCTGCGCTTCTCCCGCAGTCTCCTGTGTTGCCTGTTTTCTTCTGCCCATCCCTAACTCTGCCTGGAAAGGAGGTCAGCTCAGTTAGAAGGAAGTCACTGAGTCCTGAGACTGAGTCATGTGTCTGGGGAGCCTCCTTATTATAATCATGAATTCTTTCCTAGACCTAACTGGATATGTTCCCTAAATCCCACCATTTTTTGGAAGCACATCCTCAAGGACTTGTGTTCTTTTGTTTATTCAGATCACTTCCGGCGCCATTAAAATCAGACTGAAGGAAGCCGAGTCTACTGAGCGGATGATAAACATCGCCCGTGAGAAGTATCGTCCTGTGGCCACTCAAGGCTCTGTTATGTACTTTGTCATTGCAAGCCTCTCAGAAATAGATCCCATGTATCAGTACTCACTAAAATATTTCAAACAGGTAAGTGCATGGTTGTTGTTGTTAAAGAAATGTATCAATGCCTCATGAGCGAAATGGAGAAGGGCATGGCAACCCACTCCAGTATTCTTGCCTGGAGAATCCCATGGACTGAGGGGCCTGGTGGGCTATAGTCCATAGGGTCACAAAGAGTCGGACATGACTGAAGTGATTTTCACTTCCACTTAAGGAGCGAAGAGGCTATTTCTGACCCTCCATAAAAATAAGTGAGGGCTTCCCTGGTGGTCCAGTGGTTAAGACTTTCCACTCCCAACACAAGGGACATGGGTTCAATCCCTGGTCAGGGAACTAAGGTACCCTCAGGCTGCAAAGTGTGCCCCCCCAAAAAAAAGACACAGTATGGCTACCAAGTGGGCGAAGGAAGGGTGGGATAAACTGGGAGATTGAGATTGACATATACACATGATTGATACTATGCATAAAATAGATAATTAATGAGAACCTATTGTATAGCACAGGGAACTCTATTCAGTGTTCTGTGGTAACCTGAATGGGAAGGAAATCCAAAAAAGAAGGGACATATGAATGCTTATGACCGATTCACTTTGCTCTACAGTGAGAAACTAACACAACATTGTAAAGAAACTATACTCCAATAAAAATTAATTTTAAAAAAGACGTTGAAATATTCAGACACTTTTTATACACTAGACCAAGCTTGGTTTTTCCTCTAGATGTCTTGTTTAGTCCCCTTGGTATGGTCAGGGGGCTGGCAGCAATAGGAGCTGCAGGAGAGAGTGGTAATGAACTGAGAGAAATAGGAGGCACGTTGTGTAGACACACCTGGGCTCTCTTCCAACAAGACGTGCATCTGTTGTAGCAGCCTTTACAAGCCATTTTCACTTGTTCCTAATGGCAGGGTTGCTGTTCTCACAAGGGGTTGCCATCTCCCCCTTTACTTGGTGGATATTAAACCAAACTTCCCAGGTAACACAGTGTTAAAGAATCCACCTGCCAAGGGACAAGACTCAAGAGACACAGGTTCGATCCCTGGGTCAGGAAGATCCCCTGGAGAAAGAAATGGCTACCTACTCCAGTATTCTTGCCTGGGAAATCCCACGGACAGAGGAGCCTGGCAGGCTACAGTCCATGGGATCACAAAAAGTTGGACACAATTGAGCACAGACACACACACACACACACACACACACACATATTAGACCAAGCAAGGTAAGGAGAGGTAAATCCTTTCATTCCACCTAAATGACTCTGATAATGCTTTTCTCATCCTGGGTGTTTTGCAATTCATGCTTTTCAAGGTTTTTGTTTTTTCATTTTTACCATGCCTCACAGCTTGAGGGATCTTAGTTCCCCGACCAGGGATTGAACCCAGGCTCTCAGCAGTGAAAGCACTGAGTCCTAACCACTGGACCACCAGGGAATTTCCATGTTTTTCAAGATATTAAAGTATCCTTCGAGCAATAAAAATGAATATGCTCTGAAAATATGTTGGACTGACAGAAAAAAAAAAATTGTAGGATGAATCATCAAAACACTGGAATTTTGCAGTTTGGAAGGGAAACTAGAAACCCAAAACACAACTGCAGGTGACAGCCCTAGCCAAGACATCCTCTATCAAACCATCCATGAATCCGTTTCACACTGAAATCATTTAGTGTGTGTCAAGATTCACTATGTTTTATTTGAGCACCAAACTTACCACCTCTTCCCTGGACTTTAAACTCTGCCTCTTGTCAGGTTGTTAAAGAATGCCCAGTCCTCTTTTTTCTGAGTGTATTAAAGTAACAATTCCATTATTCTTTGTTGACCAAACTCTCCCAATTCTCTAGAATAAGGGTATGCCTCCTTGAAGCTCTTTTAAAAAAAAAAAAAAAACAATTTTTATTGAAGTAGAGTTGATTTACAGTATTGTGTTAGTTTCAGGTGTTTATCAAAATAAATCAGTTATCAGATCAGATCAGATCAGTCGCTCAGTCATGTACGACTCTTTGCAACCCCATGAATCGCAACACGCCAGGCCTCCCTGTCCATCACCAACTCCCAGAGTTCACTCAGACTCAGGTCCATCGAGTCAGTGATGCCATCCAGCCATCTCATCCTCTGTCGTCCCCTTCTCCTCTTGGCCCCAATCCCTCCCAGCATCAGAGTCTTTTCCAATGAGTCAACTCTTCACATGAGGTGGTCAAAGTACTGGAGTTTCAGCTTCAGCATCATTCCTTCCAAAGAAATCCCAGGGCTGATCTCCTTCAGAATGGACTGGTTGGATCTCCTTGCAGTCCAAGGGACTCTCACTCAAGATTCTTCTGAGTGAGATTCTTCTCTTTTGAACCACAGTTCAAAAGCATCGATTCTTCGGCGCTCAGCCTTCTTCACAGGCCAACTCTCACATCCATACATGACCACTGAAAAAACCATAGCCTTGACTAGACGGACCTTTGTTGGCAAAGGAATGTCTCTGCTTTTGAATATGCTATCTAGGTTGGTCATAACTTTCCTTCCAAGGAGTAAGCGTCTTTTAATTTCATGGCTGCAGTCACCATCTGCAGTGATTTTGGAGCCCAAAAAAATTGAAGTCTGACACTGTTTCCACTGTTTCCCCATCTATTTGCCATGAAGTGATGGGACTGGATGCTATGATCTTCATTTTCTGAATGTTGAGTTTTAAGCCAACTTTTTCACTCTCCTCTTTCACTTTCATCAAGAGGCTTTTGAGTTCCTCTTCACTTTCTGCCATAAGGGTGGTGTCATCTGCATATCTGAGGTTATTGATATTTCTCCCGGCAATCTTGATTCCAGCTTGTGCTTCTTCCAGCCCAGCGTTTCTCATGATGTACTCTGCATATAAGTTAAATAAGCAGGGTGACAATATACAGCCTTGACGTACTCCTCTTCCTATTTGGAACCAGTCTTTTGTTCCATGTCCAGTTCTAACTGTTGCTTCCTGCCCTGCATATAGGTTTCTCAAGAGGCAGGTCAGGTGGTCTGGTATTCCCATCTCTTTCAGAATTTTCCACAGTTTATTGTGATCCACACAGTCAAAGGCTTTGGCATAGTCATTAAGCAGAAATAGATGTTTTTCTGGAACTCCCTTGCTTTTTCAATGATCCAGTGGATGTTGGCAATTTGATCTGGGGTTCCTCTGCCTTTTCTAAAACCAGCTTGAACATCTGGAAGTTCATGGTTCATGTATTGCTGAAGCCTGGCTTAGAGAATTTTGAGCATTACTTTACTAGCGTGTGAGATGAGTGCAATTGTGCGGTAGTTTGAGCAATCTTTGGCATTGCCTTTCTTTGGGATTGGAATGAAAACGGACCTTTTCCAGTCCTGTGGCCACTGCTGAGTTTGCCAAATTTGCTGGCATATTGAGTGCAGCACTTTCACAACATCATCTTTCAGGATTTGAAATAACTCAACTGGAATTCCATCACTTCCACTAGCTTTGTTCATAGTGATGCTTTCTAAGGCCCACTTGACTTCACATTCCAGGATGTCTGGCTCTAGGTCAGTGATCACACCATGATGATTATCTTGGTCTTGAAGATCTTTTTTGTATAGTTCTTCTGCATATTCCTGCCAGCTCTTCATAATATCTTCTGCTTCTGTTAGGTCCATACCATTTCTGTCCTTTATTGAGCCCATCTTTGCATGAAATGTTCCTTTGTATCTCTAATTTTCTTGAAGAGATCTCTAGTCTTTCCCATTCTGTTGTTTTCCTCTATTTCTTTGCATTGATTGCTGAGGAAGGCTTTCTTATCTCTTCTTGCTATTCTTTGGAACCCTGCATTCAGATGCTTATATCTTTCCTTTTCTCCTTTGCTTTTCGCTTCTCTTCTTTTCACAGCTATTTGTAAGGCCTCCTCAGACAGCCATTTTGCTTTTTTGCATTTCTTTTCCGTGGGGGTGGTCTTGATCCCTGTCTCCTGTACAATGTCACGAACCTCATTCCATAGTTCATCAGGCACTCTATCAGATCTAAGCCCTTAAATCTATTTCTCACTTCCACTGTATAATCATAAGGGATTTGATTTAGGTCATACCTGAATGGTCTAGTGGTTTTCCCTACTTTCTTCAATTTAAGTCTGAATTTGGCAATAAGGAGTTCATGATCTGAGCCACAGTCAGCTCCTGGTCTTGTTTTTGCTGACTGTATAGAGCTTCTCCATCTTTGGCTGCAAAGAATATAATCAGTCTGATTTTGGTGTTGACCAACTGGTGATGTCCATGTGTAAAGTCTTTTCTTGTGTTGTTGGAAGAGGGATTGACTAGTCAGTCTCATCCAAACTAGTCAATCTCATCCAAAGTGATTATCAAATGTGATTTGAGGATATGAGAAACTGGTTCTGCCAGCTTACCTTCATTTTCCATTTTCTGTCCCGCATCAAGATGATCCCTACAGAATAGTCAAGAATTTGGCATTGGTCCATTTCTGAAAAATGGGGAGAGGAAAAGGAATGCACAGAACACTACATATAAATGTGTCAGTTGGGGATGAATCCTGGACTTTGTCATTGTACACTATTCACCTCCTGTGCTGCTACACATTTAGTCACTGAATTTGGGGGAGTCCAGGTAAAGAGCAAGGATTTTTTTTCCTTCACAAAATTAAATTAAATCAGAGACACTGATAGAGTTCTCTTTCACAGTTGTTCAACACAACAATTGAGACATCTGTAAGGATAGATGATCTACAGCAGCGCATGGAAATACTGCTGGAACAGACTCTCTTAACTGCTTATGTCAATGTGTCAAGAGGACTTTTTGAACAACATAAACTGATCTACAGCTTTATGCTCTGTGTTGAGATCATGCGTCAGCAAGGAAGATTAACTGAAGCTGAATGGAATTTCTTTCTCCGAGGTTCTGCAGGACTGGAGAAGGTACCTGTTACAAGTTTAGACAGTGAATGTTATTAGATAGAGCTCATAAGCACCTAGCAATGCTCCACAGTGACTCTGGTAACTGAAAGTTTTACCTTCAGCTGTGTAGCCCACTGGGAGTCTGGGACCCAGGCGATAACTTAGTCCTGTCTTTAGTAGCTGTGTAGTGACTATAACATTTGACCTCTTTATGCAGCAGTGTCCTCACCTATAGAAAAGGGATATTGGAAATAACCAGTGAGCTAGCATATGGTGAAGCCAAATCCAGCCTCTCCACCCTGACACCAAGTTAAATCTTGGAGACAGAGTTTTGGGTGAAGTAGAAAAAAATAACTTTATTGCTTTCCAAACAGAGGGGGCCACAGTGAACTAACACTGTGTGTCCCAACCTAGAGGGGATAGGGAGGAGTTTTAGAGTAATAGTTCAAAGGGGTGTGATCAGCTTGTGGACATTCTTCTGAATGGTTGGTGGTGAGGTGAGTGGGAGTCAGCATCATCAGCCTCTGGTTCCAACCCTTCTAGTGTCTCCATGCTTAGGGGCAGCCTACCATCGTTAACATTTAACTTCTCCCACCTGGTGGGAGTTTCAGTATTTGCAAAACACCTCAAAAATACTGCTATGTGTATCCCTTGAAGGGGAACCAGGCTTTGCCCCAAGGCTGCACTATTGTTTCTTGACTGTTTCCCCCTTGTCTGCACATCCCCTCCCTTCCCTTATTAGCAGCTGATTGAACCTGCTTCTTGCTGACAAAGGTCCATCTAATCAAAGCTATGGTTTTTCCAAAGTCACATATGGATGTGAGAGTTGGACCATAAAGAAAGCTGAGTGCCAAAGAACTGATGCTTTTGAACTGTGGTGTTGGAGAAGACTCTTGAGAGTCCCTGGGACAGCAAGGAGATCCAACCAGTCCATCCTAAAGGAAAGCAGTCCTGAATATTCATTGGAAGGACTGATGCTGAGGCTGAAGCTTCAATACTTTGACCACCTGATGCAAAGAACTGACTCATTAGAAAAGACCCTGATGCTGGGAAAGATCTCCTCCTGAAGGCAGGAGGAGAAGGGGATGAGATGGTTGGATGGCATCACAGACTCAATGGACATGAGTTTGAGCAAGCTCCAGGACTTGGTGATGGACAGGGAAGCCTGGCATGCTGCAGTCCATGGGGTCACAAAGAGTTCGACATGACTGAGTGACTGAACTGAACTGAACTAAACTTGCTTGTTGGAACTCATGGAAGGTTATGGAGCCTGAATGAAGCGTATTTCCTGTAATCAAGAAATGAGGGACACAGAAAGGTTTTGGGCCTATGAGACCCAAGGGTCCTGCTTGGTTTCAATGGGAACATGTTTTGAAAAGTTGACCATTTACAAATGGGAGAGTTAAAATCCAGTAAAAGTAGTAATTCACAGATCTGACCATAGTGTTTGTGAAGTCATGATCCTCTCTTGCCTGCACACATCTTTCATTATAAAACATGGAGAAGAATAGAACTTGCTTGTTGCCTTCTGTAATAACATAATGTTTGTCTAACTTGCTCCAGTCCCTTTAACTGGACTAAGCCACCCACATACCACAGACCTGGTCACTCACAGAACAGAAGCACAGCCACCTGAGCCTTGCCTACCATCCAGCCCAACTCTAAACTCTTGGCTTTGTTCTGTCCATCTCAAGCCCTGCCCTTGCCCCCTACAGACCTGACACCTACACGAGCTTACCAGTATTTGAGCCTCAATGTATCGCTGGGACTTTGGACTTCATGCTTTTGTTTGATCCAGCACTCTGAGTCAAGCCCAGGCAAGACCTCTCCACCCAACAGTCCTGCTTCCCTGACCCTCACCCACCCTGCATACATACATATTCTATTAATCCTTTCCTAACACTGTTTTCTTGCCTTTTCCTACTGTTCATGGGGTTCTCAAGGCAAAAATACTGGGGTGGTTTGCCATTCCCATTTCCAGTGGACCATGTTTTGTTAGACTAAAGGTCCGTATAGTCAAAGCTATAGTTTTTCCAGTAGTCATGTTCCAATGTGAGAGTTGGACCATAAAGAAGACTGAGCACTGAAGAATTGATGGTTTCAAGCTGTGGTGTTGGAGAAGACTCTTGAGAGTCCCATGGACAGCAAAGAGATGAAACCAGTCAATCCTAAAGGAAATCAATCCTGAATATTCATTGGAAGAACTGATGCTGAAGCTGAGGCTCCAATACTTTGGCCACGTGATGCAAAGAGCTGACTTATTTGGAAAAGACCCTGATGCTGGGAAAGACTGAAGGCAAAAAGGAGAAGAGGGTGGCAGAGGTTAGATGGCATCAATGACTCAATGGACATGAATTTGAGCATACTCTGGGAGTTAATGAAAGACAAGGAAGCCTGGCATGCTGCAGTCCATGGGGTTGCAAAGAGTCAAACATGACTTAGCAAATGAACAGCAATATTCATACCAGGCAAATCTATAGAGATAGAAAGCTTTTAAAGTTTAGTTCCCAAGCACTAAATTTTCAAAGAACTAGTTTTAGCTGTTTAGGGCTAGAGGACATGGGCAGGTGGGAGGGAAATTGCTAAACACATCATGGTTAGTGTGTGTGTGTGTGTGTGTGTGATGAGATGAAATATTCTATAATCTAAAATTGACTGTGGTCATGGTTACAAAAACTGTGAATTTACTAAAATACACTGGATTGTATGCTTTAAACGGATGAATTCCATGGTATGTGTATTGTATCTCAATAAGCTATTTTAGAGCTTCCCAGGTGGCTCAGTGGTAAAGATCCCACCTGCCAATGCAGGAGATGTGGGTTTGATCCCTGAGTCAGGAAGATCCCCTGGAGAAGGAAATGGCAGCCCATGCCAGTATTCTTGTCTGGAGAACCCCATGTACAGAGGAGCCTGGCAGACTATAGTCCATAGGGTCGCAAAGAATTGGACATGACTAAGCCACTTAGCATGCATGCAAAGCTATAAATGTAATATAAAACCTCCTTACCTGCCTCCTGAGAAATCTGTATGCACGTCAAGAAGCAACAGGTAGAACTAGACACGGAACAACAGACTGGTTCCAAATCAGGAAAGGAGTATGTCAAGGCTGTATATTGTCACCCTCCTTATTTAACTTATATGCAGAGTACATCATGAGAAATGCCAGGCTGGATGAAGCACAAGCTGGAATCAAGATTTCCGGGAGAAATATCAATAACCTCAGATATGCAGATGACACCACCCTTATGGCAGAAAGTGAAGAGGAACTAAAGAGCCTCTTGATGAAAGTGAAAGAGAGTGAAAAAGCTGGCTAAAACTCAGCATTCAAAAAACAAAGATCATGGCATCCAGCCCCATTCAGTTCAGTTGCTCAGTCATGTCCAACTCTGCAACCCCATTAACCACAGCACGCCAGGCCTCCCTGTCCATCACCAATTCCCAGAGTTTACCCAAACTCATGTCCATTGAGTCGGTGATGCCTTCCAACTATCTCATCCTCTATTGACCCCTTCTCCTCCTGCCCTCAATCTTTCCCAGCATCAGGGTCTTTTCAAATGAGTCAGCTTTTTGCATCAGGTAGCCAAAGTACTGGAGTTTCAGCCTCAACATCAGTCCTTCCAATGAACACCCAGGACTCATCTCCTTTAGGATGGACTGGTTGGATTTCCTTGCAGTCCAAGGGATTCTCAAGAGTCTTCTCCAACACCACAGTTCAAAAGCATCAATTCTTTGGTGCTCAGCTTTCTTTACAGTCCAACTCTCACATCCATACATGACTACTGGAAAAACCATAGCCTTAACTAGATGGACCTTTGTTGACAAAGTATTGTCTCTACTTTTTAATATGCTGTCTAGGTTGGTCATAACTTTCCTTCCAAGGAGTAAATGTGGTTTAATTTCATGGCTGCAGTCACCATCTGCAGTGATTTTGGAGCCCCAAAAAATAAACTCAGCAATTGTTTCCACTGTTTCCCCATTTATTTGCCATGAAATGATGGGACCAGATACCATGATCATAGTTTTCTGAATGTTGAGCTTTAAGCCAACTTTTTCACTCACCTCTTTCACCTTCATCAAGAGGCTCTTTAGTTCTTTGCTTGCCATTAAGGGTGGTGTCATCTGCATATCTGAGGTTTTTGATATTTCTCCTGGCAATCTTGATTCCAGCTTGTGCTTCTTCCAGCCCTGCATTTCTCATGATATACTCTGCATAGAAGTTAAACAAGCAGGGTGACAATATACAGCCTTGACGTACTCCTCTTCCTATTTGGAACCAGTCTGTTGCTCCATGTCCAGTTCTAACTGTTGCTTCCTGACCTGCCTACAAGTTTCTCAAGAGGCAGGTCAGGTCATCTGGTATTCCCATCTCTTTCAGAATTTTCCACAGTTTATTGTGATCCACACAGTCAAAGGCTTTAGCATAGTCAATAAAGCAGAAATAGATGTTTTTCTGGAACTCTCTTGCTTTTTTGATGATCCAAAGGATGTTGGCAATTTGATCTCTGGTTCCTCTGCCTTTTCTAAAACCAGCTTGAACATCTGGAAGTTCACGGTTCACGTATTGCTGAAGCCTGGCTTGGAGAATTTTGAGCATTACTTTACTAGCATGTGCTGCTGCTGCTGCTGCTAAGTCACTTCAGTTGTGTCTGACCCTGTGTGACCCCATAGATGGCAGCCCATCAGACTCCCCCATCCCTGGGATTCTCCAGGCAAGAACACTGGAGTGGGTTGCCATTTCCTTCTCCAATGCATGAAAGTGAAAAGTGAAAGTGGAGTCACTCAGTTGTGTCCGTCTCTTAGCGACCTCATGGACTGCAGCCTACCAGGTTCCTCCATCCATGGGATTTTCCAGGCAAGAGTACTGGAGTGGGGTGCCATTGCCTTCTCCTTACTAGCGTGTGAGATGAGTACAATTGTGCGATAGTTTGAGCATTCTTTGGCATTGCCTTTCTTTGGGATTGGAATGAAAACGGACCTTTTCCAGTCCTGTGGCCACTGCTGAGTTTTCCAAATTTGCTGACATATTGAGTGCAGCACTTTCACAACATCATCTTTTAGGATTTGAAATAGCTCAACTGGAATTCTATCACCTCCACTAACTTTGTTCGTAGTGATGCTTCCTAAGGCCCACTTGACTTCACATTCCAGGATGTCTGGTTCTAGGTCAGTGATCACACCATCGTGATTATCTGGGTCATGAAGTTCTTTTTTGTACAATTCTTCTGTGTATTCTTGCCACCTCTTCTTAATATCTTCTGCTTCTGTTAGGTTCATACCATTTCTGTCCCTTATTGAGGCCATCTTTGCATGAAGTGTTCCTTTGATATCTCTAATTTTCTTGAAGAGATCTGTAGTCTTTCCCATTCTGTTGTTTTCCTCTATTTCTTTGCATCGATCACTGAGAAAGGCTTTCTTATCTCTCCTTGCTATTCTTTGGAACCCTGCATTCAGATGCTTATATCTTTTCTTTTCTCCTTTGCTTTTCTCTTCTTTTCACAGGTATTTGTCCCATTACTTCATGGCAAATAGATGGGGAAACAATGGAAACAGTGACCGACTTTATTTTCTTGGGCTCCAAAATCACTGCAGATGGTGACTTCAGCCATGAAATTAAAAGACACTTGCTTCTTGGAAGAAAAGCTATGACCAACCTAGACAGCATATTAAAAAGCAGAGACATCACTTTACCAGCAAAGATCCATCTAGTCAAAGCTATGGATTTTCCAGTAGTCATGTATGGATGTGAGAGTTGGACCATAAGGAAACTGAGTGCTGAAGAATTGATGCTTTTGAACTGTGTTGGAGAAGACTCTTGAGAGTTCCTTGGACTGCAAGGAGATCAAATCAGTCAATTGTAAAAGAAATCAGTCCTGAATATTCATTTGAAGGAATGATGCTGAAGCTGAAGCTCCAGTACTTTGGCCACTTGATGGAAAGAACTGACTCATTAGAAAAGACCCTGATGCTGGAAAAGATTGAAGGCAGGAGGAGAAGGGGTCGAGAGAGGATGAGATGGTTGGATGGCATCACAGACTCGATGGACATGAGTTTGAGCAAGCTCTGGGAGTTGGTGATGGACAGGGAAGCCTGGCATGCTGCAGTCCATGAGGTCGCAAAGAATTGGACATGACTGAATGACTGAAATGAACTGAACAGAACTGATAAAAGCCTCAGGCAAATATTCATTAAATTTTCAAAGATCTAGTTTCAGTCTACAGTTATAGCTGTTTCTCTGTCTCTTTGAAAACTGTTTACCCACATGTGAGAGCTTCATGGAATATTGCCAGACAGCATAATATTGATACTTTTCCCTGAAATTGCTGGGAAGATGTGAAATGATTAGACATATACACACTCATCCCAGCTGGAAGGAGAGTACTACTTGTCTTGCTACTTATTTGGCTCTACTTCTCAGATTTCCCCGTCTCCTAGAAGTGTGAACATATAGGAACTGGATTTGGAAACTAGTTCTCTAGGAAAAAAATCATCAATATAAGAATATTTGAGGGGTGGGGAGAGACTGGTGTGGCATGTTGGAGAACAGGCTACAAGTAGACTTTACAGATTTATTGTTAACCCTTCACAAGATCAATGACTTTCAGCACATGTCAACATGAAAAGCTTTCATCAGCTGCACTTAATTTCAAACACCAACAGGTAGAATTGATTCAATAGCATATCTGTTTCACCATATCTTATATCTGTCCTGGGAAAATGGTTATTTTTAATATGCTGTTAGAGCTTGGTTTTTCACTTAGACAAGGTGAAAGCATATTCTTTGGTTGTCTTTGTGAATTACTATTCGCTTTTTTCTGTCTTCTAACAGGAACGCCCACCTAAGCCTGAATTTCCCTGGCTGGTTACTGCCACGTGGTTCGCCTGCTGTGACTTAGAAGAATTATTTCCAGTTTTTAAAGGACTTACACAATATATAGTGTTATTTCCTATTTCCGTACGCATAGGTAATACATCAAAAAGGATGATTGTAAACAAATTCATGAATCCTAACTTTAAAAGTCTCCTTTAACTTCTTCTGCAATATCAGTATTTTTCACTAGGAAAGTCTTCATTTTTAAGAAATTTTGAGTTACTTGTTTTCCCGGTTTCTTGAGGTAAATGCTTGGCCCATGAATTTTCAATATTTCATGCTTACAATTATACCCATTTTAAGGAGATGCATTTACCTCCAAGTATTGTTTTAGCTTCATCTCATACTGGTTTTGGCTTCCCTAGTGGCTCAATGGTAAAAAATCTTCTTGCAATGCAGGAGACACAAGTTCAATCCCTGAGTCAGGAAGATTCCCCTAGAGAAGGGAATAGTATCCCACACCAATATATATTCTTGCCTGGAGAATCCCAAGGACAGAGGAGCCTAGGGGCTACAGTCCATGGGGTGGCAAAGAGTCAGACACAACTGAGCATGGCAGGTTGTACTTTTTTTTAACTTCTTACTGAGGGATAGCATACATATGGAAAAGTACGCAAATCAAAATCAACAGCTTGTTATAAAATACTGACCAATTCTGAGCTACCACCCAAGTCAAGAACTAGACCAGCACTAGCATCGCAGAATTCCCGTATACTCCTTCATAGACCCCTTTCCCTCTTTCCCAAGGGTTATGCCTGCTCTGAATTATAACAGTCGATGTTACTCTCCCCCCATGTTTTACTATGTGTATGTAATCTTTGCTGTTGTTGTTTAGTCAATAAGTCATGTCTGACTCTTTTGCCACCCCATTAAAAGTAGTTTGCCAAGTTCCTCTGTCCATGGGATTTCCCAGGCAAGAATACTGGAGCAGATTGCCATTTCCTCCTCCAGGGGATCTTCCTGTCCCAGGGATTGAACCCACATATCCTGCATTGACAGGCAGATTCTTTGCCACTGAGCCACCAGGGAAGCCCCATGTAAACTTTAATTCAAACCTATTAATTGTGGTATTTATTTTACTGTTTTTTACACCTAACCAGTCATTTCTAAGAGAGATATATTAAGGTACACCACTATGACAATTTCTCTGTAATTCTAGAATTTCTCCCATTATATCTTGTGGAACTGATGTTGTTAATTAAGCATAAATAGGTTTAGGGTGATTATCTTCCTAACAAGTAAAATACCTGAATAGTGCTTTTTGCCTTAAATATATTTTCTAATATTAGTATTATTAGATATTATTACAGCAGAAGTGTCTTCATTAGTGTTCCCTCTGTATATTTCTGCATTCTTTATTTTTATCTCTTCTGGGTCATCATCATGTTTCAGTGTATCTTTAGTAGGATTTTGTTGTTTTGAGCAACATGGCAGTCTCTTTTTAAACAAGCAATTTTTAATCCAACTATTGTAAAGTTGGTTATACCTCTATTTCAGTGGCTTTCAACTGGGGAAGGTTTTGTTCCCCAGGGGACATTCTGAAGATATTATTGGATCCCACAACTGGGGTGGTGCTACAGACATCCAGTAGGTAGAAACCAGAGATGTAACTAAACATCCTACAACCAGAACAACCCTCCACAACAAATGACCACTTGCAAATAACCACTTGGACCAAATGGCAGTAGTGGCAGAGTTGAGAAAATCCTCATTTATTTGGACTTACTTCCGTCACCTTATTTATAGGGATTTTTTCCTTGGCATGCTTTTCTTTATTTTTTACTTCTTCTTTCTTGCCTTCAGGTCAGTTGTCCACATTCTTTTTTTTTTTATTTTCCTTGTACTTATTTGAAGTTGTGTGTTCTGTTATTATTTTTAGTAATTATTCTTCTACTTCTCATATGAATGGGTTTTTTCCTGAGTACACCCAGTAACTGTGGTGGTTTAAAGGCTATGTGGACCAGAAATTCTGGGATCCTTACATGCTCATTTGATTTCTAAATAAAGACTAGGAAAAATAAAATACTCTTCAGTAAATAAACCAAGTGAAAATTGTGTTTCTATATTGTGGACCAATTAAACAAGATGGCTAGAGGAAGAGGTAGAATACAGAAGAAAAATACTCATAGGAGAAGTCTAGTGATGGACAGTTGGGGAAAGACCCAAAGCAGAAGGGCTAGATGGAGCTTCATAAACATAGAGGCAAAGAAAGAGGTGAAGGTTGAAAGACAAAGTAATTCTGAAAACAACTCATCATGTTTGGACAAAAGACACTGTTTATTACTGTCATCTGAGACTAAAATCTTAGCAATTTAAAACAACTTTCTTGCTTTCATTTGTTAGATTTCAAGGTTGATTCTGGAAATCCTGCAGAATCACGAAGGTTTGTGTGTGGTAGGATGGCTTGTGTTCTAAAAGTGAGCTTTAGATCTTTGCAGGTGAAGTTTAATAATTAATTTCAAAGCCACTCACCTTCAATGGCTTCCTAATTGCCTTAATCTTGTGCCTATGTGTTTCATGTTCTATTAGTTGGGAGTTAGAATTTTAAATTATCCTGCCTTATTAGCCAAAGCCCTAGTGACCATTACATTACAATAATGAGAACCTGAGGAGAAAAGAAGTCCTTTTGGAATAAATGTTTCCACTACCTGGTTCTCAGAATAATGCATCCAGTAAAAAGTGCTGTGGTGTGCTCTACCCTGTGGTCTCACGCCATGTGATTGTCTATATTTCACACAGAAATTAGAAGTCTTACAGAATTACCTACTGCTCCAGGGGCATGAGCTTAAGTGGCACTAAATTTCTGTCACCAGCTCTGTAGCTGCTATTGTTAGGCCCTCAGAGGAGAGCCCCACAGACTAGCTGGAAAAAGTCATTTTCCAGCCTGCCGTGGAAGCCAACCATTTAGTGTAATATTCAACCCCAGCAGCCTATTTCATCACTAGATGGTCGTGTTGGTCTGCTGAGCGGCTTACAGCAGCACATTGTGCACCCTGCAGGAATTTCAGTGCTAAGTCTTGTTCAGTCACTCAGTCATGTCCAGCTCTTTGCCACCTTGTGAACTGCAGAATGGCAGGCTTCCCTGTCCTTCACTATATCCCTGAGTTTGCACAGATTCATGTCCCTTGAGTTGATGATGCCATCCAACCATCTCATCCTCTGTCGCCCCCTTCTTCTCATGCCCTGACTTTCTCAGAATCAGGGTCTTTTCCAGTGAGTCGGTTCTTCATATCAAGGTAGCCAAAGTAGTGGAGCTTCAGCTTCAGCATCCGTCCTTTCAGTGAATAGTCAGGGTTGATTTCCTTTATGGTTGACTGGTTGGATCTCCTTGCAGTCCAAGGGACTCTCGAGAGTCTTCTCCAGCACCACAATTCAAAAGCATCGATTCTTCAGGACTCATGCATAATGCACAATTTATTCATATGTTATTTATATGGTAAAAAAAAAAAGTATATATGCCTGAATATTTTATTTGCTTCATCTGTCTCACACTAATAATTGTGTTATTTTCTATCACTGCTATGTTTTTTTCTGCTTTTTCTTCTTCCTCCAACAGTGATGGGGGTTCTGGGGGCATTTTTGGGGTGGGGCTACCCTGGGTCTTTGTTGTGGCACTCGGGCTTTCTCTAGCTGCAGCACTCAGGCTTAGTTGCCCTTTGGCATGTGGGATTTTAGTTCTCCAACCAGGGATTAAACCCACATCCCCTGCATAGGAAGGCAGATTCTTAACACTGGACCACCAAGGAAGTCCCAGCAGCGATAGTTTGATGTATTTTTATGCTATTGTCTGACACATATTGACTTATTTTATTATATTTTTATTATTGGGTCCATATTGTAATTAATATAACGACCTATTTTGTCCCATTTAATTATGTTTGCCTTGAATTCTAATATAGCTAATATTACTCATCACTTCTTATCACTTAGGGTTGGTTTTTTTTTTTGCTCACATTTGATTGATAAATCTCTATGCATCCTTTAATTGGTAACTTCTCTGTCATTTGTTTTAACTTCATGTTTTGTAAGTGGTTTGAATTCATTTTCTGATCCAATTTTGAATTCAGTATTTCCTAATTAGGTTGGGTAGAGGGAGATTAATATATTTACATTTGCAGTAATATAAAAAACTGATAGTAAACGTAGAAATTTTTTCCTTACCAAATATACTTATTTAATGGGTTTCCCCAGTGGCTCAGTGGGTAAAGAATCCACCTGCAACACAGAAGACACAGGAGATGTGGGTTCAATTCCTGGGTCAGCAAGATCCTCTGGGGGAGAAATGGCAACCCACTCCAGTATTCTTGCCTGGAGAATCTCATGGACAGAGGAACCTGGCAGACTATAGTCCCAAGGGTCGCAAAGAGTCAGACACAACTGAGCAACTAAACACACACATTTATTTAATATCACAGTCATAGCAACTGTAATTAAAGCATGTTTTAAAATTGTGTTTCCAGGGTCTTTTGAGACTTATATTAACCCACCTGATCCGGACGCCTATTCTATAATGAAGGAGAGTGATCAACTCATAACAACAGAAAAGGTGCCCACAAGCTATAATTTTTGGCATCCAGAACTAAGTTCTTTCCACAAGTTAATCCTTATTAAATGCTGTAAAGAAGAAAAGGTAGGATATTTTTCATTAAAGAACTATGTTATAATTATTTCTGCTAAAGCTCACCAGCCAGTTATGATTCATGGACTGATTAGATTTATTTAGAAAGTAACAATGGCCAAATTTGGGAAGTGGTTTGTGACTTTGTGTTGTTAGTAAGAAATGGAGACTTTGTGTTATCAATAGAGCACAATATTTTATACAGGAAATGATGAGAGAAAAGGCTGGAGAGTCATCCAGGGACCTAGAGGAACTTCCTTAATGTTGCCATGGGGAACTTGTGCTTCCTGCCAGGGAGGTCAGGGCTCCGCTGGATGGTGTTAGCAGGGGATTGGTGAGCCTTTCAGAACTTGGCAGCAATGGGAAGGAGGCATTTGAACAGAAAAATAACATAGTCACCAAGACCAGTGTGAAGATGGTTGACATAATTATGTAAGAAATTATGGCAGCTTGCATAAAATAGAATGAAATAGCACCATTTGCAGCAACATGGGTAGACCTAGAGATTATCATATTAAGTGAAGTTAAGTCATACAGAGAAAGAGAGATATCCTATGATATCACTTATATGTGAAATCTAATTTAAAAAATGATACAAATGAACTTATTTACAAACCAGAAACAGACTCATGTATCTTGAAATCAGACATATGATTACCAAAAGAGAAACATGGAGGGAAATAATAAATTAGGAGGTTGGGGTTAATATATACCCACTACCATATATAAACTAGATAACAAGGACCTACTGTACAGCACAGGGAACTCTACTCAATATCCTGTAATAACCTATATGAGAAAAGGATCTGAAAAAGAATGGAGATATATACATATATACGTATATATATAATTCACTTTGCTGTACACCTGAGGCTAATAAAACATTGTAAATCAACTGTACTTCAATAAAAATTGTTTTAAAATTATGGCAACCTGCATTAAGATAGAGGTAGTAGATTAAAGAGATGGAGTGAGATGTGGAGATGAGGCAACTAGTATGGCTCTTGGTTTTTGCGTGGGGGCCAAAGGGGAGAGTTGTATCAACAACTAAACAAATGTGAAAGGAGAAACATGTTAGATAAAGACGTCACTGAGTCTGCAGTATCTACCAATATCAAAATGTATAGTAGTCTGGGGACCAATTAATATCTGGGTAGAAAACTTTAGAGAGAAATACAGCTTAAAAAATAGAGATTGGGGAATCATTAACATTGACCTGGAAAGTAAAACCACAGGAGTTGTTAAAATCGTAGAGGAATAATAGGTTAAGAGGACAGATGGGCAAAGGATGAAACCCTGAGGAGCACCAACTTTGAAAAGACAAAGAGAAAGGATGAAGAGCCCTTAAGAAGGAAGAGGCAGAGGGGCAAGAAGAACATCAGGAGAAAGAAATGATGTGGAAACCCAGTAGGCGTAGTGTTTCAATACAGCAAGAATTATCAACAGATTGTAATGAATGGAGGGTGTTCTATGAGAAATGGGAGAAAGAAAATGCACTGGAGAAAGTGAAACCATAGTTTGGAGATATTGAGGCTATACTGTAGGATTTTCTACCGTCTCTTTAGGAAAACAGAAAGGCTGTGGGGTTGGCCTGGGCTACTGATAATTGAAATAGATGAATGGAAGATAGAAGGTCATTGAGATTGTTGGTAAAAGTAGTTCTATAAAGGGGAAGAGCTCTAAGAAAAAGCTTATAGACTGGGAGAAGAGGGAAAACCTTGGAAGTTTCTTTGGAAGCAAATGTAGTTGGACTAGGAATGTAGCACAGTTAGAAGGACAGGAGAGGTTGGGATCAAAGTTGAGCTTAAAACTTCTAATGAGAAGTTCCAAGTGGTGACCATGTCCTGAGGGTGGCCATAGGTGTGGGTGACTGAGAAAGTGATGAGATGATGTGCACTAGAGTTTGAGGTGAAGGCACTGTGCAGTTAGGATGTGGGAGGTCCTTCTGGACCCTGAACCTGGGTTGTGTCACCCCAGATGATGACAAGACAATGCCTGAGACACAGTTGATAAATCACTGGAACAGACATAAATGCAGAGGAAGCTGTAAGCTAGGTGGCAAGTCTTCAGTGGATATGGGACAGTGGCTACAAGGTCGGATACTGACAAAGATGAAAGGATGATTAAACAGCAGTAGTCCCAAAGAAGGAGTTTTAAAGATTGAGACATAGGCTAGAAAATTCTAGACTATGGGAAATTTTTGTTGTTTTTGTTTCAGGTTCTGTGTCTCTGTGTATGAGCTAAGGTTCTTAAGGTTGCAGCCATATAGAACAAATTTAATAAGTTCAAGACTAAAAAGGATATATTAAAATAAAAGGATACTGGGGTAGCTCATTAAATTTGAGGAAAAGCCAGTTAATCACACTTCAGGAGGAGCAGCTCACTGGGCAACTCACTGAACATAACTCTATTGTATTGCCATTGATAGCACTCAACTGAAATTGTTCCTCTAGTTTCAAATTCTCAAGAGAGAGATTCTGATTGGTCCAGCTCAACTTAAGTTTTGTTCCTCGTCCAATCAGCTACAGATAGGAAAATTGCATCATGCAGTAGAAATATGACCCCATAAGAGTTCTAGGGAAGAGAATAGATGCTGGTGGGCTACATCCATGCAAGATTCCACCTGCTATGGGGCCTTGTCTCACAGCCTATATTCCCATTTCTCTGGTCCAAAGAAGATCAAACTCAGGAAAAGACCTAAGACTCACTTTTCTATCATTTGAAGACCAGAACCTGTCCCTCAGCTTCTGTCCATAGAACATTTAACAAGTATTCCAGGCACTGAGGATACAATTGTGAAAAATAAAAATTCTTTTTCTTATGAAAAGAAAATTACTCCCAAAGGCTTGTATTCTAGTGGGAGAGAGAAGGGACAGAAAGAATAAAATACTTTCTGCTTGCAAAAAGTTCTAAGAAGGACATGAAAGAGAAGTTTCAATAAAAGTAGTACAGTGAAAACTAGAGTAGGAAATCAAGGAGGACCTCTTCAAAGAGGTGATAGTCTCAACTTCTCATATAAGTCATTTCCTGTGTCATACCAACAACCTGTGGGGCAGACTGGAGGGTGTCGGGCAGCAGCAGGGAGACCTGAAACAGTGCCCCTGGGTGGGGAAGCCTAGCAGAAACTCAAGGGCAGACCAGTTGGGAGAAGGAAGAGGGTTCCAGAGGAGAAGGACCAGGAAGAGCTGAGAGCCAGGACTTGAAGCTGTGGTTAGAGTGATTGCTCATGGAAACAAAAAAGAAATAAATAGAATGAGAAATGGAGTCGAGCCCTGCACCAGAAGTGGGCAGAGTCACTCCCCCTCAGGCACCACCTAGGCTTGGAGAGGGGAGGAGCAAAGGGGCTTGATAGAAAATTATTTCCTACCCCTCCCAGTCATGAAATCAGGTCAGCCTGAGGACAAGGATTTTTGTTTGTTTGTTTTTAATTAATTTTTATTGGAGTATGGTTGATTTACAATGTTGAGAGGTTTGTTTGTTTGTTTGTTTGTTTTTTTTTGTCTCTTGGACCCTTTGAAGAATATGATGAAAGTTGCAAGCCTTCTTAGAAAATACACAAATGCTCTTCCATGTATGATTATGTAATTCTAGTTAAGAATCTCAATCTTGGGAAATGAAGTGTGTTCTCTCTTACACACACACACACACATTTATTTTTTACATTTAATTTTTATTTTTACCTTTTCACCCTCTGCATCCATTTTCTGCTCTCTGGCAAACAAAGGTGTGTTCTCTGTATCCAGAAGTTTATTGTTGTTGTTGCTATTTTTTAAATTTATTTTTAATTGGAGGTTAATTGTTTTACAGTGTTGTATTGGCTTCTGCCACACAGCAACACAACTCAGGCATAAGTACACATATGTCTCCCCTGCAGAAGTTCCCTCCTACCCCCATCCCATCCCACTCCTCTGGGTTGTCACAGAACAGTGTTGAGCTCTCTGTGATATATAGCAGTCTCCCATTAGCTATCCATTTTACACATGGCAATGTATATGATTCAATGCTATTTCTCAGTTCATCCAACCCTCTCCTTCCCCTCATTGTCCACAAGTCTGTTCTCTGTGTCTGCATCTCTATTCCTGCCCTGCAAATAGGTTCATCAGTACCATCTTTCTAGATTCCATATATATGTGTTAATATGCTATATTTATTTTTCTTTTTCTGATTTATTTCATGCTGTGTAACAGGCTCTAGGTTCATTCAACTCCTAGAACTAACTAACAAATGCATTCCTTTTTATGTCTGAATAATATTCTGTGTATATATGTACCACTACTTCTTTATCCATTCATCTGTTTATAGATATCTAGGTTGCTTCCATGTCCTGGCTATTGTAAATAGTACCTCAGTGAATACTGTGGTGCATGTATCTTTTTGAATGATGGTTTTCTCATCCCCATCTCAATCCCAGTGCTGGGATTCTTGGGTCATGTGGTAGTTCTATTCCTGGTTTTTTAAGGAATCTACATACTGTTCTTAGTGGCTGTATCAATTTACATCCCCACCGACAGTCCGACAGGGTTCACTTTTCTCCTCATCTTCTCCAGCATTTATTTTTTTGTAGATTTTTTGTTGGTGGCCATTCTGACCCACGTAAGGTGATACCTCATTGTAGTTTTGATTTGCATTTCTCTAATAATGAGTGATATTGAGCATCTTGTCATATGTTTGTTGACCATTTGTGTGTCTTCTTTGGAGAAATGCCTGTTCAGGTCTTTCAATCACTTTTTGATTGGATTGTTTGTTTTTCTGATATTGAGCTGCTTGTATATTTTGGAAATTAGTCTTTTGTCAATTGTTTCACTTGCAATTATTTTCTCCCATTCTGAGGATTGTCTTTTCATTTTGTTTATAGTTTCCTTTGCTGTGCAAAAGCTTTTAAGTTTAATTAGGTCCCAATTGTTTATTTTTGTTTTTATTTCCAGGAGTTGGGTCAAAAAAGATATTGCTGTGATTTATGTCAAAGAGTATTTTGCCTTGTTGTTGCTATTTTTAAGATTCCACATATGAAAGATAATATGTTTGTTTTTTTCTGTCTGACTTATTCCACTTAGTATAATGCCCTCAAGGTCCATTTGTGTTGTTGCAAATGGCAAGAGTTCATTCTTTTTTATGACTGAATAATATTCTTATATATGTATGTATCACATTTTCTTTCTTTATTTATCCATTGATAGACACAGGTTGTTTTCATGTCCTGGCTATTGTAAATAGTGCTGCAGTGAAGACAGCAGTGCATGTATTTTTTTCAAGTTATTGCTTTCATTTTCTTAAGATAAATACCCAGAATTGTGAGTGCTGGATCATATGGTAGTTCTGGTTTTAATTTTTTGCAAAATATAAATACTGTTTTTCATAGTGGAGACATCAATTTACATTCCTAGCAACAATGCCTCAGGGCTCCCTTTTCTCCAGATCCTCACCAACATTTATTCCTTGTCTCTTTGATAATAGTCACTTTAACAGGTATGAAATGATATCTCATTGTGATTTTGATTTACATTTCCCTGATGATTAATGATCTAAGCAGACAGATATATGTCTTTTCTGGAAAAGTTCCTATTCAGATCTTCTGCCTGTTTTTTAATTTGATTGTTTGGAATTTTTTTTGCTATCGAGTTGCATGAATCTCTTATATATTTTTGGATTTTAACACCTTATTAGATGTATGGCTCAAAGATACCTTCTCCCATTCCATAGGTTGTCTCCCTATTTTGTTGGTTGGTTCTTTTGCTGCACAGGAGCTTTTTTATTTTGTATAGTCCCACGTGTTTATTTTTGCTTTCATTATTTGCTTTTGGTGTCATATCCAAAATCTCATTGCCAAAGCTACGTCAAGGAGCCTTTCCCCTCTGTTTTCTTCTAGGAGTTTTATGGTTTGGAGTCTTATATTTAAATTTTTAATTCATTTTGAGTTCATTTTTATGAGTGGTGTAAGCAGGAATGTAAATTGGCATAGCCACTACAGCAAACAGAATGGGAAAGCATAGTCTCTTCAATAAATTGTGTTGGGCAAATTGGATATTCAGATGCATAAAAATGAAAATGAACCCATATCTTGGGTCAAACATGTTGTTCGAGGGTTGACTCTATAAGATCATATCATCTGCAAATAAGGACAATTTTAATTCTTCTTTTCTGATTTGGATGCCTTACTTCTTTGTCTTGCCTAATGGCTCTGGGTAGAGCTTCTGATACTATGTTGAAATGGATCCTCATCCAGTAGCCTTTAATGTTTTTTCTTTCAACTTTCAGGTGGTTTTTGCCCTTACAGACTTTGTCATAGAAAATCTTGGGAAAGCCTTTATAGAGACACCACCTGTGGACCTCCCCACTCTGTATCAAGACATGTCATACAACACTCCCCTGGTATTTATCTTAAGCACAGGCTCAGATCCCATGGGTGCATTTCAGAGGTTTGCCCGGGAGAGTGGATATTCAGAAAGGTAAGGTCACATTGTTCAGTTTTAATCATTCATATGAACATCGCCTAGTTAAACTTTGCCTTTTTTTTTCCTTCCCTCTGTGAAATGTGAATTCCTAATTCAGGTATCCCTTACTAAATAAGTTAAAATACGTAATAGTTAGCTATGCATGTGATTAAAGTGGTAGTAAATTCATACAAGCAGATGTAAACTTCATTTGAGCAAAGGGGAGATTGTTTAAATATTGAAGCATGATTAATGAAATAATAATTAAAACATTTGCTATTTCAGACATTATTTTAATGTAACTATAAAAGGACTGTAGTTTACGCCTTATGCTCAAATGTACAAAAAAATCCCATAGCTCTTTAGGTTGTATTATTAATCTCTTCTTTCTCCTGACCTAAATAAGTTAAAATAATTAAATATTATATTTTCTTCAGATGTAAATCTCTCCAGAGTAAGCTGTTTTGACTCCTTTCTCACAAAAACTCAGTCTTCCTGACTCCTTCTTTCCCAAGTCTTCCCCAAGATGGTGTTCTGATGGGTAGGAAAGTACATAAGACCACGGGATAGCAGGGGAGAGTAGGGGTCTCATATCTATAGGAGGTAATCTCCAGCTCCGACAGGCCATTGCATGGAGATTACAAGACAATGAATTCCATCTGTTCTTTGAAGTTCAAAGACTGAAGCAAAACACCCAACACACACATGTAATACAAATTATATATATTGTGCAAATAACATATATATATTACCCTATTGTTGTTGTTGTTCAGTTGTTCCATCATGTCCAACTCTTTGCAACCCCATGGACTGCAGCATGCCAGGCTTCTGTGTCCTTCATTATCTCCTGGAGTTTGCTCAGACTCATATCTATTCAGTCAATGATGTCATCCAAACATTTCATCCTCTGCTATCCCCTTCTCCTCCTGCCCTCAATCTTTCCCAGCATCAGGGTCTTTTCCAATGAGTCAGCTCTTCGCTTAGGGTGGCCAAATATTGGAGCTTCAGCTTCAGCATCAGTCCTTCCAATGAATATTCAGGGTTGATTTCGTTTAGGGTTGGCTGGTTTGCTCTCCTTGCAGTCCAAGGGACTCTCAAGAGTCTTCTCCAGCACCCGGTTCAAAAGCATCAGTTCTTTGGCACTCAGCCTTCTTTATGGTCCAACTCTCACACCTGTACATGACTGCTGGAAAAACCATAGCCTTGACTATATTATGCTATATATGTGTGTATATGGGTGTATATATATATATATATATATAAAATACATAAAATGAGATATTTGCCAGGATTATGGAGGCTAATCTCAAAATCTACATCAATGTGTAATTCTAGTCCAAGTCCAAAGGTCTGAAAACCAGAAGTAATAATAATACAAGTCCCAATCTGAAAGCCAGCAGACTCAAGACCCAAGAAAAGTCAGTCTGTTCATTTGTCTGCTGTTCAAGTCTTCACTTGACTGGGTGGGCCCCATCTACATTAAGGAGGAAAATCTGCTTTACTCAGTCTGCTGATTCAAATATTAATCTCACCCAGAAACATCCCCACAGACTCATTCAGAATGATGTTTGACTTAATGTCTGGGTGCCGTGTGACCCAGTCCAACCTCACTAGTAATTAGGAAACAATAAGTTAAAACCATTAAGAAGATATTTCATACTCATCAAATTAGCAAAATCGTGCCAAAGATAGGGAGCTATAGAAATATTCATATTACAAGTGGGAGTGAAAAATTAGTTAAAATCATTTTGAAGAGTAATTAGCAGTATATCAGAGTTGCAGAAAGCATTCCCCATATCCCAACAACTTACTAATGAATTTGCATGTTCAAAGTCAGTCATGGATGGGCAAAGAACATTCGGAGAAACATGTTTATAATAGCAACAACAAAAAAAACCTGGAAACAACCAAAATGTCCATCTTAAAAAACTATATAAATTGTGGCATATTCATATAATTGAATACACTATAGCCATAAAAATAAATAAATTAGGATTATGTTTATTAATATGGATGGGTCACACAAACTAATATTGGGCAAAATAAATTAAGTTGCACAAAAATTATATAATATTGGAGAAATTTGATAAATCATATAAAATTATTAAACAGATATATATTATATACTGCTTATGAGTTCACATTTTTGCAATAATAGTATAAAGAGAAGTACAAAAGTTATA
This sequence comes from Bos mutus, assembly GCF_027580195.1. Classification (NCBI taxonomy): domain Eukaryota; kingdom Metazoa; phylum Chordata; class Mammalia; order Artiodactyla; family Bovidae; genus Bos; species Bos mutus. Next base: position 56,599,756 of record NC_091627.1, read on the forward strand.
CCAAGTCCAGGAGAGCAGTGACCTTGTAGAAGGTGAAGCTTGGATAATAAGAAAAGTGAACAGGGAGGGGCATAATGCAAGCTCAGATCATATGTTTGACTTCTGAAGCTGGGTATGGGTACATAGATACTTATATTAACTTTATAACTTTTGTTATAAAGGTTATAAAAGTGTTATAAAGGTAAAATACTTGGCTGATGAAATTAATAGTGAAATGAAGAACCTTAATCTTTATACTCAACAAATAAAACAAATGCAAGATCTTCAAATACATATGCAGCATTTATAAAATTAATGATTTTCTAAGAGATAGGTATTTCAAAAAGAATAAAACTTATTCCCTGACCACAATAAGTCTTAGAAATCTTAAAAGTTAATTTTTTTAATATTTGGAAAGCAAAAAAATGTTCTTCTGAACAGCTTGTTTGTTAAAGAGAAATCATACTGGAAATTGTCCAATAAATGGACAATGACAAAAACAATATAACCTATCAAAAACCAGGGGGATTTAGTAATAAGACACTTAGTGTAAATTTATACATATGTAATGACTTCTGGTTCCAGAAATGTCAGACTAAGAACTCAGGCTGATATTCCCACTAAGAAAAATTAGGCAATCTAAAACTTAGTTGTTAAACTCTAATAGAAGGAAAAAATAATAAGCTAAGAGCAGAAACTAGTGACAGAAAACATTCATTCAATAAACAAGATCTAAAAGAACAGAAGTTGCTTTTTTGAAAAATTTAATAAAATATAAATCTCTGTTGAAACTGCTAATACAGAGAGAAAGAAACAGAGAAATTCAAAAAACCTATATCATGAATGAGTAAGAGGAATATCACTATAGACCTGCAGACATTAAAATAATCATAAAAGCATATTACTTAAAAAGAAAACTTTGCCAATGAATTTGAAAATGTTGATAAACAAGAAAATTCCTCCAAAAGCACACCTTTAAAAAACTAATAAGAATAATTAGAATATCTAAATAGTTCAATAATTTTTTAATTGAATTCATTATTAAAAACCTTCCCAGAATTCTGGGCTTATTTCAGTAATATAAGCATTAAAATACTGAAAATAAATTAATTTAATTCACCACATTGAAAGAGTAATGGCAAAATATCCTTAAAGAAGAAAACTATTAATTCAACATATGCAGAAAAAGCATCTGTTAAAATTCAACATGAATTCATGGTGGGAAATGTCCTAATAAACCAAGAATCTGGAAATCATGTCTTAAAAAGAGAAAAACAGAAATAGGACATTCTTCTACTCTGATAAAATGTATCTTAATTTTTAGTGGATTTAGCAAGGTTACTGGACTTAAAATAGATTGCATTAATGCATACTAGCAACAGAAACTCTCATTCATTGTTGGTGAGAATACAAAATGGTACAGCCACTTTGGAAGACATTTTCATGCTTCATATGATCAGCCATCTGGCTTTTACCCAAAGGAGTTAAGAACTTTATGTTCACCCAAGAATCTACATTATACTAGAGCCTACATTAAATGCATAGCAGTTTTATTCATAATTGTCAAAACTTGGAAGCAACCAAGATGTCCTTCAGTAGATGAGTGGATGAATAAACTGTGGTATATCCATATAATGGATATTGTGCTTTGCTTTTCTTTTCTTTTTTTTTTTTTTTTGTGCTTTGCTTTCTGTGCTTAGTTGCACTCAGTCAAGTCCAACTCTGCTACCTCATAGACTATAGCCCGCCAGGCTCCTCTGTCCATGGGGATTCTCCAAGCAAGAGTACTGGAGTGGGTTGCCATGCCCTCCTCCAGGGGCTCATCCCAACCCAGGAATTGAACCCAAGTCTCCTGCATTGCAGGTGGATTCTTTACCATCTGAGCCACCAGGGAAGCCCAAGAATACAAGAGTGGGTAGCCTATCCCTTCTCCGGGTGAACTTTCTGACCCAGGATTTGAACCAGGGTCTACTACATTGCAGTTGTATTCTTTACCAGCTGAGCTACCCGGGAAGCCTGCAATGGATACTATTCAGTGCTAAAAACAAATGAGCCTATCAAGCTATGAAAAGACATGCAAGAACTTTAAATGCATATTACTAAGTGATAGAGGCCAATCTGAAAAGGCTATATATACTGGATGGTTCCAAGTATATGACATTCTGGAAAAGGCAAAACTATGAAAACAATTTAAAAAATAATAATAACAAAGAGTTTATATCCAATGTAAAGAACCCTTAGAAATCAATAAGAAAAAAGACAGGTGAACCAGTAGGAAAAAAGGGGAGAGAAGAATATAAAAGCAAATATCTAAATGTCCAATAAATAAACCTATGAAAATGGGAAATAATTTAAAATCTCAATGAGATACCATTATATATCTATCAGGTGTTAGCAAAGTTGTGGAAAAATAAGTACTCTCACCCATTGCTGGTACAAGTGTGGAATGATGGCATCACTCTGAAAAACAGTTTGATATTATAAAAAAATTAAGCATACACATACTCTGTCAAACAGCAGTTCCATTCCTAAGAAGATACACAACAAAATGGAGTACACATGTATCCCAAGAGACGTCTGTGAGAATGGCTATTGCAGCATTATTTGTAATAGCCAAGAACCAGAAGTAACTCAAAAGTCCAGCAAGAGCAGAATGGATAAATAAACTGTGATATAATCATACAGTAGAATATTATGAAATTGACACCCAGTAATATTAATTAATCTGAAGAAATAATGTTGATTGAAATAGACCAAATATAATATACACTTTATGATTCCATTTATATAAATTCAAAAACAAGCAAAATTAATCTATGGTGTTAGAATTCAAAATAATTGCCTTTGAGACAAAGGGAGGATACTAATTGACAGGGTACTAGTAATGTTCTCTTTTTGTTTTTGCCCTGGGTGGTGGTTCTTCTGTACATTCTCTTTGAGAGAAATCATCAAGCTAAACACTAATGATTCGTGTACTTTTGTATATATGTTGCGACCCCATGGACTGTAGCCTACCAGGCTCCTCTGTCAATGGGATTTTCCAGGCAATAGTCCTGGAGTGGATTGCCATTTCCTTCTCCAGGGGATCTTCCCAACCCAGAGATTGAACCCAGGTCTCCTGCATTGTAGACAGACACTTTACCATCTAAGCCACCAGGGAAGTCCTGTATATATGTTAGACTTTGGGTTTTCAAAAGCTTTTAAAAAAACTGACCTATAGCATTAGAAGTCAGGACAAAGGATACCTTTGGGATGGAGGAAGAGAAATGATTGGAATAGAAAGGAGATAGGAGAGATGTCTCTGGGGTGTTAGGGAAGTTCTCTTCTCAAGCACAGATGTTTATTTCCTCTATGCACTTTTATTTGTATATTTGAATACACAACTATATTTGTCTTATGCACTTTTGTGTGTTATAGTAAAAAAAACAAGAAAATAAGAAAAATTATTTTTACATCTATCAGAATGAGAATTTGAAATGTATGCATATTCTAGAAGCCTACCATATTTACATTTCTTAATAGTTGCATTACTTAAAAGTAATAAGAAACAGCATTTCATTGTTGTTTTTGAATTCAGGGTGCAGTCAATTTCACTGGGACAAGGACAAGGACCTATTGCTGAAAGAATGATCAAAGATGCAATGAAATCAGGAAACTGGGTGTTTCTGCAAAACTGCCACCTTGCTGTTTCTTGGATGTTGGCAATGGAGGAGCTAATTAAAACCTTCACAGATTCAAGTATGTTGAGCATATAACATTTATATAATAATACCATTTTTATGTGGCCTTTCTTGTTGAATCCAATCCTTATAACAATTATTATTGGCATTGTTTATCCTATATTAAAAGGAAAGATTTGAAATCTAGAAGGGTTAGTTAGGTTACACGACCCAGATTCAAATAAAAATGTTCAGACTACAAATTGAACTGGGTCTTTTTGTTGCATGTTACCTTCTATGGGAGACCATTTGAATTCAAAATAAATAACATCTAGGCATGATATTAATAAAAAAAGAAATAGAAAACAGACTTGGGACAAAAGAAGAAAATTATATTTTTCACTACAGAATGAGAGTTCAGGAACAGAGTTCAAGTTAACACCAGTTCTCATGGTGGTGTTTTAGCACTTTTTATCCTCTATAACCCACATGACAATTAACTTTCACATGTGTCTCATAGACACATACACCCCCACGGGTGTGCCCAACATAAGTCATACTTGCCACCACTAACTATACTATCACTGCCTTCTTTCCCACTGGAGTAAGTATAATGGGCTGCAAAGAGAGAAGATGTGGAGTTGCAATTGACTCATTTTTATTCAGTAGTATAAAAATAATTGAAACCTTAGGAGCTGTATGATAGGTAATAAGCTGTGTGGGGCAAACTTCCTCACTGTCCCAGGAGGTCATGGAAGAGAACTGCCTGCCTGGGATATCCAGGGCCTTTTCTCTGGTGTCTTCCTTTGTGTCCTGACAGAGGGCTTTCTAGAAAGGTGAGAACTATGCAGATGACTTTCCTTATTGTTGCCTGTTAAAATGAAGACCTTCTCTGCCAGGGTCCAGCCCCGGTGGATCCAGGGAATTCAAAGGGGAGACGGCATCGGCGATCAGGAAACAATTGCTTAATCAAACGTTAATTAAGGATATAAAGAGTGGTTAAATAAGGATAGCTCAGTGAGGAAATTCAGTGGAGAAAAGAGGCTGAATAATAAGGAGAGCTCAGTGAGGAAATTCAGAAAAAAAGAAGCTGAATAATTCAGCCAGAAGGTGAGAGAAAGAATGACATTTCCGGAACAAGGCCCAGTGAACAAGGCCCGCACTTTATTTTTCAAAGCAGTTTTTATACCTTAAGTTACGCATAGAGGATAATGGGGGAAGGGGCAGAGTCATGCAGTAAGCCAGGCTTTCTCTCTGCAAACTTATCATATGCAAAAGTTTAGGTGATTTGCATCATCTTCTGGCCTGGAGGCCTGTTAACATTTTAAGACCCTTTCTTCAGAAAACTTATTTTTCTCTAAAGGTGACTAGTCAGGCGCCACCCTCCAAAAGCATTAGATAAAGTTGCATTCCTACAGGGCAAAGGTGTGGTGGGCTATAACAAGAAAAAAATTAACTCAAGGGTCCAAGGTTACAAACATTAAAGCTACTACTTACACCAATTATATTAATCAATACACTGCCAGGGACCCAGCAGGTAAGGGATATGGAGACTTAGCAGCAAACATTGGCCCAACAAGTGAAAATTCAACCCTTCACCAATACAATTTCTAATCAATCTTTTAACTGCTCAAAGGAATCTGTATTCAGACAGTTTAGAACATCTCATGCCTCTCACAGTTTGGAGGCTCTGAGCAATCACATGTGGCCGGAAAAACCTATTCAGGCAGGCTAGAGAGGACTTCCAAAGGAGTTTGTAGGTTGAAACACTATCACACCCAGGAACTTTATTAACTGGAGCTGTAAGTTAACTCTTTTTTTTCAGAGAGAGGTAGTGGGGGGACAGCCCCCCATAAAGTCAGAGGTGTAGGTCAGAGCACAAAGCAGAAAGTAGGCAGACTCTGGTTTTGGGGGTAGATGCTCGAGAATTTCCAAGGGGACTCCTGAGGCTCGATCCCTTCTTTGCGTATGCCCAGCCTCCTTCCTCATGACCTTTGCCAGGGGCAGAGCTCCTGCTCCTGGCACTTCTCCTTTACAGAGCAGCCAGCCTGCACTGGTCACCAAGCCACCAACAGGGCTTAGCAGCCTTCCCCAAAGATCCCTCACTCCCTGATTGCCCCATGCCCTGCCTTCTACAGACTCCTTCCATCAAGGACAGAGTCTGTAGCATCTGCCACCCAGAATCCCCACTCTTTCCACTCTTCGCAATACGAACAAGAAATGGCTTGCTTCCTGTGGGGTCTGTGACTTACTTCTATTTAAATAAGTAAAGAAAAATGATATGGTGTTTTCTACTTGAATCATCAGGTTCCTTATCCTGATGATTAGGATTATGATTAAGAAAAAATGCTAAAGAAGGCATCTAAAAAGCAGTTTGCTGCAGAGGTACTATGGGAGCCTTCTGAATAAAGACCAGTCATTCACCTTCACAATGACCTTGCCAGACCTGCAAAGAGGCTGGATGGGCCACGGAAGCCAGAAAAGTTGTTGATGAAGTTTAAGAGCTTAAGTGGACAGAAAAATCCTCTTCTGGTCCTTGTTACAACTGTTTACTAACATAACCACTTGGGTTCTAAGGTTTAACCTAAACCAGTATAAAATAAAATACATTCAGGGAGGGACTTCCCTGGTGGTCCAGGGGCTGAGACTCCATGCTCCCAATGCAGGGGGCCCAGGTTAGATCCCTGGTCAGGGAACTAGATCCCACAGGCCACAACTAAGACCAGGAGCAGCCAAATAAATAAATAAATATTTTTAACAATTACATTCAGGTAAGAAGTTGAAAAGAGAAGGTAAATGAAAGAAAAAAAGAGAGAAAGAGGGAAAAAGCCTCTGGACTTGAAATTCTAAGACCTGAGTAGAGTTTGGCCCCCACCACTGCCTGACTATATATATCACACCTCGTCTCTGGGCCTCTGCTTCCTCAGAAATAAAGTGACTACACAGCCCCATTGCTAGAAGTCCCATACTAAGATGATTTCTATTCTATTCCAGTTCTGAACTTCTATGATGTCTATAAATGTTAAGATCCTTGATGCTTTTGCAGTCATGAGAGAAAAAAATGATTTTTAAGATGCTTCTCTAAACCTGGCCTTTTTCACTCTTCAGTTTGTGTGGGGGGGGGCGGTGGGGGAGGGTTAGTTAATGAAATCATTAGCCCTAAGATTTTATGATATCTGACTTCTATGCTAATCAGTCAGTCAGTTCAGTCGCTCAGTAGTGTCCAACTCTTTGCCATCCCATGGACTGCAGCACGCCAGGCTTCCCTGTCCATCACCAACTCCCAGAGCTTGCTCAAATCATGTCTTTCAAGTCGGTGACGCCATCCAGCCATCTCATCCTCTGTCGTCCCCTTCTCCTCCTGCCTTCAATCTTTCCCAGTATCAGGGTCTTTTCTAATGAGTCAGTTCTTCACACCAGGTGGTCAAAGTATGGGAGCTTCAGCTTTAGCATCAGTCCTTCCAATGAATATTCAAGACTGATTTCCTTTACGATTGACTGGTTTGATGTCATTGCAGTCCAAGGGACTCTCAAGACTCTTCTCCAACACCACAGTTCAAAAGCATCAATTCTTTGGTGCTCAGCTTTCTTTATGGTCCAACTCTCATATCCATACATGATTACTAAAATTTTTTACCATAGAAACAACTTTAATGTTGCTCTGGAATTGCATTGAGTTGGTCAAAAAGTTTGTTTGGGTTCTTCCCTTGAACCAAAAAGTGGACTAACTTTACTAGAACAATACTAGAACTAACTTAATCTTGGCTATTTAATGTAGCTCATTAGTTTAGATTACTAAACCAAGAAGTATAAATACAGCTTTAATCTGCAGCCATTCATTTAATAAATATTTGAGAACCTACTGTGTACCACACACTGTTCTAGCTACTTAGGGCATGTTGGTGAACAAAGCAACTACAGTCATCTGCCCTCCTCAAGCTTACATGCTAGTGAGTAGAGACAGACAAACCACATAAACAAACCACATAACAAATAAGTAATGTATATGGTATGATAGAATGTGGTCAGTGCTTTGGGAAAAATTAAAAGTAAAGTGAGGAGGAACAGGAAGGTCGGGGTGGAATGGGAGGAAGGAGGAAGGGTGGAGAGAAGTTTTAAATGGGGTGGTCTGGGTAGACCTCTTTGAGAAGTTGGCATTTGACCAACACTTGAGAAAAGTCGGGGAGTCTAAAGGAAGAGCATTCCAGGTAAAAGGAACAGCTACTGCCTGGGGACTCCCCCTAAGGAGGGAGGGGGAGCATGCCAGAGGAACTCCGTCACCTGTGCTTAGAGACCAATGCCGAGAAAGGCCTCCTTGGATGATGCTTGTGTCTTCCTGTGACAGGAACAGTGGTTTTCCCACTTCTGCTCTGGCCTTTTGAAACTGGAATGCAGCTTGTTTTTTCTTAGGTTCTCTGTCCACAACTCAAAAAGGAAGCATATTGACTTCTTGATGCTGCCTGTGAGGTCTCTCCATTTCCCTGCTCACTGAGTTCCCTTTGCTTCTTCTCTGAAGAAGGAACACATTCCTTTATTCTCCATAACGCTTTCTGACCATTTTCATGGAATTTTCCCTACGTTGAATGGCTAACAACAAACAAAAATTAAAACAACTTCACAAGCATAAAGATTGTAACTGTCCTTTTTTTTGTTTGCAAAACTACCAATTTCAGAGGAATGATCCTTAACATTTCTATCAAGAATTGAAAATTAACATTCCTGGACTTCCCTGGTGGTCCAGTGGTTAAGAGTCTGCCTGCCAATGCAGGGGACACAAGTTGGATCCCTGGTCTGGGAAGATTCCACATACCTCATGGCAACTGGACCTGTGCACCACAACGATTGAAGCCTTTGAGCTTTAGAGCCTGAACACCACAGCCAGAGAGTAGCCCCTACTCGCTGCAACTAGAGAAAGTCCATGCACAGCAATGAAGACCCAGCACAGTCAAAATAATTAATAATTTTTAAAAAAATAGAACAAGTTCTTAATTTCTTTATTCGACTGTGCCAACATCCAGACTGCCAGGCTCACCTGGGTGAAGAGCTTCTAGAAGGAGTCCCCTCACCTCCATTCTAAACATTTTACAACATCAAATATTTTAAAAAGATAAACTAGTCCTTAAACAGAGCTTATCTTTTTCTATCCTATAATAATTATTTCTTATAGAAAAATATTACTGAGTTAAGCATTTTCCTTTTTGTCTTTGTTTTAAACAGATGTTGTTATCAAGGACACATTTCGACTTTTTTTAAGTTCCATGCCTAGTAATACATTTCCTGTGACAGTCCTTCAAAATTCGGTCAAGGTAACATATGTTCGTGGTTGAACTCTGTGACATGATTGGCCTCAGGGCGCTCCCCGAGTGAATCCATGGAGCCCACTGGGCCTGTGCAGGGTTGTGTCAGGGTTTGGTCAGCCAAGGTGGGGAGGTGGGAATCAGTGTCCATTCACCGGAGAGTGAGTAGGGAAACAATTTTCCAGGCCACTGCCCTTCCTGTGTGCCCTTCTGCTAGTCATTCAACACCTCCCTGCTTCCCCTCTTCAAGAAAATGTCTAGGATGCAAAGAGATGAGAATAGAACCCTTCCCAGAGTTAAGAATATGTTTCAGCATGTGGGAGACAGGAAAGCCCAAAGGCAGTATGGCTGATGGATTGAAACCTCAATTATTTTTCACATAATTCAGAAAACTTGGATAGAGAGACTTACTAAGTAAAATAGACCTTCAAGCTGAGGGCTGGAGACCCTATGGCAAGTCCTAGAAGGCATCTTTTTTTTTTGGCCATGCTGCACAGCATTCAGGATCTTAGTTCCCCAACCAGGGATCAAAGTTTCCATATGTGGGAAACCTCTGCATATGAACCTGGAGAAGGAAATGGCAAGCCCCTCCAGTATTCTTGCCTTGAGAATCCCATGGACAGAGGATCCTGGTGGGCTACAGTCCATGTGGTCACAAAGAATCAGACATGACTGAGCAATTAACACACACTTCTGCATATGAATGATCACTCAGGAACCAGAGTTGTCTCTTCCCTGGTGCCCTGTGCCATCAAGGCAAAGTGTAGGGTGGACATTGAGAGGACCAGAAAATCCAGTGCAGAAGGCCTGAGCATCCTTTCTGGCCTGTGGTTAAAAAAATGGACACCAAATGGAAAGGTCTGAGATTCTTGTGGAGGTGGTTCACCCACCCACTGTAGGCCTGAGAACCCCTAGTCTCCAGAGGCCAAGGCTGAGAGAGATACAGAGCTGGCAGGAACAGGGCAGCAATGCCTCCCAGGCATCAGTTACCTGCATCCCCTCACTGGCTTCTATATGTGTTATTTGGAAAAAATGCAAATCTGTACAACCACACTCTCTGCCATGTGTCTCTAAGTACAGGTAACCAATGAGCCTCCAAAAGGTTTACGTGCAAATATCAGGCGAGCATTTACCGAAATGATGCCTTCATTTTTTGAAGAAAATATACTTGGAAGAAAATGGAGACAAATAATATTCGGCATTTGTTTCTTCCATGCAATTATTCAGGTACACTTAATTTGCTAATTTTTTAAATATAGACAAGGAGAAGTGTATTAGGTTAAAAATCAATAAGGGGCTTCTATGGTGGCTCAGATGGTAAAGGATCTGCCTGTAATGCAGGCGACCTAGGTTCGATCCCTGGGACAGGAAGATCCCCTGGAGAAGGGAATGGCTACCTGCTTCTGTATTCTTGCCTAGAGAATTCCATGGACAGAGGAGCTTGGCGGGCTACAGTCCATGGAGTTGCAAAGAGCTGGATATGGCCAAGTGACTAACACTTTAAATCAATAAAAAAGTAAAATTAAAAGCTTACAAATGACATTGTGAAATGCTGAGGTCTTTGTTCTATCTGAACCCAAGTTGTTTTAACTCAGTCCCTAGACTTCCCTGGTAGCTCAGATGATAAAGAATCTGTCTGCAATGTAGGAGACCTGGGTTCGATCCTTTGGTCAGGAAGCTCACTTGGAGAAGGAAATGGCTACCCACTCCAGTATTCTTGCCTGGAGAATTCCATGGACAGAGTAGCCTGGCAGACTACAGTCCATGGGGTCGCAAAGAGTCGGACATGACTGAGCAACTCACATGCATGCTGTCTGATTTCTGTATGACCCTTGCCTCTGTACCTCACAGCTTTGCCTCCCAGCTCTGCTCTGACCTAAGGAGCCACATCGCCTGGACGAATGCAGTAGGTCAAATTCAAAAGCATGAAGTTGTCTCCTCAGCTGTGCTTCACTGACAAAATCTGCTTCCCCTCCAGACTCTACTCCTGAAATCGGTGGTCCCATTTTTGTAATCACCTACAGTCAGAATTTCAGGACTGTTTTTATCCTTCCTCCTTTACACATATATATCATGTTGGTCAGCAAGTCTTCATTTTTTATTACAATAATTTCACTCTCACCTGTTTCTGTTTGAGTGGGCTTACCACCCTTAATGCTTGCCTCCAGGACTTCCCTGGTGGCTTAGACGGTAAAGCGTCTGTCTACAATGCGGGAGACCTGGGTTCAATCCCTGGGTTGGGAAGATCCCTGGAGAAGGAAATGGCAATCCACTCCAGTACTGTTGCCTGGAAAATCCCATTGACAGAGGAGCCTGGTAGGCTACAGTCCATGGGGTTGCAAAGAGTCAGACATGACTGAGTGACTTCACTTTCACCACCCTTAATGGCTTCCTCCCTGGGCATAGGGAAAGCTTCTAACATAGATATCAGAAGGGGGTAGAGAGTGCCCCACTCAATAGTCTTATCAAGGCCTTATATACTTTTACAATTGGTTTCTACAATAGAAAGGTCTTACTAGACCCACTCCCACATAAGATAACAGGATTAGACAGAAGGTTCTCCATAAGAAGGAGAAACATGTCCTTGAGCAAGATACATTGTTGCTATATAATCATTAGTACAGAGCTTAAGGAAAAACATACCCTTGATCAAGATGAGTTGTCTTGCTGTATAATAATTAGCTCTGGGCTGAAAAAAAAAAAAAAAATAATGTCTTATGTGACTAAGATAAAGGAATGTAGAAAAAAAAACTTTTGCCCTTTTCTCATCCTTGAGAGCCAGGGACTCCTTATCAACCTATCTAAGAATTAACTCTCTCAGGAGGTACAAACTATTGAGTATAAGATAAGCTCAACAATGTATTGAACAATATGGGGGCTGTAGCCAATATTTTGTAATAACTGTAAATGGAGTGTAGCCTTTAAAAATTGTATAAAAGATAAGTTTAAAAAAAAAAAAGAGGGAACATGGCACCCATCCTCTGATATAATCAGTTTAGAGTTAAGAAATTAGGTGGGAGAGGGCGATAACAAAGAGTAGGAAAGATTTCCCTGTGGACAGTCATGAAACAGGAATTGAGATTCTGGATACTAGTTTTTTAAAAAGGTCTCTGTGGAGAAGTCAGTGTATAATCAACCCATCAGGCATGACTGAAAAGCCTACATGATGGACAGACTTCTGAGAAGATTTAGGGGCAGCTCTCTCCATCAGACAGGTGATTAGCATCAGTATTTTTATACCAAGAAGACTCTAAGGTGGGATATTTTTTCCTATTTTGATGGGGAAATATTTTATTTTACCATAAAGAACAAATGTTCTTTTGTCAGGTCTGTCGCGATTTCACATTTCCAGTAATATCTAATTATCTTTTGGAAAGTTGGAAAAAGACCAGAGTTGGAGGAAGAGGTGCCTGCCCTATTTGATGAAAGTCAAACTGAAAGCCTCACTCAAGTTGAATGGCATTTTGCACAATGAGGATGCCAAACTTCAACAGAAACTCTGGTTTTCAGTATTTTATGCAGAATAAATTTATCAAATTTTAAGACCATTTTCATTTTCTGTTCTAGGAGAGAAAAAAGTTTGGCCCTCTTGGTTGGAATATCTGCTATGAATTTAATGATAGCGACAGGGAATGCGCTCTACTGAACCTCAACCTTTACTGTCAAGAAGGAAAGATTCCCTGGGATGCACTGATTTACATCACTGGTCAGTATGTCCACATGGTCTGATGTCCAGCTCTCCACCACATGGTTGTTGGTTTACACCTACCTGGCTTATACCAAGGTGGTGTCCTCCCAAGTGTGTGGTGAGGGTGGTGATGACTTCTAATATTCCCTTTGAGAAGATAAGACCATGATAAGAATATCATAAGAATGTTTATACAGAGAAGACAAGACAGATATTTTCCCAGATAATAATAGAGAACGCTTAGATAGTTCTTGCTACATACCAAGTACATTTCAGGCACAGCCCATGAATTAGCAGATTTAATCCTCATAAGAACCCTATAAGGTAAAGACTGTTATATCCCTATTTTACGAATAAGGAAACTGAAGCACACAGTTTACAAGTGTGAAGCCAAGATTTAAGCAAGCAATCCAGCCTCCAGAGTTTGTGCTCTTAAATTCAAAAGAATCTGAACATAGTTGACCAGTAGAGACCTGTTGAGTCAGGGGTACTTACAACAAAGGAAAAAATATTTTATGAAGTATGATTTTTAGCAAATATTAATTGTGGCCCTGTGAGATCTTACTGGTAAAACTAGATCCAGTTTAGACCATGCAGGCCCAAATAATGAAGAAAAGATTCCCATTAGGAGGTGGGGGAGAAAGAGAGCCTGAAAAGGAGCAGAATGGGAATGGATGGTTTTCATTGGTGAGCAAAGGAAATGAGGAACAGCAGAGAAGGGTCAGCTGATCTAGAGACTTGAACAGCATGTGACACCTTGGAACATGCTTGAGTGAAGGGCAGTGAAACAATAGTGAAAATGGATGAAGACCTATCTCCAGGCTGGACCGAGAAGGGTGGGCATGGAACCTGGGAAGCTCCTTTGTACTTCTGCCCCCAGCCACTCCTGTGGGGCTAAGATTGCTTAACATAACAGCGAACTAGACAGTATTCTCCCTGCCACCCTGTACATACCCTGAAATTCCTGCTTCCCAGCTTTTCTCTGCTTTCTTTCTTTCCTAGAACCTTTGACCTTTCCTTTAGCTCAGTTGTTTCTACTGCTGTGAAAGTAACTGGGTTTTGAAAAGCAAAGAAAGGAACAAGACAATGATATATCTTTTCTCACTACTACTATTCAACTTTGTGCTGAAGTTTCTATCCTGGGAAATTAGACAAGGAAATAAATAAAAGGCATCAGTTTAGAATGGAAGAAGTAAATTATTTGCAGATGACATCTTGAATGCAGAAAATCCTAAACAATTCACACACACACACTGGAAGTAACAAATGAGTTCAGCAAGGCAGTAGGATACAAAGTCAATATACAAAACTCAACTCCTTTTCTGTACACTGGCAATGAACAATTTGAAAATATTTGTAATTACATTCATGATAACATCAAAAAGAATAAACAGCTTAAGAATAAATTTAATAAAAGAAGTGCAGATTTATACACTGAAACCTGCAAAGCATTGCCAAAGGAAATTAAAGATAATCTAAATTAATGAAGAGACATGACATGCTTATGAATTGAGAGATACAATATCGTTAAAGTGATAACATTCCCTGGACCGATCTATAGATTTAACACAATCTATAGATTTAACATGGGCTTCCCTGGTGGCTCAGATGGTAAAGAGTCTGCCTGAAATGCAGGAGACCTGGGTTCAGTCCCTGAGTCGGGAAGATCCCCTGGAGGAGGGCATGGCAACCCCCTCCAGTATTCTTGCCTGTAGAATCCAGTATTCTTGCCATGGACAGAGGAGCCTGGTGGGCTACAGTCCATGGGATTACAACAGTCAGATATGACTGAGCAACTAAGCACAAGCACAACATAGGTTTAGCACAATCACTGACAGATTTAACAGCTAAAGCTGATCATAAAATCTGCGAAAATGTGAAGGGCCCCAAAAAACGAAAACAATCTTGAAAAAAAAAAATGAATGAGTCAGAAGAGTTATAATTCCCAATTTCAAAAGTTATACAAAACCACAATAATCAAAACAGGATTTACTGTATAGCACAGGGAGCTATATTCAATATCTTGTAACAAACTATAACAGAAAAGAATTGGAAAAAAGATATATACACATATATGTATAATTGAATCATTTTGCTGTACACCTTAAACACAATATTGTAAATCAATTAAATTCAATTTTTAAAAAAAAGACTATATAGTACTGGCATAACGTTAGACATATAATCAATGGAACAGAATTGAGAATCCAGAAATAAACTCTTATATTTATCATCATTTTTAAGAAAGGCACCAGGACAACTTAACAAATGATGCTGGGACAATTGGATACCTAGCTGCTAAAGAAAGAATTTGAATCCTTATCTCATAGCATACAAAAAAATTAATTCAAACTGAGTGGTATATCTAAATGTAAGAGCTAAAACTATAAAACTCTTAAGAGAAAGCATATAAATAAATCCTCATGACTTTAGGTTAATTATGGCTTCTTAAATATGGTGCAAAAGCCACTAGTAATTAAAGAAAAATAATAAATTCAACTTTTTCAACATGTAAAGCTTTTACACCTCAGCAAATACTATCAAGAAAATGAAAAAGCAAGACATATACTGAGATAAAATATTTGCAAGTCATGTATCTGATAAGGAACCTGTCTATGAAGTGTGTAAAGAACTCCTACAACAGTAAGAAAAAAAATCCAATTTTAAAATGGGCAAAAGATTTGAATGTACATTTCACCAAAAAATACATACAGATGCCTAATAAGCACATGAAAATATGCTCAATTAATCATTAGGAAAATGAAAATTGAAACCATATTGAGATACCACTTTATACCTATTAGGATGACTATAATAAAAAAAAGACCATAACAAGTGTTATCAAGAAAGTGAAGAAACTGAAACTCTCATAACATTGCTGGTGGCAATGCAATGAGGTGCCACTGCTTTGGAAAATATTTTAATAGTCTTACCATATGACCTATAAATTCCATTCCACTGCTGCATATATATCTGGGGAAAAGAAAACACATGTCCACACTAAAACTTGTACATAAATGTTCATAACAGCATTCATGTTCATAACAGCATTATTCATAATACCAAAATGTGGAAACAACCTGAGTGTCTATCAGCTGATGAATGGATGAATAAAACAAGGTATATTCCATACAATGTAATATTGACAACGTGTGTACTCAGTTGTGTCCAATTCTTTGTGACCCCATGGACTGTAACCCACAGGCTCCTCTGTCCATGGAATTTCCCGGGCAAGAGTACTGGAGTGGGTTGTCATTTCCTTCTCCAGGGGATCTTCCCAGCCTAGGGATGGAACCCATGTCTCCTGCTTCTCCTGCATTGAACGTGAATACTTTATGGCTGAGCCAATGGGAAAACCCCACAATATAGTATTGAAAAGTCAAAGTCTCTCAGTCGTGTCCAACTCCTTGCAACCCCATGGACTATATAGTCCATGGAATTCTCCAGGCCAGAATACTGGAGTGGGTAGCCTTTTCCTACTCCAGGGAATCTTCCCAACCCAGGGATTGAACCCAGGTCTTTTCGAATTGCAGGCAGATTCTTTACCAGCTGAGCCATAATTGCTCCATAAAAAGAAATGAAGTACTGATACATGCTCCAACATGGATAAACTTCAAAAACATGCTAAGTCAAAGAAGCCAGACACAAAATATCACATGCTGTATATTCCATTTATGTGAAATTTCCAGAAAAATCAAATATACAGACAGAAAGTAGAAGACAGACAGAAAGAATGATTGCGTGGGGCAGAATAGAAAAGGACTGTGACTGCAAATGGGCACAAGATGTATTCTGTGGAAGATGATAGAAATGTTCTAAAATTCGATTATAATGATAGTTATATAATCTTGTAAATTTACTAAAAACTAGTTATACGTGTGAAATTTAAGTGATTTTATGATCTTCAAGGTATAGCTCATTAAAAAGTTTTTTTTTAAGTAGGAGAAAAAAGGCAATGCTGGGGACTTCCCTGGTGGTCCAGAGTGGTTAAGAATATGCTGCCAATGCAAGGGACACAGGTTCAATCCTTGGTCTGGGAAGATTCCACATGCCTCACAACTACTGAAGCCCAGAGCCTGTACTCTGCAATACGAGAAGCCACTGCAATGAGAAGCCCACACACCACAACGAAGAGTCACCCTCTCTCTAGCTGCAACTAGAGAAAGCCTGAGCATAGCAATGAAGTCCCAGTGCAGCCAAAGATAAAATAAATTTTAAAACTTTTTATTAAAAAAAAAGGCAGTGCTGTATCCAGGCAATGATATTTGCTCATGGTGAGATTTTAGACAGCCATCTATGGACTAATCCAGAAAATACAGCTTAGTAATACTATGTTAAAGGCTGGAAATACAAAGATGATGTAGCCCCCATCTACCAAAAACTCATGGATGGAGATAATAAATAAACTATAATATGGTATAATTACCAAAATAGAAGTTGTAAGGACAATATTATGGGAATTCAAAAGGAGCAAATAACGCTACCTGGAGGAATCTAGGGAAGCTCCACCGAGGTGTGATGGTTGAGCAGGATGCTGAAAAGTGGGTTGGGCTCAGTGGAAGAGAAGAGGCAGGAGAGCACTCTGGCAGAGAGAACACTGATGGGAAATCCCAGCAAGCAGTGTCAGGATGAGCTATGCCTGTAGACACTGTGAATAGTTCAGTAGTGCTGGAGCAGGCTATAAAGAGATGATGTTGTCTTCCCTGGTGGCTCAGTGGTAAAGAATCCACCTGCCAGTGCAGGAGACAAGGGTTCCATCCCCGGGTCAGGAAGATCCCTTGGAGGAGAAAATGGCAACCCCCTATAGTATTTTCTTGCCTGGGAAACCTCATGAACAGAGGAGCCTGGCAGGCTACAGTTCAGGTGGGGGTCACAAAAGAGTTGGACACAACTTATCAACTAAACAACAACATATACTAGTCTTCTTTCTGCTTTTTAAAAATTGACTTTTATTATCTTTAGGGATAGGTTAGTGGAAAGACACTCAATGTGCCAAATGTGTAAATAAATAAACCTATTAGAATGTGGGTATGCCTATCAGTTAAAAACAAACAACATTTTTAAATGCAAACTCCTTTTCAGGTGAAATTACCTATGGTGGAAGAGTTACAGATACCTGGGATCAAAGATGCCTTCGTACTGTCTTGAAAAGATTTTTTTCTCCTGAAACATTACAAGACGGTTATAAATATTCTGAATCAGGTGAGTGACTTTTCAATACTATGGAAAAAGACCTTTTCCAAGAAGTCATTAACAGCGTCCTCAGTTTTCCATCCAGGAGCTATCTGTGTCCAGTCCGCACCACCCAGACCCCCACACTCACCATCCCCATGCTTTGTTCCTTTTTCAGTTGCTAAGTCGTGCCTAGCTCTTTGTGACCCCAGGGATTGCAGCAGGCCAGGCTTCCTTGTCCTTCACTATCTCAAACTCATGACCGTTGAGTCAGTGATGCCATCCAACCATCTCTTTCTCTGTTGCCCCCTTCTCCTCATGCCCTCCATCTTTTCCAGCATTGGAATCTTTTCCGATGAGTTGGCTCTTCCCATCAGGTGGCCAAAGTATTGTAGCTTCAGCATCAGTCCTTTCAATGAATATTCAGAGTTGATTTCCTTTAGGATTGACTGGTTTGATCTCATTGCTGTGCAAGGGACTCTCAAGAGTCTTCTCCAGCACCATAGTTCAAAAGCACCAATTCTTTGGTCCAATTCTCATGTCCATACGTGACTATTGGAAAAACCATATCCTTAACTATATGGACCTTTGTTGGCAAAGTGATGTTTCTGCTTTTTAATATGTGGTCCAGGATTGTCATAGCTTCAGCTTTGGTTGTAAGAGTACAAAGATATCTATTCTATGATAACCGTTTTTAACTATTTCTGGTCTAAAGTAGATTGTATTCTGTCTAAATGTGTTTTCAAAGTTTTATCACTTCAGAGCACACCTTTCAGCAGCACATGCCTGAATTCTTAGAATCTTGGAATGTTCTGCAGATGACACCTTAAAAGGTTAGGACACTGATAGATGCTAAAGGCCTCCAGAAAACGTGAAGGAATTTGACACAGCAATGAAAGCTAGGGGGCTTGCAAAAAACCATCCCTGTTTCTCCATGATGCAGCTGATGACAGCCACCATCTGAACAGACAGAGAAGCACCAAACTTGGCGGTACTCAAAAGTCATCTATTTAAGACATATTTGCCTTCTGTGTTTTCAATAACAGGTATCTATTTTGCACCCTTGGCTGACAGCCTGCAAGAGTTTAAAGACTACATTGAAAACCTGCCTTTGATAGATGACCCAGAAATATTTGGAATGCATGAAAATGCCAACCTAGTTTACCAGGTATGTGGCCTTTCAACTTAAATGCATATTCATATTGTGTATATAAACCTGAAACATCCATAAGCATCTCACTGGTTGTGTAAATTATAATCTTCTTAAGTAAATAAAATAAATGTTTCACCTCAGCTTTAGCATTTGGTTCCAATTTAGCCACCTGTTGTCTCTGGATCTTTCATGGGATCCTAAGATAGTTAGGTATCTTCTTGTCACTGACCACCTCCTCACCTTCCAGCCTCTGCCTGGTCCATAATCTACCTGCTAGTCTTCCATAATACGGGGATTTGGATGGTAATCCAGACAGTCCTTTCTCTTTTGCTCTTCTCTGTCCATTCTGGGGATATTTATATCATATTATACAAGGATTTATGGATCCATAGATGAATAGGTTATAAAAGTATAATAGCAAATATCCAAGGCAGATAAATCAAACACTGCTCTTCAAAAGCACGGATCATTGATTTTGCTGTTTGCAACAGCAGGTTGGACTTGGAGGGCATTATGCTGAGTGAAATAAGTCAGAGAGAAATATTGTGTGATATCACTTATATGTGGAATCCAAAAATTACGACAAACTTGTGAAGGTAACAAAAAAGAAGCACACTTACAGATACAGAGAACAGACTAGTGGTTACCAGTGAGGAAAGGAAAGAGTGGGGGGCAAAACAGGGGTAAGAGATTAAGAAGTATAGACTATCATGTATAAAATTAGAAAGCTATAAGGGCATATTGTACAACACAAGTAGGAAATATTTTATGATAACTATAAATGATGTATAACCGTTAAAAATTGTGAGTCACTCTGCTGTACACCTGTAACATATAATATTGTACATCAACTATATCTCAATTTTTTGACTCAACAATTTAAAAACATTTATTGAAGTGTAGTTGATTTACAATGTTAATTTCTTCTGTATAGCAGTGACTCAGTTATACATATATATATATAAATTTTTCATATTCTTTTCCATTATGGTTTGTCACAGGATATTGAATATAGTTCCTGGCTATTATATATTAATTTTTTAAAAATAATTTAAAAATTTTAAAATGAAAGCACAGTTCATCAAGGTCATAGGACCAGATCACTAAAATCACGGCATCTGGTCCCATCACTTCATGGCAAATAGAAGATGAAAAAGTGGAAGCAGTGACAGATTTTATCATCCTGGCTCCAAAATCACTGCAGACAGTGACTACAGCCATGAAATTAAAAGACACTTGTTCCTTGGAAGAAAAGCTATGACAAACCTAGACAGCATAGTAAAAAGTAGAGACATCACTTTGCCAACAAAGATCCATATAGTCAAAGCTATGGTTTTCCAGTAGTCATGTATGGATGGAGAGCTGGACCATAACGAAGGCTGAGAATTCATGCTTTTGAATGGTGGTGCTGGAGAAGACTCTTGAGAGTCCCTGGGACTGCAAGGAGATCAAGTAAAGTCAATCTCAAAGGAAATGAATCCTGGATATTCACTGAAAGGACTAATTCTGAGGCTCCAGTACTTTGGCCACCTGATGAGAAGAGCTGACTCACTGGAAAACACCCTGATGCTGGGAAAGATTGAAGGGAAAAGGATAAGGGAGAGGCAGAGGATGAGATGGTTATATAGTGTCACCAATTCAATGGACATGAATTTGAGCACACTCTGGGAAATAGTGGAGGACAGAGGAGCCTGACATGCTACAGGCCATGGAGTTGCAGAATTGGGCAGGACTTAGCAACAGAATAACAACAACTTGACCACAGCAGTAGGTCCAAAGAGCAAAGTGGATAATTTTATTCCTCCAAGACCCTCTGATGCCATGCCATTACTTAAGGGTAGTCCGAGTTCCTCAGCATGGCACTCAAGACTCCCCCATGACCGGTCCCTTCCATATCCTTTCAGTTTTATTACCTATCATGTTCTGGAATCTTTAGGTGAACCAAAGCCATGAAAAGAGGTATGTCCCTGGGGCCCTGGAATACTGTAAATGTTGGAGACCACGTTGGCCTCATGAAGCTGAAGGGAATCACCTTTCTTTGCAATTTAAATTTTGTCTGTACAAATAAGAGACAAATTAGAGGGTAAAATCAGCCCAGATATCAAGGAACAAAACAACTGTGGAACTTCTCAATGATCCAAAACCTATGTCATGCTCTCTGCCCTAAAAATTGGTTTGCTATTCAGTGAAGGGCTTCCCTGGTGGCTCAGATGGTAAAAGAATCTGCCTGCAATGCAGGAGACCTGGATTCGATTCCTGGGTTGGGACGATCCCCTGGAGGAAAGCATGGCAACCCACTCCAGTACTCTTGCCTGGAGAATCCCCACGGACAGAGGAGCCTGGGCTAGAGTCCATGGGGTCGCAAAGAGTTGGGCACGACTGAGCAACTAAGCACAGCACATTCAGTCAAGAGTTGGAATATCTCATTTTTCCTGATTCTACTTTCAGGAGGAGAAAGAGGTGGCCAAACCTAGTGTTAATATTCAATCATCTGACTGTTTGCTCTAGAGTGGGTGGATGTGGAGGTGAAAGAAGAGAGAGAAGACTGTGGAAATGATAGACTTGCTGCATTCAGTGAGAAGTCAGGACTTTGGGGAGGAGTAGCATTCTTGGCCATGTATACCTGTGAATGTAGTTTTTTGTGTTTTCCATCAGTTCTAAATGACTGAGAATAAGATAATAGGCATGTGGTCAGGCCCCAGGTATATTTTTCTGTCCAGCCTCCCTTCCTTCATTTTTCTGGCACAGTACGCACCCGACTCTTACCTCTTCCCTTTGGGACAACTTCCACTTCCTCAGTCTATTAGATTCTGGTAAAACCTCCAACCACTCTTTGCCTTCACAGAGGTGGGCATGTGACCCAGGCATCACAGCATCACCCAGCTACTAGACCTGGTCCAAGGAGCAGGCCCATGGCCCATGCTAGGAGAATGAGAGTCCTTTCCTGTGAAAAGATATATAGATGCTGGACTGGGAGAGGGCTGTCTTTCCTCTGGAATGACTGACTAAGATGCTGCATATCTGCAGCATTCTGTGCCCTTATCCCTGATGCCCTGACCCCTTCTCCTACCACATGAAGAAGGTTATCTGCCACAGGAAAGAATGAGAGAAACAACCAGACATGAACAGGAGAGAGAATGCCAGATCCATCCATGCCTGAAACCCACATGACTTGAGTTCTCTTCTTCCCAGCTATATATGCCAACATATCCCTTCTTTTTGCTTTAGTTGATTTAGGTTAGATAATTCTGTCTCATCAATAGAGTATTAATGGACAAAATATGAATGATTCCTTCCTCAGCTCAGCAAACTACACTTACAAAGGTGCATACTAGAGACCAGTAAAGAAAGCTGGGCCTGGCTGTTCTAAATGTTTCAAAACTTTTGACTAACCAAGAAGTCAAGAACTAAAACAGTGTATGTGCTCAGTCATGTCCGACACTTTGTGGCCCCAAGGACTGTAGCCCACCAGGCTTCTCTGTCCATGGAATTCTCCAGGCAAAAGTACTGGAATGGTTTGCTGTTTCCTCCTCCAGGGGACCTTCCCAACCTAGGAATCAAACCCACATCTCTTGCATTTTCTGCACTGCCAAGTGGATTCTTTACCACTAGCAACACCTGGGAAGCATAAACTAAAACGGAAAAGTCACTATTAAATGGTTGGCACTGAGCAAGGAAATCAAACTATTCAACTATAGCGTTAAGTAATTAACATTACAGTTGTTTAGGACCTAATGAACATGTCAAAAGTAATGTTTGAAAGAAGATCTGTCATGTAAAATATAATTTTTACAATCAAGATCTGTAATTCTAGGTTCTGAATTCTTTTCTTGGGTAAGTGAATGATAAGTGTTATGACCAGTATAAAAAAAAACCTCTAAGAGATTCCAACAAATATACATGAGAAGTTACCATGTTTCTGAATAAAGGAAAAATCTAGAAAAATTAACAATATTTCACTGATCTTGGAATAGGAATTTCTAAGCATAAAATCAAAGGAAAAATAAATCACATTAGAAAGAGCCAGTGAGGACTTCCCTGATAGTCAGATGGCTAATTCAGGGGTGGGGCAGGTAAACTAAAGTTATAAATATTCCTTAAAAGCCAAATCATGAATTTTTTTTTTTTTTTCTGTTTTCTAAATTTTTAATAATGTTCTATAATACTTTTCTAATTGAGGTAACATTATTTAAATAAAAGAATGTTCTTTTTATTTTTATTTTTTTACTTTACAATATTGTATTGGTTTTGCCATACATCAACATGCATCCACCATGGGTGTACACGTGTTCCTGAATTCTCATTATTTCTTCCTCACTTTCATAACTACCTTTTAAAGATTTAGCCAAAAATTGTTTAACCATTTTTTATTGTGGTAAAACATATAACATAAAATTTGTCATTTTAACCATTTAAAAAACTATGATTAAATGACAGTTACATTAAAGTGTTATTCAAACAGAAATGTTTAACTGTAACACCACAGATGAAATACTATGCATTTCCAATGAGCACATTTTACCAACTCTGTCTTCAACATAAAAAAATTAAATGTCCTTGGTTTTGGCAACAGCTATTATTTCTGTAATAAACTGTATGTGCTGCAAAATTATTTTTTTGAGAATTTGGGTCCTCACTGTTCTGTTTCTTCTTGTAGTACAAAGAGACCAACACTTTGATCAACACTATACTTGAAGTTCAACCAAGGTCCTCTTCTGGTGGAGAGGGAAAGAGCAATGATGAAATTGTCCAAGAACTTGTTGCTTCTGTCCGGACTAGAGTTCCAGGTAGTAAATAATTGTTGGCTTATGTGAGTAATGGGACTCTTAGGAATAAACTCAGAAAGCTGAGTGATTGGCAGGTGTCCATATCTGCTTAATATGTAGAATTTTTTCTTTATGTAGAGAGAGAGCTCTTTCAATGTAGAGGCCTCTATTTATAGATTAGAAGCCTGCAGCCCCTCAAGCCTGCAGCTTGACATCTCAACTGCCAGAAGCATGAAGAGAAAGTTGGTTTCTAGCCCAATATAACTTTAAACAGACTTTTTTCTGAGGTTCCTATTGTCTCTAGACCTGTACTGTCCAAGACAGTAGCCACTAGCCACATGTGGCTACTTAAACTTTAAAATTCATTTCCTCAGTTGCACTAGTCACATTTTAAGTGCTGCCATATTGGACAATGCAGATGGAGAACATTTCCATCTTCATAAAATATTCTATTGGACAGCCCTAGAATCCATTTCACTTTTTGTCTCCAACAAGAGAAGTGCCTGCATATATGCTAAGTCATTTCAGTTATGTCCATCTCTTTGCAACCCCATGGACTGTAGCCCACCAGGCTCCTCTGTCCATAGGATTCTCCAGGCAAGAACACTGGAGTGGGTTGCCATACCCTCCTCCAGGGGATCTTCCTGACTCAGGGATCAAACTTGCATCTCCTATGTCTCCTGCATTGGCAGGCAGGCCCTTTACCACTAATGCCACCTGGGAAGTGAGAAGTAGAGAAGAATAATTTATTATTTCACTTCATTTTCTGGTGAGTTAAGGGATCTTCCTGAATGATCACGAAGATCCACTTTCACGCTTTTCTTAGAGTGACTATAGATTTAGATGTCTTAATCTATTGTTCATCGTTGGAAATGTCATTATAGGAAAAAGAAAGATGAGGCAGAAAAAAAAATGAGTGACTATAAAAGTAAACTGTGCTTCTGTCTCTATTCACAATACTCTGATACCAAGTGTATGGGTTACACAACATTAAGCAATTCTCCAACTCTCTGGACACCAACTGGATGTCCTACAACTCTGTTATGACATTAACTATCCAGAGTGGGCACAAATCCCACAAGTTAAGGGCTCAGACCCATAAGACTGTCTGCACTTTAAAAGTCAACTGCAAGTCCTCAGGTTGTGACCTTTATTTCTGACCAACCAGCCACAGATCAAGGATTCCCACAAGCCCCTCTGGGGTTCAGTAATTTTCTAGACTGGCTCACAGGACTCAGGGAAACAGTTAATTACATTTACCAGATTATTTTAAAGGATATTATAAAGGACAAAGATAAGCAACAAGATAAAGAGATACTTAAGACAAGGTCCAGAAGAGTCCCAAGGACAGGAGATTTTGTCCCTGAGGAGTCTGGGTACACCACCCTCCTGGCACATGGATGTGTTCACCAACCCAGAAACTCTCCAAACCCCTTCAGTTAGGTTTTTATGGAAGCTTCCATACATAGGCATGATTGGTTAAATCATTGGCCCTTAATAAGTAACTCAACCTCCAGCCCCTCCCCTCTCCCAGGAGATCAGAGAGTACAGCTAGAGTGTCCAAATCTCTAATCACATGGTTAGTTTGCCTGACAACCAGCCCCTCATCTCTAGAGTCAGTACTAGAGTCACCTCCTTAACATAAACTCAGGTGTTTGAGTTTGAGGTTGAAAGGGGCTTGTTATCAATAATAAAAGACGCCCCTTTCACCTTTACTGATCAAGAGCTATTTCAGGAGTTGGGGTCAAAAACCAATAATTATATAAAAGATGCTCCTATCACTCTTATCAATGAGGAAACTATAAGGGTTTTAGGCACTCTGGCCAGAAGATGGAGACAAAGACCAAAATGCATATTTCTTATTACATCATAGTAGCGCAGGCAGGTGGTGCAGCGGTCCAGAATCCACCTGCCAGTGCAGAAGACTCGGGTTCAATCCGTGGGTCAGGACGATCCCCTGGAGTAAGAAATGGCAATCCACTCCAGTGTTCTTGCGTGAAAAACTCAATTTCAGAGGAGCCTGGTGGGCTACGGTCTGTGGGGTCACAAAGAATTGGCCACAACTGAGCACACATGCACACAATCACACTAAGCTTTACCAATATTCTTGAAGTGAAAGTCGCTCAGTTATCTCCAACTTTTTGGGACCCCATGAACTGTAACCTCTGTCCATGGAATTCTCCAGGCAAGAATGCTGGAGTGGGTAGCCATTCCCTTCTCCAGGGGATCTTCCCGACCCAGGGATCAAACCCAGGTCTCCCGCATTGCAGGCAGATTCTTTACCATCCAAGCCACCAGCAAAGTCCCACCAATACTCTAAAGGCCCCCAAAAAAAGACCTACGTGACCTCAGGCGACAGTTATGTTCCTCCTAAAGCAGGCCCTCAAAAGAATCTCTTCTTGAGTAGAGAGTTCTATAGATATCAAAGCAACTGAATTATTTTAGAAAGCATTTTTTAATAAACACTAGATGGAGAACTGGGAGGAAAAAGGGATGAAGATGGATGGATGATGGGTAGATGGATGAACAGATGAATGGAGAGTAAAGGTTCTTGTTTCATAGAGTTCCATTGACACCTAAGAGGTTTTTCTCTCCATGCTTTATGAAGTTTGTACTTTTGCTGTGAAATGATAAGCAATGCCATCTGTTGAGACTGAGGGGGCAGGGGTTCAGTTGGCTAAACAAGAGAACTGAGATTCGGAATAGCCCAAGGGGACAGACAGAAGGAGAAGAGCAGGGGCCTGTAACCACAGCCCTATGGACCCAAGAGCTTGCACTGACCCACACTGCTGTGTGATTTTTCTACAGCAGCCAAAATGAGTGGTTAGAAGGAACTTAATGTCCATAGCTCAGAACCACTCATCTTCTCATGCTTTGCTTAGGTATGTCAGGAGAATGCAGGTCCTTCTTTGTTCAGAGCTTATATGAGTCCCCACTGGGTGGATTATAGGAAAAGAGAAAAGCACAATTTTTCATCCAGTTTGAACCATGGAATCATTTCAGAATCCAGTCAGTCCCTTTGAACAACAGTAAGATAAAAGCCAAATCTCTTCTCTCTTGGGGGGTGTCCTTCCCCCAGCCCTTCCGCTCCTAGATGCCTAGATGCAACGTGGAGGGCTTCCCCAGCATCTCAGTGGTAAAAAATCTGCCTGCAAAGCAGGAGACACAGAGACATGGGTTCAATCCCTGAGTCAGGAAGATGCCCTGGAGAAGGAAATGGCACCCACTCCCGTAGTCTTGCCCAGAAAATCCCATGGACAGAGGAGCCGGGTAGGCTAAAGTTCATGGGGCCACAAAAAAAGTCAGATAAGACCGAGTGACTAGATGCAACATGGGCGTGCAGGGAGGAGTGAGGCTTACACACCCTGTGTACACACAAGGCAGAGGAGACAACTTGAGACCCCTGGCACCTCTGGTCTCAGGGATGTCCCTTGTCTACCATGTAGCACTTGCCCCTGAAGTGTGCACAGCCTGCTCCCGTTCAACCTGGGCCCAGGGACAAGAGAAGTGGGCTTTAAGAAAGCTTAAGATAAGTGCAATGTTATAAGAGAAATCAATGATAATCCATCTGATGAATCTGCCGTGTGTATTTCAGAAATTCTGGAGACGGAAAACGCTTCTGAGAGCCTTTTCGTCAAGGATCCTCAAGGACGCCTTAACTCCTTGACCACTGTTCTTGGACAGGAAGTGGACCGGTTTAACAATCTGCTGAGGCTAATACACGTATGAGTGCTCACTGCCATCCTTGCTCTTGGGAATCAAAGTGTTGTGGAGCATGTATAACAATGTGACGTTTCCATTCCCATCACTTGAACATTTCCACGTCGATGTGCTAACAACCATTCAAGCCCAACTTGTCTAAACCTTAATTCACCCTCCTCTCACTAGTCTGTGTTCCCTTTCTGTAATAATGGCTTATGACTGCAGGGCATTACAAACCCTTCATTATCCTAACTTGCACCCTTAGAATTTGGTTGACACTTTAGGAATTTGAGCAGGGACCTAAGCACTCAATTAAGAGAGATTCAGACTCAGTGCTTGTTCCCAGTGCCTGCTTGCATGCTAAGTCGCTTCAGTCCTGTCCTACTCTGTGGGACCCCAGGGACTGTAACCTACCAGACTCCTCTGTCCATGAGATTCTCCAGGCAAGAACCCTGGAGTAGGTTGCTGTGCCCTCCTCCAGGGGATCTTCCTGATCCAGGGATAGAACCTACGTCTCTTATGTCTAACCTGCATTGAGAGGAAGGTTCTTTACCCCTAGCACCACCTGTGAAGCCCAATGTCTAGTTAGCATTTAATACCATAGTCTTTGTGAAGACTATGAAAACCAAGTTTCTCTAAGTATGGGCCATAAAACACCTGCATTAAGATCCACTATGCTGTGTGTTCCAAGTATAAATTCCCTGATTCCACTCCAGACCTACCGAGTGAGGATTCTTGAGTAATTCCTGCAACTGTGAATTTTAAATGAACACCCCCAGACAATGTCATTGCAACTAAAATTTGAGAATAACTATTTAAACTTTTGCCTTATGCTCAGGAATATTTTCCGAAGGCCCTTGACTTTGTAATGATGGCTACAGGACTTCCTGGTTTCTCTGTGCATGACTTTAATAAGAGAAACAGAGACTGACTACTGAGCAGTAACAGGGGAAGTTTTACTGCCAAGCAGGGAACCAAACACCTGGCACAGGATTAAGGCTCAGTTATAAGACTGGAGAGGACAGCCACGGTAGATTTTTTTTTTTATGTGAATGAACTTTATTTTTATTTTTGGCTGTGTTGTGTCTTTGTTGCTGCTTGTGGGCTTTCTCTAGTTGTAATGCATGGGCTTCTCATCACGATGGCTTATCTTGTACAGCATGGGCTTGACACATGGGGCTCAGTAGTTGTGGCACGTGGGCTCAGTAGTTTCGGTTCCTGGGCTCTAGAGCACAAGCTCAGTAGTTGTGGCTGACAGGTTTAGTTTCCCTGTGGTATGTGGGACCTTCCCAGACCAGGGATTGAACCCATGTCCTCCGCATTGGCAGGTAGATTCTTAACCACTGGCCCACCAGGGAAGCACTAGGGTAGATCTTTTAAAGACTGACTATTCCCTATTAGGAAATCAAGTCTCCAAATGTTTCTGGTTGTCTGACAATACCCACGCTCGTGGGATGGGGGTGAGGGGAAACTAGGTCAGCTGAATAAGTGACATCTTCACCTTGGGTCTACTGGGTAAACAGCAGCACCAGAAGGCCAGCTAGTCAGGTCAGAGCTTATCACCTTTTCAGTTCAGTCACTCAGTCATGTGACCCCATGGACTGCAACACACCAGGCTTCCCTGTCCATCACCAACTCCCAGAGCCCGCTCAAACTCATGTCTGTTGAGTCAGTGATGCCATTCAACCATCTCATCCTCTGTCATCCCATTCTCCTCCTGCTTTCAGTTTTGCCCAGCATCAGGGTCTTTTCCAGTGAATCAGTTCTTCACATCAGGTGGCCAAAGTATGGAAGCTTCAGCATCAGTCCTCCCAATGAATATTCAGGACTGATTTCCTTTACGATTGACTGGTTTGATCTCCTTGCTATCCAAGGGACTCTCAAGAGTCTTCTCCAACACCACACTTCAAAAGCATCAATTCTTTCACACTCAGCTTTTATTATGGTCCAACTCTCATACTCGTCATACATGATGACTGGAAAAACCATAGGTTTTGACTACACAGACCTTTGTTGGCAAAGTGATGTCTCTGCTTTTTAAAGTGCTGTGTAGGTTTGTCATATCTTTTCTTCCAAGGAGCAAACATCTTTTAATTTCATGGCTGAAGTCATCATCTGCAGTGATTTTGGAGCCCAAGAAAATAAAGTCTCTCACTGTTTCCATTGTGTCCCCATCTATTTGCCATGAAGTGATGTGACTGGATGCCATGATCATAGTTTTTTGAATATTGAGTTTTAAGCCAGTTTTTTCACTCTCCTCTTTCACCTTCATCAAGAGGCTCTTTAGTTCCTCTTCACTTTCTGCCATAAGGGTGGTGTCATCTGTGTATCTGAGGTTATTGATATTTCTCACTACAATCTTGATTCTAGCTTGTGCTTCATCCAGTCTGGCATTTCACATGATATACTACTCTTGCATATAAGTTAAGTAAGCAAGGGGGCATCACCTTCTACATTGAGTGAATCAGGGTATAGATTAAACTGCTGTGATAAAGATTCCCAAATACAGTGGCAAAAACAAGATTGGAATCCACTTCTCTCTCTGAAGAGCCCAGAGGAACCCCTGCCTAAGGCAGGTAGTTACTCTTGCTTTGTCAGTTTAATCAGGAATCCCACTGGAAGGCTGGCTCTTCCAGCCTCAACAGGTGACTTCCACCTTTGGTACTAAAGGAGCTGTTCCAAGTGTTCCCTTTTGCCAGCCACTGAAACCGGGGAAAGAGGGCCAAGGGACAGCAGCTTCTTCATAAAAATGTCACACAGAAGTGGCATACATCATTTATTCTTATATCCCTTAGCCAAAACTTGATCACATGGCAGCACTCCAGCTGCAAGTGTTCCTGGGAAATGTGGTCTCTGTGTTGGATTGTTCTGTGCCCAGCTAAAACTAATGCGGTTGCTGTTATTGTTTAGTTGTTCAGTCATGTCCGACTTTTTTGCAACCCGTGGACTGTAGCCTGCCAGGCTCCTCTGTCCATGGAATTTCCCAGGCAAGAATACTGAAGTGGGTTGCCATTTCCTTCTCCAGGGGATCTTCTCAACCTAGGGACTGAACCCACATCTACTTGGCAAGCAGATTGTTCAAAGGAAGAAGAGATGGATTCTGCTCATCTCTGGCCTCTTCCACCTCATGCATGGTCACCCACTTAAGGATGGATGAGTCCAAATGTCACTTCCTCATAAAGTCTTCCTGGAATACCTGTCCTTCCCTCCACCACCAGATGACAGGGCCCCCTTCTCAGGGCTCCATCACCTGAGATGTTTGTGTCCATCACTGTATTTGTGTACAACATACCACCTTGCTTTGTAATTACTCCTCCACGAGTATGGCTCCCCCAGCAGACAATGAACTTGAAGACAAAGGGACTGGTATTAATACATAATTCATATCTGTTTGGGGACTTTCCGAGTGGCTCAGATGGTAGATAATCTGCCTGCAATGCAAGAGACCTGGGTTTGATCCCTGGATTGGGATGATCCCCTGGAGAAGGGAATGGCTACCCACTCTAGTATTCTTGACTGGAGAATTCCATGGACAGAAGAGCCTGACGAACTACAGTCCATGGGATCACAAAGAGTCAGACACAACTGAGTGACTAACACTTCATCTCTGTCTCCCCAGCGCCTGACACCTCCTAAATCTTCCATGAATATTTGAACACGCAAGTGAACTAATGTGGCTCTCAGGAGCAAAGTGATCCGCTCTGGTCAAACAGTAGTGTCCATCCCTAATGGAAGAATTCACCTAATAAAAGCGGAAGAAAGAGGAGCCCAGGGAGAAGCAGGCTGCAAGGCAATCAGGAGTCAGAGCTGAGCACTCCCATTAGAGGCAGGGTAGTGGCCACCATGGGGTGCTGGGCCTGCACCAGAGAGCTCCCTCACCCTGACCCCTGCCCACTCCTGCCTGGCTCTGGCTGTGTCGCAGCCTCACCTTCACTTCACCCAGCAAACAGCAAGGTTGCACTGTGGCGGCAACAAGGCCAAGGGAGGGTGGGAGCATCCGGGGCTTTGGGCTGCCATCTTGGTGAGCTCACTGGCCTCCTGATGGTTCAGGACCATGAGACCAGGCAGGTCCTGGGACAGATGAGGTCCCTCAGGGATGTAGGCTTCTAAATATAAGGGAGAAAGATCTGAAGTGCATTCTTCTCACTGAACATGACTGCTTGTCAGCCGCTGCCTCTGGGAGAACTGGCGGCAACGTGACCTCTGTCTGCTTGCCACTGATCTAGACTGGAGGCCTGCTCCTTGCAGCGATCTGACTCAAGTGTTCTCCACGCATCTCAGATATGTCTTCTGCTACCTTCTTCCATTTTTGGTGTCTAAGGTCGAGTGGTGTTTTGGCCCTGGCCGGTCCCACCACTTCATGGGAAATAGATGGGGAAACAGTGGAAACAGTGTCAGACTTTATTTTTGGGGGCTTCAAATTCACTGCAGATGGTGACTGCAGCCATGAAATTAAAAGACGCTTACTCCTTGGAAGGAAAGTTATGACCAACCTAGATAGCATATTCAAAAGCAGAGACATTACTTTGCCAACAAAGGTCCATCTAGTCAAGGCTATGGTTTTTCTTGTGGTCATGTATGGATGTGAGAGTTGGACTGTGAAGAAGGCTGAGCGCCAAGAATTGATGCTTTTGAACTGTGGTGTTGGAGAAGACTCTTGAGAGTCCCTTGGACTGCAAGGAGATCCAACCAGTCCATTCTGAAGGAGATCAGCCCTGGGATTTCTTTGGAGGGAATGATGCTGAAGCTGAAACTCCAGTACTTTGGCCACCTCATGCGAAGAGCTGACTCATTGGAAAAGACTCTGATGCTGGGAGGGATTGGGGGCAAGAGGAGAAGGGGACGACAGAAGATGAGATGGCTGGATGGCATCACTGACTCAATGGACGTGAGTCTGAGTGAACTCCGGGAGTTTATGATGGACAGGGAGGCCTGGTGTGCTGCGATTCATGGGGTCCAAAGAGTCGGACACGACTGAGCAACTGAACTGAACTGAACTGAAAGGCTCTTTTCCTCTGCTCTGCTACATATGGTTCCTCAGATCCTAAGGGCATATCTACTTAAAACTCCTCTTTTCTAGCACTGCCTCTTGTGAGAAGAGATGCGAAGAGGGGAAAAACTCCATGAAGGAATAGAAGGATGACTAGCCCTGTCTTATCCGCATGTCACCTTGTCTCTAAAACTATTTGCATGTGGTCCTAGGACTTGGGCTTCCTAGGTGGCACTAGTGGTAAAGAACCCGCTTGCCAATGCAGGAGAGGTAAGAGATGCGATTTCGATCCCTAGATCAGGACAATCCCTTAGAGCAGGGCATGGCAACCCACTCCAGTATTCTAGCCTGGAGAATCCCATGGACAAGAGAAGCCTGGTGGGCTATGGTCCATGGGTTCTCAAAGAATCGGACACTTTCATCAACATAAATTTGCCCTCTAATATCTTCCTGTAATATTTCCCCTGTATATGGCAGCAATTTTCACAAAACTGGAACCCATGAGAGCAATATACAAATCTATGTTGTTGTTGTTTAGTCACTAAGTCGTGTCTGACTCTTTTGAGACCCTATGGACTATAGCCTGCCAGGCTCCTCTGTCCATGGGACTTCCCAGGCAAGAATACTGGAGTGGGTTGCCATTTCTTTCTCCAGGAGCAGGAGATCTTGCAGACCAGAGATTGAACCCACATCTCCTGCACTGGCAGGCAGATTCTTTACTGCTGAGCTACTGGGAAACCCCTATACAAATCTATACACCCTGCCTTTACCTTTAGCCTGGTAGCAGATAGTGCTTTTTATTTCCCATGGCTGCTGCTGGCCCAGTGTCTCCCAGGACTGCTACCAGCCTCTGTCTTTTGTTGAGATGAGGGGAGGATAAGGAGTGTACCTTTAAAGAAGTATTTCCAGTATAAGGAAGCTCTCTGGTATCAACTGAAAGACTGGTCTCATCTAAGAATCTCCCCTTCCTGCTATAACTGCTGGGGCTGCAGGCACCCTCTGGATAGAGTTGGAGGTACTTCCCATGACCCTAGCCCCCTCCGTGGTTCCCAGATCACGAACCGTAAGGCTCATTCTTCCTTCAGCCTGGAGGAGAGCTGGACAGTGGCATTTCTCAAAATGCTTGGGGGACATTTCTCCACCTTCCCTTCTCCATCCACTTCACTGTATCATGCTACTAACTGCCTAAACCATGCCCACTCCAAGGTCTTACACCTCTATGTCACAGGTTGTAAAAACTGCATGAAGATTGGAAGGTCTGACCCAGCAGAGGGTCTGCATAGAGGACACAAGCCACCAAGCAGGCCCTTCAGCCCAAGGCAACACCTGCCACCATGAACGAGGGTCATCCCCACCTGATAAAAACATCTGTGAAAGGCACCAATCCTTTCTTGTTCTTTCAGACCTCTCTAGATACACTCAACAAAGCCATTGCTGGATTGGTGGTGATGTCTGAAGAAATGGAAAAGGTGTATAACAGTTTCCTCAACAACCAGGTTCCCTCTCTATGGTCCAATACCGCCTACCCATCCCTGAAGCCACTAGGATCTTGGGTCAAAGACCTTATTCTGAGGACTGCATTTGTGGACGTAAGAAAATTTACTTCTTTGGGGTCTGATCAATCTGACGATATGGTTGGCTCTGGGGTCCTTAGGAAGCCCTCGCTAACTGAAATATTGACAACCGTTGAGGGATCACCTGAATCCAAAGAAACAGAAACTTCTGGAATAGCATCACTTTGAAAATCGTGCACTGATTATAGTGTAGTTTGCCCTGTGCCCTTATCCCCACTTTTCATTTTAATTCCAGGCCATCCTTGGGGTTCAGATCTCGTTCATGGGACCCCCATCATGAGGTACAGAACCAATCTGACATGGGTCCAAATGGCCAGGCATGACCTTGCTGTTATCTCCCTCTTCTAGAACCTCCATAATAACCAGGTTCTGGGTTTATGGTCAGCCTGGTAGGTGAGGAAGGGGGACAGGGCAGGCAGTAAGAATGGGGCTGGTGATAACTCAGGATCGGTTTAGATTCTACCTCCTAAGAGACCCTCAGAAATATAACTCTGACTTAAATGACAGTTGCTATCTCAGAAAAAAAAAAAGTACATTATAGTATAATGTTTCTCCTTTAGCTGTGGCTCAAAAGAGGACAGCCCAAGTCCTTCTGGATCTCCGGTTTCTTCTTTCCTCAAGGATTTCTAACAGGTATCACTGCTTTCCCTAGAAAAATCCCCATAGGAAAAAAATCAATAAGTGTGTGATGAGTTGTGCTGGGTTTCTGGGAACTGGGAAAATGGCATGAGTGCTGATGGCCTAAACCAAGGGGAATTGATTATACAGCAGCCCAACAAGGCCCTGCTCTTCCTCACTTGCGGAGGAAAAGGATGGCAGAAATAGCAGGCATTCCCCCAACAACTTAATCCCTGCTGCTCTCAGTTTACAAGTCTAAAAGCTGCTTCCCTGAGAATGCACACAGCTGCCCCAAGTCCCCATGGGACCCATGCTCAGGACACCACCTGCTCTCCAATTTCTTTGGCTCCAACTCTGAGCAGCTTCCTTCTCTCTAAAAAAATATTTTTGCTGTTCCTCCAGTGGTCCTCAGAGATTCTGGCCAGTGAGCCCCAGAGGGCATTAAGGCCTCTGGGCTCCTAGATGCTAATTTTGTTGTTGTTTAGTCTCCAAGTCCTGTCCAGATCTTTGCAACCAATGGACTATAGCCCGCCAGGCACCTCTGTTCATGGGATTTCCCAGGCAAGAAGTACTAGAATGGGTTGCCATTTCCTTCTCCAGGAGATCTTCATGACCCAGAGATTGAACTCACATCTCTTGCATCTCCTGCATTGGCAAGTGGATTCTTTACCACTGAGCCACCAGGGAAGCCCTAGATGCTAATTAGCCCAGCTCTTAATCTGTCTCATCCCGAGTCCATCATACACAGCCCAGAAACAGGCCATACAGGACAAGCTAAGCAAGATGTTAAAAGTTGGGAAGATCGGTTTCTGAAATGCCCTTGCTGGCTTGTCTCCCCCATTGGCAGAGCAGTGCACTTTAGACTTGGCCCTCCCTCTCTTTCCCACCAGGACCAAAATTTTGACTCCACCCCTCTCAGTAATTCAGAGTAAGATGTTAACGGTTGGGTCTTCTGGATGGAGAGGAAGCTCTTTAATGCTAGAGCATCCTGGTCCAAGCAAGTGGAAGCTATGTTTGGATAATAGCAACTCAGCTTTCTGGCTTTTGTATTTATAGGAACTCTTCAAAATCATGCTCGGAAATACAATTTGCCTATAGATGAGCTGAGCTTCAAGTACAACATGGTTCCTGTCTATCGGGATCAAGCCACAGTCATAGAAGCTGCCAAGACAGTGCAGTTTGGACAAGAACTGCCCATGGACACAGAGGTACTGTCCCCCTGACCGTTGTTACAGCACAGCAGCTTCTATCTACTGTCATCAGGATCTCGAGCAATCTCCCCTCCCTCACCCCTTCCACTTTCCATTCGCAGGAGTGGGAGAGGGCAGGATGGGTCTACACCTCCAAGCATGCATGCATGCACACATACTAAGTCGCTTCAGTCATGTCAGACTCCCAAGACAAGCTCCCAATTACCAGTGACTGGATGGCAACCACCTAAATTAGTCTGATCTGTAGAAATATATTTTACATCAATACTGCTTATTTCTTTAGATACTTAGAGTAACTTTCTCATTCATGTGGAGGCAATATTTGTTGTCTAGTCACTAAGTCGTGTCCAAATATGTGCAACCCCATGGACTGTAGCCTGCCAGGCTCCTCTGTCCATGGGATTCTCCAGGCAAGAATACTGGAGTGGGTTGCCATTCCCTCCTTCAGGGGATATTCCCAACCCAGAGACTGAGCCCACGTCTACCCACATTGGCAGGCGAATTCATTACCACTGAGCCACCAGAGGAGGCAATATAGCAAGAGGTTGAAAACCAGAGTTTCAGCATCAAGCAGGCCTGGGTAAATTCTGCCTTCCCCTCCCCAGCTGTGTGTGCTAGAGCAATGATTAACATGTCTGCACCTCAGTGTTCACATTTGCAAAATAGGGTTCATGCCACCAACTTCAGAGTTGTAATGCATTGTCAATGAAACTGCGGGTGTCACGTGACCACCATGTAGCGCACTCACAGTATATAACTGTTATCAGAAGTTAAACCTTCCTGCCTCATTCACTCAGCTGTCTCCTAGCAGAACTGATACGCTAACTTCACACATCATGTAACTGTAACTACATTACATAACCGGCAGGAATGCACTAAGGAAGCAGTTCAGGCTCTTTGCTTACATGGTTTACTCCCTCTAGAACAGAGATTCTTGAAGTGTGATCCCCACACCAGCAGCCTCAGCATCACCTGAGCACTTATTGGAAATGAACTTATTTGCAAAACAGAAAACAGACCCACAGATGTAGAAAGGAAACTATGGTTACCAAAGTGGGGAGAGGGGAGGAGGGATAAATTAACAGGTTGGGATTAAGACATATACACTGCTATATGTAAAACAGATAAGCAACAAAGACCTACTGTGTGATACAGGGAACTATACTCAATATTTTATAATGATCTGTAAGGGAAAAGAATCTGAAAAAGAATATATATATATACAAGTATATGAGGTTTCCTCAATGGCTCAGTGGGTAAAAAATCCGCCTGCAACACAGGAGACACAGGAGATGCAGGTTTGATCCCTGAGTCAGGAAGAGCCCCTGGAGGAGGAAATGGCAACCCACTCCAGTATTCTTGTCTGGAAAATTCCATGGACAGAGGAGCCTGACAGGCTACTGTCCAAAGGGTCACAAAGAGTCGGACACGACTGAGCAACTAAACACATACACATATACAAGTAGATACACACATGTACATATATATACACACACATATATATGTATAACTGAATCGCTGTGCCTGAAACTAACACAACATACTCAAATATTTTTTTTAAGTAAAGTAAATTAGCATTTGTTTATTGGTCCCAAGGACCCATTCCAGATAGAATCAGAAACTCTGGACTGGGATCCAGAAATCTATATTTTAATAAGTCCTCCAGGGGGTTCTTCTCAAGTTTGAGAACCCCTACTCTAGAATATCTCAACCTGGATTGCAGGTTAAAATCATCTCTGGAGCTTTAAAAACATCCTGATGCCCAGACCACATCAAGTTGCATCAGAATCACCCCAGTGACATCAGTCATCTACTTGTTAAAGCTCCCTGGGTGCTTCCAGCATACAGCCAGGGCTGAGACTCACTGCTGCCCATCTGAGCTGGCCGCCTCCAATGTACTGAGATATCAATGGGGATGGGGGGGGGCCTCCAGAGCACCTGTCCATCCCAGTGGGGCTTATAAATGTCATTTTCCGGCCTCCAGAGCACCTGTCCATCCCAGTGGGGCTTATAAATGTCATTTTCTATGCGTGCTATGACATCAAAGATCTGTTCCAGATTGCTTTTGCTAAGAATGTATTCACTAGCCGGTCAGTGTATATGGGGTATGTGACTTTTAGTGGCTTTCCTTGAAATATCATAGTATTAATAGGAATTTCTCCTGGGTAATTTAATCAGTATCCACCCCACTCAGATCTGCTTGATCTAGTCTTTGCTCTGAATAGCAAAGATGCACAAAAGTAAGATTGACCCCATATTCATGGATTACTCTACAAAATACTGTAATTCCCCATGCCTCTTAATTGCCTGTATCTTAAATGCCAATGAAAGAGTTTATGTCTTTAAGAACATTTGTTTTAGCATCAAAATTTTTTTATCTTAAAGTATTAGCTTGTAAAAGTAGGGAGGAAATCAATTTTGAAAGGCACTCACTGTTATTTTGAGACCCTTCTCAGCCAGGAGACTGTCGCAGGCCCAGGTCAGGAATAATGAGTCTGCAGGAGGGCAGGACAATACCCACATAAAAGCCTTCATCCAGGCCATTCTGGAT
This sequence comes from Bos mutus, assembly GCF_027580195.1. Lineage (NCBI taxonomy): Eukaryota > Metazoa > Chordata > Mammalia > Artiodactyla > Bovidae > Bos > Bos mutus. The sequence goes on from NC_091627.1 coordinate 56,638,116, forward strand.
GTTGGCCCTGCTCTGTGCCTGGCATGCTATATCTGCCACATAGGCCAACTGACAGACAGAAGTTCACAGTAGCTACTGGTGTCTCTGCCCTCCAGCCACACCAGTACACACACGTCTCCACATGGGTCATGTTCAGTGAGCCATAGCGATGCCTGGGAATCTCTGCCTTCTGTGGAGACTGCAGATTGTATAGTCAGCCCATCTCTTGGTCCTCCCAGAAAACACAGCAAGAGACTGTTAGACAACTGGAGTTCTGTTAGCAACAACAGGGCCACTGTCAGCCCAGTGCCGCCTTCATGCCATTTAGGAAAAGGCACTCCTCTTGGAGGTGTGTGCAGATGACTCCTACACACAGCCTGACAAGCGCATGGCAGGATGGTTTCAGCCTCTACTCAGGCAAACCTGCACAAGTGTATATGGCAGCCCCGATAACAGGAAGGCCCACTGCACCACGCTGTACCCATGGGACAAACTACAAGATGCGAGAAAGTAAAGTCCAACCCAAAAGAGCTTATCATCCTTTGATTCACTATAAAACATACCACTTAAAACCACACTGCTTAGTCCTCTGTCTGCAGGTGTGAAGCTCCAATTATAAAAAGATCTAGGGCCCCAGGACTGGCCAGATTCACTCAGTGTTTGAGGAAGGATACACAAAGCTCACACCTGGCAAAAACTAGACGCTAGTGATGACATCTAATCACAGGACATTGAGGGATAGGGTCTCTGTCTCTGTCTCTTTCTCTCACAAAATTTCTTTTAAAAAATTCTCCATAAGCATTCTGCAAATATTGTCACAGATACATAATCTATCGTCTGGAAGAGCACTCAGATCCTTGAAAGGCCTTGCTAAAAATAACAGATGATAATCACAGCCCTCGTGGCCACTTTCCATGAGAAGGGGAAAGTCCTAACATCTTGGTATCAGAGACTGAAGCCCATCAGTGGGTTTCCCTGGGGTACCATGTACCAGACAGCCTTGTAGAGTGTGAACAGTATGAGATTTGGTGACAAACTGAAAAGCAAACTATATCACCTCTTGGAGCCTTGGCATTTTCCTCCCTAAGATGTGAGGGATAAGAGAATCTCTAGAATAGTTCTTCAAACTGATTGAGGATGTAGGACTAGGAGGGGGCCCAAGAGGGCGACCCCTCCTGCTCTTCTCACCTCTGAACATCTACGTATCTTTCAGTTGCCCTCTCCTGAGGATGGCGTTCTTGTCCACGGGATGTTCATGGATGCTTCTCGATGGGATAATAAGGACATGGTGATAGAAGACGCACTGCCTGGACAGATGAATCCGATGCTGCCCGTGGTGCATTTTGAACCACGACAAAATTATGAGCCAAGCCCAACACTCTACCACTCCCCGCTTTATAAGACAGGGGCTCGAGCAGGAACCCTCTCAACCACAGGTGAGGACATTCTTACATCGGCATATAAATAATGACTAAATGCAGACTACAATCAAAATCCAAATGCTTTGTTGTAATGTACAAATGGTGATATTGGATCAATTAGCCAGTCTTAAAATAAGGCCGCTTATAACATACAAATTTATCAATGCTGTAAATTCTATTCATTTTAATGCTGAGTATAGATTAATATTATAAAACCAATGCTTGCTTCCATTAGTCTGGTGGTGGTAATGAGTTGAGAATAGTTTATTGAGCAACGTCTCCTAATTTCAAAATGATGGACTGAGTAGACACTAAAACATTGAAACTCAGCATAGAAAGAGATTTTAAAATAAATAAATGAATGCCATGGTACAAAAGGGGAGATCTTAGTAGTCCTGAAACTGAGATACAGCCCTGAAAAAGAGGAACCAGATCTTTAGAAAGCCATTATCAACAGATAAGCTGAAAGACTGAATGCAGATAGCTAAAGAGTGAGCCAAGAGAATGCACTGAGGAAATCCCTAAAAATACAGCTCAAAGCAATTTTTTTTTAACATAACACTGTGGAAAGAGTCAAAATTTCCAACATTTATCTAGTAGGTAATCTGTAAAGAGAAAAGAGAGAAAAATGAAAGAGCAATAATATTTGAAAAAGTGGCTGATAATTTCCCAGAACCGAAGAAACACTTGAGTTCTCAGGTTAAGAGAGCTCACAAAATAGAAGAGGTAATTTTTTAAATATACAACAAGCCAATAAACAATCAAATTTTAAAAGAAACCTAGATATATCAAAGTGATACTTATGATTATCAGAAAGAAAATTCTCAAAGAGATAAAATTATTAATAGGCTGGAAATAAAATTTCAGAAAATGAGACTCAGATTGACTTCAGACATGTCTCATTATCCACAGTGCATATAAAAAGAAAATAGAGACACCTCTTCAAAGTGTTGAAGATAAACAACCTTAAACTAGAATGGCAAATGCAACCAGATTATCATCTGAAAGGCAAGTTGTAATAACAACTGTCTTGAACACACAAAGTCTCTATATTAATCACTACTGATCCTCTATTTAAAACTCACACAGAGAGTTAAATCTTTAATATTTGATGATAGAAATGAATTTATAATAACTTGGAACTAAATTTCCAAATGACAGAAATATGGGATGGGAGAGCAGGGCAAAAAGAACTGAAACAGTTGTTTTCATTGCAATGGAGGATGTGTAGATACTGATGATATTTCTTTTTCTCAGTTAAAGGATGTCCTCTCAGGGCAAGGTACAGAATAGAACTAAGGTAGCCACTCATGTCACATGATCTACCACTCCCATGACAAGTCTAAAACACACATTATTCAAAGGTATTTTTTAAATTAATATGGTATTTATAAGTTTTTGTAGGGATATATGCTTTATTTACCTTGGATAAGTATCTAGGAATGGAATGATGACTCATGCAGTAGGTATATGTTTAACCTTTTAAGATACAGCCAAAATGTTTTCCAAAGCGACCACAGCACTTAACATCCCCACCAGCAGTATATGGGGGTTCTAGATCCTCCAGATCCTCACCACCACTTAGTATGATCAGTCCTTTTAATTTTAGATGATAGATGACAGACAGATAGCTTGATGATAGACAGATAATAGAATATGCTGCTGCTAAGTCGCTTCAGTCGTGTCCAACTCTGTGTGACCCCATAGACGGCAGCCCACCAGGCTCCCCCATCCCTAGGATTCTCCAGGCAAGAACACTGGAGTGGGTTGCCATTTCTTTCTCCAATGCATGAAAGTGAAAAGTGAAAGGGAAGTCGCTCAGTCATGTCCGACTCTTGGCGACCCCATGGACTACCAGGCTCCTCTATCCATGGGATTTTCCAGGCAAGAGTACTGGAGTGGGGTGCCATTGCCTTCTCCGATAATAGAATATAGTGGTATCTAATTTTCATTTCCCTAATGATTCAGAGAAATTAATCATCATTAAAATTTTAAATTATTAACCTAAATGAAATAATGGCTCTAAGTAGTAATTGAGCTTCCCTGGTGGCTCAGTGGTAAAAAATCCACATGCCAGTGAAGGAGACGAGAACATCCCCTGAAGAAGGGAATGGCAACCCACTCTAATATTCTAACCTAGAGAATTCCATGGACAGAGGAGCCCGATAGGCTACAGTCCATGGGGTCACAAAGGAGTCACATAACTTGGCAACTAAACAACAAGTAATAATTAGCTTCTGTGGACATTCCTTTCAAAAAAAGACAACCAGACACGAGGCGTTTCCTGATGGCAGTGCACACCACTTAGGAAGTATTCTTGCCAAAAAACCTCAACCCTGAATGTGATCACACCTCTAGATCTAACCACTCTTAGAGGGATAGGGGAACATGTGTAAAATCACCAAAGGGACACTGTCAGCAAAAGCCAGACTCCGGGAAGCCTTATGGGACAAACAGCCTGGTTGTTCCAACAAATATATTACAAAGGAGTGGCAAAAGAAACACAGAGGGAGACTATCATCGAAAGAGATCCAAGAGACACATCACTGTTGCAAGGTGTGGACCTGATTTGTATCTCAAACCACACAAATGGTTTCTATACATATATCTACTGTAATACTGCTATAAAATGTTACTCAAGCACTCACCAAGGCACATGCAGGGAATGACATACAAAGATAAGGAGAAGGGAGATATAGGTATTCTCTGCTGGGGACACCCCCAGTCTCCCCAACTTCCAGGCAGATGAAGTTTGCTGTGAATGCCAGAAATAGCAGCACCCATCTTGAGGGCGAGGCTCTCTTCTTCTCATCCTGGTCTTGAGGTCTTCTCATCCTCATCCACACAGGCCCATGATGAAGAAACTGCAAAACTGGTCTCTTACTTCAGATGTCTCAGAGGTGAGGACAAAATACCTCTGACTCAGGACCCCAGTGCCTACCTGCTGGGTGGAACAAAGGGCAGATGGATGAATGGATGGATGGAGACAAGCCGATGGACAAATGGATGGGTGAATAGAGAAATGGATGGATGACTGGAGGGAGACAAGCATATCGACAAGTGGATGGATGGGCAGATGGATAGATGGATGGATGGATGGACAAGCAGATGGATGGATGGATGGATTGAAGGATAGATGGAAAAGCAGATGGACAAATGGATAGATGGATGGACAGACAAGCAGATGGACAAATGGATGGATGCCTAACCTACCAACCACATCCCCTGAGTCTCACTAAAAGCTCAGGCCTCAATCCTAGTGCAATGCTCAAAGACAGACTGAAGGGAGATTGAAACATAATTTCTAAGGTTATACAAGGTCTAAACTGGACAAGTCCTAAAGGATCATTTGTTCTAACATCTTCATTTTATGGAGCATAAAACTGAAATCCACAGATGATTGTTGCCTCTTTAGAGGCACAGACAGGTCTAGAACCCAGATGTCTTGACTCCTGGTACCATGATTTTTATATTAAGAGGTTGTTCTTTAACACTTTTTTCCTTGTATCCTTAACTAGGTCATTCAACCAACTTTGTGGTGACCGTCCTCTTACCCTCCAAGCGGTCGAAAGATTACTGGATTGCCAAAGGATCGGCTTTGCTCTGCCAGCTAAATGAGTGAAAACATCCCACCTCTATACTGAAAAAGAACCAGACCAGAGATCTTTCCCTAATGGGGAGAAAATTCTGTATAACTTACAAATAAGCAAAAGGGCTTTACTTGCAATCTGGCGTAAACGCAGCAAGTGTGGCTTTTATTTCTTTTATAACCTAGAATAAAGTGTTTGAGTTCTTTCTTTCTGCTTGTGATTTAAACTCTGATGTGAAAGCAGTGGGTTTAACCCTCACATCTTAAGCCTACTCCCCCTCCCGCATGTGAGAGGCAGCTTCCCATTTGTAAGGAGTTGGGCCCAGCATGAAGGGGCAGAGAGGGGTTGGGCAGAGTCAGAGCCCAGGACTTCCTCATCTATCAGGGCTTCCTTCCTCTTTACATGAATATGAAAGGCCCAGTGTACATGTCAGTCACATGGCCCTAGGTCCTTCCATTTCTGACCAGATTAAGAGCCCAATGCATGAGATCTGGGCCCATGGTGACATTCCTCCACTCTGTGGGGCTGGAATGCAATTCTTAGAAGAGCCTGTGGTGCTCTCAGGAAAGAGCAGGTCTCTCCTGCCCAAGTACAGAGGAACTTTGCACTTTAGGATAAAACTACTGGGCTTCCCTGGTGGCTCAGATGATAAAGATGGCTCAGATGCCTGCCAAGCAAGAGACCCAGGTTGATCCCTGGGTCAGGAAGATTCCCTAGAGAAGGAAGTGGCTCCCTACTCCAGTATTCTTGCCTGGAGAATCCCATGAACAGAGGAGCATGGCAGACTACAGTCCATAGGGTTGCAAAGAGTCAGACACGACTGAGCCACTAACATTTTCAAGTGAAAACTGGCCAAGTCCCCCCCAGGTGCACTGGCGCCCCTGCCACCTCAGGCCAGTGCTGACATGGAGCAGCCACTTTGGGGTGGTTTGCTTTTTAAATTTTTATTTATTTGGCTGTGCTGGATCTTCTTTGCTGTGCACAGGCTTTCTCTAGTTGCGACGAGTGGGGGCTAGTTTTGGTTGCTGCGTGTGGGCTTCTCCTTGTGGTGGTTTCTCTTGTTGCAGAGCACAGACTCTAAGCATGTGGGCTTCAGAAGTTGCAGCACACATGCTCAGTAGTTGTGGCATTCAGGCTTAGTTGCTCTCTGGCATGTGGAATTTTCCCAGACCAGGGGTCGAATCCATGTCCCTGAACCCATGTGCCCTGCATTGGCAGGTGGATTCTTATCCACTGTACCACCAGAGAAGTCCAACCACTGTGTTTTGCAAACCATTTTGCCAATAGAATCTGTTGCTTCCTTGCCCTAATGTGAGCCAAGAACTTGGGTACCACTCAGCTAGGATGTGGACCTCTGGAGAAGGCCATGACACCCGCTTAACAGGAAGTTGAAAGAACAGCATCAGCCACAGTAATCCTTCCCTCCTGTTTACCTCCCCTCTTCCACCTTCATATTAAAAAACAGAGACATCACTTTGCCGACAAAGGCCAGTCTAGTCAAAGCTATGGTTTTTGCAGTAGTCATGTACGGATGTGAGAGTTGGACCATTAAGAAGGCTTAGTACCAAAGAATTGATGCTTTCAAACTGTGGTGCTGGAGAAGACTCTCGGGAGGCCCTTGGAGAGCAAGGAGATCAAATCAGTCAATCATAAAGGAAATCAACCCTGAATATTCATTGGAAGACTGATGCTGAAGCTCCAATACTTTGACCACCTGATGTGAAGAGCCGACTCATTGAAAAGACCCTGATGCTGGGAAAGAACTGAAGGCAGGAGAAGTGGACGACAGAGGATGAGATGATTGGATGGCATCACGGACTCAGTGGACATGAGTTTGAGCAAACTCCAGGAGATAGTGAAGGACAGGGAAGCCTGGTGTGCTGCAGTCTATGGAGTGGCAAAGAGTCAGACATAATGGAGCGACTGAACAGCAACAACAACCCCACCTTCATCCCCCTACCTACCAAAGTTAAGAACAGACTCAAGTCACTGAGAAGCAAGGAGCACCACTTATATCAGTGCAGAAATCAGCAACTCCTCTTGGTGCTTCAAGAAGGAAGAGGTACTTCCTAAGCTGTAGGAGTGGCTGCAGCTGCAGAAGTCAGATGGTTGACATTAGGCACCTGCGCAGCTATAATCTGAGGTCAGAAAGCTGCAGAAAACTGTGCCAACCTCATGCAGAGCCTAGCCACTGCACACACTTGTGTCTGCTGGAGCCGGCACATAACTGCCACCACTATTGAAGAAAACGGTCTTCTGCCCCTTTCGCCTTCTGAATCTCCCTCAGTGTATCTCATGAGAAGACTCTCCATCACAGCAGCAAGGGTATCTGTGAGAGTTCAGCCCTCCCACCCCAGCCCTCCCACAGGGGGCACGGAGTGGAGCAGAGGTGGTGGACGTGGGTCCTGATTGCCATCATGTTACTCTTTCTGTGGGAGCCCAAAGACGTTCCCGGCCCTGGAAACGACAAAGAAACCCTTTGTCATTTCTGAACCCACAGAAAGTCTCTGGGACTCACAGATTTAGAAAATAAACTTACAGTTGCCAGGGAGACAAGGATAGGGAGTTTGCGATGGACATGTACACACAACTATATTCAGAATGGGTAACCAACAAGGACATGTATAGCACATGGAACTCAATATTATGTGGCAGCCTGGATGGGAGCGGGGTTTAGGGGAGAAAGGATACACATACATATGGCTGAGTCTTTTCGCTGAACACCTGAAACTACCACAACATAAACTATACACCAATACAAAATAAAAAGTTTGAAAAAAAGAGAGAGAAAGTCTCTAGAAAGGAAAGCAGAGCTGCAAGCCCAGGCAATCAAGGTAACCAAAACAAGATTAGGAACAAACACATCTGCTGCTTATCGGCCCCGTCCAAGTCCTGGGTAGGCCCTCTCAGGTTTCTGTGAGCTGCTCAGAGGCCCAGGAGAACCATGAAAAACCTCGGCCACATGTAGGAGTTCCTGGTTGGTAACCAAGGTGGAACACAGGGAGGAGGATGGGAGGCAGGGTGGAGGGAGTGCGTGGAGTTTCCATTTCAGACTCAATCAGAGCAGTTTGGCTCTTACTCATTTTTTAGAGATATTCTCCATAAGACTTTATTTGGAAAACACAAAGACATATAAATTATAAATAACACACAGGACAAGGGTAGGAGGAGAGTTTGAAAACCACTTTCTCGCACAGCACCTCTGACAAACCCTACCATCCACCAGTCTTCACATGTGGATGAAACATCCTCACACACTATACCCGGTGAAAGCATCTGTCAGAGTGTGGGAGGCACCCTAGTCACCAGACCTTGAACAGAGAGGAGCAGAATAGAAGTCCCAGGGCCTGCTGACTCCACTGCAGCCAGAACCAGGAGATGATAGAGAGAAGGGTGGCAGGGTCCATGGCTTCAGGCAGGCCTAGGTGTGGGGCTAGGAGTGCAGCAGAGGTGGGATTCAGAGCGTGTGAGAAAAACGTTGCCTGATTGATATACACAATGTAGGGGGGGAAATCACAAAAAAATGATTTTCATATAATTCATTTACAATTAATTATTATCACACAGCTCATTATGTTACAAAACTATACACTTCCCCCAAACACTGGTAGATAACCCGAAGTCATTCCTTGGAAAAAAGAATCAGTGCTGGCTTTTATTCTGAGTCTCTTTTGGGTTGTGCTTCTCAGGGCCAGCCCAGAGTGTGGAGTACAGGAAGGGCTGTCCTTCAAGTCCAAGGGGTCAGGGTCTTGGCTTGACTCCTCTGGTCAATATAGGAACTATGTCTCTGTTTGGAAAGCCAGCACCAGCTCCCAGAATGCAGGAGTCCAGAGAGACAGGCAGGCACTGCTGGCCACCATCTAGCTGTGGGGTTATTGCCTGGGATGAGGAGCAACAGATCGGCGGAGAGGGGCCTGTCCAGAACAGGGACCTTGAACTGTGGGGCTGCAGCACTCGTTGACAAAGAAAAAGAGTCTTCAGGCACAACAGGAGCAACTAGACACCCCAAGGCCCCCAGAGGCCTGCACGGCTTTTTTTCACCTCTCTCCTCCAAAGACAGGACTGGATTTCAGTATGTTAATAGGGTTCCTACATCCCGGCCTTTTTACCCCAGCCACAAGAAAACCAAATGGTACAGGTGCTAGGACCAGTACAACATCTCTCCCTCAGCTCTCTGCTTCTTGGTTCAAGGATTATTAAAACTAGGTTACTCAAACTTGCTAGTCATCAGCATCTGGGCAATGTCAGGCAAGGACCCTGACCACACAGGCACCGCCAAGCCAGTATGATTCTTCCCTGGCTCTCTGGCTCTCTCCCCTATCCCAGCGTGGATCTGGTGTGAACACCATGCAGCCATCTCAGGTCAAGACAGTAGGAGCCAAGAGGCCCATGACCTCAGGCTCACCTGGTCCTTTCAGCTGAGGTGTAACATGCCCAACGCTTGCATGGCCACCTTGAAAGAAAAGACCCCAGACTGAGAAGGTAATAAACAGGTCAGTGTATACCTGCATCAGTGAAGGATGGTTAAATTTAATCTGGATTCCCCTCCATCAGAGTGGACAGAAGACCTCCCCGCAATCACTGCCTCAGGGCTGTGAGGAACAGGAAAGGCTGCTCCCTAATGGTGGGGACACTCACCCCAACCACAGTTCTGAACCTCTGCCTAAGCAAATAAGACCTACATTCCTGGACTGCTGCTCACTCGCACTTAACCGGGTGAGGACCCATCAGGGGATGGGCTTCTGGCAGGCCCAGTTGCCTCACTTCTCTTCCAGTCAGACCCACTGGTCGCTAAACTGCTGAAAGCCCTGCATCTGCTGCAGCTGCCTCCACTTCTGTAACTTTCCTGGTGCTTCCCCTGGCAGGTGGGCACTTCTGGGCAGAGACATGTGTGGCAGCAACAGTGAGCACCCCTTAGACCCAGTTTCTGGTACTAACGCTTCAGGGGCGGGCACTTCTGTAGCCAAGATGGCAGAAGAGGCAATGGGTTTCTGGAGAGGAAGGGCGAGGGATTGAAGGACGGTCCCACAGCATGATGCGCTCCCACACCTTTAAGGCTCAAGACCTCACAAAGCAGATAATGTGAAAGTTTAAGAAGGCTGGGGAGGCAGGGGTCTGGAAGCCACCTGGAGAAGAAGAGACCACTTTTGAAGCTTTGTTTTTCCTTCATATGCCATCATTGTATTCTCTCCAGATCCCCTAGCTCTGAGGAAGAAATGTAAGATTCCTTGTTAACTGCTTATAATTACTGCATTTGCCTAACAATGGATCACCACCATCTAGAAAGTCACTGAAGATTACAGCATTTAAAGAGGGATGAAAAATATTTAAATGCTATTTACTTGGAACAACTTTGGCCCTTAACCCTGTTAATCCCTCCCAAATCCCTGTAAGGGCCCTGCTCTTAAAGAGGCTCTTTAACACCCACAGAGCCCTGCCCAGATTCAAGTGTCATATGCTCAGAATCATCCTTAAGGATTATCACAGGGCTGCCAAGAAGGGGAAGAAGGAAGGTAGTCTCTCCACAGCCACTGCCCTGGGCCCCCTCACCCACCCCTTCACTATGGGTGTCTCACTGGCTCTGGGTTGTTGGCCCCTCATCTCCTCTTCTCCCTGAAGAGGAGCATCTTTAGAGACCTCATGCTCCCTTGAGGCCTCACCTAAGAGAACTCCAGACAAGATCACCACAGAAAACTCTTTGATGCAACCCTCATAGAGCACAGTCAGAACATCTGCTGCAGCCACATACACCAAACTGCCCAGGATCACATGAGAGAGGATCTTTGCGCTGGTTCTCACAGACTCTGATAGAATTAGGGGTGGGGGCACTGAATGGATCTGTTGCAGGAAAGGGGACCCCTTCTAGGGCCTGTAAGTGGTTGTCTAGTACCCAGAAATGAATTATCCCAAGGAGACACTTGAGCTGACAAAGCAAGAGATTTTATTGGAAAGGGTGCCCCGGTGGAGAGCAGTAGGGTAGGGGAACCCAGGAGAACTGCTCAGCTCCTGGCTCGAAGTCTTGGGTTTTATGATGACGGGATTAGCTTCCAGATTGTCTTTGGCCAATCATTCCGACTTAGAGTTCTTCTTGGTAGTGCATGCATTGCACAGCTAAGGTGGATGCCAGTGAGAGGGATTCTGGGAGGTGGTAGGACGTGTGATGTCTCCCTTTGACCTTTCCCGAACTCTTCTGGTTAGTGGTGGTTTATTAGTTCCACGTTCCTTAACAGAACCTCCTGTCCTAAAATAACTCACGCAAATGGTTACTATGGTGCCTGGCCAGGGTAGGCGGTTTCAGTCAGTGTGCTTCCCCTAACAGATCCCGGCAGGGGAAACTGCACGAACAAAGAGGAAGGGGCTGGAAAGCTAAAAGTAGGAGAAGAAAAGGCAAAAAGAGAAGGGCGGTACAAGCAAAGGTTCTGAACTGTCTCCTGACTTTGATGAGCTGCGTCACCTTCAGTTTTTTCATCAGTAAAGGAGAAGAAACTACCACCTCAGAGGTTGGTTTTGTTACAGAGTCCAAGCCTGCTCTGGTCCCCACACGAAAGGCCAATAAATCTGAGACAAGGTGTTAAGACAAGGAAGGGACTTTATTCCAGAGCCAGCTGACCAAGAAGATGGTAGGTCAGAACCTCAAAATAACCATCTTGTTGGGGCCTGAATGCCAGGTTCTTTTATGGATCAGAGATGGGGAGAGGTGAGGAAACAAAGTTAAAATACCATTTAATTCCTGCAAATATCTCCTAGAATGGCAAGCCTCAGATATGGGGATGTGTTAGTTTCAGTTCCTTACAATCATTTCATGGGTGGTGTGAAATGGAATATCTCCTGTCATATCAACAAACAAAGATGTCATATCTATCTGTGATTCTGGCCTCCCGAAATGTGAATTTCTGGGCCATTAAGTGGGCAGACAGGGGCACCGGGTGCTGCTCCATTTGCCACACAAAGAATTCAAGAATGTCACCGTCCTTCTCAGGTGGATGGGGTAAAGTTATCTCCCTGAGGCAGGTCATTAGGTATGCCCATAATAACAAAAGCAGCAAGGTAAGGGTTAAAGCCACAGAAGCAGATCCAATGTAAATTCAAAATTAACCCTTCCTGGTTACAGTTTTAAGGATTGAGAGTCTGTGTGAACCAGTTAGCACCATTCAATCCATAAATATTCCTTCCTCCCCTGGGAAGCGTGAGCAGCCAGTAAATGATAGGGCTGGTTCTTAGCCCCCATTGGGTGTCAGAATCTCATGGACAGATTTTTAAAATATTGACTCCTGAGCTCTCTTCCCTCAGGGGCAGGTGTCAGGGTTAGAGGCAGATTTAAGGAGTCTGGGAGCAGGCAGCAATACACACACACACACACACACACTCTCTGACAACCCAAAGAGAGAGTGACAAATCCCAGCCTTGCCAGTCAGCCTGGGGTCAGAGGCTGAGAAATGATCAGAGGGTCCAACCCACTCTGCTTTGCCCAAGCACTCAGTCCAGGGGGTGAGGAAAGATCCACGGATTCTATTCCTCTCTGGCTTTCCCTGCAGAGCTGAAGAATAGGAGAGAAAGATGGCTGGAGACCTGGGGCCGGATTTTCTCAGTGCGGGAAGGAGAGGAGAAGGCACTGCAGACAGTGGAAAGGAAGAGCATTAACAAAGGTGGAGAGGCAACGGCAGGGACATAAGGTTTCTAAGGCAGAATATCAGAGGCAGAACCTGGAAAAACATGGGGTCTGGGTGCGAGGGCATCAGCATGAAGAGAGCAACAAGAAACCCTGAAGGCTTCTGGGTAAGAGACACTTGCAAGATTAGTCCCACAGAAAGGTAGGAGGAGGACCAGAGGACGATGACCTTAGGATCAAAGGGGGCAAATCCGAGAGACGTTTTACTAGAAGAAGCTAGAGGCCTGGTGAAGGTGGAAAATGAGAAGTCTTAGGTGAGGGCTTTTGTAAACTAGAAAGTACTGTGTGAGGAACTGTTGTTACTGATACACGGAATGCAGGATGCCAAGAGAGGTGGGGGTGAGACAAGCCCAGGATGTAGCCAAGTTTTCCCACTGAGGGAGACCCAGAGAATCCTGGCTCCTAAGATGGAAAGTGGACTCCCAAGGAGGAACTTCTAGAGTGAGGGGATAGCGGAGGACGTGGTCTGAGACAACATGAGGTGAAGGTGGGTCTTCCGAAGAGAAAGAGGGCACCTGGAAAAGGGCAGGCATCAGGCAGACACCACCACCAGCTGGATCCCGCCTCCACCCCCTCAGCCCAGCCAAGGGCTGGCATTTTCTTCCTGGAGTCCTCTCACGACAGCTGAGGACTCTGCCAGGAGGGGGCGCTGGCGACCACGATCTGGAGGGAGTGAGCCAGGAACGGAAGGTATGCTACAGGCTGAACTGGGTTTCCTCAAAATTCACATGCTGAAACCCTAACCCCTGAACCTCAAAATAGGACTGTGTTCGGAGACAAGAATTTTAAAGAGGAGATTAAGTTAAAATGAGACCTTTAGAGTGGGTCCTAGGCCAATCTGACTGGTGTCCTTAGAAGAGGAAATGCGGACACAGGGACACCAGGACTATATTGAGGAAAAGCCACGGTAGTGAGAAGGTGGCCATCTGCAAGCCAAAGAGAGAGGCCTCAGGAGAAGCCAAAACTGCCGACACCTTCATCTTGGATTCTGACCTCCAGAACCATGATAAAATTAATTTCTACTGCTGAAGTCACCCAGTCTGTGGTGTTTTGTTATGGCAGCCCAATCAGACCTACAGAGGTGGGTGGGAAGGGCCACCCAGTGCCCACAGGGACTGGACACGGGGCAGAGACTAGCAGGGTGGCCAGCATGGGGCGGCAGCATTGCTGAGAGTAGGGGATCCTGGCCTCCTGAATTCTTTACAGAAGGGTCCACAGGGAAGGAGGCTGACTCTGCATAAAAAATGAGAAATAAACAGACCTGGAGGGAGGAAACAGCTCAGAGAAAGAGAAAGGGCTTTGCTGCTATCTCAGAGATGAGTCTGCAGGCATCCTGCATCTCTGCCCCACCACCCCACCACCACCACCCACCACCACCCTCCACCTTACTTTATGACTGACTCCACCACATGCCTCCCTAAAACTTCACAAATGTCCAGGTCAAAGACAGAGCATTGAGCTGAATTACTCTACCTGGGACCCAGGACCACAGAGCAGAATTAGCTTCACCTTCGTGTCTTCCCCAAGCTCTGCTGACAAAGGCCACTGGAGCCTCTGCTGCCCAAAGTGCTCCACCGGCCAACTTGTCTGACACAGTCCCAGCCACATGGGGGCACCAGCTGGCCCGGGGGCCAAGAGGTTGCTTACTGGCCCATTGTTGGGGCCCTGGAAACCCCTTGGACACCTCTCGCTCTGGTGCCCAGGCAGCCCCATAGGGAACTTGGCTCCCCTAACTGCTCCCCAACCAGGACTGAAGCACAGGAAGGTTATTTGTTGATGGGTCATCCAACGGGGGAATGTTCTACTTCACAGCCTTCCCACCACAGAACACGGAAAACTGTGCTGTTGCCCATGAAATGCCCTGTGGTGAGACAAATGATCAGAAATGTAGCGGCTCTTGTGGCCCCTAAACACACCCCCCAAACACATGCCCAAGGACCAAGAAATAACCCTGCCAACCCCCTCCCTCTGTCCAACTCAGAAGTTCGGAAAGCTTCTGCCATGGGGCCAGAGCGTGCCATAAGCAGTGTCTCAGAGATGAGAACTCTGAGGATCAGAGCTGGGCAGTGCACTGTCCTGAGCCAAACAGGTAAGGAGACACCGAGTCCCAACCTTCCACCTCGGAGTCCAGTGTTGAAAGTCCTGACCATTCTGTGTAAACTGAGCATCTCAAAGACCCCAGCCCCTTTCTGCCCTAGGTATACTTAAAAATGCACAATAAAATCCTCCATTTAGCAGAAGCCACCATAGCTGGAAATCTCAACCTGAATTTCATATCGCTTTTTTCTTTTTCAATAAAAAGCCTCAAAAATCAACCAGACAAGCTTACGGTGGCATCTTAAAATAAGTATTTTCACGGGGTAGATCCTGGGATTCGTATTCTTCCATTTCAGTCTTTGATGCTCAGAACTGACATGATCTTCCGAGGTCACGATGTCCCCTTCTGTAACAGTTGGCACATTAATGTCCTAAATAGCTAATTAAATTGCAGCATACCATCCTCTGATCCAGGAAAAACACTTAGATGGATTGTTATTATCTCCACTTGAAAATGGAAAACAGGTAAAGCAGGTTCAGGACTTCACACACAAAGCAGCAGCAAAGCAGAATCTAAATCCAGGCAGCTTGGCCCCAGGGTCTATGCCATTTTGACAACAGAATACTTAAGAGCCAGAGACCAGGAAAACAAATGAAGGTCCATCCGTACTCTCCCTTGTCCCAACTCCACTGCGATAAGAAGCAGAGGAAACTTAGAACCTGGGGAGCCTGAGGGTGGTATTTAGAGGCCAAGGTACTGCGCTCTACTGCATTCTTGGGTCCAACCATAGTCTAGGAACCCAAGATTGAAGAGGGGCAACTGACTCAGAGCTTCCCAGGTGGCTCAGTGGCAAAGAATCCGCCTGCCAATGCTGGTGACACAGGTTCAGTTTCTAGGTTGGGAAGATCCCCTGGAGGAGGAAATGGCAACCCACTCCAGTATTCTTGCCTGGGAAACCCCATGGACAGAGGAGCCTGGATGGCTACAACCCATGGGGTCACAAAGAGTCGGACATGACTGAGCGACTGAGCATGCATACATGCAATGGACTCAGAAGAAAAGAACATTGGCAAGGCCCAGTGTAGAAGAGAGCAAGCTCATGTACAGAGTATGCCCAGACTTGGGGAGGAGGACTGAGCTTTCAGAGTGCTGCAGTGATGGCTCTCACCCCCTGCCCCCCTAGCTATTACCCAGTCCATGTTAACAAGGAGAAACCACAACAATAAAAACAACTAACATTTCCTGAGCATTACAAGGTGTGCGGCACGGTTCTTGGTGCTTTACACAACATTCTGCCTCCCCCCAGCCGTCCTATAAGGCAGGTGTATTATTAACCCCATTATCCAGATGAGGAAGAGGCACAGACAGATTAAGCAAATTGCAACTCAGACCCAGGTGGTCTGGCTCCGGCGTCTACACTCTCAACCAAATAGGAATGAAAACAGTAATTGTCCAGTGAATCAACAGTCCATATCAGCAACTGTTATCATTATGGAACATACTATACTACATGACTTCAATTTCCTCCTACTCTAAAGAGAAGCACCACATCTCATCTTTCACCTACAGCAGGTCCCCATGACAAAAGCTGCTGCTTCCTTTTAAACCTCTGGAGCTTTCATTTTGGACTTATCCTCACTTTACAATTAAAAGTGTGCTAACCACACAGGTTTTTAAATCTCACACTGGCAAGGCGAAGAGTTTGGGAGCAATTTCTGAATTTCTGTGGTTCCTTCTGATCAACTCAGCTTTCAGAAAGGCACCGGGAGAAATGGACACACGTGGGGGAGGAAGCCACCCCATGAGGACTCAGGACTGCTGAGCCCTGGTGGCTTTCCAGGACACTCCCGACACCCGGAGGGCCCTCGGACTGTGAGGTCTCTACCCAGAACTGCAGCTGTATGAAGTACCACGCCTGAGAATCAGGCGAGCCCAGGTGTCTCAGTCTCACCTGTGCCATCCATCCAGCACAGTCTCCATCTGGAGGGCCGGCCCTTCTCACATCAGCAGGCCGATGTCATCTCAAAGCCTCTCCTGGTGCCTGCTCCCAGCACCCCATCGTCCAGGCACTGGACATCTGGGAAGCTCTTAAAACATCAGCCAAGTCAGCAGGAGTGGGAGGCAGAAACCCACAGTAAGGAGGCAGGCAGCCTTGAGCACCCAGCTCTCTCTTCTTTCATCTCTCAGACCTAGCAAGGCTACTGGAACAAAGTCACCAGCTCCGAATCCTAACAGAGAGCCTCCACCACCCAACTAGGGGACAAGCCACGGACACCTTTGAGACCTGAGCCTTGTCAGGGTGCCTGCAGAGCAATGGTTCACAGCTCACTGAGACAAGCTTGACGAGGGCAGTACAGCACAGTCTGCCATCCGACTACAGCATACAGGACTCAGGAGAAGGAAACTCGCTCCCAGACCCACCCAGGGCTACCAAGACATTTGTTTCAAGTAGAACTTTTCAACAAACAAGATGAAGAAATCTGACTCTTTATTTTTTTCTAAAACAATTTTATTTGAACATTACATTCATAACATAAAATTCATTGATTTCGGGATTTGGGGAACATTCATAAAGTGTGTGCAACCCTTACCACTAATTTTAAAACATTTTCATCAGCTGAGATTATGATAGGGCTTGCACTGAATGTGTAGCTCAATTTGAGGAATACTGCATCTTAACACTATTTATTATGTCTTCCAATCCACAAACATGAGATGTATTTCTATTTATTTAGATCTTCTTTAATTCCTTCCAATGATGTTTTTAGTTTTTCTTATACATCTTGCTCATTACTAAATTGAGTCCTAAAAATTTTTTGTGCAGTTACATCTGGAACTGGTTTCTTTTATTTTTAACCTTTTTTTGAAATTGAAGTATAGTTAATTTAGAATATTTCCAAGTGTACAGCAAAGTGATTCAGTTGTACATAGATAGGTTCTTTTTCTGATTCTTTACCATTATAGTTATAAGATATCGAGTCTACTGGAAATGGTTTCTTTATTTCCCCATTATTCATTGCTAGGGTATAGAAATACAAATAATTTTTGTATTGATCTTATATCCTGAACTCAGTTAATAGTTTTAATAGATTTCTCTCTGGGTGTGTGTGCGTGTGTGTGTATATTACTTAGGATTTTCTATACCTAAGATGATGTCTTCTGAAAACAAAAACTTCACTTCCTCCTTTCCAATGTGAATAGCTTTTATTTCTTGTCCTTGTCTAATTCCCCTGAAGGCTACAGCTTTCAGCACAAGGTCAAAGAGAAGTGGTGAGAGCAGACGTCTGTATCTTGTTCCTAATCTTAGAGGGATTCGGTCTTCTTCATTAAATATGATATCAACTATGGGTTTTCATAGCAATTTTTTTAACAGGTTGATAAAGTCCCCTTCCATTCCTAGTCTGATGAGTGATTTTATCTGTAAGATTCCATTTTGTCAAAAGCATTTTCTGCACCTATTGAGATGATCTTGTCATTCTTGTCCTTGATTCCATCAATATGAGATACTACATTAATTGAGTTTCAGATGTTGTGGTAAACTGATTATATAACCCCTAGAACCTGTGAATATCTTATTGTTGGTTTAATCACTAGGTCATGTCCAATTCTGCAACCCCACAGACTGTAGCCCGCCAGGCCCCTCTGTCCATAGGATTCTCCAGGCAAGAATACTGGAGTGGATAGCCATTCACTTCTCCAGGGGATTTTCCCAACCCAGGGATAGAACTGGGGTCTCCTGCATTGGCAGGCGGATTCTTTACCACTGAGCCACCAGGGAGAAATCTTACATGGCAAAAAAAAAAAAAAAAGGGTAGGTAGTTTGCAGATATAATTAAGCTAAGGATCATGAGACCAGGAGATGACACTCGATCATTCACTCTGCCGCTCCAGAAGTGCTTCTCTCCAGTCACTGCATCTGGTAAGAAAAAAAGACCGAGCCGGGTGACTGGTCCAATTTCAAGAAGCAAGTGGAAGAACTGAAAGAAGAAAGCAAATATTCCTTCTGCATATTACCCAGCCTCCGGCATTTCCATCCTTAATTCTGGAAGCTGCCAAGGTATGTTAGAATCGCTCAAGAAATACAGGAATATATTTCAATATTCCCACAAAAGAAAAAAATTTTTCCAGTCTATCTCCATGTATACTACTAATAGTTAATAATAGCTGATGTACCTTAGGCTTGGGAGGCTCAGAGGTAGCACAGAGAAGAAAATTTTTAGGGGAAGTTAAAACACAGAAAGGTGCCAGGAAAAAGTTGGAATTAAGTGCCAGGTAAATGTCTTTCCAGCCAGGGAGTGTATCAGGAAACCCTCGTGGAAAGAGAGCTAACGTAACAGGCACCAGCCCATCCAGCAGAGTTTCACACCATCAAAGGGACAGTTAGGGAATTTGGGATGGACAAGTACACACTGCTATATTTAAAATAGATAATCAACCAGGACATACTGTATGGCAAATGGAACTCTGCTCACTTAATGTTATGTGGCAGCCTGGATGGGAGGGGAGTTTGAACAGATACATGTGTACGTATGGTTGGTGCTCCCCAGGTGGCGCTAGTGGTGAAGAATCTGCCTGCTAATGCAGGAGACACAAGAGATGAGGGTTCGATCCCTGTGTTGGGAAGATCCCCTGAAGTAGAAATTGGCAATTCACTCTAGAACTCTTGCCTGGAAAATCCCATGGGCAGAGGAGCCTGGCGGGCTACAGTTCACGGAGCTGCAAAGAGTTGGACATGACTGAGAACACAATACACATATGTACAGCTGAGTTCCTTTGCCGTCCACCTGAAACTATCACATTGTTAATCAGCTATACTCCAATAGAAAATAAAAAGTTTAATTTTAAAAAAGTCAAAGAAGGCATCACTCCTCTCACACATACCAGGGCCCTCCTCAACATCCCCTCCTTGGCAGAAGCAGCAGAGTCCTGAGTCTGATCAGAGAGAACCTGCAACTCACCAGCTCCAAAGGCAAAGAAAAAGCCTTTGTCAAGGGAACGCCTCCAAACGGGCCTTCACCCACTTCCCCATCTTCTACTTTCTCTTGTAGATAACCTTCCCGGGAGGAAGTAGCTGTCAATCTCCTGAGCAGTGAAGCGAGCCTACAGTGGTAGTGTGGTGTTAATAAAATTGAAAACGTCCGTCAATATAAAGAGAAATAAGGACAACAGAGTTATGAACGAAGCTGCTTAATTTTGAGCATCATATCACGCAGCCCAAAGAGTCAAGACATTGTCAAGAAAAAGAAAAATATTGACACACCATTCTGGGAGCCCCCTGCCTGCTGTTTTTCAGACTGTGGTATCATTCCCTGTAACCCAAGTGAAAAATATTGAATAAAGTGCCCTGAAAGAACTCTTAGGCTATTTCAAACAGTATTTGTTTTTCCACTTAAGTGATTCTGTTTGATGCCACATGTTTCTGTAAGGAAACAATTTTTTCTTTTTTTTTTAACTTTAAACTTTTTATTTTGTACTGGGGTATAGCTGATTAACAATGTTGTGATAGTTTCAGGTGAAAAGCTGAAGGGACTGTATTTAAAATGGATAGCTAACGAAGACCTATTGTATAGCACATGGAACTCTGCTCAGTGTTAAGTGCCAGCCCTGATGGGAGTCAGGGGTTGGGAAAGAAAGGAAACAATTTCTGTGCACAGCACATCCACAGTTGTTTGGTTTTTTGGTTTTTTAATTGAAGCATAGCTGATTTACAACACTGTGTTAAAGTATGTAGCAAATGATTGTTATACATTTATTTTTTTCAATCCTTTTCCATTATAGGTTATTAGAAGACATTAATATAGTTTCTTGTGCTTTATAGTGAATCCTTGTTGTTTCTCTGTTTTATGTATAGTAGTTTGTTAATCCCATACTCCTAATTTATGCCTCTCTTCCTTCTTTCCCTTTTGGTAACCATAAGTTTGTTTTCGATGTCTGTGAATCTGTTTTGTAAATAAGTTCTTCTGTATTATTTTTTAGATTCCACATATAAGTGATATATAATATTTGTTCTCTGTATGGCTGACTTCATTCAGTATGATGATCTCTAGGGCCATCCATGTTGCTGCAAATGGCATTACTTCATTCTTTTTACGAGAGCATAATATTCCATTGTATTTATGTACCATCTCTTCTTTATTCATTCATCAATGAACACTTGGGTTGCTTCCAAGCACATAGATGGTTTTAACTTGTTTTCAGATCAGATCACATTAGTCGCTCAGTCGTGTCTGACTCTTTGTGACCCCAAGAATCGCAGAACGCCAGGCTTCCCTGTCCATCACCAACTCCCGGAGTTCACTCAGACTCACGTCCATCGAGTCAGTGATGCCATCCAGCCATCTCATCCTCTGTCTTCCCCTTCTCCTCCTGCCCCCAATCCCTCCCAGCATCAGAGTCTTTTCCAATGAGTCAACTCTTCGCATGAGGTGGCCAAAGTACTGGAGTTTCAGCTTTAGCATCATTCCTTCCAAAGAAATCCCAGGGCTGATCTCCTTCAGAATGGACTGGTTGGATCTCCTTGCAGTTCAAGGGACTCTCAAGAGTCTTCTCCAACACCACAGTTGTTCAAAAGCATCAATTCTTAGGCGCTCAGCCTTCTTCACAGTCCAACTCTCACATCCATACATGACCACAGGAAAAACCATAGCCTTGACTAGACGAACCTTTGCTGGCAAAGTAATGTCTCTGCTCTTGAATATGCTATCTAGGTTGGTCATAACTTTCCTTCCAAGGAGTAAGCATATTTTAATTTCGTGGCTGCAGTCACCATCTGTGGTGATTTTGGAGCCCAGAAAAATAAAGTCTGACACTGTTTCCACTGTTTCCCCATCTATTTGCCATGAAGTGATGGGACCGGATGCCATGATCTTCGTTTTCTGAATGTTGAGCTTTAAGCCAACTTTTTCACTCTCCACTTTCACTTTCATCAAGAGGCTTTTGAGTTCCTCTTCACTTTCTGCCATAAAGGTGGTGTCATCTGCATATCTGAGGTTATTGATATTTCTCCCGGCAATCTTGACTCCAGCTTGTGTTTCTTATTCACACACAATTTTTTCATAAAAATAACTACATATTTACATACTTTAGAATCAACCATTATGATTCAATTACCAAATACACGAAAATTCTATAGACATTCAGCTGATTTATAAATTCCATACCTTTATATTTTCCTTATTTCTTTAATTCCTGTTTCTCCCTCATGCCTTCTCCAGTGTTCTCTACCCTACTGGTAAAATATTTCACCTGATTCTGCTGCACATGTTAACCAGTTTCAGTATTTTGGCTAACAACAGGGTGCTGTTACACCAAAACTGTGCCAACCAGGGGTGGTTCTGGCAACACAGTGGCTGTGGGTGAGGCTGACACACCACTTTCTCTCTCCAGCCCCAAACCTCGGCCTCCCCGCCCCGCCCCTCCTCTCCTCCTCTTAACTTTTGCCCTAGCCCAATACAGAAAAAGACATCCACCTTCCTCCTTCTCCAACTTCCAGCAACCTCCAAAAGACCTTTTGAAAATCCTCACTCTCTGCAAATGGGTGTGCATGCTCAGTCATTTCAGTCGTGTCTCACTCTTCGTGCCCCTAGGTAGGGACTGTAACCCACCAGCCTCCTCTGTCCATGGGATTCTTCTAGCAAGAACACTGGAGTAGGTGCCATTTCCTAGCCCAGGGCATCTTCCCGACCTGTGGATCAAACCTGTGTCTCTTATGTCTCTTGCATTGGCAGGAGGGTTCTTTAGCACTATGCCACCTAGGAAGTCCTCACTCTCTGTAATGTAGCCATCAGCTTCCACTTTATGGGTAACAGCTGTCCTGCTATTGCCTTGCAATGATATTCTTTTACTTTCAAGTCAAATACCTTCATCTTCCCCTTTGTCATTTTTTTTAAGTCATGTCATTTATATAAGATCCTCTTGTCCGTTTCCCAAAAATCTCTTCTCTTCTGCACAGCACTCCCTTTGCCCCAGTATCCTCTCCACAGAAACAGCCCCGAATGTGCAAGGTGGTTGCCTCCTGCCATCCTGCCCCACCTTCTAAACGCCAGACATGACCTAGAACCTACACCACTCAGACACCTGCCTGGCCCTCATTCCACAAGGGCAGGCACCTTCCACACCCCACATCACCCACAGGGGCCCTGGGAGCAGGACAGGCATTGAAGAGCCACAGGAGAGGAACACATGAGACATCTTCCCACTAACGGCTCTGTCAGCCTTGCCATCTGCCCATTGTAACTTGCAAGCCCCACCCCACCCCCGCCCATGTTAACTTCTATCTACAGCTTCAAATTTTAATTTCCCAGTTGATCTTGACCCTTCGCCCCACTTCCCCCACCCCCACTCAGAGTGCACCATAAACTCTGCTGTGCTTTCTGGAGTGTATTTCTTGTTTTTCCCTTCCTCTTGTTTGCTTTGCCTTGGTTCTACTTCCTCCCACTCTAGACTCCCTGGAAAGGTCATTTTCTCTTTTGACATTTGCAGGGCAAGTCCCTCTCTGTGGGACATTCCTTTTTTGCATCTTACATTCACTCACATTGGATATGACAGGATTCCCAGATCTAACAGACACAGACAGCATCACTCACACCCACCAGCCCCCGCCCTTTCTCTTCCTCCTACAAGTGGGGGAGACAATATACTCCCCCAAATCAGAAGCTCGGCTGGATCACCACTTGCATTTGATCTTAGTAGAGGAGGGAAGGAAGCCAGGGTCTGTCTAAGGGACGCTTGTTGATCAAAGCATAACAAATATCCATCCATCTCCCTCCTGTAGCGAGGCCTCCTCTGAGGCCTAGTCACCCACTTTCTTCCCTAGATGTCCCCAGGTAAGGCCTGTGTCTACACTCATGGCACTAGCTCCACCACCTTCACTGTAACACTGCAGGATGCAATCCACGTCTAGAAATGCTAGCAGCCTCCCCAGCTTCTTCTGTGTGCCCTCCCCACCCCATTGTAAGAATATCATGAAGACTTCCTGTTGTATTATGCTCACATGTTTCTGAAAGCCACCAAAAGCCACAACCAACACTCTGCTCCACCATTTCTCAAACGTTACCTAAGTCAGCCAGGAAGCTGTCAGACTCAGACCCCTTCCCCTCTCTGCAGGCTGGTTCATGATGCCTGCTGCCCAGTCCCATGAAGCTTTATCCTTTGACTTCATCTGGAATGAATTCTCCCAATGTTCCTCGGTTTCCTAAAGAATGTCTTTGTTGACTGCAGCATCTCACTCAACACATACATCGGCACGGTTATTTTCAGAGCCCTTCCTGACCTCAATCTTTTGTACACAGGATGTCCCGGTGTCGGCAGGTAATGTCCTTATTCTTGCACTTAAATGTGTGCTGAGCTGGGCAGGGGTCAAGGGCTCTCATCTGGGAGCTGTCACGGCTGAAGATGATGGAGCCGAGGTCCCCACAGTTCCAGTGTTTGAGGAGGTCCTCTGTGTGTAAGGGACCTGAAAGCTGCCTGCTCGCAGGCTCTCGCTGCAGGCGGGTCTGGTTCAAAGCAAAGATGATCTGAGGGGAGAAAACACAGGTCTTTTTAAGTCCACTGACGCAGCAAAAATAAGCTGCCATCTTAATTCTTCTGTCCGTGGTTGGCAAATAGTCTCACCTGTGTTGGTTATGTAAGGACATGGACCTTTCTGTGTTGGTTATGTAAGGACATAGACCCTGCTGCTGAAAAAAGGAACTCAAATCCTTGGATGGTGTCCAAAGAAAAAAAAGAGGACAGTTCTGCCCACATCAGCCCATCAGATGACACCTGAGAGACTGACAACCTGGAACTCTCTCATGAGAGTGACCAAGACGGGAGGGACCCAAAGAGCTGGCTTGTGAGGACCGGCTGAAGCGGGGGAAGTGAGGCAGGGAGGGACACACAGACACATACCAACAGGTTCAAATTATATGAACAACCAGACAGGATTATACACAATACACACAGGTCTTTCCCAACCATCAGGGCAGCATTTGCGGGCTAATGAGTTCATTTGGTCCACGAAATGTTAATGAAAGTTATTATGGCAGTGTGTGTGTGTGTGTGTGTGTGTGCGTGTGAGCACTGTCGTGTCCGACTCTTTGTGACCCCCATGGACTGTAGCCCACCAGGTTCCTCTGTCCATGGGATTCTTCAGGCTAGAATACTGGAGTCAGTTGCCATTTTCTACTCTAGAGGATCTTCCTGACCCAGGGATCAAACCCACATCTCTTGCAGCTCCTTACCACTAGCGCCACCTGAGATGCCTCTATTATGGCACAAGAAAGGAGAAATGAGGGCTACACAAAATCAAACAGGTTTTTATCTTTTTACATTTTCTTTTACTTGATATATAGTTTGTTTACAATGCTGCTGCACAGCAAAGTGATTCAGTTATACATATATATATAGATTCATTTTTTAATATTCTTTTCCATTATGGTTTATCACAAGATACTGAATATAGTTCCCTATGCTATATAGTAGGACTTTGTTTATCCATTCTATATATAATAGCTAACATCGGCTAACCCCAACCTCCCACATCCTCCCGCCCCCTTGGAATCCACAAGTTGGTCTCTACATTCATGAGTCTGTTTCTGTTTCAAGGACAAGTGCACTTGTGTCATATTTTAGATCCCACGTATAAATATGGTATTTGTCTTTCTCTTTCTGATTTATTTCACTTAGTATGATAATCTCTAGTTGCATCCATGTTGCTGCAAATGGCATTATTTCGTTCTTTGTCGTGGCTGAGTAATATTCTGTTGTAGATATGTACCACGTCTTCCTTATCCATTCATTGGTCAATGGACATTTCGGTTGCTTCCATGTCTTGGCTATTATGAATAGCGCTGCTATGAACATAGGGTGCATGTATCTTTTCAACTGTAGTTTTGTCTGAATATATGCCCAGGAGTGGGATTGCTGGATCATATGATAATTCTATTTCTAGCTTTCTGAGGAACCTGCATGCTGTTTTCCATATTGGCTGTACCAACTTACATTTCCACCAACAGTGTAGGAGACAAACAGGTTTTTATCCTTACAAAACTCTCCTAGAGTCTCGACACACTAAAGTGTGCTGTGCTTCTCCCTGAGGAGGGGAAGGGTATGCTGGGTTTCCCAAGCTGATTTTGGGTACACATCACGAGAAGGTTTGCCCAGAACATCTTTGGGGACAATCCAGACTCAAGGAGTTTTACAAAGCCGTGAACTCTCTGTGGCACTGGAGAGCTAGATCAGAGAGGGAAAGAGAGAATATGGCACCAGGTGGGAACTGGGTCAGACACCTACCACAGGGCTTCCTTGGTGGCTCAGTAGTAAAGAATCTGCCTGCCAATGCTGGAGACACAGGTTCAATCCCTGGGTCAGGAAGATCCCCTGGAGGAGAGCATGGCAACCCACTCCAATATTCTTGCCTGGGAAATCCCATGGACAGAGGAGCCTGACGTGCTACTCTTTGCAACCCCATGGCTATTTTGCATCCATCGGTCACAAAGAGTCAGACATGACTTAGCAATTAATACCACCACCACCCTCCACAAGACTTCTGACAGCACCAAAAATTCTGTGGCTTTTTCTTTCTCATTCACCCAAGTATGGATGCGGATATATCACCTTTGACAGATACCCCAGTAGGCAGTGTATAGGATACTGCCTTTGCTGGAATGCTTGCCCCACCCCCTTGGCTCAAATGCAGGCGGGGCCTGTCTGACTCTGAGGTCTTCAGCAGCAAGTTTTCAATTCTCTGGAGATAACACATTGCAAGTCTCAAGCCATCCAATGACACTGTGCAGCCCCCATCCCCTTCTTTCTCCTTCCATACTTTCTCCTCTTCATTCTGAGTGGCCAAGAGGCCAGGAGTCTTGTCACCTTGCTCCTCACAGGCCACTGTGCATGGGCCTGCCTACCACACACCCTCCTTCATCATCCTTTCTGCCCTCAGTAACTCTGTCCCCATCAGGGCCTTAACCAAAGAGAGAGGGGGTGGGTCCTTCTTTATAAAATCCCTCCTCTCCTCTCTTCTTTCCACATTGCCCCTGCATCAGAGACACCTCCTCCACCCTCTCCCAGAGGTCAGCTCCCCAAGGATCTATAGACCAGCCTCTTCTGCCTTGGGACAGGACCCTCTATGGGCCCTGGGGGTTCTCACCTATTCACGAGAAACTAACAAAGCCACACTAGGATGTTTGTCTTTGCTATAATTAACCTTTGAACAGCATGCATACCAAATCTATGCTCTGTTCCCACCCTTCCTACCCCTCTGCTGGTGATGTGAGTTGACAGAGGCAGATACACCCATTCATGGACAGGTCTGCAAATTCTGGTCTAAGTGAGGAAGCTCAAGATGACCTTCTGGGTTCTAAAACCATAAAATGAGGACCTATCCACACCACCGGGGATTGCTAAATGACTTACGATCAGCTAGAGGAAGGAATCTTCAGAGGGGAGTGCCAGGGGGCATTATGAAGTACCTCTCAGGTACGCCACACCCCAGGCTAAGATCTCACATGTTCTATCTCAGTCTAACTCCTCCAGATCCCCAGGCTCAGCTCAAAAACACTGGCTGATGGCTTTGGATGTTCTAAAGACATTAAGGACAAACCCAGGTTACCTGTGGCTAAGAGATCTTCCTCCAAGAGTTGCCACTGATTCTGAAATGCTTGGTATTTAAAGAAGACTGAGTCACTCATTCTAATGGACACAGCTGTCTGCAAATTGGGGGACGCTGTATGGGACATGCATGTGTGTGTGCATGCTAAGTCGCAGGGACATTATACATTAAATAAGAACTTTGTTTATTCAGGCCCTTCTCAACATATTCACGTGTCCACCTGTTCATGAGAAGTTTACAAAGACTTGCTGGGATGTTAGTCTTCGTTTTTGATGATTGAGCTTTAAAGAATTTTGCATACCAAAACTAAGCCAATAACATTGATGATTTTCCCCTAAAAAAACTTTTTATTTTTTATTTTGCACTGGACTATAGCCAATTAGCAATGTTGTAATAGTTTCAGGCAGACAGCAAAGGGACTCAGCCATACATATACATGTATCCATTCTCCCCCAAACTCCCCTCCCATCCAGGCTGCCACATAACATTGAGCAGTTTAATGTGCTATACAGTAGCCCCTTGTTGATTATCCATTTTAAATATAGCAGTGTGTACATGTCCATCCCCAACTCCCTAACTATATTTTCTCCCTATCCTTCCCCCCAGCAGCCATAAGTTCCATAATATAAGTGATTTTCTGAGTGCTAACTATAGACCCTGCTAAATAGTTCACTTCTGTGCTCATTTAATCCTCTCAACATCCTAAAGTAGTAACTATTTTTAAATCTATTTTTAAAAAGAAGAAAATGAGGGGAAAGGAAGTTAAATAACTTGCTTATGATCACAAAGCTTAGTAAACCAAAGTGTCTCCACAAAGTGTGTGAACGGAAACAGTTCAACACCAGGACTTGAGATCTTCACCACCATGCTGTACACGAGGTATGCGGCATAACTGACTTTTGTCACATGGTCTAATTTAAATTATTAGGCTTACAGTAAAGACCTAAGAATCTGAAACTGGAAAGAAGAGAGGGAGAGAGAGAGAGCGAAAGAGGGAGAAAAGAGGGAAAGAGGAAGGCAGAAAAGGAGACAGAAGGAAGGGTACACAGAAGACATTTTGAACTGGCGATAATTTCAACACTCGGGTTATAATTGGTTTTAAAACCTGTGAGTATATTTTGAGTTTATTTCCTTTCAGTTTATGTATTTTATGCAATTGATTGTATTATGTATAAAATTATTGCATGCTCAGTCTCTCACGCCTGACTTTGCTACTCCATGGACTATAGCCGGCCAGGCTCCTCCATCCATGGAATTTCCCAGCAATACTGGAGTGGTTTCCCATTCCCTTCTCCAGGGGATCTTCCCCAGCCAGTCATCAAACCAACCTCTCCTGTCTTTCTTGAATTGGCAGGTAGATTCTTTAACACTGCACCACCTGGGGATCCCTATATATAAAATTACTATATGTGTATGTATGTGTATATATATATATATGTATATATGTATTATATATAAAATTTAGTATCCTACACTTTTTGTGTGACACTGTAAGCATTTCGCCAGAGTATGGAGTCCTTAGCATCACACTACATGCCATCATTTAATTAAACTATCATGAATAACACCATCAAGAGTATCTAGGAGCAGAAAGTTCTTTCTATTTTCTAATTATTTCCTTAGTATAGATTCCTAAGACAAGGCCTACTGAGTCAATGGGCATGAACCAGTCAAAAGATTGTTACCTCTCTTTTTTCTAGAAATTTCTTTTATCTTGTGCTTTTTTTTTAGTAAAAATTTAATTCTCCATTAAAACAAATTCAATAAACATTGAGTGGTAACACAATCTCCCAATGCCAGTTTTATACAGAAGCTCCATCTCTAATACAATCTGTGCCTCCGTGATACCCTCAGTGGCACACCAGTGCAGACTCACACACACACACACACACACACACACACACACACGCACTGCTCCCTCCGCCGGGGAGGCTCCTCCCACCCTCGTCCCTGTGACAGATAACACTCTTGTCCTTTGGAAATCGAGACAGGGGAGCCTCCTCCTCAGGAAGCCACGGTCCTGAGGGCACTCCGGGGCATGGTGAGACCATCTCCTCTCTGCCCAGAGCATCCTGTGACTATTCTATCACACCGCTAATA
Organism: Bos mutus; assembly: GCF_027580195.1. Classification (NCBI taxonomy): domain Eukaryota; kingdom Metazoa; phylum Chordata; class Mammalia; order Artiodactyla; family Bovidae; genus Bos; species Bos mutus. The sequence goes on from NC_091627.1 coordinate 56,667,505, forward strand.
GCATCACCCTGTATTGTCACCCCATGTGCAGCAATCGCGCCCTGCTCACCTCTCTGTTCTTCCCAGCTGGCACACAGGACCTGACATACTGTAAACATTCAATAAATTTTGACTGAATGAATAAAATCTAGAAATGACTCTGCCAAAAACTGAAGTCTGAGGCGAGCTGGAGACTCATAAAGGAAACTCAGCAAAATATCACCAGCCAAGACAAACAGGAAGCATCTCTGGGAAGTCCAGACCCATCAAATTTCTCAGAAAAGTAAAAAGGGGTGAGGGCAGGGGAGGAATGCCGGGCCTAATGGGGGAGGGGAGTGAGTCTTACCCCCTAGAGACTCACATTTTGTTTGAGCTTACCTCTCAGCCAGCTTTGGGACGTCTGCATTTGGGCTTATTCCTTAAATGCTTGTCCTGACCAAGCCTGAATGCTCTTAAACTCCCATATTCTCCCCTGGTATTCGGCAGGATAGGGGCCTTCCAGGTGGCGCAGTGGTAAAGAATCCACTTGCCAATGCAGGAGACACAAGGGATGCAGGTTTGATTCCTGGGTCAGGAGGATCCCCTGGAGTAGGAAATGGCAACCTGCTCCAGTATTCTTACCTGGAAAATTGGGTAAGCTATGTCTCAGTAACAAATTAAACCTGAAATCTCAGTGATTTAGCAGATATATTTAGCTTGCTCACACAATCTGAGTGAGTTAGTGGCTCTTTCATCCATCTAGTCCCTTAGGAATCCAGTTCTGTTTATCTGTGACACTGCCCTCCCAATATATGGTTTCCATGGGGTGCCATGGAGTGGATATGGCAGGCAACCTACAATTTGCCTGGAATTCCCACAATTCGTTGGCTAGAAGCAGTCATATGGTCTTGCCTAATCCTTAAGGGTGTTGGGAAATGTATTCTTTCCATTTGCCGAGGAGAGAGAATGTCCTCAAGACATTAAAAGTTAATGGGGAGTTTAGTGCATTACAGAGATTCATGATATCGGACGCATCCCTATTCAGAATTACACACAGTCCCTGGTGGAAGGACATCCAGACAGTAACCTGGCTAGTGGTGCTCATCATGAAAGTGCCTGTCAGCCTGTGGTCCTCGAGTCACAGAAAGACTGGGGACAGCAGAGGCTGAGAATAGGGGTGGGGGAGCACAGGCTAGGGAGCAAAATGCCGATCATAATCCTGCGTTAGTGTAGAATTCTGGAAATTGAGTGGATGGTCAGCAAAGCATCATCAAGAACAAGAGAGTATAACGGATCGTGAAAGGTGTCATGAGAAATGTCAATGACCATTCTTGTATCAACTAATGAAGAACAGAATCACAGCAGCAAGTATAGTGCTAAAAGTTCCGGAAGCTCATTCATTCCTCTTCCATTCATTAATTCAGCCAATAAATTGTTATTGATGCCTACTTGATCCGAGCACTGAAGATACAGTAATGAACCAGAAAGACAATATCCTTGCCCTCCTGGGGTTTCATTTTACCTGGAAGTGGGGGAGGTGATGTTAAGAAGAAGACGGGGAGGGGAGAGGGACCTGGGATATCACAGAAGGACATCTGCGTCCCAGAGGTAGAGGCCCAAAATAAACTTTCACTCGATGATGCCAGGCTTGCTGGGACAATCCATTCACAGCAAGTCAAAACTCTTCCCAAGTTAGCCCTTTGCTGCTTTTCCTTGGCAGGAAGGAGATCATCTTGTGTCACCCAGCAACTCTGAGGAGGCCACACTACAAACCAGTGTACTTTAGGTGTGAACAATGAACTGGACATGTGTCTGAGTTGGTGCTAAGTCCTCTTGTTTCTAAAAAAAAACACAAATGCCCTTTTTGAATCTCTAATACAATTTTCTATAGCCACCAAGTCTTTCCTTTTAGAGCTGCTACAGTAGTTCTAACTTAACCTTGGAGGCTTTTATATTGTGCTTATTTGTAGCCTAACAACTTGAGAGAGGCCTTAAGCATCTTATAGATTAAAAGTCAGCGCAGGAAAGCTACTGACTACTGTGTCTCAAGCCCCCACCTAGATTTGGTGGAGGCAGCTGGGTTTTCTTGGCTGGGAAGAGGAAGGAGCCTGGCCCACAGTTCTCCCTGGCAGATCCCAAGTGCTTGTTATCTGTTTCATGAAACACATTGAAAGAAACCCAGAGGAAGACTTTCCTGGTGGTTCAGACAGTAAAGAACCAGCCTGCCAACGCAGGAGATGCAGGTTCTATCTCTAGGTTGGGAAGATCCCCTGGAGGAGAAAATGGCAACTCACTCCAGTATTCTTGCCTGGGAAATCACCTGAACAGAGGAGCCTGATGGGCTACAGTCCATGGCGTCACAAAGAGTCGGACAAGACTTAGCAACTAAACAACAACAAAACTCGGCCCAGCTAAAGCCACTGAGAGCCAGACCGAGCCTCCTCAGAAACCTGCAGTGGCATCTCCAAAAGGTTATCAGCTGTCAATCATCCTCATGTAATTTTCTCTCCTTGCTGTGCTTGCCATAGGCTGAGGCAATCTCACAAAATGTGGGGTCTCAGGATGTGACTCACAGAGAAGCAGATTCCTCAGAAGCAACTGAGTTTGCTCAGTTGTTTGACTGAGTTGACCGCAGAGGCCGAGTCCAGGAAGTTCCTCCTGACAAGTAGTGTCAGTGACCTGCTGTTGCTGCTCAATTGCTAAGTTCAGTTGCGTCCCACTCTTTGTGACCCCATGGACTACAGCATGCCAGGGTTCCCTGTCCCTCACTATCCCCCGGAGTTTGTCCAAGGTCATGTCCACTGAATCAGTGATCCCATTCAGCTATCTCATCCAGATGAGATCATTCAGAAGGAACCTGGAATATTAGGTCATAGCTCTATATTCCTACAGTGTGGGATCAGTAACAGGTGATCACAAGTGGGGCACAATGACGGTTAGTTAACTGGACAACCAGAAAGCCTAGGAGCAGTGGGAATTATGTCCAGCTGGGATGGGGGGCAGGACGGGGTGGGAGGAGGCAACCAGGAAGAGGAATGAGGCAAAGGGGGAGGCAAGGGGTCCGAGTGAGTGTCAGTGGCCATGCACACTGCCCCCCACCTCCTCCCCAAGCAACCCCTCCCTGCCCACTACCCCTTGTCTCCATTCACTTCCTTTCTTTGCAGTTTCTGCTAACATTTTCTCACATGTTGCACTTACTTGCTAGGACTGTTTTAACAAACTGAGGAAATGAAACAACAGAAATGTATTGTCTCACGGTTCTGGAAGATGAAAGTCCAGGAACTAGGTGCCGGCAATGACATGTGCCCTCTGAAGGCACTAGAGTTCTAGGCCTCTCTCCTAGCTTCTGAGAGTTTCTTGGGTTGTAAAAACATAGCTCCAGTATTTACGTGGCTTTTTTTTCTTGTGGGTCGCTCTGTGTCTTAATTTATTCTTTGCATAAGGACACACTCATACTGGATTAGTGTCCACTCTGATGACCTCATCTGCAAAAACTCAGTTTCCAAATTAGGTCTCATTCACAGGTCCTGGGGGTTAGTACTTCAGCATAACATCTGGCAACACAAGTCAATTCATAAAACGTATCAGTCTCAGCTCTACTCTTTTTTTTCAGTTTGTTATTCAGTGTTTATTAAATAGATTCAGTCTTATATATGCTACACAGATTCAAAAGCAAGAGGATTCCACATGCTTATGAAATCAGTGCATTTAGCAAAGTAATACCATGGAGATAACAGCTTGAGTAACAGCTCATTGGTCTTTTGTTAAGTGAGGGAAGAGGAAGTTAGTCTGTGTGAGTCATTTCACACACACACACAAAAAAACAATTGAGTTGCAACTCATAGAAGACATACATTCTAAAAATTAAAATATTAAGCCACACTTATTGGAAAACCTCACTATATAAAACACAAATAATTTTTATAGAGCATTGAGGAACTCCTCACCAGCTTAGAAGAGCCACGATAAGCTGCACAGACAGCTCTACTCTTTTTTTTAATAGCTAACATGCATACAGTGGGCTTCCCAGTTGGCACTAGTGGTAAAGAACTCTACTTGCCAATGCAGGAGATGCTGGTTCAATCCCTGGGTCAGGAAGATCCCCTGGAAGAGTGCAACCCACCCCAGTATTCTTGCCTGGAGAGTTCCATGGACAAAGGAGCCTGGTGGGCTACAGTCCACAGAGTTGCAAAGAGTCGAACACGACTAAAGTGACTTAGCTCACACTCACACATGCATATGGTAAAAATTTCAAAGAGTAAAAAGAAATTAATCTCCCTCCCATTCCTGTTCCCCAATCACCCTCCTCAAAAGTAATCACTGCTGCTTGTGTCTTATATCTCTTTCCAAGAGTAGTCTCTGTATGTAAAGCAGCCAGATACATACGTGGACAGACGGTTGAGAGAGAGAAACAGAGATATCTCCTCCATTTTTTTTTTTTTATTTTTTGTTCCTTTGGTTTTTAATCAGTCAAATAAAAACCTTTCCATAAATAAATACTGAAGCTGTATATTACAATGTAAGAGAAAACAATCAAGGAATAAAATGCCAAATCTCGGCAAACAGCGATACTCTCCACTCTTCTTGAAGTAAATGGAGTCTGAGACTTTCTGTCCACAAGATAATATCAATGACTAAGCTACATCATAGAAAAGGAAAAGGGAAATTTCTGAGAGCAAGAAGAGACAAATTAAGGTTGCCTTTCCAGTGAGAAAGCAGATTGGATGCACAAGCCCCTTGGAGACACCCAGGAGGTAACCTCATGGCCCTTAATCCAAAGCTGTCATGGGACCTCTGCTCTGGGCTCAGGCTAACTCAGGCAGACCCCAAGAGAAATCCAGGTAGAAGTCAACAGTTGAAGATATCATACAATCCTACAAAGATTCAGACTCATTCCTCCAAGATCTCAAATAAGCCTTCCCTTTCAGACATCCATATGGTTTGCTTTTTTCCCAGAAACCTCCTAAGCCAATTTTTTTTTTTTTCCCCCAACCATGGTTGGTTTACAACACATTATCTGTCATGTCATGGTGGACAAAAAACTTGGCAGGCCCCACCCACCACTCTGTAGCTTGTTCATCTCCTTTCATCCAAATACCAGTCCACACAGTGCACTTCATGGGTCGCTTCATGCTTCCTAAGGGCTGCCTGTAAACCAGGATAAATGCTTGCATCAGTGCCCTAGGATGGGCCACTTTGTCCTGACAGCTCTGGTAGTGTCAATCACCGCCTACAAACACCCCCAGATGACTCCAACACGCAGGCAGGGCTGGGAGCGATTGACTGAATTCAGCCAGGGTCAGAGCTCTAAGAACCTCCAGAGATGCTTACAGATCAGACTCAACTCGTTCAGATGTGAACTGTCTCCCGAGAGCTGCAGTCAGTTCCCGGCTCAGTCCTCTGGCCCTTACTGACAGTTCTCTGCACCAGAGTTTTCAAGGTCTGACTCCCTCACAAGGAAGGATGTGGGCTGTCAGGGTGCTGGCAGGTGGGGCCAGCATGCTTCTGAAACAGTACTGCTTCTATGGTTTTTCCACACAAACGTAAGCCTTTCAGTGGACTCAATTTACTAACACATTATTTCAGGGAGGCGGGATGAATTGGGAGATTGCGATTAACGTATATACACTTCTATGCATGAAGTAGGTAACTAATGAGAACCTACTGTATTGCACAGGGAACTTTACCCAGTGCTCTGTGGTGTTTACAGGACAGAACTGACTCCATGTTAGACCTGTTTCTTTTACTTTAACATTTGCTTCCTGTTGCTTCTGTCACCAGGGCCTGCCCTGTGAAACCCTGAGCCCCTGCCTGAATGTTAAATCAAAATGGCTTTGTTCAAAATGCTGTCCACCTGTGGATGGCTAAGGAAGGAAGAAATGGACACATCCCCTTCCAGAGGCCATTCCAGAAGGTATTAGCAAAATTAACAGCCTTTTTACTTTACTTTCTCATCTCCCCACACTCTGTTCTATAAAAGAACCTGGCATTCGAACCCTGATAAGATAGTTATTAGTTTGCCATTAGTCTGCCATTTTCTCGGGCCGCTAGCTTTCCAAATAAAGTAGTATTGCTTACCTCAACACCTCGTCTCTCAGAATTATTGGTCTGTCACGAGATGAGCAGCAAGAACTCAGACGCAGTAACATGGCGGCAAAGGGAATATATGTATACGTACAGCTGATTCACTTTGTTGTACAGTAGAAACTAACACAAATTGTAAAGCAACTAAACTCCAATAAATACTAAAAAAGTAAAACATTATTTTTTAAAAAAACCCACATTCTACCTTCTCCAGCCCAGCTTTGGGAATGTACCAGGAAGCGCCAAGAATTCCTCCCTAATGTTTCCCATATGGCTGCTCTCTTGCCAAGCTACCGTGCTGACACAGCGTCAACAGATTCTCTTAAACGGCAACCCACTCCAGTGTTCTTGCCTGGAGAATCCCAGGGACGGGGGAGCCTCGTGGGCTGCTGTCTATGGGGTCACACAGAGTCGGACACGACTGAAGCAACTTAGCAGCAGCAGCCGGGCAGCTGACTTCACAGAGGCCCTTGTCACTCACTGTCAATCTGTTAAGAGCACCTGAAAGCAAAGCAAGAGAGGATGAGGTGGAGGTGGTGGAATCTTAGGACTCTGAGCAACATGGAGGGGACAACCAGGGGCCAGCATGATGCATTTACAATAATAATAACATCAGTAGGGACTTCCCAGGTGGTCCAGTGGCTAAGACTCTGCACTCTCAGTGCAGGAGGCCCAGGTTGGATCTCTGGTCAGGGAACTAGATCCTACATGCCACAACTAAGACCCAGTGCAATCCCAAATATATTAATTAATTAATAATGATAATAATAATAGCAGCAGCAAGCCCTCTCCAACTCTGCAGAGTCACCCTGTCCCCTGGGAGGCGGAGCTGCTTTGGGGAGAAAGATGACTCATAGGAAGACTTCTGACCTTTGGGGAAAACTCATTTATCTCTTGAGGCCACCAATGGAGAGTCCCAGGAGAGCCCAAGGCATTCCAGCTGGGGATAGAGTGGACAGGCCCATGTCTACATCAGAGGACAAGCAGAGCTCAGGAAAAGCCTCTACAAAGAGAGGGGCTCAGAGAGCTTCAGGATGGGTCCTGCAGAACCTCTGCTGTTCTCCAAGCCTCACCTGGGAAATGCATTGCATTTGGAAGGATTCCAGGCCACTGAAGCCACCACTGGGGCACTTGGCTCCTTAGAGAGGTTCCCAGTGCTTCTCCGAAGTATGCCAAGCTTTACCTTTTGAACACCTACCCCAAGTCAGATGCTCTGCTCTACTGGGAGACATTTTTAACTACTAGGAGGTCCCTCCTACTTTTTGAGCTCCGTATCTCATCATGATTACCCTGTACTTGTTTTCTGTGTATATCAATAGTATGTGTTTCCACACATGCGTAATTTATTAACCATCAAATGGAAAATGTGCATGTTCCACTTCTAGGAATCTCTCCCCTGGAAACACAAGCACAGGGACTTCCTTGGTGGTCCAGTGGCTAAGATTCCGCGCTCTCAATCCAGGCGGCCTGGGTTCTATCCCTGGTCAGGGAACTAGATCCCACATGCTGCAGTGCAACTAAGAGTTCCTATGTTGCAACTAAAGATCCCACGTGCCACAAGTAAGACCCAGTGCAGCCAAATAAATGAAAGTAAGGGAAGGAGGAAGAAAGAAAGAAAGATGAGCACAAGTACGTAAGAAACATGTGAGTGCATGAGGATGGTCCCTGGGGAACTGTAACAGAGTGCTCCCTGGCACTGGGACTGTTCAATCAAACTTGGAATGACCACACAGAGGGGATTAGCGCATCAAACAGGACAGGCGAGTGGAGGTGATGGCTTCAGATGATCTTCCACTTATAAGCCCTTGAGTTGCTCCATCTCAGGAAGTGCATCTCAGGAAGAGCAGATGCTCTGGCCTCACTTTCTGTCCTCTCTGCCTCCCTTGTTTCTCCTCCCCTCGGCACTGGCCATGAGGCTCCGTGGAGAAGGGGATCAGGACCAGGTGGCCCATCAGGAACCTCCAAGTGGTCCCTGATGTGTCTGGGCCACCTCTTCTGGTTATGCTGGGAGGAGGGAATCCAATGTAACACCAAAAAAAACACAGGGCCAGTGTACCCATCCCAAGGACACACATTTCTATAGCCATGAAACCTATAGAGCTTCAAATGGGGCCATAACAGGCGTAGCCAGAGGGAATGCAGCAGCTGCTCTGAGCATGGCATCAACCAAGTCTGCAGGCCCAAGACAGACAAACACAGCAACACTAGGAGTCTAAGAGGAAGTGCAACCAGCATGATCATGGGGTGGGGCCTGTGAGGGTAAGTGCTGCAAGCTTGTCCTGGGGGTTGCTTCCAACATGTCACCAGGAATCAGTCCTCCCCCAGGGGGCAGCCAGGAGTGTGGCAACTGCAAAGACAACTATTAGGTAGCCGCAAAAGTGATTGCAGTTTTGCACTGTTGAACTTTCCCATTTGATATTGAAGTACATTCTTAAATAAATGTAGTCGTGTTAATGTGCATTACTCACTTTATGTTTTTGGCTAATGACCTATTACTTTCTGTTTCAGTTCAGTTCAGTTCAGTCGCTCAGTCGTGTCTGACTCTTTGTGACTCCATGGACTGCAGCACACCAGGCTTCCCTCCATCACCAACTCCCGAAGCTTACTCAAACTCATGACCATCGAGTTGGTGATGCCATCCAATCATCTTATCCTCTGTCGACCCCTTCTCCTCCCACCTTCAATCTTTTCCAGCATCAGGGTCTTTTCCAATGAGTCAGTTTTTCTCATCAGGTGGCCAAAGTATAGGAGTTTCAGCTTCAGCATCTGTTCTTCCAAAGAATATTCAGGACTGATTTCCTTTGGGATAGACTGACTTGATCTCCTTGCAGCCTAAGGGACTCTCAAGAGTCTTCTCCAGCACCACAGTTCAAAAGCATCAATTCTTTGGCACTCAGCTTTCTTTATAGTCCAACTCTTACATTCATACATGACTACTGGAAAAACCATATCTTTGACTAGACATACCTTTGTTGGCAAGTAATGTCTCTGCTTTTTAAAATGCTGTCTAGGTTTGTCATAGCTTTTCTTCCAAGGAGTAAGTGTCTTTTAATTTCATGGCTGCAGTCACCATCTGCAGTGATTTTGGAGCCCAAGAAAATAAACTCTCTCACTGTTTCCATTGTTTCCACGTCTATTTGCCACACAGTAATGGGACTGGATCTTAGTTTTCTGAACGTTGAGTTTTAAGCCAACTTTTTTCACTCTCTTCTTTCACTTTCATCAAGAGGCTCTTTAATTCTTCACTTTCTGCCATAAGGGTGGTGTCATCTGCATAGCTGAGCTTATTGATATTTCTCCCGGCAATCTTGATTCCAGTTTGTGCTTCATCCAGCCCGGCATTTCTCATGATGTACTCTGCATATACTTGCTGTTTATTTGATATTAATTTTAGATTATAGAAATGATGTTAGACAAAAAGCAAATTCGAGTGATTTGAGTTCTAAATGGACCATAAACGAGAGGAGACAACTGGCAACATCAACAATTAATCTGGCCCAGAAACTTTTAATGACTGTACAGTGCAATGGTGGTTCAAGAAGCTTTGCAAAGGAGACCAGAGCCCTGAAGATTAGGAGTGCAGTGGCCAGCCATCAGAAGTTGACAACAACCAATAGAGAGCAATCATTGAAGCTGATCCTCTTACAACTACACCAGAAGTTGCCCAAGAACTGAATGTCAACCATTCTACAGTCGTCAAGCATTTGAAGCAAATTGGAAACTCAATAAGTGGACGCCTCATGAGCTGATGAAAATTTTTAAAGTGGTCATTTTGAAGTCATCTTCTCTTATTCTACACAACAACAAACCATTTCTCGATCGGATTGTGATCTGTGATGAAAATTGGCTTTTATGCGACAACCAGCTTAGTGGTTGAACCCAGGGAAGCTCCAAAGCATTTCCCAAAGCCAAACTTGCACCAAAGAAAAGTTATGGTCACTATTTGGTGATCTGCTGCCTATCTGATCCACTACAGCTTTCTGAGTCTTGGCGAAATCATTACATCTGAGAAGTATGCCCAGCAAATCAATGAGATGTACCAAAAACTTCAATGCCTACAGCCAGCACTGGTCAACAGAAAGGGCCAATTCTTCTCCACAATAATGCCTGACTGCACATTTCGCAACCAACACTTCAAAAGTTGAACAAACTGGTCTACGAAGTTTCTGCCCTCCCCCCGCACATTCACCTACCTCTCACCAACTACCACTTCTTCAAGCATCTTGACAACTGTTTTGCAGAGAAAAAGTTTCTACAACAAGCAGGAGACAGAAAATGCTTTCCAAGAGTTTGTTGAATTGTAAACCAAGGATTTTTATGCTACAAGAATACACGAATTTATTTCTCATTGGCAAAAATGTATTGATTGTAGAGGTTTCTATTTTGATTAATAAAGGTGTGTTTGAGCCTACTTATGACTTAAAATTCATGATCCAAAACTGCAATTACTTTTTCATCAACCTACTAGTAAGTTCATGGTGAAAGTGAAAGTGTTAGTTAGTTAGTTAGAAGAGTTCCGTCACGTCCGACTCTTCACAACTGCATGGACTGCAGCCCACCAGGTTCCTCTCTCCATGGAATTCTCCAGGCAAGAATACTAGAGTGGGTTGCCATGCCTTCTTCCAGGGGATCTTCCAACCCGGGGATCGAACCCGGATCTCCTGCTTTGCAGGCGGATGCTTTACCACCTGAACCACCAGGGAAACAGCTAATGTTCAGGTGATGGGATTTCTCTTCTCAACCACGCAGAGTGAACACTCCATAAGTGAGCAAAATGGAAGCCAGAGCCTGCTGGGCCAAAGCTGAAGCCCAGAAGGAAAAAGAAATATAAAGCTCCTCAATGTTATGAGACAGCTTGGATAGGAGAGGAGGTTGAGGGAGAATGGATATATGTATATATATGACTGAGTTGCTCTTGCTGTGCACCCAAAGCTATCACACCTGAAACTATCACAATTAAACTTTGCTAATTGGCTATACTCCAATGTAAAATAAAAAGTAAAGAGAAAAAAAAAAGATTTAATGATAGGAAGAGTCACCATCACCACAGGACAGGTGAAAGTCACCACAGGACAAGGAAAGCTGGTCAACCCAAAATCCATCTCCTTAACCAGGGGTAGAGCTACTAGACTGAGGAAAAAGAGGGTTTATGGATTGAATTTTATCTCCCCAAAAGGCAAGGTCATCCTAACCCGCAGGATATACAAATGTGACCTTATTTGGAAATAGGGTCTTTGCAGATGTAATCAATTTAAAATGAGGTCACTGAAGTGGGCCCTACTCCCTTATGGTGTCCTTAAAAGAAGGGGAAACTTGGACACAGACAGATACACACACACACACACACACACACACAGAGGGAACACGTGTAAAGACAGCCATGTGTTGACAGAAGTGAAAGTTGGAGTGTACATCTACAAGCCAAGGATTACTGACAACTACCAGAAACTGGAAGAAGGAAGGGATGATTTTTCTCCAGATCTCTCAGGGAATATGGCCCTGCCAACAGCTTGATTTCAGATTTCCAGACCCTAAAACTGTGAGAGAATAAGCTTCTATCATTTTAAGCCACCCCAGTTTGTGGCATCACAGCACTAGGAAACTAATACTTGGGGAACAGATCTGCTCCTGCTCTCACCACAGGCCCACCAGGAAGGATCTAGGACACCACAAATGAGGTGAGCTGATCTACAGCTACTTCAGTTTCTATAGATTAAAAAACCCAGTTGGGCTGGCTGTCTCTTGAAGAATTTGAAAGAGCTAGTCCTACTCCAAAATTGGTAGACCCTCAATGCAATCTTGATCAAAATACCAACAGCATTTTTCACAGAACTACAACAAATAATTCTAAAATACGTATGTAAATACAGAAGACCACAACTAACCAAAGCAATCTTAAGAAAGAAGAACAGGGCTTGAGGTATCACACTCTCTGACTTCTGATTACTATACTACAGTAATCAAAAGAAAAGACAGCTACAGGAATCAAAACAGCATGGTACTGGCACAAAAACAGATACATAGATCAATGAAATAGAATCAAGAGCCCAGAAACAAACCCACGCACATATGGTCAATTAATCTATGACAAGGAGGCAAGGATATACAATGGAAAAAATGAGTCTCTTCAATAAGTGGTGTTGGGGGACAGCTACATGTAAAAGAATGAAATTCGAACATTTTCTCACTCCACATAAAAAGATAAATAAACTCAATATGGATTAAACATCTAAATATAAGACCAAAAACCATGAAATTCCTGTAAGAAAACATAGGCAGAATACTCTCTGACATAAATTGCAGCAATATTTTTTTTTTGGATCTATCTCCCAAGGCAAAAGAAACAAAAGCAAAAACAAAAAAATGGGAAGATGATGCAAATCACCTAAACTTTTGCATATGATAAGTTTGCAGGAAGAAAGCCTGGCTTACTGCAATGGGGTGTAATTAAACTCAAAATCTTTTGCTCAGCAAAAGAAACCAAAAGAAACAAAATGAAAAGACAATGTATTAAATGGAAGAAAATATTTGCAAATGATGTGACCAATAAGGGGTTAATATCAAAATACATAAACAGCACACAGAATTGAATATCAAAAAAAAAAACCTAGTTAAAAAATGACAGAAAATATGAATTGATATTCTTCCAAAGAAGATATACAGATGGCCAACAGGCACATGGAAAGATGTTCAGCATCAGTAATCATGAGACAAATGTAAGTCAAAACCACAATGAAAGATTACCTCACACCTGTCAGAATGGTTATCATAAAAAATACCACAAAAAGCAAATGTTGGCAAGGATGTGGAGAAAAGGGAACACTTGTACACTGTTGGTGAAAATGTAAATTCATTTACTGGAAAACAGTACGGAGGTTCCCCTAAAAATTTAAAATAGAGTTACCACATGACCCAGAAATTCCACTCCTGAGTTTGTATCTGAATAAATGAAAAACATTAATTCAAAAGCATACATGCATCCCAATGTTCATAGCAGTTGTGTTTACAATAGCAAAGATATTAAAACAATCTAAGTGGGAAGGCGCAAGATGGCGGAGGAGTAGGACAAGAAAAACACTTTCTCCCCACAGATTCATCAAAAGAGCATTTAAACGTCGAGTAAATTCCACAAAACAACTTCTGAATGCCGGCAGAGGACATCAGGCACCCAGAAAAATAACTCCTCGAAAGGAGGTAGGAAAAATATTAAAGACAATAAAAGAGACAAAAGGGAGGGACGGAGTTCCGTCCCCGGAAAGAGTCTTAAAAAGAGAGTTTCCAAACACCAGGAAACCTTCTCACTGCCAAATCCGTGCCGAGCTTTGGAAGCACAGAGGGCAACATAACAGGGAGAAAAAATAAATAAACAATTAAAACTACTCTGAATAAGGCCCTGCACGGATAACTCCTCCAGCGGAGAAGCAGCGCAGACGCCTGCATCCGCCATTAACAAGCGGGGGCTGGGCAGGGAGGCGCGGCGTGAGCTGCATCACTGAGAGTAAGAATCTGGCCCGAATACCTGAGCGCTACCTGAGCGAAATAATTTGGGCTAGCAAACCAGACTGTGGGATATCTACCACACGAAAAGCCAGCCCTAACCTAAGACACCGCCAGCCCAGCGAAAGGAACAAAGGACTAAACAGAGGTAGCCGGCTGCAAACCTTCCTCCGGTGACAGGCAGCCAGAGCAGGAAGGGGGCAATCTCAGCCCCAGAGAGACATTATCTATAAAACTGGCTTATTTGCTAACTAAAACTTATTGGGGTCTGGACGGTCAACATCTGCCTGAGAAGGTGCGCGGTTTACACCCAGATAACCAAGTGGCGGGAGGCGAAAGTCGCAGCATTGGCGCTCGCCAAACACCTCATCACCTGAGCTGCTCGGACCTGGGAAGAGCACAAAACGCAGCCCCAACTGAGTCTGCGCCTCTGAGGACTACCTGAGTGCCTGAACCTGAGCAGCTCGGACCTGGGAGGTGCATGCAACCCAGGGCCAGTCTCAGATTGTTCCCGGCGGAACAACCTAGAGCCTGAGCAGTGTGGGCAGGGAGGCTACACGCGCCGTGAGCTGGGGCAGACCCAGTGTGGCTGAGGCACTGCGAGCGCACGCCAGTGTCATTTGTTTGCAGCATCCCTCCCTCCCTCCCCATAGCGCGACTGAACAAAGAGAAGAAATACAGCTCCACCCACCAGAACACCAACACAAGCTTCCCTAACCAGGAAACCTTGACAAGCCACCTCTACATACCCACACACAGCGAGGAAACACCACAGTAAAGAGAACTCCACAAACTGCCAGAATACAGAAAGGACTCCCAAACTCAGCAATTTAAACAAGATGAAGAGACAGAGGAATACCCAGCAGATAAAGGAACAGGATAAATGCCCACCAAACCAAACAAAAGAGGAAGAGATAGGGAATCTACCTGATAAAGAATTCCAAATAATGATAGTGAAATTGATCCAAAATCTTGAAATTAAAATGGAATCACAGATAAATAGCCTGGAGACAAGGATTGAGAAGATGCAAGAAAGGTTTAACAAGGACCTAGAAGAAATAAAAGAGTCAATATATAATGAATAATGCAATAAATGAAATTAAAAACACTCTGGAGCCAACAAATAGTAGAATAACAGAGGCAGAAGATAGGATTAGTGAATTAGAAGATAGAATGCTAGAAATAAATGAATCAGAGAGGATAAAAGAAAAACGAATTAAAAGAAATGAGGACAACCTCAGAGACCTCCAGGACAATATTAAACGCTACAACATTCGAATCATAGGGGTTCCAGAAGAAGAAGACAAAAAGAAAGACCATGAGAAAATACTTGAGGAGATAATAGTGGAAAACTTCCCTAAAATGGGGAAGGAAATAATCACCCAAGTCCAAGAAACCCAGAGAATCCCAAACAGGATAAACCCAAGGAGAAACACCCCAAGACACATATTAATCAAATTAACAAAGATCAAACACAAAGAACAAATATTAAAAGCAGCAAGGGAAAAACAACAAATAACACACAGGGGATTCCCATAAGGATAACAGCTGATCTTTCAATAGAAACTCTTCAAGTCAGGAGGGAATGGCAAGACATACTTAAAATGATGAAAGAAAATAACCTACAGCCCAGATTATTGTACCCAGCAAGGATCTCATTCAAGTATGAAGGAGAAATCAAAAGCTTTTCAGACAAGCAAAAGCTGAGAGAATTCTGCACCACCAAACCAGCTCTCCAACAAATACTAAAGGATATTCTCTAGACAGGAAACACAAAAAGGTGTATAAACTCAAACCCAAAACAATAAAGTAAATGGCAACGGGATCATACTTATTAGTAATTACCTTAAATGTAAATGGGTTGAATGCCCCAACCAAAAGACAAAGACTGGCTGAATGGATACAAAAACAAGACCCTTACATATGTTGTCTACAAGAGACCCACCTCAAAACAGGGGACACATACAGACTGAAAGTGAAGGGCTGGAAAAAGATTTTCCATGCAAATTGGGACCAAAAGAAAGCAGGAGTCACAATACTGTATCAGAGAAAATTAGACTTTAAAACAAAGGCTGTGAAAAGAGACAAAGAAGGTCACTACATAATGATCAAAGGATCAATCCAAGAAGAAGATATAACAATTATAAATATATATCCACCCAACATGGGAGCACCTGGTGAGTATGTAAGACAAATCCTAACAAGTATGAAAGGAGAAATTAACAATAACACAATAATAGTGGGAGACTTTAATACCCCACTCACACTTATGGATAGATCAACTAAACAGAAAATTAACAAGGAAAAAACAAACAAACAAACAAACAAACAAACAAAAAAAAAAATTTTATGCAAAAATATATAATACTGAAATGAAATGAAAAAAATAAAAATAAAAATCCTCCAGACCAGGAAAAAAAAAAAAAATAAAAGTGCAAAACAGTCACATTCAAACAGCTGTTTTATTCCTTCCAAATCCTTCTGGAGTCTACTAGCTGAGAGACTAAACTCCCATCCTGTATTTCTATATTTCTCTAGACAGTTTACTTAGCTTGCTTTCTTAGTTGTTTTCATTTTGTTTTGTTTTTCTGTAAAGAAAAAAAAAAAAAAAAAAAAAAAAAAAAAAAAAAATAAAACAATCTAAGTATCCATCAACAGATGAATGGATAAACAAGATGTGGTTTATACATACAATGGAATACAACTCAGCCATTAAAAAAGAATGAAAATTTGCCATTTGCTACAACATGGATGGACCTGGAGAGTATTATACTAAGTGAAATAAGTCAGATAGAGTCAAATGCTGTTATGTTATCAGTTAAATGTGGAATCTGGAAAAAAATGAATGAATATAACAAAATTGAAATTGACTCACAAATATAGAGAACAAACTAGTGGGTATCAATGGGGAGAGGGAAGGAGGGAGGGGCAAGATAGGGGCAGGTGATTAAGAGATACAAACTACTCTGTATAAAATAATAAGCTGCAAGGATATACTGTACAGCACAGAGTAAGCCAATTTTCATAATACCTTTATATAGAGTATAATCCATAAAAATATTGAATCACTGTTATATACCTGAAACTAATATTGTATATAAGAACATTATAAATCAATTATACTTCAATTTTTTAAAAAGTGCCCCAACTTTTAGTGAAAGGAACAGTGTGTCTAAGACTGTGATGAAAAGCAGAGGAACATCAGAGGGTACCTAAATCCTGTGACCAAGAAAGCAGTAATCTCTGAAGCAGGTTAAAGAAAAAGGAGATCAGGAAGACCAGACTCAGAGAAGTATCCCTACAGAGTCATTCCAGCTTTCCTTACTTCAATTCAATTAAATAAAAGGAAATCCATAGAATCTGAGCGTGAAACTCTCACGTGTTTTAGGACACAATACCACAATGTTTACAGCAAAACAATTAGAAACAGCAGAAACTTGAAAACAGCTCAAATGTCCATTAAAAAGGGGCAGGATAGATGGTGGTATATGTATCAGTGAGATGCCATGCAACAAAGAAAATGAATCGTGGCCACATTTATTAGCATTAATGAATGTTGCAAAATGTTCAGTAAACCAGCAAGGCATAGAAGAATGTATATCATGTAATTGCATGTATAGAACAATTGAAAAACCAACACCAATAACACACTGTTTAGGATACATACGTGGTGACTTCAGGTAATGCATAGGGAGTTTATATGGGACCGTTACAGAGACAGCAGGAACCAGCTGGAATCAGGGCTTCCCTGGTGGCTCAGTCAGTAAAGAGTCTGCTCATGGTGCAGGAGACCTGAGTTCGATCCCTGGGTCAGGAAGATCCCCTGCAGAAGGAAATGGCAACCCACTCCAGTATTCTTGCCTGGAAAATGCCATGGACAGAGGAGCCTGGAGGGCTGCAGTTCACAGGGGTCCCAAAGACTTGGACATGACTGAGTGATTAACACAAACATCCCAGCATTAAATTGGCTTAAACAGTAATGGAACAGACTGTCACACAGCAGAAAGTCAAAAGCAGAGGAGCATAGTAAGATCAGGACTGCCCTGGTCTATGTAACTGCCCTTATAACAAGAAAATCCAACACCAGTCTCAGAAAGAAAAAAAAAATCAAAAACTCCTTTCCAACCTCTCCTTGACCAGGTGAACCCAACATAGGACACATGCTCACACCCACACCCATAAAAGTACACAGAGGAATATTATATGCTGACTGGCTTAAACCCAGATTGTTGAACCAATCACTAAGAAATTGGGTCCCGGACCAATCACTCCAAGAGGGACACTTGGAGTAAAAACAAGAAAGATGGCAAACTGTTGGGTTCAAAAACAGAATTCAATCCCAACCCTGTCCGAGTTTCTCTTGCTAGTTTGAAAGTAATGCTTAGGAATAAAAAAATGGAATGTGGCAAGGGGAACCAAGGGTTTAAAATGTGTCAGTGAGCCCCAGTTGGATCTCTGGTCAAGGAAATAAGATTCCGTATGCCACATGCCTCAGCTGGGGGAAAAAAATTTTATTCAGTAAAATGTGTCAGCAAGGATGAGGTATAAGAGTAAACCCACTAGTTACAGGTAAACCCAAGCACTTTACAGTAGAAGAAAAGCAAGACAAACTTTTACCAAATGTCTTTGATGCACTTTATGAAGGTCCTCTTGTTTATTCCTCATTACAATCCTATGAGGTTTGTTTCATCACACCCATTTTACAGATGAGGAATCAGGCACAGAAAGGGCAATCTTTCAAGGACTATATGGCTCAAGGTCACAATGCTAAGAGACAGGGAAGCCAGGACTCAAACCCAGATCTATGGTCCCCAAACATCATATTCTTTCCACTGAGAAGCTGGGTAGCTGCTGGTGAGGCTAGCAGCAGGACTGACCCTGATCTCTTCAAGGTGTCCAAAGACAACTTCAGCTAAGGCAAGGTCTGACTCCTCAGAGCACACGTACCCTTGAGCCAGGGAGAGGCAGTATGCCTGTTCTTGTTGAGTTGCCAAATTGTGTCTGACCCTTTGCGACCCCGTGGACTGGTAGCACATCAGGCCTCCCTGTCCCCTCACCATCTCCCAGAGTTTGCCCGAGTTCATGTCCATTGAGCAGGTGATACCATCCAACTATCTCATCCTCTGTTGCCCCGTTCTCCTCCTGCCATCAATCTTTCCCAGCATCAGAGTCTTCTTCATCGAGTCAGCTATTCTCATCAGGTAGCCAAAGTATTGGAGCTTCAGCTTCAGCAACAGTCCTTCCAGTGAATATTCAAAGTTTCCTTCAGGTTGACTGATTTGATCTCCTTGCTGTCCAAGGGACTCTCAAGAGCCTTCTCCAGCACCACTTTGAAAGCAGTATGCCTACTTCTCCTGAATGTTCCATCCTGGTTATAACAGTGCCACTCAGGTGTAATGATTTAGAAACAGCCCCAAATCCAACTTCCGGATCTGTTAATTAACAGCCCTCACTTAGATCACTGTGTCAGGTCAATTTCTGCCTGTAGGAGAAAAAAAAAAAAATCCACAAAACCATTCTCTTATTTCAGATCTTTTTCTTCTGCTAGGTGTTCAAGAAGTGCCAAATCACCATGCTCCCTGCTCTCCCAAACTGCTACCCAAACCAGAGCCCCTAAAGAGGCAATCCAATATAGGACCCAATTCTGCCTCTCCCCTCCCCACCCCAGGCCGTGCCAAGTGTCAGCCATGCCATGCCAAATGCCCATGTCTGGGCAGACATCTGACTTAAAGATATTGTATGAGTGGACATGCTCATACAAATAGTGTATGAGATGTATACCCAAAGATTACATCTACCCCATAGGATGCACTCGAAAATCTCCACAAGCAGAAAATACTCATCTTCAGGCCAAAAAGCCATTGCTTTGTTTCAAGTCTCTTAATCTGTATCGATTGAGACTGTAAGAAGGGTAAGAAACAGCAAGAAAGGAAGAACTATTGTAAATTATTGTGATTGTGATAAAATTCCAATTAGCATGAAGTTTCTAACAGTGCAAAGACTTACAGGGACTTTCTTTCACCCTGCAAAAGCACAGCTAGATAAACAGCTTTCTGCTTTCACTTTAGTGTTTGCCTTGTATTATACTGTCTTTTAGCGAGCTTCCCTGGTGACTCAGTGGTAAAGAATCCGCCTGCCAATGCAAGAGATGCAGGTTTGATCCCTGGGTGGGGAAGAGCCCCTGGAGGAGGAAATGACAATCCACTCCAGTATTGTTGCCTGGGAAATCCCATGGATAGAGGAGCCTGGTGGGCTACAGTCCATGGGGTCAGACATGACTGAGTGACTAACTCGACTTAGTGACTAACAACAACAATACTGCCTTTTAGGGGAAAAAAGAATTATCAGTCCATCAAAAACCATGTCCTGTCAGCTGAGTACTCTTCTCCCTCACTCCAGTGACACACACTCATCCCACCTGCACTATTTTCTGAAGAGTCGTGTTCACTGGGAAAGCAAGCTCATTACCCAAACATCTATTTCAGTGTTCAAATGCCATTCTTCCTCCCCTGCTTCCTGCCATGTCTCCCTTTCCACTCTCCGCTTGCCTCTGCACTTCCTCTCTTCTCTCGCTTTCTGGGATGTGGAAAGAATTGATTAAGCTCCTAGTCCAACACTTGCAGCAGTCTTCTTTCTCTTTCCTAAGACTTTTTCAGCTGTAGGAAGACTCAGGTTCCCACTGAGACATTGTTGTGGGAGCCCGTGGGCTGAAGGGGCAGGCAAGGGAGCTGGAGTCAGGCAGATGCTTTTTCTGTCAAAGACAAAGGCCCCCTCCACCCGAGCCTCTCCAGTTTCCAGCACTTGCATACCCCTCAGATCAAAGGGCTGCTCTGCATATGAAAAACACCACCCATAATGTGGCTCCCATCAGCCCCACCCCACCCTGTCAGCTGCTGCTCTCAACAAAGACCCTGACATCTGTTTAGGCACAGCCCGCACCCTCTGGGGCACTGGCTTGTTGCATCTTCATTTTTCTCAGTTCACTTTTGTGGGCCATTCAGTCCCTTGAAGTAGAGTAGGGGAGCAGAGGGGAAGCTCTCTCTCACCCTCAGATCATTCCACTCACATCATTTTTCAAGACACCTTGAGGATTCTGGTCCTCACCTCTCCCACCTCAAGCTCATTTACTTCACCCTCTCAGCCACTCTTGTATCTTATTAATATTTTATTTATTTATTCACTTATTTATTGGCTGTGCTGGGTGTTTGTTGCTGTGCAGGCTTTTCCCTAGTTGGGGCGAGGAGGGGCTACTCTCGTTGCAGTGTGCACGCTTCTCATTGCAGTGGCTTCTCTTGTTGCTGAGCGCGGGCTCTAGGGCACACAGGCCTCAGTAGTTGCAACTCCCAGGCTCTAGACAGAGCACAGGCAGAACAGTTGTGGCACAAGGGCTTATTTGTCCCCTGGCATATGGGATCCACCCGAACCAGGGATCAAACCTGAGGCTCCCGAATTGGCAGGTGGATCCTTTACCACCGAGCCACCGGGGAAGCCCCTCGGCCACTCTTAAAAATCTCTTTTCTTCTTTGCCTAAAAAGGGACCATGCCCTTCGAACAGTCTAAACTGACCCTTCATAGCAAAATGGTGGTGGAAATTTGACTCCTTTTCTTGTCATGTTAATAGATGCTGCCAGACTTGGGAACTTCCACGCGCTTCGCTGGACGTGAGGTCTGCCTTTCAGAAGGAAAAGATGCTTCTCAAAACTTGAACCTGAGAGCACCTCAGCCAAAGGATTCAAGTGAGGACCAGAGAAACTGATCTTCAGTGATGTTCCGACCTGAAGAAGTGTCATTTTGCTAATGATGACAATTCCTGAATTCCAGGAGAGCGCAGGCAGACAAGCTGGAAGAGAACGTTGGGCCTTTCCTCTTTCAACTCCTGCCACCTCCTGCACATCCTCGAAGCCCTCTTCTCCCTTTGATCAGGTCCCTCGACCACCTCTCCTTCCATCCAGCCCACATGTGCCCTGACTTCACGGGTGACTGAGCACATTGTCTTCTGTTATGGATATGGACTGAACTATTTCCCTCACTCCTCATTACTCCCCCCACCACCATCCCCAGTTCATAGGTTAAAGTTCTCTTGTGAACTTCAACCTCCTATGACTGTATTTGGAGACAGGACTTTAAGAAGGTCATTAAGATTATGGGAGCACCCATGAGTGCTCAGTCATGTCCAACTCTTTGCAACACTATGGACTGTAGCCCAACAGGCTCCTCTGTCCATGGAATTTTCCAGGCAAGAATACAGGAATAGGTTACCAAATCCTACTCCAGAAGGATCTTCCCAATCCCAGGATTAAATGCTTATCTCTCTCAGCTCCTGCATTGGAGGGCGGATTCTTTACCTCTGCACCACCTGGGAAGTCCTAAATGAGGTCATATGGGTGGGGCTTCGATCCAGTAAGACTGGTGTCCTTAGAAGAAGACCAGAGCTTTCTCTTGCTCCCTCTAGGGGCATGTGAGGACACAACAAGAAGCAGCCATTTGCAAACAAAAGAGAGGCCTCATCAGAAACCAACCAGGCAGCACTCTGATTTGGTACTTGGAACTTCCAAATCTATGAGGAAATCAATTTCTGTTCTTTAAGTCATACAGCCTGTGGTATCCTATGATGGCAGTCCAAGCAGACAAGCATACTTCCTCCCCCCCAGATCCCACAGGATGCTGGAGTAACAATAAGAACTGACATGAATCTCTCCACCTCCAAGCCCCAGTAAAAGCGACAACCTCTGCTAAGCCCTTCAGGACTGTCTCAGTCCCTTCCTAGAAATTTCCATTCTTGTTATTTCTACATTGCCCTGAAAGGTGGCTGCTGGTGCTAAGTCGCTTCAGTCATGTCTGACTCTTTGCAACTCCATGGACTATATAGCTTGCCAGACTTCTCTGTCCCTTCTTTCCCTTCAAATCCCTTCTTTGTCCAAGGGATTCCCCAGGCACGAATACTGGAGTAGATTGCCATGCCCTTCTCCAGGGGATCTTCCCAACCCAGGGATTGAACTCAGGTCTCCTGCATTGCACACAGATTCTTTACCACTGAGCCAGGAAAGCCCTGAAAGGTAATTTCCCTTTGAATTGTTTAAAATTCTGACAAAACAGACAAGCCTTGGGAGCAATAAACTACAAAGAATCGTATGAAGAACAAAAAGCTGGCTTTACAGACTTAACCACGTCTGGACCTGTGACTGGGGTAAGTAGACAGCAGCTCACTCAACAGCTACACACTGTATTTGCTTCTGCCAAAGAATGTTGCCTGCCATCTGGCTCGGGGATGGGGGCGGGGATCGGGGGTGGTTGAGTCACTCACCACCACAAGTCACTGACCTTCAACCCACACTAAGAGGAGTTCAGGGTGGAGATCAGAAACAAGGCATTCTGTGCTCTGGGAAAAACTGGCAGAAGAGGCCTTCAGACAGATATTTTTAGGAGAAATGTTTAATGAACCTGGATTCCAACATCTTCCCATACTCAGTAAAATCATTAACAGAGACATCTGTTCCTTGTGACTAGCAGCTACTTTCTTAACAAGATGTGTGCCTGGTTACACATCCCCCCTTCATCAAAATCACATATATACTGACTGCCCCTGCACCCCCATACCTCTTGGGAGCAGTTCTTCAGAGCTGTCTGAGAGGCTGCCGACCAGGCTATAGGCCTCAGTGAAGAGTGAAAGCGGAAGAGTCAGTCACTCAGTCACATCCAACTCTTTGCAACCCCACGGACTGTAGCCCACCAAGCTCTTCTGCCCATGGAATTCTCTAGGCAAGACTACTGGAGTGAGTAGCCATGCCCTCCTCCAGGGGATCTTCCCGACTCAAGGATCAAACCCAGGTCTCCTGCATTACAGGCAGATTCTTTACCGTCTGAGCTACCAGACTCAGTAAGGCCCCCAAATAAAACCCAAACTCACACCTCTCACCTTGTGTGTTTTTACTTTAGTCAACACTCCTGGAGTCCAGGCTGCTTCTGGCCTTTCTCTTATTTTGCATTTTCTCCAATATCAGCAATTGTAGGAGGTTTTCCTTTATACAACAACCTATATGATGCTCATGATCAAGTCCACACAGAGAGCAACACTAAATGACAGACATCCATCCCCCTCTCCTGTTTCTCTCCCCCAGACCCCTGGCACCTCCCTCCTGATGGCCCAAGGTCCTGGGCTAACACAGCTGAAACACTAAGCCAAGAGGCTAACTAACACCAACAGCCCTGCAGAAGTGACCAGCATCTTGGCCCCATCTGGCCCACATTCAGCTGCCAGGTGCGTGTCCTACAATCCTGCTTCCTGTGCTCTCACTGTCCCTGGAAAGTAGCCATGTCATCCCCCTAACATCCCCATCCCTTGGCACTGCCCTCAGGGCGCATGGTGGGTTCCCCACCTCACACTCATTCTCAAGCTTCATCGCCCACCTCACCCCTACCAGCCCAGACCACTACCATTGAGCCAGCACATCAGGCTTTAGGCCAGGTTTGCCAGGACTGCTGGCTCATCTGAACTATCTTCCTGTTTCTTCCACTTGGGCAAATCCTAGCCTTTCCTTAGAAATCAGCTCAAATTCTAATACACTTATTAAAGTAAGCAGATAACAATTAGAAAAGAATTCTGTGACAGTAGGAGGAGCTTCCCAGGTGGCGCAGTGGTAAAGAATCCACCAGCCGGTGCAAGAGATGCAGGTTCGATCCCTGGATTGGGAAGATCCTATGGAGTAAGAAATGGAAACCCACTCCAGTATTCTGGTCTGGGAAATTCCAGAGTTCAAGAGTCTCTAATTCAGGCAGTCTGGAGCTGGGCCCAACGTTTTGCATTACCTGCATTGGCAGGTGGATTATTTACCACTGAGCCACCAGGGAAGCATTTTACCAACATTAAAAAATCAGAACATTTTCCAGAAAATTCCAGATTTCTGACTTCTCTTTTAAAAAAACAGAAAATCTGGGAATTGGATGGAAGGTGGACAAAAAGTACAAACTTCCAGTTACAAGATAAACATATGTTCTAAGGATATAACCAGCAGCATGATGATTTCAATGAACATTGCTGTGGGGTGTAAATGAAAGCTGTTAAGAGAGTCAAGGACTTCACCGGTGGTCCAGTGGTTAAGAATCCACCTCCCAATGTAGAGGATGTGGCTTTGATTCCTGGTCAGGGAACTAAGATCCCACATGCTGTGGGGCAACTAAGTCTGTGCACCACAAATAGAGAAGCCCAAGTGCCACAAAAAAGGCTTGGTGCCACCACATTTTTTTTTAATTAAAAAAAAAAGAAAAGAAAGTTCCTGAGAGAGTCAATCCTAAGAATTCTCATCACAAAGAAAAAGTACATTTTTCTTCTTTTTTGTACCAATAGGAGATGGTGAATGTTAACTAAACTTAACATCCAATACTTTGGCCACCTGATGTGAAGAGCCAACTCATTGGAAAAGACTCTGATGTTGGGAAAGATAGAAGGCAAAAGGAGAAGGGGGCAGCAGAGGATGAGATGGTTAGATAGCATCACCGACTCGGTGGACATGAGTTTGAGCAAACTCTGGGAGATGGTAAAGAACAGGGAAGCCTGATGTGCTGTAGTCCATGGGGTCACAAAGAATCAGACATGACTGAACAACAACAGACTAAACTTATTGTGATAATCATTTCACAATCTATGTGCACCAAATTATTATCATTTTGTACACCTTAATGGAGAAGGAAATAGCAACCCACTCCAGTATTCTTGCCTGGAGAACCCCATGGACAGAGGAGCCTGGTGGGCTACAGTCCACGGGTTGCAAAGAGTCAGACATGTCTGAGCGACTTAGCACACCTTAAACTTCCATAATGCTATATGTCAATTTTGTTGTCATTGCTGTTGTTTAGTCATTCAGTTATGTCCCACTCTTTTGTGACCCTGTGGACTATAGCCCACCAGGCTCCTCTGCTCATGGGATTTCCCAGGTAAGAATACTGAAAGTGGGTTGTCATGCCCTCCTCCAGGGGATCTTCCCAACCCAGGGATCCAACCTGCATCTCCTGCATTGCAGGTGGATTCTTTACCACTGAGCCACCTGGGAAGCCATCTGACTAAAACGGAAAAAAAATAAAATAAATAAATTTTATAATTTTCTTCCAAATTACGATTTTTTAAATGGGAAAGTCTGACCACACTGGATGCACATTTCCACATGGCCAGGAAACAACTAGAACCAAGTAGCCATCTTCACTCCGCACTTTCACCACCCTCCTAATGCCATAGTTCCTATCACTCCCCACTCCCAACACAGGCCAGGTACATGCATGCCTTTGCCTACCCAGTCCCTATGATCCATGATCTACATGCTGCTGCTAAGTCGCTTCAGTAGTGTCTGACTCTGTGCAACCCCGTAGACGGCAGCCCACCAGACTCCCCTGTCCCTAGGATTCTCCAGGCAAGAACACTGGAGTGGGTTGCCATTTCCTTCTCCAGTGCATGAAAGTGGAAAGTGAAAGTGAAGTCGCTCAGTCGTGTCTGACTCTTAGCGACCCCATGGACTGCAGCCTACCAGCCTCCTCCGCCTATGGGATTTTCCAGGCAAGAATACTGGAGTGGGTTGCCATTGCCTTCTCTGATAATCTACATAAGCACCTTTAATAACCATATGGGATTCAACAGCCTAGACAGACTATAATTTAACCAGTTCTCAGTGGCTGGGCCCATAGTTTGCATCAATCACACTTCAGTTAATCACAATCAACATACATCTTTGTCACTTGCTCCATAATTTCATGGGATAAATTCATAGAGGTTGGATTATTGGGTCAATTTGATACAGTACACCCACAAAAAGGTTAAAGATACCATTTTAAATCAGTTATAACACAAAATGAGAAAAATCAACTAGCTAGATAACACCTTTTCTACTTGGACATTTTAAATTAACCAATGACAGTTCTTACATCTCCTTCCATTTGGGCTCCACCCTGAGCCCTCTAATGTTGTGAATATTAACATCTCGTGAAACTTGCTATTTTATTCCACTACTTCTGCCACCTGACAACATCCTTTAGTGACATCCTCAAAAATCATGTTGCTACAAGAGATTCAGCCACACCGAAAGTGCCTACAATGTACTCAGTGCTGCTAGACACCCCCTCTCCCGACCATGCACATATAGGGTTTTTTTTAATTAATATATTTTTTAATTGGAGGCTAATTACTTTACAATATTGTAGTGGTTTTTGCCATACATTCACATGAATCAGCCATGAGTGTACATGTGTCCTTCATCCTGAACCCCCCTCTCACCTCCCTCCCCATCCCATCCCTCAAAGTCATCCCAGTGCACCAGCCCTGAGCACCCTGTCTCATGCATCGAACCTGGACTGGCGATCTATTTCACATATGACAATATACATGTTTCAATGCCATTCTTTCAAATCATCCCACCCTTGCCTTCTCCCAGAGACCAAAAGTCTGTTCTTTACATCTGTGTCTCTTTTGCTATCTTGAATATAGGGTCATTGTTACCATCTTTCAAAATTCCATATATATGCATTAATATACTATATTGGTGTTTTTCTTTCTGACTTACTTCACTCTGTATAATAGGCTCCAGTTTCATCCACTTCATTAGAACTCATTCAAATGCATTATTTTTAATAGCTGAGTAATATTCCATTGTGTATATGTACCACAGCTTTCTTATCCATTCATCTGCTGATGGACATCTAGGTTGCTTCCACGTCCTGGCTATTGTAAACAGTGCTGCGATGAACACTGGGGTACATGTGTCTCTTTCAATTCTGGTTTCCTCGGTGTGTATGCTCAGCAATGGGATTGCTGGGTTGTATGGCAGTTCTATTTCCAGTTTTTTAAGTAATCTCCACACTGTTCTCCATAGTGGCTGTACTAGTTTGCATTCCCACCAACAGTGTAAGAGGGTTCCCTTTTCTCCGCACCCTCTCCAGCATTTATTGTTTGTAGACTTTTTAATAGCAGCCATTCTGACCGGTGTGAGATGGTACCTCATTGTGGTTTTGATTTGCATTTCTCTGATAATGAATGATGTTGAGCATCTTTTCATGTGTTTGTTAGCCATCTGTATGTCTTCTTTGGAGAAATGTCTGTTTAGTTCTTTGGCCCATTTTTTGGTTGGGTCATTTATTTTTCTGGAATTGAGCTGCATGAGCTGCTTGTATATTTTTGAGACTAATTCTTTGTCAGTTGCTTCATTTGCTATTATTTTCTCCCATTCTGAAGGCTGTCTTTTCACCTTGCTTTTAGTTTCCTTCATTGTGCAAAAGCTTTTAAGTTTAATTAGGTCCCATTTATTTATTTTTGCTTTTATTTCCATTACTCTGGGAAGTGGGTCATAGAGGATCCTGCTGTAATGTATGTCAGAGAGTGTTTTGCCTATGTTTTCCTCTAGGAGTTTTATAGTTTCTGGTCTTACATCTAGATCTTTAATCCATTTTGAGTTTATTTTTGTGTATGGTGTTAGAAAGTGTTCTAGTTTCATTCTTCTACAAGTGGTTGACCAGTTTTCCCATCACCACTTGTTAAAGAGATTGTCTTTTTTCAGTTGTATATTATTGCCTCCTTTGTCAAAGATAAGGTGTACATGGGTATATGGATTTATCTCTGGGATTTCTATTTTGCATATAGGTTTTTACCTTGAGTTGGTTCCTGTAACAAGACACCTTTGAAATGATGCCAAAATCTACCCCCTCTGCCCAAACTATGCAACTTTACCCTGGATCCTATGACAGGCTGAATCATGTTCCCCAAACTTTATGTTGAATCCCTAACACCCTAACTACTTTAGAATGTGACTCTGGTTTATTGTTCAGTCGTTAAGTTGTGTCTGACTCTTTGCGACCCCATGGACTGCAGCACTCCAGGCTTCCCTGTCCTTCACCATCTCCCAGGGTTTGCTCAAACTCGTGTCCGCTGAGATGTGATGCCATCCAACCATCTCATCCTCTGTCGCCTGCTTCTCCTCCTGCCCTCAGTCTTTCCCAGCATCAGGGTCTTTTCCAGTGAGTAGCCTCTTCACATCAGGTGGCCAAAGTTTTGGAGTTTCAGCTTCAGCAACAGTCCTTCCAATGATTATTCAGGGTTGATTTCCTTTATGATTGACTGGTTTGATCTTGCTATCCAAAGGACCCTCAAGAGTCTTCTCCAGCACCACAGGTCAAAAGTATCAATTCTTTGGTGCTCAGCCTTCTTTATGGTCCAACTCTCAATTCTGGAGAAGGGTCTTTAAAGAGGTAATTAAGTTAAAATGAGCCAAAATGAGACCGCAGCCTCCCTTGAAGTGTTTCTTTTGTGACCCCAAAGGCAGCCAAGCAGGGTCAGATCCAGCTGAGGTCAGAACCCCAGCAGCACATGTGGGATCCAGGTACCTGTACAAAAAGACTTTTTTTTTTTTTAGTTCACTTTATACTTTAGAAGGGCCACCGAGATCCAGGGGAAGGCAAGATCAACACCTGCTTTGTCTTTGAATCATAAAAATGAGAAACAGAGAGTCCGGTCCATGCTGAGTGCTTCAGAAGATGTGTCCCAAATAAAGACTCACAAAAGAAAGGAACGATGACTCAGGTCCCAAGTAGGCCTGCGCCCAGGTGGAAACACAGAGCTGAACTCTGCAGCATCTGAACACCACCGCCAGCCATAGGGACACCGTTGATTCAATTTTCCATCACTGGTCAAAAAATAAGGAATTAAAGGGATGGCCAAGGTGAAGAAATGCTGTGGAAAACCTCTTCTCTAATGGACCAGTCCAGACTTCCAATTTCTGAAGACTGTGCCCACCTGCAACACCAGAGTGGATGCTATATGTGAAAGCAGGGACAGATTAAATCAAGGAAGAGATGTTACCACTCCTGGGGCATTTACAGTAACTTCAGCACTTCACCCAGCTCTGCATAAGAACAGAAAAATAGGGGCTTCCCTGGTGGTCCAGTGGTTAAGAATCCTCACCTCCACTGCAAGGGGCACGGGTTTGATTCCTGATCAGGGAATCAAGATCTTGCATGCCATGTGATGTGGCCAAAAAAATTTTTTTAACTTTAAAGAAAGAACATGAAAATATTATGTGGGAGAAAGAATCTTTAAAAAGCAAAAGAATTTGATACAAGCAAGAAAGATTGGGCTTAATGTGAATTTTAAGGTGCCAGTCTATATATATTATAAACAGCTGTCAGAAAGACTATATTCAACTTCTGTAAATCATCAGCACACACTCAAGTTGTATCCCAGTTTAGCAAGGTATCCACAAGTTCACGGGTTTCCCCTTGCTCTTTCCAAGCTGTGCCCACTGAGATCGGACTTTCACACATCCTATGTGGTTGACACATTCAGCAGTAGCTCACTCTTTAGCCAACAGCCGCTGATGAGCCCCCGCAAGGCACCAGATGCCCTTTTAGAAGCTGGGGTACAAGGACCAAGAGGCCATAGCCCAGCTTTGGAGGAGCCTGCACCTTTGGGGGAGGCAGTCATGAGAGGCAGATGCTGCCATGGGGACACTGAGAGGACAGCAGAGGGTTCTTTAGGCTTGGGAGACCTTCACAGAGGACACAATATGTTGGCTGAATCAGCTGTCGGCCAGAGGTGCAGCATGGCAAGGATTCCCAGCAGAGGGAAACAGTGTATACCTACACTGAGCTCACCTGAGTCCTTCGCTAGGCTAGGAAATGTATTCTTTTGTTTTTTTCTTTTTCCTTTTCTTTTTGGCTTTCCTGACAAAGGATCAAACACAGGCCCTACATAGTGAAAGCACAGATTCCTTACAACTGGACCACCAGGGAATTCCTGGAAGGATGTTCTTATTCAAAAGCAAATCTGCCCATATTTTAGGAACCAGTTCCCTTTCAGAGAGCGCTTTCCAGGTGGCTCAGTGATAAATAATTCGCCTGTAATGCGGGAGATGCAAGTTGGATCCCTGGGTCAGGAAGATCCCCTGGAAGACGGCATGGCAGCCCACTCCAGTATTCTTGCCTGGGAGATCCCATGGACAGAGGACCCAGGCAAGCTATGGTTAATGGGGTTCCAAAGAGTCTGACATGACATGACTTAGCCACTAAGCACGCACATCCTTTTCAGAGACTTCACATACTTTTTTTCTAGGTCTTTAGTGTAAATAAAACCTACCAAGGAAAGATACAATATGAAGATCTCCACCTTTTTTAAAAATTATAGTTGATTTACAAGCCTATCTTCATTTTAGGTGTATAGCAAAGTGATTCAGTTATACATATATATCTATATATTCTTCTTTAGATGCTATTCCATTATATATTATTACAAGACTTTGAATATAGTTCCCTGTGCTTTACAGTAGCCTCTTGTTGTTTATCTTTTTATATATAGTAGTCTGTATCTGCTAAGCCCAAGATCCGAATTTATCCTTCTCCCTTACCCCTTTGGGAACCATACGTCTGACTTCTATGTCTGTGAGTCTGTTTCTGTCTTGTAAATAATTTTATTCGTATCAAGATCTCCATCTTCAAGCACATTCCATCTCAATGACGGAAAACATGGTCAAAGATAAGATCGCTTGCTTTTATTGGAATTTATGACTTGGGAGCAGCAGGAACTCACTCAACAAATCAGACTGTAAATCTAGGAGAGTGGCAGTGCTCAGAGACGAACTAGATTGGAAAACTGGAGACCAAGAGAGCAGGCCAGCCCTGCACAGTCTCGCTGAGACTCCAGGCCAAACACCAGGGTCATTCCAACAGGAAACTGTGCCCAGCAGCTTCTGCTCGCTGACCCACCTTCACTCTTTCCATGGCCTCTGAGGACAGAGAATTGCCCACCCCACAGGGTTGTTCTTAAGATCCAACACACTGATGGGAGAAGATGCAGAGAGAACCACAAGTATGAAACAAGGCACATGCAGTCTTCCTGCCTTCAGCCTCCCCTGGGCCTGGCGGGTCTGCCTACTTCACAAAGAATCTGACCCTCTCTCCTCAGGAAGCTTTCTTAAGGGAGGGAGCACCAACCCAACTTCGCCAGCACCTCCCAACTTCCCTCTTCTCCAACCTCCACCAATAATAGCCAAGGATGGAGACATGGGGCATCTTTTGAGGAACTTGCCCAGCCTCACCGGCCAGACCATGATCTTCTGGGGGCAGGGGCTGCCTCCCCAACTCCGCCCTGTCCTGGACATTTCCAGTGCTCCAACCTAGAACCAGCTGTCTCTTCAATGAAGTGACTGACCTGCCTAAAGAGAGCTTCCTCCAAAGAAGAAAGATCTACATCTTCTCCAAAACTGTGACTCAAGAAACGCACCTCCAAGTATGTCCACCAGATGAAACCATCATTTAAGGCTTCATTTTGTGGGACTTCCCTGGTGGTCTAGTCATTAAGACTCCACCCTTCCAATGCAGGGGGCACAAGTTAGATCCCTCACTGGGGAACTAAGATCTCACATGCCATGTGGTACAGCCAAAAGTTGTGTTTTTTTTAATTAAGATTTCATTTTGTAAAAAAGCAAAGGACTTCTCAGCTGAAAGAGTGACGGAGTTATTAGGTCCTGGGACAAAGAGGGCAGGAACTGGTAGTGACACAGCTAATGCTGGGCCATACATACCACAGTAGAAACAGTGACTGCTGACATGGCAAATATGTTAGTGCCATGTATTGGCAAGAACGAAAAAGGGAAGTGACAGTCGCTCAGTAGTGTTTGACTCTTTGAGACTCTTTGGACTCCTCTGTCCATAGAATTATCCAGGAAGAAGACTGGAGTGGGTAACCATTCCCTTCTCCAGAGGGATCTTCCCAATCCAGGGATGGAAACTGGGTCTCCTGCAGTGCAAGAAGATTCCTTACCATCTGAGACACTAGGGAAGCCCACTGGCAAGAATAAACAATATACAAAGGAACCATTCTTTGCCAACAGCAATTCAGAGAATAAGAACACAAACACATCATCTGAAGAGCACTGTGAGGTTTTCAAGGGACTCATATCCCACTAACTGCCCCTTAGGCTGCTGGAAGCCCAGAAACAAGGCCTTGTACATGGAACATAGGGCAACGCCAGACCCGTTGGCTGCATTCATATCAGCTCTCAGACCCCATGACTCAGACCACAGACCCGAGTGTGACTGGGTCCCAAGGATGGACCCCAGTGCCAAGGGGACTGGGGCTGTCTCAAATTCCTACCACACTACACCCTGACAGCCAGTCCCTCACTGGGGAAGCAGGCGGGAGAATCTTGTGATTGGACAGTCATTCTGGTTAGTTCCTCGGAGGAAGTACATAATGCACTATGTCTGGAGCTTGAGCATAGATACTTGGTGGTACGTGACTGTGGAAATGGAATTTAGAAAGATCACTTCTCTGAGAAACTCAAAATCTTGAATGGGAACCAATCTATGCAGAAGGAGAGGGAAGTGAAGTGACACCCATGGCTGAGCTATGTTAAGAGAGTTAACTTAGGCGGGTTGATAAGGAGTCCAAGCCCCTTTAAGGAAGAGGTGAACATTCTTTCTTTTTCACATTCTTTTGCCTTAGACATGTAGGCCTCATAGGCAGCAGTATTTCTTGCTCAAGGACAAGCTTTTTTGAGCTCAGAACTTATGTTGTGCAAGAAGGTCTGGGTAAGACTTCCACAGCCTTGAGCTCTGGGTTAACCCATTCCTTCTGGCTAATCTCGTGCTGATGTCATCCCAGGATGTATGTTATGGGAAAGGGTCTGGGCAAAATTTTTACAGCCTTGGGGTACTTTTTTCTATTCTCAGCAGCTAGCAGAAAAGTATATAAAGACCTGCTTAAACTAACAAGGTGGGTAATCTTTCTACCCTCTTCTGATGTCTATGTCAGAAGCTTTTTCTGTCACTATCACTTTAATAAAATTTCTACTACATAAAGCTCTGAGTGAGTGAGACTGTCTTTGGTCCCTGAGTTAAATCTTCTCCTTCAGAGACCACAAATCTGGTGGAACACCATAAGCTTTCATCTATCATCTCAGCAACTCGCTGGGATCCCAAGACAAGGTATAGCTATCATCTTGGGGGCTAAGATAAAGCTATCAATGTGCTTTCTTCACACAGGGAATGGCCATGCTGCCAGGAGTATCAAGTAGGCATGAAACAAAAAAAAAAAAATCAGCCAATGATTACAGAGTGAACACATGGAGGAATTTGCATTTGATTCTAGCTGTGTTAAAAGTCTTGGTGACCTTGAGTGTCCAATAGGATATGGTGGTCAGTGTGAGACCCTGGAGATCTGAGTTGTAGCAGAGGATTTTGGACTAAGTTGTTTGATGCATCAGTGACTGGCCATGCAAGGTTGGCTGTTGAGTAGTTGAATTGTGGCTACTATGACAAAGGAAGTAAACTTTAATTTTACTTAATTTGAATTAAAGTTTAAAAGCTGATACTTGATGCATCTATTGGAAAACTTTTATTTATGTTTGGAACAACTTGAACACCTGAACGTCCTTTTTCAACTCTAAATTTTATGGAACTGAAGGGCAGATCAAGCGTGCCTTTTTGTCAAAAAATTATTTACTTATTTTTGGCTGTGCCAGGTCTTCATTACTGCATGGGCTTTTCTTTAGCTGTAGCAAGCTGGGGCTACCCTTCAGTGCTCTGAAGCTCACTGTCCCTTAGTTTCCTCACTTATAAAATAGGGATGATACTGCCCATGTTGTAAAATCCTGAGGATTCAAAGTGAAATTACCAACAAGGCCTGGCTCATAGTGAGCACTCTCTTCCCCTTATATCTGCATAGTAAGATCCCACATGCCACTGGGTGACTAAGGCCACGTGCCGCAATGAAGACCCAGCACAGCCATAAAGAAAGAAAGAACGTTGAGAGAAGTTAAGTGAACCCCCTCAAAGTCACACCCTGGTAAATGACAGTGTGGGAATTCTAAGCCCAGCTCTTCTGGCTCGGGATCCAGGGCTTCCTCCACTAGCAGTGTGCCAGCCTCAGTCTCGAGCTCCCTATATCCCACAGTCCAAGAGGCAGGTGAGAAGCCATGAAGCATAGGCCTCAGGGCTCCTCTCAGTCCTCAAAGGCAAGACTCCAACTCTCCTTACTGCTCTGCTGTTTGCTTCCTTCTGCTTCTCTGGCCTCTTCCTAGTTTGGGAAATGGGCTCAGGAACCTACAGGGATAGCCATCTCCCTCTCTCAGTGTGTAGTCAGCACCCAATGATGTCCTTCTTCATGACAGGCGATTGCTACAGATTAAGGAGAAAGGAACCAGCCACCCCTCAAATAAGCAAGAGCAGACAGAGGTCCTAGAGAATGAGTTAGGGTTTGTCTTCTACCAAAAAAAGGACAAATGATCTCACTTACTGAAAAGGGAGCCTCCATCAACCATCACCCTGAAAGTCAGATGGAATTCTACAATGTGTCACAGCAATGAGGATGGTCCATGGACAACCACATGCAGCAACACGAGTGAGTCACAAAGAAAAAGCTGAGTGAAAGAAGACAAGCACCAAAGGGGCATACTGGGTGCCTGCATTGATGTGACATTCTAGGAAAGTCAAACTAACTCATGCTCAAAAATTTTCAGGACAAGGGTTATCCCTGGGGTGGGGACAAGGGCAGAACCACAGGGCTTATGGTGAGCTGGAGCTGTTCTGTTTCCTGCCCTGGACAGGCGGCACGTGGCTTGTGTTTGTGAAAATTCATCAAGTGCAATTTTCTGTAGAGTTATGCTACAGTGAAAACTTTATACAACTTTCTGAGCTGATGGAAATCTTCTTGATCTGGTGGTGAGTATATGCATGAGTCAAAATGCATTGAGCTGGACACTTAGGTTGTGAGTATTTTATTGTTTAGCTTTAAAAATGAAACATGAAGGAGGTATAGTAAAAGAAAAAAAAAGTCTCAGAAACAAGTAATATAACGTTTTTCTCCTAAATTTAAATAAATCTAACCTCACTAGATTAACCTCAAGGTCTTGTAAGAGGAGGAGAGTCAGGGAGGGATGGACTGGGAGATTGGGGTTGGTACATGCAAACTATTACATATAGAATGGATGGACAACATGGGTAAACCATAATGGATAAGAATATATTGGATTGGCCAAAAAGTGTGTTCCATAACATCTTATGAAAAAACCTAAACGAACTTTTCAGCCAACCCAATAAAAAAGAATATGCATAATTGAATCACTTTGCTGTACAGCAGAAATTAACATTCTAAGTCAATTATTCTTAAATTTTAAAAAGGTCTTATAAGAAATTTAGTTAAGATGTCATTAAATCAACATGACATCTTAGTGTATAATTATAGTGCTTAAAATGTCTCTTAGACCTATCACCAAGAAAATGATGCTACACATCTCACTGCAAAGATATCTCGCTCAAGCTAATATGCTACTTCCAAGCCTTTTCCCCTGCAATTGGAAGTACAAAAGGCTTTGGCTCAGGTAAAACGCTCAGAAATTTCAAACTGGTAAGGTCAAAATCAATGAATCTTTAAATCAAAGCACCTGTCTTTTTCAAAACATTTGTATTAAATGCAGACAATGAAAAAATTATAATATTGGCTTTGGGGGTTTCCAAAGCAATGCAAGAAAACACCCCCAGGTCACTGATACAATCAGTGGTCCCCATCTTGTCTGTAGATCTTAACATGCCAAACAAACACTATATTTTAGCATCTGAGTATTTATTAATACTATAAAATTTTAGCAAGGTAGTCTGTAAAAGTTTCACTATCAGGACTTCCCTCGTGGTCCAGTGGTTAAGAATCTGCCTTGCAATGCAGGGAACTCAGGTTTGACCCCTGGTCAGGGAACTAAGATTCCGCATACAGAGGAGCAACTAAGCCTGTGCCCTGTAACTAGTGAGCCCACACAAGACAAAGAGAGTCCCCGCACCACGGTGATCTCCAGTGCCATAGCTAAGACCTGACACAGTCAAATAAATGAATAAATATATTTTAAACTTTTCAATTCCAGAACACCATTTTTAGGCTGTTGAGAGAGTCAGAGAATGTGTACTCAGTCATGTCCGACTCTTTGGGACTCTGTGGACTGTAGCCCACCAGGCTCCTCTGTCCATGAGATTTCCCAAGCAAGAATACTACAGTGCGTTGCCATTTCCTTTTCCAGGGGATCTCCCCGACCCAGGGATCAAACCCACGTGTCCTGCCTTGCAGGCAGGTTCTTTACCACTGCACCACCTGGGAAGCCCCTTTTAGGCTGCTGAATGTCCTTAAACCTTTAAATAACAATTCAGTTTCAGCACTTCAAAATTTGCAGGCTGGGATGAATGCGTTTTATTCTGAGAACCAACATACCAAGCCAACCACTGAGACTGTCTCCAAACAAGAACACCTATTTCGTGTTGCTAAATTTCCACTGGCCCCTAGAGGTATCTAATGCACTTTAATTAACAGGGACTTCCCTGGTGGTCCAGTGGCTAAGACACTCTGCTTCCAATGCAGGGAGCCCAGGTTCAATCCCTGGTCAGGACACTAAGATCCCACATGCTTTGGGACGTAGCTAAAAAGTTTAAAAGCAAAGAAGTTCAAGTGTAAATGTCAGATATATACATGGAATGAGTCATACATTCAGCAATGCAGAAATGCAAAAATAAAGGTTTTATAGGAAAGAAAATTTAGAATGCATTCTCTTTACAAAGGCTTCATTTCAGTAGCCTTTTATGCAACATGCTTTCCTGGGTTTTGGGGTTTCAATTTATGATCAGTCTCATCATTTATCATAGTTATGTTTTATAAAGTCAGTGTGGAGACTAAATTACCAAATACTCCTAGGGAAAATACAGGGTTAAGTTCTCATGTGCCTCTGGTCATGTCATTTTTGGGGGGGCCTCGCTGTGTGGCATGTAGGATCTTAGTTCCACAACCAGATATCGAACCTGTTCCCCCCGCCCTGGGAGCTCAGAGTCTTAAACGCTGGATGGCTAGGGAAGTCACTATGGTCATATTTTCATCAACAAATCAATACATAAACCTTGTCAAGTGTGCTTCTGTTGTAAAGCACCTTATTTAATATATTTTGTTGATTCACGAACACTGAACTCACAGCCAACAACACTGTAACTCATGCTTGATTGAAGCTCATCTAACTCATGTATTTTCTCCCTAAGACACATCACTGCCTTCTTGTGTTTAAAAACACTAGACAGCACTTCAGTGCTAAGCCTGAATTTATTTTAAACAGTTAAATCACCTCTAAAAAGCATAAAAATTGCAAAAAAAAAAAAAAAAAATGTGGCACTCAGTAGACCACAAAAAGTCCACTTGTTTACTTGTTTCTAGTTTGAAATGACAGGACACGGCATTGACTTACGGACTTCAGCTGGGAGCGTGTACTCAGGCCACTCAAACTTTTCACAGTTCTGGGCAGGTCTCCACGTGATTATACATGCATGGAGAGTATACTATACTATAGTATACTGTATATTATATATCGGATCAGATCAGTGTTCAGTCGTGTCCGACTCTTTGTGACCCCATGAATCGCAGCACGCCAGGCCTCCCTGTCCATCACCAACTCCTGGAGTTCACTGAGACTCACATCCATCGAGTCAGTGATGCCATCCAGCCATCTCATCCTCTGTCGTCCCCTTCTCCTCTTGCCCCCAATCCCTCCCAGCATCAGAGTCTTTTCCAATGAGTCAACTCTTCACATGAGGTGGCCAAAATACTGGAGTTTCAGCTTTAGCATCATTCCTTCCAAAGAAATCCCAGGGCTGATCTCCTTCAGAATGGACTGGTTGGATCTCCTTGCAGTCCAAGGGACTCTCAAGAGTCTTCTCCAACACCACAGTTCAAAAGCATCAATTCTTCGGCACTCAGCCTTCTTCACAGTCCAACTCTCACATCCATACATGACCACAGGAAAAACCGTAGCTTTGACTAGATGGACCTTTGTTGGCAAAGTAATGTCTCTGCTTTTGAATATGTTATCTAGGTTGGTCATAACTTTCCTTCCAAGGAGTAAGCGTCTTTTAATTTCATGGCTGCAGTCACCATCTGCAGTGATTTTGGAGCCCCAGAAAATAAAGTCTGACACTGTTTCCACTGTTTCCCCATCTATTTCCCATGAAGTGATGGGACCGATGCCATGATCTTAGTTTTCTGAATGTTGAGCTTTAAGCCAACTTTTTCACTCTCCACTTTCACTTTCATCAAGAGGCTTTTTAGTTCCTCTTCACTTTCTGCCATAAGGGTGATGTCATCTGCATATCTGAGGTTATTGATATTTCTCCCGGCAATCTTGATTCCAGCTTGTGCTTCTTCCAGCCCAGCGTTTCTCATGATGTACTCTGCATAGAAGTTAAATAAACAAGGTGACAATATACAGCCTTGACGTACTCCTTTTCCTATTTGGAACCAGTCTGTTGTTCCATGTCCAGTTCTAACTGTTGCTTCCTGACCTTTATAGGTAATAGTAATAAACAAGTTAAACAATTAACAGTTAAATGATTGAACAAATGAGAGACAGACTACATTTTTCAAATAATTTTTAAAACCTGTTAATGGTCATGTACAGGGTCTCCAGTCAGTACTCAAGAATCCTCTTAGGGAGTAATGAGAGCCCCCAGGGATTAAATACTACTTCAAAAAGCCAAATGGAAACTCTAAGTCTACCGGAAAATGGTTGCCAAGGCTAATTAAGCAGTGAAATATCTCACTGTTGCTTAGAATTAGATCAAGCTGGTAGAAAAACACTGCTTAGATGGTAATCAAAAGCTGAGATTGACAGTTATGGCTCTGGTTAATCTTAAATGGGTAACAAAGGGACTTCCCTTGCAGTCCAGTGGTTAAGAATCTGCCCTCAAACGCAGGGGATGAGAATTCGATCCCTGGTCAGGGAACTAAGATCCCACATGCCTCAGGGCAACTAAGCCCCTGTGCACAATGAGAGAATCCGTGGGCCACAATGGAAGATCCTGCATGAGGCAACAAAGATCCAAAAACTGCAACTGATTTGCTAGACATGGCCTTCCAAGCATAGATTTAGTTTGGTTTATCTGTTCATTTTGGTTTATCTGATCATCTGTAGGTGATCAGAGGAGTCTTGGATAAGGATATGATTGGAGACCACTGACCTCTGCATCTGATCACATAGTTCCACATGATCTACCAAAGGACTTCTACACAGGAAGACGTGGTAAAAAGCTGAAATACTAAATCCATGCCCACCTGATTCATTGTCCTCCATCCAGGTATCATGATAATAAACCAATATATTTCCAGAAGAAACAAACCTCTACTACAGGATCATAGTGTGGGAGTGGGGTGGGGGAGTGAGGGGGTGTTTCATTTTGATTTGGTTTTGGTCTGTTTTCACCCAACACATTTAAGCTTCCTAACATCCCATCCTACTCATAACACCTGCACTTCTCTTCAGAAACAAATTCTGTTCAATTATATGTGTCCATTTTTAGCTTATTCCTTATTTAATTGTTGCCTTTTCAACTAATATTACTCTAGAAATAGGGCCCCTGTATGATATTTTCACTGAATACTGCTCAGAATTTTTTTTAGGGTTATTTTTTTTGGGGGGGGGCACCCCTTAGCAGGTAGGATCCCAGTTCACCAACCAGAGATTGAACCACATCCCCTGTACTGGAAGTGCAGAGTCCTAACCACTGGACTGTCAGGAAGGCCCCAAAACTGCTCAGATGTTTCTAAAGAAGATACTCATGTTCTGGCATCTAGCCACGCCCTGACAGTAATGATACTGAAAGCAGCTGGCTGATATTGACTGTGTGCCAGACAACATCCAGGCATGGCACGTGGATGGTTCCCTGCATTTGTTCAACGCTCCTTTGCTTCCCAACTACTGACGCTGTGCGCACCAAGCACTAGGCACAGCTCTAGGCATGTGGCACCAGGAATACAGCAGTAAATGGAGCACAGGTCCCTGCCTCAGGTATTTTAGCGATAACTGCTGAGGAGAACACAGAAGCAGAAAGAGCAGAAAGTATTGGTGGAGGCGGGAGGGGATGTTGTCTTAAATAAGGTGAGCAGCAAAGTCCTTAAATGTCCAGTAGAATGCTTAAGCCTTGCCAACAAGGAGATAAGAGGTCAAAGCACAGGGCTATCTCAGAGAAGAGTGTTCCCTCCAGGAGGAGGCAACAGCAGTGCAAAGACCCTGGGGCACAAAGACCCTCAATTTTCTGCAGGAGCAAAGAGACCAGTATGACTGCAGCTGTGCATTTCAAGAGGCAGGCAGGAGGCAAAGGTCAGAGAGGTCAACAAGGCCTGACCGCACAGGGCCCCTGAACTCCTGGAACAGTGGGGGCTTTTATGCTAACAACATGGAAGTTCGTGCAGGTTTTTATGAGAAAAGTGAAATGAACTAATGTCTTGATAGGACCATGCTGGTGGCTGTGATGAACAGATTACAAAAGGCAGACAAAAGAAGGTAGTTAGGAAGTTACCAAAATGATCCAAGAGAGAGGACAGAGTGGGAGTGACAGAATTGATGGGAAGTGATCAGAGTGAGATGCTAGCTGTACTCTGGAAGCGAGAGCCAATAGGATTTGATGATGAATCAGTTAATTAACAACTTACTGATCAGAGACGTATTAATACATCTATTGTTACCCAAACATTATTGACCAGAATCTTTCAATATTCACTTACATAACAAATCTCTGGCCACAGGCATTAGTTTTTGCATAAATCCCCCGGTCAATAATGTGTTAAAAGGATGAAGTTATCATCAATCCAGATGGAGAATATGGGGTAAAACAAGACTCAGAGGGAAGGTTAAAAGTTTGGTTTTGGCCCTGTGAGAGGAAGTGTCAAGCAGACCATCCATTCGAGTGGGGAAGCCGAGCAGGTAATCAGAAGCAAGTGTCTGGAGCCCAGGAGAGGCCTGGGCTACAGATAAAAAAGAGGATTTTGTCACCATCTTGATGTTATTTAAATGGCTTTCCCAAAAGCTCAGCTGGTAAAGAATCTGTCTGCAATGCTGGAGACCCCAGTTTGATCCCTGGGATGGGAAGATCCCCTGGAGGAGGGAAAGGCTACCCATGCCAGTATTCTGGCCTAGAGAATTCCATGAACTAGTTCATGGGGTCGCAAAGAGTCGGACACGACTCAGTGACTTTCATTTTCATTTTGATGTTATTTAAAGCAAGGGTTGGAGAAGGCAATGGCACCCCACTCCAGTACTCTTGCCTGGAAAATCCCATGGATGGAGGAGCCTGGTGGACTGCAGTCCATGGGGTCGCTAAGAGTCAGACACGACTGAGCGACTTCACTTTCACTTTTCACTTTCATGCATTGGAGAAGGAAATGGCAACCCACTCCAGTGTTCTTGCCTGGAGAATCCCAGGGACGGGGGAGCCTGGTGGGCTGCAGTCTATGGGGTCGCACAGAATCAGACACAACTGAAGCGACTTAGCAGCAGCAGCAGCAAAGCACAGGTTGGGAGGAGATCTCCAAGGGACTCGTTGGGTCTAGAAATGGTTCAACCTTGTGAAGTCCAGGGAAAGAAGAACAGCCAGAAAAAGAGAAGCAGCCTGCCAGGTGATTGGCAGGGAAATCAGAACAGGAAGCCCACAGAAGAAAGTTTGGGAGAGGAGAAAGTATGCCAGTGGGTTGGGTGTAGCTGGTGAACCAAGCAAGTTGAGGATTTTGACAACTGACCTCTAGCTGCAGCAACACTGAGGTCAGTGGGGGCCCAGACAAGAATGGTTTTGGGGGCATGATGGGGGTGAACACCTGCCTGGTGTCCATGCAGGAGAGATGGGGAAAGAGGAGGAAGGAGGATACACACCTAAGTAAGACACTGGCCATTTTCAGATGGAGAAATTGAGGCTTTAGGAGGTTTATTATGTTACCCCAGGTCTTATCTCTGCTGAGTAATGGGTCCAGGATTTGAAGCCAGGCAGGCTTGTTCCTGAGCCCCAGGTATTAAACACCACATTATTCTGCCTTAACATGCAACAGACATGCCTTGACAATCAGACTTACATCTTTTTCAATTAGTACTCTGCCATCACTCGGGAGGACCACCTGACTCTGCATCTTTGGCTGTGCCATATGGCATGAATGAATCCACATTAACATCTTTAAATCCTCAGGGGGTCAAGTCTTCCTATCTCTCTTTTCAGGGTAACACAACTTGGGGAGAATTCACTTTTTTTTTAAAGCCAAGATTTTTAAGTGTTTTTAAAGAAATAACCCTTATCTTGTTCTGTTCTGACCCAGAAGGGCACCATGTCTCTCCTACTGGCCACAGACAGCTCCCTACTAGCCCATCTAGAGACAAGTAGTCAGGGCATCTGATCGAAAAGTCCTTACCTCACCTTTGCAAACAGGTGATCCCCTAAACTGCTGCAGTAACCTTACAGCTGCAGCTGTCCCTGCCTCCCTCACAGGGACACCCTCGGGGGAAGGGCTATTTGTCTCCAAAAAAGCTAAAAACCAAAATGGCTCTTCCACCCTACTTGCAATGTAATTGTGGCCCCCAGATACTACTGCTGCTGCTGCTGCTAAATCGCTTCAGTCGTGTCCGACTCTGTGCAACCCCATAGACGGAAGCCCACCAGGCTCCCTGTCCCTGAGATTCTCCAGGCAAGAACATTGGAGTGGGTTGCCATTTCCTTCTCCAGTGCATGGAAGTGAAAAGTGAAAGTGAAGTTGCTCAGTCGTGTCCGACTCTTAGTGACCCCATGGACTACAGCCCACCAGGCTCCTCCATCCATGGGATTCTCCAGGCAAGAGTAATGGAGTGGGGTGCCATCGCCTTCTCCAAGATACTACTAGATAGAGCCATATATCTTAAGGTTTTGATGATTTCAAAGGAAAAACAAAACATATACCATGAACAGGTTTCTTTTAAAAGAAAAAGACATATCCATGGATGATAGAGACACAAGAAGTTCTGTTGACTGACTCACCAAAGATCTTAAACACACACATGTGTAATCCATGCACTGAAACAAAGGCACACCATGACAGCTTGTATATTATGAGCTAAGACCCTAAGCCACAGCCCGCCTCAGCTCCTCCCATCCCAGCTCCTGGACCTGCGATATCTCC
This sequence comes from Bos mutus, assembly GCF_027580195.1. NCBI lineage: Eukaryota > Metazoa > Chordata > Mammalia > Artiodactyla > Bovidae > Bos > Bos mutus. Next base: position 56,710,997 of record NC_091627.1, read on the forward strand.
TCTTTTCCAAGAGGACCCTTCAGGGGACCAGTTGCAATTATATTGAAGTAAATCAGCTTTGTGTTGTCGTTTAGTCACTAAGTTGTGTCTGATTCTTTGTGACCCCATGGGCTGCAGCACGCCAGGCTTCCCTGTCCTTCACTGTCTTCCAGAGTTTGCTCAAATTCATGTCCATTGAGTCAGTGATGTTATCTTCCATCTCATCCTCTGTCATCCCCTTCTCCTCCTGCCTTCATTCTTTCCCAGCATCAGGGTCTTTTCTAATGAGTTGGCTGTTGGCACCAGGAGACCAAAGTATTAGAGCTTGAGTTTCAGCATCAGTCTCTGCAATGAATATTCAGGGCTGTTTTCCTTTAGGATTGACTGGTTTGATCTCCTTGCTGTCCAAGGGATTCCCAAGGGTCTTCTCCAGCACCAGAATTCAAAAGAATCAATTCTTTGGTGCTCAGCCTTCTTTATGGTCCAACTCTCACATCCTTACATGACTACTGAAAAAACCATGGCTCTGACTATACAGACCTTTGTCTGCAAAGTGATGTCTCTTCTTTTTAATATGCTGTCTGGGCTTGTCATAGCTTTCCTTCCAAGGAGCAAGCGTCTTTTAATTTCATGGCTGCAATCACCATCCAAAGTGATTTTGGAGCCCAAGAAAGGAAAATCTGACACTGCTTCCACATTTTCCCATTCTATTTACCATAAAGTGTTGGGATCGGATGCCATAATCTTAGTTTTTTTAATGTTGCAGTACAAGCCATGTTTTTCACTCTCTTCTTTCACCCTCAAGAGGCTGTTTAGTTCCTCTTCACTTTCTGCCATTAGAGTGGTATCATCTGCATATCTGAGGTTGATATGCAGATGATATGCAAAGATCCCTCATGACACAACTATGACCAGAGGAACATAAATTAATTAATTAATTTAAAAATTAAATTTAAAAAATAAGTTGGCTTTAGTTTGCCCTTTTCACTCAACAAATATTTATTGAGCATGCATCCACATGGCCAAGTACTCTTGTATGCACTGGGGATGCAATAGCAAAACAACGGACAAAAATTCTTACCCTGGTGAAGATTGGGGGTGGCAGGGTGGGTACAAGAAGCAAAAGTTTTCATCAGATGGTGGTTACAGAGAAAAATTAAGTTGGAAAAGATAACATAAACAGATGGAGGGATATTCAATGCTCCTGGGTTGGAAGAATCAATACTGTGAAAATGACTATACTACCAAAGGCAATGTACAGATTCAATGCAATCCCTATCCAATTACCAATGGCATTTTTCACAGAACTAGAACAAAAAATTTCACAATTCATTGGAAATACAAAAGGCCTCGAATAGCCAAAGCAACCTTGAGAAAGAAGAATGGAGCTAGAGGAATCAACTTACCTGGTTTCAGACTATACTACAAAGTTACAGTCATCAAGACAGTATGGAACTGGCAAAAAACAGAAATATAGACCAATGGAACAGAATAGAAAGCCCAGAGATAAACCCACGCACATAAGGTCACCTTATCTTTGACAAAGGAGACAAGAATATACAATGGGAAAAAGACAGTCTCTTCAATAAGTGGTGCTAGAAGAACTGGACAACTGCACGCAAAAGAATGAAATTAGAACACTTCCTAACACCATACACAAAGATAAACTCGAAAAAGATTAAAGACCTAAATATAAGACCAGAAACTATAAAACTCTTAGATGAAAACATAGGCAAAGCACTATATGACATAAATCATAGCCAGATCTTTTATGACCCACCTCCTAGAACAATGGGAATAAAAACAAAAACAAATAAATAGGACCTAATTAAATTTAAAAGCTTCTGCACAGCAAAGGAAACTATAAACAAGGTGAAAAGACAACCCTCAGAATGGGAGAAAATAATAGCAAATGAAACAACTGACAATTAACAACCAAAATATACAAGCAGCTCATACAACTCAATATCAGGAAAACAAACAATCCAGTCAAAATGTGGGCAAAAAGCCTAAACAGATATTTCTCCAAAGACATACAGATGGCTAACAATCATACGAAGAGATGCTCAACATCACTCATTATTAAAGAAATGCAAATCAAAACTACAATGAAATATCACTTCACCTCAGATAGAATCAGTTCAGTTCAGTTCAGTTGCGCAGTCATGTCCAACTCTTTGAGACCCCATGGACTGCAGCATGCCAGGCTTCACCAACTCCCAGAGCTTGCTCAAACTCATGTCCATAGAGTCAGTGATGACATCCAACCATCTCATCCTCTGTTGTTCCTTTCTCCTCCTGCCTTCAGTATTTCCCAACATCCCAAGACCATTTGGAAAATTGGTCTTTTCCAATAAGTCAGTTCTTCCCATTAGATGGCCAAAGTATTGGAGCTTCAGCTTCAGCATCAGTCCTTCCAATGAACGTTCAAGACTGATTTCCTTTACAATTGACTGGTTGGGTCTCCTTCCAGTCCAAGGAAGTCTCAAGAATCTTCCCTAACACCACAGTTCAAAAGCATCAGTTCTTTGGCCTGGTCCAATTCTCACATCCATACAAGACTACTGGAAAACCATAGCTTTGACTATGCAGACATTTGTCGGCAAAGTAATGTCTCTGTTTTTTAATATGCTGTGTTGGTTTGTCATAGCTTTTCTTCCAAGAAGCAAGCATCTTTCAATTTGATAGCTGTAATCACCATCTGCAGTGATTCTGGAGCCTAAGAATGGTCATAATCAAAAAAATCCAAAAACAAGTGCTGAAGAGGGTGTGGAGAAAAGGGAACCCTCCTACACTGCTGGTGGGAATGTAAATTGATACAGCCACTATGGAGGACAGTAAGGAGATTCCTTTAAACTAGAAATAAAACCACTGTATGACCCAGCAATATCACTTCCAGGCATACACCCTGAAGAAACCAAAACTGAAAAAGACACATGTACCCCAATGTTCATTGCAGCACTATTCACAATAGCCAAGACATGGAAGCAACCTAGATGTCCATCAATAGATGAATGGATAAAGAAGCTGTGGTACATATATACAATGGAACACTACTAAGCCATAAAAAGGAGCCCATCTGAGTCAGTTTTAATGAGGTGGATGAACCTAGAGCCTATTATACAGAGTGAAGTAAGTCAGAAAGAGAAAAGCAAATGTCATATATTAACACATATATGAAATCTAGAAGGATGGTAATGACAAATCTGTGTGCAGAGCAACAGTGGAGGCAGAGACATAGAGAACAGATTTATAGGCAAGGCTGGTGGAGAAGAGGGACACGGTGAGATAAATGGAGAGAATAGCATGAATGCATATACACTAACACATGTAAGTTGATACCAATGGGAATTTGCTGTATGACTCAGGGAACTCAGACGGGGGCTCTGTAATAACCTAGGGAGGTGGGAATGGGCGGGAGGTGGGAGGGAGATTCAAGAGGGAGGGGACAAATGTACACCTATGGTTAATTCATGTTGATGTATAACAGACATCAAACCAATATTATAAACCAATCATCAATCAATTAAAAATAAGTAATTTTTTAAGTCAAAAAGATTAGTTGGAAAAGCAGGTAAGAGGGCATGTGGGTGGAGGGATGGAGATGACATAATTTTTAATAGGTAATCCTGAAGGATCTTCTTGAGAGAATTTGAGCAAAGCCCAGCTAGAAGAATGGGAACATGTGGATATCTGTAGGGAGAAACAGTAAGTGGCACAGACTCCAGCAGGGGTAGTAAAGAACTCCAGAGTTGTGTTTGAGTATTGATAAGGAAAGAAGAAAGCTCATAAAGATGGCTGACTGCCAAAGAATTGGTGTTTCGAACTGTGACACTGGAGAAGACTCTTGAGAGTCCCTTGGACTGCCAGGAGATCCAACCAGTCCATCCTAAAGGAAATCAATCCTGAATATTCATTGGAAGGACTGATGCTAAAGCTGAAGCTCTAATACTTTGCCACATGATGAGAAGAACCAACTCATTGGAAAAGACGCTGATGCTGGGCAAGACTGAAGGCAGGAGGAGAAGCAGGCAACAGAGGGTGAGATGGTTGGATGGCTTCACTGACTCAATGGACATGAGTTTTAGAGAACTCTGGGAGACAGTGAAGGACAGGGAAGCCTGGTGTACTTCGGTCCATGGGGTCACAAAGAGTCGGACACGACTGAGCAACTGAACAATAACAACAACCTGTGCTGTGCTCTGGGTCAAGCCTGCCTTGTTTGTGGCTGATGTTGGCTCAGAAGATCTCCCTAATGATTAACAAAAGTTGAAAACCAAGCCAGCTCTCAAGCCACAGTCCTTCCAGAATGTACCAGGAAGCAGCCACACGGGATGGGAGGCTAGATTCCAGAGCTTGACTACAATCTCAGCATCCCCTGAAGACCCAACCCATCCACATGAGAGAGTCAGTTCCTAGGCAGGTTGATAGGGAGTCTAGGGGTCCCCAAGGAGAGAGGGGTCTGGAATTCTCAAGGAGGAAGAAAGGACAAACTTTTTTTCTTTCTCCACATTCCTTAGGATTATATAACAATAATGTATCCTGCCTAAGGACAGTCTTTGGATTCAACCTTCTGTTATCTTAAAATGTAAATTATGGGAGTAGGTCTGATGAGGTCTTTACAACCTCCAGACATTCTTTGGATTATATAACCTCATTGTTAACACTAGCAAGCAGGTATTCTTTCTGCCCCCTTCTGATGCCTATGTCAGAAGCTTTCTCTATCTCCTTTATACTTTAATAAAACTGTATTACACAAAAGCTCTGAGCGATCAAGCCTCGTCTCTGGCTCCGGATTGAATTCTTCTCCTCCGGGGGCCAAGAATCCCGGTGTCTTCGTGTGATTCAGCAACAACCTTTCATCTTGGGGGCTCGTCCAGGATGCTTCAGGACAAGGTAAGGATGCTTGGAGCTTTAGTTCTTTGTTCTCTTAGCGAACACGTTTTCTGCTGTGCTTTACTAACTCTACGGTGTGCTTGTGTGAATGAATGGCATGCCCTGTGTGAAGCAAGTAAGGAGCCCTGCTCTGTGGTTCCACGGTGATCTCATACGGCTTATGGCAGAAACCTGTTGGGGCGTTATACCGACCTGCCAATGCCAAGAGGCACCCAATGTCTCCTTCGGGAACCGACCAGAAATGGGCAAAGCGTGTGGACCGAACTCTCCTTTCTCCGTCAAACTTTTCAGTCTCTTTGACCATTTCATAACTCCTTGGGAATTAGAAGTACTAACCTAATCTATTGGATCATTGACTTTCAAGGGACTTGTGATCTATACTGTTATTGTGTACTGTGGCTTAGGTCCCAAACTTGGATTGGTAACCAGTAAAGCGCCTAGCCTCTCTGGGAATCAAAAGTTCGGAAGCTAGATGGAGCTCTAGGTCCCAGAACATCTCTGAGGTTAAAGGTTACTCAGATTGGGACTGCGATGGGTTTTTTTTTCTTTGGTAATGCGGGCTCTTAGTGGATCAGAGGAGGCTGTTATACTGGTGTGGTGATGCTTGGAAAGAACACCTCAGTTTTATGTTCGCGTCGGTCTTATTGTAGTCAGGAAAACTCAGGGTTCTGCACAGGCACTCAGGTGATGAATGTTTCCCCTAGTAGTCTTAGCTTGGGAGGCATTCCGGAAGGTTACTCTGACTCACCCTGGGTGACATCAGAGGCAAGCAAGGTTAAAAGTGAAGAGCTGGACGTCAAGTAGGGATGCTATCAAGTCTACCCCTGGTACATCCCCACCCCATCTCGGTGGTAGAACCGGAAGGGACGAGTATGGCGCCTGCATCAGTAAGGGACAGACTAAGTCCGACCAGGAAGGAAAAGCTTTTGGTGTAACGTCTGTCTACACCCCCATCTAGAGCAGGGAGGGACGCCTCTGGTAGAAAAATGGCGCTGGTCGCTTTTTTTCTCTCTTACAGATGGGAGCTAACAATTCCAGCCTCACTCCTTTGAACTGTATCCTGAAAAACTGGGATAGATTTGATCCCCAGGGCTTAAAGAAGACACACCTGGTCTTCCTATGTGATACTGCATGGCCACGGTATCCATTGGAGGGCGGCGAATGGTGGCCAGTTGGAGGGTCTCTTAAGTATAATACTCTTCTACAATTAGACCGGTTCTGTAAGGAACAAGGGAAATGGGTAGAAGTAGCATATGTGTTGCCCTTTTTCTCTCAGCGAAATATGCCAGACTTCTGTCCTAAGGGTATAGATTTGGGCGTGAAACCTTCAGCTCCCTCCTTTACATCTCCTGTCTCAGTACGACCTCAGACTACTCTGGTTTCAGTAGAAACTCAGACCATCCAAGTAAAAGATGAGATGGAGGACAGGAGACAAAGAGAAGAGGAAAAACAGGTTTCTCCAATCTATCCCTGGGATCATATGCGCAGAGCAGCCAGAGAGACTGAGGAACAGCCACACAAGCTGTTGCCTCTTTATGAAACACCGACCGGGAGAAATAATCAGTCTGTGAGAGTTAATAAGCCTTTCTCTTATCAAGAAATACAAAGAATCAAGGAGGATCTGGGAGACTATTTAGAGGACCCAGAAAAATATATTAGAGCTTTTAAAGGTGTTACTCTGCTTTATGACCTCACTTGGAAGGATATGATGTATATCTTGGGACAAACGCTGACTCCCAAGTCAAAGACTCGAGTTTTGGGAAAAGCGGTTGCTTATGGAGATGAATGGCTTGGTAATGAATCAGTAGGGAAGAGGGAGAACGAGATAGCGGCCCTCCCCACTGGGAATCAGGCGGTCCCAACTATAGAACCAGACTGGGACTACAACACAGCTAAAGGAAGATGGGATCAGAGTCATTTTGTTAGATGTATTGTTGAAGGACTTAGGCAGGCATGTTCTAAGCCTTTAAACTATGGCAAATTGGCAGACATAGAACAGGAGAAGGAAGCTCCTGGTAAATTCCTAGATAGACTGAGAGAAGGCCTTCACAGATTCACTGAGATTGATCCCGAAAGTGAAGAGGGAAAAGTGATCTTAAAGGATAGATTTCTCACTCAGTTGGCTCCAGATATCCTCCGTAAGCTATTAAAACAGGCGTATGGACCAAATCAGTCTTTAGATACTCTGTTACAACTGGCTCAGACAGTCTATTATGGTAGGGAATATGAGGAAAAGAAAGAAAGGCAAAAAAAGACAAAGGAAAAGGCAGAAGCCTTCACCATGGCTATGAAAAACATCCTTAAACAGCCTGAGAAAAATGCCCAGAGGGGCCTAGATGAAAAGGGATGGGCTTGCTATTTGTGTGGAAAGGAGGGGCACCTCAAGCGGGATTGCCCTCAGGCATCTAAGCCGCCCCCCCCCCCTCCATGTCCAGTCTGCAAAGGACCACACTGGAAAAGAGACTGCCCCCAGAGGCGTAGGTCTCCGGGGTCGGACTCTCAAGACAATCAGGACTGAAGGTGCCCAGGGGGTCCCCACACAAGCTCCCGTCCTAATTACACCTGAGGAACCCCGGGTATTAATAATTGTGCGGGGCCAATCCGTTGATTTCCTTTTAGATACTGGGGCAACTTATTCTGTGCTTACTGAAGCCCCTGGCCCACTTTCTTCCCGATCTGCTTCCACAATGGGACTGTCTGGACGAGCCAAAAGGTATTATTTCAGTTATTCTTTATCTTGCAACTGGGATTCTGTGCTGTTTTCACACGAGTTTCTGATCGTGCCAGAATCTCCCTCACCCCTTTTGGAAAGGGATATACTGAGCAAGGTCCATGCCTCTGTTTTCATGAATATGGAGCCCTCCCTTTCTCTCCCTTTAGTTGAACAAAATGTAAATCCTAGAGTATGGGCTGATGGAAAATCTGTGGGTCGAGCACAAAATGCTATTCCTGTAGTTGTTAAGCTCAAAGACCCACATGTATTTCCACATAAGAAGCAGTATCCACTGAAACCTGAAGTTAAGGAAGGGTTAAAATCCATCATCGAAAATTTAAAGGAGCAGGGACAATTAATTCCCTGTAACAGTCCTTACAACACTCCTATTTTGGGTATAAAGAAATCGAATGGTAAATGGAGACTAGTTCAAGATTTACGAATAATAAATGAGGCTGTAGTTCCTTTACACCCCGTGGTGCCTAATCCTTATACTCTATTGTCTGAAATTCCTGAACGGGCCAAATATTTCTCAGTAATTGATTTAAAGGATGCCTTCTATTCATTGCCTTTGGCGGAAGAAAGTCAATTTCTATTTGCCTTTGAAGACCCTATGCAGCCAGCTTCTCAGTTAACCTGGACAGTTTTGCCCCAGGGATTTTGTGACTTATTCGGACAAAGTTTGTCACGGATCTACAAAACTTTAATAGCTCTGAAGCAGTGGTGTTACAATATGTAGATGATATTTTGCTCTGTGCTGAGACAGAGGAAGCTTGTTCAAGAGCCTCAGAAGATTTCTTAAACTTTCTGGCAGACTGTGGTTACAAGGCATCAAGAGAAAAGGCTCAGCTTTGTCAACAATCGGTTAGATATCTGGGCCTAATCATATCAGAAGGGACTAGGGCCATACATAGGCCCTGAGAGAATTAAACCTATACTAAATCACCCCCTGCCTATGACTTTAAGACAATTGAGAGGATTTTTGGGAATCACAGGTTACTGTCGCATTTGGATTCCGGGTTAAGGGGAACTTGCCCGGCCTTTATATAAACTTATAGCTGAAACTCAGCAGGCCCAAACCGACAAACTGGTTTGGTCTCCAGAAACTCAAAAGGCTTTTAAGGTTCTTCAGACTGCTCTCCTGCAAGCTCCAGCTCTGAGCTTGCCCACAGGGTCAGAATTTAATTTGTTTGTCACTGAAAGAAAAGGTGTGGCATTGGGAGTTTTGACACAACCCCGAGGGCCTCACCAGCAACCTATTGCTTATCTAAGCAGAGAATTAGATGTAGTTTCACGTGGGTGGTCCCACTGCCTAAGAGTAATTGGGGCAGCAGCTTTATTAGCACCTGAAGCTTTAAAAATAATTAATGGATGAAACCTTACTGTACTGACTTCTCATGATGTGAGTGGAATCTTAAATTCTAAGGTTAATATTTGGATGACAGACAGTAGGCTTCTTAAGTATCAGTCATTGTTGTTAGAAGGACCAGTAACTAAGCTTAAAGTTTGTGGAAATTTAAATCCTGCCACTTTCCTTCCTGAGAAGGAAAATGAAACACCTGATCACGATTGTTCTCAATTCCTGACTTTGAACTATGCAGCTCGGGAGGATCTAAAGGATACCCCATTAGACAATCCTGACATGGAAATATTTACAGATGGCAGTTCTTTTGTTCGGGATGGAAAGCGTAAAGCAGGTTATGCAGTGGTGACTGCTGAACAGGTTTTGGAAGCAAAATCTCTCCCCCAGGGAACCAGTGCTCAGTTAGCGGAGCTTGTGGCTCTGACCCGAGCTCTAGAGTTAAGCAAAGGGCAGCGGATGGGCCTGATAATCTATGTGAGTCTACTGCTGACTCCAAAAATCCTGAGTCTGCCGTTGGATCCTCAAGACAATGTCTTCCTGTTCTGGGCTTCACTCCTATGCTGCATTCCACAATCGGTCTAACTGCTGGGTCTGCGGAGCGCTCCCCTCTTCGTCAGTGGAAGGCTTCCCGTGGTGGACATCCCCACTTCAAGGAAAAGACTTTCTCCAAGTCTGTGAATACCTTCGACAACAATCACATGCAATGCCTCTTCTTCATCTGATGACATCTACCAACCCTAAAATGGACTGGTGCAACACTTTTTACTTCAACTATGGACATAATGTGACTTTTAATTTCGATTTTAACTTGTTTTAATGACTATGTTGCCTGCATCTGTAATTGTATAACTGGATTTGTTTCTAGCCGCATGAAAGCTTCTAAGTTACAAATGGTTGCTCAAACTCCTGCTACTGCTGTAGCTTCCTCCAACAACTATTTGGGGCCCATGGATCAGATATCCTCAATATGAGGATTAGGAGAATATGTTGCCTCACCAATTTAGGGATAACGCCCATTGTCAGCTCGGAAGCAGTTATGGAAGGAGAATGAGGCCCCTGTTCCCTAGGCAACATAATTCTTCTAAAAGAAAAGGGGGGAATGAGAGAGTCAGTTCCTAGGCAGGTTGATAGGGAGTCTAGGGGTCCCCAAGGAGAGAGGGGTCTGGAATTCTCAAGGAGGAAGAAAGGACAAACTTTTTTTCTTTCTCCACATTCCTTAGGATTATATAACAATAATGTATCCTGCCTAAGGACAGTCTTTGGATTCAACCTTCTGTTATCTTAAAATGTAAATTATGGGAGTAGGTCTGATGAGGTCTTTACAACCTCCAGACATTCTTTGGATTATATAACCTCATTGTTAACACTAGCAAGCAGGTATTCTTTCTGCCCCCTTCTGATGCCTATGTCAGAAGCTTTCTCTATCTCCTTTATACTTTAATAAAACTGTATTACACAAAAGCTCTGAGCGATCAAGCCTCGTCTCTGGCTCCGGATTGAATTCTTCTCCTCCGGGGGCCAAGAATCCCGGTGTCTTCGTGTGATTCAGCAACAACCTTTCACACAGCGCTCTCTACAGCCTGCAGGTGATCAAACAGCCTTGCCACTGACTGACTGATCTCCACTAGATGGACAGCCTCCCGACGTCCCTAGCCCAGGGCGTTATAAGGAACACAGTGTGGCTTCCTGGGCAACCCGTTCGCCAGGAATGGCTCAGTGAGGTCACCCTCTCCCTCGCTGTGGTTAGGACAATGAATAAAATCACGCGACCTCTGATGCTGCGCAGGAATCACAGAAGGAGGGCTTCCGAGGGTGCAAGGTCTACGACTACCCACCACTCCAGGGCTTCACAGAGACTGAAACCACTGATGCAAACTGGCAAAATTCAACTTCCACACCGCTCATAAGAGAGGGACTTTAGATAGGCAGAAAATTTCGAGAGTAAGAAAACTGATCATGAAAAGGGAACGCTCTCCTCTAAAGAGGTCCAGCGCCGGAGACGCCAGACCTACGGGGTTTCCGCGAGCAGGTGACTCGGCCTCTCTCACCTAGCTTCCGCTCACCGCAAAACGCTGATGCCAAGTTCTAAGGAGGCGCACAGTGCGTGTCAGACCCGGTCTCTCCAGGAAAGCGCTCCCTCTGTGAGCCTCAGGTTCCTATATCAGTAAATCAGGGGGATGACTCCAGTTCTCCCAAATCCCTCCTAAGTTAAAGTGAAAGTCGTTCAGTGGTGTTTGACTCCTTGCAACCCCATGGACTGTCCATAGAATTCTCCAGGCCAGAATACCCTTTCCCTTACTCCAGGGGATCTTCCTGACCCAGAAATCGAACCGGAGTCTCCAGCATTGCTGGCGGATTCTTTACCAACTGAGCTATAAGAGAAGCCTCCAAACTCCTCCTCACTCAGGCACTGAATAGACAAAGGTTAAATCAAGCTATTGCTGCGGGCTTGTTACCATTTCTGTAAGAGCAGAAATGAAACTCTAGGTAAGAGCGGGCAGATCAAACTTCAAAGTAAATGAGCCCAAGTTCCGGGCCCATCGGGTCTTCGCGGGTTCGAGCCCCAGTCTCCAGCGAAGCAGGCTGGCGAGACTCAGGAGTTCTGGCCCGAGACTCCCTTCGGTTGACAAACGGCGGGGCTGGGGGACAGAGTCTCATGTGTCCAGAGGGCTGCGCCCCGCCGGAAAGGGGAACCGGGGGTCGCGGCGAGAAGTGCGAGCTAGGAGGCACCGCCAAGGCAGGTGGGAGCCTGGCCTGCCGAGTCGGATCGGGGTCCGAGAGCGCGGAGTTTGGCAAGGATGGGAGGTAACCACCCCACCCCCCGGGAGGTGCCAGGAGGCTGCAGCGTCCGCGCCTACTGCGCGCCTTGTTTGGGGGTTGGAGCTCGCAGTTGGCAGAGGCGGGCGCGCCGCGCGAAGGGGCTGAGCTCACGGGCCGGAGGCAGAGGGTTCGCAGCAGGAACCAGCTCCAGGGATTCATCCTCCTCTCGGCGACTCCGAGGCCCGGGACGCAGAGGCAAGGAAGGACTCACCAGTGGCTGCCCAGCCCAACTAGTCGGCGACCTAGAGGCTGCGGACTCGCCGAACGCCGGCCGTGGCGCACTAGGGATCCGGGGAGCCTCTCGCCGGCTCCCTTCACGGTTGGCGCGGCCGCCTCCGGGCGGGGCTGGGGCTAGCCGGGTGGCTGCCAGGAGGGGCTAAATCCCGACCCCACTCAACCGCTCTGCCGCCCACCAGCCCCGCGCGGAGTCGATCTCGGGAGCTCTGGCCCGTCATCTCCCGCCCAAACCCAGCCCTGGCCGCCCGACACCTTGTGAGCCGGACAGAAGGGAAAAGTAAGATTCCATGACTGTCTTCTAAATTCGAACGAAAATCGTACTGCCTCTTGTCCTGTCTACGTTCCTGCTGCCAATCCTGAGGGTGACTCTTGTTGGAAAGAAATAGACCAAAGAAATAAATGAAAGGCTGTTTTTAAAGGCAAGTTCATTTAAACGAAGGGAATCGCGCCGAAGTCTTGTGTGTGTGTAAAAGAGGGGAATAATCAGTGTGTGCATTCACTTAAAACCCGGAACCACGAAAGCCAGCAAGCACTCCATTAAGTGCCTTCTTAAGGGATTTGGAGGGGTAATAAAAAGGATTACTGCAAAGATTAAATGAGGACATTTAGGAAAAGCACCTCCGTAGAGCTTCCCAGGTGACGTTAGTGGTAAAGGAGGAGACGCCAGAGACAAAGGTTCAATCCCTGGTTTGGAAAGAACCCCTGGAGGAGGGCATAGCAACCCACTCCTGGAGAATCCTATGGACAAAGGAGCCTTTCAGGCCACAGTCCATGAGGTCACAAAGAGTCGGAGGCGACTAAAGCGACTTAGCAAGATGCACACAGTAGGTCTGCAAATTTTCCACTCCAAACTCCCCAAGGGGCTTTTCACAGCAGGGGCCCTGGAGGAAAAAAAAAAAAAAATTATAAAAGCAACTGGCCTCTCCCACCTCCCACCCAAGGCCTGAGGGTACTCCACCTCCCGTGACAGCCCAGACTCCTGCTTGATTAACTTCTTGTAAAAGTGAAAGTGAAGTCACTCAGTCGTGTCCGACTCTTTGCGACCCCATGGACGGTAGCCTACCAGCCTCCGGGATCCATGGGATTTTCTAGGCAAGAATACTGGAGTGGGCTACCATTTCCTTTTCCAAGGGATCTTCCCAACCCAGGGATCGAACCCAGGTCTCCTGCATTGCAGATAGACGCTTTACTGTCTGAGCCACTAACTTCTTAGTGGTGTTTAATAGCGCATTCATAGGCAGGGGATCTTAATTGTTTTAAGTCCCGGACCATTACGTGCTGTTTGGGAAATCTGATGGAAATTTAGAATGGAGGTCGAGGAGAGGGTGGCCCTGATTTGCACACAATGGGAGGAGTTTTCTTAGCCTCAGGTTCCCACCTACAATTAAGCGGGGGAGGGGGGTTGTTTTGGGGTTCTTTTGTTTTGGGGGTAGCCTCACCCTTGTGGCAAGCTTTGTCTTAGTTCCTCAGCCAGGAATGTAACCCAAACACCCTGCATTAGAAGCCTGGAGTCCTAACCACTGGACCGCCAGGGGAGTCCCCCAGAAAACCCAACTTTTAATGGACAAATGTTTCAAACTTTGACTCCACGGGGATTTCGGCTTAGGAATTGTTTCATGTGTGTTTGTGCGTGTATAATCTCTAACTTCCCTGTTCTAAAAGTGAGGATTTGCTTTCTAGAATTGACTTCTCCTATGGCTCAGACATGGAGAGGGCAATGGCACCCCACTCCAGTACTCCTGCCTGGAAAATCCCATGGACGGAGGAGCCTAGTAGGCTGCAGTCCATGGGGTCGCTAAGAGTCTGACACGACTGCCCGACTTCACTTTCACTTTTCACTTTCATGCATTGCAGAAGGAAATGGCAACCCACTCCAGTGTTCTTGCCTGGAGAATCCCAGGGACGGGTGGGCTGCCGTCTCTCTGGGGTCGCACAGAGTCGGACACGACTGAAGCGACCTAGCAGCAGCAGCAGCAGCATGGCTCAGACAAAGAGTCGGAGACGACTGAGCGACTGAACTGAAGTGATGGCTCAGACGATAAACCGTCTGTCTACAATGTGGGAGACCTGGGTTCGATCCCTGGGGTGGGAAGATCCCCTGGAGAAAGAAATGGCAATCCACTCCAGTACTATTGCCTGGAAACTCCCATGAACAGAGGAGCCTGGTAGGCTGCAGTCCATGCTGTTGCAAAGAGTCGGACACGACTGAGCGACTTCACTTCATCTTGAAATGATGCCTTCCTTTCAGCCCCAGGCTATTTTCGGTCCCCAAGCCGACCCAGAAGACAGCCTGTCCTGACTTTCAAGGTGACAGTGCCGCCACCTACTGGCAAAAAAGTTCTCTCTGGTTGTGAGGTACAAGCATCAAGAACTCCAAAGGAAGGAATTAACTATTATTTCATACTCTTTCCCCCACTCCAAATGAATTCTCATCCAATGTGCTGTGACTAGAAGGAAGAGGGAGGGGAATAATGTGTCAGAAAACATGATTGAGCTTGTTAATTTTCTCTTGTCTCTTTTCTGAGTGAGAGTGAAAGTGTTAGTCATTCTGTCCAGTGGGACTCTTTGTGACCCCATGGACTGTAGCCAGCCAGGCTCCTCTGTCCTTGGGATTTCCCAAGCAAACATACAGGAGTGGGTGGCCATCCCCTGCTCCAGAATATCTTCCCCACCCAGGGATCAAGCCTGGGTCTCCTGAACTGCAGGCAGATTCTTTACATCTGAGCCACCAGGGAAGCCCAATCTCTTTGGAAAAGAAAAGTCTCTTTTCTATTCTTTTGATTTCTGCTGCTGCTGCTAAGTCGTTTCAGTTGTGTCCGACTCTGTGCGATCCCATAGACAGCAGCCCACCAGGCTCCCCCGTCCCTGGGATTCTCCAGGCAAGAACACTGGAGTGGGTTGCCATTTCCTTCTCCAATGCATGAAAGTGAAAAGTGAAAGTGAGGTCGCTCAGTCGTGTCCAACTCTTAGCGACCCCATGGACTGTAGCCTACCAGGCTCCTCTGTCCATGGGATTTTCCAGGCAAGAGTGCTGGAGTGGGGTGCCGTTGCCTTCTCCCTACTCTTACCTTTATTATGTCCTTCCTTCTACTTACTTTGGATTTACTTTTCTCTTCTTTTTCTGTTAATAACTTCTTAAGGTGGAACCTTAGACCATTGACTTTTTAAAAAAATATTTATTTGGCTGCTCAGGGTCTTAGTTGCAGCATGTGGGATCTAGCTCCCTGACCAGGGATGGAACCTGGGTCCCCTGCATTGGGAGTATGGAGAGTCCTGGCCACTGGACCACGAGGAAGTCCAGATCATTGACTTTTAAACTTTCTCCTTTTCTAATATAATTATTTACAGCTATCAATTTCCCTTGAAGCACTACTTTAGCTGCATTCCACAGATTTTGAAAAGCTTTATTTTCATTACCATACTGTTGGGAATACTTTCTGATTTCCTTGTTGATTTTTTTTGTTTTTTGATCATGGATAGTTTAGCAGAATGTTATTTAATTTCCAAGTTATGGGTTTCTCCTAGGTATTTTGTTGTTGTTGATTTCAATCTAACTCCATTATAATCAGAGAACAAACTAAGTATAATTTAAAATATTTTAAATTTACTGGGATTTGTTTCATGGCCCAGGATATGGTCAGACACTGAATTTGAAACATCTGGTATATAGATAAATTTGTTTGGTTCCAACACTTTTTTAGTGGGACTTCCTGCCTTTGTTAGACCCATCACTGAATGCGTGCTAAGGTGCTTCAGTCATGTCTGACTCTATGGACTGTAGGCCACCAGGCTCTTCTGTCCATGGGAGTCTGCAGGCAAGAGTATTGGAGTGGGTTGCCATGCCCTCCTCCAGGGATCTTCCCAACCCAGGGATCGAACCTACATCTTTTTTTTTTTTTCATGTCTCCTGCATTGTCAGGTGGGTTCTTTACCACTAGTGCCACCTGGGAAGCCCAAGACCCATCATTACAGAGGATTTATTCCACAAGTCATTCTGTGTTCAAAAGTTCAGAAGAATCACATCTACCCTACATACATTGTCCCCCATCACTCTAGGGTACTACCTTTGACCTGGTGACCAGCAGGTGGGGATGGCCTGGTCCTCACTTACCTTCTAAAGGCATCTGGGCTGAAGGTCTTCCTTGCTTCCCCTTCATGGTCAGGAAGGAGATGCTAAAGATCCCTGTAGCCTGCTCTCTGCCTCTGCAGAAAGTTTTTGTTTCTGGTTCAACTCCCTCACTTGAACATTTTTCTTGATCCATACCACTTACATCCCACTGTCAGAGACCCAATTTTAAGTCTTTCCCTGCTCCTTTCTGTTTCTCCTTCAAGTACAGCTGATACCCCAGCAACCCTCCTTCTGTCCACCTACTCTTAAATTCTTCTTTTGTGTTCCTACCAATGGCTTCCTTACACCAACCTGTGAGTCTTGGTCCCTTCATAGATGTCACCTGAAGAAATAATGCCCTGGATATCTTTTTGTTCTTTCCCCAAAATCAGATCTTTCCTCAAAAGCAAAGCTTTCAGGATACACAGAAGATTTGCCATGGCTTCCATTGCACCTCTGTGCCTTTGCCCAGCCTGGCTATACCAACCTGCAACCATCTAAGTCCTGAGTCACTTACTACATGACAGGTTTCCAAAAATGGTCCAAACAGCTGCCTCCTGGTATTCATACTTTTGTTTAATCCCCTGTCCTAACTTGCTTCTAACCTGTGACTTGTTGTCTAACGAGTAGAACGGGCAGAAGAGGCTATCCTGTGACTTGCTTCTAACGAGTGGAATGTGGCAAGAGGGATGTGATATCCATGGAATAACAAGCTTGCTAGAGTCTCTCTCCCTTGGTGTCTTTGAAAAACAAGTTGCCATGCATCCTACAGCCATGGGGGAATGATTTCTGCCAACAGGCTGCAAGAGCTCAGAAACAGAGCCTCTGTTGAGAAGCCAGTCCCGGGTAAACCTTGACTGTTGCCTTGTGAGAGGATCCAGTTAAGCTATGCTTGAACTCCTGACCCAGAGAAACTGCAAGATAAGTGTGTGCTGTGTTAAGCCACTGAGTTAGAGATCCTTTGTTACACAGTAACAGAAAACAAATATACCAGGTGAAGTGGAGTCCCAAGGAATTCCCAGAAGTTCCAGCATGGCACTCCACCATCAGGGTGTGTTTTAGAAGTGGGCAGCTGAAGACTGATTCCCTACACTTCTCGGTCTTCAGGCTCCATGCATTCCTGGAAGGGGGCTAGAGTCTTGCCATACTCTTGGTCACCCAAGTTTGGCACCAGAATTTCTAAGTGGGAAAGGGTGGCAATCATCCCAAAGCTGCATTGGCTTAGTAACTACACAAATCTCAAAAAGGAAGAAACATCTCCTGACAGCCAGGAGCTGACCTGGTTCTATCAACAAGGACTTGGTGTTGCTATACAATATCCACAGCCAGATTGTGGTCTTCTGTTGAGCAAAAATAATTGACAGAATATCAACATCTGCCAAGGCCACACTGTGACTATGATGGATAAAGACAAAAACAAGACCACTCCACAATTACTGTACAACACAGACAAAATGTGAGTATTATCCAAACCACAAAAAGAACTAAATATCACCTATCCTGATGAATGAGTGACTAATGCTTCTTTACCAATCCCACCTCTGGTCTCCATCATTTTCCCCACCTTATAAACAAAATGTATTAGAGGGTGAACTTTGGTCCCCCTAAAATTCATATGCTGAAGTACATACCTCAGTACCTCGGGAGGTGACTGTATTTGAAGATAGTGTCTTTAGGAGGTGATTGTGTTAAAGGAGGTTGTTATGGTATGTCCTGGGCTTCCCAGGTGGCACTAGTGGTAAAGATCCACCTGCCAGTGCAAGGAGATGCAAGAGACACAGGTTCGATCCCTGAATTGGGAAGATCCTCTGGAGTATGGAATGGCAACTCACTCCAGTGTTCATACCTATAAATTTCCATGGACAGAGGAGCCTAGTAGGCTATAGTCCATGGAGTTGCAAAGAGTCAGACACTGCTGAGCACAGACACACACGGTGTGTCCAAATCTAATCTGACTGCTGTCCTTATAAGAAAAGGAAATTTGGACACATGATAGATTTGGACACCCAGGGGCACTTGGGTTTGGAGGGACAACCATGTGAGTCCATAGCAGGAAGGTAACTATCGTTGAGCCAAGGAAAGAGGTCTCAGGAGGAACTAAATCCACCAACGTCTTGATTTTGGACTTCTGGCCTTAAGAACATGAGAAATTTTTAACTTCTGATGTTCAAGCCACCCAGTCTATGGGGCCCTAGCAAACTCTTATAGAATTTCAGAATTACACTGACTTTCTGAAAAGTCAGTCCAGAGCAAAGCCCTGCTTCCCTAAACCTCTCCCAAGATCATCTAACAACAAAGTCAAATCCTTTAATAAGCCCTCCCAACACCCTCTTTTTGAGATGGCACACACATTCCTCAAAGTATACATTCTTCCTAGTTGCAAAAAGCAAGAAATCCAACTAATTCAACTTCAGCTGTGTCTCTGGTGGTCTTTGCCCGAAGGGTGTTGATAACTACAGTTCTGCTTGAAGCCACTTTGGCCAGCACTGAAAACCATCCCTTGTGTTTTCACTGGGCTTGTGTCAGACCTGGTGTGGGGAGAAGCTTTCCCAATGTTGGCATATTTCCATTCTCTGCTCCTCTTCCTCTTCTCCAACTCCTTCCCTCCCTACATCCACATGGGTGACTCAGTGATGAGGTGAATGGTTCTTTGTCTCCAGAAACCTGGCACAGCGATGGTGCCTGTGTAACTGATTTTTCACAGAAGGGGCTTAATGATATATCTGGATGAACTGAGGCCTCCTGGGAGAGTGCTGGAGAAACTGAGTGGTCACCACTCAGCCAACTTCTGACTCTGGTTTTCTCAGTGGAATATGCAGACAGAGGCAAACGCTGGATTGCTGGACATTGGAGAGAAATTTTTTTTTCAGAGATGGGAGGCAAGACAAAGAGACTAGAGACAAGGAAACCACAGAAGGCTATTGGGGAAGAAGGAAAGTCAGGGTATTGGTCAGGGAGTTTTTTTTATCATGTTTTATTGTCCATGAGTAATGAAAAATTTAGGACATTTTCAGTAAAATTTAAATTACATACCAGTCTCTGGGAGGTGAACTTTGGGGTCTCTTGACAGTGCAGCATTTGACTTCAAGGAGGCCTGGGGAAGAGAGAAGGCTTCCAAAGAAGGATGAGTCACACACAAGTGACAACAGTCTAAATGTCATTTTTATTATGAATCTAAACAAAACTACAATTTGTTAAGTGACCTGAATAATTGGTGCATTTTTACTTGACAGGTGAGTGATTGTTCTCTTGTTGTTGTTGTTCAGTCACTAAGTTCATGTCTGATTCTTTGCAACCCCATGGACTGTAGCCCACCAGACTCCTCTTTCCATGCGATTTCCCAGGCAAGAATACTGAAGTGAGTTGTCATTTCCTTCTCCAGGAGGTCTTCTTGACTCAGGGATTGCACCTGAGCCTCCTGCATTGGCACATGGAGTCTTTATTGCTGAGCCAGCAGGGAAGCCCCAGTTGTTCTCTAAAACCTCTCAAAAACCCTTAACTTGCTACCCAGCAGATGTATGGTATGCATTGTATTTTGTCTCCAGTGGTTCCTGCACCCCTTCTAGAAACCTCTGCATTCATTTCTTCAACACACTTACTAAATATTAATACATGAGCATTTCAATGCCAAGTGAAGAGTTTAGAATGATAACTCTAACAGGACTCTTGGCCCCACGATGGAATAATGTTCTCATCCACAGATGCATATCAGACTCACCTGGGGGACTTCCAAATCTACTGAAGCCCAGGCCCCACCACGGGTTAGTTAGCTCAGAACCTTCTGGGGCCCCAGCATCAGTTTTTTGGGTTTTTTTTTGGCCACACCATGTAGCTTGCAAGATCTTAGTTTCCTGACCAGGGATTGAACCCACACCCTCAGAAGTGAAAGTGGAGAGTCTTAATCACCAGATCACCAGGGAATTCCCCAAGCACCAGTATTTTAATAGCAGCCCTGGCGATGCTACGTGCAGCCAGGATCAAGAGACAGACTGACAAAAAGAAAATTACAAGGTGGTGGAGTGTATGTGACAAAGATCTAAGGCAGCCCATAAGCAGGCCCTCCCTCCAGGGAGGGCCTCCTAGCTGAATGTTATCGCAACAGAGCCCTATGTTTTGAATAGAAGTTAGTAGGATAACAGAATTCCAGGGTGAGGCCTTGAGGCACGAGTGAGAGTTACCTAGTGCATGGAATTCAGCCTGGTGGACTCACCAAAGGAAGCAAGTGATAGGGAAGCAGAGAGATAAGAGTCACCAGTAGGTGAAGGGCCTGTGCGCTGGGCGGAGTTGGCCCCCATCCACAAGGCACTGCTGAGCACCCACAGGTCCTAAGCAAAGGAGTTGCACAATTAAATGTGCGCTTTAGCATCAAAAACATTTTGTATTGGGGTATAGCCGATGAACAATGTTGATAGGTTCAGGTGATCAGCCAAGGGACTCAGCCATACATACACATGTATTCATTCTCCCCCAAAGCCCCCTCCCATCCAGGCTGACAAATGTGACCTTTAGAAGGATCCCCCAGGCCACGGCGGGAGGGGAGATTGGAGGGACCCAGAATAGAAGTGTTAAGACCAGTTAGGAGAGACAATGGGAGCCCCTGGCCAGGCCCTGGCAGAGGATAAAGAAAAGTGAAGTGATAACAAGGAAGTGAAACCCCACCGCACTAGATGGTGAGTTGAATGGGGGAGAGGGACAACAAGAAACTTCCTGGAATTAGCACCAGAAAGGGCCTCCTGACCACACCCTCTGGCTTCTACTCAGCAGCCACAAGACTCTCAATTCTAAGGTCCTGCAGTGACCCTTCATGCTGTAAGAGCAGTAGAGGAACAGAGGAGCCTGTCTCTTTATTTCCTCCACGCTTAGAAACACCCACTTCTAGGTCCTCCCAACTCCTTCACCACAGCCTCCCCCTGAAGTCTTTTGAACTCCCCCTGCTGCCTGACCCTTAGCAGAGTCTTACTGCCTCAAGCAGCTTCCCTTTGGCCCCAAACTAAAAAGGCCAGAGACCTAGAGTTCCATCTCATTTCTGCCACCTGTTACCCTTATGGACTTTTGCAAGTCATCTCATGGAAACTCAGTAAACTTTAGCTGCTTCATCTACAAAATGGGAATAACAACACTTGTAAAGATGTGAAGATTAAGAACTAATGTAACATAGAAGGAACCAAGCAAATTGTAGAAAACTAAAAATAGTTGATACCAGTAATATGGAAATCTCATCTCCTTTAAGGGCTTCCCTAGTGGCTCTGTAATAAAGAATCTGCCTGCCAATGCAGGAGACTCGGGTATTATTCCTTGATCAGAAGATCCCCTGGAGAAGGAAATGGCAACCCACTCCAGTATTCTTGCCTTGGAAATCCCACAGGCAGAGGAGCCTGGTGGGCTACAGTCCATGGGGGTTGAAAAGAGTCAGACACAACTTGGTCACTGAGCAAGCACAAACACACATCTCTTTAAAAAAAAGAAGAAAGAAAAAAGGACAAGCCAGGTTAGAAAATCAGCAAAGATCATAAAGAGGCTAAAGAAAGAAACAGAAAGAGGAAGGGAGAGATGGAGGGAGGAAAGAGAGAAAAAGAAAAATACAATAGCCAATGGATAAATGAGAAGCCCCTCATTAATCAGATAAAAGCAAATTACTTCTGCTGAAGGATGGTGGTGATGGTCACACAACAATAAACATAAACTTAATTTCACAGAAATGTACACTCAAAAATGATTAATATGGTAAATTTTGTGAAGTGTATTTTACCACAATTTAAAAGATAAAATATAATATTCCTTTAATCAAACAAAATAAAACAGCTAAGGATTACATTTTTTCACCGCTTAAATTGGCAGCAGCAAAAGCATGGCAGCACTCAGTCGAAATGTACAGGCTTTGTGTAATGCTGTCCAGCACCATTTAAAATGTGGATGTCCCTTGACCTAGAAATTCCAGTGCAGGAATCTGTCCAAGGGAAATATTGACACATATGTGCAAACACACATGCACATACACACACTCACACACACACTCTGAAGCATTAGAAGTGAAGCTGGGCTCACTGGAGCATTAGAACGATAGAAAACAATCTCACACGGTCCTTAAAATGAAAAGTTACATGGCTGTTTGAACAAATGAGGAAGATCTTTATGTTCACACCAAACTCATGACTTCTGCGGAGAGACTTTCGTTTTGATTCTCTGTGCTTCTATATTACTTCCCTGGCAGTCCAGTGGTTAAGACTCTGAGCTTCCACTGCAGGTAGCTTGTATATTGCTGATTTTTTTTTATACCAAGCACAACTTTTATAATTCATTTAGTTTTATTTATTTTTTTTTTTTTGCTGTGCGGGGTCATTTTTGCTCCGTGGGTTTTCTTTTATTGCATCAAGCTAGGGCTACTCTTTATTACAATGTGCAGTCTTGTTGTTGTGGTGGCTTCTCTTGTAGTAGAGTCTAGGCTCTAGGGTGCTAGGGCTTCAGTAGTTGTAGCTTCCTGGCTCTAGAGCACAAGGTCAGTAGTAGTGGAGCACAGGCTTAGTTGCTCCATGGCATGTGGGATCTTCCTGGACCGGGACCGATCCCGCATCTCTTGCATTGGCAAGTGGATTCTTCACCACTGAGCCACCAGGGAAGCCCTTAATGATTTTTTTTTTTTTTTTTTTTGGACTGAATGCTTCTTGAGCGCTCACTCTATGACTTGTCCAGTTGGGAACGTTCCTCCACTTCAAAATCTAATAGCCTTGTTCTTCCCAGCAGCTACAGTGCTCTCCACAACAGGGCCTCCCTGTCATTTCTCATGACCATAAATAATTCTGCAGGGAAGAGTGCTGGGGAGAGAAGCAGGGCAGAGGAAACTATGGGTATTCTTGTGACTCTGATTCAAGAGATGCATCGTGCTACCAGCATTCTCAGCCACCTTCTCTCTGCTGGCCTCTGCCATGACCCCAAGCCAGCCCCTGAGACCCCACCAGTCTTTGAATGCCACTGCCCTGGCATCTGTTATTTTCATGATGGAGAGTGGAGGCTTCTCATTTTTGCTTCTTCATTCCTTGCCAGAGTTTGGCTGCCCTCCAGCATCCCAAGGTCTTTTAACCTGCAGCCTGGCTTCACAGACTGTTGGTAGCCTTAGTGAGGAAGCATCTCTGCTCACGTCCCCTCTCATCTGTAGGCCATAAGTCATCCTTCCCAAGGGCTCAGAGATTCATTTTCCTTATTCCTAAGAAGGAAACTCACTTCTTTGTGAGTTTGAATCTAACAAAGATTAGATTCTAATCTATTCCCCCTTGTGGCCCAGAATTCCAGTCCGAGGGTCAGCTTCTCTCCATGTGTGTATGAACACTCTTGGTCCAAAATCAGAGGTTCATCTACAGAGAGAAATGTGTTTTACAGTCTCCCAGAAATGAGGCGTCCATACAATTATTTTCTTCAGTTGGCCCTTGTATACACACATGTACAATTTTGAAAAAAAATACATCCTGGGCTTCATATTTGATATTTTTTCCACAAAACAACCACGTGGATATGGACACTGTCCCCATCTGTCAAGACCCACCCTCCTTGTTCTGTGAAGCAGAATACTGCATATGGAGGTAAAGCCACTTGTCCAAGTCGCTGCCTCTGGTAGGTGCTGGAGTCAAACTCACATACTCTCACTTCAGAATCCAGACTTTCACCTGCTTCACTGTACCTCCTCCTCTCATTACCAGCTCATATTTTCTTTAAGGAGATATATGTGTTTATATCTTCCATTATGAAGATTTTTTTTTCAGGAATAAAAATAGTTTAATTCGGGTAATTACATTAGATCATTATTTTTCTTACTAATTTTTTTTTCTTTAAAATACAAGGAACACAGAAGCATGTTAAACACAATCACTAGGGATGCAAATAGCAAAATTCAATTATTGTGGTCACTAACTCTACAGGACAAATGATCAGTTTTCTTCAACAAATAAATTACAAGGAAAAAAAAAAAAGAGGAAGCAGAAACTAGAGATTTAAAGAGACTTAAGAGACTGGTCAGGCTTTCCCAATGTCTCAGCAGTAAGGAATCTGCCTGCAATGCAGAAGACACGAGTTCCTGTTGGGTTGGGAAGATCCCCTGGAGGACAGCACAGGCAACCCACTCCGGTATTCTTGCTTAGTGAATCCCACGGACGGAGGAGCCTGGCAGGCTACAGTCCACAGCATCGCAAATAGTCTGACATGGCTGAAGCGACTGAGCACGGAGGCACGCAAGAGACTTGTCAACCCATTAGAGTAATTGGGCATTATTTGATTCCCGATCCAAACAAATGAATTATAATGACAGCATTTAAGAGACTTTGGGGAAATTTGAATGCTGGGTTTTTGTTCATCACAAGGAATTATTGTTTATGCTATTAAAGATGATAATGTTATTGTGGATAATTTTTTTCATTTTTATTTTGTACTGGAGTATAGCCTATTAACAATGCTGTGGTAGATTCGGGTGGACAGTAAAGGGACTCAGCCATACGTATACAAGTATCTATTCTCCCCCAAACTCCCCTCCCATTCAGGCTACCACATAACATTGAGCAGAGTCCCCAGTACTATAGAACAGGATCTAGTTGGTTATCCATTTTAAATACCCACTGTGTACTTGTCAACCCCAAATTCCCTATCTCTTCCCCTCACCCCGTTCTTCCCCCATGGCAACCATAAGTTCATTCTCTAAGTCTATGAGTCTATTTCTGTTTCGCAAATAAGTTCACTTACATCATTTCTTTTTAGATTCCGCATATAAGAGCTGTCATACAATATTTCTCCTTCTCTATCTGACTTATTTCATTCAGCATGACAATCTCTAGGTCCGTTCACATTGCTGCAAAGGGCATTACTTCATTCTTTTTAATGGCTGCGTAATATTCCATTGTATGTATGTACTATATCTTGTTTATTCATTTCTATCGATGGACATCTAGGTTGCTTCTATGTCTTAGCTATTGTAAACAGTGCTGCAATGAACATTGGGGTGCATATATCCTTTCAGACCATGTTTTCCTCTGGGTATATGCCCAGGAGTAGGATTGGAAACACACACAAAGGAAAGGGGGAAGAGTATGAACCTGTGTGTACATATCACCCAGCTTGTGAAGATCATGCTAGCACCTCTAGTATCAGTATCCCACAGAAGGGTTTGGGAATCCCAGACCTAGGTCATTGTGAGTAGCTCCTCCAGGACTTGGTCAGAAGAACACAGTGAGGATGATCCAGGTAGTGCCCAGGAAAGAGCAGGCCAGACCCACAGAGGAAGCACAAGGATCATGAAGGTTGTGGGGTGTAGTAGCGGTAGGTGCTCAAAATTCCCAGGGGGGCTGCTGGCAGCAGTCAGGTTCCAGCCCGAAGCCATTCTTATCCTAAATCTCCTGGGATGGACACTTTGAAACACAGCCGAGATCCCACTTCAAAGGAGGGTTAGCTGCCCTAACTGGCTGGGGGCATTGTCTGCAGATTTGGGTCAGGCCCTTCAGTATTGCCTGAGCAGCAGAGGGCACCTGCTCAGCCCCTTTTGGGACAACCCTAGTTCCAGAGCCCCGAAGGGGGACTGAAGCCATCTTAGCTCTCTTCCCTTTGCCCAGTCTCACTTCCTTCCTCCCCTTCCACAGGAGGTAATCCTAGGGCACTCCTTGACAAACATCCTGCACCTTAAACCATCTCAGAGTCTACTTGCCCGGAAACCCGATTTGCAATACTACTTGTCTCTAAAAAGCATTACAGCCCTGAGCCCTAGTGGCTCAGTGGTAAAGAATCCACCTGCCAAAGCAGGAGACACAGGTTTGATCCCTGATCTGGGAAGATCCCATGTGCTTCAGAACAGCTAAGCCCGTGCACCACATAGCTATTGAGCCCAGGAGCCACAACTACTGAAGCTCACCTGCTATAGAGACCGTGCTCAACAATAAGAAGCCACTGCAAGGAGAATCCCACACAAAACCAGTAGAGAAGAGCCCCTTCTCACTGCAACTAGAGAAAAGCCTTCACAGCAATGAAGACCCATTACAGTGAAAAATAAAGAAATAAATTTTTAAATAAAATAAATAAAAAGCATTATTAATACAGTCATCCGAAGAGTCATCCTATTGGGACAGTAAGGACTGCTACACCTTATTCACAGAAAACACAGATATCGGGACAGGAGAGTGAAAGTGAAAGTCATTCAGGCATGTCCGACTCTGCGACCCCATGGACTATACAGTCCATGAAATTCTCCAGGCCAGGATACTGGACTGGGTAGCCACTCCTTTCTCCAGGGGATCTTCCCAACCCAGGGGTCTAAACTAGGTCCCCTGCATTGCAGGCAGATTCTTTCCAGCTAAGCCACAAGAAAGACAAAGCAAACGGGAGAGATGTTTACACACTATGTGTCTGAGGAAGATGCAAAGCACATTTGAGGAGAGGGGGATGCAGCTTGCTTTATTTCTCTGGGAGGCCTGAGGAGCTGAGCCAATTAAAGGTAATTCAGTCTCTTCCTGATCCAAGCAATCTTCTAGGACTTCATTCAACCCCCTACACCCCCACCTGCCAGGGAAAATGCTCAACGTTGGGTCATTCTTTCTTTTTCCCTCCTCCCCAAGCAGGTCCAAGAGCCAGAGGTTCACCTGAAGCATCTGCCGCTGGTGCAGCCCAGAGCCTTTTTCCCTGGCTGATCTCCTGACTTGCACATTACCTGAAATCTGAAGGCCGCTTTACTTTCATCTCTGGCTTGGGCAACCTTCCCTGGGGCCCTCTTTATGGGGTCAGTTCACCCCTGACGTAGTGATACCCTCATCTCTGCAAACGTATCAGTCAATCCCTCAGGGAACTTCTACATTTCTCCCTGAGGCCCTGGGGCATTCTTGGACCTCTACACTCGCTGAGCTGATCATGCAGGTAAAGGGAACTGCTGCTGCCAAGAACACTAGAGTGGGTTGCCATTTCCTTCTCCAATGCATGAAAGTGAAAAGTGAAAGTGAAGTCGTTCAGTCGTGTCTGACTCTTAGTGACCCCATGGACTAGGTGCTCTCTAAGGCCAGATTGCCTAATTTCCATGATGTCTTTTTTTTTTTGGAAACTGCTGCATGGTTTATGAGATCTCAGTTCCCCTACCATAGACTGAACCTAGGCCACAGCTGTGAAAGCACCAAGTTCTAACTACTGGACCATCAGGGTCCCTGTGATGGGTTTTTTGAATGTGTCACCTTGATTCTTGATTAGGCTATAGTCTTGGCTATTTATTAACTATGTATCTACACATATACACCCATTTGTAATTCACATGGTATGATACATTTTATGAAAAAATAATCAAGATGGGTGAGGCTTGGACACACAGGGAGGGACATTTAGCACAGAGCCTAACACACAGTTTTAGTTATTTCTGTTACCGTCGCTAAGTCACCTGAACCAGCTAGAAACCTCTCTTTGCCTGGAGAATTCCATGGATAGAGGAGCCTGGTGGGCTACAGTCCATGGGGTCTGCACAGAGTCAGACACAACTGAAGTGACCAACACTAACATATCACACCCACCACTGCATATCTTCTGTGGTGATCAACTCTCAGATTCTTCAGTTTTTTTTATCCCCATCCCCACTCTGTGAGTCAGCGCCTCTTGATCTCTTACCTAGACAGCCTCTTCCATCCCTCACTGCCTCTTTCCTTGCTCCCCTCTGCCTAAATTCTGTTGAGATTTATATCAACATAGATTCAGATCGCTGCTCTATCACTTAGGACCGGGAGAGCCTGGGCTTGTTCCTTTGGTTCTATCTTAGCTTGCTCTGTCATAACAAAACACGGTAGACTGGGTAGCTTAAATAAAAGTTATTTATCTCTCACAGCTCTGGAGGCTGAGAAGTTTAGAATCAAGGGACCAGCCATTTCAGCTCTTGGTGGGAGCCCCTTCCTGGCTTACAGACAGCCACGTTCTTACTGGTGCCCACATGGCCTTTCCTCCCTGCACATGCAGACAGAGGGGGAAGTTTTCATGTTTCCTTCTTTTCTTAGATGGGGACTTTCCAGGTGTCTCAGTGGTTAAAAAAAAAAAAAAAAAAAATCCACCTGCCAATGCAGGAGATGCAGGAGAAGCAGGTTCAATCCCTCGGTCAGGAAGATCCCCTGGAGGAGGGTATGGCAACCTTCTCCAGTATTCTTGCCTGGAAAATTCCATAAACAGAGGAGCCAGGAGGGCTACAGTCTACGGGGTCTCCAATCCATGAGACGACACAATTGAGCACACGCTTACCCTTTTCTTAGATTAGAGCACTAATTCCATCATGAGGTCACCACCCTCATGGCCTCGTCTAAACCTAATTCCCTCCCAACAGCCCCACCTCCTAATATCAATGCTCTAGGTTATAGGCTTCAACATATGTATTCTGAGGGGCATAAACATTCAGTCCCTAACAAACTCCCTAGATCTTTGTTTCCTCATTAGTAAAATGAAGGTAATAATACTTGCCCCAGGGTAGTCATAAGGACTCAACAACCCAGTAGTAACTGTGGTTGAGATGATTATTATTGAGATAACATAATTAAAACTTAAAACACCAAGTTGGCCACATAGAAAAGATTGCATAAATAGCAGTTATTATTGGTGGCATTACACCCTCCTTAAGACTCAGCTCAAATGTCCACAGGCATGTGGATCAGCCCATGTCACCACTGAATCTTGTAGAGTTGTTCTGTTATATCCATCACATGTCATCACATCCATTTATTTATGTGTCTATTTCCCATTACAGACCATGAACATATCAAGGTTAGAGGTCAAGATGCCTGCACCCTGTCTGTTGCCCAGCACCTGATGGGCACTAGGAAATGCTTGTTGAATAAATACACGAGCAAATGAAAGCATGAGCCAGGGCAAGTGACACCCAGATTCTCAGGTGAGGGCTCCCTGGTTTCCTCAACCACTCACAGCATGTATTGGCCTATGCTTCGTGGACAAAAATTGGTATGTTTGCTTCAGTTGACAGAGAGCTAGGAGTCAGAGTTCCTGTCCTGGACCAAACCTGGCAGCTGTATTAGCATGTGATTTAAATGTTGATGGGCATTATGGACTGAATGTGTCTCCTCCCCAAATTCGTTATGCTGGAAGTCCTAATCCCCAGCACCTCAGAATATAACCCTGCTTGAATATAAGGCCTTAAAAGAGATGATTAAATTAAAATGAGGTTATTAGGATAGGGCTCAAATCTAGTCTGACTGGTGCCCTTATAAGGAGGAATATGGATACCCAGAGAGACATCATGGATGGACATGCTCAGAGGACAACCATTGTTAGGGTACAGTGAGAAGGCAGCCGTCTACAAGCCAGGAAAGAGGCCTTTGAGGAAGCCAAACCTAGTCACACCCTGACTTTGGACTTCCAGCATGCACACTGTGAGAAAATGGATTTTTGTTGTTTAAGACACAGCCTCGGGTGTTCTGTTACGGCAGCCCTAGCAAACAAACACAATGGGTGAGTTCCCGTTCCCGTTTCCCCTACCATTTCTATATTGGAACTCTCCCATAACTTCCTTAAACATTTTCCCATCAATTCCAGATATCATCTGACCTTAATTTCAGGACTCTGACAGTTTATTCCACCCATCATCACTATGCCCAAAATGACCCTGTCCCTTTAACATGTCCAGAAACCTCTTGTGAAGAATTCATATTCAGCTTGGGAGCATTTATTGGGCCACATGGAACGATGCAAATAGAATAATACTGAAAGTAGCTCAGAAAATGCTGCAGAGAAGTAATTAGCCTAGTGTGGGGAAAATGATAAAAATGAACTAAAGCAGTTGAACCACTCCCTTTCATATAGTACATCTCACCTATAATATTCTTTCACATACTTGATCTCCCTGATCCTCATGACAGCTCAATTACTATCTTCATTTCTTAGATGAGAAAATTGAAGCTCAGAGAATGAAGTGACTGGCCCAGAGCCCAGGGTTAGTAGGTAATGGTACCACCACTGGGACCAAGGTCTCCTGACCTCACGTGCTGTCTGAGGTGCTTTATTAGAAAAGAGG
Organism: Bos mutus; assembly: GCF_027580195.1. NCBI lineage: Eukaryota > Metazoa > Chordata > Mammalia > Artiodactyla > Bovidae > Bos > Bos mutus. The sequence goes on from NC_091627.1 coordinate 56,741,121, forward strand.
AGTTTTACCTGAAATTCATGTACAGATGTAAGAGCTCGATCCTAAAGAAGGCCGAGTGCATAAGAACTGATGCTTTTGAATTGTGCTGCTGGAGAAGACTCCTGATAGTCCCTTGGACTTCAAGGAGATCAAACCAGCCAATCCTAAAGGAAATCAGTCCTGAATATTCGTTGGAAGGATGATGCTGAAGCTGAAGTTCCAATACTTTGGTCACCTGATGCGAAGAGCCAACTCATTGGAAAATACCTTGATGGAAAGATTGAGGGCAGGAGGAGAAGGGGGCGTCAGAGGGTGAGATGGTTGGATGGCAACACTGACTCAATGGACATGAGTTTGAGCCAACTCCTGGAGATACTGAAGGACAGGGAAGCCTGGTGTGCTGTAGTTCATGGGGTCACAAACGGTCGAACACAACTTAGCAACTGAACAAAAACAACCTCAAAGCACACATTTGCCGCTTTCCTTTCTGGAGGTACAAAGATAATAAATAAAACCTTTTTCTCTACTTGCCTGTTCTAAATTGTTACTCCCTTCCCAGTAAGCTTGTAATTAGCTTTTGGTAAGGCTTCACTGGGAGGAAGCTGTTAAATTTGGCTCCAAGCCAAAGAGGAACACACTGCATAAAAGAGACAGAAAAAGAATATGAATTTTCAAATGAGCAAATCAGCTAAAAAGAAAATAGAAATTTTGCATGTTCCGTAAGTAGGAGGGTAAAAAAAAAAACGAGTATCCAGAAGGGGCCAGTTTTCTAGTAATTATGCAAATTAAAAAGAAATTAGAAATGAATGAAAATCGGTGACAACTACAACAATGATTCCAAGAAGCCGAGAGAATGTATCCTTCACAGAAGCTTGCGAGGGTTTTGTTTGCTTTAAATCATTCGCAGCATCCTTTCTGATGGTCCTTTCCATAGACCCAGGCAAGGGGTGCTGGCACTTAGCAGAAGTCCCTCCACACACAGGGCTTCCCTGGTGGCTCAGAAGGTAAAGAATTTCGCCTGCAATGTAGGAGACCCAGGTTCGATCCCTGGTGGGAAGATCCCCTGGGGGAAGGCATGGCAACCCACTCCAGTATTCTTGGCTGGAGAATCCCATGAATAGAGGAGCCTTGGGGGCTACGGTCCGTGACATCTCAAAGAGTCGGACACGACTGAAGCCACTTAGCACACACGCACACTCCACACACAAGCACCAACAGACCCAGCACAGGCTTCCTTGGCTCTAAGTGCCGGAAGCAAAGGGTGACCGCATCTCAGTGCCAGGGAGCTTTGTGGGCTGTGCTGCTGACAGCACCGAAGATGATGTGCTATTGTGTTTAGGGATGACTGGAATGATAGAGGCACTTACCCGAGCACTTCTGTCACTCAAACTTTTTCTCTCATAGATTCTTGCTTAACGATGATTCCCAGGAGTATCCCGCGCCCATTATCTTGCTACTTTTCCTGTTCCAGTCTGCGCCTCCAAAAATTAGCACAGGAATTCCTGCAGCTGCAGGCATTGCTCACAGATTAGCACAGTATTCCCAACAGCTGCATGTGACAGCTAAGGAATATTTTGTAGTAATGAACAGCTGATATTATTCTTTAATTTGTGCATGTGTAGGTCCAGACATAATACTTATGAAGCAAAATACAGATTCTTTCTAATGGCCGCGAGATTGACTTTGAATGCCATAAATGCAAATAGTTTCATTTTTATGAAATTCTTTATTGAATTCAATTATGCCTACAAAAATATTATTTTTTAAAAATGCTAACGTGACTTTGAAATTTGTTAATAATTATTTGTATTTTGCTTTAGAATACTAATGTTAATATTCTAAAAGAAAATATTTAAAACATGAATGAACTTTTTGTTGTTGTTTACCTATTGAATTCACATTTTTTATTAAAATAAAGTTGGTCCTCATTATTCATGGACACCATAGTTGAAAATTATGTACTTGCTAAAGTTCATTTTTAACCCCCAAATCAACCTCACAGTGATTTTGTAGTCACTTTAAGACACACACAGAATGCTGGAATATTTGAGCTCCCAAGGTACATGTTGCCCAGAGGAGGCCACACAAGGCAACACTCTGCCTTCTTATTTCAGCTCTTATACTATAAATAAGTATTCTTCTTGCAGTCTATTTAGTACCTCATTTTTCTCATTTTTGTTGGTGATTTCACTGTTTAAAATGGCCCAGCTAGAGTGATGAAGTGCTGTCTAGTGTTCTTGAGAATAAGATTGTGACATGCTTTACAGACAAAAATGCACTTGTTACGTAAGTTTTGTACAGGCATTTTATGCTGTTGGCTGTGTGCATTCAATGTTAATGAATCAACAGTACATCCTAAATAAGGTGTCTTTCAACAGAAACACACATAAAACAAGCTTACATATGGATCAGCTGATGAAAATGCTCTGACCACATGTTTACAGGAAACTGACTATCTCTTGGATATTTGATATTCACCAATTCAGCATTGGCAGCGACTTTATGGTACAAAACTTCCCTGAATAAGGAAAATCACCTGTATGTTTAAATTTTGTATACTTTGAATATAATTATATTACTTATATTAAATTATTATATTACTATATATTTGTATACATATGTATATAATATATAATTATATTACTTGTATATTTATAATATATAAATATATTAATTACTATCTTTGGAACACAAGTTATGTAAAACTCTTGATACCAACACAATTACTAATTATGCTTAAGTGAGAACAGAAGAAAAACTTGTGGAATAAATTTCCAGTGATTTATTAGAAATGTTTTTATTAGTATATCTTAATTGTGGTCTTCTTTTAAATGTCCCCAGTTTATGAATAGAATGCCCATAATCTGCATAATATTTTTCAAATTCAATTATCCATTTTCTAAATTATATTATGAAATTGAATTTCTTATGCAGGAGGATAAAATATATTTTCTTTATCAGTATGCTAGTTTGCTTAATAAATTAAATATTTAAACACGTGGCATGTGAGTCTCCATTTATATTCTGGCCTGGGATCTGCAAACATTAAGGTAGTAGTTTGTAGTAGCAAACTACTGAAAACAATGTAAATGTAAACCAATGTGTATTAATTAAATACTATATGATTCATCCATATAATATTGTAGAATCTTCAGTTCAGTTCAGTTCAGTCGCTCAGTCGTGTCCTACTCTTTGCGACCCCAGGAATCGCAGCATGCCAGGCCTCCCTGTCCATCACCAACTCCCAGAGTTTACCCAAACTCATGTCCATCAAGTCGATGATGCCATCCAACCATCTCATCCTCTGTTGTCCCCTTCTCCTCCTGCCCTCAATCTTTCCCAGCATCAGGGTCTTTTCAAATGAGTCAGCTCTTCGCATCAGATGGCCAAAGTATTGGAGTTTCAGCTTCAACATCAGTCTTCCCAATGAACACTTAGGACTGATCTCCTTTAGGAGAGACTGGTTGGATCTCCTTGCAGTCCAAGGGACTCTCAAGAGTCTTCTCCAACACCACAGTTCAAAAGCATCAATTCTTTGGCACTCAGCTTTCTTTATAGTCCAACTCTCACATCCATACATGACTACTGGAACAACCATAGCCTTGACTAGATGGACCTTTGTTGGCAGAGTAACGTCTCTGCTTTTTAGTATGCTGTCTGCTGCTGCTAAGTCGCTTCAGTCGTGTCCGACTCTGTGCAACCCCATGGACGGCAGCCCACCAGGCTCCCCTGTCCCTGGGATTCTCCAGGCAAGAACACTGGAGTAGGTTGCCATTTCCTTCTCCAATGCATAAAAGTGAAAAATGAAGTCGCTCAGTCGCATCCGACTCTTAGCGACCCCATGGACTGCAGCCTACCAGGCTTCTCAGTCCATAGGATTCTCCAGGCAAGAACACTGGAGTGGGTTGCCATTTCCTTCTCCAGTGCATGAAAGTGAAAAGTGAAAGTGAAGTCGCTCAGTCGTGTCCGACTCTTTGAGACCCCATGGACTGCAGTCCACCAGGCTCCTCCATCCATGGGATTTTCCAGGCAAGAGTACTGGAGTGGGGTGCCATTGCCTTCTCCAATATGCTGTCTAGGTTGGTCATAACGTTCCTTCCAAGGAGTAAGCATCGTTTAATTTCATGACTGCAGTCACCATCTGCAGTGATTTTGGAGCCCAAAAATATAAAGTCAGTCACTATTTCCACTGTTTCCCCATCTATTTGCCATGAAGTGATGGGACCAGATGCCATGATCTTAGTTTTCTGAATGCTGAGCTTTAAGCCAACTGTCTCACTCTCCTCTTTCACCTTCATCAAGAGGCTCTTCAGTTCTTCTTCACTTTCTGCCATAAGGGTGGTGTCATCTGCATATATGAGGTTATTGATATTTCTCCCAGCAATCTTGGTTCCAGCTTGTGCTTCATCCAGCCCAGCGTTTCTCATGATGTACTCTGCATATAAGTTAAATAAGCAGCGTGACAATATACAGTCTTTCTAATTAATATTCAGGTTGATTTCCTCTAGGATTGACCGATTTGATCTCCTTGCAGTTCAAGGGACTCTCAAGACTTTTCTCCAGTAGGACAATTCAAAAGCATCAGTTCTTCGGCGTTCAGCCTTTTTTACCATCCAGCTCTCACATTGGCACACGACTATCAGAAAAACCATAGATTTGATTATACAGACCCTTGTAGGCATAGTAACGTCTGCTTTTTAAATGCTGTCTAGGTTTGTCATAACTTTCCTTCCAAGGAGCAAGTAAAAGTAGCACCAGAAATTCCCTTTGTGGTGATGGAATATGTCTGTATCTGGATTGAGGTGGTTGTGCACATCTATGCATGTGACAAAATTGCATAGACCTACACACAGCAGAGTGCATTTAATTATTGGTAAAATCTCAAAGTGAAAGTGAAGTCACTCAGTCATTTCCAACTCTTTGTGAACCCATGGAATGTAGCCTATCAGGCTCCTCTGTGCATGGGATTTACCAGGCAAGAGTACTGGAGTGGGCTGCCATTTCCTTCTCCAGGGGATCTTCCCAACCCAGGGATAGAACTCTGGTCTCCCTCATTGCAAGCAGACACTTTACCATCTGAGCCACCAGGGTAAAATCTGGAAGAGGTCTGTAAATCACAAGCATGTCAGTGTCCTGGGTTTGATACAGCATTGCAGTTGTATAAGATGTTACCATCAAGTACACAGAGGACTTCAGTGTACTGTTTTTGCAACTTTCTATGAGTCTATAGTTATTCCAAAGTAAAAGTTTTTTAAAATGAAAAAGAGTCAGAGAAAGAGGGCACTCATAGTAGAAGTATTGTTCTGGTGAAACTTTTATTTCATCTGTGTGCTCTTGTGAGTCCTGGGTCACCATGTGAAATGTACTTAATGTACTTCTTGGGAGATGGGAGGGTGATCATCAAGGTCAAAACTAGTTTGAAACAACTGCCCTACAGCAAGCTTGGAGACTCAAAGATCTAGAAAGAGCCAGGCAGCCAGTATGAAGAAGTAAGACAGGCCTGGTTAAGATCGTCATCACTCCTCTTCCCCATATATCAGTCACAGTTCTTACTACAGTAGGTTTCATAACAATATAAATATCCTTTACTTCTACAGATACATGTGCTCTTTCTTAATTTTAATTTTTTTAACCACATGACACTCTTGATCTATGTGCTCTCACCACTTTTGAGAGTGAATTAGTTTTTCTGTTGCCCAGTAACAAATTGCTCCAAATCATAGCAACATACAACAACATTTATCATCTAATGGTTTCTAGGAATGGTTTAGTTGGGTGGTTCTCACTCAGGATCTCCCAGGACGTTGCAGTTGGATTATCGGTCAAAGCTGCAGCCTTCTGAAGGCTCAAAAGCTGCCAGGCAATCGACTCCTAAGCTGACTAGTTGACAAGCCTTAGCGAATCACTGACTGTTGATGAGACTTGAGCTCCTCACCACATGGGCATCTCCATAGGACTGTTTCCAACATGGCAGCTGGCTTTCCCAAGAAGGAGAGATAGAAAAGAAAGAGCAAGAAAGCCAGGCATCAAATTAGAAGTTCATCTTTTATAACATAATCTCAGAAATGGCATATGGGACTTTCCTGGAAGTTCAGTGGTTAAGACTCTGTGCTACCACTGCAGGAGATACAGATTCGATCCCTGGTCAGGGAACTAAGATCTGGCACACTGGGAGGCACAGCCAAAAAATAACAATTTTTTAAAAAGAGAAAGAAGTGACATATTATCTTCTCTACCATATGTTATTGGTCACACAGACAAATCCTGGTACAATAGAGGAGGGGATGACACAAGAGTGGGAACAAGAAGTAGGACCATTAGGGGCTATCTTGAAGGCAAATGTCCACAAATAGAGATCTGGGGACAAGAAATATTTATCTACTATAAGTAAAACACCCATACATATATAATAAATGGCAACTAACACTGGTCTCCATGCTGCAAAGACATTACGGGGTGGTAGAGAAACCAGTAAAGGGAAGCAGACATACCCCATTTCAAGGGGAGGCTGCTAATCATGGTGCTACGTGAGAAAAAAATATAGATCCAGAGTTGCTGGATCTTCAACTTGGAAATCTTCCAATATTTGAGTACCTGCTGAAGTTTTTTGTTAACTTTAATGTGACCAAATAAAATATATAATCCATATGGATCCAGTTTGCAAACCCTGCTGCCAAGTCCAGGCAAGGGTGGTGTCATGGTTAAAAGCTCAGGGTTTACAATCAGGTAGAACTGGATTCAAGCTCTAGCCATGCCAGTTACTGGTTGTATGACCTTGACCAAGCCTCAGAGCCTACCCTGTAAAGCAGAGTGGATCAAAATAATGCCATTTCACACTGCTTTGCTTAGGTTTTAGTGACACAATACATGAAATTTTTTTCACAGGGCCTGGAATATGACAACAGCTCAAAAAGATTGGTTTTATTATTGCTATTCTAACAGCAGAGGTGAAAACTGAAACAATAACATCCTCACCCACACTGTGACTGTTAGCCACGTGGGTGATCTCAGCAACTGCCAAGCTTGATTTAGGGGTTCATTCACATGTCTCCAGAGCAGGACAATCATTACTGAGGCTGAACCTCAAAGGCCCACTTTGCTTTCTTCACAGTTTTATCTTGAGGAGTCCTTAAACTCCATGAGCTACAAAGATAAACAGTGTTTTGATGGTATGGAAAACACAAACACAACTTGTTGATTTCTTTGCTTCCTCAACCTCCATGGTGTGAGAGTCACACAGCTATTTTCAGGCTGCCAGAACTGACAGCCAAAAGGAAGTTTGTTTCACAACTGGAAAAACAGCTTGAAAGGGACCAGGGCGGTCACCTAGGGAGAAGCAGTTGTACTCATTGTACTTTAGTGAACCTACTCGAGCCCAGGGTCTGAATCGTCCCTATCACAGTTCACACCCCTGGCTATCCACTTCTCATTGAATGTCTCCAGTGACAGGGAGACATTCATCACTATCCCCAAAGTAGCTTATTGCATTTTGGTTAAGAATTTTATGCATGTATTCCAGGAATATTGATTGAGCACTTACTATATATCAGGCATTGTATTTGGTGCTGGTGGTAAATGAGACACATGAGGTCTCCCATTTCCTAGTGTGGGAGACAGACAAAAACAAAGAGATGAATATATGTTTGGTAGAGATAGGTTCGGAGAAGGCAATGGCACCCCACTCCGGTACTCTTGCCCAGAAAATCCCATGGACGGAGGAGCCTGGTAGGCTGCAGTCCATGGGGTCGCGAAGAGTCGAACACGACTAAGCGACTTCACTTTCACTTTTCACTTTCATGCATTGGAGAAGGAAATGGCAACCCACTCCAGTGTTCTTGCCTGGAGAATCCTATGGACTGAGAAGCCTGGTAGGCTGCAGTCCATGGGGTCGCACAGAGTCAGACACAACTGAAGCGACTTAGCAGCAGCAGCAGAGATAGATTAGTTGACGAAATAATCAATAAACAACCTGTAATAGGAATAGAAAAGAGTTTTATTGAGCCAAACTGTGGACTATAACCCAGAAGACAGCCTCTCAGATAACTCCAAGGAACTACTCCAGAGAAGCATGGTTTTCAGCACAGTTTTATTTCTTGTCACAACAAAGACCACTAAACAAGTCAGGTATACATTCCTTCAAGATTTAAACAAACAAAAAATCAGCACATGCACAGTAAGTCAGTATGGCCTTGACACCTGGGAAGGGAATCTTTTCATTGAAGAAGTACCAACACTGGTATCCTGGGAAGGAAAATATTTCATCTGTATTTTTAATACGGGCATTCTTTATTTCCCATCAATGCACCCTTTTCTTCAATGATTAAAACAGATGTAGGGACTTCCCTGGTGGTCCAGTAGCTAAGACTCCGCACTCCCAACACAGGGGGCCTGGGTTTGATCCCTGGTCAGGGCACTAGATCCCGAAGGTGGCAACCAAAGATCCTGTGTGCAGCAACTAAGACCCAGCGCAGTCAAATGAATAAATAAATTAAAATATTTTTTAAAAAGATGTAGAATGTGTGTTTGATGGAAAAGGGAATGGCAACCCACTCCAGTATCATTGCCTGGAGAATTCCAGGGGCAGAGGACCCTGGCGGAATATAGTCCCTGAGGTTGCATAGACTCAGACATGACTGAGCAACTAACACACACACAATGTATGTTTGATAGGCCACAAATAGGCTACTGGAATTAGCATAAAATTCAACTTAACGCATGTGTAAGCCAGAATGACTTCCCCATACCTGAATATAAACTTTTATCAGATTTTAAGAAGAAAAATGAAACAAGGTTAAATTTAGGGAATGATAGGAATGGTCAAGGAGAATTCTCTGAGGCAAGGACACTCAAGCAGCTTTCTTCATGAAAAGAGAAAGGGCACAATGTGAACACCTAGACCAGGAGGAACATCTCACGTGAGCATTTCAGCCAGGAGTGAACAAAGGAGGTGCAGATGTCTTCCTTATATTCAAGGAAACCTGGACTGAATTCGTTCTTCCTGTTCACACTGCCACAAATCTCCTTGCCACTTGAGAGTTAATCCTGTTACTCATGTCTCCCTGTCCTTGCAGGGTTAATGGTCAGGCTGAGAAGGCTCTGTGTCCGTCCTGTGGGCCCAATGTCATCATATTTCGTCCATTTCTCCTGCTTGCTTTGGTGTTTACAGTGTTTCATCCTCCCTATTAATAATATAGTCAGCATTCTATCTACATTTCCATTCAAGTCCCTAAAAATGAAGTCACAATGGCCAGGTCTGAGGGCTGGAGTCCCCCGGTAAATCTCCAAAGGCTTCTCCCAGCCCCCCAACAAATTGATAGTCATCAAGACTCCCTTTGGGGGACTTCCCTGGGGGTCCAGTGTTAAGCCTCTGCACTTCCATTGCAGCAGGGCCTGGGTTCAATCCCTTAGTCAGGGGACTAAGATCTCATAAAAAGAAGAAAAGACTCCCTTCTGTCCTTATCAGTGCTTCAATTTCCAGCTCTTCCTTCTCAATAGAAATACAATTGGAGCTGAGTGGTTCTGCTTTCTCTATACCATCTGTGAACAGAATAAAATCTGCTCCAAGCAGCAGGCTGATATGTTGTCAGACAAATGAAGCCCCAAGACATAAGGAAACACAGGGCACGTGCCACAGCTTGTTGACTGATTCAGAGTTATTCAGTTTCTACACTAGACATTAGTAAGAGTCTCGTCATCTTTCTACCTTCCACACCCAGAACATTGCCAGAACCCCATGGACACTGATAAACCCTTGTTGAAAAGTATGTGTGTAAGTATTATGGAAGATATTTAAGGGAAAATCCCCCAATAAGACCAAAGACCCTGGCATCCCTAAGTTATGATTTTTCTGTCGCTGTTATTGTTCAGTCACTCAGTTGTGACACTCTTCGCAACCCTATGGACTGTAGCACCCCAGGCTTCTCTGTCCTTCACCATCTCCTGGAGCTTGCTCAAACTCATGTCCATCAAGTTGGTGATGACATCCAACCATCCCATCCTCTGTCATCCCCTTCTCCTCCTGCCTTCAATCTTTCCCAGCATCAGGGTCTTTTCTAATGAGTCAGCTCTTTGCCTCAGGTGGCCAAAGTATTGGAGCTTCAGCTTCAGCATCAGTCCTTCCAATAAATATTCATGATTGATTTCCTGTAGGATTAACTGGTTTGATGTCCTTGCAGTCCAAGGAACTCTTTTTTCTATCTCATGGGGAAATGAATTGTGGTGCCACAGAACAAAAATTCCCAAGACTTTAGTGACTTATAAAAACTGCAACATGTATTTTACTCATGAACTTGCAATGGGACCTGAGACAGCTTGTGTGCTCCTCTCTGCATTACCTCATGGACTTGCGTGCTTGGTGGTGGATGCTGGCTCAGACCTCAGCTGTGGCTTGTGGCTAGAAAGCCTGCAAGTGACCTACCCTTAAAGGTGCTTAGTTTTCTCAGAGTGTGGAGGCACCCTGAGAGTCAGGCAGAGCTGTGTGGCTCCTAAGTGGAAAAGCATAATTTCTGGAATCTTATTCTCTAGAATAAAGTCACCAAGGATAGTCTATACTCAGGAATTGGAGGGACAAGTGTCAAAAAAAACATGCAGATGTTTAAAACCACCGCCAATAGGGCTGAATTAAACAAACAAAGGTTTGACCTTTGTTTTTAAGAAACAAATGCCTAAGAGGCTCACTGCTTTCTTAGAGATGAGCCACAGAACTGAATAAGTGAAAATAAAGAATGTGGGGCCTTCCCTGGAGGTCCAATGATTAAGATTCTGTGCTTCTGCTGCAGGGGATGCAGGTTCAACCCCTGGTCAAGAAACTAAGATCCCACATGCTACCCAGCACACAAAACAAAACAAAAAAGAATGTCTGCAAGTTTACTCAGAGATCCTTAGTTTGGAAATCCTGCCATGTTTGAAACATGCATCTCCACAACTGTAACCAGAAGAAATAGATTCCTTTGTTTCCCAAATAAAAGGAAGTTGGGATTGTACTTCACCATGGGACCAAATTAGGACACCTTCACAGGCCAAAGGTGGGGCCCAGGAAGGTAATACCTAAATAACACTTGGCATCGCATCTGAAAAGGAATCAGTGCCACCAAGACCCTCCAAAGAGTCGACATCTCTGGATGTCTGGATATTTTCATGCTGAAGTTTGGCAAATCCATCATATATGGCAGAGTCTGCTCCCAAGTCTTTTACTCCTGGGCACATAGCTTGACTACATTTCCCAGCCTCCCTTGCATTTAGGTGACATCATGTGACTGAGTCCTGGCCAAAGAGATGAGGGCAGAACTGATGGAAACTACTTCCAAGCCTGGAATACGCTTCACTGGTGGCTCAGTGGTAAAGAAACCATCTGCTAATGCAGGAATCACAGGAGATGTGGGTTTGATCCCTGGGTCGGGAAGATCCCCTGGCAAAGGAAATGGTAACTCATCCCAGTATTCTTGCCTGGAAAATCCCATGGTCAGAGGAGCCTGGAGGGCTAGTCCACAGTGGTCGCAAAGAGTTGGACATGACTAAGCAGCACTTCCAAGCCTGATCCCTAAAAACTCCAGTGCAGTCCTCTCTTTTCCCTTTTCCCATCCACTGCCTGGATGGAATAAACATCCAGGACCTAGGGGAGGAGCCTGGAATGAGAGAGAAGAAGCCTGAGTACATGAGTCACTACAAGGAGGAACACGATCTGAACAGAAAGAGCATAAAATGTTGCTGTGTGAATGGGGAATAAACTTTTACTGCATTAAGGCCCTTTGGGAATTGTTTGTTATGGTTGTTTGCCTACCCTGTGAAGTTGGATGTTTATTTAAGAAATGTTCATTCCCCTCCCTCTCCCACCATGAATGGACTACACATCTCCATTCCACTGATGGTTGGTTTGGCCTACGGGATGTTAACAGACACGAGGTGACATGGTATGCTTTAATACACACTTCAACAATTCTGCACTCTCTTACGCAACAGCCCTTTTGCTGTTTTCTCATCACCTTGAGAACAAGCTCCAGCTAGATCCTGGGCCAGAGCACGAGACACCTGAGAAGCAGACCTAGGTCCCGCGAACAGGGTGAAATCAGGCCCAGCTGAGCCCAACACAGCAGCTCCTACCTCCAGAGGAGTGAGCGAGAACAAGTGATTATTGTTTTAGCCACTGACTTTTGTGATAGTCTGTTACACGGCATACTGTGGCAACAGTTGACTGATACACAAATGAAGTGTGTGTGCCACTCTCATGGGGCTGCCATGTTAAGCTTCCACTTGATGCCTGTTCTTTATCTCACTTAAGTTTTACGCCAAAACTCTTATAAATGAAGATGTATAAGAAAACACTTGCCCAAAGGCACACAGGAAGTTTGGTATATCAAATTCATAAGCCCAAATTTATTTCCTTCTGTGCCAAATGCACTGAGGGAATGTGGGGGGAAAAAAAGCCGGCAAAATCAGGAAGGGCTGGGACAGAACTTAGGATGTTTCCACAAAATGCCAATTTAAAAGTGCTTGGCTGGTCTTCCCTGGTGGCACAGTGGATAAGAATGTGCCTGCCGCTGCAGGGGACACAGGTTCGATCCCTGGTCCAGGAAGATTCCACATGCCACGGAGCAACTAAGCCCATGTGCCACAACTACTGAAGCCCGTGTGCCCTAGAGACGGCTGCACAACAAGAGAAGCCTCAACAAGAAGCCTCAAGAGAAGCCCCTGCTCACCGCCACTACAGAAAGACCTGGCAGCAACAAAGACCCATTGCAACCCCCTCAAAAAAGAAAATGAAAATAAAAGGGCTTAGTAATGCTCCTGGACATTTGGAAAGTTCAGAGCGAATAAAATGACCAGCTTCACCCCCTGGGTTGTTCATTTATGGAACTAAAGATGTTGAACAGAATGAAGATACAACTTTTCTAAGAAAGACTTGAAGAGTTGCCGTATACTCCTATAATGGATTGAAAAGGAAAGCAAGAACCTTTATAGGGGCATATTCAAGGTTAACTCAAGGAGAAAAACCGAACCTTGGGACACTACGTCCCTAGGAGCCCTGTGAGAAAAAAAACACAGCAAGCCCCTGGGGGCTGCCAGACAATGCTTGTAACACGCGTCCTAAGGGAGCACCAGCGATGGGTCCTGCAGGAACTCCACAGCTCGAAAACGGAAACAACGGGCCCCCAATAGTAGCAAAGAGCAGTGGAAATCTATCTGTACTTCCCTGTCTTTCATCTCTAGGACCCCTGGCTCGGATTCTTTAAGTGTGAGCCCCGCAGGCGTTCACCTCCAGGAGGAGTGGGAAAGGGGGTGGAGGATTTCCGGGAAGCTAAAGGCAAAACACGTGGGGACTGCACAGGGGTGGGTGCCTCCTGCAAGCTGGGACTGCTGTAAAGCGCGCGAGCACGTCTGCACATCCATACTCAACAATGATACACTGCACACTTAGTACACTCACACCCATACCCAACCGTACACCCTGGCCCCGCCGACCTCCCATGCCCCTGCTGCGGGTGAGCAGCGGATTTCCGGAGAGGGGGGAGTGCAGCCCCCTAGAAAACTGAGGGCGTGGCACCCACCCTGGCGGCGCCTGCTGCCAACACTCTGGGGTCCACGGAGCTGGGGGAACTGGATGAAGGGACCGCGCGCGGGGAAAGAGCCGGGTCCTGCCCAGCGGGCTGCGGAGCTGAGGGCGCGGTGGGGAAGTGAGCGACCCGCGCTGGCCCCGCCCCCGGCCGCCGGCCCCGCCCCCGCTGCGGCGGGCGAGAGGAGGGGCGTGGCGGGCGCGGCCTATATAAGGCGAGGGGCGGGCGCCGCTCTTTTGTCTTTTGCTGCAGCAACGCGAGTGGAAGCCCCAGGGCCGCGGTCTGGAAGCGGAACTTCTCGGTGAGCGGCGCCCTGGGGCGGAGGCCCAGTCCGGGTGGGGTCAGAGCGGGTTTTCCTGGAGGGTGCGCGGCGGCCTCGTCGGGCGCCTTTCCCCGACGGGACGCCAGGGCGGGCGGGCCACACCCTGGGGCTGCGGAGCCGGGTGCGGGACGCGCCCAGATCCTCGGCCTCCGGAGTGTCGGGAACGCCCCAGCCCGAGTGCCACGTCGTGGAGCGGAGGCGGGGAGGGCAGAGGGGGCCGCTGGCTTCCGGCCAACCGCCTTGATTTGCCCGCTAGGATTGTTTTAAGAAAATGGCAGACAAGCCCGACTTGGGGGAAATCAACAGCTTCGATAAGGCCAAGCTGAAGAAGACTGAGACGCAGGAGAAGAACACCCTGCCGACCAAAGAGAGTGAGTCCGCCCCCGCCTCCGGGTCCGCGGGCTCCCAGCCTAGTCCCCACCCCGCCCTTCCCGTTAACCCAGCCCCACACCCCATCCGGCAGTTGCTTCCCATCGGGCGGCCCCAGCCCCTGTTTCTGTTGCACAAAGCGCCTCTCTCTTCCCAGCCCCACGCCTCTTTCTTAATCCCTAGCCTCGTGGGTGCCTTTCCCAAACCAGGTTTGCAAGCGCCCCGTTTGGGGGGGGTTGCCAGGGATCCCCATCCCCCAGTGTCCATTTCTTGCTCTCCACAGCCATTGAGCAGGAGAAGCAAGCAAAGTGAGATTTCCCGCGAACCTGGAGGATTCTCCACCGCATCATCTTGGAGACCCTAGCCGTGATGTGGAGGAAGAGCCACCTGCAAGATGTACACGAGCGACAAGCTGCACTGTGAACCCGGGCACTCCGTGCCGTCGCCACCGGCCCGCGGGTCTCTGAAGGGGACCTTCCAATCGGACTGCCAAATTTCTCCGGTTTGCCCTGGAATATTATAGAAAATTATTTGTATGATTAATGAAAATAAAACACACCTCGTGGCATGGCTGGCGTGCTCTTGTCTCTTAGTTGAGTATGCGTGGGTAGTGCCGCTGCAGCGAAACCCGCGGCGCGCAGGAGTCGGGAGTTCCTGCGGCAGAGCGGGGGAGGGGGTCGCAGAATGGGCTGGCTTGGAAGGGACCATCTTTTAGTTTTGGATTTGCCTGTTCTCCGTAAGCTTTCATAGGTTATTAGCCACTTATTCTTGCTTATAATGCAATCGATGCAAAATTTAACCCCACTTTTCAGTTCCTGGAAGCTGTCTTGGGAAATGCTTTGGCAAAGGGGCATAAGCTTTGTTTTTGATAAGCTTTTCCAGTCCCACCGCCTTTTTTTTTTTTTTTTCTGGACACCTCATAATTCTGATGAACACCAGGAGAGAACAGAGAGTTCACGTCAGAGAAGAAAGGGTGGGGGGAAAGACCGAATCCAGAATGTTGGAAATTGGGCGAGGTCACAAAAGTCCCCCATTAGCTTTCTCTTGGGGCCTGAAAGAGGGGGCATGGGAACAGAAACAAAGGCGGGAGCCAGGGAAAATGCCAGAATATCAGAACTGGAGGAACCAGCACCAGAACTAGAGGAGCTGTGGGGGATAGCCTCGCTTTTTGTCTCTTAACCCGAGCTCAAAAGCGTTAGCCGTTAGAGGGAGTGCTGGGCTGAGCAACCTCGGGTGCTGTGATCAGCAGGAAGGGCGGGGATGTGGAGGGAGGGCTGGGGCCGGCAGGGGCGGTAGAACCCTGCTGGGTCACACCCCAGGTCCCATTGGGAAGGACCGGGCCAGCCCGCAGGCCTCCACGAAGGAGGAAAGCCTGATACGGTGGGGCTTTCTGAAGCTTAAGGAACAGGCTTGTGATTCTGGGTGGGGGAGGAGGTTGGGGGGTGGAGTTCCTTCAAAGGAAGATGGTGATAACACATTGTGTAAGGATTTGTCCCCTATCTGCCTGACCATCAGGCTTTCCTAGTAGCTCAGTGGTAAAGAATTCACCTGCTTATGCAGGAGATGCAGGTTCAATCCCTGAGTTGGGAAGATCCCCTGGAGGAGGGACGGCAAACCACCCCAGTATTCTTGCTTGGAAAATCCTCTGGACAGAGGAGCCTGGCGGGCTATATAGTCCATAGGGTTCCCAAAGAGTCAGAAACGGCTGAGCATACAGTGCACTGCCTGACCATCGGGCTGGATGGTGGGTGAGGGCAGATATTTGAAGTGTGACCCCTGTCCAAAGGGACCTTAAAATCCAGTGGGTAAGACCTCTGGGACCACAATCAGGGACACCTAGGCTGAGGGAGTCATGGCTCTTTTGACATGGAGGGGCTTGACAGTGAGACCTGCCCTATGGAGGCTAAGTGGGCCTGGGGAAGAGAAATAAGGGACACACAGAGGCCATCAGGCCAAGGGACACTAATCTTTGCTGGATATGTGCTATGGGCCAGGCACTGTGCTCAGAGCTTTAATTCTCAAAAACTATTAAGGCAGGATCACTGCCTTAATGCATGCGATCCCTGGGTTGAGAAGATCCCCTGAAGGAGGAAATGGCAAGCCACTCCAGTTTTCTAGGCTGGGAAATCCCATGAACAGAGGAGACTACAGACAGGCTACAGTCCATGGGGTCACAAAGAGTTGGACACTACTGAGCACGCACATGCATGCATGCATGCACACATTAAGGCAGAATGATTATCATCCATGTTACTGATGGGGAAACAGATTCAGAGAGACAAGGAATTTGCTAAAGACACACAGCCAGTGAGAAGTGGAGCCAGAATCTGGGGCCAAGGGTGTGGTTTGGGGGACCTTAACAACCTGACGCTCAGTATATCTCTTGTGTCCGTTTTGTGAGCATCCACTCCTTGAAACATTAATAATTGCACCAGTTGGGGTCTATTGTTGGTAGACTGAGGAAAAAGGAAATAAATCACCACCACCTTCAAAAACAGCACAGTTGTCTGCGGGGCAAGAGGGCTTTGGAGGAATATAAAGCTGGATGGGGGATCAGTGGGCTGGAGTGAGAGAGATTGGGAGCGCCTCTGCTGCTTTCCGTGGGATGGTCAAGGGGGGGTGTCTCTCAGAGAAGGGAGCCTGCAACAAAGATCTAGGGATTCGAGGAGGAGAAAAGTAAACACCTGGAGGGATAAGATAAGCATGTTCCCTAGGGGAGGAACAGCAAGTGCATGCTCACCCAGTGGCTGCTGAGGAAAAGCAAAAAGCTGGGCTGGAACGGGCATGGCCTAAGGAGCTGAGGTGTGAGAGGCCAGGATGGGGAGGCAGGTCTTGACATCCTTGGGCTGTTGGAAGGTTGACTGCTAAGGGGTTCCCTCCCCCATCCCAAGGTGCTGCATAGGCACCCCTCATGGGGATGAAGCATCTTGTCTGGCCACACCCCACTAAGGCCCCTTCTGGACCAGCCTGCTCTCCGGGGGCTCCATCTGGGACACAGGTCGCAGGCCCTCTATTCCCCAGATCCCACTGACTCCTCATCCCCAGTAGGGCCACTCAGGAGAACACAGATTCCCATTCCTGTGACCCTCTTCTTCTCCAAAGATTCCCATGACTTTCTCACCTCCTCTCCAGGAAATCCTTTCTATTCTGAGGTGGTGGGGAGCCCATGAGAGCCTTGCTCTTCCTAAGAATTTAAGAAGACAAAAATAAGGAGGAGATTTTAAGACACTTTTGCTTTTCCACTCAGAGACAATGAGTTGATTGAATGGGGCCTGGCCCTGGTGGGGAAAGGAGATGCGGATGGACAAGGCAGGTGTGAGTTATCATTTCAGAAAGCTGATCACACTGCATTGGTTTACGAGGTAAGACTGCCCTTCCTCAACCCATCCGGGTTCCTGAGCTGTTTCAAGGGGTGCACATCTAGGTACCACTCAGCCTGAATGGTAGAACCCCCAGAAGACAGACCCAGAAGGCCAAGTACTGGCCAAGAGGCCCACCTTCCTAGGCCCCATCTCTTTCCCCCTGATTGATCCCAGGAAATCCTATGGGTGTCAGAACCAAGAACCGGGGTGTCAGAGAACGCTGAAGCAGCTCAGGCCGACCCTCACGCCCCCTCCTCCCTCCCTCACCCCACCACTTTTATTCCTCCCGCCTGGGAATAGTGACACCCTTGGGAAAGTTATACTCAATTTCTGGTTTCTGCCCTTTTCCTCCTATCTACAATAAACTGTGGAAAATTCTGAAAGAGATGGGAATACCAGACCACCTGACCTGCCTCTTGAGAAACCTATATGCAGGTCAGGAAGCAACACTTAGAACTGGACATGGAACAACAGACTGGTTCCAAATAGGAAAAGGAGTTCGTCAAGGCTGTATATTGTTACCCTGCTTATTTAACTTCTATGCAGAGTACATCATGAGAAACGCTGGGCTAGAGGAAGCACAAGCTGTAATTAAGATTGCCGGGAGAAATATCAATAACCTCAGATATGCAGATGACACCACCCTTATAGCAGAAAGTGAAGAGGAACTAAAGAGCCTCTTGATGAAAGTGAAAGAGGAGAGTGAAAAAGTTGGCTTAAAGCTCAACATTCAGAAAACGAAGATCATGGCATCTGGTCCCATCACTTCATGGGAAATAGATGGGGAAACTGTCAGACTTTATTTTTGGGGGCTCCAAAATCACTGCAGATGGTGACTGCAGCCATGAAATTAAAAGACACTTACTCCTTGGAAGGAAAGTTATGACCAACCTAGATAGCATATTCAAAAGCAGAGACATTACTTTGCCAACAAAGGTCCGTCTAGTCAAGGCTATGGTTTTTCCAGTGGTCATGTATGAATGTGAGAGTTCGACTGTGAAGAAAGCTGAGCACCGAAGAATTGATGCTTTTGAACTGTGGTGTTGGAGAAGACTCTTGAGAGTCCCTTGGACTGCAAGGAGATCCAACAAGTCCATTCTAAAGGAAATCAGTCCTGGGTGTTCTTTGGAAGGACTGATGCTAAAGCTGAAACTCCAGTACTTTGGCCACCTCATACAAAGAGTTGACTCATTGGAAAAGACTCTGATGCTGGGAGGGATTGGGGGCAGGAGGAAAAGGGGATGACAGAGGATGAGATGGCTGGATGGCATCACCAACTCGAAGGACGTGAGTTTGAGTAAACTCCGGGAGTTGGTGATGGACAGGGAGGCCTGGCGTGCTGAGATTCATGGGGTCGCAAAGAGTCGGACACGACTGAGTGACTGAACTGAACCGAAGCATTCAGAAACCAGTTATTGGTCCAATAACAAAATGAAGCTTGCTTTGAAACTAGAATACAATTGTAATGTTCCTTTTTAAACACACCTGAATTGAATTTCTGGTTTCGTTTCCTTTTTAAAAAAAAAAATTATTTTTGGTTGCACTGGGTCTTCATTGCTGCACACGGGCTTTCTCTAGTTGTGGTGCACGGGCTTCTCACTGTGGTGGCTTCTCTCGATGCAGAGCACAGGCTCTAGGGCACACAGGCTTCAGTAGTTGCGACTCGTGGGCTTTAGCTGCTCCCCAGCATGTGGAATAATCCTGGACCAGAGATCAAACCGTGTCTCCTGCGTTGGCACGCAGATTTTGAGCCACTGTACCACCAGGGAAGTCCTGGTTTCATTTTCTTTTTATTTATTTATTTACTTATTTATTTGACTGTGCTGGGTCTTAGTTGAGGCATGTGAGATCTAGTTCCCTGACCAGGGATCGAACCTGGGCCTCCTGCATTGGGAACACAGAGTCTTAACCACTGGACCACCAGAGAAGTCTCTCATTTTCTTATTTCATTTCTAAGACGAGCTTTGATAATTAGGCTTCCGTGTTGTGAATAGAGCTCAGGGCTTGGGACTTTCCACTGCTGCAGGGTGCACCAGAGTGCTCAGGAAGACAGAAGGTTCCCCCATACACATTCCACCTCCTATTCATGATGCGCTCAGTGCTTGTATGTAACCCAGGCTGCTGGAGCTGGGAAACCAGATGGAGGCTGCCTCAGGGAGCACCTAGGCTAGATCAGAAGGAAGTCCCAACACTTTCCAATCCCCCAGATTGCACTTCCCAATCCCCCAGATTGCTCTCCCACCCTCTTCTCTCACCCTCAGACAAACATTTTCTCTTCTCAGGCAATATTAGATGCCTTAAAATAATAATCTCTCTAGATCCCTCACTCAGCTTCCCCTAATGTTAGCATCTTACTTCATCATAGTCCAGTTATCACAATCAAGAAATTAATGTTACATTATTATTAATCCCACTTCTGGGCATATACTCAGACAAAACTACAATTTGAAAAGATCCATGCACCCCTATGTTCATAGCAGCACTATTTACAATAGTGAAGACATGGAGGCAACCTAAATGTCCAATGACAGATGAATGGATAAAGAAGACGTGGTACATATACACAGTGAAATATTCCTCAGCCATTAAAAGAAATGAAATAATGCCATTTGCAGCAAAATGGATGGACCTAGAGATTATCGTACTAAGTGAAGTAGGTCAGAAAAAGACAAATGCCATACGATATCACTTATATGTGGATTCTAAAATACAACACAAATGAACTTACCTATGAAGCAGAAACAGACTCACAGATATAGAGAATAGACTGTGGTCGCCAAGGGGGAGGTGGGGGGAGGGGAGGGAAGGACTGGGAGTTTGGGATTAGCACATGCAAACTCTTATATGTAGGATGGATAAATGACAAGTGCCTACTGTATAGCACAAGAAACTGCATTCAGTATTTTGTGATAAACTGTAATGGAAAAGAAGGAAACGGCAACCCACTCCAGTGTTCTTGCCTGGAGAATCCCACGGACAGAGGAGCCTGGCGGGCTACAGTCCATGAGGTCGCAAAGAGTCAGACACAACTGAGCAACTAAGCACATATGGCATATATGTGTGTGTGTGTGCGCGCGCGCGAGCTAGGTTGCTTCAGTTGTGTCCCACTCTTTGCCACTCCATATATATATGTATATATATAACTGAATTACTTTGCAGAACACCAGAAACTGACACAGCATCATAAATCAACTATACTTCATACTCCAACTATACTATATTTTCTTAAAACTTAAAATTTTAATTATCCTACTATTAACTAAATAAAGATCTTATTCAAATTTCACCAGTTTTCCCATGAATGTCCTTTCTCTGTTCCAGGATCTTAACCAGGGTCCCACGTAACATTCAGTTATTTCTCTTTAGTGTCCTGCAATCTGTGACCGATCCTCGGTCTCTCCCTTTTTTTTAATGACCTTGACACTTCTTATAAGTGTACCATCAAGTCTCTGCTGAACGTATCTCAATTCAGGTTTGTCTTGTTTTCCCGTGATTCGACTGATGTCCTAGATGTGTTTTTGTAAGCTGCTCCACATTCTTTTTGGAGTGGAAAGAAAATGCTACGTGCCTTTGTTCCCATGCTTTTCCCCACCTTCTGTCATTTCCCTTGAATGGGAAAAACCCTCCTGTGTTTCTCCTCTCTACTCTTCCTGCACTGCTCAACCAGATGTGCAGGAAAAACTCTGCTGTTTCTCCTTTACTGCAACACTCTACTCAAAGAATACCCTACCTCGGGTCACCAAATGGCTGGGTTTTCCATACCAGGCAATTCTCTGATTCTCCGGACACCAGCTGGGTGTCCCACAGTTCAGTTCAGTTCTGACATTGCCTACCCAGAGTTAGCAGCAGAGCACGCAGGTTAACGGCTCAGTGCCACAAAACTGCCCTCTCCCCCAACTTCAGACACCAACTGCAAGTCTGGCTTGACAGTAGGCATTTAATAGACTGAGGCTGAGCAGAGCATGCCATGACCCAGTGACCCCAGGCCTAGTGATGCATTCCAGAGAAATGTGTTCACCAAAGGACATGTCCAAGAATGTTCCACTCATATTAGTAAGAGCAAAAACAACCCAAACATCCATCAACAGAATGAATAGACAGATCTGATGTGTTCACACAATCAGTCATTGAGTTACTCATCAATAAAAAGGAGCCAAGTGCTGATACCTAATATTGTGTGATTAAATTTGGATGACATTCTAGAAAAGGCAAGAATACCTTTTGATAATACAAGTAACAATATCTTCTGGGGTGATGAAAACACTGTATTCCTTGACCAAAGTGGTCACTATGTGAGTGCGTATGTGTGTAAAAAGTTATCAAGACGGACACTTACCATTCATGCTCGTATGTACTTCTCCATATGTATGTTTTACTTCACTAAAAAGATTTTATAATCCTATGAAAAGCTAAGGATTCCCAGCTTGTAATACTGCATACTATTAGCTCAGAGGAAAAAGCAGAAAATTATGTAAACAGAGCCCATAGCTGGTTCCCAGGGGCAAAAGGAAACCACATTCCTCTGGCCCTTTCCTTCCTTCTTCCCTGCCTTTGAGTGTTTCCCCATTTGGAATGACCCTCCATCTCTTTTCTAATTTGTCAAATATTAGCCATCCTACAAAACCTTACAAACCACCTTCTCCAGTTAACCCACCTGGATTTCCCAACCAATGGCATTTCTCTCTGTCCTACCTGCCTCTCTCTATTGGTTCCTGCACACATCTACCACCTTATTCCTTAGACTGAATAGAAGATATGTATTCATTGATACTGGTGACTCCCACAGTAGCCAGTATATAGCTGACACTCAATAAACACTTATTGAACTGTCACTGAAATACCCCCATCCTGGCCACCTCACCTGCTCCATCTCGGCCACACTCAAGTCAGGCTGCTACCAGGCCCCCCACTGTCTTACTGTGGATTCTCTTGTGCATTGACAGGGCCTAAGCATGATGGGCATGTGGTTCAGGGAAGCCGAACAGCTTCATTTCCCTCCCAGAACCAGAACAGGATGCAGTCCTATGACAATGAGGGGAAGTACAGTGAATTCACAATTGAGGTTGTTGATGGAAAGCTATTTATTAATTACCCAGATGGTAACTGAGTCTCAACCAGTTCAAAGATTTTAGATATTGGGTGCTGATTTCTGTGAAATGCAGAGGCTGTGTTCTTGTTCAGTTCAATTTAGCAGGCATTTTTTGAGCGCCCAGTGAGTGCTTATCACTGTACTAAGCCTGTGGAAGCTGTAAAAGACAAAAGTCAACAAACTATAAAAGACATAATGAAGTAAACGGTAAAGAGAGAGAAATAAGCCCGGCACCATGGGAAGTTATGTGAAGTAGTTGTTAACTCTGGACAGGAGGCTGCTTTATGGGGAAGAAGCATTTGAAAGAAGACCCAGAGGAGCAAGAATGAGAGCAGGACTTTCTTAACAGAAGGAGTAATGCATAACGATATCATAGCACTTCCATGGGG
Source organism: Bos mutus (assembly GCF_027580195.1). Taxonomy (NCBI): domain Eukaryota; kingdom Metazoa; phylum Chordata; class Mammalia; order Artiodactyla; family Bovidae; genus Bos; species Bos mutus. The sequence continues at coordinate 56,764,181 of NC_091627.1, forward strand.
GGAAAGAGCAGTGGTTCAGTGAAAACAGAAGAAGCTTCAAAATCACCCTAGAAAGGTAAGTTGAGCTCTTTATCCTGTAGACAGTTGAGAGCCACTGCAGATTTCAGGTTGGGGCAAAGTGATCTGGAATGTATTTGATAGAATGTAAAGGATGTTGCGGCATACACAGAGGGTTATCTACCTGACCACTATCACCACCCCCACCATCATCACTACCACCACCACCACCATCACCCCCACGTCTAACGTCACCACGCACTTCTCATTCTTTCCCATCCTGCCTTCTTCATGTTCAATGGAAGCTCAGTTGTATTTAGATATGAAGCAGCTGATGAGCTTCAAGGGAAACAGCCCCAGGAGTGAGTCTTGCTTATGTAAACCTAGGGATCCAGGGTTCAGCATCATAGAAATTTGTGCAGTTGTTTTGTTTCTGTGTGATTGTCACAATGATTAGGGGACATTGTTGTCAGTTCATAGACAAGGATCAGGAATGCTTGACATCCTGCAATGCACAGGACAATCCCACACACCAAAGATTTGTCCTGTGCCCTGCATGACTTTTTAAAAGACTCTTCATTGTAGTATAATTATGTATAGAAAAAGATACGCAGGTCCTAAGTGTACAGCCTGATGAATCTTCACAAACTGAATACATCCCAGTGCCTACTTCCAGTCATACATCGACCCTAATTTCTGATAGAATGTACACCAGTATGGTCACTTTTGAACTTTACATAAATGAACCCATGACATGTGAATAAACCACTAGACATTTCTGTAGATGAATACTCTATTATAATCATTAACTCCAACAACAACAAATTTTGCACAATTTAATTCTACACTGCATTTTCTGAGAATGCAACCGTCATGTAAATGTAAATTAAGGGATGCCTTTTTTAAAAGCTCAGAGTTTTACAAAGAGTTGATCACAACTGCAGAAAATCACCGCACTGAGAGCAATCTCTCTCTTGGTTTTTAATTGTTGATACAGCACAGTTGTATCAGTTTTCATCTGAAGCTGCTGAGTTCACGGTAATGCTACATACAGGTCAAATATACATAAAGTACAGATTGCTTTTTTATGTGCAGAATATTTTTGTGCTATTTTTTTCCATTTTTTTAAATTGGAGAATAATTATTTACCATGTTGTGTTGATTTCTGCCATACAACAATGTGAATCAGCCATAAGTTTACATATGTCCCCTCCCTCTTGAACCTCCCTCCTCACTCCCACACCATTCCACCCCTCTGGGTTGCCACTGAGTCCTGGGTTGAGCTCTCTGTCTTACATAGGAACTTCCCACTAGCTTTCTATTTTGCATATGGTAATGTATATTTTTTAATTCTACTCTCTCAGTTCGTGCCCCCTCTCCTTCCTGCACTGTGTCCGCAAGTCTGTTCTCTATGTCTGTGTGTTTCTTCCTGCCCTGCAAATAGGCTCAGCAGTACCACTTTTTTAGATCCCATATATACGCATTAGTGTATGATATTTGTTTTTCACTTTCTGACTTATTCCACTCTGTATAACAAGTTCTAGGTTCATCCACCTCACTAGCACTGACTCAAATTCATTCCTTTTATGTGTGCCATATTAGTCAGCTTTTGACAGCTTGTGCTCCTGCAACAAACATCTCCAAAAATGTCAATGGCTTACAATGACAAAAATTTATTTTTTGGTTCATGTATACACCAGCGGAAGCTCTGCTCCTGTTCCATATGTCTCTTTCACTACAAAAGCCAGGCCAAAGGAGCAACCTTATCTAAGACATGCTGCTGTCATGGCAGAAGGAAAGAGGAGTGGCGGAACCACACAATGGCTTTTCAAGCTCTTCTCAGAAGTGACACTTCCATTCACATTACACTGACCAAAGCAAATCATAAAGCAAGCCTGACATCAATTGAGCGAGGCAATATAAGTCCCATGCCATCAGTCTGGGATATATAATTCTGATATAGCAAAGGCAGGGAATAATTTGGAGTCCTAATATAATTTACCATATATACTGAAATGTATATCCATAAATTTTGTAAATTATCTTTATTTCACTTTTATATTTCCAATGAGGACTTGTAAGGATTTGTTTTTTGAGTATGGGTGTGGATAGATTATATTATCTTCAATTTTCATTTCAGGAAAGAGGAGTGCTATAAAATATTTACACAAAAGGAGATGTTCTAAGAGGTTCTAAGAGGCTGAGAACCAGTGGTCTGAATCACTCATGGTAATTCCATTCCCTTGCAGAAATTGACTAAAGAATACGTATAGGTTGCAATTCTGGCCAGGGAGACTCAAGAGGAAACTCTCAGGAGGACTTCTGAGATGATGATAATTGTGCTTTGAGGAAATAAGGGAAAATTGCACATGTCACTGTGTAAGCGTGTTAACCTTGAACTACAACAGTCGTCTTAAAGCCACAAAGGGCCATGCCAAAATGCTGAGTGTGGAAAAATGAAAAGAATCTGGGTAACTGAGGAGCTGCTAAGTTTTCCTGAAAATGCCTCAAATTTGAACTTTTTGTTATACGAAACAATACATTTTTCTGATATTCAAGGAAATCTGTAGTTGAGTTTTCTGTTCCTGGTAGTCAAAAGTATGCTACAATCACCTGGAATGGGAAGACTCTGGGGGCAGAGATGTTAGTATGTAGAATATTGTAATAGTCCAGGCAAGAGTTAATGAGGGCACTTCTCCAGTGGTCCAATGGTTAAGAATCCATTTTCCAACGCAGGGAACGCGGGTTCAATCCCTGGTCTGGGAGCTAAGATCCCACCTGCCACAAGGCAACTAAGCCCCAGTGCAGCCAAAACAAAAAACAAACAGAAACAAAACATACATAAAGAGGTAATGAGGACTTGAATGAGAGGAAGACCTGCACGTAGTGGTGTGTTGGTAAGTGCTTCACAACCAGTTCTCAGTTCGGGGTGGAGGTGGATAGGAGCCAGGTTGGTAGCATTTGCCAACATCTATTAGCTTCCATGGTGGCTCAAACGGTAAAGAAGCTGCTGCAATGCAGGAGACTTCAGTTTGATCCCTGGTTTGGGAAGATCCCTTGGAGGAGGGAATGGCAACCCACTCAAGTATTCTTGCCTGGAGAATCCCCATGGACCGAGGAGCCCGGCAGGTTACAGTCCATGAGGTCGCAAAGAGTCGGTCACAACTGAGAGACTATGCACAGTACAGCAATTATTGCCAATACCAAGCTACCAACAGTTTAACCACCAGCTTGTCTGCTTTCTGAAAATTCAACAATTACTTGCAAGATGGCACCAGCTGGCTTCAGCATACCCCTGGCTGTGTGGCTAGGAAACCCAGACAGATAGGCAGGACTAGTAAAACTCCAGATTATGTGGACAGTTACAGAAGCTGTAATCTGACAAACAGGCAAACAAAAACATACTTTTGCTCATCTCTGTAACATTTCCCAGGAAGTACACTGGGAGACACAGTATCACTTTGGAGGGTAATTTTACAGTCAACAAATAAGTGAAAGTCCCCCAGTCGCGTCTGACTCTTTGTGACCCCATGGACTGTAGCCTGCCAGGTTCTTCTGTCCATGGAATTCTCCAGGCCAGAATACTGGAGTAAGTAGCCATTCCCATCTCCAGGGGATCTTCCCAACCCAGGAATCGAACCCAGGTCACCCGCATTGCAGGTGCATTCTTTACCATCTGTGCCACTAGGGAAGCCCCAAATAAGGATCATAAATTAATTTTATGACCAGCACATTGTACAGAGATACAATAAAACAAGGCCATGATAAAGTGGGTGTCTCTGGCACTGAGCCCTGGGATGGGCAGGGTGAACTTGTAAGACATCACAGTGTCCTAAAACCTGCATCAGGCAAAACACCAATGGGAGTCTGGGTGGAAGCACACGGGGGGAGGAGAGTAGGCTAGGTTGGCCAGAATCAGCAAGTTATTAGGGCCAGTCAGAGTGGAGATGCTATAGTTCAATCCATGGATGCTGTTATCAATCCACGGACTTTAACCTGCCAGGCTCCTCTGTCCATGGGATTTTCCAAGCAAGAATACTAGAGTGGGTTGCCATGCCCTCCTCCAAGGGATCTTCCCCACCCAAGGATCGAACCCATGTCTATTGTGTCCTCTGCATTGGTAGGCGGATTCTTTACCACTGAGCCACCTGGCAAGCCCAACTGATCCATTACTTTCTCCATTTATTCAACCACCATTTATTGAGCATCTGTTAAGTACTGGGTTCTAAGTAGGCTTGGGATAAACAAAAGGGATTTCTTGGACCTCATACTCTCAAAGGTAAGATGAACAGGTAAGCTAGATTAATGACAAAATACAGGAACTCTATATTCCAATTTAAAACTAAAAGGGCACTGCTGCTGCTAAATCACACTAGTCTCATTTTATTTAACTTCACAGTGAAATTCAAAAGACTGAACGCTTAACTCTGAGAGATGGCCCTGCTGGCTCTACCCTGAGGTTTCTCAGCATTTACTCTGAATTTCTGTAGCCTTTTTTCTCTGCGTATTGTTCAATTGATGCAGTTCGTACAAATCAAAAAGATTAGAAGGACTTTATTATGGGTGAGAAGATAAAAACCACTGGCCCCATGGATGTTATGCAAGATTACGGAGCACCTAAACCGCAGTTGAGAAAACTTCCTACGTTATGGAGAAATCCTCTTCTCTAGGAAATAAAAAAATTCTCACTCTCATATCAGTATAGCCCCAAAACCTTCATCTGAAGCATCTGTGGCTAAAAAGAACCTATTCTTCAAGTTACTTTTTTCATCCAAATGTTATCTCCTGCCAGGCTGTTTGTTTCCTGATGCCAGGATATTTGATATGGCTTCTTCTTACAAAAAAACCAGTGGCGTGCATGATCATATCATGAGGATTCTTTGGTTTTTTATTTGTAAAAATCTTATGCAACTTGGCTTAAACAAAGAAAATTTTTCATTGAGTCATATCAATGAAAAATCCAGGGAGTAGATTTAGGTTCTGCTTCAGGTGTGCTGACGTGACAATAATCAAGTGATGTCACAGAGACCTGGTTTCTCTCTCTCACTATCACTTCAAACTCCTTTTCAGACTGACCCTTGCCCTCATGATGATAATACAGCTGCTGGAGCCCAGCAACTACATCCTCTCAGGGCTAAGAACATCAGAGAAGAGAGAGCTTCAACCAGTTCAAACAAAAACGCTGGGCCTAATCTTCAACTACCCAAGCTAGGTCAAGTGGCCATCCCTGACACAATTACACTGGCCAGGAGAAGGCAAGACAGGGCCTGGTTTAAAACTAGGTCCCATAATGACCTCTGTGGGAGAAGAATCTAAAAACAGTGGGTATATGTATAACTGAGTCACATTGCTATACAGCAGAAACTAACACAACATTGTAAATCAGCTATGCTCTAATAAAAATTAATTTTAAAAAAGTAAAATAAGGTTAAAAAGTTAGATCTCATGCTAGCCCTGGAGAGAAAGTTTTTAAGGAATTGGCTCACAGGATTATGGAGACTGGCAAATGCAATCTCTGTACCCCAGGTTAGAAACTTAGACAGTTCTTCTACGTTAGAGTCTTACAGCAGAATTCCTTCTTCTCCAGAAAACCTCAACGTTTGCTCTTCATGCCTTCAACTGATTGAATGAGGCCCACCCATGTTACAGCCATAAGCTCTTTTACTTTAAGTTTGTTGTTGTTCAGTCATTGAGTCATGTCTGACTCTTTGCAACCCCATGGACTGCAGCATGCCAGGCTTCCCTGTCCTTCACTGTCTCCCAGAGTTTGCTTAAATTAATTCAGTTCAGTCAGTTCAGTTCAGTTGCTCAGTCATGTTCGACTCTTTGCGACCCCATGAATTGCAGCACACCAAGCCTCCCTGTCCATCACCAACTCCTGGAGTTCACTCAGACTCATGTCCATTGAGTCAGTGATGCCATCCAGCCATCTCATCCTCTGTCATCCCCTTCTCCTCCTGCCCCCAATCCCTCCCAGCACCAGAGTCTTTTCCAATGAGTCAACTCTTTGCATGAGGTGGCCAAAGTACTGGAGTTTCAGCTTTAGCATCATTCCTTCCAAAGAACACCCAGGTCTGATCTCCTTTAGAATGGACTGGTTGGATCTCCTTGCAGCCCAAGGTACTCTCAAGAGTCTTCTCCAAACCACAATTCAAAAGCATCAATTCTTCGGCTCTCAGCTTTCTTCACAGTCCAACTCTCACACCCATACATGACCACTGGAAAAACCATAGCCTTGACTAGACGGACCTTTGTTGGCAAAGTAATGTCTCTGCTTTTGAATATGCTATCTAGGTTGGTCATAACTTTCCTTCCAAGGAGTAAGCATATTTTAATTTCATGGCTGCAATCACTATCTGCAGTGATTTTGGAGCCCAAAAAAATAAAGTCTGACACTGTTTCCACTGTTTCCCCATCTATTTCCCATGAAGTGATGGGACCAGATGCCATGATCTTAGTTTTCTGAATGTTGAGCTTTAAGCCAATTTTTTCACTCTCCTCTTTCACTTTCATCAAGAGGCTTTTTAGTTCTTCTTCACTTTCTGCCATAAGGGTGGTGTCATCTGCATATCTGAGGTGATTGGTATTTCTCCTGGCAATCTTGATTTCAGCTTGTGCTGCTTCCAGCCCAGCGTTTCTCATGATGTACTCTGCATATAAGTTAAATAAGCAGGGTGACAATGTACAGCCTTGATGTACTCCTTTTCTATTTGGAACCAGTTTGTTGTTCCATGTCCAGTTCTAACCATTGCTTCCTGACCTGCATACAAGGTCAAGAGGCAGGTCAAGTGGTCTGGTATTCCCATCTCTTTCAGAATTTCCCACACTTTATTGTAATCCACACAGTCAAAAGCTTTGGCATAGTCAATAAAGCAGAAATAGATGTTTTTCTGGAACTCTCTTGCTTTTTCCATGATCCAGCGGATGTTGGCAATTTGATCTCTGGTTCCTCTGCCTTTTCTAAAACCAGCTTGAACATCTGGAAGTTCACAGTTCACATATTGCTGAAGCCTGGCTTGGAGAATTTTGAGCATTACTTTACTAGCATGTGAGATGAGTGCAATTGTGCAGTAGTTTGAGCATTCTTTGGCATTGCCTTTCTTTGGGATTGGAATGAAAACTGACCTGTTCCAGTCCTGTGGCCACTGCTGAGTTTTCCAAATTTGCTGGCATATTGAGGGCAGCACTTTCACAGCATCATCTTTCAGGATTTGAAAAGTAGGAAGTCAAGAAACACCTGGAGTAACAGGCAAATTTGGCCTTGGAATACAGAATGAAGCAGGGCAGAGGCTAATAGAGTTTTGCCAAGAGAACGCACTGGTCGTAGCAAACACCCTCTTCCAACAACACAAGAGAAGACTCTACACATGGACATCACCAGATGGTCAACACCGAAATCAGATTGATTATATTCTTTGCAGCCAAAGATGGAGAAGCTCTATACAGTCAGCAAAAACAAGACCGGGAGCTGACTATGGCTCATATCATGAACTCCTTATTGCCAAATTCAGACTTAAATTTAAGAAAGTAGGGAAAACCACTAGACCATTCATTAAATTAATTTATGAAGCAGAAATCTGGGAAGAGCCTCTGTTCTGAGCCTGGGATCTCCTAGCCTCCAGGCCTGAGTTGCCTACTTTTCAGGCTTCTTTTGAGGGAGAGGAAAAAGCTTCTATGATATTTTAAGTCATTGGGTTTGGGGGATTTTCTGTTATATGAAGGTGTTATATGAGCCTAATTCTATGCAATACAAAAACCAAAGAACATGCAAGTCACTTAAGATAATAAACAAAGTACTAAACAAGGAACCATCTTTTTAAAAATAAAGCATAATTCAAGATGACAGAAATAAGGGAGTATCCTGGTGGCCAAGTGGTTAGGATTCTGGGCTTTCACTGCCATGGTCCAGGTTCAATCCCTGGCTGGGGAACTGAGATCTTACAAGCTGTGCAGCACTCCATCCCTCCACCAAAAAAAGATGGAAATAAGACTAGGGAATTTTTCTAACCATAAATATAAATTCATTTCTTAAATCCTTCTAACTTAGATTGGGTCAAAACCATTTTTTTTTTTTTCAGGAAAAGCACATCAGCAACAGTTTTCAAAACAGTTAGCGTGTTAACAAACAAAGTAAAATTCAAACCAGAAGATAGTAAACATTTAAAGAGTGTTGTCTAATATTGCCACTATCTTAAAAACCTTCGCAAACTTTTATGCACTGAATAACATCACACACACACACACACACACACACACACACACACCACTGTTACCACTTAGAAGAGTGCCAGGTCCAGATGGTTTCACAGATGACTTCTTTCAAAGCTGCAATAAAGCAGTAACTTCAATACCTCAAAATGTGTGTCAGTAGCTAGAAAAAAAACATATGTCTACCCAAACATTTTACACAGCCAAAATGATCCTATAAACAAAAGCTACTATGAATATTATTGAAAAATTCTAAATAAAAATACTAGCAAAATTAATCAGGAAATACATCAAAATAATACTACGACAATGCTGCTAATTAAAGTTTACTACAAGAATGCAAGGATATTTCAATATCAGGAAGTCTATTGTCATCATTCAGTACATTCATTGGTAAAGGAAAAAATATGTTTACCTTGATATGAGCCTCAAAGTTTGTTGTTTTTAATTTCAAGAGCTATATCTAATCTTTTTTAAGTTCTTGGTAAACTAATAATAGATGAGTTCTTTCTTAAAAGGACTAAAAATATCTGGCTCATATTAACAGCCAACATCTTATCTAATGGTGAAACATCAGAATGGTTCCCTTTAAAATCAGGAAAGAGATAAGGTTGTGAATTAGCCCCACTGTGTTTCAACATCATTCTGGAGGTCTTAACTATCACCTTAAGCTAATAAAAAGAAATAGGAGGAATTTATTATGAAAAATAAAAAAGAGAAATGTCATAATTGCAAATAATATATTTATCCAAAGTAAGATTTGGTAAATAAATGTTAGAATTATTCAGAGAACCTGGTGAGGTTATTTAGATCACAAAGTGAACATAAATCAATCGCAGCAATAATTAGTTAGAATATATACAGACAAATGCCATTCATAAAGTAAAAAGAAAACCTAGCAGACTATATTTTCAATAAACCCTGGTAGACTGTATTTTTTAAATTCTCAGCAACAGTAAATCCCATTCCACATGCTCTTCCTCAGTATGTCCTGGCCACTGCCCCATAAGGGATAGAGTTCAAGTCCCCAGCCCTTAAACCCAGTCTGGCCTTGTGACTTGCTGGGAATCAATAGAATTCAGCTGACTTCTAAGGCTAAGCCAGAAAAGGGCATGCCTCGTTCCCCTGGGATGCCTGCTCCCATCCATATGCCAGGTAACAAGTCTTATCCTCTGTGGCCACCAGGTTGGAGGGGCCACTCTCAGCACTCCAGTTTACAGCCCCCCACAGTCCCAGTTGAGCCCAGCCTTCCCACAATACCATCAAGGGAGCAGATGTGTGATGATACCACCTTGGAGCTTCTAGACCACCCCGTTTGCTACCTGAGTACCAAGAAGTGACCTCAACTGATGTGACAAAGAGCAGCATTGCCCAGTTGAAGTGGCTCAAACTCTTGGCCCTCAGAATGCAAAATGGTGCAGCCACCAAGGAAAACAGCTTGGGGATTTCTCCAAGTTAAACATAGAACAGTCATAAGACCCAGCAACTCCACTCTTCTCCTGGAGAAGGAATGGCAACCCACTCCAGGAGGTGGAAATGGCAACCCACTCCAGTATTTTTACTGGAGAATTCCATGGACAGAGGAGCCTGGTAGGCTACAGTCCATGGGGTCACAAAAGAGTCAGACACAACTGAGTGAATAAACAGCAACAATTCCACTCTTACATACATATCCCAAAGAACTGAAGGCAGAACTTGATGTTTGCACACTCATGATCATGGGAGCATTGATCACAGTGACCAAAAGGGAGAAACAACCCTAAACTCCAACAACAGATGAATGGATAAATAAAATATGATATATACAAATATTAGAATATTTATTCAGCCATGAAAGGGAATGAAATTTTGATACCTACCTCAACATGGATGAATCTTGAAACCATTATGCTTAGTGAAATAAGCCAGACACAGAAGGACAAATATTGTATGGTTCCACTTGTATGAGGGACCTAGAATAGGCAAATTCATAGAGAAAACAGGAAACAGAACAGCAGTTACCAGGGGCTGGGGGAAGTGAGGTAACTAATAGTGTGTGCTTAGTCACTTGGATGTGTCTGACTCTTTTGCAACCCCGTGGACTATAGCCCTTCAGGCTCCTCTGTCCATGGGATTTTTCAGACAAGAATACTGGAGTGGGTCACCATTTCCTACTCCAGGGGATCTTCCAGACCCAAGGATCGAAACTATGTCTCCTGTGTCTCCTGCATGGCAGGTGGATTCTTTACCCACTGAACCATCAAGGGACGGGAGGAGTGTGGAGTTATTGTTGATGGGTACAGAGTTTTTGTTGGGGATGATGAAAAAGTTTTGGGTATAGATAGTGGTAATTTTTACAAAATACTTTGAACGCAGTTAATACCACTCAATTTTATACTTGAAAAGGGTTAAAATGGGAAATTTTACATCATATACACTTTACCACAATAAAAAAATTTTCCTGATCCACAGAATACATCAGATAGCAAAATAGGCAGAGCCACTAATATGAGGTTTTTGTTCAGCAGCAAAGCAGAACAAAACGCGCTTAGGAAAAAAGTCAAGCAAGAAATGTACAGAACACGCCAAAACTCTACTGGTGGAAACTGAGTAAGATTTGAATACGATGGGAGAGAAATTAGTCAGAGTTCTCTAGTCAGGGTTTTTAGAGAAACGGAAGGTCCTGCCACTTCCTCCCTGTGTGTGCATGCATGCTCAGTCGTGTCCGACTCTCTGCAACTCCATGGACTGTAGCTCACCAAACTCCTCTGTCCATGGGATTTCCCAGGCAAGAACACTGGAGTGCGTTGCCATTTCCTTCTCCAATGCATGCAAGTGAAAAAGTGAAAGTGAAGTCACTCAGTCGTGTCCGACTCTTAGCGACCCCATGGACTGCAGCCTACCAGGCTTCTCCATCCATGGGGTTTTCCAGGCAAGAGTATTGGAGTGGGGTGCCATTGATGTATGCTAAATCCATCACAGTTTGCTCCTCATCAGTGTTGCTTACCAATACATCTGTCACCCAGAACATGATTGGTACCAAGGGATGTTTGTCCCACTATAATCTTTATGTGTGTGTGTGTTAGTCGCTGGCTGCACTGGGTCTCTTTGTTGCAGCACATGGGATCTTCAGTTGTGGCGTGTGGGATCTAGTCCCCTGATCAGGGATCCATCCCTGGCCCTCTGCCTTGGGAGCACAGAGTCTTAGCCACTAGACCACTAGGGAAGTCCCAACCCCACTATAATCTTGATCAAAGAAAGAAGTGAAAGAAAGTGAAGTTGCTCAGTCGTATCCGACTCTGCGACCCCATGGACTGTAGCCCACCAGGCTCCTCCATCCATGGAATTTTCCAGGCAAGAGTACTGGAATGGGTTGCCATTTCCTTTTCCAAGGAATCTTCCCAACCCAGGGATTGAACCCAGGTCTCCTGCATTGCAGGCAGACACTTTACCACTTGAGTCACCAGGGAAGACCAATCTTTATCAAACTAGTATACAAACACATGTAAGAATATCCTTGGGGCTTCCCAGGTGGCATTAGTGGTAAGGAATCTGTCTGCCAGTGCAGGAGACATGAGTTCCATCCCTGGATCAGGAAGATCCCCTGGAGAAGGAAGTGGCAACCCACTCCACTATTCTTGCCTGGTGAATCCTATGGACAGAGGAGCTTGGTAGGCCATAGTCCATGAGGTCGCAAAGAGTTGGACACGACTGAGCATCTGAACACGAATACTCTTATGTACATGTAATAAAAACAATGCTAGAAAATCATATTCTTTTTATTAAGCTGCAAAAGGGGATCCTTACAAAGCAAGTCTGTAGGCGCCTCCCTTATTCCCATGCCATAGGCCACCCTCTTCCAAACAGATTGCTGCCTAGCCCCTTCTTTTTAGAAATTCTAGAGGTCTTAAAGGCCATAGAAAGGCTTCCCTGGTGACTCAGATGTAAAGAATCCTCCTGCAGGATGAGGAGGGTTTGATCCGTGGGTGGAGAAGATCCCCTGGAGAAGGTAATGGCTACCCACTCCAGTTTTCTCACCTGGAGAATTCCGTGGACAGAGACGCCTGGCAGGCTACAGTCCATGGGGCCCCAAAGAGTCAGAGAGGACTGAGCAACTAACACTTTCACTTCACAGAACATAGACACAAGGCAGATGAGTGGCCCTTTAGACAAGGCTGTCCCATTGCTTATGCTCAGCTCGCCTGGAGGTTCCTGGCTGTTGGAAGCCCTCCCATGACCGTGTCTCCCCCTCTGCCAGCAGGCTCAGAGTGCTAAGAGGGTCTTTCCAGAACCCCTGGGTCACATTCTGGGGGTGGGGGGTTGGGGTGTCTGCCTGGCCTATCTAGATGCCAGTCCACTTAGTCCTCAAGCCTGGCCACCCCCAGGGGGATACAGGGCTGGACTAGGCAAGTGGAACGTGCACGGCTGGTACTGCCAATTCGAGCATCATGAGAAGGTCTGATGACTCCAATAACAAGTTCTTGAGTCAGCACCACCGTCCACGTGGAAACGAATTGAGCCTGGGGGTGTTTAGAACCAACCACGGGGCAGAAGGGAGGGGAATGTACCATAAATCCGGTCTCTAGTGGGCTCAGGGCTCCAGGGCCATGAGGGGCAAAGGGCGGCTTGAGATTCAAAAGCGCCACAGACCTGCCTCCCTGGTCTTCGGCCGCCGCAGAGCCCCCGAGGGAGGGATGAGCGCCGACTGGCGGCCGGCCGTGGAGGCGGCCACAGACTGAGTGAGCCCGGTAATTTGTCACACCGAGAGCCTGCTCCGTGCCCGGCGGCGACGTTGCACAACTTGCCCCGGGGGACACCGTTCTGACAAAGTCCAGTGGAAAGTTGCCCCTTGGAGTGAAGCTATGCAGCGGTCCTGTCTCAGCCTGTGAGGACCCCACAAGCCTGCGGGGGAGCGGGAACGCTCGAGCAGGGGCTTTCTGGACAACGGATTTGCGCCCAGGGCGAAGGCTGTGGAGGGCATGTTGGGTCTGCCTAGAGCCTAAGTGCTTGAGATGGGGATGGAAAAGGAGGGCGGGGATAACTGTGAAGGGTCCCCAGGGTCATACTGGGGAGTTCAGGTTTTTTTCTGGGCCAGACATTTTAAATATAAGTGGCTTGGAGATATGCAGTGTTAGGCCACCACAGTGTTTAAAAAACTTCTGAAGGACTTCCCTAGCGGTCCAGTGGTTAGGACTCCGGGCTCCCAGTGCAGGAGAGCAGACTTCTTTCATGCAAGATTGGAAGGACACGAAAGAACTCAAACCACCAGCCTGCAGGCAGCCACAAGCAGGTTCCGGGTACAACAGGGCGCTGGGCGGAAGGAACACTGAAGACTCTAAAGAGGGAACAAGCGCCATCTTGTGGCCACTTCTGGAGTAGCAATAGAGAACTGGGACAAGTTTCTGTATTTTGCTCCAATTCTGTTTCAGGTCTTCAGCAAAGCAGGAAAAAAAAAAAAAAAATCCAGAGAGTAGTGTAGTATCTGGGGGCTTCCCCAGGTGGCTCAGTGGTAAAGAATCAGCCTATAATACAGGAGATGTGGATTCGATCCCTGGGTCAGGAACCCTGGAGAAGGAAATGGCAACCTGCTCCAGTATCCTTGCCTGGGAAATCCTATGGACAGAGGAGCCTGGCAGGCTACAGTCCCCAGTCACAAAGAGTCGGACACAACTAAGCAACTAAACAGCCTAAAGACCAGAAACAACTAATTTAACACATTCCCTCTTCTATGATCACAACTGACCTCCTCCATATTCCCCAAACAGTTCACACTGGTGGGAGGGTTGGGGGTGGAGGATCCTTTATGAGCGCTTTGACTCAACTTTGGAGTTAAGTTTGGGTTCTCAGGACGTCTCCTATTTTCCAGGGAGCTTCCCTATCAGATCCCTGCTCTCAACGCATTTTTATTCAACACTGCATAGCTTGTTTACCTTTAAGCTTGAGAGGCACTTAGAAGTAAATGGAGATGCAACTTCCCTAGAGGTGGTTTTCAAAGAACCCTGACAAGAGAGTGTTAGTGCAGTCACGGAGGCGGGGGGGGGCCTCGGCAGGGTCTACTGTGGGGCGTCTCCTCCTTTCCAAAGCTGCTTTTCCACCCACACTCACACACGTGAATTGGGCATCTCTCAACACAAGCCTGATCTAAGTGGGTAGAGTCCCAAACCCAGACACATGGGTCCTTTTTATCACCCTTACTGCTGACTGCCTCTAGGAGACAGATGGGAAGGCAGGTCTGAAGGCGTTTTAAGAAAAACAGATTTAGAGTCAATGACCACTCCCCAAGCTCTTTGTAAGAGGTGAAGATGCCACAGAGTTTCAATATTTTTTTTAAATTAAGGATTATAAGTTTGCATGGAATATTTGTGTTTATGATCCTTGCAATTGTCTCCTTGGCCGATGTTTTGCCTTCTTCTTTTTTGTTTCATTGTAAATATCTTTTTTAATTACCTTAAATCTATGGTGGCTTAAGTTGTGGTGTACATGTTTATGAATTTGTCCTAAGTCACTCAGTCATGTCCTACTCTGTGTGACTCTATGGACTGTAGCCTGCCAGGCTCCTCTGTGGGAATCTCCAGGCAAAATACTGGAGTGGCTTGCCATTCCCTCCTCCAGGGGATTTTCTCCACGCAGGGATCAAACCTGTGTCTCATGTCTACCTGCATTGGCAGGAGGGTTCTTTATCACTAGCGCCACCTGGGAAGTCCATAGATATGTATGCTGGCAAATAAGTCTTGAATCCATGAATGAGTGATTAGTGAGGGAAGGAAATACCCAGGTTGGAACAGGAGGGGGTGGAAGTGAGTAATAGAGTTGTGTTCAGGTCATGTGTGTGTGTGCTAAGTCGCTTCAGTCATGTCTGATTCTGTGTAACCCTATGGACTGTAGTCTGACAAGCTCCTCTGTCCATGGGATTCTCCAGACAAGAATGCTGGGTGGCTATGCCCTCCTCCAGGGGATCTTCCCAACCCAGGGATCAAACCGGCATCTCTTATGTCTCCTGCATTGGCAGGTGGGTTCTTTACTACTAGCTCCACCTGGGAAGTCCCTCAGGTCATAGAAGGAGATAAGCAGAAGCCGCAGACAGAAAACAAGGCAGGTGTTGGTATCCAAAGGTTGCTTCAGCCAGGAGCTAGGGGCAACGTGGACCTAAACTCAGAAGCAGTTGCCAGGTACAGGAAGAGTGTTTTCTGAGTAAACATTTTCAGAAATATTGTTTTGTGTAGAAAACTTGGTTTAGGACTATTTCAATATTTAATATTAAAAATCACATCTTAATTTTTGAAAGAAAATGCTTCAGCCATCAAATTTGTCAGCAAAATGAAACAAGAAAACTACGTGCTAAAATACCAAAGTTAAAAAAAAAAATTAAAAAAAAATAAATAAAATACCAAAGTTACGTGAGCAAAATCACCAACAACCCGAAAAACCTGTTTGTTTTGTTTTTCAGAGCTTCAAACTGATTGCATACTGATTGATGTCTGGGATTTGCTGTAAACTATTTCCATAGAGACTAAAAGAAGCAAAATGCAAAGGAATAGATGGAGAGACAAAATAAATGTGACAAAATGTTCGTATGTTTTGAATCTGAGCAATGGGTTTATGGGGATTCCTTTTCTATTCTCTGTACTTTTGAATATGTTTGTTTTCATTTAAAAAAAATGTGAAGACTTTCGGTTTCAGCTAGAACACAAACATCTGGAAAATTGTCACCCTATCCTCAAAACAAGAAAAAAATAAACTGAAAATTAGCAACTTTTCTTAGATACATCCAAATACTGAGGTGGTAGGGCAAATCTGCGTGGTGAAAAGTGAAGAGAGGGACTTCCCTAGTGGCCCAGAGGTTAAGAACTCACCTTGCAATGCAGGGGACATGGATTCAATCTCTGGTCCATCAGCAGATGAATGGATAAAGAAAATGTGGTATGTACATACATAACTCTTCATTCCTTAAAAAGAAGGAATTCCTGTCCTATGCTATTAATACAATATGGACAGACCTCGATGGCACTATGCTAAGTGAAATAAGCTCATCGCAGAAAGACAAGTACTGTGTGATTGAACTTATATGAGGTCTCTAAAATAGACTTCAGAAATAGAAAGAAAATGGTGGTTGCCAGTGGCTGAAGGGAATAGGAGGTAGGGAGTTGGTGTTCATTGACGTAGAGTTTTTTTTAGAATAGGAAAGTTCTAGGAATCAGTTGCATGGCAATCTGCATGGGGTTGACAGTATTGTAGTACACTCTTGAAAATTGTTGAAGGGGTGAATTTTACATTTTGCCAGGGTGGGGGTGGGGGTTGCCACAGTTTTTTACATGGAATTTTCAGATGGGACTTTCTTGATGGTCCAGCGGTTGAGACCCCACCCTTCCAATGCAGGGGGCACAGGTTCAATCCTTGGTCAGGGAACTAAGATCTCACATGCTGCACAGCAGGGCCAAAAAAATAAATAATCGTCTCAAGAAAAAGGAGTTATCAGAGAAGACGACAAACAACAATGAAAGGGGGAAAATTAAGGATATTAGAGTAAACTGTAGCCTCTGGCACTTACGGCTTTAGTATACATTAAACAAAGCCCAGCTTCACCTAGCCAGATTAATATAAACATTTCACAAAGAAGCTTCTTTGTTTCTATCACCTCATTGATACATGTCTAGCTTTCAACAAAAACTGTAAGTCATCCTAAAAATTTTTTTTAATACAGTTAAAGAAACAAAGAAAAGAGATTCAGATATGACACAGATCTTGAAATTAACAGGGAATTTTAAATAGCTATGAATAATATGTTAAGGGTTCTGATGGAAAAGGTAGACAACAGGCAAGAACAGGTGGATAATGAAGCAGAGAGATAGAAACTCTAAGAAAGAATCTAAAGGAAATGCTAGAAATAAAACTAACAGAAATGAAGACTGCCTTTGATAGCCATATGAATAGAAGTGTGTGTGCTCAGCCATGTCTGACTCTTTGCAACCCTTTGGACCGTAGCCCACCAGCCTCCTCTGTCCGTGGGATTTTTCAGGCAAGATACTGGAATGGGTTGCCATTTCCGACCTTTCTTACCCAGAAATCAAACCCATGTCCTCTGCATCTCCTGCGTGGTAGGTGGATTCTTTACCGCTGAGCCATCAGGGAAGCCAAATCAATGGGCTTAAAGATATGTCAATAGATACTTCATAATGTAAAACAGAGAAAGAAAGAAAAACAAAAACAGAAGATCCAAGTACTGCGGGACAATTTCAAAAGATGTAACATACAGGTAATGGGAGCACAAGAAGAAGAGAGAGCAGAAGAGAGCAATAGCTAAAGTAGAAATAGTTGAGAATTTTTCAAAATTGATCCAAGAAGCTTAGCAAATACCAGTCATAATTAATACCAAAATGTCTACACCTAGTCATATATTCAAGTTGTGGAAAATCAAAAATAGATCTAATTGATAACTGTTCAAGGATATAATAGCAACAATGTATTTGGCAATTATAGCATCTGGGTAAATAAAATGAATGACAGCAAATTTATAAGGGACAAGTGGGAGAGATTGAGAGTACTCTGTTTTAAGGTATCTGCACTATTCGTGATACTCGTGAAGCAGTATAATCTTATTTTAAAATAGACTTAGATTAATTGTAAATGCATAAAGTTTACTCTAGTAAACTCTAGAGTAATCAGTTAAAAATTTTTAAAGAAATATACTTGATAAGCTGTGAAAAGTAAAATTTAGCAAATACTCATCTGAAAGTAGTTAGTGTTCAGGCTTCTCTAGTTGAAGTGTTTGAGCTTAGTTGCCCCAAGGCATGTGGGCTCTTAGTCCCCGATCAGGAATCAGACCTGCATCTCCCGCATTGGAAGGCAGATTCTTAACCACTGCACCACCAGGGGAGTTCCAGAGTGGATTTTAAAAGAGACCCAAATATATGTTGTATAGAAGAAATCCATTTTAAGTATGACGATACAGACAGATGAAAAGTCAAAGGATAGAGAAAAACATACCATGCGAAACCTAATCAAAAGAAAGCTAGAATAGTTATGTTAATTTTAGACCAAGCAGACTTCAGAACAAGGAACATTATCAGAGATAAAGAAGGTATTATGTAATGATAAAGAGGTCAATTTTCCAAGAGGATGTAACCATTCTGATCTGTACACATTTAACAGCGGAGTGTTAAAATTCATGAGACAAAAACTGATGGAAATGCAATGAGAAAAAGACAAAATCACTCTTTTAGTTAGAGACTTCAGCATCTGTCAGGAGTTGACAGATCTATCAGGCAGAAAATTATAAGGATATATTTGACCTGAACAGCACCATCAATCAACTGCATATAATTGACATTTGTGGAATAGTTCATCCAAGAGCAGAATACACATTCTTTTCAAACTCACGTGTAACACTTACCAAGATAGACCACACTGGGGCCATAAAACACTCCTCAGTGGGTTCAAAAGAATACAAATTGTACAAAGTATGCTTTCAAATCCCAGTGGAATCAAACTGGAAATCAGTAAGAGTAAAAATAGCTGGAAAATCCCCAAATATTTGGCGTTTAAATAGCACATTTCTAAACAATGAGCCAAAGAAGAAGTCACAAGAGAAATTTCTAAATATTTTAAACAAAAGTGAAAATACAACTTATCAAAATTTGTGGTATGCAAGAAGTGGTGCTTAAAGGGAAATTTATAGCAGTGAATGCATATAATAGAAAATAAGAAATATCTAAAAATAAAAATCAAAGGTTCATATTATAAGTTTAGAGAAAGAACAACAATATAAGCCTAAAAGAAAGAGAAGAAAAGAAATAATAAAAACTAGAGCAAAAATCAATGAAGTTGAAAACAGGAAATCAATAAAGAAAACCAATGAAGCCAAAAGTTGGTTCTTTGAAAACACCCAATAAACAGATAAACCTCTAGCCAGGCTAAGCAAGAGAAAAAAAAAAGAAGAAAAGACTCAAACCACTAATAATAGAAATGAACAAGGGGTCATCACTATTGATCCCGTCACTACCGATTATTGTTAAGGATGATAAAGGAGTATAATGAACAACTTCACCCACAAGTTTAGTAACTTAGATGAAAATAGACCAGTTCCTTGAATGACATAAGCTACCAAAAGCCCCACAAGGAGAAATAGATAATCCTAATAGGTTTGTAGCTATTAAAGAAATTGAATCAATAATTAATAACTTGCCAAAAAACAATGTACCAAATTGAGATAGTTTCACTGGTGAAATCTACCCCAATATTTTTTTAAATAACATCAATTCTCGACAATCTCTTCCAGAAAATGGAAGCAGAGAGGACACTTCTGATCTATGTTTTCTTGGATTTTGCATTTATCTATATGTCATCCATTAGTCATAGGGACAAACTAATGACCAGGGTTACTTACATCTCCCCTTCAATCCAGACCCTCTACCCTTTACCTAGTTCTCACAAATTAAGACAATATTTCTCCTTCCCTAAGTCAATCCAGGGCCAAAAACTGGACAACTAGAAACAGCCCTGATGTCCAAAGCCCACCAGAATTATTCAAACTGGCCAGTCCTAAACTGTTTCCCTTACTGGGCCTTGCTCTTTCCATGGAAAACACAATACAAGCTCTGCCCCAGGCTTTCTCACTCCCTCTGCCTTCTGACCAACCTTGGTACTTCCTCATGTGGCCCTGCCTGAGGCCACTTCAACAACCATTCATAATAAATGAACACCCAATCAGCAAACTAGAAGCACAAGAGAACTTCCTCAAGGTGATAAAGAATATCTACAAAAAACCTACAGCTAACATCATACATAACGGTGAGAGATTAGATGCTTTCCCCCTAAAATCAAGCACAAGGAAAAGATAATCCGTTCTCATCACTCTTACTGAGCATTATACTGGAAGTCCTAATTTGTGCAATAAAATAAAGAAAAGAGGGAGAAGGGTACATGAATTGCTAAGGAAAAGATAAAACTATCTTTGCTTACAGATGACATGAGGGTCTCTGTGCCCAAAGAATCAACAACAACAAAAAGTTCCTGAAAGTAATAAGCATTATAGTAAGGTTGAAAGTCAGAATGTTAATATACAAGTTGATTACTTTCCTATATGGGATCATGAAACCATTTGAATTTAAAATTAAAAATGCAATACCATTTACATTAGCATCTCCAAAAGATAAATACTTGGAAATAAATGTAACAGAATATGTACAGGATCTATTTGAGGAAAACTGCAAAACTTTAGGGCTTCCCAGATGGTGCTAGTGGTAAAGAACCCTCTTGACAATGCAGGTTAGATGTAAGAGACACAGGTTCAATCCCTGGGTCACAGGTTTGATTGCTGGGTTGGGAAGATCCCCTGGAGGAGGGCATGGCAACCCACTCCAGTATTCTTGCCTGGAGAATCCCATGAACAGAAGAGGCTGGCAGACGGCTGTCCGTAGGGTCGCACAGAGTCAGACATGACTAAAGCAACTTAGCACGCATGCACAAAACTCTAATGAAAGAAATCAAAGAAGATTTTAATACATGGAGAGATATGTTCACGGATAACATTTAATATAGTTAAGATGTCCGTTTTTCCCAACTTATCTGTAGATTCAAGGCAATCCCAGTCAAAATCCTAGCAAGTTATTTTGTGGATATCTTCAAACTGATTCAAAAGTTTATATGGGAAGGCAAAAACCCAGAACAGTCAACACAATACTAAGGAGGAAGAACAAAATCAGAGGACTAAAACTACTCAGCTTCACAGCTTACTTTAAAGCTTCAATCATCAAGGCAACGTGTGGTATTGGCAACAGAATAGACAAATAGATCAGTGGAACAGAATTGAGAACCCAGAATAAACCCTCACAAATGTAGTCATCTGACAAAGGAACAAAGCAATTCAGTGGAGAAAAGACAGTCTTTTCAACAAATGGAACTAAAATGAATGGACATGAGTTAAAAAAAAATCTGGACACAGACCTTACACAGTTTACAAAAATTAACTCAAAATGTATAATAGATCTAAATGCAAAATTATAAATCTTCCAGAAGATAACGTAGGAGAAAATCTAGATAATCTTGAAAACGGTGATGACTTTTTAGATACAATGTCAAAAGCATAATCCATGAAAGAAATAAAACGATAAATTGGGTTTCGTTAATGTTAAAAACTTCTGCTCTGTGAAAAGCACTAAGAGAATGAAAGACAAGTCACAGATTAGAAGAATATATTTGTAAAGCGCATATCTAATAAAAGATTTGTATTCAAATATACCAAAACTCCTTAAAAGTCAACAATAAGAAAACAAACAACCTATTAGAAATGGGGCAAAAGATCTAAACATACCACATCAAGGAAGGTATACAGATGGCAAATACACACAAAAAGATGTTCAACATCATGTATCATTGCTGCTGCTGCTGCTGCTAAGTCTCTTCAGTCATGTCCGACTCTGTGAGACCCCATAGACAGTAGCCCACCAGGCTCCCCCTATCCATGGGATTCTCCAGTCAAGAACACTGGAGAGGGTTGCCATTTCCTTCCCCAATGCATGCAGGTGAAAAGTGAAAGTGAAGTCGCTCAGTTGTGTCCGACTCTTCAGGACGCCATGGACTGCAGCCCACCGGGCTCCTCTGTCCATGGGATTTTCCAGGCAAGAGTACTGGAGTGAATTGTCATATATCATTCAGTTCAGTTCAGTTCAGTTCAGTCACTCAGTTGTGTCCGACGCTTTGCGACCCCATGAATCGCAGCATGCCAGGCCTCCCTGTCCATCACCAACTCCCGGAGTTTACCCAAACTCATGTGCATCGAGTCAGTGCTGCCATCCAGCCGTCCCATCCTCTGTTGTCCCTTTCTTTTCCTGCCCCCAATCCCTCCCAGCATCAGGGTCTTTTCCAATGAGTCAACTCTTCCCATGAGGTGGACAAAGTATTGGAGTTTCAGCTTCAGCATCAGTCCTTCCAATGAACACCCAGGACTGATCTCCTTTAGGATGGACTGGCTGGATCTCCTTGCAGTCCAAGGGACTCTCAAGAGTCTTCTCCAACACCACAGTTCAAAAGCATCAATTCTTCAGTGCTCAGCTTTCTTCACAGGCCAACTCTCACATCCATACATGACCACTGGAAAAACCATAGCCTTGACTAGACAGACCTTTGTTGGCAAAGTAATATCTCTGCTTTTGAATATGCTATCTAGGTTGGTCATAACTTTCCTTCCAAGGAGAAAGCATCTTTTAATTTCATGGCTGCAGTCACCATCTGCAGTGATTTTGGAGCCCCCCAAAATAAAGTCTGACACTGTTTCCCCATCTATTTCCCATGAAGTGATGGGACCAGATGCCATGATCTTAGTTTTCTGAATGTTGAGCTTTAAGCCAACTTTTTCACTCTCCTCTTTCACTTTTATCAAGAGGCTTTTTAGTTCCTCTTCACTTTCTGCCTTAAGGATGGTGTCATCTGCGTATCTGAGGTTATTGATATTTCTCCTGGCAATCTTGATTCCAGCTTGTGTTTCTTCCAGCCCAGCGTTTCTCATGATGTACTCTGCATATAAGTTAAATAAGCAAGGTGACAACATACAGCCTTGCTGCTGCTACTGCTGCTAAGTCACTTCAGTCATATCCAACTCTGTGTGACCCCATAGACAGCAGCCCATCAGGCTCCCCCATCCCCGGGATTCTCCAGGCAAGAACACCGGAGTGGGTTGCCATTTCCTTCTCCAATGCATGAAAGTGAAAAGTGAAAGTGGAGTTGCTCAGTCGTGTCCGACCCTCAGTGACCCCATGGACTGCAGCCTACCAGGCTCCTCCATCCATGGGATTTTCCAGGCAGGAGTACTGGAGTGGGGTGCCATTGCCTTCTCCATACAGCCTTGATGTACTCCTTTTCCTATTTGGAACCAGTCTGTTGTTCCATGTCCAGTTCTAACTGTTGCTTCCTGACCTGCATATGGGTTTCTCAAGAGGCAGGTCAAGTGGTCTGATATTCCATCTCTTTCAGAATTTTCCACAGTTTATTGTGATCCACACAGTCAAAGGCTTTGGCATAGTCAATAAAGCAGAAATAGATGTTTTTCTGGAACTCTCTTGCTTTTTCCATGATCCAGCGGATGTTGGCAATTTGATCTCTGGTTCCTCTGCCTTTTCTAAAACCAGCTTAAACATCTGGAAGTTCATGGTTCACATATTGCTGAAGCCTGGCTTGGAGAATTTTGAGCATTACTTTACTAGCGTATGAGATGAGTGCAATTGTGCAGTAGTTTGAGCATTCTTTGGCATTGCCTTTCTTCGGGATTGGAATGAAAACAGACCTTTTCCAGTCCTGTGGCCACTGCTGAGTTTTCCAAATTTGCTGGCATATTGAGGGCAGCACTTTCACAGCATCATCTTTCAGGATTTGAAATAGCTCAACTGGAATTCCATCACTTCAACTAGCTTTGTTCGTAGTGATGCTTTCTAAGGCCCACTTGACTTCACATTCCAGGATGTCTGGCTCTAGTTGAGTGATCACACCATCATGATTATCTTGGTTGTGAAGATCTTTTTTGTACAGTTCTTCTGTGTATTCTTGCCACCTCTTCTTAATATCTTCTGCTTCTGTTAGGTCCATACCATTTCTGTCCTTTAGCGAGCCCATCTTTGTATGAAATGTTCCCTTGGTATCTCTAATTTTCTTGAAGAGATCTCTAGTCTTTCCCATTTTGTTGTTTTCCTCTATTTCTTTGCATTGATCGCTGAGGAAGGCTTTCTTATCTCTCCTTGCTATTCTTCGGAACTCTGCATTCAAATGGGAATATCTTTCCTTTTCTCCTTTGCTTTTTGCTTCTCTTCTTTTCACAGCTATTTGTAAGGCCTCCTCAGATAGCCATTTTGCTTTTTTGCATTTCTTTTCCATGGGGATGGTCTTGATCCCTGTCTCCTGTACAATGTCACGAACCTCCGTCCATAGTTCATCAGGCACTCTGTCTATCAGATCTAGTTCCTTAAATCTATTTCTCACTTCCACTGTATAATCATAAGGGATTTGATTTAGGTCGTACCTGAATGATCTAGTGGTTTTCCCTACTTTCTTCAATTTCAGTCTGAATTTGGCAATAAGGAGTTCATGATCTGAGCCACAGTCAGCTCCTGGTCTTGTTTTTGCTGACTGTATAGAGCCTCTCCATCTTTGGCTGCAAAGAATATAATCAATCTGATTTCAGTGTTGACCATCTGGTGATGTCCATGTGTAGAGTCTTCTCTTGTGTTGTTGGAAGAGGGTGTTTGCTATGACCAGTGTGTTCTCTTGGCAAAACTCTATTAGCATTTGCCCTGCTTCATTCCGTATTCCAAGGCCAAATTTGCCTGTTACTCGAGGTGTTTCTTGACTTCCTACTATATATTCCTACATATATCATTAGGGAACTTCAAATTAAAACAACAGAGAGAGCACCACACATATATCAAGAGAATGGCTAAAAAATGTTTTCAATAAGAAATAAACCTGACAATATCAAATGCCTGTGGGAATGTGGAGCAACAGAAATGATTATTGATTGCTGGTAAGAATCCAAAATGGTACAGTCACTTTGGAAGACAGTTCAGCCACTTCTTATAAAACTAAACACAGCCTTACTGGACAATCCAGCAGTCACAGGCCTATGTATTTACTCGGTTGAGTTGAAAATTCTGAACCCAACAGGCTACACATAAATGTTTATGGCATTTTTATTTATAGTTTGTTTAGAATTGCCAAAGACTTGGAAGCAAGGAATATAATATTTATTGAAGTACAGTTGATATACAAGGTTGTGTTGATTTCTGCTATACAGCAAAGTCACTCAGTTACATATATATATATATATATATATATATATATAAAATAATACATGCACATTCTTATATTCTCTTCCATTATGGTTTATTCCAGGACATTGAATATAGTTCCCTATGCTATAAGGTAGGACCATCCAATCTGTATATGACAGTTTGCATCTACTAACCCCAAACTTCCAGTGTACCCTTCCCCTACCCCAGCCCTATTGGCAACCACAAGTCTGTTTTCTATGTCCGTGAGTATGTTTCTGTCTCACAGGTAGGTTCATTTGTTTCGTATTTTAGATTCCACATATAAGTGACATCATATGGTATTCCTCTTTCAGACTTACTTCATTTAGTATGATAATCTCTAGATCCATCCACGTTGCTGCAAATGGCATTATTTCATTCTTTTTCATGGCTGAGTAGTATTCCATTGCTTATGTGAACCAAATTTTCCTTATCCATTCTTCTGTCAATGGACATTTAGATTATTTCCATGTCTTGGTTATTGCAAATAGTGCAGCTATGAACATAGGGGTACAAGCATATTTTTTAATTATAGTTTTGTTTGGATATATGCCCAGAAGTGGAATTGTTGCATCATATGGTGGCTCTTTTTAGTTTTCTGAAGAGCTGCCATATTGTCTTCCATAGTGGCTACACCAACTTACATTCCCACCAACTGTGGAAAAGGGTTCTATTTTCTCCACACTCCAGCATTTGTTATTTGTATACATTTTAATGATCACCATGCTGACTGGTATGGGGCAGCACCTAACTGTAGTTTTGATTTGCATTTCTTTAATAATTAGCAATGTTGAGCATCTCTTCATGTGCCTGGTAGCCAACTGCATGTCTTCTTTGGAGAAATGTCTGTTTAGGTCTTCTGTCCATTTTTCAACTGGGTCACTTGCTTTTCTTTGCTTGTTTTTGAGTTGTATGAACTGTTGTTTATTTTGGAGACTAAGCCCTTGTTGGTCACATCATTTACAAGTATTTTCTCCCATTCCATAGATTGTCTTTTCATTTTGTTTATGGTTTCCTTTGCCATGAAAAAGCTTGTAAGTTTGATTAGGTCCCATTTGTTTGTTTTTGATTTTTTTCTTCTATTGCCTTGGGAAACTGACCAAAGAAAACATTGCTATGATTTGTCAGAGAATGTTTTGTCTGTGTTCTCTTCTAGGAGTTTTATGGTTATCTTCTAGGAATCTTATAAGTCTTTAAGCCAGTTTGAGTTTATTTTTATGCATGGTGTGAGGGTGTGTTCTATCTTCATTGATTTACATGCAGCTTTCCAACTTTCCCACACTAGTTTGCTGAGGAGACTGTTTTTTTTTTCCATTTTATATTTTTGCTTCAATGGAATATTATTAATGGATAAAAAGAATTGAGCTATCAAGTCAAGGAAGAATCTGAAATGTATATTACCAAATGAAAGAAGCCAATCTGAAAAGCCTGTATGATTCCAACTATCTGACATTCTGCAAAAGGCAAAATTTTAGAGACGGTAAAAAAATCAGTGGTTGCTGGGGGCTCAGGGGTAGGGGATGAAAAGATTAATTAAGCACAGATTTTAGGATGGCAAAGCTATCCTAAATGATGCTTTAAGGGTAGATACAAGACATTATATCCTTAGCAAAACACATAGAACTGTAGACACAAAAAGTGAACCTTAATATAAACTAGGGAGTTTAGCTACTGATAATGTATTGAAAATATTGGCTTTTTGGTTGTAGCAAATGCACCACATTAACGCAAGATGTTAGTTATAGGAGAAACTGTGTGGGAGGTTGGTATTGTGGGAACTCCCTTTACTATCCACTCATTTTTCTATAAATCTAAGACTGTTCTAAAAGTGATCTGTTAATTTTTTTAAATATGAATATTTAATTGATGGATAGCATTGTGATATGTGTGGTCAGTTGATTCAATCATGTCTAACTCTTTGTGACCCTATGGACTCTTGCCCACCAGGCTCCTCAGTCCCTGGGACTCTCCAGGCAAAAGTACTGGAATGGGATGCCATGCACTTCTCCAGGGGATCTTCCCAATGCAGGGACTGAACCCACGTCTCCTGCATTACAGGCAGATTCTTTACCGCTGAGCTACCAGGGTATCCCAGCATTGTGATATAAGTAACCATAAATGTTTTCCCCCATGATTTCCTGATACCTGATGAACCTCTCTATCCAGCAGCTAAACCAAGAGTATTCCCCCTCCTTTGGTTAATATCTATGCTGTGCT
The DNA here is from genome assembly GCF_027580195.1 of Bos mutus. Classification (NCBI taxonomy): domain Eukaryota; kingdom Metazoa; phylum Chordata; class Mammalia; order Artiodactyla; family Bovidae; genus Bos; species Bos mutus. The sequence continues at coordinate 56,791,375 of NC_091627.1, forward strand.
TAGTCACTCAGTCATTTCTGACTCTTTGGGACCCCATGGTCTGTAGCTCACCAGGCTCCTCTGTTCATGGGGATTCTCCAGGCAAGAATGCTGGAGTGGGTTGCCATGCCCTCCTCCAGGGGATCTTCCCAACCCAGGGATCAAACCCAGATTTCCCACTTTGCAGGCGGATTCCTCACCAACTGAACTACCAGGGAAGCCCAACGTAAGGAGCGCCGAGGAAGCTGCAAGCCGATCAGAATGGGATTCGAACCCATGGGTGCAGAGCACAATGGATTAGCAGTCCATCGCTTTAACCACTCAGCCCTTTGGTTAATGGCAGAGAAATTATAGAGAAATGAAGAAAAGAGACTGAGTTTTGGCTTTGGGGTTTCAAAAATCCAAAGATGATTTAGAAGACTATTCATTCCATTTTTTTCCATGGAGAAATAAGGGGGAAAAAATGTCTTGGAATGAGAGAGAAGAGCTGAAGGGGAAGCAGGAGAGTTAAAAAGACCTGAGAGTCTCAACATCTCAGTTCACCCAAGTGGCCTTAACCATAGACTGGGTGGCTTAGATGACAAATATTGATTTCTCACAGTTCTAGAAGTTGGAAAGTCCAGCATCAAAGTGCTGGCAGGGCTTCCCTGATGGCTCAGTGGTAAAGAATCCACCTGCCAATGCAGGGGACATGGGTTTTACCCTTGATCTGGGAAGATTCTACATGTCATGGGGCAACTAAGCCTGTGTACTGTAACTCCTGAACCTGAGCTCAGCAGCCGCAACTACTGAAGCCCCTGCACCCTAAAGCCCATGTTCTGCAAAAAGTGAAGCCACCTCAATTAGAAGCCCGAGCACTGCACAGTCAAAAATAAATTAATTAATTAAATTACTATTTTTTAAAAAGGTGCTGATAGATTCTGTGTCTAGTAAGGGCCCTCTTCCTGGATTACAGATAGTAACCTTCTCCTTACATCCTCACATGGCCTTTTCTTGGTGTGTGCACAAGGAGAGGGAAAGATCTCATGTCTCTTTCTCTTTTTATAAGCACACTAATCTCATCATGAAGGCCCCACCCTCATGACCTCATCCAACCATAAAGCACCTCCCAGACCCATCTCCAAATACCATAACATCAGGCATTAGGTCTTCAACATATAAATTCGGGAGGGACACAGTTTTCAGTCTGCGGCAGCTCCCAAGCTTCAAGAGAGGTCAAGGAAAGGGGGTAATGCAGAGAGGTGTGTGATGGTCCAAGGGCAGAGTGGCCTACCTTTCCCTTCTTGGGGAAGGAGGGCCTCTGCGGTTCCCCAGTGCCCAGCATGACAGGAACACGGAGCAGGAAGAGGCCCAAGAGGACTCTGATCTTCCAGGCAGGTGCTGAGGAAGCATGGCCAAATTTCTCCTCTGCAGGAGCTGTGATAGAACCAGACCTGTGAGGACCCTCAGTCAGCAGAAGCAACGACACAGCAGAGACCTTCGTGGACCAGAAGGACAATGACCACCACAGTGGACACCAGCCTGACAGACAACAGCAAGGATGGGCTCCTTATCCAAACCCTCACCTGATGCCATAATCCCCTCCACGTTCCTCAAAAATTAGACTAACTCTAAAAATTAATCAAGAAACCCTAACTGAAAAATAGAAGTTGGTTGAATTCTTTAAGTACACATAATTACATTTCAGGACTTCCCCAGCACTCCAGTGGTCCAGTGGTTAAGACTCTGCACTTCCACTGCAGGGGACATGGGTTCAGTCCCTGGTTGGGGAACTTGGATCCCCACATGCCACATGGCAAGAGATAAAAAGGAAATTACATTTCTGTATACCTGCCTGAGTTTGTGGGTTAGGATTCGCTCACACAAAGACTAGACAAACCTTCTTTGTTTCAGTCTCCAGGTTCAGGATGGTCTCTCATTTCATTCTTTTCTCGTCAAAAACATTCATCATAACTTTCATTAAATGCCTTAAAGAAAAAAAGTGTTTTTTAAAATATAGCATGTTAATGTTTTCTCTTTTAAAACAGGATGTGTACACATCTATATACACTTCTTAGTGTGCTAGAGTATCATTTATCTCCATTATACCACCATCTACGAAGAAGATTTCCCCAAACCCTCAGTATAGTTATTTGATAATTGAGTACTAAATATTTATTTTAAAAATCTTATTCAGTTGAGTTCAGTCACTCAGTCGTGTCTGACTCTGCAACCCCATGAATCGCAGCACGCTGGGCTGTCCCTGTCCATCACCAATTCCCGGAGTTCACTCAAACTCATGTCCATCGAGTTGGTGATGCCATCCAGCCATCCCATCCTCTGTCGTCCCCTTTTCCTCCTGCCCCCAATCCCTCCCAGCATCAGGGTCTTTTCCAATGAGTCAACTCTTCGCATGAGGTGGCCAAAGTACTGGAGTTTCAGTTTTAGCATCAGTCCTTCCAATGAATACCCAGGATTGATTTCCTTTAGAATGGTCTGGTTGGATCTCCTTGCAGTCCAAAGGATTCTCAAGAGTCCTCTCCAACACTACACTTCAAAAGCATCAATTCTTTGGTGCTCAGCTTTCTTCACAGCTTTCTTCAACTCTCACATCCATACATGACCACTGGGAAAACCATAGCCTTGACTAGACAGATCTTTGTTGGCAAAAGTAATATCTCTGCTTTTGAATATGCTATCTAGGTTGGTCATAAATTTCCTTCTAAGGAGTAAGCATATTTTAATTTCATGGCTGCAATCACCATCTGCAGTGATTTTGGAGCCCCAGAAAATAAAGTCTGACACTGTTTCCACTGTTTTCCCATCTATTTCCCATGAACTGATGGGACCAGATGCCATGATCTTCATTTTCTGAATGTTGAGTTTTAAGCCAACTTTTTCACTCTCCACTTTCACTTTCATCAAGAGGCTTTTTAGTTCCTCTTCACTTTCTGCCATAAGGGTGGTGTCATCTGCATATCTGAGGTTATTGATATTTCTCCCGGCAATCTTGATTCCAGCTTGTGCTTCTTCCAGCCCCACGTTTCTCATGATGTATTCTGCATATAAGTTAAATAAGCAGGGTGACAATATACAGCCTTGACATACTCTTTTTCCTATTTAGAACCAGTCTGTTGTTCCATGTCCAGTTCTAATTGTTGCTTCCTGACCTGCATATGGGTTTCTCAAGAGGCAGGTCAGGTGGTCTGATATTCCATCTCTCAGAATTTTCCACAGTTTATTGTGATCCACACAGTCAAAGGCTTTGGCATAGTCAATAAAGCAGATGTTTTTCTGGAACTCTCTTGCTTTTTCCATGATCCAGCGGATGTTGGCAATTTGATCTCTGGTTCCTCTGCCTTTTCTAAAACCAGCTTAAACATCAGGAAGTTCACGGTTCACATATTGCTGAAGCCTGGCTTGGAGAATTTTGAGCATTACTTTACTAGCGTGTGAGATGAGTGCAATTGTGCGGTAGTTTGAGCATTCTTTGGCATTGTCTTTCTTTGGGATTGGAATGAAAACAGACCTTTTCTAGTCCTGTGGCCACTGCTGAGTTTTCCAAATTTGCTGGCATATTGAGTGCAGCACTTTCACAGCATCATCTTTCAGGATTTGAAATAGCTCAACTGGAATTCCATCACCTCCACTAGCTTTGTTCGTAGTGATGCTTTCTAAGGGCCACTTGACTTCACATTCCAGGATGTCTGGCTCTAGGTGAGTGATCACATCCATCATGATTATCTTGGTCATGATGATCTTTTTTGTACAGTTCTTCTGTGTATTCTTGCCACCTCTTCTTAATATCTTATGCTTCTTTTAGGTCCGTACCATTTCGGTCCTTTATTGAGCCCATCTTTGCATGAAATGTTCCCTTGGTATCTCTAATTTTCTTGAAGAGATCTCTAGTCTTTCCCATTCTGTTGTTTTCCTCTATTTCTTTGCATTGATCGCTGATCTTTGGAACTCCACATTCAGATGCTTATATCTTTCCTTTTCTCCTTTGCTTTTCGATTATTACTGCATACGTGAACCGTGAACTTCCTGATGTTCAAGCTGGTTTTAGAAAAGGCAGAGGAACCAGAGATCAAATTGCCAACATCCGCTGGATCATGGAAAAAGCAAGAGAGTTCCAGAAAAACATCTATTTCTGCTTTATTGACTATGCCAAAGCCTTTGACTGTGTGGATCACAATAAACCGTGGAAAATTCTAAAAGAGATAGGAATACCAGACCACCTAATCTGCCTCTTGAGAAATTTGTGTGCAGGTCAGGAAGCAACAGTTAGAACTGGACATGGAACAACAGACTGGTTCCAAATAGAAAAGGAGTACGTGAAGGCTGCATATTGTCACCCTGTTTATTTAACTGACATGCAGAGTACATCATGAGAAATGCTGGACTGGAAGAAACACAAGGTGGAATCAAGATTGCCGGGAGAAATATCAATAACCTCAGATATGCAGATGACACCACCCTTATGGCAGAAAGTGAAGAGGAACTAAAAAGCCTCTTGATGAAAGTGAAAGAGGAGAGTGAAAAAGTTGGCTTAAAGCTCAACATTCAGAAAACAAAGATCATGGCATTTGGTGCCATCACTTCATGGGAAATAGATGGGGAAACAGTGGAAACAGTGTCAGACTTCATTTTCTGGGGCTCCAAAATCACTGCAGATGGTGACTGCAGCCATGAAATTAAAAGATGCTTACTCCTTGGAAGGAAAGTTATGACCAACCTAGATAGCATATTCAAAAGCAGAGACATTACTTTGCCAACAAAGGTCTGTCTAGTTAAGGCTATGGTTTTTCCTGTGGTCATGTATGGATGTGAGAGTTGGACTGTGAAGAAGGCTGAGCACCGAAGAATTGATGCTTTTGAACTGTGGTGTTGGAGAAGACTCTTGAGAGTCCCTTGGACTGCAAGGAGATCAGCCCTGGGATTTCTTTGGAAGGAATGATGCTGAAGCTGAAACTCCAGTACTTTGGCCACCTCATGCAAAGAGTTGACTCATTGGAAAAGACTCTGATGCTAGGAGGGATTGGGGGCAGGAGGAGAAGGGGATGACAGAGGATGAGATGGCTGGATGGCATCACTGACTCAATGGATGTGAGTCTGGGTGAACTCTGGGAGTTGGTGATGAACAGGGAGGCCTGGCATGTGCGATTCATGGGGTCGCAAAGAGTCGGACATGACTGAGCGACTGAACTGAACTGAACTGAAATATGATTCACAACAAAGCAGTATAGCATATATCAGAATTACATTTCCTTTCTTGATCAAATGTTTTTCCTGTAATTAGTCATTGCTTCATATTTTCCTTAGTGTTCTATCAATTCATTCTGAAGCTTTCAAGCCTCTCAACATGATCAAATTTATTTTCATGTTTAATTATTTTCTGTTTTCATTTTTATTTTTTAACAACTTATTGAGGTTTAAAGACAATAAACTGTACAATTTAAAACATTTAATTTGAGAAATTGTGGCATATGTATATACACCTGTGAAATAATCACCACAGTCAAGGAAATGAACAACTTCATTCTGTTCTTTGGTAAACCCTCCTCCCCACCTTTGCTTAAATTTATGCTTCTTCCCCAAACAGTGATCCTCTTTCTCTCACTATAGATTAGCCTGCCTTCAAAAAATTATATAAATGGAATCACATATTAAAAAAAAAAACACAGGGTGGGGACTTCCCTGGTGGTCCAGTGGCTAGGAATCCTCCTTGCAATGCAGGCATCATGGGTTTGATCCCTGGTTGAGGAAGTAGGATCCCACATGCCCTGGAGAAACTAAGCCTGAGAGCTGCAATGAAATATCCTGTGTGCTGCAACTAAGACCTGATACATACAAATTAATTAATTAAAAAACAACAGGGTGTGTAGCAACACATTCAGAGATGCATGTTAACTCAGCATTTGAAATGTCTTCCTAGATAACACAATCTACCCAGAATCAGCAGTTCTTCCAAATGACATTTCTGGTACACAAATAGAGTGGAGAAGAAAACTCGGTTAAATCGATTTGCTCTCTTTGGTAACGAGAATGATCTGAACAGATTGCTGCCATACACAGAAACTTCTCAGTGTGGACTGCTCTACCCACCCAAGAGTATTTTCTCTTGCATGCATGCGTATTAAGTCACTTCAGTCATGTCCTACTCTTTGTGACCCTATGTACTGTAGCCTTTCAGGCTCCCCTGATTCTTTAGGCAAGAATACTGGAGTGGGTTGCCATACCCTCCTCCAGAGAATCTTCCTGACCTAGGGATCGAACCTGCATCTCTTATGTCTCCTGCATTGGCAGGCTGGTTCTTTACCACGAGCACCACCGACCCTCCATCTCACCCCATCTCACACCCACTCCAAGTTTCCCTTGTGTACCTGGTGCTTGAAACTTCATCATCTTTCCTTACCCTATATACAGCCCTGACTGGGCGATTATATAGTAACTGTATATACTTATATATGTAACTAGATATGATTACATATTATCTATATATAATTATTATTTTATTTTATTTTTAGAGGATAGAAAGAAATATGAGATACAGGGCTAACCACTTGAATGTAATGAAAAATAGTTAACTTTTATTGGGTGATTACTTTGTGCTAGGTTTTCCATTTATTAATCCTTTTAATCCTCACAGTCCTATGAAAGAGGTGCCATTATGATTCCAATTTTTTAAAATAAGGACAATGAGGCACAGAGAGGTTAAGCAATTTGTGAAGCAAGGCCACGCACACAGGAATCCAACTCCAAAGGCCATGCCAATAATAAAGACTGCGGTTTACTGCCTCCCATCATGTGGGTCTCATTTACTAATATTTATATATGTTATTTACTCTTATTATAATACTACAAGTTAGACATCATCCTCATGAGAAATTTGTGGCCAACTATTAAATGGTAGCAGTGGAATTTCACTCTCAGAAAATTTTCCATCACATTGCTAGAATGCAAGATCAATGAAAGCAGATGTATTTTTTACTTTTGCTCATGGCTGTTTCCCCAGCACTGAGAACATTGACTAGCACATAGCAGGTACTGAATATACATGTGTTGAATAAATGAAGGCTTCCACTGCTATTAGTGCCAAGACAAGCAACAGTTACTGTCAGGAGATTAGAATCCCTTACCCATGCAAACAGTCTTGGTTTCATTGTGCAAGATCCAGAGGTCTCTCACACCATTTGTAGCTCAGGCACTTCAACTTACATATGAGGGGGAGTTACACTGCAAGGAGATCCAACCAGTCAATCCTAAGGGAAATCAACCCTGAACATTCATTGGAAGGACTGATGCTGAAGCTCCAATCCTTTGGCCACCTGATGCGAAGAACTGACTCATTGGAAAAGACCCTGATGCTGGGAAAGATTGAAGGTAGAAGGAGAAGGGGATGAAAGAGGATGAGATGGCTGGATGGCATCACCAACTTGATGGACATGAGTTTGAGCAAGCTCTGGGAGTTGGTGACGGACAGGGAAGCCTGGTGTGCTGCAGTCCATGGGGTCAAAAAGAGTTGGACACAACTGAGCGACTGAACTGAATTCTATGATATACATCTACTCATCTAATTGCCATCTTCTTCCAGAAAGGGTTTGAGGCAGTTTCCAGTCTTATAACCAAAGAGAAATTTAAAACTGTGGCAAAAAAAAAAAAAAAAGAAGATGAATACAAAGTAAAGCCAAGAATGGGGCTCAATAATTCAGGGCCTAAGAAACTCAGTGCTTGCTTTGTTGTTCAGTTGCTAAGTCATGTCTGACTCTTTGCGACCTCAAGGATTGCAGCAGGCAAGTCTTCCCTGTTCTTCACTATCTCCCAGAGTTTGCTCAAATTCGTGTCCTTGAGTCAGTGATGCTATCTAATCATCTCATCCTTCCCCACCCTCTTCTCCTTTTACCTTCAATATTCCCCAGCATCAGGGTCTTTTCCGGTGAGTCAGCTCTTCACATCAGGTGGCCAAAGTATAGGAGCTTGAGCTTCAGCATCAGTCCTTCCAGTGTATATTCAGGGTTTATTTCCCTTAGGATTGCCTGGTTTGATCTCCTTGCAGCTCAAAGGATTCTCAAGATTCTTCTCCAGCATCAAAATTAGAAAGCACCAATTCTTCAGCACTCAGCCTTCTTTATGGTCCAACTCTCACATGCAGAAATGACTACTGGGAAAACCATAGCTTTGACCATATGGACTTTCATCTGCAAAGTGATGTGTCTGCTTTTTAATATGCTGTCTAGGGTTGTCACAGCTCTTCTTCCAAGGAGCAAGTGTCTTTTAATTTCATGGATGCAATCACTTGCTGCAGTGATTTTTGGAGCCCAAGAAAAGAAAATCTGTTATTGCTTTCACTTTTTTCCCTTCTATTTGCTATAAAGTGTTGGGACCAGATGCCATGATATTAGTTTTTTGAATGTTGACTTTTAAGCCAGCTTTTTCACTCTCCTTTTCACCCTCACCAAGAGGCCCTTTATTTCCTCCAAGTTGAAAAAAGAAAAAAGAGGCTTTTTAATTCCTCTTCACTTTCTGCTTTCAGAGTGGTATCATCTGCATATCTGAGGCTGTTGTTATTTCTCCTGGCAATCTTGATTCCAGCTTGGTATTCATCCAGCCCAGCATTTAGCACGATGTACTCTGCATAGAGGTTAAATAAGCAGGGTGACAATATATAGCCTTAATATACTCCTTTTCCAATTTTGAACCAGTCAGTTGTTCCACATAAGGTTCTGACTGTTGCTTCTTGACCCACATACAGGTTTCTCTGGAGACAGCTTAGGTGGTCTGGTATTCCTGTCTCTTAAAGAATTTTCCACAGTTTGCTGTGATCCACATAGTCAAAGGTTTTAGCGTAATCAATGAAGCAGATCTAGATGTTTTTCTGGAATCCCCTTATTTTCTCAATGATCCAACAGATGTTGACAATTTGATCTCTGGTTCCTTTGCCTTTTCTAAATCCAGCTTGTACATCTCAAAGTTCTCAATTCATGTACTGTTGGCTTTAACGACTTTGAGCTTAACCTTACTAGCATGTGAAATGAGTGCAATTGTACAGAGTTTGAATATTCTTTGGCATTGCCTTTCTTTGAAATTGGAGTGAAAACTGACCTTTTACAGTCCTGTGGCCACTGCGGTTTTCCAAATATATCAGCAAATTTGGAAAACTCAAAAATCTCAATAAAAGCCTTAAATTGGGTGGTGGTTACAAGTTCAAGGTCTAGAGTCAGATAGACCTGCTAGTTACTAGGTCTGAGATCTGGGTCAACTTACTTGAAACTGCAGTTTGTACTCATTGCTATGGCCACTGAGAAAGTCTCTACTTGTCAGCCATCTTTGAGTCAGTCTTTTTAGATTTTTCTACCTGAGGGGAGCTCTGGAGTGGCTGAGCCTGTCACATGGCAGCAACCTGGCTGCCAGGGACAAAGCATCTGGCCACCTTTCAGGTTCTACTTTGCTCCCTATTAAAGTGCACACATTGGGAGATGCTCCGAAAATAGGAAGGAATACAACTAAAATGACACTTAGTATATATTATATATGGTGGTGGTGGTGGTTTAGTCGCTAAGTTGTGTCTGACTCTTTGTGACCCCATGAACTGTAGCCCTCCATCCAAACTCCTGTCCAAGGAATTCTCCAGGCGAGAATACTGGAGAATACTGGAGTGGGTAGTCATTTCCTTCTCCAGGGGATCTTCCCAACCCAAGGATCAAACCTGGGACTCCTGCATTGCAGGTGGATTCTTCACCAATTGAGCCACCAGGAAGCCCTCCATAAATTTTATACACACACACACACATACAAATGAAAAAATTAAGATGAAAAAGCTAAAAGTGGGTACCTCTGGTAGGATGGTAGGATTATGGGTATTTTTTTTCCCATTTTTGCCTTTCTATCTAACCCAAATGTTTATAGAAGTCAATAGAACAGCCACTGGGCTGGCTGTACTCAAAAAACAGATAATAACAAGTGTTGACAAGGATGTGGAGAAATTGGAACCCTTATACACAACTAAAGAGAATGCAAAATGTGCAGTCACTTTAGAAAACAGTCTAGCAGTTCCTCAGATGATTATAGAACGACCACAATACCCAGCAATTCCACCCCCAGATATATTCCCTATACAAATAGAAATATGTGTCCACATACACACTTGCACATAATGAATGGATAAGCAAAATGAGGCATATATCTATGGTGGAGTATTATTCTGCCTTAAAAAAGAAAGAAATTTTGATACATGCTACATGAGTGAAATTTGATGACATGATAAATAAAACGTCAGTCATAAAAGGATAAGTATTGTATGATTCTGCTTAAATGAGGTACTAAGAACAGGCAAAGTCACTGAGACAGAAAGTAGAATGGTGATTGTCAAGGGCTACCAGGAGGGTAGAATGAGGCATTATTGTTTAACGGATACAGTTTCAACTGGGGAAGATAAAGAAAAGTCTGGACATAGGTAGTGGTGGTGGTTGTACAACAATGTGAAAGTACTTCAGACTTCATGCTTCTGAACTGTACATTTAGAAATGACTAACCTGGCAAATTTTGTGTTTATGTCTATTTTATCATAATTTTAAAAATAATTACCAAAAGCTTTTAAAAGAAGTGGATATAAAAGAAATACAGTTCTATAAATATAAGCAAATTATTTTATACACTTAAAATTCTACAGTAATTTTAAAATGTTTAAAATGGTAAATATTCATAATGTATACTTTACCACAATGAAGAAAAAACCAGACACGAATGTTCACAGCAGCACTATTCACAATAGTCAAAAAGTAGGAACAATCCAAATGTCCATCGACTGATAAAGAGATAAACAAAACATAGTCTATCCAGGGAGCTTCCATGGCTGCTGAGTGGTTAAGACCCCTTGATCCTGGTCAAGGAACTAAGACTCCACATGCCACTGCTGCTGCTGCTAAGTCACTTCAGTCGTGTCCGACTCTGTGCGACCCCAGAGACAGCAGCCCACCAGGCTCCCCCATCCCTGGGATTCTCCAGGCAAGAACACTGGAGTGGGTTGCCATTTCCTTCTCCAATGCATGAAAGTGGAAAGTGAAAGTGAAGTCGCTTAGTCGTGTCTGACTCTTCATGACCCCATGGATTGCAGCCTACCAGGCTCCTCCACCCATGGGATTTTCCAGGCAAGAGTACTGGAGTGGGGTGCCATTGCCTTCTCCGCCACATGCCACTCAGTTCAGTTCAGTTCAGTTGCTCAGTCTTGTCCGACTCTTTGCGACCCCATGAATCGCAGCATGCTAGGTCTCCCTGTCCATCACCAACTCCTGGAGCTCACTCAGACTCACATCCATCAAGTCAGTGATGCCATCCAGCCATCTCATCCTCTGTCGTCCCCTTCTCCTCCTGCCCCCAATCCCTCCCAGCATCAGAGTCTTTTCCAATGAGTCAACTCTTCGCATCAGGTGGCCAAAGTACTGGAGTTTCAGCTTTAGCATCATTCCTTCCAAAGAAATCCCAGGGCTGATCTCCTTCAGAATGGACTGGTTGGATCTCCTTGCAGTCCAAGGGACTCTCAAGAGTCTTCTCCAACACCACAGTTCAAAAGCATCAATTCTTCGGTGCTCAGCTTTCTTCACAGTCGAACTCTCACATCCATATATGACCACTGGTAATACCATAGCCTTGACTAGACGAACCTTTGTTGGCAAAGTAATGTCTCTGCTTTTGAATATGCTATCTAGGTTGGTCATAACTTTTCTTCCAAGGAGTAAGCATCCTTTAATTTCATGGCTGCAGTCTAGGTGCAGCCAAAAATACATATATAGTATGTCCATACAACAAACTGTTATTCAGCAATAAAAAGGAACAGTGTACTGACGCATGTCACAACACTGATGAAACTTGAAGATATTAAGCTTAAGACAAAAGCCATGTATGGCATAATTCCATTTACATGGAACGACATAATACACAGATCTATCTGTAGGAAATGAAAGTGGTGCCTGGGGCTGGGGAACCTTTCTCCTGGGGAGCAAAAGTAAATGACTACCCACTCCAGTATTCTTCAGTGGAGTTCTGCTGGCTATGTTTCTTTTGGAAATGATGAAAACTTTCTGATTGTGGTGGTTGCCCAACTCTGTGAATCTATTAAAAGCCGTGAGTTGTACGATCTAAACAGGCAAATTTGGAGGGTGTGTGAATTTTGTCTCAATATAAGTGTTACTAAAAACAGTAAATGGGATGGGGGCGGGAGAAGCAATCTTAAAAGGCATAAACAATTTTAAATAATTTTGAAATGCTGAAAGGTAGAGACACAGATTAAATAATAAAATCAACCAAAACAAAAATTAAAACATTCAAATCTAGGGCTGATCTCTGTTTGAGACGCCATATTCATAAAATAGTTTTTGGTTTCATAGGGCACTGGGAACTTGCCCGGTATAAGGTTTCTGTGGTCTGAATGTTTGTGTCCCTCCCAATTCATAGGTTGAAATCTGAAACCCCAAGGTGATGATATTAGCAGGTAGGGGCCTTTGGGAGGTGATTGGATCATGAGGATGGAGCCCTCATGAATCAGATTTAGTGCCATATAAAAGACACCCCACAGAGCTCCCCAGCCATATAAGTACACAGCAAGAAGACAGGTATCTATGAACCAGGAAGCAAGTCCTCAATAAACCCTGAATCTGCCGGCTCAATGAACTTGTACTTTCCAGCCTCCCAGAATGGTGAGACATAAATTTCCATTGTTGGGGCTTCCGTGGTGGTCCAATGGTTAAGAATCCATCTGCTAATGCAGGGGATATGGGTTCGATCCCTGGTCCGTGAGGATCCCACATGCTGCGAGGCATTTAGACCATGAAACCCTAAAATATCCTTAATATTCATATTTAAAACTCTACATATTTTCTAGGCAAATATCTGCCACACAGTGTTAATCACTGGGTCATGTCTGACTCTTTGCAACCCCACGGACTGTAGCCCACCAGGTTCCATGGGATTCCCCAGGCCAGAATACTGAACTGGGTTGCCATTCCCTTCTCCAGAGGATCTTCCTGATCCAGGGATCAAACCCAGGTCTCCTGCACTTCAAGCAGATTCTTTACCATCTGATATTTTTAAAGTCAAATTTAAAAAATGCTCTCCGATTCTTGGCTAAATTTAAAATGTGAATCAGTAAAGAAAAGGCTTAGTGGGGAGAGAGGCAAGGGACAAAATTCCTCCCTGGAGGGAAAACAAGTCTAGATTTCAAAACTACCGGGAACAGGTTTCCTCAAGCCACCTTGGGCTTGAGTGTGCTACCACAACAGGACATCAGTGAGGTTTAGAGGGTACTTGAGACTTCCACCCAGGGCTTCCCTGGTGGTTCAGCTGGTAAAGAAACTTCCTGCAATGCAGGAGACCTGGGTTCGATCCCTGGGTCAGGAAGATCCCCTGGAAAAGGGAATGGCAACCCATTCCAGTATTCTTGCCTGGAGAATTCCATGGACAGAGGAGCCTGGTGGGCTATATAGTCTGTGGGATCGATCACAAACAGTCAAGACACCATGAAGCGACTGACACACTGAGACCCTGCCCTGGTGGTGACCTGTGGCCGTTACACTTTGGTTTCAGTTTTAAGCACGTGGCTTAAAAGGGGACTTTCCTCATCAGAGCAGGAAGATTTGACAGCGGGAACAGCCCCACAGCAAGGACACAGGGAGCTGAGTTCAAACAGCTGGGGAGCAATAAGCCTAAGATGCTCGATTGTCCACACAGCTGCCAGCAGCTGGAACCAGCCAGGGGCCCCTGAGATCGGAGACTCAGGACGTGATACAGACCAAACCCTGAGGCTTGTGAAAGCACAGAGCCTTTTATAGGGTGTGGAACAGGAAATGAAAGCTGACATTAGACTGAGCAGCTACGGTAACACTGAAAGTTCAGGCTAAGTCCTCGTGAAGAAAGATGCCCCAGGTGGCCTTTCTGCAACAGACTTACCCAGAGCAATAGCTCACCCTCCCAGAGACACAAATTGCCATCCCCCTCCCCCTCCTCACCTTAGGAAAAGAAGGAGAGGGGTGTCTTTTAAAAAAAAGGAAAATAGATAATATATTGAAACTTTAAGTGATGAAAGTACACACTGCGGGCTTCCTTGGTGGTCCAGTGGTTAAGAATCCGCCTTGTAATGCAAGGAACACTGGTTTGATTCCCCTGTCGGTCCCGGAAGATCCCACATGCTCCGGAGCAACCAAGCCCATGAGCCACAACTACTAAGCCTGTGCTCTAGAGCCTGTGCCTTGCAACAAGAGAAGCACCTCAGTGAGAAGCCAGTGCGTTGCAACAAAATGTAGCCCCCACTTGCTGCAACTATGGAAAGCCGACGTGCAGCAACGAAGACCCAGCACAGCCAAAAACTCATAAATAAATCTTAAAAAAAAAGTACACACTGAAACTTCCCTCTCACTGTCCCAGTTCCTCTTCCCAAAAGAACTGTTTCTTTTGTTTCCTCCCAGAACTAGTTTATACATATACAAGACACACACACACACATATATATATGATTTATCTTAATATACTTAAATATATATATTTTTTCTTAAAGGGTAGCTTATTATAACACAGTTCAGACACTTGCTTTTTCACTTCTCAGTGTGTCATGAAGAATGTTCCCAATCAGCACAAATACAGTTCCTCTTCGATTTTATAGTTGCATAGGATTCCTTTGTGTGGTTGCACCATCTCTTTTATTCATGTTGAACATTAAGATTATTTTCAGTCTTTGTTATTACTGACAGTGTTACAGTGAAAAAAACCTGTGCATAGGTAACTTCTTATGCATACAAAGAAAGGTACATTCCCGGAAGGAAAACTCTGGGAAAATTTTTGCTCCTTACTGTCAAATTTACCTACACAAAATCCATGCCAACTTTAACCCCCACTTGCAATTTAGAGCACATGTTCCAGGCAGGAATTGAGATAATTTCAACCCCACTGTGCTGAGAACCTGCCCAGGCAGCTCAGCCCCAGGGGAACAGGGATTCCTTCCTTCCTAAACTCTTCCTTTATGCCTGGAAATTCGCAGACATCAAATGCCAGATTGGGTCAGTCTCCCCAACTCTGGCCTGTGAACCCCACCAGAGCTAAAATTGGGCCTTATCCACCTTTGTGGCTCCAGGGTTTGGTCCTGAGCAGGTGATCAATAAATGTTTATTAGATGAGTGAAGAAATAAATAAACTGGGCTCCTAGCTTCCATCTAGGAAGAATTGGAAGCTGTAGAATAAGGACTAAAGCTGTATTAACCTTAAGAGATTTCTTGACTCTACAACTTCCCCATGTTCAAGGGTTTTGTCTTTGCATCTGTATTTCCCTAGAGAGATTAACATTTAAATATCAAAACCCCTCTATTTGGCTGTTGCTGAGTCACATCCTTTATAATAAACTGGTGAAGACAAGTAAAGTGTTTCTCTGAGCTCTATGAGCCACTCTAACAAATTGCTGAACCTGAATGGGGTGGGTGGTGTAGAAAGCCCCGATGTACAGCTGGTTGGTCAGATGTACACTTGGGAACCTGGGCCTTGCTACTGGCATCTGAAGTAGAGGCATGCTTGCAGGACTGAAGCCTTAACTTGTGGGATCTGACTAAATCCAGGTAAGTAGTATCAGAATTGAATTGAATCGTTGGACACCCAGCTGGTGTCTGGAGAGCTGGAGAATTGGCTATTGTGAGGAAAACACCCACACACTGATGTCAGAGAATCCTAAGGAAAAACAGCTCAGGCATCCCCAACTCCCAAACCAGAAAACCTGGCATGATGCCACACCACACTGCCCACCCTTACTGCAAACTCTGCATAAGAACTTGTCAAGTTATCCTGATTCAACCTCCCAAATAGCTGTCATCTCCTATCTTTACCTTTTATTCATCAATTTACTTATCCAGTTCAATATTTACTAATTACCTTTTCTGTGCCAGGTTTTATGCCAGGGATTGGAAACCAAAGACTAATGAGACTGGCCCCTGCCTTGCTGCTGCTGCTAAGTCACTTCAGTCGTGTCCAACTCTGTGCGACCCCATAGACGGCAGCCCACCAGGCTGCCCCGTCCGTGGGATTCTCCAGGCAAGAACACTGGAGTGGGTTGCCATTTCCTTCTCCAATGCATGAAAGTGAAAAGTGAAAGTGAAAGTGAAGTCGCTCAGTCGTGTCTGACTCTTAGCGACCCCATGGACTGCAGCCTACTAAGCTCCTCCGTTCATGGGATTTTCCAGGCAAGAGTACTGGAGTGGGGTGCCATTGTCTTAGGAAGATTTAAGAACAAAAATACAACCATAAAGCAATGAGTTTCATGCAGAAACAAAGAAATGCTTATGGCCTCATGTAGCCCAGAGCAGGAGGCCAGCTGGGAGTGATGGGAATATCAGTGAACGTTTCTTTTCTTTTTAAATTACTTATTTATTTATTTTTGGCTGTGTTGGGTCCTAGTTGTGGTATGAAGGATCTTTGTGGTTGCAGAATGAAGGATTTAGTTCCCTGACCAGGGATCAAACCCAGGCCCCCTCCACTGGGAGTGCAGAGTCTTAGCCACTAGACCACCAGGGAAATCCTTCAGTGAACTTTTCTTAGTAGGATGATGCCTGCATTTTAAAATTTTAAAGGAGAATTGGCTATGCCAAGAGAAGGGAAGGGGAGATAGTGAGTAGAGTAGGCAGCTTTGATAATGAACCAGAGGTAAAGGCAGCATGGACAAGATATCATTAATGGATCTCCGCACCCATTGTCTTCCACCAGAAAATCTCTCTGAAGCTCAATTTGACTTCCTGTCTCCTCTGCTCGCAACACTCTGCTAGTTCCCCTTCCTGATCTATGGCCTCCTCTCAGCCTCACCTCTGTTCATAAAGTTCTCAGGGTGCCCTTGACAGTATTTCCTGTCTCTGGACCTTCACCTCTGCTCTTCTGTCTGCCTGGAATTTCCTGCCCTGCCTTGGTTGATGTGGCGAACCCCTATCCACCCTTCAGAGTGACTCAGCTGTGACTCAGACGTGACGTCTTACACACAGATCCCCTCCCACTCGAGCTCACCTCTGGAGTGCACGTATTCCAGGACTGCGAACCTCACTCATTCACGAGTTCTCCTTCCTGCTCCAACTGCAGGGGTATAAGACCTTCTGCACCCACTGGCTGGCCCACAGCAGTTCTTCAGCGAATGAGGAAACAAACGAGGGCTTCTGACCAGTGAATGTGCAGCTGATGACCCAGAAAGCAGAAGCTGCTGGAACATCCCTGAGACTATTTAGACCTAGAAAAGGTTCGATGTCAGGGGGAGGCGGGGGGTGTCGTGCTGACTAAAGGAGGCCTGAGCTGAGGCTGACACCTCGGTCTTCAGCCCTGCCTCACCACCTGGCTCCAGACACAGACTGGTGCCTTCCTACAAAGGTTCTGATCTGTCTTCTCAACCAGCCTGCCTCCTCTTTCTCCATGGATCCCTGTAGACTCTCATGTATAACCATGAGATGCCATGCCTTAGACATACTGCGTAATGGAGATTGTGTGGTTAATACAGTTATGAAATGTGTTCTATTTTATGTAGCATACAAATGTATTTGCATTATGACTAAGACTAGTAAAATTATTTTGTTTTAAAAAAAATCCCCATTGAATTTTACTTAATTACAAAAGCAAAGCTCTCTCAGTCCACAAGTTTCAACAAAGTCAAGAGGGCCTTTCCTGACAGTCCAGGGGTTAAGAGCTGAGCTTCCACTGCAGGGGGCATGGGTTCGACCCTTGGTCAGGGAACTAAGATCCTGTATGCCAGGAGGTGCAGCCAAAAATAAATAAATAAATACATAAAGTCAGGAAAAGAGCTCGTCTGTTTTAACCTCCCACTTCCCCAGTCCTAATCACCAGGTGTGACAAATTTTAACAGTTGGGTGTGTGTCTTGGAGACTTTCTGACCCACACAAAGGTGTGTGCAATTTTATCCCTTCTCCCCACAAAAATATACATGTATATATTTAAGTAACTTGATGTAAATCTTTGGTAAAACACCTAAAAAATCTATTTGATTTTTTTTAATAGCACATAGCCACATATCATATCAGACTGTCAGCAAACCATGGACTCCAGGCAAAGACAGCCCAGCACCTAAATAAAGCTTTACTGGCATACAGGCAAGCCCATTCATTTACATATTGTTTGTGGCGGGCTTTGCACTACAGTTGCTGAGATGAACAGTTGCATCAGAGACTCTATGGCCCCCAAAGCCTAAAACATTGCTATCTGGTCCTTTGCAGAAAAAGTGTGCCAAGGAATTCCTTGGTGGCCCAGGGGTTAGGGCTCCATGCCACTGCAGAGAGCACTCGTTCTATTCCTGGTCAGGGAACGAAGATCCTGCAAGCCACGCAGCATGGCTAATAATAATAATGATAAATAATAATAATAAAGGGTCTCTGAGTTGACAGACAGGAATAATTGCCAAAGTCCTTGAGATCTTGTTTTCATGAAAAAGAACCAGAACACTCACCAAAAAGCATCAAAGCACCCTCCAGGGGCCAGGATTAGGTGAAAACTCAGGGATATAAGACAATGAAAAAGAGATACTAGCAACTCTTGGAGATGATGGAACTCTGGCCTACTCTTGGAGATGATGGAACATAATAGAGCCCAAAAAAAGAAGGAAAGAAAAAGAAAGTTAACAATTACCAACCTTACACTAGACATGCAAGCTGAATACTCTATATACAGGCATGGTGTTCCAAATATTAAATAACCATTATGGCATGGACATCAACCAACCAGAACAGACACAGACCTTGCTGTTGTTAGTTATCTAGTCACTAAGTTGTGTCCAATTCTTTGTGACCCCCATGGACTGAAGCAAGCCAGGCTTCCCTGTGCCTCACTATCTCAAGGAGTTTGCTCAAACTCATGTCCATTGAGTCAGTGATGCTATCCAACCATCTCATCCTCTGTCACCTCCTTCTCCTCCTGCCCTCAATCTTTCCCTGCATCAGGGTCTTTTCCAATTAGTTGGCTCTTCACATCAAGTGGCCAAAGTATTGGAGCTTCAGCTTCAGGAAAATTCCTTCTAATGAATATTTGGAATTGATTTCCTTTAGGATTGTTGGTTTGATCTTGCAGTCCAAGAGACTCTTGAGAGTCTTCTCCAGCACCACAATTCAAAAGCATCAGTCCTTTGGCACTCAGTCTTCTTTATGATTCAGCTCTCACATCTGCACATGACTACTGGAAAAATCATAGCTTTGACTATACAGAACTTTGTCAGGAAAGTGACGTCTCTGCTTTTTAATATGCTGTCTAGGTTTTTCATGGCTTTTCTTCCAAGGAGCAAGCATCTTTTAATTTTGTGGCAGGCCTTATTCATCAATAACTGGTATCACTGATCAGTGTGAGCTGCTGAATATCACACTATCCGTATTAACTCCAAATTTAATCCCCCCAGTAATATGCCACCTGACAGCCAAGAAAAGCAAACTTGAGGAAAAATATTGACCCACACAAAACTCCTCTTTCTTCCAAGAAGCCTCAGGGATAATCCCTTCCCCTCGGACTGCCAATGAAGCAATTATCAGAAGTTGTGCACAGTTTCAGACTGTACTGGGGAATATAAATATATGTGTGCTGGAAAATCCCATGGACGGAGGAGCCTGGAAGGCTGCAGTCCATGGGGTCGCAAAGAGTCGGACACCACTGAGTGACTTCATTTTCACTTTTCACTTTCATGCATTGGAGAAGGAAATGGCAACCCACTCCAGTGTTCTTGCCTGGAGAATCCCAGGGATGGGGCAGCCTGGTGGGCTGCCGTCTATGGGGTCGCACAGAGTCGGACACAACTGAAGCGACTTAGCAGCAGCAGAGTTAAAGTTATACATTGTTATAGGTATCTCCCCACAGATGATATACTAACAGCCAATAAATGTATGAAAAGATGCTCAAAAGCACTGGCAATTAAAGAAGTACAAATCAAAGACACAGTGAGGTATAGCTTTACACTCACTAGGATAGCTCTAGTAAAAGGATGCACAATGACAAGTGTTGGTAAGAATGTGTGGACACTGGAACCCTCATATACTGATGACAGGAACATTAAATTGTGCAGCCACTGTGGAAAACAGTTCGATACTTCCCCAAAAAGATAAACCTAGAACTACCTACCATAAATGACCTAGAAAGCCTACTCCTGGGTATACACTCGAGACATAAAAATGTGTCCACACAACAACTTGTACACAAAAGTTCATAGTAGCATTATTCAAGTAGCCAAAAGGTGGAAGCAACACAAACATCTAACAACGTATAAATGGGTAAACAAAATGTGATATATCCACATGCTGCTAAGTCACTTCAGTCGTGTCCGACTCTGTACGACCCCATAGACGGCAGCCCACCAGGCTCCCCCATCCCTGGGATTCTCCAGGCAAGAACACTGGAGTGGGTTGCCATTTCCTTCTCCAATGCATGAAAGTAAAAAGTGAAAATGAAGTCTCTCAGTTGTGTCCGACCCTCAGCGACCCCATGGACTGCAGCCTTCCAGGCTCCTCCATCCATGGGATTTTCTAGGCAAGATTACTGGAGTGGGGTGCCATTGCCTTCTCCGATATATCCACATAACAGAATATTATTCAGCCATAAAGAGAAACAAAAGTCCTGATAAATGCTACAACATGGATAAGACATAAAAACACTGTGCTAAGTGAAAGAACAGACATAAAAGGCCCCACACATATTGTATGATTCAATTTCTATGAAATATCCAGAATAGGCAAATCCAGGGACTGGAACTAAATTACGGATAGCCAGGGGCTGAGGGGAGGGGGAATTTAGAGTGACTGCTAATAGACTCAGGGTGATGAACTATTCTAGAATTGGGTAGTGGAGATGGTTGCACAATTCTGTGAATAAGTAAAAACTAGTAGGTTCACCCTTTAAAATGGTAAACTTCTTGGTATGTGAAGGAAATATTTTAACAGCTGCACATTGTTATATCAATAGACTTCACTGTGGATTTGCCATAACTGTTCATGCCAAAGGTCTCCCTGTGCAAGAGAGAATTTTGGTACATTCCACCTGAAGCTTCAGTCCAGCTAATCCTGCTAGTTCCTTTATGAAACCAAGCTCTCTGCTCAGCCCTACTACTAAAGGGGCCTGATTCAGCCTCTGGTTCTCCCCGCTGTGGGCCCCACGTCACACACATCAGACCCAGCCCTCTGGCTTTCTTCCTGTACACAGCGCCCTACTCAGCCAGGCTGCCACTCTGGTGGGGACAAAGTTAGAGCCACTCCAGGATGGGAAATAATCTCATTAAAGAAAGAGACAGAGGGACTTCCCTGGCAGCCCAGTGGATAAGACTCTGTGCTTCCAAACCAGGGGGCCTGGGTCTGTTCCTTGATCAAGGAACTAAGACCCCACATGCCATGTGGCATAGCCAAAATAAATTTAAAAAAATAAATAAACATGATTCTAACATATGAACAAGGTCAATTTAAAAAAAAGAAAGAGAAAAAAAAATACGTAAAAAAAAGAAAGAGAGAGATTGAGGGGGGAGAGGGAGATGGAGAGGAGGAGGGAGGCAGGGAAGGAAGGTCCCAGGTTACTGGAAACCAGATCTTGCTATGACTCATTTACTTATTTGATTTGTTGGATATGTTCTTTTGTGTTTTATCTTTCCTTCTCTCCCTTGAGCCCATTCATCCATCCATTCTGCATCGCACTTGTGGTCCAGGCACAGAACCAGGTCCTGAGGAAGCTCCATGTGTTCTCTTTCAGGTTTGCTCTTCCCTTTGGTGAAGGTTCTCCTCCTTCTCTCTCTCTCTTTTTGAACCTGCAACCCTACATTAGAAGCACTGAGTCTTAACCACTGGACCACAGGGGAAGTTCCTCTTCCTTCTCAATTATTCCCAGCTCACATCCAGGCTGACTTTCCCCAGTGGCCATGTGGCCTCAATAGTGGTCTTTCTCCGTTCCTGGAATCTGTCAGCAATGCCTCAGCAACTCCTGACAACCCGAAACCCATTCCTCCTGTCTTCCTATTTCAAGGCCTGTGTTCACTGGAGTCCAGATTCCTGCCTAAGAGACACCTCTTGCCCACAGTCTATTTACAGTGAAAGAAGCCAGGGGATGTTAGGTGCTCTCCAAGTCACCAGCTCCTCACACTGTCCAGGGTCATTAGGGGAAGGACAATTAAGAACCTTCAGTCTTTGTCCAGACGGAGGATCGTCTGTAGTGAGGAAGAGGAGAGATGACTTCATAGGGGTACAGGATTGGATAAAAGGGTCATTCATTACAAGCTGAGAGCAAAGCGGAAGAAACAGACCAAGAGAGAGCACTTGGTTTGTGAAAGGTCAAGGTGAGTCTACAATCCAAATGCATGGAACAGAGTTTGAGGCAACATGACAGGGGTAAGGGGATGTCCAACTACCTGGACAGTAGGCTTTTTTGGCTGAGATGCAACGCTTGAAGATCTTATTTCCCTGACCAGGGACTGAACCTCGGGCCCCAACAATGAAAACTCCGAGTCCTAACCACTGGACTGCCAGGGAGTTCCCACAATAAGACTATTACTATTTTTTTAATTTTTATTTATTTATTTATTTCTGGCTGTGCTGGGTCATCGTTGCTGCATTGGATTTTTCTCTAGTTTCTGTAAGCTGGGGCTACTCTCCAGTTGCAGTGCACAGGCATCTCATTGCAGTGGCTTCTCTTGTTGCAGAACCCGGGCTGTATGGCACATGGGCTTCAGGAGTTGCAGCTCCTGGGCTCTAGAGCACAGGTTCAATAGTTGTGGCACATGGACTTAGTTGCTCCGAGGCATGTTGGATCTTCCCAGATCAGGGATCAAACCCGTGTCTCCTGCATTGGCAGGCAGACTCTTTACCATTGAGCCAGCAGGGAAGCCCAGATTATTATTTTTTTAATTAATTAATTTATTTTGGGGGGCACTTGGGATCTTTGTTGCAGTGGGCAGGCTTCTCTCCAGTTATGGCATGTGGGATCTTAACTCCCTAACCAGAAATTGAACCCGTGTCCCCTGTATTGGAAGGTGGATTCTTAACCACTGGACTACCAAGGAAGTTCCAGGATTATTAACTGCCATGTAGGTCTTCCTCTTCTGGGGTCAAGCCATGCCTAGTTTAATTATACGATGATAATAACAACAACCTGGTTAGACGGTTAGGTAACATCACTGTTAATCATAATTAACAGGAGTCTGAGCAAACTCCAGGAAATAGCAAAGCACAGAGAAGGACAGAGAAGCCTGGAGTGCTGCAGGCTGGCATTCACACTTAGGATTTGAAACAGCTCAGCTGGAATTCCATCATCTCCACTAGTTTTGTTCATAGTGATGCTTGCTAAGGCCCACTTGACTTCACACTCCAAGATACCCAGCTCTAGGTGAGTGATCATACCATCGTGGTTTTCTGAGGCATTAAGATCCTTTTTGTGTAGTTCTGTGTATTCTTGCTACCTCTTCTTAATATCTTCTGCTTCTGTTAGGTCCATACCTTTTCTGTCCTTTACTGTGCCCATTTTTGCATGAAATCTTCCCTTGATAGCTCTAATTTTCTTGAAGAGAGCTCTAGTCTTTCCCATTCTATTGTTTCCTCTATTTCTTTGCATTGTTCACTCAGGAAGGCTTTCTTATTTCTCCTTGCTACTCTTTGGAACTCTGCATTCAGACAGGTAAATCTTTCCTTTTCTCCTTTGCCTTTTGTGTCTCTTCTTTTCTCAGCTATTTGTAAGGCCTCCTCAGACTGCCATTTTGCCTTGAGGAACCAGAGATCAAATTGCCAACATCCGCTGGATCATGGAAAAAGCAAGAGAGTTCCAGAAAAACATCTATTTCTGCTTTATTGACTATGCCAAAGCCTTTGACTGTGTGGATCACAATAAACTGTGGAAAATTCTGAAAGAGATGGGAATACCAGACCACCTGACCTGCCTCTTGAGAAATCTGTATGCAGGTCAGGAAGCAACAGTTAGAACTGGACATGGAACAACAGACTGGTTCCAAATAGGAAAAGGAATACGTCAAGGCTGTATATTGTCACCCTGCTTATTTAACTGACATGCAGAGTACATCATGAGAAATGCTGGACTGGAAGAAACACAAGCTGGAATCAAGATTGCTGGGAGAAATATCAATAACCTCAGATATGCAGATGACACCACCCTTATGGCAGAAGGTGAAGAGGAACTAAAAAGCCTCTTGATGAAAGTGAAAGTGGAGAGTGAAAAAGTTGGCTTAAAACTCAACATTCAGAAAACGAAGATCATGGCATCCAGTTCCATCACTTCATGGGAAATAGATGGGGAAACAGTGGAAATAGTGTCAGACTTTATTTTTTGGGGCTCCAAAATCACTGCAGATGGTGACTGCAGCCATGAAATCAAAAGACGCTTACTCCTTGGAAGGAAAGTTATGACCAACCTAGATAGCATATTCAAAAGCAGAGACATTACTTTGCCAACAAAGGTCTGTCTAGTCAAGGCTATGGTTTTTCCTGTGGTCATGTATGGATGTGAGAGTTGGAATGTGAAGAAGGCTGAGCACCGAAGAATTGATGCTTTTGAATTGTGGTGTTGAGAAGACTTTTTTTTTTTTTTTTTTTTTGACTGGCCAACTTTTTTTTTTGTAAAGTAACATTTTAAAACAAACAAACAAACAAAAACCTAACTACCTCCTACTAACACGATCATTTCATAGTGGAAATTTGGGCAGACAGATTATGAAAGAGACAGCATTTAACTTAACTTTATTTTGCATTTTGCTGAGATTGGTGACAACTCTGCCATACACCATCACTGGCCCATGGACTAGCATTTGGGAACTACTAAGCTATGTCACATTCCTTAAAGATGAGTATCTGAAAGTATAAAATTTATTAGCCAGAAGTTCCAACCACCAGCATCAAGTCAATGGCCAACAACTAATGCCACTAAATGTATTTGCATTTGAGCAAATAACTCCCAATTTATAAAAGAAGGAAATAAAGCAAGGGATGTGAAGTTTAAATCTTGAGTCCCACCTAAACTGGAAAATCAGTTAACCTCTTAGCCTCAGGTTCTTCGTCTGTGACAATAATTCATTATGCATTTGGATATTCTGATGACTAATAGGAGAGAAGGGGTTATTGACTTTTCTGTTATTCCTCTCTCTTACAAAATACAAAATGAATTCCCCCAGAGGAGGAACTCCAAATTCCACTCAACACAACTCTCTTTTCAGTATGGATCTAGAATAGGCAATGTTTTCCATGGGTTCCTTTCATTCCTATCATGGAGGAAGAAGTCTGGGCCAGCTAAGACTCTCAGGAGAATAAAATATGTTAATAAGAGAGAACCCAAGCAAAATGTAAGCCCCACAGAAGCTGGGCCTTTGTTTATGGCTATTTTTCCAGTACCTATAACAATGCCTGGCATGTTGCAATTGTTCACTAAATGAATGGGGAATAAGAAAACAAACCAGAGCCCTATTAAAAAAAAAAATGAGCCATAATAAAACTACTGCTAAGATGGGCCAACAGAAACAGAAGACCTATGTTCCACTTCGTAGTCTTGCCTTCCATCAACTCTCTTGCCCCTTTTCTTCCCTATCCGCCCCACCAGGCAGTGCTTCTCAAAAGAGTTCTGCACAGGATCAGAGGCAGAACCTGACTTGAAAGAAAACAGGCAGAATTAGATTCAATATGTTGAACCACCTTTTCAGAGTCCTTGCAATCTGTGCATAAGTCTGTCATACAATAACTGTTGGTACTATGCTCAGCGCTGGCTCTGAAGGCCTGCAAGAGCATCCATCAACTGCATTATGGATGGTCAGCTAAAAGCTATGGAGAAGACTCTTGAGAGTCCCTTGGACTGCAGGGAGATCCAACCAGTCCATTCTGAAGGAGATCAGCCCTGGGATTTCTTTGGAAGGAATGATGCTAAAGCTGAAACTCCAGTACTTTGGCCACCTCATGAGAAGAGTTGACTCATTGGACAAGACTCTGATGCTGGGAGGGATTGGGGGCAGGAGGAGAAGGGGATGACAGAGGATGAGTTGGCTGGATGGCATCACCAACTCGATGGGCGTGAGTCTGAGTGAACTCCGGGAGTTGGTGATGGACAGGGAGGCCTGGTGTGCTGCGATTCATGGGGTTGCAAAGAGTTGGACACGACTGAGCGACTGAACTGACTGATGTTTTAAAATCAATATTCACATTTATTTATTTAACTATACTGGATCTTGGGGCTTCCCAGGTGGCGCTAGTGGTAAAGAACCAGCCTGCAAATGCAGTAGACATAAGAGATGTGGGTTCAATCTCTGGGGTCAGGAAGATCCCCTGGAAGAGGGCATGGCAACCCGCTTGAGTAGTCTTGCCTGGGAAATCCCATAGACATAGGACACTGCTGAGCTACAGTCCATAGGGTCTCAAAGAGTCAGACACGGCCGAGGTAACTTACCACACACATGTGTACTGGGTCTTAGTTGTGGCATGTGAGATCTAATTCCCTGAGCAGGAATTGAAGCTGGGCCCTCTGTGTTGGAGCACTGAGTCTTAGCTACTTGACCACCAGGCAAGTCCCCCAGCATGGTAAATTTAATCCAGTTCTACATGAAGAGTTCTTAGGGCTGCATACGGAGTAAGACTGGGGTCTAGAGGTATTCGGGGAGGGACGGGATGAGGCACAGATCTGGATGTAGATCAGAGATGAGGCCAGTATGGATTTCCAAGCCTGGCTTTCTCATGAGTTCTGATGTGCTGCTGCCTGGAAGAACAAGGGCAGGAGCCAATGGTGGTGTTCAGAGTCCAAAGGGAAAACACAGAAGAGAGCAAGACAGAACAGTAACACCTTAAAAAAGGCCAAGCCCAAGGATGGGGGATCGTGCGTGGACAGGGCAAGAAGTGATTTCAGAAACACATAGGCACAGTGGGTGGCCCTGAGCCAGAGACTCCTGGGGCCAGATTATTAAGCAAAGGCATGGCAAACAGCAACAAGAGAGCTCCAGGGACAGCCCAGGGCTCACAGAGCTGTATCTGCTCCTAATGTGCTCCCCAGTATGAAGGTGTGCCCTGTGGGCTGCATAACAGGAAGGGACGAGGCAGAAACCAAGTATCAGAGAGCAAGACAAGGACAAGGACATTCTGAATGGAGAGAGCAGAGAGTCCTGGAGAAATTCTCCCGTGACCCTTGGAGCAGCTCAGATTTGTTTTTCTGCCCCCTGGGAAGAGGATCCTGATGGCAGTACAACCACACGCTGGTTCAGACATATACTGGGTCCTCCCTCCCTCCTCTTTCAACCCCATGACCTGGCCTTGGGAAGGACTGGCTCAAGAACTGGATGCGAGGAACTTTCCTGGCAGTCTGGTGGTGAAGACTCTGCGCTGCCAAGGTTCACTGCCTGGGTGGGGAACTATGATCCCACATGCTGTGCTTATTGAGCTTTTACTGTAGCCAAAAGTGGTACTAATCATGACTCTTTAGTTTGTTGTTGCTCTTTAGTCACTAAGTCACAGCTGACTCTTTGTGACCCCATAGACTGTAGCCCCTCAGGCTCCTCTGTGCATGGGATTTCTCAGGCAAGGCCATTTTCTTCTCCAGAAGATCTTCCCAAACCCAGAATCAAACCTTCAAACTTGTGTCTCCAGCATTGGCAGGTGGATTCTTACCACTGAGCTAGTGGGAAGCCCAACTCTTTAGTTACAGTTCATCTATCCAGACTTTCCATTCTTTCTTCCTTAAATGAAATTCCCCTTTTACAATTTTTATCAACTACAACCTCTACCTTTGTCTTTGTTTTAGGCAAAATGACAAGCATCTGTTAATAGGATCATTATACGGGGGATAAAAAAAAGGTTAGGTTGTTTTTTTTCTATTCTTGGGAGGAAAAAAAAATCATAGATATTTGTCAAGCACTTCAGGAGTGGGACCTTTGTATACTTGTTATTCTTTGTTCAATTTGGTTTTTGTAGGTTTCAGTCACTGAGATTTGGGGGTTTGTTACTGCAGTGTAACTGACCTTTTCCTGATTGATCTAAGAGTACAGAGAAAGGACATCAGGACAGGTTTCACAGAGATGCTTGGTAAGATGAAGCCAAGGAGCAGCAGAAAACAGAGAAAGAGACATTTTGGAGGCGGGTGGGGTGTAGAATCACAGAGCTACACAAGCCACTGAGGTGTGATGTGGCTGTTGTACAGGACACAGAAGGGAGTAGGGAGAGAGAGGCTGCAGGGAAACATAGCGGCCAGATGGCAACAAACTTTAAAAATACACTAAGAAGTTGCAGAAAATGAGGCTGCAACAGAGGTTTCATTGAGTAAAACCTTAGTAGGATTATATATATTAGGAAAACAACCAGCTGCAGAATAGAAAGAGAATAGAGTGGGAGGAAGAGCAAAGACCAGTTAGGAGGTAACTGCCAGTTGAAAGTAAAGAATCCACCTGCAACGCAGGAGACACGGGTTTGATCTGTGGGTCTGGAAGATCCCCTGGAGCAGGAAAGGGCTACCCCTCCAGTATTCTTGCCTGAGAAATCCCATGGACAGAAGAGACTGGAGGGCTGTACTCCATAGGATCGCAGAGTCAGACACGACTGAAGTGATTTAGCACAGCACAAGTTGAGAATAAAGTGATGAAGGCCTAGATTAGAGATTGACAACATTTTACGCTTTGTTTACCATGCAGTCTCTGTCAGCACTACTCAGCTCTTCCGTGGTGGCACAAAAACCATCAGAGACAGTATGTAACAAATACACATGGCCATGGCTTTCCTAGGTGGCACCAGTCGTAAAGGATCCAGCTGCCAATGCTGGAAACAGAAGAGAGGCATATTTGATCCCCGGGCTGGAAAGATCCCCTGGAGGAGGAAATGGCAACCCACTCCAGTATTCTTGCCTGGAAAGTCCCAAGGACAGAGGAGCTGGTGGGCTACAGTCCATGGGGCCTCAGAGCATTGGACACGACTAAGCGTGCACGTGCGCGCGCACACACACACACACACACACACACACACACGGCCATGTTTCAATAAATCTTTATTTACAAAAAAGGAAGTGAAGTGAAAGTCACTCAGTCATGTCCGACTCTTTGTGACCCTGTGGACTATACAGTCCATGGAATTCTCCAGGTCAGAATACTGGAGTGGGTAGCCTTTCCCTTCTCCAGGGGATCCTCCCAATCCAGGGATTGAACCCAGGTCTCCCACATTGCAGGCAGATTCTTTGCCAGCTGAGCCACCATGGAAGCCAAAAAAAAAGAAGTTGGGGACATATTTGGCCCAGGGGCCACTGTTTGCCTAGGCTTGACCTAAAGTAATAAGAAGACAGCTAGCATTGAGACCCACCATGTAGCAGGCAGTTTTCAAACATTATTGCTGATTCTACCAACCTTGCAGAGAGGGATTATTGGCTCCATTATAAAATGGAGAAGGAAACTGAGGCTGAGAGATGCCCAAGGCTGGTATATGGCAAAATCAGGATTCAAGGTCAGGTTCAACTCTAGAGCCCAGGTTCTCATCCCATGCCACCTAGAGGCAGACAAGAAAGAAAGGGTAGGAGATAAACAGGACTTGTCATTTCTTTGTGCCTGAGAGACTTCATTCACTCAGTTATTCACTCATCCATTCATCCCTTCAATAGGTATTTTGCTTTATGCTGTTTGTGAGTTCCCTGGGCTGCAAGGAGATCAAACCAGTCAATCCTAAAGCAAATCAGTTCCGAATATTCACTGGAAGGACTGATGCTGAAGCTGAAATTCCAATACTTTGGCCACCTGATGCCAAGAGTCAACGCATTGAATGGAAAGACACTGATGCTAGGAAAGATTGAGAGCAGGTGGA
This sequence comes from Bos mutus, assembly GCF_027580195.1. Lineage (NCBI taxonomy): Eukaryota > Metazoa > Chordata > Mammalia > Artiodactyla > Bovidae > Bos > Bos mutus. Next base: position 56,821,113 of record NC_091627.1, read on the forward strand.
GAAGGGGACGACATAGGATGAGATGGTTGAATAGCATCACCAATTTAATGGACATGAATTTGAGCAAACTCTGGGAGATAGTGGAGGACAGAGAAGCCTGGTGGGCTGCAGTCCACAGGGTGGCAAAGAGTTGGACACAGCTTAGTGACTGAAAAACAACAACAAAAAATTTGTGAAGTACTAGGGATTCAATGATGAATGGGAGGTGATTTCTGTCCTTGAGTATCGAAGAGCCTAGCATTTGAATCTATAACTAGATGTGAGTATGAAGAAAGGGAAGTGTGATTTATCAATAAGATCAAGGAGGTAAAATATTTAAGTCACTTTCATCCCAGGCTTCTTCTTTCCTCTAAGCATCCCAGGAGTCCTCCAATTCTTTGGAATCAGAAACACCCAATATTTTTATATTCTAGCATGAACACGTAGGTGGTTTACCATGAAACTATCGAACCTTATGCTTCAGGGTCCCTGGCTCCCTAAGACCCTGTGTCTAATTTTGTTTTTCTAAGAGTCACCCCTCAGACAGGTAGGCCTCAGGCTCCAAAATCTGGATCTGCCCTTGAGTGAATGTTTCTCAGAGCCAGGTCTATGAAACGCTGTTTTTAGGAATTACCAGCAGCTAAGGATCCTGGTTTGGGCCCTCAGGGTTTCTCTCAAGGCAACTAAGAACCTGGGGGCTGCCCTCAATGTCACAGGTGTGGCCAGTTCAAAGTCATTCCTATTACATTCATTCTTCACTTAATATCAGCTGGAGTGACTCAGTGGTAAAGAATCTACCTGCCAGTGCAGGAGACACAGGTTCAGTCCCTGATCCACGAAGATCCCCCTGGAGGAGAAAATGGCAGCCCATTCCAGTATTCTTGCCTGGAGAACCCCATGGACAGAGGAGCCTGGCGGGGTACAGTCCATGCAGTCACAAAGAATCAGACATGACTTAGCAACTGAACAACAACAAATAGCTGGTCCTGCTCCCTTGGCCTTTTGAATCAACCCGGGGGCGCTGGGGGGTGGGGTGGGCAGCAAGCAGTGGCTTCTGCTGGCTCATCGTTTTGGAATTCAAGACACCCAGGAATTTAAAAATCCTCCCAACCACCTCTCAGTGGGCCACTGGGGCAGGAAAGTACACAGGCAATCCTAGCGGTGCTGGGGGTGGGGCTGAGGCTGTGCAGGAACTGAGAGCCACTAAAGCCAGGCTGCTGGCCATCACAGGGCTTACCAGGCCAGGGATATTTGTCCAGCATATCCACAGGTCCATAGGAAATCAAACTCTGAAGAATTGGCTATTTTACACTCATCTGAGTCATTGTTGTTGTTCAGTCGCCCAGTCGTGTCCAACTCTTTGTGACCCCATTGACTTGAGCATGCCAGGCCTCCCTGTCCCTCATCTGAGTCATAAGTGACTCAAAACTAGAATGTTATTAATGTGAGAACAGGAGGCCTAATTGCAAAATAATTGGCTCTGATCATTTGCTCAGAGTCCTCTCCCCTTACCAGGCCAGTCCACAAATCGTTCCTAATTACAGGCTGGGAACTGAGTGAGTGAAAATGATGCTGAGACTCTTCAAGGGCAGGTACTATGCTTGTGTTGCCCACTGTTACCTCTCCAGCAGCTGGTATAGCCCCTGACCCATGGGAGGTGCTCCATAAAGACTTGTATAAAAGAAAGTGGATGAGCTGTTATCAGGATATACACCCATTTCTCCTAAGATGAATTGGCTGTCCTTTGAACAATTCTCTCTAAATGAACAGCTCTGACCAATCAGAGCATCTTTGTCCTTGGACAGTGTGGGAGACACACTATAATTTCTATCCTTGTGGTCACCCCTCTTCTGGATTCCGCACAAGCCTTTTGTTATGACTCATTGCCTGCTGAGCATTCACCTTATTAACTGTTACATTCCAGAGCTCTTTTCCAGAGCTTGTTTTAACTCCTTGATGGGTGTGGGGGGAGACAGGTGACACTCTTGAGAGGCCCCGCTGCCGGCGGCAAGGGCTGACTCATCCACTTGCTGTGTATTGTGCTCACTTCGCTTTCAAAGGGTCACATTTTCTGACTTTCCTTACAGCTACTCATTCTAAGTCCCATTCTTCCCAAGATCTTCCCAGGTGAGTTTGTTAGGTTTTTAGTTAGCATATGATTTTTTGGCAAAGTTGAAGCAGGAAAGGTTCTCACGAAGAATTCAGTGGTCTGTGGGGATAAACCATGATGTGAGAGGAGCAAGTGTGGACCTGGGCTCGTTTTGGACATATCAGTCATTTCACAAATTAGCACCCAAAACTCTCCGTGGTGGCCAAGTGCAGGGCTGTGCTCACTCCCTCCCAAGGGTGGCAAGCTGGTAAAAGGGAATAGTTTCATTGTAATCATGGAGAATTACAAAATGAATTGGGAGCACTTTGTGGGGCTAGTCTCCAACTGTGCATGATGGCCAGGATCCTCGTGGGTGTTCTTTCCAATGCAGATCCTTGGTCCCTACCACTCAGAAATTCTGATCCAGTAGGTCTCAACAAGTGCTCACCACCCGCCCCACCCCCCAACACACACATGAAGGTGATTTTACTCAAAGTGGCCCTAGCACACCTGAAGGAAGGGGACAGGAAATGGTTCACAAGGGCAGGTCGGTTTTAGCTGCACAGCAGGGTGCAGCTTGTGAGATCTCGGTTCCTCCACCAGGAATTGAACTGGGGGCAGTGAAATTGCCAAATCCTAATGAGTAGCCCATCAGGGAACTTCCTCTTTGGCTGATTTTTAGAGGAGGAAGAAGTAGAAACTTACTCGGCACAAAGGCACAAAATGGTGTGATGTTACCTTTACCTTTGATTTTTAGAAAATGAAGGCCAAGAGACACAGCTCTACCTAAACTGATTTTAGTTCTTCACCTGGGCTCCTCCTCACTCCCACTTAGGGACAGACCGGAACACACACTCACACACATACTGGAGTCTCCCCCATGCCCCAAACCGTAAGAACTGCCCCTTTCACTCCGGACCCCTCCACTTACCACCTTCTAGTCCCCATTTCTTTCTTTTTAAAATATTTTATTTGACTGTGCTAGGTCTTAGTTGCAGCATGTAAATTCTTAGTTGTGGCTTGTGGGATCTACTTCCCTGACCAGGGATCAAACCAAGGCTCCCTGCATTGGGAGTACAGTCTTAGCCACTGGACCATCAGGGAAGTCCCTCCCATTTATTTCAGCGAGAAGCTTCCTTAAACATAAAAGAAAAAAAAAAAAAAAAAGAAACAAACAAAAGGGCAGGAGGCAAAAGGGCCCTTCTGATTCCAAAACCAGTACACATTCACCTTAGAAAATTTCAAAACTCAGTGGAAAAGGCCCTTCTTAACCATATCATAAACTCTCAAGACACTCTGAACACTTACCACAATGGCAATTCAATTTTTTCGCTAGAATGTAAAGGCCTTGAGAATAAGGACATGATTTTCTTTTTCATCCTTGTATCTTCAGTAGACACAGAAGAATCCCAATAAAGATGTATAAATTGAACAAATAACATAAATCATCTATATTATCCATCCAGTCTTTATGTATTTGCTTTACTGGAAAACAAAAATGACATCGCGCTATATATACATCATTTAGAAGAGGATCAGTGTATATTTGAAGTCTGATTTTCTTTTTTTTTTTTTTAAATATGGAACGCTTCACGAATTTGCGTGTCATCCTTGCGCAGGGGCCATGCTAATCTTCTCTGTATCGTTCCAATTTTAGTATATGTGCTGCCGAAGCGAGCACTGAAGTCTGGTTTTCTTATTGAAAACATACCACAAATATATTTCTAGCTGCTTTGAGTTTGGATAAACCATAATTTATTTAGGTTGTCTTCAATCTGAAATATTAAAAAGAACATTGTGACAAATGTCCTTGTATCTAAAATCTTTGCATGTATCAATCATGATTTAAAGAGACCCAGTGGGTTCAGTTCAGTTCAGTTCAGTGGGTTCAATTGGGAGTGCTGTACCAAAGATTGGGCAAAACTCTACAGCTCTTTGAAATCCTATTTTGGAATGGTTGTAATAATTTATGTGAATTTCTATTAATAAAATAAACAAGACTTAAAAAAACAACCTGTGGTGGGGGGAGGACCTTATATCAGATAAAGTGGTCAGGAAAGGATCCCCTAAGGAGATGACTTTAGGTTAATGCTGTTCCAAGAAGAATGAGGTACAGACATTCCAGGGACAGGAAAGAAAGGAAACTTCTCTGCAGACAGATTGAGGACAACCTAAATAAATTATGGTTTATCCAAACTCAAAGCAGCTAGAAATATACTTGTGGTATGCTTTCAATCTAACACGAATTATATAGTGGAGGCAGATCCTGTCAGGACTTATACCTTGGTAGGAATTTGAGTAATTTTAAGAGATGAGAGCATTGAAGGTAAACCATTTGAAGGGCTCTAAGCTGTGGAATGAAATTAAAAGATGCTTGCTCCTTGGAAGATAAGTTATGACCAACTTAGCATATTAAAAAGCAGAGACATTACTTTGTCAAAAAAAAGGTCCGTCTAGTCAAAGCTATGGTTTTTCCAATAGCCATGTATGGATGTGAGAGTTGGACTATAAAGAAAGCTGAGCACAGAAGAATTAATGCTTTTGAACTGTGGTATTGGAAAAGACTCTTGAGAATCCCTTGGACTGCAAGGAGACACAACCAGTCAATCCTAAAGGAAATCAGTCCTGAATATTCATTGGAAGGACTGATGCTGAAGCTGAAACTCCAATACTTTGGCCACCTCATGCGAAGAACTGACTCAATGGAAAAGACCCTGATGATGGGAAAGATTGAAGGCAGGAGGAGAAGGGCATGACAGAGGATGAGATGGCTGGATGGCACCACCGACTCAATGGACATGAGTTTGAGTAAACTCCATGAGTTGGCGATGGACAGGGAAGTCTGGCGTGCTGCAGTCTATGCAGTCGCAAAGAGTCGGACACGGCTGAGTGACTGAACTGAACTGAAGCTGTGGAATGACTTCCCTAGTAGCTCAGCAGTAAAGAATCTGCCTGCCAATGTAGGAGACATGGGTTCAATCCCTGTGTTGGGAAGATTCCCTGGAGGAGGAAATGGCAACCTACTCCAATATTCTTGTCTGGGAAATCCCATGGACAGAGGAACCTGGTGGGCTACAGTCCATGCGGGTCTCAAAGAGTCAGACTCATGACTTAGTGACCACAGCAACAATAAGCAGTAATATATGATCCACCTGTGACTCTGAACTGTAGCTCTAGTAAGAAAATATACCATAATATAACAAAATTGGGACTTCCCTGGTGGTCCAAAGTTAAGACTCTACGTTTCCAATGCAGGGAGTGTGGACTCTATCCCTGGTCAGAGAACTAAGATTCTCATATGACGTGTGGCCAAAAATATACATATGTATATAACAATGTTTAGGCTTCCCTAGTGACTCAGTGTTAAAGAATCTGCCTGCCAATGCAGACCAGGGTTCGATCCCTGGGTGGGAAAGTGCCCCTGGAGGAAGAAATGCAACCCACTCCATTATTCTTGCCTGGGAAATCCCATGTACAGAGAAGTCCAGTCCTTGGGGTTGCAAAAGAGTCGGACATGACTTAGCATCTAAATAATATAACGGTGTTTACCTCTGGCTGGTAAATTTCTAAGTGATCCTTATTTTTTTCTCTTTACACTTTTCTGTATTGGCCAAAACTTCTCCAATGTGTATGTATTACTTTTATAGTTTTAGAAATTTAGTCAAGAAAGGAAAAAATACAAACTAGAAGTGCAGATGGTAAAGAATCTACTTACAGTGTTTGATACCCAGGTTGGAAAGATCCTCTTGGAGAAGGAAATGGCAACCCACTCCAGTATTCTTGCCAGAAGAATTCCATGGACAGAGGAGCCCCTGGGCTACAGTCCATGGGGTCGCAAAGAGTTGGATTGAGCGACTAACACACACACACACACAAAGAGGCACAAAGGAGAGAAAGAGGTATGAATTTGTGATCAGGAGACAAGATTCACTCTGAGGCTCAAGGAGGGAGGGTAGCAGCCTGGAATGGTTTGGTTGCCATGGGAATGAAAAGGGATGCATATGACCAATGTTTAATGCGTAGAATCCACTGGTGACTGATTGGCCATGGGAGATAATGGGAAGTCTAGATGATGGCTGGATTTCATCTTGGGTGACTGACTAGGTTGATGGTGACTGCTTAATCCAACAAGGGATCCAGGAGGAGCAGACACATGAGGGAAGATGAGAATAGTGTCACAGGCAATGAGACTGGCCTGCAGCATCAAAAGCTAAGCAATCAGATGAATCAGGTTATAAAGCTGAGGAAGAGGAGCTACAATTATTTTAAGAAGCTTAACTACGAAGCGAAAGAAACAATTGGGTGGTAACAAGAGGGAGTGTTGAGTTGGGGTGTTTCTCAGCAAAGGGAAGCAGACTAACCAAGGCTGAGTACTTGAAAGTATAAATGTCAAGGAAGTGGCTGAAGGAGGCTGATCTGAGATGGGGTGATGTGGGATCCTAAGCAGAGGTGGGATTGAACTGGAAAAAGGACCTCTCAGTTCTTCTGGGATGGGAGTGAGAGCATGAGGCAATAGGAGAGATATGTACAGATTCCTTTGGGGGTTCACAGTGGGAAGGGGAAGAAGTTCTTATTTTGTGAACTGCACTCCCCCTGTGAATTGGGTGAGGTTATCTACTGGGGTTATGGATAGGTAAGTAGTTGCCACCAGCTGGTGAAGGTCTAAAGAAATCTGAGAATGACAGAGGGTGCTGATCAGATAAGAAGTGCTCAATGGTACTCTGAGGTCAAACTGTAGCTGAATCCACTATATTTTTCTAACAGATCCCCCCTCCATTGCGCAACCCCCAGCTCTAACTCCATATCTTTCCAGCATATTTTACCTTGTGTTCTGCATGCCAATCAAACATAGGTGGTGATAGTGTGCAGAATCGTTGTGCAATTGATTCAGGATTGGGAGTTTACCATCTAAAGAGTTGAAGGTCATTAATGAGAGAAGTTTTAGTTGACAACAGGGAACGCACTGGTCAAGAAGAGAATGGGGAGTTTCCCTGGTGTTCAGTGGTTAAGATTCTGCCTTGCAATGCTAGGGATGGGTTTGATCCCTGGTCCAAGAAAATTCCACATGCCGTGGCTCAACTAAGCCTGTGCAACACAACTATTGAGCCAGCACTTCTAGTGCCTGTGCTCCGCAACAAGAGAAGCCACCACAATAAACCCAGGGCCACAACTAGAGTAGCCCCGCTTACCTCAACCAGAGAAAGCATATGCACAGCAACAAAGACTTACCACAGCCAAAAAATAAACAAATCTTTTGGAAAAAAAAAAAAAGAGAGAGAGAGAGAAGAGAATGGGGCTAAAAAGGAAAAAAAGTCAAGTGGAAATATCAAAAGATTGAGAGCCTGAAGCAGTAAAAGAACAGCTTTAATTCCAGGGTAAGAAAACCAGGTGAGAAGGAAATGGCAACCCACTCCAGTACACTTGCCTGGAAAATTCCATGGACGGAGGAGCCTGGTGGGCTACGGTCCATGGGGTCGCAAAGAGTCGGACACGACTGAGTGACTTCACTTTCACACTTAAGAAAACCAGAAAAGTAGGCAGTCACAATAAAACAGGAAGTTGTATACTAGAGTCTGGGTGTGGTCCGGAGAGAGGAATGGGTGGCTGAAGCGCAGGTGCGCGTGGTTAGATTGTTAGAAACCAAGGCATTGCAAGGCTGTGCTTGAAAATACTAGAGCGGCAGAGTCTGAAATGAAAACTGGAAAGTTGGAGGCCTCTATGACTCTTGCCTAGTGATTGTGGTCAGTGGAGAGCACAGAGCAGGGACGCACCAGGTAGCACCAGCCTTTCCGCTCCTTTCCAGGCCTCTGGGAAGGCGGCAGAAAACTGTTAGCAGCAGGACCTCTGAAACACATGGGGTTCAAATCCTGACTAGGTATGTGGCCAAGTCAATTCACTTCTCTGTGCCTCACTGGTCTTAGGAGTAAAATGGAGATATAATAGCACTGACAAGTAAAGTGCTTATCACAAGGCCTGCCACGTGTACCAGAGCACTACTTGAATGTCAACATCATCATCATTTCCTACTTGAACTACGAAAGGGTTGTAACAGTCTCTAAGGCACAGACTCTCAAACTTTTTGGTCTCAGAATCCCTTTATGCTCTTAAAAATTATTGAAGACTCCAAATAACTGAAAAAAAACCCCAAACATGTATCTACTGCATTTTAATGAAAATTAAAACTGAGTAAAAATTTGATCATAACCCATTCCCTAGTATTTTTAAGAAAAAATAATTTTTCAAAGTAAAAAGTATTTTACATCTTTGCAAGCAATATCTTTAATGGCTGGCTTAATTGAAGACAGCTGGATTCTCTTATCTGCTTCTGCCTTCTATTGAGCTGTGCTGTTTCAAGTATTAATATACAAGAAAACCCAAGCAACTCATGGACCCTTTGAAAGGGTCTTGAAGACCCCAGACCACACTTTGAGAATGGTTACTTTAAGCTTTTATCCAACTTCATTTTTTAAATTTTGGCTGGGCTGGGTCTTTGTTGCAGCTAGTGGGCTTAGCTGCCCCAGGGCTTGTGTGATCTTTGGGATTCTTAACCACTGGACCACCAGGTAAGTTCCTTTCTTGCTGCTTTAAACCATTCATTCATTCACCCATTCAACACTACTGGATCCCAGTGACAGAAAGAAATCGTGTGACTGCCTGTCTTGGAGGAGATTAGCTAAGAAACAGATGAAAACTAAAAATTAGGCATAGCATAAGTGAGCATAGGGGAAGAACTTGCTGGAGTGGTGGGTCTGAGAGGCAAGGCAAGGCTTAAGAGAGTACAAGCAATTTGAATTTAGGGTTGAATTTTCTTGTGTTCGTTTAAGCAGAGGGAACAGCACATGCACAGGACCAGAGGCAGGAATCAAAACAGTACAACAAAGCACAGGTTTAGTTAGCTACAATTTACACAGAAGTAGAATGCAATAATCGTTTATGTTTATAGACCTGTAAGTTGTGACAAAGGTATACAGAAAACACTAATAAAACCAAGACAATATGCCCATCACCTCAGTAAATTCTATGTAGCCAGTGCCCAACCCTCACTTTCTCAGCTGCAGGTAACTATTAATCTGATTTCTGTTTTTAGTTTGCTTTTATTTGATTTTTGGCCGTGTCACACAGCTTGTAGGATCTCAGTTCTCTGACCAGGGACTGGACCTGGGACATGGCAGTGAAAACCTGGAATCCTAACCACTAGGCCACCAGGATATTCCCTAAGTTTTTACTTTATAAAATTAATTATACACTCACAAGAAGTTGCACAGAGAGCCCATATACCCTTACCCCAGCTCCATCCAATGGTAACAGCTTACAAAACTACAGAACATACCAAACCAGGAAACTGACATTAGTGTAATTAACTATAGATCTTATTCTGATTTCACCAAAGTTTACATGCATTAGCTTGCTTTAAGGAACATAATTGGGCTTCCCCGGTGGCTCAGACGGTTAAGAATCTACCTGCAATGCAGAAGACCTACGTTCATTCCCTGGGTCAGGAAGATCCCCTGGAGAAGGGAATGGCTACTCACTCCAGTATTCTTCCCTGGGAAATCCCATGGAGAAGGGAACCTGGAGGGCTTCGGCCCACAGGGTCGCAGAGTCAGACATGACTGAGTGACTAAACACCAGGAGGTGATGCAGGTGTGCTTATTTGGCACAATGCCTATAACTTAAATTCAAGAAATAATTTCACCGTTTTTCTTATTATAAAGGGAAATTTGGCTGACCACCCCAACTTGTAAGGTTACTATAATTTTTGAACATGCCTGTCATGAATGTTTTGATGTATGCACATTGCTTCCCTGGTGGCTCAGATGGTAAAGAATCTACCTGCAATACAAGAGACCCAGGTTTGATTGCTGGATCAGGAAGATCCCCTTGAGAAGTGAATGGTTACTCACTCCAGTATTCTTGTCTGGAGAATTCTATGGACAGAGGAGCCTGGTGGGCTAGTACATGGGGTCGCAAAGAGTTGGACACAACTGAGTAGCACTTTCACTTTCAAGGAACATGTGAGGATGTGCTAAGTCACTTCGGTCTTGTCTGACTCTCTGCAAGAGGTGAGAGGTGGGTTCTTTACCACTAGTGCCTCCTGGGAAGCCCCTAATATGGAGTTAGACATGGAAGGAGAACTCAAGAAGTGCAGGGAAAGGACTGGAGGAGACATTTATGAAGAACAAACATCATTTGATGAACAACTTGGTATGAACGTTTACATTAATCCTTTGGCAAATGGGAGTCTCCTATATGGCAGGACAGCAAGCAGGTTGTTTTAATTGAAGGGCTGACTCTAGTTGAACTGAGGAAATGCTTCGTCCAGTCATGAAAACCCTGAATAATTGTAATATTCCTGCTTACTCTTAACAAAGAGAAAAAAATACTTTAATCAGATTCTTCATTTTCTTACTCTTGCCTGATTGAAAACAATAACTGTCAAACATCTGATATCCCTTTCAGGTTTAGACAGTCATCTGTATGCACTCCTTAATAGGATTAGCTAACAAATTCCCAAACCGAAACAAACTCTTACTCCTTCCTGGAGTTCAGTTGTGTTTCTGTCAGGTCTCCTACCTGCTCCAGCATTTTGTCTGACTATATTATTGATACTGCCTTAATCACTATCACAATATATTTACAGACATCGTTTACTTATCAGAGGACTATGGGGTGTTGCTGTCTTTTCTTTTATAGCCCAAGGGTACTAAGAGTTTGGTACCTTAGATCACACACACAATACTCTAAAATGCATAGAAAGTCACTGGCAGAAGACAATCGTCAGTTAATCTTAGTTATCCTTGATGGAAGCCCTATTTTTTTCTTTTCCACGCCACAGGGCATGTGGGAAATCAGTTCCCCAACCAGGGATCGAACCATAGCCCCCAGGCTTGGAAACATGGAGTCTTAACCACTGGACCACAAGGGAAGTCCCTAGAAGCCCTACTCTTTCTATCCCACCAAACCCCGTTAAGGCCTTGATGAAACTTTTCAAGCTGGATGGGACTGGACTTAGGCAAAAGCTCCATACATGCGTTGGAAATATTTCTGGTGACAAAGTCCTCATTTAAAGCCGTGTTTGTTTAAACCTTAGTTTGGCTGATCATTAATTACCACCAAACACACACAAGCCCTTGGGTAGAGCTGAGTGACCGAATATTTATTTCCTTGACTTTAAGACAAGCTTTTTATATCTTTGAAATCAAGATGCCTCTTAAATCAGATTTAAGAAATACTGTAACAAACTGCTTTTATTGTGTCCCCTGCTAGTTTATATACACTTTAGCTCTTAATTCACCAAATACTTGCTGTTATTATTATTATCATCTGTAATCACGCCTTTTTTTTTTTTAAAACGCCCATTTTAAAGATGGGAAAGGCACAAGAAGGCTTTCGTTTTCTCCAGGTAACACAGCTAGTAATGGTGGAAAGGAATAAGAATAATCCCAAAGCAAGTACTTTAGAATCTAATTTAGGTAGACTTTTAGCTAAAGGACACAGTTCTGGTTTTTGCGCGCGCACACACACACACAAAGAAATTTCAAATATAAACGCGTAAATTAAAATAACAGTCAAAAACCAAACAAAAGACAAGGAAACGGGGACTCAGCAAGGTCAATGAGCTTGTCCAAGGTTATACAGAAGATATCAGATCCAGAATCCATGGCAGATCTGTCTTGATTCCAAAGTGCGGCTTCTTTCCACCAAACCACGCTACCAACAGACACGTGGTAAGGGGATGCATAAATATTTGATGAATAATGCCTGAAAACAAAGTTGACAAGGATGATGGTAAAAATATAAAAGATAGGTTAAAAACGGAAAAGTAGTTCAGGAACTGGAAAAGGAAAAAAAAAAAAAAGACACACAGACACACACACCCCAATAGTTTTCAGAGCGGAGCACTCAGGCTGAGCCAAGATGCTGGAACAAACTTTGCGCGGGGGCCGCCGGACACCCGGGCAGGCGGTAGCGGAGTCTTCCACCGGGATGGTTCCCAAGGAGCCAGCCGGCCGTGGGGCACAGCAGCCAAGCCCAGCCGCCTCCCGCGCCCACGCCCTCCCGACCACGAGTCACCGGGCCGGGCAACGCGGGACAACGCCCGGAGGTCAGCCGCCTTTCCTGCCGAGCCGCTGGCTTAAAAAGAAACACAAACACGTGTCCCCGGCCGCTGCGCAGCCTCCCGTCGGGGTTGAGGGCAGCAGGGGGCTTCCCGCGGTCGGCCCGGCGGCCAAGCTCCCGAAGGCGGGAGCCTGCCGTGGTCTCAGCTCGCTGTCGGGAAGCACCTGCCGTCGCGGTCGGCCCGGCCCAACGGCGAAGCGCCTAGGGCCCGGTTCCACGTAGGCCCCAGGCGGGGCTCGGGGCCGCGCGGCCGTACCGGCGAGCGCCGGCGCCGGGGCGTTTCCTCTTCCTCCCTACGCGAGGCGCGGCGGCGCGGCGGTGGCCAGGCCGAGGCCGGGCTCGGGCGCCCGACCGAGGCCTGCCGGCGAGCGCGGCCAAACGCCGCCGCCCGAGTCGCCGCCGCCGCCGCCGCCGCGGCGCCCCCGCCGCGCCCTCCGGCCGCGGGGCTCCGGGCAGCTGGGCCCGGCGCGGGCAGCGAGAGGCGGGGCCGGCGTGCGGGTGGCGGAAGGAGGCGGAGGAGGAGGAAGAGGAGGAGGAGGAGGCGGCGGCCGGGAGCCGGGGAAGAGGGGCGGGGGGTGGGCCGGGGGAGGGGAGGAGCGGGGTTTGCGGAGCGCGGCGCCGCAGCCGGGAGCCGGCGGGCCCGAGAGTGACCGAGTCACGGCGGGCGCCGGCGGAGCCGCGGCGTCGGACCCGCCTCCTGGAGGAGCTCAGCCCCGGCCAGGCCCGGCCCCATTCCCGCCCCGCGCCGCCTCCCCGCCGCCGCCGCCGCCGCGGGAGCGCTCCCCTGCCCACCCCGCCCCCGCGGCCGAGCCCGGGAGTCGAGTGGGAGTCGGCCGGCCGGCGCGGGCAGCGCCGGGACCCCACAGGGGACACTGCAGTCGGAGCCCGGGAGGGGCCGCGCCGCCACCGTCTGAACTAGGATGTCCCGACATGAAGGTGAGAGGAGCCCCCGCCCCCACCCCCACCGCCCGGGCCTCGGCCTACCCCGCCCGGGCCGGGCGCCGCGGAGGGCGGCCGGGAAGCGGCGGAGACTTCGGCTGGGCCCGAGCCGGGCCCGAGACGCCGGGCCCGAGAGCGAGCGAGCGAGCGAGGGCGTAGAGCCGCGGCGCCGCCGCCGCCACGGCCGCGGCCCTGAGCTGGGCCTGGTGCCGGAGGCGGGGCGGCCGGGCCGGCCGGAGGGTTTGCACTGTCATGGGGCGGGGGAGGGGGAGGGGAGGCGGCGGGGCCCGTTACCGGCGGGAGCCCGGTCCTCGGGACTGATACCGGACGCCGCGGCCGGGCCGGCCGGTCCCGGAGCCGCGGGGCCCCGGCGCGGCCTAGAGCTCCCGCCGTCCCGGAAGGGCCCGGCGCGGCCGCCGAGCGGGGCCGCGGACGGCGGCAGGAGACCGAGGAGCCGACCCGGGACTCGGTGGGTGAGTCCGGTCTCCGGGAGACGACGGGGAGTGCCCCTGCCTGCGGACGACGGCGGGGCGGGCGGGAAGGCTCTGCGGTCGGGGAACGGGAAGCCCCCGTCGCCTGGAGCCCGCCCCGGCCTCGCGGCTAGGCCTCGGCGCGTCCCTGGGCTCGGGTAACCCAAGTTCCCGGGGCGGATCCGGCCCGGCCGGGTGAGCAAACTCACTGCTCGGTCACTGGGTCGGAAGGGGACTCGCTCCTGGCGGGCTGCGGGCCCCTTGCCCGGCATGCATGGTCTCCTGAACCAGGTTTTAGTAAATGACCGTGGTGAGGTCTGGTAGTGGTTAGGGGGCGTTTGGGACTTTGTTTTGTGATTTTAAAACATGGGGGTACAGATGCAAATCAGCAGACTGTTTTAGTCCGATCCCAGGGCACAAAGAGAAAAATGTTTAGGGCCGAGGTCTAGGCGTTGAGCTGATAAAAAAATAAGTTAACTTTAATTTGCTGCCATATGGTTTAGAAAAGGGAGGGGGTTGTGTTTTCTTTGTTTCACTACCACAGGTCTTTAAATAAAAAGTCTTAACGAAACTTGGCGGAAAAGTTTATCCTGGTAAGGTTAATGCAAGATTGTAGAAGTGGCTTGAAGATATTTTGTACTCTTGATGTTAAAATCCTATATAGGTGATGTAGGAGTGGAGAAAGTTTAGTGAGTCAGATTCTTGCGTGTGCACCACAACGTTGCGAAGGTATTCTTAGGGAAATATAGGCCTTAGAATTTCAAGATGGAAAAACTCAGATTGATCAAAATTATATTTAGAGCAAGTTTCAGGATTTCCATTACTAATTATAATTAATTTGAGATTGACTTCAAGAATATATTGTGTCCAAGGATTCTGTATTCTAAAATCACAAAACCAATAGGAAATATACTGTATTTTCTTCACTTACTGTGTACTGATGTTGGACAGTTTGAAATAATAAGGTACATAGGCTCATAGAAATATTTAGAAGCTATGCCTATTCCCCCTCCCCCCTTTTTTTACTTAATGGAAACATTCCTGTCTTGTAATTTAAAATAAATTGTAATTAAAGTGATAATCAAATTTTAATTTGGTATGTGAAGTTTATCTTTGAAGTCGTGTGTACACTGACCACCTTCAGGACAAAATGAAAGTGAGCAATGGCTGTAGGCTCTCTGACTCGTAAGAACTGGGAGAGTTAGAGTTACAGAATCATAGCAATGGAAGAAGGGTGTTTGAGACCCATTCTCCTGGCTTCAAGAAAATATCTGGATAGTTGCAGGCTGAGTTTTGTAATTGAATGGTATCCTGGGAACATTCCTTTACCCTCAGGAATCCTTTAGAGAAATTAAAACCCCACAGTGTGAACATTCTTGAATGTAACACAAATTCTGTACTTTAAGCCTGTTTTCCCCTGTTTGGTCCTGTGGAAAGACATGTGGTCATGAAACTTATATTTACCTTTTAGTTACTTGAATATTACTGAGCCCCTCAGCACAGGAATAGCACACCTTTTCTGTAACTTAGAGCATGCCAGATGTTTCTGAAAAAAGGAACATTCCTACCATACATCAGTTGAAGATTTACAGTACAGTATTTGTCAAATGATTACTTTTTAAGGGTCTAGCTAATGGCCTAAGGCAGGAATGACAATCTCCTTAAGAATCACATTTAATTTATTAGATCTATGGTGTGTGGAATTTTAGTTGGGCCTACCAGTTACTTTCATTGGTTAGAATTTAATGTATCAACAAATGTAGAGATTGACACCCTCGGTAGTGTAGTTCTTTTCTCATGCTTTCTTCTTTGGGCCAACTAATCCCATTTCTTTAGTGGTAGGATTTTTGAGCTCTTTTAATCATCTGTCCACTGCCAAATTCTCTGTAGTTCCCTTTTCCTTTCAGTAGTATGACCTAGAACTGGCTGTAGTAGTCTGGGAAGAAATCTGAACTGTGCTGCCCGCCTGTAGCGTGCTTGCCCTGTGCTTCTGTTTCAGTGCGTTCTGTATGCCCCTGCTTTGCGTCTTTGGGCCCACCCTAATGAGTTGCACTATATTGTATGTAAGAATGTAACTTTGGACAACAGAACCCCAAGGTGGACATCTGTCAAGCTTTAGTCTATACTTTGCAAAGCAGTGGACTACCTCAGAGAAATGAGGTGCAACTGGAAGCACAGAGAAATGTTCAAGGCATATTCTAGGGCTCAGCATGCTTTTTTTCTGTGAAGGGCTAGGGAGTAAATATCATAGGCTTGGCAATCCTATGCCCCCTCTGCTGTTGTAGTGTAAAAGCAGACAACATGTAATGAATGAGCACAGCCGTGTTCCAATGAAAACTTTCTTTATGGGACTGACATTGAATTTCATATAATTTTTATGATTCTTCGTTTTTACCATTTAAAAATGTAAAAACCACTCTTAGCTTGAGGGCTGCACAAACACTGGAGGTGGCCACATTTGGCCCATTTTGGCCTGCAGGCTATCATTTGCCTACTTTAGCTCTGGACTTTAGTTTTAGAGTTGATTGAACTGAAATTGTGGAGAGTCCAGAAAGGACCCACTGTGCTTGGTATTCCATCGTTTCCTCTGGGGTATGGGGAGTGAGTCCATGGTGTGGGCTGGTTCTGTACCTGTTTCCAGCAGCACTATATAGATTGTGATCAGAGTTATTGTTCCTGCTGGAGAAACAGACTCCCCACCTGCCTTTCCAGACACTGGAGTTTTGGTACTCTACATTGTCTCCTGCTTGCCAATCTTGACTTTCACAACCAGAATTCCAGGGTCTTTAAACATTTTACAATGTCAGTTCTTAGTCATTTTATGTTCAACCTGCCAGCACCATCTAGTTCCATGTTATACACAGTGAAACCCATCATTTTCTGTTTCATTGGTAGAAGTTTTTTTTCCCTAATGTTTCACTACATGCTTTCTTCTTAAATACATTTAGAGTATAAATATGTTATTCAGAGCTTAAAATCCATTTAATAGCTTTGCAAATGTTGTTAAAAACATATCAAATTAGTCAGTGTTTTATTAGCTAAAATGAAATTATAAATGTTCTTGCATGAGTTGGAGCCTAATTGATTACCTAGTTAGGAATATGTTTTATTACCTTAAATCATCCACCCTTTTTTTCATTTGCTACTATGTTTAAGACCCTGGGCTAGGTACCAAGGATGAATGAAGCAGAGGGAGCTCCTCAACTTAAGTGTGGTGGGGAAGACGGAAGACGCATGTGCACAGCTCCTGCAGCACAGTGTGAGACATGCCATAAGGAAGGGATAAACAAATTGATGACAATATAATTACCAACTTTTTTCTTACTAATTTTGCCCAGTTTCAGAGAGGGATTCTTTTGTGAATTCTAACTCCTTTTTCTTGAGTGCCTCCTAGCTTTTTTGTGGGCTGCTCTTCATTTTGGATAAAATCATTTGAGCTTTCAAATAGAGTTCCTATTTGAACTAATCTCTACTTGATTTATATTTCCCCTAAGTTTTTGAAGATTTTCATATGTAAGCAATGATAGTGAATAAATGGACCAGTGATCCTAACATGTTATTCTCAAAAGCATCTGAGACTGTTTATTTTCAAAATGTTAAGTACAACAGTAGGTAGGTCATTACTCTAGTTCTTGAAAGGGTTTTGAAGTTGTATCACTTTTTTGTTAGATTTCTGTTCTCCAGGAGTGCTATCTAGTGCTATAAATGAGCATGCAGACAGTCCCAGTGGGAATTGCAATAATTTTGTTTTCAAAATTTGGGGACTGGAAAGCCAGCATTGGCAATTAGCATGGGATTTTTAACGTGGTGACTTTTGCTTTCCTGTGACAAAGTAAATTCACTCCCACTGAAAAGTTCTTTGCTATCATGTCGAACAACTTACTTCACTAAGTGATCTGTTAAAAAGATTATGACACTCTTACTTGACTTTAAATTTAAGTGAATCATTTATTATATTTACTTTGACTTTCAATAAAGGATAAAACATAAATATTTTAATTTCTGGAGTCTTTGATTCCATGATTTTGTATAAAGTTGATTTTGAAGTCCGTTCTCATCTGTTGACATCCATGTGTAAGTTAAAATATAGCAAAATAAACTTTCTTGTTTTATATTAGAAATTTAGTTTGAAAGGTATTTCTGTTAGTCTTAGAATTTTAAGAGTTTATTAACAGCAGTCTTGTTTAAAGGTTGTAAACCTTTTCACAGTGAAAATCAGGAAGCTTCTGATGTGAATGGACCAAATTCCTTCACATTAGGTTTGCAACATTTCAAAAAAGAAATCCATGTCTTTATGAGTCTTAATTTTCAAAACATCAGCTTTATAACATCTAACACATATATTTACAGTGGTTTGGATTTTTTTAGAGTGCAGGTTCCAAAAATTGTTTTTAGTGAAGATTAAGGTATCATTTAGGATATATTATCCTAAAAATAGTATGTTTTAAATGTCATCATAAGTACTGCCGTGGGGCTTCTTTCATGAATATGGAAGCATTTCCTACCCTTCATATTCATAAAATTTTAAAGTAGTGCCATTCGTAATTAAAATCTTTGTTGATTAAAGTTTAATTTCACATTAATTTTAGCATTGTGCTAGGAGCCATGATGTTTTTCATTTCCTTAAAATGGTTGGGTATACTTTTTAGCCACTGACAGACAGTCCGTGGGGTTGCGAAGAGTCGGACACGACTGAGCAACTAACACACACACACATACTTTTTAGCCGCTAAAGTTATACATTAAAATTAAGGAAAGAACCTGTAAGAGGTCTATAGATCAGAGCATTTTTTAAAATGTGGTGATTTTTATATATTATCTGTGTCCTGATTGATGATGGAGATGTTGGATAAGGCAGATGGTTTCCAGAGGAACACGTTACCTATGTTCCATGGGAGGAAAGTGAGTGTTTTGCATGAAAAGAGGGTTCGGGCAAGGGTGAGGACAAGAGACGAGGAGGGTGATGGCAGTAGAAAGTTAGGCAGGGTAGTCATGAATCTTGGGAATGATCTGTAGCCACAGGAAGTCAGAAACAGAAAACTCTCATGCTTGATGAAATGTCTAAAGAACCAGGTACCAGGAGGTAAAAACAGGGTCCTGCAAAACTAGCAAGAGATGAATTGCTTGTTAGGCACCTTCCCGGGTGCCATCCTTGCTGCTTTTCTAACTGCCCTCCCACATGTTTGTGAATCCATGTTTCTAACTGTCTTTCTGAATAGTACCAAAGCAGAGTGTGGGTCTGTCTTGTTCACGTACATGGTCTGTTTATCTCTTCAGGGCCGTGGTACCAACCAGCAGTCTAGCAGACTTGGCCAGTAGCCACAAGAGGTATCAGGGAGAAAGTATGGATGGATTCTTGCAAATCCATCACTACTGTGTGAAAAATCCAACTGAAGTCAATCACAGGAGTGGGTCAGTCAAGTCACCTTCAGCTTGGAGGGACAGACATTAAGTGGGTGAAGCCTCTTGACATCATCACTAATTAGGTTTGCACATTTTCTTCTGCTGGAGTATGTGTGTGTGTGTGTGTGTGTGTGTCTGTGTTTTCCTTCTCTTGCCGGTAATCAGTGCCACTGTCATGAACTTCAGATTTCTCTGTAGTCAGAGGATCTACATTCAAAGAGCCAGTTTAGAGTGCTAACTTGATGAGTTGACCATTAGAACAGTTGCAGGTATATTAGACTGTAATTTTTGGTTTTGACGTCTTTTACCTTTGTTCCGTAAGACTCTGTCACCCTCCCTGCCCACCCAGCAAAGTTAAGTCCTTCCAATAGCACTCGTGCATCATTCTCCAGGCATTTTTTTATGCTGTAATTGTTCACTTGTCTGGCTGCACCACATAGGTATAGTGTTATACTTACACCTCTGTATGCTACCACCTAGCATAGTGTCTGGCCTTTGGGAGGCCCAGTGAACATTTGGGAGTGACTGTTAGAGATGTTTAATAATTGTCTGAAAAAATGGTAAGACTCGAAAGTGCATCCCTGCTTTTGTATGGGGGAACTGGTTAGGAGGGAAAGAGTTTGTAGGAAAGAGAACTTGGAACTCATAGAAGTAAGAGGGGATGAGTAAACTATGTGTACATAGAATGAAAATAACTTAGGGTAGCTGACTCCCTGGGGAATGGCCTGGGACTGGACACCAAGGTGCTGTTTTGTTCTCCCTCTGGCTCTGGTTTCAGATTAACTGGCTGTGAAGATCTGCATGTTAATTGCACTGTGTGTGAGTTTCCTGCTTCATTCAGTCTTTCATTCAGAGAATATTTATGGCTACCTACTCAAGTACCACTCCAAGTCATCTCCAGAGCTGGCCACAAGTTGTTGACCCTTGCTGCAGGATGATAATATTCAGTGGGTTAGAAACACATGTTAGGAATAAAATTCTTTCCTATTGCATAGGTTGTGGCTCTTTTCCAGTGTGCTCGAATTAGTCCTTGAAGTTTATATTTTATGACAGGGTAATTAAATCATGTAAGTGTTTTAATGTTTTGGCAATATTTGCACCCCCCTCCTTTTTTTTTAAACATTATTTTCATTCAAGCTTCACAATCACTTCTAATTCTGCCCAGCAGTACATTTCGTTCTCTAACAATATTATCCTTAAACTTAAGGTCTCAACACACACCTGCACACGTAAGTATCTTTTTGATACTTAGCAAAGAGAGCTCAAGGTATTAAACTTTTTATATTCCGTATAGTGTTTTTTTGTGTGTGTGGCATCCTTATGGTTATATAGCAACCGTTGGGGTGAGTAACTGGACCCTACTTCCTTCTGGTATTCTTCCTCAACCAGCATTCTCCTTTGGTGTCCTCTGTGATTGTAGAGTTTTGACAGTGAGTGCAAGGAAATGAGAAACTTTCTAAATCAGGAGTTAAAGACACTGAAGTGAAATGGACAGGGATTATGTAAAGGAGTTGTTAGAAATGTGTCCTTTCTCGGTAAGAATGAAATACATGCTGGGAGGTGGGGGGTGGTGGGAACCAGGTAGTTTTCATAGTCAGAGATCATGTTCATTCTTAGTAACACTGCTAGCAGTTCTGATACAGTTAATTGCAATTTGAAATGAATTTCATGTGTTTGTATAGCTACAGATAAGAGTGTACATAGTAGTCTCTGAGGGCTTCCCTGGTGGCCCAATGGTAAAGAATCCACCTGCCAATAGAAGAGACACAGGTTCGATCCCTGGGTGGGGAAGATCCCCTGGACAAGGAAATGGCAACCTCCTCCAGTATTCTTGCTGGGAAATCCTGCAGACAGAGGAACCTGGTGGGCTACAGTCCTTGGGGAATCGCAAAAGAATCAGAGACAACTTAGCGACTAAACACACATGGACAGTAGTCGCTGAGGTGAAACTGATCGTCCTTCCCCTGGGAAAAATGGTGATTAGAACCTTGGGTTACAGTGGATGAGCACCTGGCCTGAGGTGATCCCGTATTAGGCCAGGATCAAAGAGCTTCACTCCATGTCAGACATACTGCATATCTGTATGCTTATTCATTGCTCCCTATCATTTTCTGCAAGCTTTTTAGAAACCACTCAAAGGGAAAAAGAGATAGCAAATCTTCTTGCAGAATTGGGCTGCATGATCACACTGTCTAATAGAAATCTAGTTTCAAGTCACATGTAATTTGAAATTCTCTGGGAGCTACAGTAACAAAACTGAGAAGGTGAAATCAATTTTAATAATTTAATGCTTTAACTTAATATATACAAAATAACAGTTCATCATGTAACCAATATACAAATTGTTTATGAGATATTTTTATGTTCTTTTTTCTTTACAACACTGTAAAAATCTAGGATATATTCCACACTGAAACTTTTTAATTCAGATGCTAGATTTTCATAAAAAAATTACTTGGTCTTAGCTGAGAAACACTTTAGACTTCCAGACACATTGGAAGTCTGCTAATTCATATTTTGATCATAATACTGTCTGTCTTTGTAAGTAACATGTTGATGCAGTATTGCCATCTACTTAATTGTCCATTCATGAACATTCTTGATTTGTTTCCTGAATTTCTCTCCTAAGAAGTTAGATTTTACCCTATTTTTTGACCTTAAAATTATTCTTAACCTAAACTTTAGCTACATAAAACCATCACAGTAGAAATCCACTTTATAAACAACTACAAATGTATATAAATTCTAATTCCTTTGAGGGCTATTCAGATTGATGAAGTGTAAGTAATGGCTTTGGGGTGGTTTTAATGTGAGTTTGAGGGGTTATTTTGAAGTCCCTGGAGTTGACAGATATAGAATTTGCAAAAGTTGTTGCTAGTCCATTTCAAGTTTTATTATGGTGAATTCATCATTTGAAAAAAGTGACCCCTAGGCTTGGTCATTTATTGTACATGTATTTTGTTGGGCTTCCTGGTGGTTTAGATGGTAAAGAATCCACCTGCAATGCAAGAAACGCAGGTTCAATTCCTGGTTCAGGAAGATCTCCTGGAGAAGGGAATGGCTACCCACTTTGGTATTCTTGCCTGGGAAATCCCATGGACAGAGGAGTCTAGTGGGCTATAGTCCATGGGGTAGCAAAAGAGTCAAACACAACTGAGTGACTAACACTTTCACTATATAGATTATATATACCCAGTATCCATCTCCAAAAGGCTCCTGGCATCTACCAGTAGAAAGACAGGTGGCTATGATTCTTGTTTAATTTTAAGGAAACTGGTTATGGAGCCGATGGAGAAGATAATCCTTAGTCCACTATCAAGGTTAGCCACCCACTGGTGGTGTCTCTCTTTTACCTTTTTGGCTTATTATTTTAGCCAGTTACAGCTAGATTTGCAAGTGAAAATAAGAGTGTTTGGAAGACAGTCTGTTAAAAATTAAAGACCTCATGTTTTTCTGTCTTGATTTTACTGGAGCAGCAGTTCCGCTGAGCTGTCAGTATTATGTTTTTGTTTTTCCTTCAGCTCCCCTCCAGCCAGATCACTGAGACGTCAGGAATCTGTGGCTCTTCCCTCCTCCCCATCCCCCACCTGATAGTGTAAAAATGCTAGTATTATTGTTTTGGGGTCTTCCCTAATGGCTCAGAGTAAAGAATCTGCCTGCATTAAAGGAGATGCAGGAGACACAGGTTCAGTTCCTGGGTCAGGAAGATCCCCTGGAGGAGGAAATGACAACCCACTCCAGTATTCTTGCCTGGAGAATTCCATGGACAGAGGAGCCTGGTGGGCTACAGTCCTTAGGGTCGCAAAGAGTCGGATAGGACTGAGCAGCTGAGCACTCACATCCTATTATTTTGGGGCACTGTCATCCAATGCTGCTCAACATGTGGTTCAGGACCAGCCTATCAGTATCACCTGGGAACTTGCTCGTAATGCAGATTCTTAGACTCTACCCCAGACCTACCGATCACAACTTCTGGGGGTGGGGCCCAGCGGCCTGTGTTTTAACAGACTCCTACCTGGACCTGGTTATGTAATAAAAGGCATTGTTTGCATGAGGTGGTTATTGTTGGTGACAGGCACCCAATGGTTTGAGACCACTTTTCATGATATGATACTAACCAAACGGAAATGGAGCTGATGACCTTGGCCCCATTCTCCTTGAATGTCATGCTCTTGTCACCTGAGAAGGTAGAAGAGGAGCATAACTCCCCACTCCAGACTAGTTCTTTTTATTTACTCAACACATATTTATATATTGAATGTGTACTCAGGGCCAGGAATTATTCTGGCCACAAGGAAACCTTAGTGAACAAGATAGAGAAGCTTCCTGTTCCTCTGACACTCACACTCCGTTAGAAGGAATATGCCAAGGGTGTATGGCCTGTGACTTGGCCCACTGCCTGTCTTGGTAAATAAAGTTTTATTGGAGCACAGCCGCATCTCCTCATTTGCATATTCTCAAAGTTGCTTTGTGCTACAATGCACAGTTGAGGAGTTATGACAGAGAAAGTTGAACATATTTACTCTCTGGCTCTTGACAGAAAAAAATTGTGAATCCCTGAAAAAGACCATGAAAGAATAAATAGATGGAGAAGGAAATGGCAACCCACTCCAGTATTCTTGCCTGAAGAATCCCATGGACGGAGGATCCTGGTAGGCTACAGTCCATGGAGTCGCTCAGGGTCAGACACGACTGAGCGACTTCACTTTCACTTTTCACTTTCATGCATTGGAGAAGGAAATGGCAATCCACTCCAGTGTTCTTGCCTGGAGAATCCCAGGGACCGGGGAGCCTGGTGGGCTGCCGTCTATGGGGTCGCACAGAGTTGGACATGACTGAGGCGACTTAGCAGCAGCAGCAGCAGTGTTAGAAAGTGACAACTGTTACAAGAACCCAGACTGGGACTAGAGAATGGGGGCCTACTTTAGATAGTGATGGTCAGGGAGAGCTTTTCTGAAGATGGAACTTTGAAAGAAAGAACTTGAGTTAAGTGAAGGATGTGAAAAGGAGGATACAGCAAGTCCAGAGGCCCTGAGATTTGGAATGTTCTGGGAACAGCAGTGAACCCCCTGCGGATGGAGGACCATGGTTGAGGGGGAAGAGGTAGGAAATGAAGTCGGTGTAACTAGTCCAGACACAGCATACTCTGTATTGTGGCCTGCGGTGAGGATGTTTGATTGTGTGTTCTTGGAGAAATACACTATAGAAGCCCTTCTTTAGAGGGATCTTTTTGGCTATACATGGCAGAGACTGGAAGCTAAACACCTGCTGTAGCACATTCCAGCATCTCTAAGAAACACTGCTTTATGAACTTTCCCCAACACTCTTCACTTCAGGCATGGCCACCAAGTAGGAGAATGGCAGAGGGTAGACTGCAGAGCTGAGAAAACAAGAGCGTGTTAGAGAGAGGTCTATCAGACAGTACTGAGAAGACCAGGGTTTCTAGAACAGATGCCCATATGTAAGTCCTGACTTCTGAGTCAGTGCAAGAGATCTGTTT
This sequence comes from Bos mutus, assembly GCF_027580195.1. NCBI lineage: Eukaryota > Metazoa > Chordata > Mammalia > Artiodactyla > Bovidae > Bos > Bos mutus. The sequence continues at coordinate 56,845,612 of NC_091627.1, forward strand.
TCTGTAAAAAAAGGATGCAACTGCTGCTTTGGCCTCTTTCCAAGGGTCTCTGTGAAGATGAAATACCAGGGCATGTAGTGATGTTTTCTAAGTTGGATGAAGCACTGCATAAGTATAAGATGATGGTATTTTTTTTTATTATAGGGGATAAGATTAGAAATGAAGACTGGAGCAAGGTAGATAGGGAAGGATTTGATTGCAACACTAAGGTCAGTCTTTTCCTTTTTCCATAGAGATTATGGGATGGAAAAGGGGTCAAAGTTTGAAGCAAAGAAAGAGCGTGATGAGTAAGTTTCAGGAAGATTAGTGTGGTGGTATTGTGTGTGGAGTAGGTTGGTGCTTGTGGCAGGAACCATTCAGAGACTGGTGGCATGAGCTTGAAGTTGAAAGGACCTGAATTAGTCAGTGATGGTAGGAACAAAAAGAAAAGAAAAAGCAACACGATTTGAGATAAAGTCTCATTGCAAGAGAACAAGGACTAAAGTATAATTTCAAGACGACCAGTCAACATGCTGAAAGAATAGCAGGTTCTTAATATTAGTTAGGGAAGATAGGAAGGGAGAGGTGGGGAAAAGAGTAATTTTTAGCTTTTGACATTTTGGATTTAAGGTGATGTTAGGCCATTAGGTAGGCTTCCCTGGTGGTTCAGATGGTAAAGAATCTGCCTGCAATGCAGGAGACCCCGGTTCAATCCCTGGGTCAGGAAGTTGCCCCGAGAAGGTAAGGCCACTGGGGAGAAATCAGGAGTTGAGAAACACTGCACTGGGGCTCAGAAGAGAGAAATCTTGGTTAGAAAAAAGAATCTTATAGCCCCCTACATTGACGTCTGGGGATAGGCTAGATTTCTGAGGAAGAAAGTATCTTGAGAAGAGGGGCTTAGAGAGTGAGCACAAGGTTGTTATGACCCCCTCAACCTCCTCTTAAGGTACAATTGCACTTGTCATGCAGGTATTGACTTACTGCTTTAGATCTAGGCTTTTTTGAATAGGGATGAGAGGTAGAGTAGAAGAGGAGGCTGGAAGGGGAGAAACCACTACTAAGCAAACATCTGCTATAGTAATAGTAATATTTATGGAGTGCTTACCATCTGCAAGGCCCTGCGCTCAGTATTTCACAGGTACCAACTCATTTAATTCTCATAACAGTTCTATAAGATGTATATTATTATTATCCCAGTGTAATGAATGAGGAAATTGAAGCACTGAGAAGTTCTTCATCACACAGTCTGTAATGGAGCTGGAATTCAAATCCAGGCCTGGTTTCTCAACGTTGTTGTTCAGTCACTAAGGCATGTCTAACTCTTTGCAACCCCATGGACTGCAGCATGCCAGGTTTCCCTGCTCTTCACTATCCCCCAGAGTTCACTCAAACTCCTGTCCGTTGAGTCAGAGATACCATCTAACCATCTCATCCTCTGTCATTGACGCCTTCTCCTGCTCTCAGTCTTTCCCAGCATCAAGGTCTTTTAAGCTGTACTCTGTACCGGGCATTTTATAGACTGGTTCCTACAGCAGTGATCTCAGTTATGAGGCTTAGTAAAATTTCAAAACAATCCAGCAAGATATGTTACCATATTCTGCAGATTTGGAATTTGAGTCTAAGTAAGAGAGGCTGACACAACTGAAGCAACTTAGCACGCACACATGCAAGAAAGGTTAGGTTATTTGTCGTAGGTCATGCAGGACTCAGTGGTAAAGAATCTGTCTGCCAGTGCAGGAGATGCAGGTTTGAACCCTTGAGTCGGGAAGTCCCCCTGGCGGAGGAAATGGCAACTTACTCCAGTATTCTTGCCTGGGAAATCCCATGGACAGAGGAGCCTGGCAGGCTACAGTCCATGGGGCTGCAAAGAGTATCGCACATCTGAGCAACTGAGTGCACACATATGCCAGGCAGTAAGTGGTAAAGCCAAGACTTGAACTGAATTCTGTCACATCCAAACATCTGTGATCATTTTATTTCATTCAAGTCAGTACACTTTCTATACAGGACTAAATAACAAGTATGACTTTGCAGGCCACATGCTGTCGACTGCAACAACTCTGCTCTCCTGATTTGAAAGCAGCCTTAAGACTAAATGTAAACAGATAAGCTTGGCTATGATCCAATAAATCTTTATTTGTGGATATTGAAATTTGAATTTCGTGTATTTTTCAGGTATCACTGAATATTCCTTTTAAAATTTTCTTCTCAAAAAAAATAAAATAAAAATTTCTTCTCTAAACATTTTTAAATGCAAAAACTGTTCTTAGCTCACAGATTAGACAAAAACAGGTGGTAAGCCAGGTTTAGCCCATGGGCCATGGTTTTCTGACTTCTGCTTTCATCCATTCATTTAATAAATATGCACTGAATACCTTCTCTATGTGGAGATATTGTGTTGGGACTCGGGACAAAACACAAAGGGAATTCCAGTTCCAGCCTTCTAAGATGAGACGTGTAATTTGAATACAAAGTGTGAACTGTAATCATATAGTTAATCATAGTATGAACTATAATAAATTTATACTTGCAAGGTACAGTGAAAGAATCGATATGGGAGGCTGCTCAGTTTCATGGACGAATTCATGAACACATCCCAAAGGGAGTTATGTGCTTGAGTTGTCTCTGATGTTGGGGAGAGTATCCCATGGACAGAGAGATGAGCAGAAAGGATTTTCCTTTGAGGGGAAACCATAAGAAATTTAACATTATTGGAGCAAAAATGGAGGGGCTGATGCCAGGAAATGAACCTTGTCAATAGGGTAGATAAATGGGAGTGAGTTTTTAAGAAATTTCAAACCAGTATGAGTTTTGTGTTCTAGAAAGAGATTCTCTGAAGGATGGATTTGCAGAGGGCAGGGTGGGGAGACGAACAGGTAAGTTACCCCAAGATAATTGCTGTAGTGAGTGCAAATTGGTTCACAAAGAGTTAGACACGACTGAGCACTCACGTACACGCGTGCAAGTAGGAGACCTATTTGGTGAACAATGAGGCACGGGGATTTTGGAATAGTGAAATGTCTAGGAAAACTCAGGGTTTGGGCTTGATTAGTTGGGCAGTGCTGTTTATCAGAATGCATATCTAGGACAAAGAAGCATGCTTTAGGGGTCAAGGTTGGAAGCAGGGGAAAGTGAAGTGACTTCCATTTTTAGCATGTTTTATTTGTGGTACCTGTGGGACATCCAAGTAGAGATATCCAAGGACAGTTAAGCATGTGGATCTGGAATTCGGGTGGAATAAATCTGGGCTAAGATAAATCCATAGTTAATAGAGTTGATTGCTCAGGGATGGTTAGAACCTATAGATTACAATGGGGAGACTGATCATTAAATTTAAGGAGCAGGAGAGACTGGCTGAAGGGAGTACCTGGAGAGTAGAAGGAGAATCAGGAGAGAGTATTGTCATTGAAATTTAGGAAGGTGATTTTTCTGGAAGGAGGATGTGGTCAGTATTGCTGCAGAAACGTCAAGAAGATAAGGAGTGAGTGTTCTTTGGCTGTGGCTATTGGAGTGAGGAGGGCTGTAGAACTTAATGAGCATAGGCTAGAACCCAGATTGCAGTGTATTCAATTCCAAATGAACATGAGAAACTGGGAACACTGTTACAGATTTAGCTGTGAGGGAAAGGAGAGATGTGTGCCGCTCAAGGGTAGATACTACAGACTGATAGGGAAGACTGGGAAAAGTCGTTCCGTCAATAAATAATGTGCCAGGTACTGGTGTTGAAACTGGAGATAGAGTAAGGAAAGGTAAGAGGAAGTTCTTATTGTAGAGCTTACATTTTAATGGGGAGTGGGTACAGAAAAGAAACATATAATTTAATTTTGGTTAGTGATAAATATTCTGAAGAAAATAAAGCTGACTGGAGGATTAAGGATTGACTATGATGGAAGGTGCATGGATGATCTGGTATTTATTTTTAAGAGTGGTCAAGAAAGCCTTCCACAAGAAGTAATACCTCTCAAGCAGAGACTTCAGGTATAAAAAAGCTCTGGGGTCAGAATAAAGCAGGTTATGTGAGGAACAGGGTGGCTGGAGCTGACTCAGCGAGGAGGAGGAGGGCAAATGAGGTATAGGTGGAGCTTTGTAGGAGATGGTGAGGCACTGGAGTTTAGTCCTCTGAACTTAGAGCTAACAAGATACATGTCAGCCCACTGTGTGAGAGGAGGGCCATTTACTGAGATGCAGAAGGGAGGTGCATTTTTGGAGGCAGAAGTCAAGAGTTCTTTTTCAGACATATTAGGTAAGAGATGTCTGTTAGATGTTCAAGTGGAGATGTGTGATGAATAAACTGGAGCCGGTTGGGTGAGTGTGAACAGACACACGCTCAGCAATATCATTAGGGACCTTAAAATCAAGACTTGATGCCATTCTGCTGCTCTTTCCAGTTTACTGTGGCTTGAGTCCCCAAACCTTATATTATGTAAATGTCTGTGTGGGGGCCTGTGAACCTTGTTTTCCTCCCCAAAGTGCCACGAGAGAGGGAGCACAGAGGTGGCAAGCCCAGCGAGTCTCCTGCGCCAGTGTTGCAGTGGTACTGGTCCAGGCCAAGAGAGCTCTGTGTGGGAATTAGGCCAGTTTGGCAGCTGGATAATGAATTAATTTATTTTAGTCTTTTTCTCTCCAATAAAATCAAGAGAAGATAGAATAATAGACCTTTTGGTCCAGAAGGAAATCAACCTCCTTTTTTTTTCTTTTCCAAATAAAATTGCAGTCTAGAAAGGCTGACTCATACTACTTGAGATCACAGGGCTAACATTCAGATCTCATGACTCTTATTCCAGACTCCTTTTGTACTGTCTATACTACTGAAATGAAATTACCCCAAACTGTAGGATCAGAGGGTTTATTAGTTTATAGATACTTTGAGGCTAGATTTCTTCAGTGGATAAAATTTTCTGTTTACTCAAGTTTTTTCTAAGATGCTGAAAAGTAAATTTATCAATGGGACTTTAGAACCAGACTGCTGGTGTTCAAACCCCAGCCTGGTCACTGACTTTACAAACTGTGACCATGGGTAAGTTGTTTCCCTCTCTGTGTATCATTTCATAACAAAGGCTTAATGCTAGGGTGGTTGTATTTGATGGTTATTATATATAAGATGTTTACAGTAGTGCCAGGCATATGGCAAGCAGTCATTGAGCCATCATGATCATTTTCATCTTGGACATACAGAACAGTTGTCTACCACACTTTTAAGTTCTGTGCATATAATTTGAGTGTTAATGTTATACAGAATATATGAGAAGATACAGGAAGTAAGGTAAGATAAAAGTACATAAGGTAAAACAATGTCCCTGCCCTCAAGGAATTTGCATTATAATGGAGGAAGAAGTCTTACAATCCAGGAGGCATTATCTATTTAAAATGATTGGACAGTGAAAGCTATGAATGGTCTCTTATCTTCTAACATTCTGTGAATCTGGGTATTCAGAGGAAGACAGAGGGACTAAGAAGAGGTTTGAGCAAGTTTTGTGGGTAAGGGATTTGTCTGGTTAGAGTAGAAGCAGACATTCTAGACCAATGGGATGGGCAGAAATTAGTATTTAATAAGGCCAAGGTAGGTAAACACAGGGGAGAATTTTTCAACAGTAAACAGTTTTGCTAGAGAAAAGGCCCGTGAGAGATAATAGTGATTTGGATACATTTGAGGGTATATACCAAAACCAAGCATACCAAACTTACCTCTTTTTTGCTTGGGCTTCTAAATTGGCATATCAAAATGTCACCATAGGCACTATCTTTCACTCAGGTGTATAAAGACTGTCACTGTCAACGTGGACAGGATATTTGATACATTAGATGATGATGTCAGAGGAGTGCATCACTGATGGAGTGGCTCACAGAGTGTTGATCCATAAAGGTTAGTGGCAACCTAGACTAAACAGGGGCTTCCCTGGTGGCTCAGATGGTTAAGAATCTGCCTGCAATGCAAGAGACCCAGGTTCGATCCCTGGGTTGGAAGATCTCCTGGAAAAGGGAATGGCTAGAATTCCATAAACAGAGGATCCTGGTGGGCTACCATCCATGGGGTCACAAAGAGTCGGACGCGACTAGCACTTTGAATTTTTCAGAGTAAAGAGAGGACTAGGAGGTGATTTCTGTATCTCTTTTCTGTTTTGAGTGTTTTTTTTTTTTTTTTTAATTGACTGAGGTTTAACTCATTGGTAATGTAATTCCCCTGTTCTATTTCCCAGTTTCAGCACATCAGCATTTTGCCATTTTTATATCAGTTTCCTACTCACTTCCTTTAGGAGGGTTTGAACATTTTTAAAGCAAATCTGAGACCTGTGTTTTATTTTACCCACAGATACTTCAGTATTTATCCCTAGTTGCCAGGGACGCACTACACAGGCACATAGGTGCCACCACATGATTGTCACTCCTCAAAGAGTTAGTAATTCTTTTATATTATATAATACCCCATCCTTTGGTTTTCCCAGTTGACTCAGAAATGAGTTAGTTTGTTAAAATCAGTATCCAAGAAAGGTCTACATAGTTACATTTGGTTGTTATGTCCTTCAAAATCTCTTTATAACAGTCTTTCCCCCCTTAAAAAAGGCTGTTTATTTGTTGAAGAAACTGAACCATTTCTTTATGGTATTTCCTGCATTCTGGTTTGCATTCTTATGTCATGTTAGCATATTTTTTCATTCCCCATATTTCTTTTAAGTGGTAATCAGTTCTAGAGGGTTGATTCAGATGTTTGCTTCATAGAATATTTTATAGGTGCTGATTATTTTATAATACTTATTACTTTATACTATTAGGACCGTAATGACTGATTGTCTCGGTGGGTTCAAATGTCACATGTCCCTCCATTCACAGTTACTAATGTCAGCTGGTGTACATAGTGATTGCAGGGTGTCGATTTTTTCAATTTTGTATTTCCTATGTTTATTCATTGTAATCTATAAAGAACTCTGATTCACATACTTTCAAGAAATCACTATAGGAGACCTGCATGTCACAACTAAGACCTGGTCCAGCCAAATAAATTAAAATAAACATTTTTTAAAAAGTAAATAAAAACCATCAATGATTAAAGTTGTTTAAAAATCACTGTAATGCCTCAAAAGGAGAAATAAGATGAAGTAATTTATAATGTTTTTCAAGATGTAAATTCTCAGACATAATTGAATTACAGGAGATAAAGAAGAGGTCAGGTACTTGTACCTACATATGAGTCACTGAAATGTGCGTGTGTGTGTCTTAGTCGCTTAGTTATGTCAACTCTTGGCCATCCCATGGACTTGTAGCCCGCAGCCAGGCTCTCTGTCCATGGAATTCTCCAGGCAGGAATACTGGAGTAGATTGCCATTCCCTTCTCCAGCGAACTCACTGAATACCTAGCTTCAAATGCTGATCCATAGTAGACATGTTGTGTTAGAGATTCATGTTCAACAATGTTGCCATCAGTGTTTCTCTTGAACAACTCTTGGTGTCAAGTTTTAAACAGTTTACCCAAACAGTTGTATTACTGGTGATTTCAGTGTCTGTTTTAAAAATCTTACAAAAGATACTTTGTAAAATTCAGTTAGCTTCTAAATTTGGTCACACTCACTACACTGAGTATCATTGGTTGAACCATCCACCTCCTTGTCTCTGTTTATCAGTAAACTTGTAATTTTGTACTTATTTTAGGTTTATAGAAAAATTGCAAAGACAGACTGCCCATGTATACTTCACACAGTTTCCAAGTGTTGGCGCGTCACCCTGACACATTTTTGTCCTAAGAAAACCAACATTGGTATACTGTTACTCTGGAAACTATAGACTTAGTCAAATTTCACCAGTTTTTCCACTTAATGTCTCTTTCGTATTGTGGATCCAGTCCAGAATGCAACGTTTCTCTTTGTGCCTCTTGGTTTGGACTTGAGTCTCTGTGTGGAAAGCAGTGGGCTTCTTCTCTGCACTGGATCTGCGCAGAGCCAGCATATCCTCTCCACACTGCCTACCCTCTGCTCTTCTACCCACTAGTTTCTAGATCTTTCATTGTTCTGTCAATATACTGTTTGTTTCTCCTTTTATTTTTAACGTATCGGGCTGCATCGGGTCTTTTTGCTGCATGTGGAATCTTTTGTTGTGTGCGGACTCAGTAGTTGCCCCAGGACACGTGCGATCTTAGTTCCCTGACCACAGGTTGAACCCTTGTCCCCTGCATCCGAAGGCGGATTCTTAACCCGGAGACACCAGGGAAGTCCTCTCATTTTAAAACAGGACACCAAGAACTGAATGCAGTTCTTCACATGTGGTCTGACAGGAGCAAAATGTGGAAATGCTGCAGTTGTGTATCTCGCATGACTGTTAGTGTAGCCTAAGCCTGTTTATTTATTTCCTGCCTGTTTTTTTTGTTTGTTTTTTTTTTTTTAAGCAACTGCATCCCATATTGATCTAATACTAAAGTCGAAGTTCTGCTTAGTTAATTCTCCCAGAGTTTGTTTTTATGTCATATGAATTGCTCTTTAATCCAACAGCAAGAGTTTATGTGAATCCCTTTAAAAATTCATCTCATTTGTTTTGGCACACCCATTCGCCTCTTTGCATTTCTATTCTGTCCGCCAATGTTTTAACGGTTTCTTTTATGCAAAGCTTGTCAGTATGCTTTCTGTCATTTTCTAAAATGCTAATAAAAATATTGCATAGAGCAGGGTCAAGTCCAGGACCTTACCATGGCACAAGATGGCAAGTGAAAAGAAGTTATAGCAAGCATTTGACTGTATGAGGAAGCTATTATCATAGTGCTGTTATCATAGAGTGAAGGCCTTGATTCAGTCTTCCATGTCAACTGGGGGTGGTGTCTAAGCTAAAGAACTCTTGCAGAATGAGAACAAATTAATTTTTGGAGGGTCAGTTTTACTTTTGGAGAAGCCAGCTGTGATTCATAAGATTGTTAGCTTAGCTTTCATGTAACTGGACATGCCTGCTACTTCTACTTTAAGATTGCATGAGCCTTTCTTGAATTAGGCCTTTTTATGAATGGAATTGAAAATTTTGGAGGGCTTTAGAAGCACTTTTTTTAAATTACCAAGGATGTATTTGAATGATACTTCCTTTTCAGCAGAGCCTAAGTCATATATCATTTCCCATTTTTCTTTTTCATGTTGGTCTTTTTCTTAATCTTTAAGAACCCATTGTTTGTTGTATCTGTTCCAGATTATCTTGCTCCATCTGTTGTAATTGACTTTTTTCTGGCTCTTTTTCATTGTTGAAGTTTTGTACTTACTTACTTATCAAATTTACATTGTGCTTCCTTGCCCTGTTTATGGTTTCAAGTGTTCCCTGTATTGCTTAGAAAGTTCTCACACACCAAGAGGTAAAATAAAAAGATCCTCTTATAGTTTCTTCTAAGAAGTTTATAGATTTTTCAAAAAATTGAAACATATTTGCTATATTTAAGATAGTCAGATCTTTTCTTTGAGAAAGGAATTTTTATGCATGTGTGAGAAATGTGTCATGCATTCAGAAGTATGCAGTATGTCTGTATTCACTAAAAAGACAATAGATAATACCCGTCTATATTAAAACATAGACCATCTCACAGAAATATCCATAACCACTTATCTGTACCTTCGTCTTGATCACCCTTTTGCCTTCCTCTTTAGTTTTACCCCCAGTAAATCTCTTCCTATCTGAGCAGCGTAGTCGTTAGTTATGAAGCACAGAGTGACAGATTCAGAGTGCACTACGTGAGGAAAAGGCAGTTTGCACCATTGGACGCAAGCTCGTAGGAGAACAGAAGCTGAACTCCGTCTACCTTCCACCTCCCTGGGAGCTTCCCAGAGACCCTTTGCAGAAGTCAACTGGGCGAGATCACAAGTGAGCCTTGAAAGCTCAGGACCACCACACGGGGAATTTGGCTGGGCCTTCATGTGGACCAGGATGGATCTCCAACAGATATGTGGCCAGAGGACAGCTGCTCCCCTTGGTCAACTCCCAGCTTTCAGGAGCAGGTCAGAGCAGAAGTGTGGGGGTGAAGCGAGGGTCCTCAGCTGACCCTCCCTCCTGAAGGGGAGAGCAGGAACTTCATCACCCAACTCCAGGGGAGCAGCAGACCCTGGACCAGACTCCCCAGGCATCTTCTGTCCTCATGTCAAAAGCAAAAATACATGATTGTCTCTCTCTCTCTTTCTGTGTAGTTGATTCTTGTTATTCTTGGTAGTTGTATTCCCTAAAGTTGCCATGAACACTGAATTAGCAAATACTGAACCAGAGCTCCTAATGGCAATATAGGACTGGGTTCCTGTGAGCCTTTGGTCACACTTGCATCAACAGATCAATACAAAACCTTGTTTTCTGTGTGTTTCTGTTGAAAGACACCTTATTTAATATTAAGTTGATTCTTAAACATAGAAGTCATAGCTAACGGCACTGTACCTCATGGCTAAACAGTTTATCTAACACATGTTGTCAGTTTTGTGGCACTTAGAAACACTAGACAGCACTTCAGTGCTTCATCTGGGGCCATTTTAAACAGTGCAGTCACCTATAAACAGTACATAGACCATGAAAAGGATGTTTGTTTACAGGATGAACTGAAGCAGGCAGGCAGAGCAGCCACTTGTCTGAGCTCAGCTAGGAATGTGCCGATTGGTAACTCAGATGTGCACAAGTGACTGTAAAAGCTCTGCAAGTATTGCTGTGTACATATACATGTTTATATATATACACACACAAAGCAGGGAAAATTATTCCAGGGTGTTAGATGTCAGGATAGTAAGTTGGGGTGGTTACTAGAGGGAGCATGAGGGAGACTTGTTCTGTTTCTTGATCTGGGTGTTGGTTACGCAGGTTGTGTTCACTCTGTGAAGACCAAGCTGTGTGTTTATGCTTTGTGTACTTTTCTAAATGGTGTTTCACTTCAGTAAACAGCGTAAAACAAACAATACTCTGGCCCCAGGATCTGGGTGATGACCACTCAGTGTGCATGGCTCTTGAGTGTTAGCACTCCGGTGTGGACAAGTTGTCCTCAGCTATAGCATGGCTGTCATTTTGGGGATTCCCACTTTACCATCTTCCTGGTGATTTTAGTTGCTTCTCTCTTATTTTGGATCTCCTGTTTTCCTAGATTCGATCTCCCCCATTATTTCCTCCTCTTACTCTTAATTGTTTCTGAAGAAGGGTTCACTGTGAATAATTTTTTTTTAATTTAGCAGATCTGAAGATACTGTTAACACAATTGTTAACACCTCATACTTGGAAAATGACAACTTTCCAAAGTATATAATTTTAATGTGGAAGTTCTTTGCTTTGGAAGTTTGATGACATTAATGCATTACCTTTTACAGTCCAGTGTTCATGTTGCACATATCTGATTCTTGATGTGTGTGACCTCTAGTCCCTCCTTCCTCATTAGCATTTTTGTTTTGTTCAGCTAAATACTCAGGAGTGGAATTGCTGAATTGTATGATAGTTCTACTTTTAATTTTTTGAGGAATTTTCGTACTGTTTTCCATAGTGTCTGCACCGATTTACATTCTTTTTTTTTTTTTTTTTTTTAATGTTACAGCTCTATTTTATTTAGAAGATAGCAGGAGAGAGAGAGAGAGAGAGAGAGAAAGAAAAGAGCGCACGCACTCGGGAGAGAGATTCCTGAGAGAGTGCTTTGGCTCCGATTTACATTCTTACCAACAGTCCCATCCTCACCAGCACTTATTATTTGCTGTGTTATTTTTTCTTTTTTAATAATAGCCATAGTGACAGGTTTGAGGTGATCTCATTATGGTTTTGGAGAAGGCAATGGCACCCCACCCCAGTACTCTTGCCTGGAAAATCCCGTGAACGGAGGAGCCTGGTAGGCTGCAGTCCATGGGGTCAATAAGAGTCGGATTCGACTAATCGACTTCACTTTCACTTTTTCCTTTCATGCATTGGAGAAGGAAATGGCAACCCACTCCAGTGTTCTTGCCTGGAGAATCCCAGGGACGGGGGAGCCTGGTGGGCTGCCGTCTCTGGGGTCGCACAGAGTCGGACACGACTGAAGCAACTTAGCAGCAGTAGCATTATGGTTTTGATTTCCATCTCTCTGATGATTAGTGATTTGAGTGTTTTTCTTCATGTCCCTGTTGGCCGTCGGTATATCTTCTTTGTGAAAACATCTATTCAGGTTTCAATAAGGCTTTTTTTAAAAAAATAATGTTTTGATGTTGAGCTGTATGAGTTTTTGGTATATTTTAGATATTAACCCTTATTGGATATGTCATTTGCAAGTATCTTCTCCCATTCCCTAGGCAGCTTTTTTGTTTTAGTGATATTGAAAGAAAGTGAAGTTGCTCAGTCATGTCCGACTCTTTGTGACCCCATGGGCTGTAGCCTACCAGTCTTTTCCATCCATGGGATTTTCCAGGCAAGAATACTGGAGTGGGTTGCCATTTCCTTCTCTAGGAGATCTTCCTAACCCAGGGATTGAACTCTGGTCTCCTGTATTGTAGGCAGATACTTTACCGTCTGAGCCACCAGGGAAGTCCAGTGATATTGATACTTTTCTTTGTTGTGCCAAAAAGCTTTTTAATTTAGTATACTCCCATTTGTTTACTTTTGCATTTGTTTCTCCTGCTTGATGAGACATATCCAAAGAAATAAGATTAAGACCAATGTCAAAGAGCTTACTGCCTGTGTTTTCTTGTAGAAGTTTTATGGCTTCAGGTCTTACATTTAAGTCTTTAATCCATTTTGAATTTATTTCTGTGTATAGTGTGAGAAAGTAATTTAATTCTTTTGCATGTAACTGTCCAGTTTTCCCAACACCACTTATTGAAGAAGCTGTCTTTTCTCCATTGTGTATCTTTGCCTGCTTTGTCATAGATTAATTTCCTGTATTTGTGTGGGCTCATTTCTGAGCTCTCTATTCTGTCGCATTGATCTTTGTGTCTGTTTTATGTGCTAGTACTATACTGTTTTGATTACTGTGGCTTTGTAGTACGGTCTGAAGTCAGGGAGCATGATTCATCCAGTTCTTTTCTTTCTCAAATTGTTTTGGTTATTCAGGGTAGTTTGTGTTTACATACCAATTTTAGAATTATTTTCTCTGGGTCTATAGAAAATGCCAGTGGTATTTTGATAGGGAATGCATTGAATGCATTGAATAGATTGCCTTGTAATGTGGTCATTTTAGCAATATTAACTTTTCCAGTCTATAAACACAATATATCTTTCCATCTGTTTTGATGTCTTGAGTTTATTCCATCAGCATGTAACAGTTTTCCGAGTACATGTCTTTTACCTCCTGAGTTAGAGTGATTCCTCGTTATTCTTTTAGATGTGGTTTTAAGTAGCACTGTATTCTTAATTTCTCTTTCTGTTGATTGTTAGTGTACAGAAATGCCACAGATTTTTTTTGTATCCTGCAACTTTACAGATTCGTTGATGAGTTGTAGTAGTTTTTCAGTGGTGTCTTTGGGATCTTCTGTGTATAGTATCATGTCATCTGCAAGGAGTGACAGTTTTGCTTCTTCCTTTCCAATTTAGAATACTATGTTTAAAATTACTTATTTATTTACGGCTGTTCTGGGTCTTTGTTGCTGTGTGTGGACTCTTCTCCAGTTGCGGTGCGCAGGTTTCTCCTTGTGGTGGCTTCTTGTGTTAATGGAGCACAGGCTCCAGGCGTGGGGCTTTCAGTGGTTGCAGCGTGCAGGCTCAGCAGTTGCCGCTCCCAAGCTCTAGAGCGCAGGTTCAGTAGTTGTGCACGGGCTTCGTTGCTTCTCAACATGTGGAATCTTCTCGGACTAGGGATCAAACCCATGTCCCCTGCATTGGTTCAGTTCAGTCGCTCAGTCGTGTCTGACTCTTTGCGACCCCATGGACTGCAGCACGCCAGACTTCCCTGTCCATCACCAACTCCCAGAGCTTATTCAGACTCATGTCCATCGAGTTGGTGATGCCATCTAACCATCTCATCCTCTGTCGTCCCCTTCTCCTCCTGCCTGCAATCTTTCCCAGCATCAGGGTCTTTTCCAACAAGTCAGTTCTTCACATCAGGTGGCCAAAGTTTTGGAGTTTCAGCTTCAGCATCAGTCCTTCCAATGAATATTCAGGATTGATTTCCTTTAGGATTGACTGGTTGGATCTCCTTGCAGTCCAAGAGACTCTCAAGAGTCTTCTCCAACACCACAATTCAAAAGCATCAATTTTTCTGTGCTCAGCTTTCTTTATAGTCCAGCTCTCACATCCATACATGATTACTGGAAAAACCATAGCTTTGACTAGACTGACCTTTGTCAGCAAAGTAATGTCTCTGCTTTTTAATATGCTCTCTACGGTGGTCATAGCTTTTCTTCCAAGGAGAAGTGTCTTTTAATTTCAGGGCCACAGTCAACATCTGCAGTGATTTGGGAGCACTCCAAAGTAAAGTCTCTCATTGTTTGCCCATCTATTTCCCATGAAGTGATGGGACCAGATGCCATGATCTTAGTTTTCTGAATGTTGAGTTTTAAGCCAACTTTTTCACTCTCGTCTTGTCCCTTTCATCAAGAAGCTCTTTAGTTCTTCTTCACTTTCTCCCATAAGGGTGGTGTCATCTGCATATCTGAGGTTATTAATATTTCTCCCAGCAATCTTGATTCCAGCTTGTGCTTCATCCAGCTCAGCATTTCTCATGATGTACTCTGCATATAAATTAAATAACCAGGGTGACAGTATACAGCCTTGATGTACTCCTTTTCCGATTTGAAATCAGTCTGTTGTTCCATGTCCAGTTCTAACTGAATTGGAGGTGGATTCTTATTCACTGTACCACCAGAGAAGTCCTGAAATCCTTAGACTTCCAATGCTATACTGAATAAAAGTGATGAGAGTAGGTGAGAGTGGGCATCCTTGTCTTGTTCCCAATTTTAGAGGAAATGCTTTCTGCTTTTCACCATTGAGTATGATGCTTACGTGGCCTTTATTATATTGATGTTTGTTCTCTATATACCCACTTTGTTGATGTTTTTTTTTTTAATTATAAATGGATGTTGAGTTTTGTCAAAAGCTTTTTCAGTATCTATTGAGATGGTCATGCCATTTTTTTTTTCCAATTGATTAATTGATTTTTTCCACATTGATTAATTTGTGGATATTGAACCATCCTTGCACCACGGGGATAAATCCTGTTTGATCATGGTGTGTGATCCTTTTAATGCAGGAGTCCCCAGACCCTGGGCTGCAGACCAGTGGCCCACAGCCTAATAGGAACTGGGCCACACAGCAGGAGGTGAATGGCAGGTGAGCCAAGCACAGCTTCATCTGCCACTCCCCTTCACTCGCATTACCACCTGCACCATCCCACTTTCTCTTCCCCCAATCCATGGAAAAATTGTATTACATGGAACCAGTCCCTGGTGCCAAAAAAGATTGTAGACTGCTTTTTTAATGTATTTTTGGATTAGATTGCTAATGTTTTGTTGAGGATTTTTGTTCATCAATAATATTGGTCTGTAATTTTCTTTTTTGGCGTGATATCTTTGTAGGGTTTTGGTGTCAGGGTGATACTAAGCTTGTAGAATGAATTCAAAAGTGTTTCTTCCAATGATTTTTTTTTTTTTTTTTAGTAGGTTGAGAAAGATAGTTGTTAATGTTTGGTAGAAATCACCTATGTAGCTCTCTGGTCCTGGACTTTTGTTAGTTGAGAATTTTTGATTACTGAATCAATTTCTTTACTGATGACTTGTCTATTCATATTTTCTACTTCTTCCTGATTCAGTCTTTGCAGACTGTATATTTCTAGGAATTGGTCCATTTATTCTAAGTTGTCTATTTTATTGGTGTATAATTGTAATAATCTCTTTATGGTCCTTTGTATTTCTGTGGTGTTAGTTGTAACTTCTTTTTCATTTGTGATTTTACTGATTTAGGCTTTTTTTTTCCTTGATGAGTCTGGCTAAAAGTTTAACAATTTTGTTTATCTTTTCAAAAAAAGTAGCTCTTAGTTTCATTGATCTTTTTTCTGGGTTTTTTTTTTCCAGTCTCTTTCATTTATTTCTGCTTCCATCTTTATGATACTGTTTCTTCTACTAACTTGTCTTTTGTTCGTTCTTTTTCTGCTTCCTTTAAGTGTAAGGTTGCTTTCAGGCTATTGACACTTGAGTTCCAGTTTTCTTCTCTTTAATGTTCTAGTCTCTTTTCTCTTCACCTTCTCCTTCTGAGAATAATTTAGTTATGATTTAACACAAACTCTTCTCTTTTCAGTAAACTGTGCATATTACTATCTTGTCAACAGTGCCTTGAGTTCCCTAGGTCAGCGCCCTCTGTTTACCCTTTAATGGGTAAACTTGTTTCCACTTGAAGTAGAGGATGTCTGAAAGTCAACGTACAAATTTAACTGCTTCTGGAAGAGCTTTTTACATCTTTCATCTTTAGATAGTTCTCTTCTCTAACCCAAGTTCCAGCAATACCTGATACTGCCAGTCCTGGACACTTTGTTGAATTTGTATTGAATATTGAGTGGTTTCTTTGCTTTCTCCTTTTTACCCTTTGCTTTTACCTTTTTATGAGGATTCATCTTTTTCCAGCGTCCTAACTCAGTTCCCACTCATCCATCTGCTTTCCAGCTTCCAAATTTTTGTTGCTGTTGTTTAGTTTTACTCTCTTTATCCTTATGAAATTGTCTTTATAAGTAAGGTGAAAAGACAGCCTTCAGAATTAGAGAAAATAACAGTAAATGAAACAACCAACAAAGAATTAATCTCCAAAATATACAAGCAGCTCATGCAGCTCAGTACCAGAAAAATCAACAACCCAATCAAAAAATGTGCCAAAGAATTAAACAGACATTTCTCCAAAGAAGACATAACAGATGGCTAACAAACAGATGAAAAGATGCTCAACATCACTCAATATCAGAGAAATGCAAATCAAAACCACAATGAGGTACCATCTCACACCGGTCAGAATGGCTGCCATCAAAAAGTCTACAATGAATGCTGCAGAGGGTGTGGAGAAAAGGGAACCCTCTTATACTGTTGGTGGGAATGCAAACTAGTACAGCCACTATGGAGAACAGCGTGGAGATTCCTTAAAAAACTGGAAATAGAACTGCCATACAACCCACCAATCCCACTGCTGGGCATACACACCGAGGAAACCAGAATTGAAAGAGACACGTGTACCCCAGTGTTAATCGCAGCACTGTTTACAATAGCTAGGACATGGAAGCAACCTAGATGTCCATCAGCAGACGAATGGATAAGAAAGCTGTGGTACATATACACGATGGAGTATTACTCAGCTATTGAAAAAGAACACATTTGAGTCAGTTCTAATAAGGTGGATGAAACTGGAGCCTGTTATACAGAGCAAAGTAAGTCAGAAAGTAAAACACCAATACAGTGTATTAACACATATATATGGAATTTAGAAAGATTGTAACGATGACACCATGTGCAGGATAGCAAATGAGACACAGATATAAAGAACAGACTTTAGGACTCTGTGGGAGAAGGCAAGGGTGGGATGATTTGAGAGAATAGCATTGAAACATGTATATTACCATATGTGAAATAGTTCAGTGCATGAGACAGGGCACTCAGGGCCAGTGCACTGGGATGACCCAGAGGGATGGGATGGGGAGGGAGGTGTGGTGGGGGGAGGTTTGGGACAGAGTGGGAGGGGGACACATATACACCTGTGGCTGATTCAATGTATGGCAAAAACCACTATAATATTGTAATTAGCCTCCAATTAAATTAATTAAAAAATTCCAATACTAAATTTGATTTTCAGAAATGAACAGAATTAGGTCTTACCTTATCTGTTCTAGACCTTATTGTCACAAAATTACGGCTCAGTCTCAAATACATTGTCCAGTGCACTGTGTGATACTTTGAAATAAGGCTGTGGAATTCAGTGTGGAACTGAATTTTTTTTATTATTTGTTTTGGCCATGCTGCGCAGCTTGCAAGATCTTTGTTCCCCAACAAGGGGTCAAGCCTGCACCCCCTGCAGTGGAAGTGTGGATCCCTAAGCACTGGACCACCAGGGAATTGTCTTTATTTGATTTTAACAAATCACATTTAAATGATCACATGCGGCTGCTGCTGCTGCTGCTGCATCGATTCAGTCGTGTCCGACTCTATGCGACCCCATAGACGGCAGCCCACCAGGCTTCCCCTCCCTGGGATTCTCCAGGCAAGAACACTGGAGTGGGTTGCCATTTCCTTCTCCAATGCATGAAAGTGAAAAGTGAAAGTGAAGTTGCTCAGTCGTGTCCGACTCTAGCGACCCCATGGACTGCAGCCTACCAGGCTCCTCCGTCCATGGGATTTTCCAGGCAAGAGTACTGGAGTGGGGTGTCATTGCTGTCTCCGCACATGCGGCTAGTGGCTAGCATATACTGGACAGTTCAGGTCCAGAGCTGATGATCTGGAATTGGAATGTAAGTTCTAGTCGGTGTATCTACTACATGGAAATTTTTTTCCTTCTCCTTGACTTATTTACTTATTCATTTATATCAGTATGGACACATTGATTTCTGTACTTTATTGATTTTGATGCTCAAATTGTCCCAGATTTGAACCATGGAAACCTCATTCAGGTTTCTTCTGTGTCCTTTGGCATGTCTCCATCGTTCTTTCTGGATCATTCATTCTAGAACTAGACATTATAGCCTCCTTATGAGCTTGCCCCAATTCCTCTGGAGTCATCCATTTCTCCAAGGAGCTCTAGTTCCTCCATCCATCCAGTGGAGAATGCTGTTTGGAAACCAGATCTGGTTGCCTGGTAGGCTTGTAGCTGCTGGACCAGCACTGCGTCTATGCTCTGTAAGCTGACAAGGGGTTTTTACAGATTTTACAGAGCCTGGTGGCTGTTACATTGGACAGTACAGATAAACAGATATTTCAGTCATTGCAAAAAAGAAAAAGATGGGGGTACTAGGATTTTACGAGTTCAGAGACTCCTACTTCCCTGGGCCTACCTCAGCACAGTTGGTACTTGGCATCTGGGGATATAGCTGGTTGGTGATGAGAATGCCAGAGCGATTGATGCTAGAACCCCTCTGCTGGTGGAGGAATACTCTGTCTCTCTTTCTAACCTCCTATTGGCAGATGTAAACCAGGAGCCAGCTGCCAAGGGGATATAAATAATTGACATTGCAGACCCTAGACCATTGTTCCTCAGCCTCAGCACCATTACATCTTGGGCCAGGTGG
The DNA here is from genome assembly GCF_027580195.1 of Bos mutus. Classification (NCBI taxonomy): domain Eukaryota; kingdom Metazoa; phylum Chordata; class Mammalia; order Artiodactyla; family Bovidae; genus Bos; species Bos mutus. The sequence continues at coordinate 56,864,714 of NC_091627.1, forward strand.
CTGTCTCGTGCTTCATAGGAAGTTTAGTAACATCCCTGGCCTTTACCCACTTGATTCCAGTACCCACCCCACACCCAAATGTTTCCATACGTGGCCAGATATCCCCTGGGGGAGCAAAATGACCCCATCGAGGACAACCTCCTGGGCCAGCATTGTAGGAAACAATATAGAAGGGGAGGCTTGGAGCTGAGAAACAGTAGTGCTGACCAGCAGCCTATTTTACTTCGCTCAACTCTGGAATGTGAAGGAGGGGAAGAGAAGTTAACACTCAGGTGCTTGTTACAATCCTGCAATACAGAGATTGGTATGTGCTTTTTTCCCTCTGGTTAATGAGGAAAGCAAAGACCAGTTAAGCAGTTTCAGGCAAGATTCACATCCTTGCTGATAAAGTTACTTATTTACATCCTCTTGAAGTTTGCACTTGAGTTTTTAGCTTGTAAGGCTATGCCTTATTGCCATCCTTATTGCCTTATGCCTTATTGCCATCCTTTTTAAGTGGAGGAACTGTTCTTTTGAGTGTTGTATTTTCAAGTCATTATGGGTATATTGTCAGCCTGGGTACATCTGAATGTTGCCCTACCAGAGTCATGCTCAGAACCATGGCTAAAAATGTTCACAAGTGGAGGGAAGAAGAAACATGAATATTTGTGAGGGAATTTTCTAGCAGTCCAGTGATAATGCCCTCTCACTGCCGAGGGCCTGGGTTGTATCCCTGGTCAGGGAACTAAAATGCCATGAGCAGCACAGCGCGCCAAAAAAAATTTGTGTTAAAGCCAGTGTTTGGTTTTTTAGTTTTGGATACTTTGAGTACTATTTAACTTGGTTTCCTAAAGATTTGCTTCAAACTGTACATGCACTGCTTATTTTTCTCATTTGCTTTTATGCTTAGTCCTTTACTGTCTTCTGTTCCATACAGTTGTGTATCACTCTCGATAACAGAAAGACATATCCTCTCTCAAAGGAAATCTCCCAGAGATCAGCCTAACAGTTTGTAGTATCTCTCCTGTCTCATCATCGCCTCAGATCCAAAGTTAGGCTAGTGTGTGTTCTAAGCCAGGCATAAACTGCTTCTCTTCCATTGCCGAAGCAGTCTCTGTACTTTGTATTATTCCTAGTCCTCTCCAGAGTTTCATATCTGTTATAGGTCCCTTGGGTTCAAAATCAGTGAAGGAACTAGAGCAGACATAAACATAACCTAACAGTTGAAGGCAGGATTTTTGAAGACCTATTAGGTTTGAAATTGGTCCACCAAGAAAAGAAGAGGCAGTGACTTGATTCTTGTCTTAAGCTACGCATGGGTTTCTAAGAGTGGATTTAGAGTAACTGCTCTGTGTGGAAGAAACGTGGAACAAAGGGACCTGAAGTTGTTCTTCAGTGTTTTGAGGAAAAGGTGCTCAGGGCCTGCTTGGTATGAGCATTGTGTCAGGGTGGTGCTAACTGGGGGGCTCTGTTGTACCCTCTCACCAGAACAGGTCATCTTGTGTTGCTCTTATCTGTTGATGTGTTCCCATAGTTCTCTGCCACTCACTCTTCATGCTGTATTTTAATTGCCTGTTTACTTGTCTTCCCTTTTAAACCTCAGGCACTAAATGAGTACTGTAGGTGCTCAGAAACTTGTGTTCATTGAGATAATGTTGTTATGGTAATTTAATGTGAAATTATCTCCTAATATCCATGCAGGACAAATCCTTTACACTCTAGTAGAGCTGACACATACAGACTGGGAGTTTATCACAAATAAGTGTGCAGACATTTCTAGCTCAAATAACCATTAAGTTGTATGTTTCCTGCTCTGTCCCTATTCATCTAGTGGTTTTCTTCTGCTTACCCTAAAACAGTTGCAGAAAATCAGATTTAAAGGGTTTAAACTGTTTTACCCAAGGCAGGGGCACAAATCCCATTAAGCATGTTTCACCCTTTAGTTGTGACATTCTTCTCTCTAACAAATATGTGTAGTCTATCTTTCCAGGAAGGCAGAAAGTCCCCTACTGCTCCTTGTACTGTGTTGGCCCTGTGTGTGACAGGAAGGCTTTCTGAACGGCAGCTTGGCCTCGTCACTGCCCTCTAGTAGGCTTTCCGTGTTGTCTGTGTCGGGTCCAGCACGCCCAGATGATGCACTATGCTTGGGAGAAGTCATTCTGTGAACGCTTAGCTTGAAACTCAGTGATGAGTTTATACTTCAGCAAAAATTAACATGGATGGGATACAGAATCCATCTCTAGAGCCAAAAAGACACTAGTTGTATTCTGTAATTGCACTGGGTCAACTCTTTTACCCATTTATACCTCAGTGTAAAACCAGCCATCCTGACACCTTCCATGCTCCTGTACAAGTTGAGCTGGGATGGCGGAGTTTTGTCTGTATTAGGTTTTGGTGGTTTTTTTCTTAATGAAACATTGAAAACATAGAGAAAGTGCTGATGTGGACAGCTTCCACTTTGTACCCTTTCTTGATTCCATTCTGTTTCTTTCCTTTTTCTCCCTACCTCCCAGATGTCATTGTTTCTTGGGAGTTGGTGTGTATCCTTTCCATCCACATTTCAGCATGCTTTCTACATAAGTATGTGTCCATACACTGTAACTATAGAGCATTGTATTGTGTAGTTTAAAACTTACATAAGTGCTTCCCTGTGGTATGTATCCTTTTAGGACCTGTTTTTGTAGGGACTTACATGTGATAATAGCAATTTGTTGGAGCACAATGTTCTAGAATTTTGTTATGCAATTATGTCATGTGTGATAGGCTGTTGATTCCCTTGTCTGAAGATGTATGTATGTGTATTTCCTTATATATTTGACAGAAACAAAATTTAAAATAAATTATATATTTGAGAATCATATTGATATTATGCTGTGATTTGAAAGAGTGAGGCCTGACATGTTTCTTGCTTACTGAAATTTTAAACAAAGGAGATAGTAATGTTTTCAAGTATTTACCAGTATATGACATGGATTTTCAAAAAGTTAAGAGAATAGTACTCTAGAATAAGAACTTATAGATTAGTGACTTCAGGTAGAGCTGTGTTTGATTGATTATCAACCTATGGAAATAAATAAGCAAATATCTATTAACACCTGCCTTGAAAGTAATTCCTCAAGCTCAGAGTTTCATTTTAGAGAAGTTATATGATTGGTAGAATTAAGCTCTCTTAGAAAATAAAGAATTAAGAACAATAAACATGATACTAAATGTGTATCTCTGTGCCATAGTAAATAAAAAAGTTCTGAAGACATCTACTTCTGAAACAGACACACAAATAACAGATTTACTGTTATCAGAGGCTGTTTGTCAGTTCATGACTGTTTGCCTTTGGAGCAGGTCACGTAGTTCTTGTGGACATCAGTTTATACAGTGACAAGCCCTTCGCAGGTGCCTGGGGCATCAAGTTCAGTTAAACACTAATTGGTTAGTGAAAGATCAAAGCTGTGTGGAGATGATCTGAAGGAGAATCTCCAATGGCATTTTATACCCATTTTAAGGGTTTAATTTTTCAGACCGGCCCCAATCAGTTTGAAATGTAATATATTTTTTACAGGTGGTGCTAGTGGTAAAGAACCCACCTGCTAATAAAGAAGACATAAGAGACTCAGGTTTGATCTCTAGGTCGGAAAGATCCCCTGGAGGAGGGCATGGCAACCCACTCCGTATTCTTGTCTGGGGAATCCCATGAACAGAGGAGCTTGGTGGGCTACAGTCCATAGGGTCGCAAAGAGTTGGATACGACTGAAGCGATGCGCAAAATGCTTGTGTGATCACTAGATGTTTTCATAAAAATCACCACCCTCTCCAAGAGCACTTGTCTTTTGGGACGGCTGGAGCTCTCTGCCTTGCCACATAGGCCTTGCCGGAGGGTCTTTGATGGGGAGGGAAGTGGGAGGGGTGTTCAGGATGGGGAGCACATGTAAACCCATGGCTGATTCATGTCAGTGTATGGCAAAAACCACTACAATATTGTAAAGTAATTAGCCTCCAATTAAATTTTAAAAAAACAGGGCAGTGATTCTGATTAGTGTGCATTGTTTCAAGGAACTTAAATAGAGATGCACACATATTTCAAACTACTGGAGGTTTTATTTTCAGCTTTACATGTGAAATTATCAACACAAAATTGTGGCTGACAAAAAATGTGTTTCTCAAGAACAACCGCATCGTTTATATGGCTGGCAGCCAAATCTTCTGGGCTGATGCTGCTGAATGGGGGCTCATGCCTAGAAGTATTTGGCACAGCATTTTTACTGACTTAATATTCTTTTCTCCTATGGGAAACAAGTACCTGTTGTTCAGTCCCTTCTTTTCCCCCCCTACTTTCATCATTGAGTCATTCTTATATCAAGAAGTCTATTATGGACACACATTAATCCCTGTTTCCCTTCTCTCTTTTGAGCTCTTATCTAATTACTCTGGGAGAATGTCCCTTTTTCTTTTTTTTTTATCTAAGTCCCTTTTTCTTTTCATCCACTTCATTCATTCAGCAGATACCCACTGAATTCCTACGTTGCCCCAGGCATTCCTTACACACCTCTTCTTCCTTCATTTTATGTGTAAAGTCAGAAAATAGCTCTAATCATGGCTGAGTATAATAGTAGATTGAAGCTTCTCCATTTCCAGATAAGGGGTTCTGAAAGACCATTCCTTACTAAGCTTGCTCATGAGCAAGTTCATTGTTACTAAGATGGGTTTCTGTTCCCAGGCCAGTATTGCATTTCTATGAAATAAGAGCATGGAACAGGTCTTTAAGCAAAACATCCAGTTGTTCTAAAATGGAGCAAATTCTGCTTCACTAAAAACTTTTAGAAATGAATTAAACTTCCCTCTTTAATAGAATGCATAAGGAAGGAATGCCTTAAATACAGTGTCCAGTCCCTGCCTTTCTGTCCAGTTTGTTGGGCAGATATGAACTAGCTTTGAATCATCCATAACCATGAAAGAAGTTTTATCATAATTTCCAGCTACCTCATGACTTTGATGTGAAAATTAATGCAGTAATGAAGAAAATTCTCTGGGCTACCACTGGGGTATTAGCTCTGTGTGGCACAGGCCTTTACTCACTGCTGTATCTTGTACATAATGGAAGGATAGATGGATGCTCCTTGTTGTGACATGTCACCACACTCATGGAATTCCACTTGAAAACAATAAAGTAAAAGAAAGCTAAATCCCAGTACAGAAAAGGTTGTTTTAAATGCCCAGCCAGGTAAATGTATCACAGGTTCACGCAAGTCTGCTAAGTGTGAAGAGCACACTGCACAGTCTGTTTTCCAAACTGTTCCATGTTTTCCCCTTTTCTAAAGTTCCCCTCCAGCTCCCAGGCCGCTTTCTTTTGAATCGTACCCTCCCCAGCTGTGTACTGTTTTTCTCACTTCTCTTTCTCTGCCCCTGGAATCCCTTTAACTGTAGGTCTTTTCTTGAATGGTATATTTGTATGGGTCTCTCTACCCAATTTTCTCTCCTTTTGAGTTTCCCTTTGTCATAAGGCATAGTTTTTTTTTGTTTTTTTTTTTTTTTTTAATATGTATAGAGTTATGTGTATATTTAATTGGCAGGGGAAGATTCTGTTCCTAAGTCTAAAAATAAGTAGGGTTTTTTTGTGTGTTTTTTTCTTCAAAAAGAACTCCTAGAGTTACTTTACCTTTGCAATGCATGATTGAGTGTATGTCCCCCTGTACTTCTTTTAATAGAAGGGGAAAAGCTTTCTACTCCTGAACTAGGCTCCCAGCTTGGGAAGCATTATGAAATTTGTCTTGGGTTCCAGTGGTTTTATTTCTAGTAATATCCCTTGATCATTGTCTTTAATTCTGGCTGCTACTGCCTTTCACTGAGTTACCATAGTTCATTTCTTTATTTGCTTCTGTGTTCACTTGAGAACCTCTTCAAAAGATTGCATGATTTTTCAACCATCTAAATGCAAAGAACCTCTTTGGGAATATAACATATCTCACACACGCACATGCACACATTCGTTTTTTAAAAGTCACACTTATTTAAACATCCATAGGCCCTGAAGAGATAGATAATTGACTGGAGTAAAAGGAGGACCTTTACTCCAGATTGCATGGCATCTGGCAGTCAGGATAGCTTGTCAGTGGTGAATGCTGAATAATCCCAGGGCTTCAGATTAGGGGTAGAGTCTCTTCCTGTTGTGTTCTTTCACTGTTTACCTTGACAGGTAGCTTTCCCTTTATCGACCTTCTCTTCACACTGCCTCTCTATTAAGGAAAAGCTATATCAACCTCTGGGTTTTTCTTTTAAAAGATAAATAAATGTATGTGTAATGTATATGTACTATATATATATATATAAGTAAATAAGCCTTTATTTTAGAACATTAAAAAAAAGAGTTTATGTATTATTTCAGTGGCTTTTTAAACATCTGTTCCCACTAGAGGGCATTCTTTCCTTTAATTTTAGTTCATAGGTTTTATGTATTTATTTTACAGAACTGCTAAATATAAAAGTGTTGAGGATATGAATGTGTTTAGATACACCTTTTATAGATAGGGGTTATCAAATATACACCATTCTTTTTATTTAAGTTTCACATATGCAAGGGTTGAAATTGAGGTTAAGCTATATTTCCCAGCATTTGTTTCTGGCTGTGCAGTGCAGCTTGGTGGGATCTTAGTTCCCCAACCAGTGATGGAACTTGTGTACTCTGCCCTGGGAGCGTGGAGTCTTACCACTGGACCAATAGGGAAGTCCCCTGTATTTCCCAGCGTTTGTGTTTGTCCCGTTAGGTGAACTTGATCAGATGGGGAATCCCAAATATCCTACCATAACTTTACGATGTGGCTTGTGCAGGTGTAGACACGGTGTGTGTGTGCGCGTGTTTGTACATAATGGAATATTATTCAGCCATGAAAAGAATGAAGTCATGTCATTTGCAGCAGCATGGATAGACCTAGAGATGATCATACTAAGTGGAGGACCTCAGAGAAAGACCATATGATGTCGTTTACATGTGGAGTCTAAATATGACACAGATGAACTTACCTATGAAACAGAAACAGACTCACAGAGACAGAACAGATTTGTAGTTGCCATTGGAGAGGACGGGGTTGGGGAAAGGAAGGATTGGGAGTTTGGGATTAGGAGATGTAAAGCATTATATATAGGGTGAATAAACAGCAGGGTCCTCCTGTACGTCACAGAGAACTCTATTCAATGTCCTGTGATAAACCATAATGGAAAAGAATAGGAAAGACTATGCACGTGTATAACTGCATCACTTCTCTGTATAGCAGAAATTAACACAACAGTGTAAATCAACTGTACTTAAAATGTTTTTTAAAAAGATGTAGCTTGTGCTTGTTTCCATTTTACGAAGTAATAATTCTCTGAATTTGTTTATGACAGTATGGCTAAAGCCAGATTATTCAAGGATGACTTACATGTTTTATTATTTGGTTAACTCAGTTTTTGCAGGGTGTATATTGTATAGAGTCCCTGGAGAAGGAAATGGCAACCCACTGCAGTATTCTTGCCTGGAGAATGGCAGTACCACCGTCCACAGTTGCCTTAAGCTTTTTAACATTAAATAACTGTTAGCCCTTCAAGGAACTTGGGTTCAGGCTTCCCTGGTGGCTCAGTGATAAAGAATCCACCTGCCAACGAAGGAGACACGGGTTCGGTCCTTGATCCAGGAGGATCCCACATACTGTGGACCAGCTAAGCCCGTGTGCCACAACTATTGCACTTGTGCTCTAGAGCCTCGGAGCCACAACTACTGAGCCCTTGTGCTGCGACTACGAAGCCTGTGCACCTAGAACCTGTACTCAGCAGTGAGAGAAGCCACTGCAGTGAGAACCCGTGCACTGCAACTGGAGAAAAAGCCTGCTCAGCAATGAAGACTCAGTGCAGCCCTCCAGAACACAAACAAACAAAACCACCATTAAAGAAATGGAATTCTTTTTTTTTTAATTACTATTTTTGAGTCATTTTGAAAATGTATGTTTTCTGGGAATTCCCTGGCAGTCCAGGGTTAGAACCTGGTGGTTTCATTGCCATGGGCCTGAGTTCTATCACTGGTTGGGAAACTAAGATCCTCCAAGCCTCCCACCTCATCCCACCCCCACCCGCAAAGTATATTTTTTTAACTTCTTAAACTCTGAAAGACATTTAACAACTTTTGTGATTCAAGATCACTATTTTAAACAAAAATATATATTTCAGTCAGACCATTAAATGTTATGTTAGGTAAATTCTCAGCAAGGTTTCTCAAAATACAAGTAAAAGTATAATTATCCATGGTGGCAAGTATACTATATGATAGGATGTGTTTTGGTGATGAGTGTACTATGAATAAGAAGTCAGGGAAGTGAAAATATTTTCTTACATATAGTTTTCCATATATCCTGCTACTCCTTCTCATTGTAATAGCTCCTCCAGTTTAACACTTCTAATTTGTCATCATAAGCTTTAGACAGTATCTGATTTGAGAGAATATTCCATACCAACTCTCTCTATGGTAGCTCAGTTCAGTTCAGTTCAGTTGCTCAGTCGCGTCTGACTCTTTGCAACCCCTTGGACTGTAGCACGCCAGGCTGATGATAGCTCCGAGTCTCTAAAATGCGTGGAAGAAGCATGCATAGGCTTGCTACAGTTTCTCAGTAGCAATCCTCTCTCTCTCTGCCCCCACCTGAAATGACTAAATCTCATTTAGCTTAGAAAAGGACCCCAGATTCTTACTCAAACAGAATCTCTTTTAAGTATATCTGTCAGAATTCACTTTATAACACAGACTAACAAAATGTGCTCCCTTCCTGTCTACCCCAGGTGGTTTCCTAACAGGGAAAATAAGCCAGCTCTTCACTGCACAGTTCCTTGGTTAATAACAATATTCTACCTGGTACCAAGAGGCTCAGGAAATCTGAAACAGAACATACACGTGGCATATGTATTATGATCATTTCCTTGAAAGGAAGAATGAAATTGCTTCTGGTGATATTGATAAGAAATATTTACAACGCTGAAAACCAAAATTCCTATAGAAAAAGTATCATGTTATAATAGAAACAAGAGTTCAAATGTTGTCAAATAAAATATCACCTTAAGAGCCAAGGCTGTAGGACCACTAGATGATAGCACTGAGGTCTCCTGGATTTAAAAAATGTTAGGTTTCATTTGCTCTACGCAATATGCATGCATACTAACTCCCTTTGGTCATGTTCAACTCTTTGGGACCCCATGGACCATAGCCTGCCAAGGTCCTCTGTCCATGGGATTCCCAGGCAAGAATACTAGAGTGGGTTGCCATGCCCTTCTCCAGGGGATCTTCCCACCCCAGGAATCAAAGTCATATCTCTTATGTCTCCTGCACAGACAGAAGGGTTAGCGCCACCTGGCAAGCCCTTGTGTCAGATGGGACACTCCGAAAAGTTAGTGTTCAAACCTGAGCTTACCTTTCTGGCACCCTAAAGAGGTGTAGCTTAGTTTACACTACATTTTATTTGGCAAAGTTACTATATCCTGTTAAATTAAGCTTTCATTTGTGAATCTAAATAGGTACTTAGCCCTTTTCAGTATCTTCACTGTTGTGCATTGTCGTGCTTGGAGGCTGCTTTGAATAGGCAAATTTTGAAGTAGTCCATCTTTTTGTTCATCATCCTTTTAGTGAGCTTTCTTTGTCCACACTGTTTATCCTTTTCTTTTTCTCCATGGCATGTATCTTCTAAACTTGTTTTATAACTTAGTTTGATTTTATGCCTGTCTTCACCCACTGTTTTAGGCTGTCATTCATTATTTCTTTCTTTTTTTTTTTTAATATTTAATTATTTTAGTTGCACTGGGTCTCCTTTACAGCTTGCAGAATCTCCCTTGTGGCAAGCAGGCATCTTAGTTGGGACATGCCAGATCTAGTTTCCTGACTAGGAATCAATCAGATCCCCTGCATTGGGAGGTTGGAGTCTTACCACTGGACCACCTGGGAAGTCCCCATTATCTTTTAATTCATTCCATAATGGACTGTCTGATGGGCCTTTGGATTGTTAACAGCCTTTTTATTCAATTATGAAAACCACTGTGAAAATTCTTTTACATTCTTCTGATGCCCCTGGGCAAAAGATGCCCCAGGGAATTGATTTGAATTGAATTGCAGAGACACAGTACTCCAGTACTCTTGCCTGGAACATCCCGTGGACAGAGGAGCCTGGTGGGCTGCAGTCCATGGGCTCACTAGGAGTCGGACACGACGGAGCGACTTCACTTTGACTTTTCACTTTCATGCATTGAAGTAGGAAATGGCAACCCACTCCAGTGTTCTTGCCTGGAGAAACCCATGGACAGAGGAGCCTGGTAGGCTGCTGTCTATGGGGTCTCACAGAGTCAGACACAACTGAAGCGACTTAGCAGTAATTGTACATGTTTAACTTGACTAGAAAGTGAACAAAATTTGCAAAATAGTTTTCTGATACATGTCCCCACCAGTGACATAGAAGCGTGTCTGTTGCTCCTTGTCTTCACTAGCACTTGATACCAAGAGGCTTCTAGGATTTTGCAGTCAGTTGATGTAAAATAATGGCTCATGGTGATTTTATTTACACTTCTTTGATGACTAATGAGATTGAGCGTCGTTTCGGTGTATCTATTGGTCAGTTTTGTTCGCTGTTCTTTATAGTGCCCATTGAAGTCTTTGCCCATTTTCCTATTGGATGTTGGTCATTTTCTTCCTGATATGTTTGAGTTCTTTAATTATCCTATATACCTAACACTTGTCTGTCTTGTATGTTGTTTTTATCACCAGATTCTGGGCCTTGTCTTTTCCATCATTCTAGGATATTAAATGGCAACCCACTCCAGTGCTCTTGCCTGGAGAATCCCATGGACGGAGGAGCCTGGTGGGCTACAGTCCAGGGGGTTGCAAAGAGTCGGACACAACTGAGCGACTTCACTTTCACTTTACTTTCAGGATATTAAAAGTGAAGGAAAAGTCATAATTTTAATGTGGTTGAATGTGTCTCTTTATTGGGCCCTGTGTGTGTGTATTAAGAAAATGGTTTCCTACTCTGGGTTTATAAAAATATTCCCCTATATTGTCTTCAGAGATTTTTCTCACTTCCCTTTCACACTTGTCTTTAAACCATCTGGAATTGATTCCTGTGTGTGGAATCGGTGGGTGAGATCCAACTCTATTGTCCCCGTATATGCCAGGGAGATAACCTGTCTTAGTACCATTTACTGTCTACTCCCTCTTTTCCGCACTGATCTCTAGTGACCTTACTGTCATGACACAGATTTCAACATGTGTGCATCTGTTTGTGCGTGTGTTAGTCACTCAGTCATATCCAGCTCTGTGACCCCTTGAGCCCGTCAGGCTCCTCTGTCCATGGGATTTTCCAGGCAAGAATACTGATTCAGTTCAGTTCAGTCACTCAGTCGTGTCCAGCTCTTTGCGACCCCATGGACTGCAGCACATCATGCTTCCCTGTGCATCACCAACTCCCGGAGCTTGCTCAAACTCAGGTCCATTGAGTCGGTGATGGCATCCAACCATCTTGGCCTCTGTCATCCCCTTCTCCTCCTGCCTTTAATCTTTCCCAGCATCATGATCTCTTCCAATCAGTCAGCTTTCGCATCAGGGTGGACAAAGTATTGGAGTTTCAGCTTCAGCATCAGTCCTTCCACTGAATATTCAGGACTGATTACCTTTAGGATTGACTGGTTCATAGGAAACATCACTACAAACAAAGCTAGTAGAGGTGATAGAATTCCAGTTGAGCCATTTTAAATCCTAAAAGATGATGCTGTGAAAGTGCTGCACTCAATATGCTAGCAAATTTGGAAAACTCAGCAGTAGCCACAGGACTGGAAAAGGTCAGTGGAATTCATTCCAATCCCAAAGAAAGGCAATACGAAATAATGTTCAAACTACTGCACAACTGCACTCATCTCGCATGCTAGCAAAGTAATGCTCAAAATTCTCCAAGCCAGGGTTCAACAGTACGTGAACTGTGAACTTCCAGATGTTCAAGCTGGATTTACAAAAGGCAGAGGAACCAGAGAGATCAAATTGCCAACATCAATTGGATCATTGAAAAAGCGAGAGTTCCAGAAAAGCATCTACTTCTGCTTTATTGACTACACCAAAGCCTTTGACTGTGTGGATCAGAACAAACTGTGGAAAATTCTTCAAGAGGTGGGAATACCAGACCACCTGACTGCCTCCTGAGAAATCTGTATGCAGGTCTAGAAGCAACAGTTAGAACTGTACATGGAACAACAGAACAGTTCCAAATTGGGAAAGGAGTACATCAAGGGTGTATATTGTCATATGCAGAGTACATCATGAGAGACACTGGGCTGGAAGAAGCACAAGCTGGAATCAAGATTGCTGGGAGAAATATCAATAACCTCAGATATGCAGATGACACCACCCTTATGGCAGAAAGTGAAGAGCCTGTTGATAAAAGTGAAAGAGGAGAGTGAAAAAGTTGGCTTAAAGCTCAACATTCAGAAAACTAAAATCATGTTTAGTTCCATCATTTCATGGCAAATAGATGGGGAAACAGTGGAAACAGTGACAGACTTTATTTTTTTGGGCTCCAAAATCACTGCAGATGGTGACTGCAGCCATGAAATTAAAAGACACTTGCTCCATGGAAGAAAAACTGACCAACCTAGTCAGCATATTAAAAAACAGAGATGTTACTTTGCCGACAAAGGTCCATCTAGTCAAAGCTATGGTTTTTCCAGCAGTCATGTACGGATGTGAGAGTTGGACCATAAAGAAAGCTGAACACCGAAGAATTGATGCTTTTGAACTGTGTTATTGGAGAGGAACTCTTGAGAGTCTCTTGGACTGCAATAAAATCCAACCAGTCAATCCTAAAGAATACTGGAGTGGGTTGCCATTCCCATCTCCAGGGGATCTTCCCTACCCAGGGATCAAATCTGGGTCTCCTGCATTGCAGGCAGATTCTTTACCATCTGAGCACACTTTAGGAGCTTTCTGTTCTGTTGCTTTGGTCAGTTTGTCTGTCTATAAGCCAGTATCCTACTATCTAAATTACTGTAGCTTTATAATAGCTCTTGCTGTGTTAAGCAAATCCCTCCATCTTGTTACCCTTCAGGAATGTCTTGGCTTTTTTTTTTTTTTTTTTTGTCTTGGCTATTTTTGACCCTTTGCAAATTGTGTAAAGATTTGAGTCAGCTTATTATGTTCCACAAAAAATTCTTTTGTGATTGTTTTTTTATTAGAATTGTATTAAATCCACCAGTCAGTTTAGGGGAGAATTGGTATTTTATTATGCTGAACCTTCTAGTCAGTGAAACCTGGTGTTTTTATTTTGTAAAAGCTATTTAATGTCTTTGAACACATTTTTACTAATTTATTTCATAAAGGGCTGCATATCTTTGGTTAGGTTTATTCATAGGCACTTTTCAGGAATACTGCTACAAATGATGTAATTTTTTTATTGTGGTCAAATATGCACAACATGAAATCTGTCGTTTTAACCCATTTAACCTATTAGCATACAGCTAAGTGAGTGGAATTAGTACATTCACATTGTTGTGCAACTATCATCACTATCCATCTCCAGAGTTTTTTCATTATCCCAAACTGAAACCCATTAAACGGTACTCCCTCTCTCCCCTTCCATCCAGTCTCTGCTAACCACTGTTCTGCTCTGGGTTTGGGAGGGGCTTGTTTCGTTCTTTGTGAATTTGACTAATCTGGGTACCTCATGTGGGAGGAGGACACGGCATCCCACTCCAGTACTCTTGCCTGGAGAAATCCATGAACAGAGAAGTCTGGCGTGCTACAGTCCACGGGGTCGCGGAGAGTCAGACACGAGTGAAGCAACGTAGCACACACCCATGAGTACCTCATATAAGTAGACTCAAATGGCATTTTAAAAATATACTTGTCTTTTTTGGAATGAAAAATCAATCAGTAGTTTATTAAATTGGTGTTTATATTTGGCTGCCTTGCTTAAAATACTTAATTCTAATAATTTAGCAGGAGTTTTCTACATAAACAGGCATATCACATGTAAATAAAAGGCTTTCTTGCCATTATACCTGCCCATTAAATTTCAAATTTTGCATATCAAGATATTTGGTTCATTTTCAAATACGTTGGTTGCCTCTTCTTTTTAAGCTCCTCTTTTATTTTAAACTGTTAGTATTTGGTATTCACTTCTGCTATCAACTCCTTGCCATTCTGACTCTCTGCTTATTCTTACAAACTTCTTTCTGGTGGTATCTAAGCTTTTGTTGGTATTTTGTACATGAACTGTCATTCCTTGAAATTTTATTTCTGTCCGATGCTTGGTGCCGGTACTTATTTAGGACTATTCTAAATTCTTGACCTGAGAACCATTTGGAAGTCTGAATTTGGATTTTTCACTTATGTGAAATCTGGACTGGTTTTGTACTGATAGTTATAACTTTTTAGGGTGGTGGTGATGGTGTTTTGTGCAGAAGGGATTTCAGGGGGCAAATTTTTTAATCCCCTAAGGATTGCTACGGAGAAGGCAATGGCACCCCACTCCAGTACTCTTGCCTGGAAAGTCCCATGGATGGAGGAGCCGGGAAGGCTGGAGTCCATGGGGTCATTGAGGGTCGGACACGACTGAGCAACTTCCCTTTCACTTTTCACTTTCATGCATTGGAGAAGGAAATGGCAACCCACTCCAGTGTTCTTGCCTGGAGAATCCCAGGGACGGGGGAGCCTGATGGGCTGCCGTCTATGGGGTCAACACAGAGTCGGACACGACTGAAGCGACTTAGCAGCAGCAGCAGCAAGGATTGCTAGCTCACACGTATAGTGAGGGTATATTAGGGTCTCACCTTTACGCGAAATTGCCTGTTTAGACCCCACCATGGCAGACCTGGCAGGTCTGTGCTACCTGTGCTTTATCCTGCAGTGCTGTGAACACGTAAGCTCAGACTTTGCCAAGTAGTTGCCCACCTCCCTGAGTGAGGCCAGGTACTCACTCCTCTTTAACTTGACTGTTGCCCTCTTGCAAGATCATCAAAACATTTTCAAAGTTTTCTTATATTTTGTTAAACATTTTAAGTTACTTCCATGAGAATAGTAAATCGAGGGAACAGAAATACCTATATGATTTTACATTGTTGTTTTCAGTCATTTTGGAAAAGAAATCTGGGGTTGTATGTGCATCTTTTTATTTATAAAAATGAAATGAAGAGTGGCCTTTTACAGCTTCTAATTAATGATATTTCTTTTTTTATAGGTGTCAGCTGTGATGCATGTTTAAAAGGAAATTTTCGAGGTCGCAGATACAAGTGTTTAATTTGCTACGATTACGATCTTTGTGCATCTTGTTATGAGAGTGGTGCAACAACAACAAGGCATACAACTGACCACCCAATGCAGTGCATATTAACAAGGGTAGATTTTGGTACGTATTTAAAAGTTTAGTGAGTTATCATTTAGAACTTTGTGTACGTGTGTGAAGAAGTAAAGGCAAAACGTTCTAAAACTATCCCCATTGCATAATGAGGCTCCAAATTCATTAAAAATAACACAAATCTTTTTATTCTAAGTAATTTTTTCTCTTATAGTTTGCTTATGAAAGCCATTCAGAAATAAATACAGCTGGCAAAGTGTGAAGTGAAAGAGTGCCTCGGTAAAGAAGGAGTGAAGTTTAAATTGACTGTTCTTGCTAACAGTACAGAAATCTTCGTGCTGTAGTTATCAGGAAGCAGATTAGTTGTACAGTTGATTAGAAGGCACTGTCAGTGCATAAGAAAACCTTTAAATGTTTCATGCTATAATTTCTTACCTAGTCAACACTTGTTATTATCTGTCTGACTATAGACATCTTACTGTATGTGAAGTGGTAGTGTCTCGTGGTTTTAATTTGCATTTTCATGATGGCCAGTGATGCTGCTGACCATCTTTTCTAGTGGTGATTAGCCACCCACATATCTGCTTTGGAGAAATGTCTGTTCAAATCCTTTGCCCATCTTTTAATTGGGTAATACATGTTTTATTATTGAGTTTTCATATTTCTTTGTGTATTCTGTATAGGAGTTCCTTACAGGTGAATGATTTGCAGAAATTTTCTCCCATTCTGTGGGTTGTCTTTTCACTTTCTTGCTGATTTTTTGAAGCACAGGAGTTTTGATTTTGATAATGTCAAGTTTATCTGTTTTTTTCCTTTGTTATGCTTCTAATGTCATATATAGGAAACCATCACCTAATCCAAGATCATGAAGATATAAAAATGTTTTCCTCTAAGATTTTATAATTTTAGTACTGCCGTTTAGATCTTTGATCCATTTTGATTCAATTTTTGTGCGTGGACTGAGGTAGAAGTCCAACTTCATTCTCTCACATAGGACTATCCAATTGTCCCAGTGTCATTTATTGAGAAGATCCTCTCCCCAGTGAATTGTCTTAGCATTCCTGTTGCAGATCAGCTGACTAGAGGGAAGGGGATAATGGGGTGATGTTAGTCAAAGAGTACAAAGTTTTGTTATGCAAGATGAGTGAGTTCTAGAGATCTAATGTATAGCATGATGATCATCAGTTCAGTTCAGTTCAGTCACTCAGTCATGTCCAACTCTTTGTGACCCCATGGACTGCAGCACGCCGGGTTTCCCTGTCCATCACCAACTCCTGGAGTTTGCTCAAACTCAAGTCCATTGAGTCAGTGATGCCATCCAACTATCTCATCCTCTGTCATCACCTTCTCCTCTCGCCTTTAATCTTTCCCAGCATCGGGGTCTTTTCCAGTGAGTCAGTTCTTCACATCAGGTGGCCAAAGTATTGGAGTTTCAGCTTCAGCATCAATCTTTGCAATGAATATTCAGGACTCATTTTCTTTAGGATTGACTGGTTTGATTTCCTTTCAGTCCAAGAGACTCTCAAGAGTTTTCTCCAATACCACAGTTCAGAAGCATCAATTCTTCGGTGCTCAGCTTTCTTTATAGTCCAAATCTCACATCCATACATGACTACTGGAAAAACCATAGCTTTGACTAGATGGACCTTTGTTGGCAAAGTAATGTCTCTGGTTTTTAATATGCTGTCTAGGTTGGTCATAACTTTTCTTCCAAGGAGTAAGCGTCTTTTAATTTCATGGTTGCAGTCACTATCTGCAGTGATTTTGGAGCCCAAGAAAATAAAGTCTGTCACTGTTTCCATGTTTCCCCATCTATTTGCCATGAAATGATGGGACCAGATGCCATGATCTTAGTTTTCTGAATGTTGAGTTTTAAGCCAACTTTTTTCACTCTCCTCTTTCACTTTCATCAAGAGGCTCTTTAGTTCTTCTTCACTTTCTGCCATAAGGGTGCTGTCATCTGCATATCTGAGGTTATTGATATTTCTCCCGGCAATCTTGATTTCAGCTTGTGCTTCATCCAGCCTGGCATTTTGCATGATGTGCTCTGCATATAAGTTAAATAAGCAGGGTGACAATACACACCCTTGATGTACTCCTTTCCCAATTTGGAACTGTTCTGTTGTTCCATGTACAGTTCTAACTGTTGCTTCTTGACCTGCATACAGATTTCTCAGGAGGCAGGTCAGGTGGTCTGGTATTCCCACCTCTTGAAGAATTTTCCACAGTTTGTTCTGATCCACACAGTCAAAGGCTTTGGTGTAGTCAATAAAGCAGAAGTAGATGCTTTTCTGGAACTCTCTTGCTTTTTCAATGATCCAATGGATGTTGGCAATTTGATCTCTGGTTCCTCTGCCTTTTGTAAATCCAGCTTGAACATCTGGAAGTTCACAGTTCACGTACTGTTGAACCCTGGCTTGGAGAATTTTGAGCATTACTTTGCTAGCATGCGAGATGAGTGCAGTTGTCCAGTAGTTTGAACATTATTTCACATTGCCTTTCTTTGGGATTGAAATGACAACTGACCTTTTCCAGTCCTGTGGCTACTGCTGAGTTTTCCAAATTTGCTAGCATATTGAGTGCAGCACTTTCACAGCATCATCTTTTAGGATTTAAAATGGCTCAACTGCAATTCTGTCACATCCACTAGCTTTGTTTGTAGTGATGCTTCTTAAGGCTCACTTGACTTTGCATTCCAGGATATCTGGTTCTAGGTGAGTGATCACACCATCATGGTTATCTGGATCATGAAGATCTTTTTTGTATAGGTCTTCTGTGTATTCTTACCTTCTCTTCTTAATGTCTTCTGCTTCTGTTAGGTCCATACCATTTCTGTCCTTAATTGTGCCTGGTGGCTCAGGTGGTAAAGCGTCTGCCTACAATGCAGGAGACCCGGATTTAATCCCTGGGTCAGGGAGATCTCCTGGAGAAGGAAATGGCAACCCACTCCAGTATTCTTACCTGTAAAATCCAATGGACAGAAGAGCCTGGTGAGCTACAGTCCATGGGGTCACAGAGAGTTGGACACGACTGATCAGCTTCACTTTCACTTGCATGAAATGTTCCCTTGGTATCTCTAATTTTCTTGAAGAGATCTCTAGTCTTTCCCATTGTATTATTTTCCTCTATTTCTTTGCATTGATCACTGAGGAAGGCTTTCTTCTCTCTCCTTGCTATTCTTTGGAACTCTGCATTCAAAGGGGTATATCTTTCCTTTTCTCCTTTGCCTTTAGCTTCTCTTCTTTTCTCAGCTATTTGTAAGGCCTCCTCAGACAACCATTTTGCCTTTTTGCATTTTTTTTTCTTGGGGATGGTCTTGATTACTGCCTCTTGTACAGTGTCATGAACTTCCGTCCGTAATTCTTCAGGCACTCTTGTCTATCAGATCTAATCCCTTGAATCTATTTGTCACTTCCACTGTATAGTCCTAAGGGATTTGATTTAGGTCATACCTGAATGATCTAGTGGTTTTCCCTACTTTCTTCAATTTATTTATTTATTTATTTATTTTACTTTCTTCAATTTAAGTCTGAATTTGACAATAAGGAGTTCAGGATCTGAGCCACAGTCAGCTCCCGGTCTTGTTTTTGCTGACTGTATAGAGCTTCTCCATCTTTGGCTGCAAAGAATATAATCAGTTTGATTTCAGTATTGACCATCTGGTGATGTCCATGTGTAGAGTCTTCTCTTGTGTTGCTGGAAGAGGGATCATAGTTATATGGTGTATGGTGTTGTATGGTGATCATAGGTAACAATATTGTGTACTGGAAATTTTTGAAGAGGATAAATCTCAAATGTTCTCAACACATATACATACACACAAAATGGTAACTGTGTAGAGGTGACGGAAATGTTAATTAATTAGCTTGATTGTGGTGATGTTTTCACAGTATACACATATGGCAAAACATCGTTATATACCATAAATATATACAATTTTTATTTGTCAAAGTATATCAGTAAAGCTGTTAGAAAAGAAAATCAATTGACCATAAATGTCACTTTTAATTTCTGGACTCTCATCTGTTCCGTTGATTTGTATGTCTGGATGCCAATACTATAGTGTCTCAGGTACATAGTAAGCTTTGGAATCGGAATCATAAAGTATGAGTCTTCCAACTTTGTTCATTTTCAAGCTTACTGTGGGTATTGTCAATCCCTTGAATTTTGTGTGAATTTTAGAATCGGCTTGTAAATTTATGCAAAGAAACAAACTGGGATTTTGATGGGAATTGTTTTGTATCTGTAGATCAGTTTGGAAAGCGATGATAGTTAAGTCTGCTACCCTGTTAATGCAGGATGTCTTTCTGTTTATTTAGGTCATCTTTCGTTTCTTTCAACAAAAGTTTATAGTTATCAAAGGATAAGTTTTACACTTCTGTTGTTAAATGTATTTCTAAATGTTTTATTCTTTTTGCAATTGTAAATGAAATTTTAAATAATTTTTGTTTGCTCACTCCAAGTTACAGAGAAACAATTTGTTTCTGTCATAAATCTTTTATTTAAAAAAAAAAAAAACAACAAACTAACAGAAGTTTGGTAACATGTCTACCTTCTATATTCATGGGTGATGCCCAGGAAAACAGTAACTCCCTGAAATGGCCCAAGCCTTCATCTTAAATACCATCTCTACTGCTACTGCTAAGTCACTTCAGTCGTGTCCGACTCTGTGTGACCCCATAGACGGCAGCCCACCAGGCTCCCCCGTCCCTGGGATTCTCCAGGCAAGAACACTGGAGTGGGTTGCCATTTCCTTCTCCAGTGCATGAAAGTGAAAAGTGAAAGTGAAGTCGCTCAGTGGTGTCCGACTCCTAGCGACCCCATGGACTGCATCCTACCAGGCTCCTCCGTCCATGGGATTTTCCAGGCAAGAGTACTGGAGTGGGGTGTCATTGCCTTCTAAAGCTAAAGACAAAAGAAGATTTGGGGGAGCTGGGTGGGGAGGAGGCCAGTTATGGGAGGTAAACAAGGGTAACTTTGTTTTGTAGAGTTAAGTTGTTATGTAAATTCAGGTCTTTGTCTCTCCTTTGATAGAAGTTTCTAGAGGTTTAGTGCTGAACCTCTTCTCTTCCTGGTACAGATGGAGATTTATCTCATAATGTAAATATCTCTTACAAAAGGTAACTTCTCAGTTTTTAGAGCTTCCTCTGTGTCTGCTGTTTCATCTGTTTTGTTTTTATTTTGATTGAAGTATCGTTGATTTACAGTGTTGTGTTCGTTTCAGATGTACATCGATGTGAATCAGTTATGCATATACATATGTCTGCTCTTTGAGATCCTTTTCCTATATAGGTCATTACAGGGTATTGAGTAGAGTTTCCTGTGCTGTATACAGTAGGTCCTTATTGGTTATCTATTTTATATATAGCAGTGTGTATATTAATCCTAGTCTTTCAGTCCCACCACCCCAGGTACAGATCTTGTATCTTTAAATGTCACTGAGGTCGTTTATGAGTTCTGCTAGTTTTTTTAGTGGATTCATTAGGATTTTCTATATACAGGATCCTGTCATCTGCTAATAGAGAGTTTTACTGCTTTCTTTCCATCTGGATGCCTTTCATTTCACCTTCTTGCCTACTGTGATTAGGTTCTCCACTAAAATATTGAATAGAAATGGCCAGAGTGGCAATTCTTGTCTTGTTCCTGGTCTTAGGGGAAAGCATCCACCCTTTCACCAGTAAGTATGATGTCAGCTTGGGGATTTTGTAGGTGCCCCTTATCAGGTAAGGAAGTTCTGTTCTGTTCTTTTTTTTTTTTTTTTAAGTACATTTATCTTCACCTACCCCAAATTCACCTGGCAAGTCTTGTACATATAACAAATGATCAATATATACATAATGGGTTTAAGTATTTTTAAGGTAGTCGAAATCTCCCAAAGAATGAAGAAATGTGTCATGTAATAAACGCTTTCTTTCATTTTTCTCTTCTCACAGAAATGATCCTATCCTCTTAAATTAGGTATTTGTTTCATGTTAAATAATGAGATGTTTGTAATGAAGTGATATACTAAAAAAATAGGTATATGTGGTCGTCATCTCTGACTCTTTGCGACCCCATGGACTGTAGCCTGTCAGGCTTCTCTGTTCATGGGATTTTTCAGGCAAGAATATTGGAGTGGGTTGCTCTCCATTTCCAGGGGATCTTCCTGACTCAGGGATTGAACCCAGGGAGAATCCCATGGGCAAAGGAGCCTGGTGGGCTGCAGTCATTGGGGTTGCAAAAGTGTCAGATATGACTGAGCTACATTTTTCTGTATTTTTTAAAAATTGGTAATTATTTCTCAATGCAGTTCCGCTCTGTTTTTCAGATTTATACTATGGTGGGGAAGCTTTCTCCGTAGAGCAGCCACAGTCTTTTACTTGTCCCTATTGTGGAAAAATGGGCTATACGGAGACATCTCTTCAAGAACATGTTACTTCTGAACACGCAGAAACATCAACAGAAGTGGTAAGTGAAACAGTCTAAATCGTCCGGTAAAGTACATTGTTTCTAACACAATAGAGCTCTGTCACTATGTTCTGCCTCCTGCTAAGTGTACTGTTACTGTTTGCATGATAATTGTTAAAATTCTCTCTTAACAGCAGCTTTTACACATCCTGGGAAGCTGCATGTGTACAAGATAGTGCCCCTCCTTGTCCCCACTAGCCTTTCTTTCCCTGTTGCTGCTAAAAGCACAGTGTGGCATCTTAACCAAATTCAGGAGCCTTTAGTAAATGCTTGGTGAAAAGGCTTAAAAAACCCTGACTTGAAACACACATCTCTCTCTCTTTTTTAAAAAAATTTACTTATTTATTTATGGCTGTGCTGTGTCTCTGTGGCTGCACGAGCCTTTCTCTGGTTGCAGCGAGCAGGGGCTACTCTCTAGTTGGGGTCCTTGGACTCCTCAGTGCAGTGGCTTCTCTTGTTGTGGAGCATGGCCTCGAGGGCTCGCAGGCTTCAGTAGTTGCAATGCGTGAGCCTAATAGTTGGCAGCTCCTGGGCTCTAGAGCACAGGGCCAGTAGTTGTAGAGCATGGGCTTAGTTGCTCCATGGCATGTGGGATTTCCCAGTCCAGGGATCAAACCCGTGTCTCCTGCATTGGCAGGTGGATTCTTTACCACTGAGTCACCAGGGAAGCCCAGCACATGGCTTTTTATAGTATTCTTGCTACCTGGTTGATTTCTCTTCTGTAAGGAAACATTCATAAGAAAATTTTAAAATCTTTAGTCACATATTAAGTAGTAATCCACTGTCACATCTCACTGTAATATATCATTGACCTTACTTGGTTTTCATTAGACCATATCTCTTGTTTCTTAGGTCAAAGCTTTGAGCCCCTAGAAGTTCCTCCTACTTTGATCTTTGCCAGTGGCCAGGGACTCAGAATAACACACCGAGTCTTGCCTTGAAAACATTGTAGATATTTTACCTAACATCTGAGTCAGCATATTTCCAACTTCAAGAAATGATGTGTCACCCCCAAAGAGTCCACTTCCCTCATTTCCCATTGGTACCAGTAGAGTAAGCCAGGAGAGCTGGGCGTATGGGATGGGACTTGGAGAGCTTGGGCATAAACAGCTGCACCCTGCTTCAGTGCAGAAACCCCTGAACGTACTCAGAACAAATTAAGTGAAACTTAAAGGCGGAACCTGATGTTTGAGCTCAGCCAGAGCCCCTCTGGGTTGTAGAGTCCCTACTTAGCTGCTGTCGTATCCCATCTCTGCTACAGCCCTGCTGTTACAGCTGTGAGGTTCACTCTTATTGCCACGTACACTGTTAATTTGATGTTAAAGTTGTTATAAGGTTTATAGTCCAAACAGTTCGTAAATTTCCATTATGTAGTTCTCAAATCAAATTTTCCTAACAGCTCATAAGTGCTCTCATCTACACATTGTGGAACCTCAGAACACTATTGTCACATTTGACTTAATTTGTTCTTTTTATTCTGCAAAGGTGATTTTGCTTCCTTCTGGAACAGTCCTAGATAACAATGGGAAGAATGATGATTTGACTGTGTGTCTACCCTGGTTACACAGAAAAGTTGGAATAATTTCTCTTTGGTTTAAATTCTGTTGTATTTGAATATTTATTTATCATAATAAGGCAGAGTTTCCCAGTTGTAAACCAGGCATTCTTAAAATCATTGTCTTAGCCAATAGACCCTAGTATTGTACTGTACTTTCATCACCCCACTGGGACAGGACAATGTGTCCATTTTCCATATCTAAAATTGGCGAGTCCAGTGAAAATTCAAGTCCTCTCTATGAATGAAAAATTGTTCATTTTTAAAAATGAGAATTAACCACCAGCAGCTTTGCCTTTATTTTTCCAGAAAGTAAATACAATTTATTTATAGTCCTTTGTACCTACCTGATACACGTAGTTTGAAAATTAAATACCATCTACACATAGGTTTTGTGCTCTGTCTCTCATAAGTTGTATTCAATTATATGCCTTGCTTTAGTTCCCCAACTTTGGGAACATAGCTCAAGGCAGTGGCCATACTACTTTTTCATATTCGTATTTGTGGAATACTCTAAGGATTTCTCCCTCCTCATCAGCTCTTAGTCTGCATGAACCCTGCATCTACCTCTGTTCCCATTCATAGAATACCAGACATTTCAAAGTGAAAAGTAACAAGCAGACAAGAATCTTTGGTACGAGCGTGCTTGATTCTTTGAACCAAGTAGGTTATGTCCCAGATCCAGGGCTGCATTCAGCAGGTGTACCACATGTGGCATACTGCCAGGGGTCTGTGCTTAAGGATCACTGCTGATAACATGCCAGTTAAGTATTTTGAATGCCTCTAGGTATATATGTGAAACATGTTATGAGCTCTGATGTGTTACAGTTACATGTAAATATCCACCTGATTTTACTATATGTCCCCTCTCAACACCCTCCCTTCCTCTGTTTTGCCAAGTCATGGTAAACAGACATTTTTGAATTCTGGAGTTCAGTAGTGACTCATGTCATTCTGGTAGGTAAGGGATTAAGAGTCACATAATAACTGTATCTCCTTTTCTATTCCTGCTCATATTTTTCTTTCTACATGCTCAAAGTGCTGTCCTTCTTTGCCCGTGCATTTACTGCACCGATCCTCTGCACCACCAGCTTGTACCGTCCCCGGGGACCTCACTCCTCTAGCCATCCTCCCTTTGGAACTTTTAGGGGCAGGAGGGTATATCACTGTAAATGTTACTGTCATCATTAGTGAGTGTTCATTACTGCCTGGCACAGCTAATACGAAAGTCTATGGAAGGTTAATAGCTTTGTAGTCATCTGTATTTTTGCCTCATTTTTTTCAACTTGGGACTCTAAGGCCCTTTCTTAAGGTTAATTTCCAATTACTTGAGCTTTTGATGTGAGGATATGGAGGCTTCTTCAAAACTAGATATCATGAAAAACAACACTTGACGTAGAATGCATAGTGAAGCTGATTAAAATTTTTCAAGCGGATTGGGTATAATCTCAAGAGTCTTTTTATAAACACCAAATCTGATAAACAGTGTGATTTTTGAAGTTAAGGGCAAGTTCTTAAAACCCCTCATAGTTATGAAATCAGGTAGATTGGGACAACTAACTAGTTTTTGGTTGTGGGAAGAAGTAGGAACGGAAGTAGTACGTAGTTATCAAAATCTATCAGCTGGTAGTAGAAGTGAGCACTGGAGGTGAAATGGGAGTGCAAACATGAAGAATCTGCTGAGGAGGTGGCCACGGAGTGTGCAAGAAACGTGGTAGGAAAGCCTGGAACATAAAAACGTTAAGCGTGATTCCTGGTAATTTCTTAAGTCTCACATTTGCTGACTGGCACTGCAGCTTATCAGAAAGCCTTCAGGAATTTTTATTGTTGTTTTTTAAGTGAAAAGTACTTTTACCTCTAATTAATGATATATAATTAATATTTCAGTTCTTTATTTAATAAATTCTTGCAATTTTATGTTAAGAATGTTACATTTTAAAAGGTAAAAGCACTTTTGGGTTCACCAAAGTTTTCTTCTCATTTCTAGAAATCTGTGTTGCAGTGTATTGCGCTGTTCATAGCCACATCAGTTCTCTAGTATTCCCTGCTGCAAGCTTTTCACTTTCTGATTTTCATTTGGTTTACTCTTTGTTTTCATCATCTCCAGAAAGGAGCATAGGGCAGTCTCCTGCTTTGAGGTCCTCTTTGATCCATGCAAGTGATACAGCCCCTCCCATTTTAGTGAAGACCTAGATGTTTTTGTAATAATAGCATGGTTGTATTGTGTTCCATTTATACCAGTTTGATTAAACAATAAAATAAAAGTCAAGGAAAAAGAATGATTTTAGAAATTCTCCATAATCAGACTTTAGACAATTTTATTCTTTTGGAGAAACATGATGACATAAAAGGTCTTTTAAACCTTTTTCTAGTGAGTCAGAATAATCTGTTTTAGCTGATAATTTATTTAATATTTAGACAATTGAATGTCAATTAAAAGGAATCATAGAGCACAGAATAGAAATTACCCTCATCATTGTGGCATTTTGTGTATAAACAGTTAGATGCATTTGATTCCTAATATTAGATGAAATAAACTGCAAACCGAAATAATGTGACAGATACGGTTTATACATCAGGGCTATGAGAAGTTACATATTTTTTAGTTGTATATGGGACTTTTAAATTTTGACCATCAATGTAGTATCTGTATTTCATTGAAAGACCATTTTAATATGTAGACATATAGAGTTGGTAACTTCCCAACACAGGTATTTCCTTATTAGGAGCAGTAATAGTGATGTAAGCCATAATTTTTACAAACCTGCTGATACAATCTTGTACATTTTCTTAAATATTGTAATTGACTATTTACTCTTATAAGCAGGTAATCAAGAAAAATAAGCATTTAAAAGCCAAATACACTTTGTTTTAAAAATAGGCTGTTTTTAAACTGTTACTGCTTGTGTAGTCTGCTTTTCTGTGAACTAACCATGGTATTTTATTGAATTAACATAGGACTTGAAAAATACCTCTGCTGCAGGCAGCTATCTTGCTGCTGCTCAGCTGCACTTAGACAGGTTACAGAAGACTGGTATTTGGTACTTTTACCATTTGTGCTTTTCATTCCCTTTGATGCAGAACACTTTCTATTTTATAAATCACTTTTTTCTATCTCTAGTATTTGGCTAACTGCACATTTTTAATAATAGTTATTTTGAGCACATTTACTTGTTTAAAATCAGACAGTAGTAATATTCTCGGTTATTAAGGGTGGTATCTTTTTGCCTTTTCATACTGTTCATGGACTTCTCAAAGCAAAAAATTTGGAAAACTGCTCAGCAGTGGCCACAGGACTCGGAAAGGTTAATTTTCATTCCAGTCCTAAAGACAGGCAATGCCAAAGACTGTTCAAACTACCACACAATTGCACTCATCTCACATGCTAGCAAAGTACTGCTTAAAATTTTGCAAGCTAGGCTTCAGCAGCTAGCTGAACCACAAACTCCTAGATGTTCAAGCTGGATTTAGAAAAGGCAGAGGAACCAGAAATCAAATTGCCAGCATCTGCTGGATCATCGAAAAAGCAAGAGAATTCCAGAAAAACATATAGTTCTGCTTCATTGACTACGCTAAAGCCTTTGACTGTGTGGATCACAATAAACTATGGACAGTTCTTCAAGAGACAGGAATACCAGACCACCTTACCTGCCTCCTGAGAAACATGTATGCAGATCTTCTCGCAACTGTTAGAACCAGTCATGGAACAATGGACTGGTTGTTCGAAAAGGAGTACATCAAGGCTATATATTGTCACCCTACTTACTTATTTAACTTATATGCAAAGTATATCATGTGAAATGCTAGGCTGGTTGAGGCACAAGGTGGAATCAAGATTGCCAGGAGAAATACCAATAACATCAGATATGCAGATGACAGCAACCTTATGGCAAAAGCAAAGAGGAACTGAAGAGCCTCTTGATGAAAGTGAAAGAGGAGAGTGAAAAGGCTGGCTTAAAACTCGACATTCAAAAACGAACATTCAAAAACGAAGATCATGGCATCTGGTCCCATCACTTCATGGCAAATAAATGGGCAAATAGTGGAAACAGTGTCAGACTATTTTCTTGGGCTCCAAAATCACTGCAGATGGTGACTGTAGCCATGAAATTAAAAGATACTTGCTCCTTGGAAGAAAAGCTATGGTCAACATAGACAGCATATTAAAAAGCAGAGACATTACTTTGCCAACAAAAGTCGATCTAGTCAAGACTATGGTTTTTCCAGTAGTCATGTGTGGAGGTAAAGGTTGGACCATAAAGAAGACTGAATGTCGAAGAATTGATGCTTTTGGACTGTGGAGGAGACTCTTGAGAGTACCTTGGACTGCAAGGAGATCAAACCAGTTAATCCTAAAGGAAATCAACCCTGAATATTCATTGAAAGGACTGATGCTGAAGCTGAAAATCCAATACTTTGGCCACCTGATGTGAAGAACTGACTCATTAGAAAAGACCAGGATGTTGGGAAAGATTGAAGGCGGGAGGAGAAGGGGACGACAGAGGACCAGATGGTTGGATGGAATCACTGACTCAATGGACATGAGTTTGAGCAAGCTCCAGGAGATGGTGAAGGACTGGAAGCCTGATGTGCTGCCATCCATGGGTCGCAGAGTCAGACACAACTGAGTGACTGAACAACAACAAACGGTGATATAGCCATTGGTTTCCCAGTAGATTTTTGAGTTGATATTGATAGCAGGGAAGGAAATGATAGGAGGTGTGTTGGGGATTCTAGGTTGTTCTAGGATAATTCTATTTATATGGGTGTCATGGTATTTTAAAAGATGTTTCTATGAGAAATTAGTTCCTTTAGGTGATGTGAAAACCAGAAGGGCAGTCTTTTAAAATATTGTGAGAATCAGATGATGATAGCTTTTCCAAGAAAGTGTTGTGCCTAGTATTTCAGAATATGTGGTTACCGTGGGTAGGTTTTTTTTGCTCTGTACCTTCCTCTGTGTTGAAATAAACTCCCATAGGGGAGATGAGTAGGCTGTTTGCAGAATGGGAGAAGCACTCAGTATGAAGGGGAGTGCTGGGAAGAGAGCAGTGCATATAGAGACATTAGTTTTGAGTTTTTTTCCTTTGGCCACTGATTTGATTTCTTCTTTGTCCTGTGAAACCCTGGTTTGTCTAGTTCAGTGTCCAGACAGCTAATTTCAAGGTAGTGCCTAGTAATGGAGCTTCTTTTCGGAAAGCATGCATAAAAATGTGTAGAAAGTGTGGTATAAATTAAAGATGGGAGCCCCCTGACAGCTGTTGGCAAATTGTAAGGTAACTTGGAAGTTTCTTAAGCCCTTTTCCACTTTGTCTCTTCTTCTCCTGGTACCCCTTCTTTTCCCATTGTGCTCCTCAGGTTAAAAAAAAAAAAGAAAACTGGTTAAGAAAATTAGTTTAAGATGCCAATCTTGGTATTCACAGCTGAGGTGGTTTTTTCCAGGAAATCCTACCAGACTCAGCCTTATTGACATCATTAAGCTCTGGAGAAGAGGAGCCCACAGAGCTTCTGTCATTGTCAGACTCTAGTTTAAACTCATTATAAGCAATATAAACCCTAACTAACTTAGGTAGAGTCATTTGTGAGTTTTCACTAAAATTGTCTCTGGCTTTGGGTGCAGCCTTCCCTGTACCTGTCCCCCTGTGGCTCGAAGGTACTTTCCAACACCACTTAACAACACAAGATGCCTCTTTCCTTTTCTTTCTCTAAGCCTGCAGGTGAAGGATGGATGAAAACAGTAAAGCTTTGTGTTGTTCAGTTGCTAAGTCATGTCCGACTCTGCGACCCCATGGACTGTAGCCCATCAGGTTCCTCTCTCCAGGAATTTTCGAGGCAAGAGTACCTGAGTGGGTTGCCATTTCCTTCTCCAGGGATCTTCCCAACCCAGGGATCAAACTCAAGTCTCCTGTATAGGCAGGTGAATTCTTTATCACTGACACCGAGGAAGCAACAGTCAAGCTTACATTGGGGTTTTTTTTCTCTAAGTGTTCATGGGCATAATTGCTCACATTCAGGGTGACCTGTGAACAGGATAAAGAAATGGGACTGCTCTGACCACTTTGGAATTATTTTTCATTATGGCTAAATTGATGTTTTTTCAAGTTTTATGAGTTCCCAACACATCAGTATACACATTGGATTTAAATTTATGTCAGGAAACATGTTTGAAACCAAAACTTTAATTATTTAGTACTTTTAAACCATAGATAAAAATGTAAAGGAAAACAGGAATTTTTATGTTTAACAAAAACTCCCTAACATTCTAAATGCTGCTCTTTGGAAGCAGGCAACAGTCCCAACCCAAGCATTAAAATGGGAAAATAGAACTGAGGAGGAAAATAAATTCAGTACGAAGTAGCTCATACTTAATTATGAGTTAATTTGAGTGTTCCAGTGCAACAATAGAAAGTGGGATTATGATTGAGTTAAACAGTGTGCTCCCTCAGCTCTTGAAAGACCCTGTATCTGTGTTGGACAGATGGCTAAGGTGCATGTAGCTACAAGCTAGATGCTTCTAGAGAAGGGCCCAGAGGGTTATTGCCCATGTAGCACAGATTTTCTACTTTTTGAATCTTCTCAAAGCAAAACTTCACCCTTCAGTCTTATTTTCATTATATATGCAGGTTTGATCAGATAAACTACTTTTAAGTTGGCAAGAAAGCCAAAACCCTGGAGTTATCAGTTAGCCTTAGCACTTGTTAACTCAGTAGAATGTCAATTCTGTTTTTTTGTATGAGGATTAAAATGTAATGCATGTAAGGGGTTTTGTGTGTCATGGTTTTAAATTCTAACAGCTTCTCCAGGATCATCACTTTTCAGTAAAAGAAACTTTGTTAAAAACACCCCGACTGACTTCCCTGGTGGTCCAGTGGTTAAGACTCTGTGCTCCCAGTGAGGGAACCAGAGTTCAATTCCTGGTTGGGAAACTAAATCCCACATGTATCAGTGAAGATCCTGCACAGAACAGTGAAGATCCTGCACAATCAAATAAATAAAAACAAAACCAGAAACACCCCCATTGTACTGCAGATGACCAGAAAATCTGCTTTACAGAATAAGCCTAGGTTATTTCTAGAGGTGAATTTAAGAGCCCCTTAAAAAGGAAGACACGAATTGTGTCCCAGACGTGCTGCTCAACTGCTTAGTCGTGTCTGACTCTTTGCGATCCCATGGGCTGTAGCCCGCCAGGCTCCTGTGTCCATGGGGATTCTCCAGGCAAAAATACTGGAGTGGATTGTCATGCTCTTCTCCAGGGGATCTTCCCAGCCCAGGATCAAACCTCTGTCTCTTACATCTCCTGCATTGGCAGATGGATTCTTTACCACTATCACCACCTGGGAAGCCCCAGACATAAATTGTACCTAAATATTTACTCAGTAAATACTTAAGTAGTTAATCCATGTAGCAAAACTATACAGTATAACAAATATAACCTGTCAGAACTTCAACTTTACCTGCTTATCTGGACTTGACAGCATAAGTCCTTTAACTTAATGGAAATTAGGACCCAGTTGAAAAGAGCAGCACAGAAAGAAGTGTGCTTACTGTGCTTCAAGAGTTGCCCCTATCTTAAATGACACACATAAGGCTTTACTTAAATGTTTTATTTGAATTTATGACATACTCTGTCTATATATTTTTTGTTTAAAAAATGGAAGACCCACACCAACTTTTAACAGAGGCTGTTTTTGTAAATGTCCTTTAGACACCTGGTTTGGAACTGAGAGCATGATAAGCATATAAGTTGGCAGAACACATCAAGTGGTGAACTTTGTTTTTTGTTTTTTTCATGAAGTGAACTTTGATTTCAAAGCTAGCTTGGGAAGGCCTAAGTAACCTTATGCTAGAAAGTTAGTGTAGTATTAACACAGGAGAATTATGTGTTCTTTCTTGTCTGATTACTGGAAGGAAAAAGCACATTCACATAAAGAAGAAATAAGCAGAGCTTTTCTGGAGACAGTAGAGTTATGGCAACAGACAGCTTCTTCACTGCACTTTGATTTTGCTTTAGAACTTGTCAATCCTCAGGGACAAGGGTATTGTGATCTTTTCAACCATGATTAACTTCATAAGTTGACTCCCAGCTGTAGTAAAGGAATGAAGAATGGAAAAGGAGTTGACAGGGAAACGTGGAGTAGGGGCTGCAGAGGGCCTTGTGTAAGAAAAAGTGGGGGTGCCTGAGCAAAAATTAACTGAGTTGTTAGCTCTAATTGAGGAAACCGATAGAACACAGTATTTACTCCACTTCTTTGCCCCCAGATGGATAATGTTAGAAGAAAGGCTGTTCTAGGTCATGCCTGGGTCAGTTATTAAGGACAGCTTGGACAGGGAAGCATTTGTTGGTCTTACTCAAGACCCTGTATGTCCTAGTATGTTCTCAGTGTGTCTCTCCAAGCATTAACCAGGAACATTGCTTCTAATACGTCATGTGAAGTAACGCTTTTTGAAGTCATCAGATTCTGGGAATATAAAGCATGATGGCTGTCAGCATGGAAGTGAAAATGAAGTTGCTCAGTCGTGTCTGATTCTTTGCAGCTCCATGCATTGCAGCCTAAGCGGCTCCTCTGTCCAAGGGATTTTCCAGGCGAGAATATTGGAGTGGGTTGTCATTTCCTTCTCCAGGAGATCTTCCTGACCCAGGGATCAAACCCGGGTCTCCTGCATTGTAGGCAGACGCTTTACCGTCTGAGCCACCAGGGAAGTCTGTCAGCGTAGTAAACTTAAAACAGGACCTCTACCCACATGCACCTTACGGCATGTCTAAAAAGCAAACTGGCTTTTCTGACACAACTGGAGAAAAATGCCAAAAGGAGTCAGGATTTTGTGAATTGAGGTAGCCCTTGAGAATGGGTGTTATTTCAAAAAGTGGACAGAATGGGAAGGAATGGCATTACTCGGAGGGAAGAGGCATGAACCAGGATTCAGTGATAGAAAGAACATGGTAGGTGGAGAGGATAGAAAGTCATCGATTGTTGCGGACTGGGGTGGGAAACAAAATCAAATGCGCCAAATGGGGCCAGATAGTGGAGAACCTTTAAAACCAGAGTGTTTGTCCACCTGGTCTGGTGGACAGTGAGTAGGAGTGCTTGCCCCAGTACCCAGGAATGGCCTTTCTCCATCCTCAGGCCATCTCAGCTCTCAGTTGGGAAGGGAAGGGTAGTAGGCTTTGAGTGATTCTGTAGTTCTTTTGAAACATGATGAACTTAAACATAATGATTATGTAGATGAGCATGAATCCAGAAAGGGTAGAATTTACCTCGAAGCGTTTGCTCCCTGTTACAGGAGCATAGTCGTCAGAGAAATGATACCTCAGACATCCAGTGTCATCAGAAAGTAATAGTAGAAGATGAGGTAGGGAAATCACAGCCTTTGAACCTGTATTCTCAAAAGGGAAATGTTTCTCATGGATCTAAAATTAGAACAGACAAAGAAATCAAGCTTTTGATCCAGAAACCTAGTCAAGAAGTGCTGATTGCCAAGGTGGTTATTTCACTTAAGGCATTTGCTGTTGAGAAGAAGGATGGTGTCCCAGGATCTGAGATGAAGGGCAGAGTCAAGGGGTCTGGGAAGATGGTGCATCAAAGTGGATCGTCCTGCTGGTGAAGAAGCAACCTGGCTCCTCAGCAGGTGCTGAGTGATTTAGTGAAAGACCAATTTCTCTAATGCTGCAGTCTAGGTTCCAGGTTTTATGCTGGATCATAAGCAGTTTTTTTTAATGCATTTTTCTGTAGCAGGAAACAAAACTGGCAAAAAAACATATTGTGAAGTCTATCCAAAAAAGGGGAGGGAGAGAGGAAGAGAACTCACCACATCTTAGGAACTTAACTCTTCCTCTCTTGTTTTAAAGCACTGAACAGAGCCAGACAGAGAACACCATCTGGAGGGGGTGTTCCAATTCAAGAAAGAGGCTGGGGGAAATCCAAACTTGATTTAGACTGGTTGCTAATTGTAGTGGGGGCTGGCTTAAAAGCAAGCTGATTTTATATTTTTTTATGCACATAACCTGTCATAGGGAAAAAGGTTTTGTAAGTTCAGTAGTGACTTATAGCATTTTACCTAATGACTTCAGGAGGTGTGTTCTAGACACTGGTCACACAGGTGACCACCCATATTAAGGATCTGCACTGACTGGTTGCTCGCTGGCCATCATGCACTGGAACCATATGGAAAAATGGAAACACTGTTACGTTTTTGGCTGGAGTCTTACCTCAGCACATTGGTAAAGGCTCCCACAGGTGCTGCAGATAAAAAGCAGGACTGATAGTGACTCTCAGTGGCAGGATGAAGCAGAGGGCAAAGACTCGAGGGAAAGCAAAGACTGAGAATATCAAGGACATCTGTGAATAAGGAGGTGGGCGGGTAGCAGGGGACAACATTTGGTGTTTCACACAACAGGGTAAAGTATTCTTTTGCAATACCATTGTATATTTAAGCAGTGTTTACCAAGCTTTCTAACTATAAACTAACTGGGATCCTTCTCAAAATACAGATTCTCAAACCTAGAATCACTTTCTAGGCAGGGGTCTAGGAAACTCTATTTTTAACAAATGCTCCAGGTGAATGATATCCTTAGCCAAGTTTAGGAAACACTTAGGCCAATTCAGTCAGCCTTAATGTCAGCAAATTGTTGTGATTTTTAAGAAACTGTATTTTATTAAAGTATAGTTGATTTACAGTGTTAATTGTCATAATTTTGAGTTAATGTAAATTAATGGACTTTTCTTGTCCTAATGGTAGGTACTTTTGTATCATGTGGCAGTAGAAATATGATAAATATCAGCGTTGACAGACTCATGATTTTAGGGTCAGTAGTTTATCTTTTGTGTGAATTTTGCCTGTCTTGTAAAAAATATTAGGTGCTGTCTTGGGGAAGTAAAGATGCACTCAGAGATATGCTGCATTCGTGCCCCTGGGTGCACTGTGGCATCTGCCTCTTTCCATTCTCACCTCATCTCTGTTCCTCCTGCCCCACTTCACTCTTGTTTTTCCCTCTTCCTCTTGTTCCCTGCATTGTCTCAGAAAGTACAACCTTGAGTTACCAAAGTTTTTCTCCTGAAACATGAGTTCACTTGCTCAGCATAAAATCTAAAAACTTGCAAGGTGGCCTCTGGTCCCATCAACACTTCATTTTCCTTTCCAGGTCCTCATTTGAGTTAACTTCGTGTGACCCAGGGGTGGCACCATGTTCCATTTGGTTCTCATCTAGTCTCCTGATTCTCCTGTGGTAGCTGCCGAGCTAGGTGGCCCTTCCACCCCAGTGATTCTTTACCCCAGATTACTAGGAAGTATTTGTTTCTGTTTTATTGCTCTCTAGATGGAGCGGTCTGTATACCTTCATCCTGCCTTACCCCTATAGTAAAATCTAAAAGATTCTAAGTCACAGAACTGAAATTCACAGACAGTAGTATATAGAAGGATCTTGATTTTTCTTTATGTTTTACATCTCTAACTCAAGGGTGCTTTTCTAGTTTGCAGGAGATTATCAGTCTTACTAGGACATTCCTAGTATGTTTGGTATCTGTGCTTCCCTATTCTGTCTTCCTTCCAGGAATGCATGTTCTCAAGGAGACTTTTCTCAGCTCAGTCCATTTACTTTCATCATCAGAGGACTGCAACTTCTGTAGCTGTCTTCTTTGTGCAGTTCAGGTTATGCGTAGATTTTATCCAAAGACCAATCTAAAGGGAAGTACCTTAGAAGGAAGATGCCTTCCTTTGTTTTCTGTTTGGATAAAAATCTTATACTTGCAACTGGAGATTGTTTTTGCTTGTCTAAACCATGTCGATCTTTTTGCTTTTAACAAATCTGGTCACAGTTCCCACAAAGAAAGAAATCACACTGTCCTGCATTTCTCAGAGTTTACAATCTATAGACAAGGCAGAAACATGTGAAAAGTAAAATAAGTATATCAGACTCTACCCCACAGTGTCACACAGCACAGGAAGCTACACAGTAAAAGCCAACTTTCTGGTAAGGAGAGAGTTGATTATCTATAAACATAAACAGATCCAGTTGCTTTTCTCTCTGACACAGAAAAAACGACCATCTTTCTGGCATCTTCTGGAAAAAGCATAAGCGTGTCTGTCTGCTTCTTTCTCTCCTTTGCCTCAGAGGTACATCCCATCGTGACCTCTCTTGTTCTTTTGCACACGTCCGTGCTTCAGTGTTTTTTTCTTGAGCGTCTTTAAGTCTTCTTGAGGCTGTTTCTCAGAGTCCTGAGGCAGATCATCAGGACAGCTGACTGTTTGCACTTTAGGAGGAACTGGATCACAGTGGTCTCCAGGACTTCCGATTTCTAGTCATTAGAGACAGGGATTTGTGTTCACTCAGGCTCTAGGAATCAGACTAGTTTGTCTTCCCCCATATCCTAGTACTGTCTTTTCAGGTCTCACCTTTCTCCTGCCATCTCCTCTCCTTTGCCTCTGTAAGCAGTGAGCCTACAGTAAGGTCAGTCAGGTGCCTGGTTTTACTCCCAGTGAAAGTACTTAGGCATATGACATATACAATGGCAAGGTTGAATCTTGTATCCTGCCCTCAGCTCCCCTGTCCCTAGAGGGGCACAGGCCAAAACCTTCCACCGTCCAGGTCCTGGGGCTCCCTTTGGTTGTGCTCCTTAGCTCAGACCTTCCTTCTTGGCTCTGTTCTTTGAGATTGAAGTTCATACTTCAGGGCTTGGCTCCCACTTTTAGGCCATCATCTGTCCAGTTGGATTTCTGAAAAAGTAAGGGCTTCAACCCTGAAAGTTCCACATTCTTTCTGTCCTTTCCTTCTGCCTCCTATTTCACCATCTCTGTTGAAACTGCTGTTTCAGAAACTACACTCCCAACCTCTCAAGCCTCCTCTGCTCTGACCACAAGCTTTTGTCCTGCCTCCCATCCCTCTGGGAAATAAAGTTCTAAAAATTATCTTTACTCCCTTTCCCCTCTTAGAAGTCCCATTCAGAATTAATAGAGCATATTTGCATATTATCAGTTGTCATTGTCTGTCTTACTGTACCTCATTCAGAGTGTTTAAGTTTGTGCAGTTGCATTTTTAATAAGAGCTGTGCTTTCTTGTTTGGTGATTATCCCTCGACTCTAGGTTACTTTAGGGAAGATTATGTCTCAGCGTTTACCAGTCAGTTGGGACTTAGACATGAACGTGCACTAAATGGCACACTGAAAAACTTTTTTATGGAAAATAGTTTGCTAGACCATGCAGACGAATTTGCCAGAGCTCCAATTTGACCTGTGTGTTTAGAATTGTCTGTCTGACCCCGACAAATGGTCTGCTTCAGTGGAAAGTCACCACATTCAGGCCTGCGGCTCTTGTTCAGCCTCCACGCTGTACACTAGTTCAGGATCTGCTGTATTTTTGCCTGGTTAAAACCTGGTCAGGGTAAAAATTACAATAAAATATTCATCCAGAAAGATACCTGATCAATGTTCATCGATAAGTAAATCTGCTTTCTCTGCTTTCATTTCAGATTTGTCCAATATGTGCAGCGTTACCTGGAGGCGATCCTAATCATGTCACGGATGACTTTGCAGCTCATCTTACACTTGAACACAGAGCCCCTAGAGATTTAATATCCTTTTGAGATGCAACAAGGGAAAAAGTTGTTTGCAACATTTGTCATTGTGATGACTTTTAAGGGCAGTATTCCCAGGGACAAAACTAACCTCCAAATTATCTTAGTTGATTTGACATTTTCCTAAAAGTGATATGGCGTTGAGGTGCGATTTCTTACTTCTCTTTTTCCACGCTGTGACCATTACATGAAAAGTGGTCAGTAAGCGAAATGCACTTGCTCATTATCTTCAGTTCTTTGCCATCAGGTTTATTATTTTTTTAAGACAATTTGACCAGGTTACAAGTCTTCAGGAGGGTGTTTTCATACAAAAGTGGAAAATGCTAATCCAAATTAAAATCTAGTTAGTTCATTAACTGTGTGGATGATACATTTGCTCGCCATCTGTATTCTCTGTTGCCATAGTCTCTTATAGGCTGGGTGGTGGGCAGGTGTGCCCCGTGGGGCTTCCTGCCCACCTGAGTAGGACAGCATAAGGTCAGATCCAGTTCTAAATTTCTTTCCCGCTTTGATTTCTGCTTCTCCTCCCAAGCCAGTCTCATGATGGTTCCTGACAGTATTCTCTATACTCTGCAAGAGATTACTGGCCCACCAGAGTACGTTTATTTGTAGACTCAGTGCTTCTGGTTTCAAGTTATGAATTGTCTTTCTAAAATTATCACCTATTAGGGCTGTGTGCTCTTGGGAAGGTTTTAGTGTTCATTGCAGTCTAAAGCAATCAAGAGCTAATCACAACCTTTCTTTCTGCCAGACTCCATTCTGATACCTTTGCTTGCCTCCTGGCAATCATAAGACAACCTTAGACTTGGTGTTCCTGTCCTTCAGCTCTCAGCCCTTGATCACAGAACATAATTTTCTTATTAGAAATTTGACCCTTTAGAGTTTGGGGGAAGATAAGTGGAAACTAATGGAAAGCTTCCCTGGTGGCTCAGACGGTAAAGAATCTGCCTGCAATGCAGGAGACCGGGGTTCCATCCCTGGATCAGGAAGATCCCTTGGAGGAGGGAAATGGCAGCCCACTCCAGTATTCTTGCCTGGAGAATCTCAACAGAGGAGCCTGGCAGGCTGCAGTCCATGAGGTGGTAGAGAATTGGACATGACTGAGTGACTAACACTTTCACTTTCAAGTGGAAACTAATGGAAAGATAAAGCTATGGAACCTTCCTGAGAAATGAGAAGATCAGCCTGGTCTGAGCCAGTCTGGGGCAAGTACTGAATGAACAGAGGAGCCCACTCTTCCTCTCTGCTAAGTGCAGGGGACACTGAAAGCAAAATGAAGAAAGCAGTGCTTACATGAAAATCCAAATGGGCCAAGAATACTTTTAGCCTGTTAGTTACTTCGCATTTTGTATAAAAGAATTCTATAACAATACCCAAAAGAGTTACAACTTGATCTATTCTTCACTCCATCTTCATGGAGTAGCTAGGCAAAAAATTTTAAAAAACCATGCCATTATCCTGCACTTCTCCAGCAGGTTCAAGGACCTCTAGTGAAATCAGCATCCATTCAGTAGAATGTCCCATGTCATCCACATCCATCTTTTGTAGATGTGTATGAGTCTTTCATTATCAAGAAAAAATAAATTATGTAAAAATGAGAATAAGAGAAGTCAAATGCTGCATTTTAGATTACTAGCAACTATTATTTTTAAATTCTAGAAAGTAAAATGTTGGCATAGCAGTTTTCCTGGAAATATAACTAATTTGTCAAGTTCTTCAAGTGCCACTATGTGATAATTTTGTTTGACATGAGAGAGTGACTTGTTTCTAAGCCTCTTTGTAACCAGGCTTTTTTTTTTTTTTTCCCCCACTTTGGTAGAACTCTTCCTAAAGTGTACTTTTTATTTTTTTTAATTTTTTATTTATTTGGCAGGACTTCCCAGATATTGGAAAAGAATCCGCCTGCAATACAGGAGACTCCGGTTGTGTTGGGCTCAGTAGTTGCAATGTGGGTTTAGTTGTCCTGAGGCATGTGGAATCTTAGTTCCCCAACCAGATAGCGAACCTGTGTCCCCTGCACTCCAAGGCAGATTCTTAACCACTGGACCACCACGGAAATCCCTAAAGTGTACTTTTTATACTTTTACAAATAAAGTGTGATGATCATAACATCACTTTCTGTAGAGCCCAAGCCTATGTCATGAATACCATGAAAGAGTGTGCATTATGGCTGCCCACCCTGTCCCCACATGACTCCTGAACTGGGAATCCAGCACAAAAGTTAGCCTGCCTTGTGTAGCTGTTCTGTTGGCTGCTTTTTTTGTTTGTGTTTGGGGAATTTTTTTTTTTAATTGGTGTGTAGTTGATTTACAATGTTGTGTTAGTTTCTGCTGAATAACAAAGTAAATCAGTTATACATATAGCCCCTCTTTTTTAGAATTCTTTTCCTATATATTGGCAGCTTCAAAAGAAAATCTCTTCTGCTATAACATGTGGCTCCCCCAGCCCCCTCTCTCCCTCCTCCTTGTACACTCACACTTGCCTGTGTAGAGACACAGTGTTGTCCTCACGAGTTTTGGCTGCTGTTTGCTCCTCGGGACTTTGTTCAGTTTAACTCACACACATGTGTGTAAGATGGTTTGACTTCTTGATAAATGTGCTGTTAACTCTCTGTGTGTCCACTTAACACAAGAAATTCAAATCTGGTTTTCTGCTTGACAGCAGTATTGGAAAAACGCACACACACACACACATTGACAGATTAAAACCGATAGCTGAAGGGAATCTTTGAGTCCTGAATTTAAATTATTTGCACTATTCCTTTCTCGTTACAGATGGTCACTGAGATTTGATTAGCCTGTATATTAGCACAGCTCTCACCAGATATAAAAGCTGATGGTTGTTATTTGTGGTTACTGTGATAAGAACGTATGTGGGTAAGGGAATAGTCCCCTTTGGGTATCTGACCAGGTGGCACCTTTCACCTTGTCAGGGGATATTAATTCTGGCCCTTGTAGTTGGAACCTAGGAAGAAACTTCTTCCCGTCTGGAGAAACTTTTTTTTCTCTTTGAAAACACACATACATATACAATATAGACACACAGTATACACATACATTGCTTTATATTCCAGTGTTCATTTTTAGTTAATAGCCTTTATAGACATAGTTGTGCCATTTGTATTCCTAAATGTGCTGTTTTAAAATGCGTACAATTTGGGAAATCTGCATGCTTATCTTGCAAGGGCTCGAGTGACTTCTTTTATATATGTATTTTATTCTTACTATGAAATACCCGAGTCCTTTTCTTAACCTTGGAGTTATGATGAGTCGAGCGGTGTCCGACATGTACGTAGAATGTTTCACCCTGGCCGGGGGTTAGGAGGTCCTCGTGCGCGCAGATCAAACATGCACTTTACTAGCAGTTCTACTGGTGGACTTTCTTCTTCTCAGAGTTCATATTCTCCAAGCAATAGGGAAGCCATGGATCCTATAGCTGGTAAGTTAGTTTCACATCCTTAAAGGAAATGGCCGGGGATGGGGGGCTTCCTTTAAATTTGGGGAGTAGGATTTATATTCTCAGTCTCTCATCACCCTCCTGTATTCCTTGACAAAATTCCCTGAAATTCTATAAGTGTAAGATATGTTTAAAGTAGACCATGTAGAGAATTCCCTGGTGGTCCAGTGGTTAGGATTTGGTACTCTCACTTCTGAGGGCCCAGATTCGATCCCTGGTCAGGAAACTAAGATCCTACAAGCCACATAGCAAAAAAATAAAAATATTTTTAAAGTCGAGTAGACCACGTAAAGTAGTTCATATTATTCTGGCATTTCTTTAAGTACTTAGAGATTTAAAATGATAAGGAATGTCTCTGTTCTATTTGTGACCTCCAATGAAACCCAAGAAAATCATAGAAGATTTCAGAGTTGAAAGACCTCCAGAATTCTGTGGTTCAACCTCCTTCATAAGCACACAGATAAGAAAACTAATTGACAAGACTAAAGAAATAAGCTCTTCTCATGGAATGAAGTCAAGTAGGAATGTTTTGTACTTGTCTTAATTTGAGAATTATATTGTTATGAAACATTTATATTCTAATAGCTTGGGAAAGTCTTACTTAAAAAAATCATTTGAACAGGTAATTTGTACCTGGATCTAATGCATGGCCCACCTGGACAACCAGCAGCAGAGCACAAAGTTTGACAGTCAAAATGTCAGAAGTTGTTGTAGCCTGAGACCCTGAAAGACATGGCCAGGCATTAAGAGTCCAGGAGCCTGTGCAAGACCAAAATGTGTGCACACAGTGGAATTTGTACCTGAAACGTGCCGAATGTAAATCTGTCACCAAAAGTAGGAACAGTGTTACTCATAGAATCTTCTTTAAATTATGAGATATTCAGTGTAAAATCTAATCCCAAATGTGCTTTGGGCATTTGGATGTACAAGAAGCCCCAGAAAAACTTGAGTTTGGGGGATTTTAAAAAACACTGCTTCATCCAAAAGGAATATATTTACCTGCTGTCTTTGGTAGCAGGCTCTAAACATTAAGTGATTTCTGGGGGCAAAATTCAAAAATGAGACATTTTCTCTATTCAGTTTTTTTCTGTCAGTGAAAATTATATTAGTGATGGACTGTATGAAAAAAACGGTGTTAAGAACCTCAGGGATTAAACAACAGTGAGCAGTAAGGCAGAAACCTGCCCTGGAAATGAGTTTTAATGATGAAAAGCTTTGCCAGCCTGAGAATGTCCAAAAGGCAGCCATCAGCTCCACACAAGCCATTGGGAGAAGGCAGGTGCTGCACCTCCCTTAGCTGAGAGGCTCCCAGTGAGCACAGCCTTGTGCAAACAGGAGTCTAAATAAAACAGGCTATGCGGTTGAGAGCCAGTCAGCCTCAGCGGTCATCACTGCAGCAGTGCCCTGCGACTCAGAGAGCAGTCCCAGAAAGTTCGAGAGAAAGAAGGCAGAGCGAGCACAGTGAGAAATGATGCCGATCTCTCCTTTGGATTTAATTCTGAGAGGCATTCAATCATTACATCAGTGTTGGAGTGCCTGCTATGTGTCAGGCACTGTTCTAAGAACCAGGAAAGCCATGAGCAGTAGACTTGATCCCTGCTTTCATGGAGGGCATATTGAGGTTTATATTATGCTTGGACCAGTGGATGAAACTCCTTAAATACTAAATACCGAGAGAAAGTATAACTAAATCAACCCATGATGCAAACAACTGAAAAACCAATTTGCTGTGTTTCACTTAGAATTATATGTGAACTAATAGTCATACGTATGTTTACATTTCCCTCATGCAACTCCCACCTCCAGAGGGCATCCTAAAAGGTAGTAAGCTCCAAGCTGAGACTGTATGTTGCCCCAGGTTACCTTCCCGTTGATGATAGCTTTGAATGTTCATCTGGTAAAAGGATGATGGTAGCATTTTGTTTTCCTCCTACTGCAGTGGACATTAATGTCTTCATTTCCTCTGACAGAGCTTTTATCTCAGTTATCGGGAGTGAGACGTTCTGCAGGAGGACAGCTGAACTCCTCTGGCCCTTCCGCTTCTCAGTTGCAACAATTGCAGATGCAGCTGCAGCTCGAACGGCAGCATGCCCAGGCGGCACGGCAACAACTGGAGACCGCACGCAACGCAACCCGGCGCACTAACACAAGCAGTGTTACCACTACAATCACGCAATCCACAGCAACAACCAACACAGCTAACACAGAAAGCAGTCAGCAAACGATCCAGAACTCCCAGTTTCTTTTAACAAGGTAGTTCATTCATTAATGTGACTTGGACAAGTATTTTGTTAACACTGCAGTGTGAGATGACCTTTGCTCTTTTGTCCTTATGTGTGTTCTTAAAGCCTTGGCCTTTGCTCAGACCTTTAAAACTCACAGAAATCTAATCAAAATCTGTATTCAGTATTGCCTCAAAAATAAGAAAAAGAATTGTTTACTTTAGATAAACTGGGCTTCCCAGGTAGCACTAATGGTGATAGCCCAGGTAAAGAGTCCGTCTGCGTGCAGGAGACGCTGGTTTGGTTCCTGGGTTGGGAAGATCCCCTGGAAAAGGAAATGGCAACCCACTCCAGTACTCTTGCATGAAGAATTCCATGGACAGAGGAGCCTGGCAGGCTTTACAGTCCGTGTGGTCGCAAAGAGTCAGACACAACTGAGCACCTTTCACTTAGATCAATTATGAATGCTGATAACCTTGTTCTAACAGTATCTCATCATCTGATGGGAATTTCCTTTCCCACATTGCCCATAAAACGTAAACACAGTATCATTACATATATGGGACGTATTAGGTATAGTTACTGTCATAATTAACATTGCTTTCTTTTTATAGCCAGTTTCAGTCTGCTCTGAAATATCCCAAAGTACAAGAGAAGATTTTATAGTGTGGTGGTTTTCTTCTGAGAATTTCTGAAGAAGTGAAACTTAAATGTTTGTGGTTAGCGTATACAAAAGTAACTTTTAAAAAATGGTTTAGCTCAGTGTAAAAAATACTTAGAACACACAGTTAATGGCTCTGCTGGATGGAATAGAGTTCATATTTGTTCTGAAAGCTACCATTAGCAACTGAATATGTTCCTCTGCCGAGACCTCATGGGCATTTTATGTGACTTTTAAAAATAAAGGAATTTTAGAAAGAGCAGT
Source organism: Bos mutus (assembly GCF_027580195.1). NCBI lineage: Eukaryota > Metazoa > Chordata > Mammalia > Artiodactyla > Bovidae > Bos > Bos mutus. The sequence continues at coordinate 56,908,195 of NC_091627.1, forward strand.
GATGAGTAGACACAGGGTCAGCAGATAATGAGCCTGGTTCTAATTTGGACTTTTAATGGAATAGATAGGAATATAAAGTAAAAACTGTAAAAGGAAGAAAATTAGTGGAATATAGCAGTTACCTCCAAAAAGTAATGTGACAGATATTAGAAGAAAGCATTATTTCCATGTATATTTTTTTTATCTCATGCTTTTAAACATCTCTCGTTAGTACAGTGGCACATGTGTATAGTTGTAAATAACATATTGTGGATGCAGAATAAAAAATACTTGCCAATTCCTGCAAATAGGACCCCTGTCTAGAGCCCCAGCTTTTACCAGTTTGGACCTTAGGCAAGTCACTTTACTTCTCCAGACTATAATTAAGTTCTATCTTAATATCCCTTGAGTTTTGCCTCATTTGAGTGAGAGTTGTTTCAAGGATTAAATGGGAGCACTGGTATGTGTATGCTCTAGTTCAGTGTCTGGCATATAACAAAGGCCCAATTAACAGTACTTATTATCATTTGTTACGGATCTAAGGAGGAAATTTCAAGTGAGAAGTTTACCTTTGGATTATTTCTGCAAAGTGAGTAACTATGCCTGATTATTACAGAAAACATTACTTCAGCATAGAGCAACCACAGAGCCACAGGTGGATCCATCCTTCTGCCACACAACTTACCGTAGGGACTGACAGACTGCAGGCTTCCAGCTTGCCAGGTTGGGTACCGGCCTCAGAAAGGAACCCTACCAGTGTGTTGTCTGATGCAGGTTCGCTGGCCTGCGGGTGGAATGGATGTCCTGTCCCACTGCCCTTCGGAAGAGACATCTTCCACCTCTATTCCACTTGGGTTTTATTTTGTTTTTGGAGCTCCAGCCTCAGTGAGCTTGATCTGAGACTTTTCTCTGTGCAATTATTCTGCACCAACCCCACGCCAGCAACCAGGGAACAGTACGGTGGCCTCTGAGTGCTCTCCTTAGATCCTGGTGGTAGCTTCTGGAACGCCCCTTTCTGTCATCTGATACCGTGCATTGCATAGTACCTAGCAATTGATAGACCACTTTCTACATCTTTCATTGTGTCATTAATTCTGACTCATAAGGTTTATCCAAGGCCGCATTTCCTCCAAAATATTCCCTGGAACTTTGTATACTCTAAGAAATGAAAGCAGTTATTTATGTTCAAGTTTTTTTCCTGGGAAATAAGTTTGGGCAAAACTAAGTAACAAAAATAGTTTATCTGCTGTTGAGTATCTTCCAACTGCAAATACATAAATGTGCACATTGAGAATCTTCAAGCCCAGGAGAATGGCTGTGACATTTCGAAGTGGAAATCCTTGTCACTGGCCCACAGCTGTAATGTGATCCGTGTGGGGCTCAAGCCTTGTCTTTGGTCTGTTTGGGAGCCATTCCTGTTCCCGTTGTCTTAGAATTGATGCTGCAACAGTTTCTCTGGGATCCAACAGTGGTGGACCTTTCAGAAACCAACTGTGCAAGTGCCTGTGTCAGATTCCAGTCTCTTGGCAATGGAGCCAGCTAGTTTTGCTCACCCCCAAGCTGACGCTTCTTACAAGCTTTGCAATTACTTCCAGATCCCAGATGAAGATTGGCCCACCAGGAAATCTAGCCTTAGTGCTGTTTTTATCTCCCCCGCCCCTTCAGGAGTGAAATATTCTCAGTTATTTCTTAAAAATCAAAACTGTAATATAAGAATTACATGATTTCCAAAGGTTGGGGGCCTCAGCCTGCATGTTTCTAGTTTGCCTGTTTGCTATGTAAATAATTGTCCCTGCATCTTTTCTCCTTATAATGGGTTTCACTTCAGTTTATTTTTCTCTATAAGGCTTTTTCCAAAACTGAGAATGTGGAATGTACTTCATTTCTTAGCAGTTTCAAAGTTTTGATTGAGAATATGTAGCCTATTGCTCAGTCTCCTCTTTCAGTATATACTCTCTTGTATCCTGAACTTGGTTTTAATTATAAATGTCATCAGTCATTTCCTTTGGTGTGTGGATCTAATGTCGTTACTTTCCAGAGCCTTTTGTGTTCTTACAGTTCTGAAATTTAGATCTTTTGTTTTCTGAGCCATTAATCTAATGGTTGAGTGGTTTGAACTTGATAGCTGTGAGATTTTTGAGCGTCACTTAACCTCTTCAGTTTCTTCTTCCCATAAATTGATAATAATGAAACCTAATTTGTAGGATTAGAAGAGATTATCCATACAAAAAACACTTGAAGCCCATAGTGAGTGTCCAGCACATCTCCTCCATTGCTACTTTGAGATGCCCCCATGCCTTCCAGCCTAGGTGGGACTGCAGAGAACAGGTGCTGGGAGCAGGTGAGCATGGGCTCCAAGTGCACCTGGCTGCCCCTGGGGGTCACGCGTGCCTGCTGGACCTCCCCTCGCTGTTACCATCTTCCTGTTTGATACTTTTCCTACCCCAGTGCTTCAGTCAGTTTCCCTTTCTTTCTTGGACACTAAAAAATGTAGATAAATAAAATTAGCAATGAAACTAACCAGGATATTGCATAAGTCATTTAATAGGTTGGTAATACGAACGTGCTAATATCTGTCCTGTCTCCATGTTGATGAACCAGGTTTCCCAGCATGACACAGGTCTCAGAAGTGTACGTGTCTGTTGAGCGTAGTGGGCCATTATAAGTCTCAGGTCAGCTTTGTTACACGGTCCTTGGTAGGAGAGCGTAGGTGCACACTTACATGCTCATGCATGTGTCTGCTTGTACATGTGTGTTTGCCCTCTCGTGCTCCTGGACGTATCTTTATTTTGGAAGAATTAGGTAGAAATGATAGAGACAGGCCAAGAGAACTAGGATTTATTTTCAGTTGACTATTCTAGTCGCTATAGATTTTGTTTTGGGGACCAGTGTTGCTACTTTTCCTCTTTTTATTACGAACTCTTGAAATTCTGGTTAAGGAAATTACTACTTGCCCAAGCATCTAATCTGTTAGAAATTTTGTTTTCCTAGGTTTTTCACCCCAGTTTTCTCTATAGGGAGTATGAGAAATCCCAATGTGTTTTTTCTCATTGAATCTAATTAAAGCATAGATTTGCACCTCAGGGTAACAGTATTGTTACCAGTGTGGGTAATTCACAGCCACATAATTAAGGAGGTAAATTAGAGCAAGGTGTTCCAGTAATATGTCTTAGACTCCGTGGAGCTCGCATAATGTAGGACATTGTAGAAACTGACCATGCCATTGTTCCTTGACTTTTTACCAATGAGATCTTTTCTTTTTAATTTACGCAGGTTGAATGATCCTAAAATGTCTGAAACAGAGCGCCAGTCCATGGAAAGTGAGCGCGCAGACCGCAGCCTCTTTGTCCAAGAGCTCCTTCTGTCCACTTTAGTGCGCGAAGAGAGCTCGTCCTCAGACGAGGATGAACGGGGGGAAATGGCAGATTTTGGTGCTATGGGCTGTGTAGATATTATGCCTTTAGATGTTGCTTTAGAAAACCTAAATTTAAAAGAGAGTAATAAAGGAAATGAGCCTCCACCACCTCCTCTTTGATGACATCCCAATTCGCAGACAATGTCCTCTGTGCTGTATTTGCCAATGAAAGTGGACAACAACTATCTTGGGTTTGTTTGGTGATTGTAATTTCAGGTCTGTCACTCTTGTTACATTGTGTACATTCAAAAAGGAAGAGAGAAAATATATATGATAATCATTTCCACTTAACTAATTTTTACTTCTAGCAGGTAAATGTAGGTAGCAGTGCAGGGGTGATCTCTGCTTCCTGCACCCTGACATGCAGAAGGCTCTCGTAATACTCCACATTCAAACTGAAGAGGAAAATGGAAATCTCTAATGAAGCTGCTGTGTGTATTTATGAATATTAATGAATAAAAACTGCTTGGATGGTTTACCTTAACTACTGCATGAGGTTTTTTTGCAGTGCATGAGTTTTAGTGACCTTGTTATTTAAGAAATTTAAATACAAGGAGTAAAACTTAAAACAAACATAAAAGCCCAAAGCTTTCCCAAACATTATTCAATGGTTACGAGGCAAAAAGAGTTCCTTGACAAAGTAGCTTTTGAATAATGTCTGCCTGAATCACCTTTCTTTGTGTGCCTCCTACGCACAAGCCAGCTCTGCAGTGGACCTGGGGTCGTAGCCGGTGTCGCTCCGCCCTGTGTGGCTGTCCCGTCGCCCTGTCAGTCATCTTCCGTGTGGAGCTCAGCCTGTCTAACTCATCCATAGAAGATACACCAGTACAGCTGCTGTGGGAATCTGCTGCAGGCGTCTGTGTGTCCTGAAAACAAGTCTTGTTCTCTTTGTTGAAAAAGTTCTTTTTGTGGTTGTTGAAAATTTTTTTCAATTGTTAAATATGTTCTATTCAGGTGTAGATGAATTTCATTTATTCACTGTTCAACAAAGTTAACCTGGATTATGTTGTCTTTGTTTTTGAAAATCTCACCTTCTCAATCATATGTTGCGTTATTTATGTATTTGCTTCATAGTTTTGCTGAGACAGATCAGTATCAGGGGAGCTTTGAGGATTTGCCTTCCCAGACTTTGTCAATATATTACAACCAAATTCTTAATGCTAACTTTAGCACCTTTTTATTTATTGGGTTTTTTTTTCAAGCATAAAAAGTAAAGCCTTTTAATTGAATCATGCCACCTATATGCCTATATTATTAATCCTATGTGTAAAAAAAAAAATGTACAGCTTTCTTGGGTTTGTTTTGGGGTTTGAAGGGGCTGGGATATTTTTTATTTTCTGTTCCAGTTTTTGTGCATAGACTTTCACAATAGCTCCAAGGCAGGGACAGTGGGTTTGGGGGTCGGGGGCAGTTTTTGGAATGTAAATTTAGGACTTTTAAAAAAGGTGCGCACAGCTTCTGATAAATTTATAACTAGACTTAACCTAATCATGTCTTGTTCCAGTGCTCTCTCTCCTCCAAGCCCTTCCCTCTGTCTCCCCTCTCTCCTCCCATCTGTGTTTCTCTGTTTCTTCAAGAAGCATACAGACTCGAGCACCCTCCGGTGTTCTCCTGAGAACTGTGAAGTCCATGCTCATTCAGATGTAACCAAAAAAGATGTCACCCCACATTTCTTTAAAAAACAAAACAAAAAACTGTGGCTTCTCCTCCTCTGAAACTTCAGCCTCCAACAATGTCCAGATACCCTAGCTTTGTTTTCTTTAGTCTCTGTGATGGAAAATGTTTTCAAGGAAAATTTTACACAGGCTTCTGGTTACACTAGAAGTCCAGTCCAGTAGGATTTTTTTTTTTTTTCAATCGGTTGTTAAGAGGTTTCCAAAACCAGTTTTCAAGCTGTGGTCTTTTCACACACATCTTCTGCACATACGTCACACATTTCAATAAAGCATTTTCAAGACTGTTGGCCACTTGGATTTCTTTGGTGTTGGTGAACTAGCCTAAACATTATTCAGAGATTATATATCTCTAACCTATTTTTTTTGTTTTTGTTTTTTTGTTCTTTTCATGCTTGACTTTGAAGGTCCTGATTTTGTATGAATGCATTACTTTGGATGTGAGAAATAGAAATTGTCAATTATGTGCTTTCCCTTTTCTGCACAAATTCTGGGAAAATGTAAGATCCTTCCTTTTTTTAAACATGGTTTGAGGGAACAGCTGTAAGTCCAGTCAGGGCAGTTTAATTTAACTTAGATGATCAATTTGACACTTCAGAAGACCTAAAGGTTCATAAAATTCCATCTCATACAGAATACTGTGTATTATTTTTTACCAGATATTTTACAAATACCTCACCTCATCCTGTATGTAATCAATAATAATGTATTAGGGTAGAAAGACACAGATTATCAATATAAAAAATATATTTAAGCCCTTCAAATTCTTGTGTCCTTTTCTTTAGTTTCTTAATTAACATCGTATTATTGGAATTACTGAATAAAAATAATTGCAAAGACTGTGATGTAGAGGAGAGAAAATCAATATACCACTGTTTATCTTGGCCATGGCTTCAGGTTTCTAAGAACTAGATCCTGAGTTTTGAGAGGTTTTGGTTTGGTTGAGTTTTGAGTGAGTGTCTAGCATGGAAGTCTATAAGTGTTCTACAATGCTTGTCTTTACTTCCTGTTCCTGTATGGAAATAATTTAAATCTTTCTGCTCAAGATATTCTGGTAGAAATTTAGCGTCATGACTCATATAGAACACGTTTCCTCCCCCACCCCCCAAAAAAAACTAGTGAAGAGGAAGACCTGCAGGGGATGTTGAAACTATGTATTTTTTCTATTTCTGATACACTGTGTTTTAAGTATCCAGAAGTAATTCCTGTAGGGGTTCATGGGCTTCCCATTCCTGGATATTTAGTCACGGAGAACAACAGAATTTTGGAATTTGACTGAAATAGTAGAATCTACCTCATGACGTCCTCAGGTTTTCATTCATTTCGTTTTCTAAAATACTAAAGGTCTCTTGAACAAATAGAAATGCCTATGCTTTTATGACCATGGTCATAAGATAGAAGTTCTATGATTGGTTACAGTGAAATATTTGGATTTGTATTTAGATTGTATCAGTCTTTTGTTTATTTTCTTTTTAAATCACAGAGTTGAAGCCTAGGTTATGTGGTAGATTCTTACTTCATTTATAATTAGACTCAGGCAGTATAAGAGAAGGCCCCTTTGCCTATGAACGACCCACAAAGAAATGTAGTTTAGGAAAGCAGATTCCATTACTAGACCAATGGGAGCAATACAAAAATCCATCCCTTCCATTATCCTCCCCCCAGTTTTTTCCCTCTCAATACTTGAATTTTCAGTGACGTACAAAGAGATTTTATAATAAGCTTCTTTCTGGTCTGTGGGCCATTAGTTAAAAGGAGTTCACAGAGTTCTCTTGATGGCCCCTCATAGCATGACCCCTTCATGGCTCTTGAGCCTCACAGACTCTCTAAATCTCAGCTCTTTTTAAAGCTATATAAGGAAAGGTGGTCAAGAGGAAAGATAGTGGGAGGAGGTGGTCGGCAAAAGGCAGTCTTCTGAATGAAGTCCCAGCCACTGAAAAGTGTCCAATAAAACAGGTAAGTGTACGGTAACTGGAGTCTCATATGGTTAGTGCAGTAATGGGTAAAAAACTATCCAAGTGTAACAGGAGTGGGTGCTAGAAGCTGTTTGACAAGTGTATCTGTTTTGTAGCGTAAAGCCCCACATCAGGGTTTAATATATGAGAGAGCTGCCATGTCTCCCTTATTTGCAGATGCACTTTTGGAGGAACATGCAAAATTGATTTCATGTGCAATAAGTAAAATGCCAGGTATGAAACTTTCCCAGAATTATATGCTAAAGTTGGTGTTAATTCTGGCACAAGGGTCAGGCTTTTCTATGCTCATTTATTTTCAGGGGGCAGGGAATCAGGGAACCTTTGCCATGCGGCTTGCAGGATCTTAGTTCCCCAACCAGAAATTGAACCTGGGTCCCAGCAGTGAAAGCGGTGAGACCTAACCACTGAACCGCCAGGGAACTCCCTCCGTGCTCTTTTTTGAAGTTCCACTAGGCACTTAAAAACCCAAAATAGCTCACTCTCTGAGACATGGTTAACTGAAGCCCCGGGTCCAGGCTGAGCTGGAGAGAGGTTTAAGTTGGACCATAAGATGGGGCAGCAGTTTGCAGACTTGCTGGTCATTTGTAACAATGTTATGAGTTTCTTTGGCTTTTAAATATGGCCTTAAATTCATCACAGTATCCCAAAGCCAAGTTTAGATGACTTTGTTTCTCAGAATAATATAAAAATAATTCTTTGTGCCGTTGACCTCAACCATGCCTAAGCAATGCTTTGTTTCTGATGAGTACTCTTAATTTTCAACTCATCTCTGTCAAGTAATTGTTCTATAAATACATGAGCTTGGGAAGTTCCTTCTTTAAGGAACCCTACAGCAAGCCTTGATAACTTGGTTAGCAGATTCAAATAGAGATTATTCAAATCTCAGACAGGCTGGTCCAGAACATAACAATCTTAGTTGCTATCAAGTGGGTAGTGCCTTGGCTAGCCTCCTCAAATTACAACGATGCTCCCCTCAAGGTTTCGGGTCTCATAGTCAGTAGACCTTTACAGCAGTAGTAAAAGAGAGGATTCACAAAAAGAAACCCTTGAGTATGATTTTGTATCCCTGTTTAGCTGTTCTTAATATACAGATAGTGCACAAAAGTTGAATGTGTGTGTCTGACCTGAAGCCCTGTGGGCCAGGTGTGCACACACCCTCCTAGAGTGGATTTCCTCCGGCCGAGACTGATGAGCTCTAGTCTGAAGAATTCACTGATCCCTTAGGAACCACCAAGAGCCTAGTACTTTTGCTTTGCAGACAGTGGGTGTGGCCTGCTCTGTGTGCATAAACCACCATCACCCCTGTCTTCTCATTCATACATACTTACTGAGCTCTCAGTGGGTCCAGAGCCTTGGCCTAAGCCTAAGCATAATTTACAACTTGTAGTTTCTATAGACATTCCCTCTGTAAGAAGATTCTTCAGAAATGCTCCTACAGGAGTCTTCCTCTATTGGGAGTGTTTTCAAAGGTCACCAAGCCTGTTGCATTTGGTAGAAAAGGTGACCAGTCTGATCTGGTGAGTGAGCTACTCCTGGAAATCTTGTCAGACTGGAGTGTGTTTAGAATCCTGCTTTAAACATGAAATATTAGTCTGCATCTGAAAGCAAAAGTGTTAGTCACTTCAACCCTGTCTGACTTAGAGACCCTGTGAACTGCAGCTCACTAGACTCCTCTGTCCTTGGAATTCCCCAGGCAAGAATACTGGAGTGGGTTGTCATTCCCTTCTCCAGGGGATCTTCCCAACCCAGGGATCGAACCCGGGTCTCCTGCATTGCAGGCAGATTATTGTCTGAGTCACCAGAGAAGCCTTTGATAGCAAAGCTGCACAAAAACAGTTGGGACATCCTATTCTGTAAGCTTGGATGAAGTCCCAGCTCCCTCCTTTTAGGTCTTCTGAATGCAGATAAGAGATTTAAACACGAGGTAGAAGCAGAATATTCTTAAGATTTTGCAGTACTCCTAAATTAGCAAGTGTACCAGACCAACTAGGAAGCAGGCTTCAGCCACGCTTTCTTCGAGTTGAAGATTTCATAGATTTTTTTACACCCTGGTCATATAAGCTGTTCTAACCAAGCCCGACTCTTTTGTGGCGATATGGATTGTAGTTCTTTACCACTAATGCCACCTGGGAAGCCCCAACAGGACACTAGTTTCACCAATAAAAAACATTTTGGGATATACAGCGTGCTAATGAAAGTTGGCTGCTTCACAAAAAAGAGATTGAATGGACCCAAATGAATGGTAGCGACCATGTTCACTGACAACTCTGAATTAAAGTTTTTAAGTAAATTACATTGTAATAGGCTCCCAGACTAACTTACACTGAACCCTTATATGGATTATCTTTTATAACCTAATCACTTGGTCACTTGGCTTATCTGTGTTCTGATTAGAAAACATTTTGGGGTACATAGGTATATACAAACTGTGTTAAACACAGCACTTCTCATTTCATTCATGGTGGAGCTTCAGTGACTGTCTTGCTTCCATCTTCAAAGTAATGCTCAACAGACACTGGTACCAGTGTCTTAACTGTTCTATAGGGAACTTTTGTAGTTTAAAATGCCCCAATGGATCTCTTATTCTTGACCCTCTCTGCTCCCTCTCCTGTCTCCTCTGTCTTCCATCTGTGTGTGTGTGTTGTGTTTCCAGTGACACCTGAGGTTTTAGGTCCATTTGTCTACAGAATTTTCCAGGACCCATTCAGGTTACCCCAAGACCCATTGCTGGTGGCACTTTGGAGGACCATGAAGGCTGCTGAGCCAGGAGGGGAAGGTGGGGCCTCTGCTCAGTCCAGACAAGGACCTGGGAGTAGTTACCTACTCACAGCCTCACAGGACAAGTGAAACTAAAGAGACGGGACTGGGGAGGAGACCCCAGAACTTTATCTGCACAGCACGAGTCCCACCACCAGAGAGAAGGTTCAAAGCCTCCTCCCCATCAATTTTTTCCCCCTTCAAACTCCCTATTGGCTTTAAATATATTTATTTATTTATTTATGGCTGTGCTGGGTTTTTGTTGCTGAGCAAGGGCTTTCTCTAGTTGCAGCAAGTGGGAGCTACTCTTCCTTGCAGTGTACAGGCTTGTCATTGTAGTGGCTTCTCGTTGCAGAGCATGGACTCTAGACACATGGGCTTCAGTTGCAGCAAGCAGGCTTAGTAGTCATGGTACACAGGCTTCGTTGCTTTGCAGCATTTAGGGTCTTCCCAGACCAAGGGTCAAACACGTATCCCATCTGATTAAACCATAACCCACTGCATAGATTTCTAGGTGTTTGTCCAGTGGCCATGGTGCCAGACATTCTCTTCACCCTGCCCAATCTCAAATTGCTTTCCAGGCACCCAGGAATTGGCTAAGATTTGTTAAAAGTTGCAACAAAGATTACTTTTCACAACTTACAGTTCAGTCGCTCAGTCGTGTCCGACTCTTTGTGACCCCATGAATAGCAGGACGTCAGGCCTCCTGTCCATCACCAACTCCCGGAGTTCACTCAGACTCACATCCATCAAGTCAGTGATGCCATCCAGCCATCTCATCCTCTGTCGTCCCATTCTCCTGCCCCCATTCCCTCCCAGCATCAAAGTCTTTTCCAATGAGTCAACTCTTCACGTGAGGTGGCCAAAGTATTGGAGTTTCAGCTTTAGCATCATTTCTTCCAAAGAAATCCCAGGGCTGATCTCCTTCAGAATGGACTGGTTGGATCTCCTTGCAGTCCAAGGGACTCTCAAGAATCTTCTCCAACACCACAGTTCAAAAGCATCAATTCTTCAGCACTCAGCTTTCTTCACAGTCCAACTCTTACAACCATACATGACCACTGGAAAAACCATAGCCTTGACTAGACGAACCTTTGTTGGCAAAGTAATGTCTCTGCTTTTGAACATGCTATCTAGGTTGGTCATAACTTTCCTTCCAAGGAGTAAGCATCTTTTAATTTCATGGCTGCAGTCACCATCTGCAGTGATTTCGGAGCTCAAAAAAATAAAGTCTGACACTGTTTCCACTGTTTCCCCATCTATTTCCCATGAAGTGATGGGACCAGATGCCATGATCTTAGTTTTCTGAATGTTGAGCTTTAAGCCAACTTTTCCACTCTCCTCTTTCATTTTCATCAAGAGGCTTTTTAGTTCCTCTTCACTTTCTGCCATAAGGGTGGTGTCATCTGCATATCTGAGGTGATGGATATTTCTCCCAGCAGTCTTGATTCCAGCTTGTGCTTCTTCCAGCCCAGCGTTTCTCATGATGTATTCTGCATATAAGTTAAATAAGCGGGGCGACAATATGCAGCCTTGACGTACTCCTTTTCCTATTTGGAACCAGTTTGTTTTTCCATGTCCAGTTCTAACTGTTGCTTCCTGACCTGCATACAGGTTTCTCAAGATGCAGGTCAGGTGGTCTGGTATTCCCATCTCTTTCAGAATTTTCCACAGTTTATTGCGATCCACACAGTCAAAGGCTTTGGCATAGTCAATAAAGCAGAAATAGATGTTTTTCTGGAAGTCTCTTTCACAACTTACTATGCTGTTATTAGGTAGACATTGTTATAGAGCATTTCACCTATAATTTAGGGCAGTTTTGATGAAGTATTTGGAAAATGCTCAGCTTTTAGAGGGCTTCCCTTGTGGCTCAGTTGGTAAAGAATCCTCCTGCAATGCAGGAGACCTGGGTTTGATCCCTCAGTTGGGAAGATCTGCTGGAGAAGGGAAAGGCTACCCACTCCGGTATTCTGGCCTGGAGAATTCCATGAACTATATAGTCCATGGGGTCGCAAAGAATTGGACACTTTTCACTTTCAGCTTTTAGATGTTTATAAATTCTTTGTGATAACAGATGATAGTTAAGAAAAAGAATGGAATAAGATTGGTGGAAAGGAGCAGTGTTGAAAAGATTGCAATGAACTATAAGAATGTATATGAATGTTCAGGGGATTAGGGTTCAGGACTCTCCTGGTGGTACAGTGCATAAGAATCTGTCTGCCAATGCAGGGAACATGGGTCTGATCCCTGGTCCGGGAAGATTCCACATGCCTTGGAGCAACAAAAGCCCGCAAGGCACAACTACTAAGGCCACATGCTGAAGCCTGTGCACCTCAACAAGAGAAGCCATGCAATGAGAAGCCTGTGCATTGCAATGAAGAGTAGCCTCTACTCACCACAACTAGAGAAAGCCCATGCCCAGCAACAAAGACCCAGCACAGCCAAAAATATATAATTTTTTTAAAGAGAAGAAATTAGGGTTCAGTTCATCACCTGACGTTTCCTTCTCCCAAGTCAAAAGTACCCAAGTCAGGGAATTCCCTGGCGGTCCAGTGGTTAAGACACAGCGCTTTCATTGTGGGGATCTAGGTTCCATCCCTGGTCAGGGAACTAAGATCCCACAAGTTGCATGGTATGGCCAAAGGGAAAAAGTACCAAATCATGACGACTAGAAGACAAGTCCTGGGAAATCATCGGTCAAGTGTCTGAAATTTGGGGGGATTCCTTGGATTAATGATGTCGCTCACCTTGAGGGTGTGGGGAGATGATGGTGTTCCTTAATCAAAGGCTAGAACTTGAAATTCACCTCATGGATTAAAAGATGTATGCTTTCAAATCAAGAGCAGTGGATGGGGCTTGAAAGGGAGTTGAGTTAAAAGTGCAGTTTAAACCAGGAGAATGGACCTGTGGGATTAAAGTTCAGAGTTGGAAAGGTCCGATTGCCCTCTGAATGCAGGAGTTTCAGAGTTCCCATGGAAACACATCTTAAAAATGACAGGGAGAAGATAAAGTGCAGTGGGTACAAGCACAGATGTGGGTTTTAGTTCTAGATCCACCACTTACTAGCTGTGTGATCTTGGTTGAGATAATTAACCTTAATTAAACTGTGCCAGTTTCCTCACTATTAAATGAAACTAATAATAATATTAAATAATGTGCTCAGTCAGTTCCTGGCACAAAATAATCATTCAATAAATGTAGGTGATCAGTCAGATGACAGAGAACAATGTGAAGATTCCCCTGGGCACATACCCCAGACCAAGGAAAACATGAGCTTCTGCAAAGGCAGCTCATTGATTAACGCTTACAAGAGATTCTAGCAACCATCTCCATTGAAGCTCAGTGACCTAGTAAAAGCCACAAAAACTCAAGAGTCTTTAACTGAAGAGTTTGCAATCGGAGGACAGAGGTATCTCTCTCGGTCAGGTGACCGCAGGTCTAAAGAATAAGATTAACCAAGACCCTCCTAAGCACCCTGCCACCTGTCCATTGACTCAGTGTGTTGAGCCCTCCTAAGTGCTGGGCACTGTTCATGTACTTGAGTTTACAGAGGACAAAGCAGAGTTGTCCCCAGCATACCGAATAGCACAGTCTGCTTACGTTTTTTTTTTTTTTGTCACACACGGTGTATGTGAGATCTTATTTCCCGGACCAGGGATCGAACCCGTGCCCCCTGCAGTAGAAGCTCAGAATCTTAACCAATGGTCCACGAGGGAGGTCCCCAGTCTGCTTTCTCTTCAGTTGCTTAGGGAAAAATTGGCTGGAATCATTTCCTTCTCTTTGTTTCCTTGTATTTCACATCCATTTATTTATTTTTTTCAAGTGCTTACCATGACACTTCAGGTGCCATGAGGCTGCCATAACAAAATACCACAAACTGAGTACCTTAAAGTAACAGAAACGTATAGTCTCACACTTCTTCCTGAAACCAGGGGTCGCAAAGCCAGTGTCAGCCACCACACTCCCCCTGGAGGTACTCTGGCCCCTTCCTTGCCTCCTCCAGCTCTGGTGGCTCCAGGCATTCCTTGGCTTGTGGCCGCATTGCTCCAGTCTCTGCCTCCGTCTTCACATCGCCTTCACCATTTCATCCGTAAATCCTGCTGACTCTAATTCCACAGCCTGCCCATGAACTGACCCTTCCTCACCATCTCCACGGCTGCCTGGGCCCAGGCCACCACCATCTCCGGCAAGGCCATTGCTGTGGTCTCCCCACCAGCATCCCAATCGCCTCAGGATCAGTCCTCAACGCAGCAGCTGGGCCACCTTGTTAGAACCAGAGGAGATGCAGTCCCTTCGCCCCTCAAATCCTCCCCAAGGCACCCTTCTCTCAGAAAGAAGGCAGAGTTCTTGCCATGGCCCCAGGGCCCTGCAGGGTGTGGTTCACATCACTCGTCTGTGCTCATCCCCTGCTGCTCTCTTTACTCCCTGGCCTCAGACTTGCTGGCCACCTCGATGTCCTCAGGGGACTTTTGCCTTGGTAGTTCCTTCTCTTGGAGGGTCTGCCTTCCCTCACCTCCTCCTCTTTGTCTGTGAGACCTTTCCTGATCCTTCAGTTAAAAACAGCGATTCCCGCACCCCAGACTCCCCCAGTCCCTGCCCGGCTTTATTGTTTCCCCAACACTCCTGTCACCATCTGACTCCCCCTCATACTCACAGATATACACACACACACATATACACATACACATATGCACACATGCACACACCTGAACACACATATATTGGGTTAGTACAAAAGTGATCACAGTTTTGGACCATGAGTTTTAAAATCTTTATAACTAGGCTCAAATAATAGGAACCATTAAAATCAACACATTTTTGCCAATGAGAAATAAGTTTGCTTATTCCTATAGTGTAAAAATCTATGCTTTGGGATTCAACGAACTCTTGGAAAGCATTTTCTGCCTCCTACTAGTTATGGAAGCATTTTCCCTGCAAAACGTTTTCCAGATGCTTGAAGAAGTGATAGTCGGTTGGCGAGAGGTCAGGTGAATATGGCAGACGAGGCAAAACTTTGTAGCCCTGTTCATTCGTCTTCTGAAGTCTTGGTTGTGTCACATGCAGTCGGCCGTTGCCATGGAGAAGAAGTGGGCCCAGCCTGTTGACCAATACTGACTGCAGGTGTTGCAGTTTTCGGTGCATCTCATCAATTTGCTGAGCCTACTTCTCAGATGTAATGGTTTCGCTGGGATTCAGAAAGCTGTCGTAGATCAGACAGGGAGCAGACCACCAAACAGTGACCATGACATGTTTTTGGTGAAAGTTTGGCTTTGGGAAGTGCTTTGAAACTTCTTGCTCCATCCACTAAGCTGGTCATCACCAATTGTTGTAAAAATCCACGTTTCATCGCACGTCACAATCAAGAAATGATACATTGTTGTTTGGTAGAATAAGCAAAGACAACACTTCAAAACAACAATTTTTTAAATTTGCTGTCAGCTCAGGAGGCACCCACTTATCAAGCTTTTTCACCTTTCCAATTTGCTTCAAATGCCAACCAACCACAGAATGGTCAACACTGCGTTCTTCCGCAGCTTCTCCTGTAGTTGTAGGAGGATCAACTTCAATGATAGCTCTCAATTGGTCATTGTCAGCTTCCAATGGGTGGCCACTGCACTCCTCACCTGCAAGGCTCTCATCTCCTTTGCAGAACTTCTTGAACCACCACGGCACTGTATGTTTGTTAGCAGTTCCTGGGCCAAATGCATTGTTGATGTTGTGAGTTGTCTCCACTGCTTTACGACCCATTTTGAACTCAAATAATAAAATCGTTTGAATTAGATTTTTGTCTAACATGAATTCCCTGGTCTAAAATAAATATTAAAAAACAGGAAGTAATAAGTCATTAGCGAAAAAAAAAACATAAAGCAAGAAATGCACATTAAAATGATGTATAACATAACCACATTTATTTAAGAATATATTCCAATATCAAACAGAAAAATTCAACAATGCAAGGCTGCAATTACTTTTGTTCCAACCTAATATATACATGAGTTTGGGTAAACTCCAGGAATTGGTGATGGACAGGGAGGCCTGGCGTGCTGCGATTCATGGGGTTGCAGAGAGTCAGACACGACTGAGCAACTGAACTGAACTGAATATATACATACATGTGTGTATATACATACATATACACACAGATACATTCATACACACATAGACACACATGCACACACATAAACATACACCCATATACATGCACATGTATATACACACATATATACACACACACATACTCCTGTGCACATACATAAACATATATACATGCACACACATGAGTCCCAGCTTTCTGTCAATATTATTTGTCACTAAATCCCTGCATGTACAATGATGTTCGGCACATAGTAGTTGCTCCATAAATATTTATGGGATGAAAGGATGACTATTGAGGGCCACATGCTATTAAGAGTGAGTTTTATTATTTTAAAGGTTCACACCAATATAGAATACTCAGTTATTGTGGATAAGAGTTTGGCAGTTTCTCAAAAGATTAAACATAGTTACCATTGTTGTTGTCTAGTCACTCAGTTGTGTCTGATTCTTTTGCAACCCCATGGACTATAGCCCACCAAGCTACTCTGTCCATGGATTTCCCAGGCAAGAATACTGGAGTGGGTTGCCATTTCCTTCTCCATATGACCCATCAATTCCACTCCTAGGTATATATTCAAGAAAATTAAAAACATTTGTTCACACAAAAACATATACATGAGTGTTCAGAGCGGCATTACTCATAATAACAAGAAAGTAGAAGCAACCCAAATGTCCTTTAAGTGATGAATGGATAAAAAAAAAAACTGGATATAGCTATGCGGTAGAGTATCATTTGACCATAAAGAAGCATGATGTTCTGACACGTGCTACAACTTGGATGGGCCTTGAAAACTTTAAGGTAAATGAAAGACGCTAGACACAAAAGGCCATATGTTGTATAATTCCATTTAAATGAAATGACCAGAATAGACAAATCCACAGAGACAGAAAGTGGAGTAGTGGTCACCAGGGGCCAGGGAGACTGGAGAATGGAGAGTGACAGCTAATGAGCGCAGAGTTTCTTTTTGTTTTCTTTTGTTATTAATGTTTGTTTATTTGGCTGCAGCGGGTCTACTTGTGGCATGTGGGCTGTTTGATCTTTGTGGAGGCATGCGAAGACTTAGTTGTAGCGTGTGGCCTCTAGTTTCCTGACCAGGGATCAAACCTGGGCCCTCTGCATTGGGAGCACAGAGTCCTAGCCACTGGACCACCAGGGAACTCCTCAGAGTTTTTGAAGTGAAGAGAATGTTCAGAATTAGGTAATGGTGACAGTTGCACAATTCTGTAAATATACTAAAACACTTAAATGTATACTTTAAGATGGTAAATTGTATGTGAACTTTCTCTAAATATATATATATGTATATACCTGTGTTAGATACTCTTTTATCCCTATCTTACAGATGATGAAACAGTGCCCAGCAGAAGCTCTGCCCTGGTGCCCCTCAACTATACTCTAACTTGTGTCTTACAGGATCATCCTGCAGTAACTTAGGTCAACAGGAGGTGAGTTGCCTAGAGAGTTGCTGCCCTAAGGTCCTTTCTAACCTGTTATTGTTATTTAGTCCCTAAGTCGTGTCCAACTCTTTGCAATCCCATGGACTGTGGCCCACCAGCCTTCTCTGTGCATGGGATCTTCCAGGCAGAGTACTGGAGTGGGTCACCATTTTCATCTCCAGGGGATCTTCCTGATCCAGCAATCAAACCCTGCATCTACTCCTGGCAGGCCACTTCTTTACCCCTGAGCTACCTGGGGCTCTCTACCATTCAGGAGCCTGCTGTGAGGCCATTTCTCATCCACGCCCTGGTTCCCACTTGTCTCCTTGGCTTTCAGAAGGATGTGTCTGGAGCCCCTGAGTCAGTCCATAAAACTGCTTGGCTCAAGTTGAGTCTGGGCTTCTGCACAGTAGGGCAGCCCACTGCCCCTGCCATCTGTCACTCAAACCATCAGCTCGGGGTTGTCCTGTAGGGACACCAGTTGCTGACACCATGCTGATTTTGCTTTTTCTGTCCATGCGTGTAACGTTTGGTCTAAATCCACATGGGCTCAGTACCTCCTTGCAGCCCAACCCATGGAAGTGTGGCCGGCCAGCCTGGCAGCTGAAGCAGTGATCCTCATTGCCCTGTCAGCTACCATACTGCTGCCTGGGGAATGCTTGACACTGAAAAGCAGGGATGAAACAAATTTCCCCAGGCTCCACCGCTGCTGGAGCCGAGAAACTGACCAGGTAGAGTGACTCAAATTAGACAAAGGAAAATTCATCTGGCATGATAGCTAATGAGACATGCATGCATGCTAAGTCACTTGAGTCATATCCAACTTTTTGAGACCCTATGGACTGTAGCCCGCCAGGCTCCTCTGTCCATGGGATTCCCCAGGCAAGAGTACTAAAGTGGGTTGCCATGCCCTCCTCCACGGGCTCTTCCCGACCCAGGGATCCAACCTGGGTCTCCCACATTGCAGGCAGATTCTTTACCATCTGAGGCACCTGGGCTATTGCCTCTCAAATTGCCCCTGATGTTTCCAGATGCTGGAGGTCATCACCATGAGGAATACTAAGGTCATGACACATCACCTAGGCCTTCTTCATTTGCCAGCCTGACCTTTCAGCTGCCTCTTCCGTCCTCAAGACAGACAAGCTTGCCTCATTCCTATGAAGTTGAGGCAGCAGATCTTGCAAAGTTTCTGCTTGTCTGTCGTGGAAGGGATCAATTCCACAGCCATGGGAGGGATGGAGGTGGTGGTAGGGCTGCAGGGCCATTGTGAGTGGACCCCATGCTGACGAAGAGGCAAGGAGGGCTGGGAAGTGCCCTGTCGGGGAATGAGTTCCAGTGCTGGGTGAGGCTGGGATTTCACAACATCTTTCCTCTGAGCCTGACTCTCCTGCTCTGTGAGATCCAGGGACAAATAGCTTCCTCAAAGAGACCATCTGTGTCAATGACCAGGCATCAAGTCTGTGAAGTCACCTGGCAGTTTCACAGCAAGAAGCCCTAACAATGGGTCCAGTGAGGAGAGGTCTGGGCAAATGCATGCTTCCATGACCCCACCCATGGAGAAGTCTGTCCTTCCGGCTCTAAGAGCAGACAGGCACTGTCTGGTGAGAGATTTTTTTAAATATATATATATTTATTTATATTTGGCTGCTCTAGATCTTTGTTGCCTGCGTGGGTCTCCTCTAGTTCTGGCGAGCAGGGACCACTCCCTAGTTGCGGTGCCCAGGCTTCTCATCGCAGTGACTTCTCTTATTGCAGAGCACGGTCCCTAGGGCTCAGCAGTCGTGGTGCATGGGCTTAGTTGCCCATTACATATGGAATCTTCTCCGGCCAGGGATCAAACCCATGTCCCCTGCACTGGCAGACAGATTCTTAACCATTGGACCACCAGGGAAGCCCTGGTGAGAGATTTCTCAACAGTCTCAAAATCAGCTCTGAGCCAAGTTTTGCATCATTGAGCAACTTTTATCCTTTTACTCAACTCTGTGGTCTAGTCAAGCCAGCAAGAACCAAGCAGAGTGACTTCCCTGATGGTCCAGTGGTAAAGAATCTGTCTGCCAATATAGGGCACAGGTTTGATCCCTGCTCCAGGAAGATCCCACATGCCAAGGTGCAACTAAGCCCCTGAGCCACAACTATTGAAGTCACTCTCCTAGAGCCCCACGTTCCGCAACAAGAGAAGCCACCGCAATGAGAAGCCTGCGCACCACAACAGAGTAGCCCCCACTCGCCACAACTAGAGAACGCCTGCACACAGCAGCAAAGACCCAGCACAACCAAAAATAAATATAAATAAAGAAATAAATTTTAAAAAGAACCAAGCAGAACATTTTTCAAGGAGCCTTGAAAAGGGGGTGGCCTCATATTGAATATGGATTCTGCAGAGGTGTCTCCCTATTTAGAGAGAAAAAAACTAAGCTTGCCAGCAGCATGGATGCGTTCTAAGTTGCTTCAGTCGTGTCTGACTTTTTGCAGCCCTGTGAACTCTAGCCCGCCAGGCTCCTCCGTCCATGGGATTCTCCAGGTAAGAATACTGTCATGAGTTGCCCTGCCCTCTTTCAGGGGATCTTCCCCACCCAGGGATGGAGCCTGCGTTTCTTACACCTCCTGCACTGGTAAGTGGATTCTTTACCACTAGTGCCAGCTAATGTTTACTGCATCCTTAGTTTGTGCTCAGTTGCTTCAGTCGTGTTCAACTCTTTGAAACCCCGTGGACTGTATCCTGCCAGGCTCCTCTGTCCATGGAATTATCCAGGCAAGAATACTGGAGTGGGTTGCCATTTCCTTCTCCTTTAAACCAGGAATTTAGATGTATAATTTCATCATCTCATTTAATTCACTGTCATTACCCCATTTTACAAAGAACCGAACCCTGAGACCCAGAAGGGTTACATAACCTGCCCCAGGTCACACTGGCCTGTGGGATGGGGTATTTCACAGCAGGGTGAGGTTGGAGGTTCTTCAGGCAGAGACAGAATCTGGAGAGCCAACCTGCATTCAAGAAATAAGGATGAAGTTCAGCATGTGGCCACCTGGGGGCAGTGCATAAACACCAAATGGAAAAGCCACCCACTGCCCAACCCTCTTGAAGACCTCCAAGGGGTCCCCTTGTACACTTATTTTACAAATTTCCCGAGCGATAGTGGGAATCTTTCCTCCTATGCAAGGATTCTCTCAACAGTGGGCCAGGAAGGACTACAAAGCGATAGAGAATAAGTGGCAGCACTTACCACCTGAACCCCGGGGGTTGCAATAATCCCTGGAAGCACCAAGGCTGATGTGGCAGCCAGCAATGGATCAGAGCAGAAAGGAGCTATGGAGATGGTGATAGAAACATTTTGGCATGGCCACGGACAAAACAGTTGGTTAGCCAGCAAGAGCAGTACTCAAACTGAAAAATTCAGGATGACGGTGATGAAGTCACATGCGTGCTCAGTCGTGTGCAAATCTTTGTGGACCCCATGGACTGTAGCCCACCAGGCTCCTCTGTCCATGGGATTTCCCAGGCAAGAATACTGGAGTGGGTTGCCATTTCCTCCTCCGGGGGGGGGTGTTCCTGACCCAAGAATGAAACCTTCATCTCCTGCGTCTCCTGCGCTGCCTTTGGATTCTTTACCACTGAGCGACCAGAGAATCCCTGATAAAGGCACACCCCCTTGCCTATTTCTACGCAGAGCCAGTTTTTGAACCCAGAATCCATTGACTAAAGAAGAGGCTGGAGGGAACCCTGGTGGTCCAGCGGTTAGAACTTGGGATTTTCATTGCCAAGGCCTGGGTTCAGTCCCTAGTCAGGGAACTAAGATCGTGGAAGCACTGCAGCATGGCCGAAAAATAAAAATTAAAATATAAAAGAAGAGACTGGAACTCCAGGCAGATGGCCCTGGTGATGAATGGCAATTGAATATGGTAATGATTCCTTTTGGCCTTCTCCCAAATGGGACCTATAGCTACTAACCTGGGTAATTAAGCATTGGGAAACACCTAAAATTTGGAGAAAACTTGCCCACAGATTCCCAGTTGACTTTGATAACTTGAGATCCATAGCCCCTAAAGGACAGGAGCCTGTAGGGCAAGGGAGTAAATGGGAGTCAATGGAGTTCTAGCCAATGTCCACTTTGGAGCAGGTCCACTGAGGCTGGTAGAACCCACGGGCATTTCCCTTGTCCCTGCTATGTGTTGGAAATACACTTGGTGAGCTGGCTTAATCCCAAGAGTTCTTTTAATTATAGTGATTTGAATGAGGATATAATGGCCTCTGAATGTAGTTTTAATTTACTTTTCCAAATTGACTAATGACATTCAACATCTTTCACATGCTTATTAGACACTCATATATCTTCTCTAGTGAAATGTTTATTTTGCCCATGCATATCTTGATTGGTTTGTTTGTCTTCTTACTGGGTTCGGTTTCCGATATATTCTGGAAACAAGTCCCTACCACATATAATTTGTGTAAATAATTTCTTCCAGTCTGTGGTTTATCTGTTCATTCTCTTAATAGTTTCTTCCACAGAGTGAAAGTTTTTATTTTGATGACATTCCATTTTTATTGACTGTAAATTCACATAATATAAAATTAACCATTTTCATTCTTTTCCACAGTAGCTGCACCATTTTACAATTGCAGCAGCAATGCACAGTGTTCTAATTTCTCCACATTCTCACCAAAACTTGTTATTTTCCATTAAAAAAATCCATTCTAATTAATGTGAAGCGGTATCTCATACTGGGTTTGGTTTACATTTCCCTTATGACTAGTAATACTGAGCATCTTTTCACGTGCTTCCTGGCTAACTGTTTATCTTATTGGAGAGATGTCGGGTAAGCCCTTTGCCCATTTTTAAACTTGGTATATGATTATGAATATTTATACGAAATTTTTCTCTTGTTCTGTGGATTGTCTTTTCATCCTCTTGATAGTGTCCTTTGATATACAAAAGTTTTTAATGTTGTCTCTCTAATCCATTTGACTTAACTTTAAAATATAAGGCATGAAGTTCATTTTTTTTTGCATATAGATATAGAATTATTCCAGTATCATTTGTTGGAAATATTATCCTTCCTCCTCTAAACCAATGTCAAAAATCAAATCTCCATTTTTCTCTCTATCCTATTTCACTGATCTGTGTATCTAAATGTCCACCAATAGCACATTGTCTGGGTTATTTAGGGCTTTTCTTGTGGCTCAGTTGGTAAAGAATCGCCTGCAATGCAGAAGACCTGGCTTCAGTCCCTGGGTTGGGAAGATCCCCTGGAGAAGGGAAAGGCTACCATTCCAGTATTCTGGCCTAGAGAATTCCATGAACTATATAGTCCATGGGGTTGCAAAGAGTCAGATGTGACTGAGCGACTTTCACTTTTCATTTTCACTGGGTTATTTTAGCTTTTCTTTTTGTCTTCCCAAACAGCATGTGGGATCTTACTTCTCTAACCAGGGATCAAATGCATGCACACCCCCTGCACTGTAATCACAGAGTCTTAGCCAGTGAAGCACCAGGAAAGTCCCGATTTTAAGCTTTAAAATGGGTACTGCAATTCTGTCCATTTCATTGTTGTTTTTCAACATTGTGCTAGCTATTTTTTGCCTTTATTTATTAACTTTAGAATATCATGTCTATGTCTATAAAAATTCTTCTGGGATTTTTTGTTGAATTGAGTTTTAATGAATTTGTTGTTGTTGTTCAGTCGCCCAGTAGTGTTCAACTTTTTGCGACCCCCTGGACTGTGGAAAATTCTGAAAGAGATGGGGATACCAGACCACCTGATCTGCCTCTTGAGAAATTTGTATGCAGGTCAGGAAGCAACAGTTAGAACTGGACATGGAACAACAGACTGGTTCCAAATAGGAAAAGGAGTTCGTCAAGGCTGGATATTGTCACCCTGCTTATTTAACTTATATGCAGAATACATCATGAGAAACGCTGGGCTGGAAGAAACACAAACTGGAATCAAGATTGCCAGGAGAAATATCAATCACCTCAGATATGCAGATGACACCACCCTTATGGCAGAAAGTGAAGAGGAACTAAAAAGCCTCTTGATGAAAGTGAAAGTGGAGAGTGAAAAAGTTGGCTTAAAGCTCAACATTCAGAAAACTAAGATCATGGCATCCGGTCCCACCACTTCATGGGAAATAGATGGGGAAACGGTGGAAACAGTGTCAGACTTTATTTTTTTGGGCTCCAAAATCACTACAGATGGTGACTGCAGCCATGAAATCAAAAGACGCTTACTCCTTGGAAGGAAAGTTATGACCAACCTAGATAGCATATTCAAAAGCAGAGACATTACTTTGCCAACAAAGGTTTGTCTAGTCAAGGCTATGGTTTTTCCTGTGGTCATGTATGGATGTGAGAGTTGGACTGTGAAGAAGGCTGAGCGCCAAAGAATTGATGCTTTTGAACTGTGGTGTTGGAGAAGACTCTTGAGAGTCCCTTGGACTGCAAGGAGATCCAACCAGTCCATTCTGAAGGAGATCAGCCCTGGGATTTCTTTGGAAGAAATGATGCTAAAGCTGAAACTCCAGTACTTTGGCCACCTCATGTGAAGAGTTGACTCATTGGAAAAGACCTGATGCTGGGAGGGATTGGGGGCAGGAGGAGAAGGGGACGACAGAGGATGAGATGGCTGGATGGCATCACTGACTCGATGGACGTGAGTCTCAGTGAACTCTGGGAGTTGGTGATGGACAGGGAGGCCTGGCATGCTGCGATTCATGGGGTCTCAAAGAGTCGGACATGATTGAGCGACTGATCTGATCTGATCTGATCTGGACTGCAGCACGCCAGGTCTCTCTCTCCCTTCAATTCCGTTCAGTTCAGTCATGTCTGACTCTTTGCAACCCCATGAATCACAGCATGCCAGGCCTCCTTGTCCATCACCAACTCCCAGAGTTCACTCAAAGTCATGTTCATCAAGTCGGTGATGCCATCCAGCCATCTCATCCTCGGTCGTCCCCTTCTCCTCCTGCCCCCAATCCCTCCCAGCATGAGGGTCTTTTCCAGTGAGTCAACTCTTCACATGAGGTGGCCAAAATATTGGAGTTTCAGCCTCAGCATCAGTCCTTCCAGTGAATACCCAGGACTGATCTCCTTTAGGATGGACTGGTTGGATCTCCTTGCAGTCCAAGGGACTCTCAAGAGTCTTCTCCAACACCACAGTTCAAAAGCATCAATTCTTCGGCGCTCAGCTTTCTTCACAGTCCAACTCTCACATCCATACCTGACCACTGGAAAAACTATAGCCTTGACTAGACGGACCTTTGTTGGCAAAGTAGTATCTCTGCTTTTGAATATGCTATCTAGGTTGGTCATAACTTTCCTTCAAAGGAGTAAGCGTCTTTTAATTTCATGGCTGCAATCACCATCTGCGGTGATTTTGGAGCCGAAAATATAAAGTCTGACACTGTTTCCACTGTTTCCCCATCTATTTCCCATGAAGTGATGGGACCAGATGCCATGATCTTAGTTTTCTGAATGTTGAGCTTTAAGCCAACTTTTTCACTCTCCTCTTTCACTTTCATCAAGAGGCTTTTTAGTTCCTCTTCACCTTCTGCCATAAGGGTGGTGTCATCTGCATATCTGAGGTGATTGATATTTCTCCTGGCAATCTTGATTCCAGTTTGTGTTTCTTCCAGCCCAGTGTTTCTCATGATGTATTCTACATATAAGTTAAATAAGCAGGGTGACAATATCCAGCCTTGACGAACTCCTTTTCCTATTTGGAACCAGTCTGTTGTTCCATGTCCAGTTCTAACTGTTGCTTCCTGACCTGCATATAGGTTTCTCAAGAGGCAGGTCAGGTGGTCTGGTATTCCCGTCTTTTTCAGAATTTTCCACAGTTTATTGTGAATCACACAGTCAAAAGCTTTGGCATAGTCAATAAAGCAGAAATAGATGTTGTTCTGGAACTCTCTTGCTTTTTTAATGATCCAGCGGATGTTGGCAATTTGATCCCTGGTTCCTCTGCGTTTTCTAAAACCAGCTTGAACATCTGGAAGTTCATGGTTCAAACCACTAGACCATTCAAGTATGACCTAAATCAAATCCCTTATGATTATACAGTGGAAGTGAGAGATAGATTTAAGGGACTAGATCTGCTAGACAGAATGCCTGATGAACTATGGACGGAGGTTCGTGACATTGTACAGGAGACAGGGATCAAGACCATCCCCTTGGAATAGGAATGCAAAAAAGCAAAATGGCTGTCTGAGGAGGCCTTAGAAATAGCTGTGAAAAGAAGAGAAGTGAAAAGCAAAGCAGAAAAGGAAAGATATAAGCATCTGAATGGAGAGTTCCAAAGAATAGCAAGGAGAGATAAGAAGCCTTCCTCAGTGATCAATGCAAAGAAATAGAGGGAAACAATAGAATGGGAAAGACTAGAGATCTCTTCAAAAAAATTAGAGATACCAAGGGAACATTTCATGCAAAGATGGGCTCGCTAAAGGACAGAAATGGTATGGACCTAAGAGAAGCAGAAGATATTAAGAAGAGGTGGCAAGAATACACAGAAGAACTGTACAAAAAAGATCTTCACGACCCAGATAATCACGATGGTGTGATCACTCACCTAGAGCCAGACATCCTGGAATGTGAAGTCACGTGGGCCTTAGAAAGCATCACTACAAACAAAGCTAGTGGAGGTGATGGAATTCCAGTTGAGCTATTTCAAATCCTGAAAGATGATGCTGTGAAAGTGCTGCACTCCATATGCCAGCAAATTTGGAAAACTCAGCAGTGACCACAGGACTGGAAAAGGTCAGTTTTCATTCCAATCCCAAAGAGAGGCAATGCCAAAGAATGCTCAGACTACCGCACAATTGCACTCATCTCACACGCTAGTAAAGTAATGCTCTCTCCCTTACCATTTCCCAAAGTTTGCCCAAATTCATGTCCATTGTATCGATGATGCCATCCAGCCACCTTATCCTCTGACACCCTCTTCTTCTGCCTTCAATCTTTCCCAGCATCAGGGACTTTTCCAATGAGTCAGCTTTTTGAATCAGGTGACCAAAATACATAAGCTTCAGCTTCAGCATCAGTCCTTCCAACAAGTGTTCAGGGTTGATTTCAAGATTGACTGGTTTGATCTCCTTGCTGTCCAAGGGACTCTGAGGAGTCTTCTCCAGCATGACAGTTAGAAGGCATCAATTCTTAGGCACTGTGCCTTTTTTATGGTCCATACGTGACCCTACATGATCACTGGGAAGACCATAGCCTTGACTATATGGACTTTTGTCAACAGAGTAATGAATGTCTCTGCTTTTCAACACACTGTCTAGGTTTGTCATAACTTTCCTGCCAAGAAGCAATCATCTTCTGATTTCAGGCTGCAGTCACCATCTGCAGTAATTTTAGAGGCCAAGAAGAGGAAATCTGTCACTACTTCCACCTTTTCCCCTTCTATGTGCCATGAAGTATGGGACCAGATGCCATGATATTAATTTTTTTAATGTTTAGTTTTAAGCTGGCTCTTTCACTCTGCTCCTTCACCCTCATCAAGAGGCTCTTTAGTTCCTCTTCACTTTCTGCCATTAGAGTGGCATCATCTGCATATCTGAGATTGTTGATGTTTCTCTCACCTATCTTGATTCCAGCTTGCAACTCATCCAGCCTGGCATTTCTCATGATGTACTCAGTGTATAGATTAAACAAACAGCAGACAGCCCTGTCATACTCCTTTCTCAATCTTGAACCAATCAGTTGTTCCATGCTGCTGCTGCTGCTGCTAAGTTGCTTCAGTCATGTCCGACTCTGTGCGACCCCATAGACGGCAGCCAACCAGGCTCCCCATCCCTGGGATTCTCCAGGCAAGAACCCTGGAGTGGGTTGCCATTTCCTTCTCCAATGCATGAAAGTGAAAAGTGAAAGTGAAGTTGCTCAGTCGTGTCCGACTCTGAGCGACCCCATGGACTACAGCCCACCAGGCTCCTCCATCCATGGGATTTTCCAGGCAAGAGTACTGGAGTGGGGTGCCATTGCCGTCTCCGTTGTTCCATACAGAGTTCTAATTCCTGCTTCTTGACCCACATACAAGTTTCTCAGGAGACAGGTAGATGGTCTGGTATTCCCATGTCTTTAAAAGCTTTCCACAGTTTATTATGATCCACACAGTCAAAGGCTTAAAGAATTTAGGGAGAATTATTATCTGCCAACTCATGAACATGGTATGCCTTTCTATTTAGGTCTTCTTTGATGATTTTCATTAGAGTGTTATAGTTTTCAGCATACCAATCCTGTAATATATTAGATTATGCCTAAGTATTTTATATTTTTAATATTAAAAATGGTATTGATTTTTAAAAATATTTATTTATTTGTGTGTGGTTTTAGTTGTGGCATGCAGAATTTTTTTTGCGTCATGCAGGACATGAGGGATCTTAGTTCCCTGACCAAGGACCTGCATCTCCTGCACTGAAAGTCAGATTCTTAACCACTGGACCACCAGAGAAGTCCCAGTATTGATCTTTTTTAAAATTTGAGTCTCCACTTGCACATTAGTAACAAATAAAAATATAGATTTGTGTGTGTGTGTGTTGTCCTTGTATCCTGTGACTTTGCTAAATTCACTTATTAGTTCAAGGAGTTTCTTCTGTGGAAACCCTTAGATTTTTCTATGTAGACAACCACATCATCTGACCATAGAAAGCTTTACTTCTTTTCTTCCAGTCGATGCCTTTTATGTCTTTTTAAAGCTGTTTCTATTCATAACATCTCTAACACCAAATTTGTGCATTTTTCCATATCAACAACCAGCTCTCACACCAAGTGGGTGTCCTACAATGCAATTCAGTTCTGACACTATCTACTTTAAGTTAGCACAGACCGCACAGGTTAAGGGCTCAGTCTCACAAGACTGTCCTCCTTGCCCCACCCCAGCCACAGATGTCAGTCGTAAGTCCCAGCATTGTTATCTGTACTTCTGACAAACCATCTATAAATCATGGGTTTCCATGGCCTCCTTACCAGGTTCACGTTTTGCTAGACTGGCTCACAGAACTCAGGAAAATACTGCACTTATTATTATGAATTTATTATAAAGGATACAACCCAGGAACAGCCAAGTGGAAGTGATGCACAGGGCGAGAGGTGGTGGACGTTCTGAGCTTCCGTACCTTCCCCAAGTGCACCACCTTCCCAGCACCTCCACATTTTCATCAACGTGGAAAGCCATGGTTTTGTGGTTGTACGGAGTTTTCTCTGTTGTTTTGCACTGTGCTGGCTCTTCCTCGGGGTGCACAGGCTGTTCATTGCACTGCATGGGTTTTCTCCGACTGTGGCACACATAAGCGTCTCTTGTTGCAGAGCATGGGCTCGAGAGCACACGAGCTCAGTAGTTGTGGTGCATAGGCTCTCTAGTTGTTGTGTGTGGGTTTAGTTGCCCCACGATGGTGCAGGAGAAGACTCTGTGAGTCCCTTGGACAGCAAGGAGATCACAAGGAAATCAACCCTGAATTTTCAATGGAAGGATTGATGCTGAACCTCCAATACTTTGGCCACTTGATATGAAGAGCTAACTCTCTGGAAAAGACCCTGATGCTGGGAAAGATTGAGGGCAAGAGGAGAAGGGGGCAACAGAGGATGAGATGGTTGGATGGCATCACTGACTCAATGCACATGAGTTTGAGCAAACTCCAGGAGATAGTGAAGGACAGGGAAGCCTGGTGTGCATCATTTCATGGGTTTGCAAAGAGTCAAACATGACTTAACAACTGAACAATGAATGTGTGGGATCTTAACTTCCTGACCAGGAAATGAACCTGCGTCCCCTAGAACCTGCATTGAAAGGTGGATTCTTGATCTCTGGACCACCAGTGAAGTCCAGCTAAGGTTTCGTTATGTAGGCATGATTAACTGAGTCATTGGCTATCATGATTAGCTCAGTCTCCAGCCTCTTCTTCTTCCCCAGAGACTGGGAGGATAGGGCTGAAAGGTCCCAATCCTCTAATCATGCCTCTGTCCTCCTGTGACCAACAGCCACTCTGAAGCCATCTAGGGGCTGCCAAGAGTTGCCTTGAAAGAACAAAAGGTTGCTGTCTCTCCTACCAGGAAATTCCCTGGAATCTGGGAACTCTGTGTCAGGAACCAAAGACCAAATACATATTTCTTATTGGTTACACAGCAACCCTGACTTCCACCTTGCAGGCACCCCCGGCTCTCTCACTTGCTTGTTCTAGGGAAAGCCAGATGCCATGTTGTGAGCTGCCCTGTGGAGAGGTCTCCATGGCAAAGAATTACAGTAGACCTCTAGCCAACAGCCAACGGAGGCCTGAGACCTGCAGGACGACAGCCTGGAAACAACTGCTTCAGAGAGTTTGAAGCAGCTGGGTCAACCATAGCCAAGTAGTGAATGAATCCTTGAGTTCATCTCCATCTCAACAGCAGCAGGGCGGGGCTGAGAGAGGATAATGACAGAGTCGGGCCCTCAAGAGGGAACCATGGGCTTCCCTGTAAGGAGGAGTGGTGTCCACACCAAGCAAGGCAGGGGGACTGGGAGTTGGTTGGGACTTGGGCCTTAACCATGCCCCATAGTGAGGGGTCAGCATACTGGTTGAGCTAAAGACCTGGCGTGATGCTGTTGGAGGACCAGGAGGTTGCAGTCAAGCTTTGGGGTCAGGACAGCCCCACAGTGGCCCCAGAGGGACAGGGAGGGGAATTCAGTGACCCTGGGAAGTCAGATGGAGGAAGATGGCCTGTCTACAGGCCCTGAAGGTCTGCAGCGCAGTGCTCATGGGCAAAGGATAAAGGTGGTGAAAGCTGCACAGAACCTGCAGGGCCTGAGTGGTGTCCTGAGCCAATAGTTTGGAGTCATAACCAAAACTAGCACCAGTTCTGACACCTGGGCCTGGGGGGATGCGGCCCCAAGTGGGTTGGGAGAGACAGAAGCAGAGGCTGAGATGGGAGCCATTGGACCCCATGACTCACCTGCTTTCACTGACAGCTGAGCTGAATTTCAAATTTTTATTTAATAAATATTTATTTAGAATATACTGTGGGGATTTCCCTGGTGGGCCAGTGGCTAAGACTCCTTGTTCCCAATTCAGGGGGCCCCGGTTCAATCCATGGGCAGGGAACTAGATCCCACATGCCACAACTAAGAGTTCACATGCTTCAACTAAAGAGCCCCCATTCCACATCAAGACAGAAGATCCTGTGTGCCACAACTAAGACCCTACACAGCCAAATAAAAATATTGTTTAAAAAATCCCTTTATAATATGTAGTGCATATCAGTCAGAACTTTATACCCATTAACTCATTTAATCTTCACCACAATCCTCTGCCAAAGGAATGGTTATTGGTTCTGCTTCACAGGTGAGAATTCTAAAGCACAGAAAGGTGAAGTATTTTGCCCAAATTCACCCAGGTGAGGAATTCAAATACTACAGCCTCCACAGTCCTTGCTGTTGATCACCTGGAGAGAAAATAATGACCTTCCAAACTGGAAGTATCTCTTGTTCTGCCAGAGGTTGCAAGTAACAAAAGAGCCATAAAAATATTAGAACAATGCAGAGTATAAATAGAAAAGGAAAATCAGCCCAAGTTTGGACATGGTTATGTGGGCATGAAGTCTACAGCTAGTTTTAAACACTCTGTATCATAAGCAGGTCTTTGGAAATGAAATTAGCCAATCAGAAACATGATAGCCCAGCTCAGGATGTCATGAGACTGGGAAATCAGGGAAGGAAAGCACTTGGATGGGGAGGAAGAAGGGTTGGGAGTGGTCCAGAGTAGCTCATGGGGTCCCTAGAATGGAAAGCAGTGAGGGACATGTGCCTGGGGGTCTGAGGAGACCCCCAGTCCCAGGGATGGGAAGCTTTGGTACTTAGGAATATTCCAGGCCAGCTGCTGGGCAAGAGTAGAGCTGCCCTTGGCCTTGGATTTGAGCTGGCAGGATGCAGACAGCATCTAGCCCAGGAGAACTCTTCTCCATGCTCCCAGACTACTGATGGGTCTGGGGTTGGCAAGAGAGGGCAAACTCTATTGGATTCCCTCATCCAATTCTCTTAATGAGCCCCATAGGAACTCCAGCTGTCAAACATGCTGGCTCCCAGCCCAACCTTTATCTTATGGAAGAGGCTGATGAGCAGGGATGCTGGGCATAGCTGCAGCAGGTCTGGCCAGGAGGGGTTGACTAAAGATCTCGCCGAGAGGATGAACATCCTAGGACAGTTAGGGCCCCTGAACAATCAGACTATTTTCTTTCCTTTGAATTTTCAAGAAGGCCTTGGAACGTCCCTGGTGGCCCAGTGGTTAAAACTCTGTGCTTCCAATGCAAGAGGCATTAGGTTTGATCCTTGGTTGGGGAACTAAGATCCCATGCCCCATATAGTAAGGCCAAAAAATTTTAAAAAAAAAATTTTTTTTTTAATGTCCAAGAAAGCAAACTGCTTTCCTCTTCAGTATTCCTGCTGAGTGTCAGGTTTCTGGGGGAGAGAGTAAAGCTTGGGGCCCTAATTCAGATCAGGTGCTGCTCTTACAGAATGAGCAAAGAGAATCTGGGAAGAGGAATGAAGCCATCAGCAGAGAGGCTGGAGGAGACACGGAGCATAGTTTTGTTGAGTTAGGAACCTAAGCCCACAGAAACCTAAGCAGGCCTTAGCTGAATTTTGTGGATCAGGGTCCATTACAGACTCCAGTCAGAATGTGAGTCAGGTTATGGTCTCATCTGAAGGCTTATCTATAGAAAGAGTCTGTTCCAAGCTAACTCATGTGGCTATTGATAGGATTCAGTTCCTCAGGGTTGGTTGGACTGAGTTCATCTCTGGCCTTTGACTGACAGTCACCCCCAGTTCCATGTCAAGTGTGTCTCTCCTTAGATCAATTCAAGCAAGATGGAAGTCACATTCTTTTTTAGCCTAAGCTGGGAAGAGACATCCCACTGCATTTGCCCACTTCTTTGTTAGAATCAGGGCTTTTCTAGTGGCTCAGAGAGTAAAGAATCTTCCTGCAATTCAAGAGTCTTGGGTTTGATCCCTAGGTTGGGAAGATCCCCTGGAGAAGGAATGGCAACCCACTCTAGTATTCTTGCCTGTACAATTCCATGGACAGAGGACCCCGGCGGGCTATAGTCTATGGGGTCACAAAGAGTCAGACATGACTGAGCAACTAACACTTATTAGAATCAAGGGACTGTGTCTAGCCCATATTCCATGGAAAGTTATTACCCAAAGATATAAATGCAGGAGGGGCATCATTGGGAGCCATTTTGGAAGCTGCCTACCAAGCAAGCAGTCTTAAAATGCTCTTCTGAGGATTTGTAAACACCACACTTGCCAACTCCTCCCCCTTGCAGCCTTCAGAGATGTTGGTGGACCTCAGCTGTCTTCTTTTCTCATGCCACACCTTCTTCCTGACTGAACTCAACAATCTCATTACCACTGCAGACTCTGGGGTTCACACCATTAGAAGTACTCAGAGGTACCAAGGTGGCTCGATGACAAGACACAGTTTGTAAATAAATAAATAAATAAAAGAATAATAGAGTGAATAGTCATGTATTCATCACCTAGTTTAAGAAATGAAACAATATTAATCCAGGGCTTCCCTGATGACTTAGTGGTAAAGAATCCACTGCCAATGCAGGGTTCGTTTCCTGGTCCAGTAGGATCCCACATGCCATGGATCAACCAAGCCTGCGTGTGTGTGTTAGTTGCTCAGATGGGTCTGACTCGTTGTGACCCCACGGACAATAGCCCACCAGGCTCCTCTGTCCATGGAATTCTCCAGGCAAGAACACTGGAGTGGGTTGCCATTCCCTTCTCCAGGGCATCTTCCCATGCAGGGATCGGACCTGGGTTTCCTACATTGCAGGCAGATTCTTTACCGACTGAGCCACCAGGGAAGCCCACCTAATCCCATTTGCCACCACTACTGAGCCAGTGCTCCAGAGCTCAGGAACTGCAACTGCTGAACCCTGCTAGCCCTAGAGCCTGTGCTTTGCAATGAGAGAAACCACCACAGTGAGAAGCCTGTGTACTGCAGTGAAGAGCAGCCTCCTGTCCCCACCTCCCTCCCTCCCTCACTCTCCACAACTAGAGAGAAAGCCCACACAGCAACCAAGACCCAGCACAGCCAAAAATAAGTAAATAAATAAAATTACTTTTTTTAAATGTTGATTCAGTTGAAGCGCCTGGGTCCACCTCCCCCATTTATATCCCTATCCTTCTTTCTATTGTATTTATTTATTTGCTGTGCCAGATCTTAGCTGAGGCATGCAAGATCTTCAATTTTCATTGTAGCATGCAGGACCTTTTCTTTTAGTTGTGGCATGTGGGATCTAGTTTCCTGACCAGGGATCAAACCCAAGCCCCCTGAACTGGGAGCTCCAACGCTGAGCCACTGGACCACCAGGGAAGTCCCTTCCACCTACCTCTTAGAAACAGCTGCTGTTCTCAGTTTGGTGTTGTATTAGAATTATGTGTTTCTTCATACTCCTACTTATTTATGCATTCCTAAGAGAGTTCCAGAAAAACATCTGTTTCTGCTTTATTGACTATGCCAAAGCCTTTGGCTGTGTGGATCACAATAAACTGTAGAAAACTCTGAAAGAGATGGGAATACCAGACCACCTGACCTGCATCTTGAGAAATCTATATGCAGGTCAGTAAGCAACAGTTAGAACTGGACATGGAACAACAGACTGGTTCCAAATAGGAAAAGGAGTACGTCAAGGCTGTATATTGCCACCCTGCTTATTTACCTTCTATGCAGAGTACATCATGAGAAACGCTGGGCTGGAAGAAGCACAAGCTGGAATCAAGATTGCCAGGAGAAATATCAATCACCTCAGATATGCAGATGACACCACCCTTATTGGCAGAAAGTGAAGAGGAACTAAAAAGCTTCTTGATGAAAGTGAAAGAGGAGAGTGAAAAAGTTGACTTAAAGCTCAACATTCAGAAAACTAGGATCATGGCATCTGGTCCCATCACTTCATGGGAAATAGATGGGGAAACAGTGGAAAATGTCAGACTTTATATTTTGGGGCTCCAAAATCACTGCAGATGGTGATTGCAGCCATGAAATTAAAAGATGCTTACACCTTGAAAAGAAAGTTATGACCAACCTAGATAGCATATTCAAAAGCAGAGACATTACTTTGCCAACAAAGGTCTGTCTAGTCAAGGCTATGGTTTTTCCTGTGGTCATGTATGGATGTGAGAGTTGGAGTGTGAAGAAAGCTGAGCGCCGAAGAATTGATGCTTTTGAACTGTGGTGTTGGAGAAGACTGTTGAGAGTCCCTTGGATTGCAAGGAGATCCAACAAGTCCATTCTAAAGGAGATCAGTCCTGGGTGTTCTTTGGAAGGAATGATGCTAAAGCTGAAACTCCAGTACTTTGGCCACCTCATGTGAAGAATTGACGCATTGGAAAAGACTCTGATGCTGGGAGGGATTGGGGGCAGGAGGAGAAGGGGATGACAGAGAATGAGATGGCTGGATGGCATCACTGACTCGATGGACGTGAGTTTGAGTGAACTCTGGGAGTTGGTGATGGACAGGGAGGCCTGGCGTGCTGCGATTCATGGGGTCGCAAAGAGTCGGACACAACTGAGCGACTGAACTGACTGACTGAAGTCATAATTGCTGTTGTTCTGCATGCTTTAGTCTTTATGCAAATGTAATCATATTTATGTATTTTTCTGCAAGTCACTTTTTTTGCTCACATTATATTTGTGAGATTTATCCATATTAATACATGCAGCTCTAGTTTGTTCATTTCCATTGCTTCCTAGTATTCCATTGTATACATATACCATAATGTATGCTTTTAAATGAACATTGTTTCCAATGAGTTCTCTTATAAACAAAGCATGGTGGATGTTCTTATACTTGTCTATTAGGACATGTGTGGAAGAGTTTCTCTAGAGTATATATACCAAGAGTAGAATGTGAGATGTGTGCAGCTGAATTTTTCTAGATAATAACTAGCTCTCTGAAGTGGCTCTCCCAATTTATGCTCCAACCACTAATGCGTAAGGGTTTAACTTGCTCATGTCCTCAACACATGAAATATCAGGTATTGAAGTGTTTGCCACTCTGATAGGTGTGAAATTGGAATCTAATTCTGCTGCCAGCACTGTAGTGGACTAGAAATTCTTAGATGACCTCAAACAAATACAAAAATCATTGTTTGTACTGTTTTTCTGGGTTTTCAAGAAGCAGAGAGAAATCTTCAAGGGGAAAATTCCTGAAAATCAGAGTTGCCTGGACAGTAGATGCTGACAGCCCTGCATTCAGGAGATCAGACAATCAACAAAAGGGCTGGGTGGGGAGCTGTGTCTGAAACTCTGATGGGAAGGTACAACGGGGGCTGAACGGACCCAGGAGACTGGTTGTCTGACCCCCCAGCACAAAGAAATGCAATTCTACTTGGAGGAAATCTTCCCTAGTGTAAACCCTTGGGATTTCCCCCAGATCAAGATAAGTCAAATATGAGCTCACCTTCTCTTATCACTACAGAAACGCAAAACTGAGAGAGCGACAGGAGACTGTCAGTTACATGGCAGTTTTTGAAGCAAATTAAGTAGAATGCTTGGAAATTTAAAATATAATTGGGGAAGGGATAAATTAGGAGTTTGGGATTAACGCATATACACTACTACGTATAAAATAGATAACCAACAAGGACCTGCGATAGAGCACAGGGAACTCAATACTCTGTGATAACCTACATGGGAAAACAATCTGAAAAAGAATAGATACATGTGTATGTGTAACTAAATCACTTTGCTGTACACCTGAAACTAACAACACTGTAAATCAACTATACTCCAACATAAAATTAAAAATTTTTGAAGTATAAGGGTTGAAATAAAAACTCAATAGGTAGACCAATATCCCCCATGAATGCAAATGTAAAATCCTTAACAAATACTAGCAAATAGAATTCAGCAATATATAAAAAGAATGATGTCCCATGACCAAGTGGAGTTCCGGGAATGCAAAGCCGGTTCAAGATTTAAAAAATCAATCAATGTGATCTACCATGTTAACAGACTAAAGAAGAAATATCACAGGATCGGATCAATTGATGCGGAAAAAACATGTAAAAAATTCAACACCCATTTGCAATTTTTTAAAAAATACACTCAGAAGAATAAAGGGATGAATCTCCAGAGAATTATGCTGAGTATAAAAAATTGATTCAAAAAGAATATACACTATATGATTCCATTTACATAACATTCTTTAATTTCTTCTTAAAGAAATTAAAGAAGGAGGATTTAATCCCTTGGTCTGAAATATCCCCTGAAGGAGGGCATGGCAACTCACTCCAGTATTCGTGCCTGGAACAACCCCATGGACAGAGGAGCCTGGCAGACTGTAGTCCATAGGGTCACAGAGTTGGACACCACTGAAGCAACTGAGCATGCACGCAGGCATGTATGTTATTATGTAGCTTCAGTTAACCACCATGGAGGCACTTGAAATGATCCTCAAACTTTGTGTCCATCACAATCCCTCAGGAGTTTCTAAAAACTGCATTCACTTCCTCCCACATCCAGCTGTGCTGATACAGTTCATCTGGGGCAGGGCTCAGAAATGCAGACTCACCTGAGTGACTCCCCTTGGAAGGGGTCCTGCTACTGGGTGTCTTGGAAATGAAGTCAGATTACAATTCTGGCTCCATCTCAGACTTGCAATCCACTTCACCCTAGTGGGCCTCAGTTTCCTGGTCTTCAGAGCAGAGATAACAATGTCTGCCTGCCTTCCTCATCCTGTGTTATGCAGACCAATAGAGATGATAGCTCAGAAAATCTAGGTAAACAACCAGGCACCCTCAAGATATAAGGAAGGACAGTGATGAGTCAAGCTGCATAACCAGTGGCGGTATGTGTCCAAGTCCTATCACAGGCTGTGTGATACTGCATGGCAGAGCATCTCAGATAATAAGATGTAGGGTTTGGACTGAGTGGTTCTCAACCTTGTCTGACCAACAGACTCACCTGCCGATGACAAGGGGCCACCTCCGGAGTTCTGATCTAATAGGTCTGGGATGAGGCCAGAGCATCCGTGTGTTTTAAGACACTTGCTGCCTGATTCTCATGCGAAGCCTAGGCTGGACCACAGGCTAGGTGATCTGAACGGCCTCTGTCAATTCTAAAAATGATCCAGGGTCGTCTGGGGTTTGCCAAGCCAGAGAAGCAGATGGTGGTACTGGATGGTCTGGGGCTCCACTGGAGTCCTGAGCTTCCCCACCCCTGCTTAACTCCAGTACGACCCTCTTCCCCACCAGCCAACCCCTCAATTTGCCATGGTGAGAGCAGCTTAGGGTCTAAGGGGTCACAGTTGTGCACTGGGCAGGTTGGCCCCAAGACACTATCCCATGCAGTTTCTGGGGGGAGGGGCAGGCAGCTGTGGGGGCGCGGGGTGAGGATGTCAGGTGTCTGGGGGGTGGCTAGCTTGTGATGCTGAATTGATTGCCAATCTTGGGGAATGAGGGCTTCCAGCTGGGGGCTGCTTCATTTTTACAAACTGTTTTAGAGTCTTTTCATTTCATTAAAGTAGCACTTGAAGAAAAAAATAATAAAGTAGCACTTGATCATTATCTTAAAAAATTTTTTTTCAAAAATATATAACAAGGTAGGAAAAAAAGGAAAACTCAAAATCACATGTAGTGCTATCATCTGGCGATAAACTCGGTTAACATTTTGGAATATTTCCAAATGTCCGTTCATGTCATGACCCTGACAGTGATGTGTTTGCATTACAGTAGGAGAAAGCTGGGCCTCGTGTGGATTATCTCATGAGATCGGAATAGGACACAGGGATCAGTACTCCTGTGACTCTGTTCTCACAGATAGAGAAATGGCTAAGACACCTGTCTAGGAGCGCCAACACTTTACTGCTCACTCCTCCCATTTACTAAAGCAGATGCAGTGCACAATAAAAGTATCCTTCAAGAGAAAGCTCTGTGTGCTTCTTTCCCTTCATATCTCCTGACATTTCTCCACAAACCATTGAAATGCTTCTTTTGTTTACCAATAACCAAAGAAAAGTAGGGGAGGGTGGGGTGAACTGGGGGATTGGGATAGACATATATACATTACCATGTGTAAAATGGCTTTCCTGGTGGCTCAGACAGTAAAGAATCTGCCTGCAATGCAGGAGACCTGGGGTCAATTCCTGGGTCAGGAAGACCCCCTGGAGGAAAGCAACCCACTCCAGTATTCTTGCCTGGAGAATTCCATGGACAGAGGAGCCTGGCGGGGCTACAGTCCATGGGGTCACAAGGAGCTGGACATGACTGAGCAACCACTAAATAGATAGCTAGTGGGAAGATGCTATAAAGCACAGGGAATTCAGCTCAGTGATCTGTGATGAACAAAAGGGATGGGAGGGAGGGCCAAGAGAGAGGGGATATATGTATACATATAGTGATTCCCTCTGTTGTGCAGCAGAAACTAGCACAGCATTATAAAGCAATTATATTAGAGGGAAAAAAAAAAAAGATTAGACGTACAAGCAAAAAAAAAGCAAATCAAAGGAAAACGGTTTTCACATAGAACACTGATAACTTTTTGATGTATCACACACACGCATATGTTCAAATGCCTTGATTCAGTAATCTCATTTCTAGGAACCTATCCTAGGGAAATGGAGATGCAGTGGAAGGTTTGGTTACTTTCAATGCAGCATTATTTAGAGCTGTGAAAAAGGCTGTGGGGACTTCCCTGGTGATCCAGTGGTTAAGAATCTGCCCTGCAATGCAGGAGACTTGGGTTCGATCCCTGGTCAGGGAACTAAGCTCCCACATGCTGCAGAGCAACTAAGCCCAAGTGCCACAATGAAAGATCCCACGTGCCCACAACTAAGACCCGACACAGCCAAATAAATAAAATTTTTGTTAAAAGGCTACGGAAAATTATTTGAATGTATACTATGCAGACTTTTCTTTCAGAAAATTATGCTACCACTAAAAATCATATTAGAAAGTATATTCACTGGCACATGAAATTATTTCCAGGATATATAAAGCAAAAAAAAGGGGGGAGGATATGATCCCAATTTGTTAAGTTTGCAAAATGCATGTGTTGCTGCTGCTGCTAAATCGCTTCAGTCGTGTCCGACTCTGCGCGACCCCATAGATGGCAGCCCACCAGGCTCCCCCGTCCCTGGGATTCTCCAGGCAAGAACACTGGAGTGGTTAGTTGTTAATTCGTGTCTGACTCTTTGAGACCCCCTGGACTGTAGCCTGCCAGACTCCTTTGTCCATGGGCTTCCCCAGGCAAGAATACAAGAGTGGGTTGTCATTTCCTCCTCCAGGGGATCTTCCCAGTCAAGGGATGCAACCCATGTCTCCTGCATCTCCTGCATTGGTAGGCAGATTCTTTTAACACTGAAGCTCTGTTTGCAAAATGAATCCATATGAATTAAGCAAAAGTTCAGTCTTCTTGTTACCCCACTCCCTGCAAATTAAAAGGGTGGGGGGAGGGGTGCAGAGTCTCTCCAAATGTGTAGGGTATGTTTAAGATGAACTGAATTCAAATATAAGATCATGGCATACTCACAATTCCCTTTGTGGGTATGAGAAACTGACAGTCCAAGCAGAGATAGACAGGTAGACAAGTTGGAGGGGAGACCTGTATGAGAGCCAGAAAGGACCTCCCCAGGTAAAATCCTGAGTCAGGGCAAAAAAAACTGGTTTCGGACATGTGCCCCAAAGCCACTGTGCCAAGGACAGAGTCTCCATATTGTAGATGCCAATTTGCAAGCACGTTGCTTCTCCCATAGATAGCCATGAGGTTCGGCTCCCCAAAGAGTAGCAGAAGGCTGTGTTTATGTAATGATGGCTAATGACACCTGAGGAATGCCGGACGGGCCAGGGTTTGCAACATGAATAGGAACAGCCCGGAAGAATGGTTCACTGTTGTTATTAGCTGTTATTATATATATATATATAATATATATATATTAGCTGTTATTATATATATATATATCCCCACCTCTGAGTGGTGGGATTAGCCAATAATTTTATATTTTGGCTATTTCTGTATTTTCTACATTTTTTAACCTGAAATAGTATTACTTAAAAATTCTTAAGGAAAATTTCAAATATACCAAAAGCAAAGAAACTACTAACATGAATTTTCTT
This sequence comes from Bos mutus, assembly GCF_027580195.1. Taxonomy (NCBI): domain Eukaryota; kingdom Metazoa; phylum Chordata; class Mammalia; order Artiodactyla; family Bovidae; genus Bos; species Bos mutus. Next base: position 56,948,622 of record NC_091627.1, read on the forward strand.
GTGTCTATCACTCAACTTCTACTATATTCAACATTCTGCCAAACATTTCATCTGTTCACACCCCAACTTTGTTTTTTCTAGAGGAATTTATTTTATTTTATTTTTTGGCCGTGCCTCATGGCTTGAGCGATCTTAGTTCCCCAATCAGGGATTGAACTGGGACCACAGGAAAGAAAGTGCTGTGTCTTAACCACTGGACAACCAGGGAGTTTTCTTTCTGGAGTATTTTAAAGCAAATTCCATTGTCCTATCTTAGGCCAGTGGAAGCCCCAAAAGATTGTCTCCTGTGCCCTTTTAAAATGGCTCCATTAGTCTTTGACAGTTTCTATGCTTTCTGACAGAAGATGTCCCCACTTATGGTAGACTTAAAAATGGCCATAAATTCCTTTCATTTCTGTATACATGCCCTTTTGCTTATTTATTTATTTTTGACTGCCCTGAGTCTTCATTGCTGCATGTGGGCTTTCTCAATGCAGTAGGGGACAATAGACATTAAAAAAAGTACATTTTTGTGACAAGAAACATCTATGAATGAGTTTTACATGGACTGGTAATGTGAGGTGTTCTGTTCCTTTGCGCACTGTCTGCGCTGAACTGGCACATTCAGCAATGGCTCTTAGTCCATTTGGGCTACTATAATCAACTATCAGGGATTTCCCTGGTGGCTCAGTGCTAAAGAACCTATCTGCCAATGCAGGAGATGTGGGTTCGATCCCTGGGTCGGGATGATCCCCTGGAGAACGAAATAGCAACCCACTGCAGTCTTCTTGCCTGGAGAATCCCATGGACAGAGGAGCCTGGCAAGCTACAGTCCATGGGGTCACAAAGTTGGACACAACTTAGTGACTAAACAACGATTGACTATCATAGACCAAGTGGCTTACAAACAGCAGACATTTACTTCTTACAGTTCTGAAGGTCAGGAGTTTCGAGATCAAGGCACTAGCATATTCAGTGAGACCTGCTTCCTGGTTCATAGAGCCATCTTTTCAAGGAAGTGAAGGGCAGGGGAAGGATCTCTTTTATAAAAGCAGTAATCATTCATGAGGGCCCCACCTTTGTGACCTAATCCCCTCCTAAAGGCCCCATGGTCAAATGCCATCACATTGGGCATTAGGATTTAATGCATGAATTGTTAGGGAACACATTTAGTCTAGCTGACTCCAAAATTTAAAGACACCTACAAACATGTCGATGATGCTGCGAAAGTCCTGCACTCAATATACCAGCAAATTTGGAAAACTCAGCAGTGGCCACAGGGCTGGAAAAGGTCAGTTTTCATTCCAATCCCAAAGAAAGGCAATGCCAAAGAATGCTCAAACTACCGCACAATTGCACTCATCTCACATGCTAGTAAAGTAATGTTCAAAATTCTCTAAGCCAGGCTGCAACAGTATGTGATCTGTGAACTTCCAGATGATCAAGCTGGATTTAGAAAAGGCAGAAGAATGAGAGATCAAATTGTCAACATCCATTTGATCATTGAAAAAGCCAGGGAGTTCCAGAAAAACATCTACTTCTGCTTTATTGACTATGCAAAAGCCTTTGACTGTGTGGATCACAATAAACTGTGGAAAATTCTGAAGGAAATGGGAATACCAGACCACCTGACCTGCCTCCTTAGAAATCTGCGTGCAGGTCAGGAAGCAACAGTTAGAAATTGGACATGGAACCACAGACTGGTTCCAAATTGGGAAAGGAATACGTCAAGGCTGTATATTGTCACCCTGCTTATTTAACTTATGTGCAGAGTACATCATAAGAAAGGCTGGGCTGGATGAAGTACAAGCTAGAATCAAGATTGCCGGAAGAAACATCAATAACTCCAAATCTGCAGATGACACCACCCTTATGGCAGAAAGCAAAGAAGAACTAAAGAGCCTCTTGATGAAAGTGAAGAGGAGAGTGAAAAAGTTGGCTTAAAGCTCAACATTCAGAAAACGAAGATCATGGCATCTGGTCCCATCACTTCATGGGAAATAGATGGGGAAAAAATGGAAACAATGACAGATTTTATTTTGGGGGGCTCCAAAATCACTGAAGATGGTGACCTCAGCCATGAAATTAAAAGACGCTTACTCCTTGGAAGGAAAGTTATGACCAACCTAGACAGTATATTAAAAAATAGAGACATTACTTTGCCAACGAAGGTCCATCTAGTCAAAGCTATGGCTTTTCCAGTAGTCATGTATGGATGTAAGAGTTGGACTATAAAGAACACTGAATGCTAAAGAATTGATGCTTTTGAACTGTGGTGTTAGAGAAGACTCTTAAGAGTCCCTTGGACAGCAAAGAGATTCAACCAGTCCATCCTAGAGGAAATCAGTCTTGAATATTCATTGGAAGGACTGAGGCTGAAACTGAAACTCCATTCCTTTGGCTACCTGATGCAAAGAACTGACTCATTGGAAAAAACCCTGAGCTGGGGAAGATTGAAGATAGGAGCAGAAGGGGACGACAGAGGATGAGTTGGTTGGATGGCATCACCAACTCGATGGACATGAGTTTGGGTAAACTCCAGGAGTTGGTGATGGACAGGGAGGCCTGGCATGCTGCAGTCCATGGGGTTGCAAAGAGTCAGACACGACTAAGCAACTGAACTGACTGAGTGACTGACCTACAAACAACAGCTATTTGACAAGTAAAGGGGCTAATTACTGTACATGGCTACTAGAACCTTCAAATAGGTCTTCCCTGGTGGTTCAGTGGTAAAGAATCCACCTGTCAATGCAGGAGACACAGGTTTGATCCCTGATCCAAGAAGATCCCATATGCAAAACAGCAACTAAGCCCATATGCCACAGCTATTGAGCCTGTGCTCTAGAGCCCGGGAGTTGCAAATACTGAAGCCCTCGTACCCTAGAGCCTGTGCTTTACAACAAAAGTCATCACAATGAGAAGCTTGCCCACTGCAATAAAGAGTAGCCCCCCCCCTCTGCAACCAGAGAAAAGCCCACACAGCAATGAAGACCCAGCATAGCCAAAAATAAAAAATTAATAAATAATTAAAAAAAAAAGAGAGATTAGTAGTTACCTTGGGCTGGGGTGTATGGTGGGGGAAGGGAGGTGGCTATAGCTAAAGAGTATTGGATTTCTTCCTGAGATGATGAAAACTTTCTAAAATTGACTGTGATGATAATTGCGTACACTTGTCAATATACTGACAATCACTGAATTATACACTTGCAATGGGTGTAGTGCATGGTATGTGAATCATATCTCAATAAAACTTTAAAATTTTGTGCAAAGGAAAGAAACCAGTTAATTTCAAAAAAGGTTGACTAAGCTTACCTTAATTTTTTTTTTTTTTCAAGAATGTTTGGGGCCTTCCCTGGTGGTCCAGTGGCTAAGACTGCGAGATCCCAAACCCTGGGTTTGATCCCTGGTCAGAGAACTAGATCCCGCATGCCACAATGAAGAGCCTGCATGCCACAACTAAGAGATTCCACAGGCCTCAACGAAGATCCCGAGTGCTGCAACTAAAACTCAGCACAGCCAAAGAAATAGATATATAAATAAGTAAGTACTTTTTAAAAAAGAATGTTTGGCTATAAAGTAATTATTACTTTTCAGTGGGGAAAAACCCACACATACACATATTATACCTAGTTAACATCTAGTATAGTAGAAATTTGTAGTAAAACTTCAGATCTTTTTGTGTTGTGTGCAAAGTCACTATAGTCATGTCTAACTCTTTGTGAGCCATTGAATGGTAGCCCGCCAGGCTCCTCTGTTCACGGGATTCTCCAGGCAAGAATACTGGAGCAGGTTGCTATTCCCTCCCCAGGGGATTTTCCCAATGCAGGATCAAACTCGAGTCTCTTATGTCTCCTGCATTGGCAGGCGTGTTCTCTACCACTAGTGCCATCTGGGAAGATCTTTTTGGATAATGTTAAATACTCATGTAGGAATTTTTTTTTTTAATGACAGCTAAAACTTCCCTTACCTACACTAGTGATTCACATTGGAGTTAATATTCTTTGTGACTGGAGAAGCCACAAAAAATGATTTGCTAACAAGTTAAGCAAAACGCACACTCCCAGGGAGGGGGAAAATAGCATTCTCTACTCAAAAGAGCACTGTGGATTATTATTGGGCAATTATATGTACATTTTACAAGCAAGCTAATGTACCACAAGCTGTAGATATAATTTTTATGCAAGGTCCTCTGGGATCTAAAAATAATTGTAAGAGTTCCTTTGGAATAAAAAGACTGGAAAAGATTGCTCTGTAGTAAAAATTTATGCTTTCACTTTTTCTTTACAAAAATATCACCAAAGATATTTGCATATTCATATTTCCATATTTTTCTTACCCAAAGGACAGCATTCTGTGCACCAATCTGTACCTTGTTTTTTTTCTCATTGAGCTATATATCCTGGGATCACTGCATAGAGGTAGATAGGTATCTTAAGCAGCTTGGACTGCCACAACAAAGGCATTTCCCTGGTAGTCCAGTGGCTAAGACTCTACGCTCCCACTGCAGGGGGCCTGAGTTTGATCCCTGGTCAGGGAACTAGATCCCACATGCCACAACTAGGAGTTCACTTGTAGCTAAAGATTCTGCATGCTGCAAAGAAGATCAAAGATCCTGTGTGCTGCACCTAAGACCCAGTGCAGCCAAATAAGTATTTTTAAAATACTACAGACTGGGTGGTTTATACAACAGAAATTAATTTTCTCATAGTTCTAAAGGCTGGGAGTTCAAGGTCAAGACACTAGCATTATGAGTTTCTGGTAAGAGCTTTCTTCCTGGCTAACAGAAGGCTGCCTGATCACGGTGTCCTCACATGGCAAGAGGAGTAAGCCCTTTAGTACCTCTTCTCATAAGGGCACTAATCACATAATGAGGGCCATACCCTCATGACCTCATTTAAACCTAATTACCAAAAGGCTCCATCTCCAAATATTAATATTATCACATTGGGGTAGGGCTTCAACATAGGAATTTTGAGGAAAGGAACACAATTTAGATCATAGCAGTGGAGATTGTTCTCATTGCTTTTTACAACTGTGTAGTCCTCCATTTTCATAGAGCCAATATTCAACCAGTCGTTATTGATAGATACTTGCATTGTTTACAGAAAGTGTTGCAATAAACTCCATGTTTGTATGTCATTTCATAGTTTTACCTGTGACTCTCCAGGTGGCACTAGTGGTAAAGAACCCACCTGGCAATGCAGGAGACACAAAAGACACAGGTTCGATCCCTGTATCAGAAAGATCCCCTGGAGGAGGGCATAGCAACTGATTCCAGTATTCTTGCCTGAGAGTGCCATGGGTAGAGGAGCCTGTCTAGCTATAGTCCATAGGATGGCAAAGAGCTGGATACAACTGAAGCAACTTAGCAGGCACGCACTCCGTGATAGATTCCTAGGATTGCTAAATCTAAGAGTAAATGCATATTTAATTTTGCTAGATATTGCCAAGTTGCCCCCCATTAAGATTATATCACTTTGCATTTCGTGAGTAATGGGCAAGCCTCATTTCCTATCTCTCACCATCAAAGTACACTGTCAACTTCTGGATTTTGCCAATCTGATAGGGGAGAAATATTATCTCAGGGTAATTTTAACAAGCACTTCCCTTATTAACAAGCATTTCCTTCAATCTTATGAAATAGGCTGAGCATCTTTGCCATTTGCATTTCTTTTTCTACTATGTTTGTATATTTTTCTTATTTTAAAAATCAGGAACACTCCATATATTAGAAGTATTAGCCTTCTGTGATGCAAGCTATAATACCTTTTCCCCATTTGTCAATTTGTCTTTTGAAAATTTATGGTTCTCTCTCTCTGTGTCTCTTTATTTCTCTAATTTATCTCCCACAAAGCATGTTTATGTCTTTTCAGTGAAAGTTATCAATTTTTTTCTTCTACTTCTTCTGATTTGTGAAATTATGAATGTTTACCCCACTCCCAGGCTATAAAGAAATGCTCTCAGATTTTCTTCTAGTATTTATGTGTTTTCAGTTTTCATACTTAGATCTCTTATTCATTTACCATCTATTCCAGCTTATCAAAAGGATGAATCTCATGTTACTTTTTTCCATATGGTCTCAATACCATTTGTTAAAAGTCTTTTCCCCAATGATTTGAAATACAACCTTTTCTTGTATGCCAAATTTCCTTTTGCACCTAGGTCTATTTCTGGGTTTCTATACAGTTCTAGTGGTCTATCTGTTCATGTGTCACTTCTATGCTGTTTTAATTATAACATTTAGTTGTAACATTTTAATGTCTTTGTGGGCTAGACTCTACTTTTCTCTTAAGGGATTTTACTAGCAATTCTTACTTGTTTATTCTTTCCTTTTGGAAGAATAAACTTTGTATAATAAATTTGTTCAACCCTACAAAATAAACAATCAAAACCCAATGATAATTTCCACTGAGATCATGACTAGTAAGTACATCACTTACTTGACAGAGAATTGACAACTTTACAAACTGAATCTTCCAATCCAAAAGTGAGATGGATCTATTTGTTACAGTCCACTATTGTGTCTTTCATGTGTGTTTCATAGATTTTACTCAGAGGTTTTGCACATGTCTTTTAGATCTACAGTAGATATTTTATTTTACTTTTGCTATTTTAAATGTATCTTCTCTTTCATTATATCTTCTGATTGCTTAGTATATACAGGAAGGCTACTGATTTCTACATGTGAATTTTATATCATGATACTTTACTAAATTTTTTTATTGTTTGTGATAGTTTTTCCTTCAATCCTTTTGGGTGTCCCAACTAAACAATTGTCTACAAAGAGAGATAGGGCTTTTGTTTGTTTGTTGCTGCAAAACATTAATGTTTCCATTTGGTCTAAGGCTTAAGAGAAGATTCCACGGTGGTTAAAGAGTTGCCTAGTGGCTATAGATACAGGATCAGGCTGAAGCTCTGACATCAGGTGGGGAGCAGAGAGACTCCTCAAAGGCTGCTGGGCTCTGGTGATTCCTGGTCCTTCTGGAAGGTAAGACTTTTCAAGAGATACTCTCTCAGCCCAGACTAGGGCTGGACAGCCTGCAGAAATTAGTCAAGTAGTGGTCCAACTTCTTGATGATGAGTTTCACTTGTTCATCCAGGAAGTGGTTCTCTAGGAGGTCACAGAGATGGGGTGGGGGATGTATGGACCAAGCCCAAGGCACGCAAATCCCCACAAGCCTAGTTCAAGTTCTTCTCCAGGGCCATAGTGTCTTCCATGGTGTCCAGGGTTTTACACCTTTCATCTTGAGACAGCTTTTGCAGGTCCTGAAGAGGGTGTAGTCATTGTGCTGATTTTCCCTCTTCAAGAGGCATGAGGTATACTGGTGCTTCTTCTGGTCAACGCTCAGAAGAAGGATCTTCTACCTTCTAGAGCCACATCCTTGTGGTCAGAATAGAAGTCCAGAAAGAAGTGGGTATAGGAGGCCAGCAGATGCAGGTTTACCAGGCCATTGACAATGGCCTCCATCTCAGTGGAATAATCCTAATGAATCTTGGAGCTCCTGGTTGGTGGGCAATAAAGGGCTAACCTCAGGGTTGGTTGGTTCCAGAGGCAGGGAATGGCCAAGAAGGCGGTATTGGACTTGTGGCTGGAGAGGAGGTTGGAGGGTGGTCAGAGTATGGGGCCCTAGGTCTGTTCCCTCCAAACACTGTTGAAACAAGGGACAAATCGATGGGACCACTGAGCACACTGCTAAATAGAGATCGTTTTATCTCTTTCTTTTCAATATTATTTTTCTTATCTAATATGCTTGCCCTTGTATTATATGTGTTGACTAATACAGCCAAAATGATGTTAAACCATAATGGAGATAGTAACACTCATTCTAATTTCAATATTTCTGCATTAATAAGATAAGATGCTAAATACTGGGTTCAGTTCAGTTCAGTTCAGTCGCTCAGTCGTGTCTGACTTTTTGCAACTCCGTGAATCGCAGCACGCCAGGCCTCCCTGTCCATCAACTCCTGGAGTTCACTCAGACTCACATCCATCAAGTCGGTGATGCCATCCAGCCATCTCATCCTCTGTCGTCCCCTTCTCCTCCTGCCCCCAATCCCTCCCAGCATCAGAGTCTTTTCCAATGAGTCACCTCTTCGCATGAGGTGGCCAAAGTACTGGAGTTTCAGCTTTAGCATCATTCCTTCCAAAGAAATCCCAGGGCTGATCTCCTTCAGAATGGACTGGTTGGGTCTCCTTGCAGTCCAGGGGACTCTCCAGACTCTTCTCCAACACCACAGTTCAAAAGCATCAATTCTTCGGCACTCAGCTTTCTTCACACTTCAACTCTCACATCCATACATGACTACTGAAAAACCATAGCCTTGACTAGGCAGACCTTTGTTGGCAAAGTAATGTCTCTGCTTTTGAATATGCTGTCTAGGTTGGTCATAACTTTCCTTCCAAGGAGTAAGCATCTTTTAATTTCATGGCTGCAATCACCATCTGCGGTGATTTTGGAGCCCCAAAAATAAAGTCTGACACTGTTTCCACTGTTTCCCCATCTATTTCCCATGAAGTGATGGGACCGGATGCCATGATCTTCATTTTCTGAATGTTGAGTTTTAAGCCAACTTTTTCACTCTCCTCTTTCACTTTCATCAAGAGGCTTTTTAGTTCCTTTTCACTTTCTGCCATGAGGGTGGTGTCATCTGCCTATCTGAGGTGATTGATATTTCTCTCGGCAATCTTGATTCCAGTTTATGCTTCTTCCAGCCCAGCGTTTCTCATGATGTACTCTGCATAGAAGTTAAATAAGCAGTACTTAATAAATACTGGGTAGTTGTATATAAAATCAAGTTTGAATTGTGTCAAGTGCTTTTTTTACATTATCTTGTGGGTTCCCCTGAAAACAGACAAAGGAGTCTGTGCAAAAAGCTTTTGGGGAGGGCAATCCCAGGGGAAGAGAGTAAGGAATAAGAGTAAGTGAAACTGATGGACTTCCTTGGTTGTCCAGTGGTTAAGAATCTGCCTGCCAGTTCAGAGGACACAGGTTTGATCCCTGGCCTGAGAAAATTCCATATGCCCCCAGACAACTAAGCCTGTGAGTCATGACTACTGAAGCCCCTACTCTCTAGAACCCAAGCTCTGCAAGAAGAGAAGCCACCACAATGAGAAGCTACTCTGCAACACAGGGTAGCCCCTGCTCACTGTAACCAGAGAAAGCCCTCATGCAGCAACAAAGATCCAGCACAGCCAAAAATAAATAAATACTTTTAAGTTTAAATATTCACCTGTAGTTTATTTTGGTTTTCTAAATAAACAATCTCATCCATAAACAATAGGATTTAAAAAAAATTTTTTTAATTTTAATTGAAGGCTAATTACAATATTGTGGTGGTTTTTGCCATACATTGACATGAATCAGCCAAGGGTGTACACGTGTTCCCCATCCTGACCCTCCCTCCCACCTCCCTCCCCCTCCCATCCCTCAGGGTCATCCCAGTGCACCCTGAGCACCCTGTCTCATGCATTGAACCTGGACTGGCAATCTATTTCACATATGATAATATACATGTTTCAATGATGTTCTCTCAAATCATCCACCCTCGCCTTCTCCCACAGAGTCCAAAAGTCTGTTCTTTACATCTGTGTCTCTTTTGCTGTCTCACATATAAGGTCATCATTACCATCTTTCTAAATTCCATAAAAATGCGTTAATAATATACTGCAACAATAGGATTTTTGTTTCAGCCCCAACCCCCAACTCCTTACAACTTTTTGGTCTCACATACTGGCTAGAACTGCCATTGCTGTTGTCGTTTAGTTGCTAAGTCATGTCCAGCTCTTTTTGATGGACGTCGCCTGCCAGGCTCCTCCATGGGATTTCCTAGGTAAGAATACTGCAGTGGATTGCCATTTCCTTTTCCAGGGAAAACAATAATTTTTTAAAAAAAGATTAAGTGAAACAGAGAAAGAGGGACAGCTAGTACACAGATGCATTAACAAATTGGTCACCATTATCCCCTGGAAAAGAGAATGGCTACCCATTCCAGTATCAGTTCAGTTCAGTTCAGTCGCTCAGCTGTGTCCGACTCTTTGCGACCCCATGAATCGCAGCACGCCAGGCCTCCCTGTCCATCACCAACTCCTGGAAATCATGAGACTCACAGCCATCGAGTCAGTGATGCCATCCAGCCATCTCATCCTCTGTCGTCCCCTTCTCCTCCTGCCCCCAATCCCTCCCAGCATCAGAGTCTTTTCCAATGAGTCAACTCTTCGCATGAGGTGGCCAAATTACTGGAGTTTCAGCTTTAGCATCATTCCTTCCAAAGAAATCCCAGGGCTGATCTCCTTCAGAATGGACTGGTTAGATATCCTTGCAGTCCAAGGTATATTGCCCGGAAAAATCCCATGGACAGAGGAGCCTGGCAGGTGACAGTCCATGGGGTCGCAAAGAGTCGGACACAACTGAGTGAGTAACATTTTCACTTTTACTTTCATAGGTAACTAATGCTTGATTCTGTGGGACCATCTGAAAAGCCATATGAAATGTGCTTCAGAACCATTTACCAGGTAAAGAAAGAGAGAAGCTTTTATCCACTGGCTTTTATCCCCCATTGACCAAGATACCTCACACGTCAGGGCTGCACATACATGAATGCTGAGAAGGTTTCTGCAGTATCCCATGGCACTATGTCACAAAAACCCTTTGGCAGACAGTAATATTTATTATCTCACAGTTTCTGTGGGTCAGGGAGCAGGAGTAATTTAGCTGGGTCGTTCTGGTTCAGTATCTCTCGAATGGTTTCAGTCAGGATATCCACAGACCCTGCAATCACTTGAAGTCTTAATGAGGGTGGAAGATTCACTTTCAAGATGACTCATTCATGGCTGTTGACAGGAAGCCTCGGTTCCTTATCACATGTGCCTCTCCTTTGGTTGTTTATGTGTCTGCTCACAAGATGGCCACTAACTTCCCTGAGAACAAGCGATCCACAAGGGGAGAAAAATTAAGTTCCACCTCCTGAAGCAAAAATATGAATGAATCTGAGGACATATCTTAAAGTCTGCACATGCCATTAACTTCCCTGAAAACAAGTTATCCACAAGGGGAGAAAAATTAAGCTCACCTCCTAAAGCAAAAATATGAACAAATTTGTGGATATATTTTGAAGTCCACACACCATCATAACGTAGGCCAATTAGATTAGGACTATCTGGGGACTTCCCTGGTGGTTCAGTGACTAAGACTCTGAGCTCCAATGTGGGGGTTGGAGGGTAGGAGGAGTTGGGGAGCAGAGGCGGTTCAATCTCTGGTCAGGGAGTTAGATTCCACATACTGCAACTAAGACTTTGAATGCTGTAACAAAAGACCTGTATTATTTCAACTAAGACCTGGTTAGTTGTAAAATAAAAAGATTAAGATTATCTGAACATCCTGAAGTGCACCACCTTGGTCCATCACGTCAATAACTTCATATTTATTGGATGAAGTGGCAAGTATGTTGGTGCCTTGGTAAAAGACACTCTTTCCAGAGAATGGGAGACCAATCCTAGGAAGATTCTGGGGGCCCATCACATTAATAAAGTATCTAGTGATCTGTTGAGAAGGCAGCACAAAACTTGGTATCTCCTTTGGGTTCTGGAGATAGTATGTCTCATCCTGGGGAAACCTGCCCTGACCTGTTTATTTGATCACATGGAGAACCGACAAATTTGAGTGGGGCCCAGAGCAAGAAAGGGCTCTGCAACTAACTCGTTCATGTGACATTGCAAGCAACTCTGCCATGTGAGCCATGTAATAAAGAAGATTGTGAAAGCAGAGATTTCTATAGTGAACAAAAGATCTATCAGGGGTATAATATGGCAAACTCAAGACAACTATATGCCACTGAATAAATAGCTCCTGGCATGTTCCTGTATCACCATAGAGATGCAACATGTGACTGTGTGACATCACGTGACCAAGTGGCCTACCGTGAGCTTGTTTTCTAGAAGACTTACTAAGTTACAAGGTTGAGTGACCCCAGCAGCAATCCTTTACAAAACTGAAGTGTTGGGACTTCCCTGGTGGTCCAGTGGTTAAGAATCCACCTTCCAATGCAGGGGACACAGGTTTGATCCCTGGTCAGGGAACTGAGATTCCACATGCCAAGGGGAAACCAAGCTCGTGCACTGCAACTCCTTAGCCCCCATGCCACAGCTTAGAGAGAAGCCTGTGGGCTGCAATAAAGATTGCGCGAGCCGCACGTAAGACCCGCAACAACCAAAAATATTTAAATGTTTTTAAAAATTGAAGTATAGCATAGCATGGAGGGGCCAAAAACAAAGTAATCTGCACGTGCAAGTGGTCTAAAACACTATGTCATTGTCCACTGCTGCACTCATGCCTCTTCCTGAGTTTGTTTGTGGGGTGGTGAGACTAAAGTCCAGGACTGACTCTGGGGTGAACTGTCTGGATATCCCAGTGCAAGCCAAAAGTGGGCTGCTGATACTGTACACTCTCACTCAGGGGTGATCCTCAAAGAGGATGGAAGGGAAACCCTCCCAAGGGTCAGAGTTTTGGATGTTACATCTGGTCCTCTACTTTGTGTGGAAAGACAAATGGCCCAAGATGAAAATGCATACAGACTTAAAGGCAGTGGCACATTAGATCAAGGACCTGAAAGGAAGAAGATTGGAAGATCGTGGACAGGAGATATATGGAGGTATGTAGATCAACAGCCTGGAAAATTTTTCTGTAAAGGGTTAAAGGAAGTATTTTAGACTTACTAGAAATATGGTTGCTGTTGGCCACTATTCACTCTGCTGTTGTACATAAGCAGCCATAGGGACGATATGTAAATACATGAGCATGGTTTTGTTTCCATATACCTTTTTAAAAAATATATTTATTTATTTGGTTGCACCAGGTCTTAGTTTCAGCATGCAGGATCTTTTAGTTTCAGCATGCAGGATTTTTTTTTAAGTTGAGCATGCAAATTCTTAGTTGTGGCATGTGGAATCTAGTTCCCTGACCAGGAATCAAACCTGGGCCACCTGCATTGGGGGTGCAGAGTCTTAGCCACTGGACCACCAGGTAAATCCCCTCATAAACCTTTATTTACAAAACAGGCAGTGGGTGGCTTTGGTCTGTGGGCTTTCGTTTGCCAACTTCTGGTACTGATGAACCTAAGGAAGGGGGCAAAGAACGTGAGTGTCTTTGTAGCACATTTCAGTATCTACCCCCAGAAGAGCCATCAGACAAAACACTTCAACCAGTGGATGTCAGCGAACCTCTGTTTTCACCCATCCCAGTGCTGGCACAATCAGCTCTGGGTTCAAATAGTCATTGTGGAAGGGTTGGTGGCTATGAATGAGCCTAAAATCATGAGCTCGCATCCATCATAGCATTACTGCTTTGCAGTGCCCTGTCAACCAGCGGCAGAGGCGTATGCTGGGTCCCTGAGACAGCACAACCAGCCACTTGGACCCAAGCTGACCATTGGACCCCTCTGGAAGGTGCATTGCTTCATCTTGACAGGAATTAACATTTGTTCCAGATTACAGTCTTGCTTTTCTGCCTGCAGTGCCTTCAGAAGCACCCTATCTGATGACTTAAGAGTGACCTGCCAGTAGGCAATTCTGCATAACATCCCCTCTTCACCTCTGACCAAGAAACCTAACTTATAGCAAGGGAGGTGTGGAAATCACTATGTGACGATGGGACCCATCGTCCCATCTCATATAACACATACTACAGCCCTCAGAAGTTTCTGGACCCCTAAAGTGATAGAATAGCATTTTGAAGGTACAGCTGAGATACTAGCTTAGAGATGATACCAGACGAAATGTGACATTGTCTTCCAGGATGCAGTATATACCCTAAATCAATGTTCATTACGTAGTACTGTGTCCACAGTAGACAGACTACAGGAGTTTGGAAACCAAGAGATGTAAGTAGCAGTGGTCTCACCTACCGTCACTCCCATTGGCTCATTTAGGGAATTTAAGTTTCCCACCCCCTCAATTAAAAAAATTTTTTTTCATTTATTTTTAGCTGTGCTGGCTGTTTGTTGCTGCATGGGCTCTTTTCTAGCTGCAGAGAGCAGGGACTGCTCTCTAGTTCCGGTGTGCAGGCTTCTCATTGCAGTGGCCTCTCTTATTGCAGAGGACGGGCTCTAGAGCTTGCAGTCTTCAATAGTTGTAGCTCCCAGGCTCTACAGCACAGGCTCAATAGCTGTCGCTCATGGGCTTAGTTGCTCTGTGGCATGTGGGATCTGCCCAGACCAAGGAGTGAACCCTTGCTTCCTGCATTGGCAAGCAGATTCTTTACCACTGAACCACCAGGGAAGTCCCACAAACCCTCAATTTTCAGTCCCAGAGATCTGGTTTCCAGGGGCCATTGCTTCCACCAGGGGACTTGTAAGAGTTCCCTATACTACTGTCCATCATCTTGGGCTCCTCGTGCCAAAAAACTAGCAAGAAAGGAAAGGAATAACCATACTGTCAGGAGTAATTAAATGTTTGTGATCATCAGAAGGCAATGGGGTTACTGTTACTCAATGGAGGTGGGGAGAAATGCATTTTGCACCCAAGTGATTGACGAGAAATCTTTTGGTATGCCTTGTCCAGTATTTATGGTAAATGGACAGGGATGCTGCCAAAGTCTAAGAAAAGTATAGTAACTGTGGGCTCAAACCACCCAGTAATGAGGCTCTGGGCCACCCATCAGATAAGCTATCTAGACTGAAGATGACAGAAAGCTGGAATTTGAGACTAGAATGTGGCTAGACTAGAGATTATGGCTTGAGATAGCTGAAGCAGTGAGGAGTGTATTTCGTCCCACTAACCTTTCTCTCAAAGGTTTCCCCAGGAAAGAAGATAACTCAGAACCCTGGAGCTGTTTCCAGATGAAGCAAACTGACTATACAAAAGAAGCAAATCCAAGTGGTGCAAGGTATAGACTGTAGTGGATCTGCAGTGTGTCAAACAAAATTTCCCCTTTAGGACTGAAATGCTCTTTTCCTCAGCCGCTAGAAGTATTGGCTGCCAGTGGCTCACAGCTGACTCTTTCTCAAGAAACTTCTCTGGGCAAAAGAGAGATATCTTGCCCAAGACTGTGCCCCTACTCTCTTGGCAATCCATATTCAATGACTTCATTGCACTGCTCTGGTGGCTCAGATGGTAAAAATCTGCCTGCAATGCAGGAGACCCAGGTTTGATCTCTGGATGGGGAAGATCCCATGGAGAAGGAAATGGCTACCCATTCCAGTATTCTTGTCTGGAGAATCCTATGGACAGAAGACCCTGGTGGGTACAGTCCGTAGCATCGCAAAGAGCCGGACACGACTGAGCGACTAAGCACAACACAACACATTCAATGACTAGTCAGTATGAGAGTACAAAGCCTGGCCTCTTACCTCATTTGGGGGCAAGTCTAAAGGAATATTCCAGCTCTAGGGCTCCAGATCTAGAGATCAACTGAGCCCTCTGTTGCAACTGCTTTGCAGTTCAACTTTTCCATCTGACTCAACTCTGCCTCCCTCCCTAACTTACAGATGTTGCGCCTGAGATTATTGCCCAATGAACCTGCACACAAATCACCTTCTCAGAATCTGCTTCCTGAGAGCCTAACCTAAGACTGCTCTTGTTGCTTTCACTCTCCCAGTCTCCCTTGCAGCTATGACACAGAATATACAAGTTGCGCTTTGACAAATAGACATGTCCACTTTGGAACTGAAATGAACATGAAGGCAAAATTAAGGAAACTACAGAAAACCAAAAACGGTGAGAATTTATTGCCATCAGATCTTTTCTGGAAGAAACGTTAAAGCAAGCTTCTTCAGGAAGAATAAGAATGATCCCAAGTAAGAGCATGATGAAACAGGAAGTAATGAACAGCATCAGCATAGATAAGCATATGGGCAAGTAAATATAAATGACTACTGATTGTTTGGAACAATAACCTAATATTTTGTGTGGTTTAAAGTACATGCAG
This sequence comes from Bos mutus, assembly GCF_027580195.1. Lineage (NCBI taxonomy): Eukaryota > Metazoa > Chordata > Mammalia > Artiodactyla > Bovidae > Bos > Bos mutus. The sequence continues at coordinate 56,964,521 of NC_091627.1, forward strand.
AATTAAAACACATGACAACAATAGCACGAAAGGCAGACAGCAGATAATGGAATTAAACTGTACTAGGATTGGGACTTCCCTGATGGTCTAGTGGTTGACTCTGTACTTTCACTCCAGGGGGCAAAGGTTAGATCCCTTCTGTGTCACAGCTCGGTACCCCCCACCTCCAAAAAATAACTGTACCAAGGTTAGCTGAGATATTGTAAAAGTATTAATTTAAGGTTTACTCTAGTAGTTCAAGGATACATATTATCTTCTTTAGGATAACACTCACAGAATCATTAAAGAACATGTTACTAACAAAGTGATAAGCAGTAAAGAGGAAAAATATTAAAGAACAAACAGGAAAATAAAAGCGTTAAGATGGTAAATCAAAATTAAATGTATTGGTACCTCTATTAAATGTGAATTATTGGGCTTCCCTAGTGGCTCAGTGGTAGAGAGTCCGCCTGCCAAGGCAGGAGACATGGGTTCAATCCCTGGTCTGGGAAGATCCCACATGGTGTGAAGCAACTAAGCCCATGTGCTACAACTACTGAACCTGTACCCTAGAGCCCTAGAACCTCAACAAAAGAAACCACTGAATTGAGAAGTCGGACAACTAAAGAGTGGTCCCGCTTGCCACAATTAAAGAAAAGCCTGCACAGCAACAAAGACCCACCATAGCCAAAAATAAATAAATAAATAAAATTTTAATGTATATTATTTAAATACTCCAAATTTAAAGACAAAATTCTTAGATCATATTTTAAAAAGGCAACTATATGCTACTTAAAATACCTATACTTGTAATCTGAGGGTACAGGGAATCAAAAGTTAAAGGATGAAAGAAGATAAAGGTGAAAACACTAAAGAAAGACGATTCCTCTATACTAACATTAGAAGGGCTTCCCTGATGGCTTAACAGTAACGAATCTGCCTGTGATGCAGAAGATGCAAGAAACTCCTCGGGTTCGATCCCTGGATCAGGAAGATCTCCTGGAGGAGAGTATGGCAATCCACTCTAGTATTCTTGCCTGGAGAATCCCATGGACAGAGGAGCCCAGTGGGCTACAGTCCATAGGATCGCACAGAGTCAGACACAACCGAAGTGACTTAGCATGCAAGCATACAGAAGCAGAAGATATTAAGAAGAGGTGGCAAGAATACATGGAAGAACTGTACAAAAAAGATCTTCATGACCAAGATAATCATGATGGCGTGATCACTCACCTAGAGCCAGACATCCTGGAATGTGAAGTCAAGTGGGCCTTAGGAAGCATCACTATGAACAAAGCTAGAGGAGGTGATGGAATTCCAGTTGAGCTATTTCAAATCCTAAAAGATGATGCTGTGAAAGTGCTGCACTCAATATGCCAGCAAATTTGGAAAACTCAGCAGTGGCCACAGGACTGGAAAAGATCAGTTTTCATTCCAATCCCAAAGAAAGGCAATGCCAAAGAATGCTCAAACTACCACACAATTGCACTCATCTCACATGCTAGCAAAGTAATGCTCAAAATTCTCCAAGCCAGGCTTCAGCAATATGTGAACCGTGAACTTCCAGATGTTCAAGCTGGTTTTAGAAAACGCAGAGGAACCAGAGATCAAATTGCCAACATCTGTTGGATCATTGAAACAGCAAGAGAGCTCCAGACAAACATCTACTTCTGCTTTATTGACTATGCCAAAGCCTTTGACTGTGTGGCTCACAATAAACTGTGGAAAATTCTGAAAGAGATGGGAATACCAGACCACCTGACTTGCCTCTTGAGAAATCTGTATGCAAGTCAGGAAGCCATAGTTAGAACTGGACATGGAACAACACACTGGTTCCAAATAGGAAAAGGAGTACATCAAGGCTGTATATTGTCACCCTGCTTATTTAACTTATATGAAGAGTACATCATGAGAAATGCTGGGCTGGGAGAAGCACAAACTGGAATCAAGATTGTCGGGAGAAATATCAATAACCTCAGACATGCTGATGACACCACCCTTATGGCAGAAAGCAAAGAAGAACTAAAGAGTTTCTTGATGAAAGTGAAAGAGGAGAGTGAAAAAGTTGGCTTGAAACTCAACATTCAGAAAACTAAGATCATGGCATCTGGTCCCATCACTTCATGGCAAATAGATGGGGAAACAGTGAAAACAGTGGCTGACTTTATTTTTTGGGGCTCCAAATTCACTGCAGAGTGTGATTGTAGCCATGAAATTAAAAGACACTTACTCCTTTGAAGGGAAGTTATGACCAACCTAGATAGCATATTCAAGAGCAGAGACATTACTTTGCCAGCAAATGTTCGTCTAGTCAAGGCTATGGTTTTTCCTGTGGTCATGTATGGATGTGAGAGTTGGGACTGTGAAGAAAGCTGAGCGCCGAAGAATTGATGCTTTTGAATTGTGGTGTTGGAAAAGACTCTTGAGAGTCCCTTGGACTGCAAGGAGATCCAACCAGTCCATCCTAAAGGAGATCAGTCCTGGGTGTTCACTGAAAGGATTGATGCTGAAGCTGAAACTCCAATACTTTGGCCACCTGATGCAAAGAGCTGACTCATTGGAAAAGACCTTGATGCTGGGAAAGATTGAGGGCAGGAGGAGAAGGGGACAACAGAGGGTGAGATGGCTGGATGGTATCACCAACTCAATGGACATGAGTTTGGGCAAACTCCAGGAGTTGGTGATGGACAGGGAGGCCTGGCATGCTCCAGTCCATGGGGTCGCAGAGTCGGACACAACTGAGCGACTGAACTGAACTGAACTGATGCACATACGGTCTTATATAAACTCTTCCAAAAAATAGAAGAAGAAAAAAAACCCAGGAATAATTACCAGCTCATGTGATAACACAAGCTCAAAATAAGAAAAATCAATTGTATTTCTACATATTAGCAATACATAATGAGAAAATAAAAGATACAATTTAGAAAGCATTAAAATATATGAAACACCTAGAAAACAGTTGAACAAAAGATATGCAAATCTCTACATAGAAGAGTAAGAAATTAGACTTCCTTGATGTTCCAGTGTTTAAGACTCTGCCTGCCAAAACAAGGGATATGAGTTTGATTTCTAGTCCAGGAAGATGCCATATGCCCCAGGGCACCTAAGCCAACATGTGCCACAATTACTGAGACTGTTCTAGAGCTCTTGAGCCACAACTACTGAAGCCTGTGAGCCCTAGAACCTGTGCTCTACAACAAGGGAAGGCACCACAATGAGAAGCCTAAGTGCTGCAGCTAGAGAAAGCCTGTGCACAGCAACAAAAACACAGGACATGGAAAAATAATTTCAAAAAAATAAAGCTAAAAAAAAAGTAAAAATATTCTGGTTTCATCCATGGGAAAACTTAATATTGTAAAAATATTAACTCTTTTCAAATTGATCTATAGATTCAGTATACAAAGCTAATAAAAATTTCCAGAAGATATTTTTTGTAGAAATTAACATGCTGACTCTAAAATTTACATGTATACTAATCATGTTTTTTTATTTTATGATGCTTTCATATCTTGGGGGCCTTGCTGATCCCCAAGGAGAGACTGCCCCTCCCAAGGCAAGCTGATTTCTAGAAATAACAAATGACCATCCCCATGGATGAGCCTTTCACATGCAAATCAACCAACCCAAAGCCTCCTCCTTCTTCCCCAACTACCATCTTTACTAGGTTCTCACTGGGTCCCAGAGAAGGGAATGGCTACCAACTCTAGTATTCTGGACTGGAGAAGTCCATGGACAGAGGAGCCTGACAGGCTACAGTTCTTGGGGTCACAAAGAGTTGGACATGACTGAGTGACTTTCATTGGGCTCTTAAACTCTAGACAGTAATTCTTTGCCTTAATCATCCCAGAGCCAGGAACCAGACAGCTCAAGACAGATCATATATTCCAGAGCTTGCTGAACTTATTCAAACAAGCCAATCCCAAACCTGCTTAGCTTGCTTACCCTGTCTCAGCCATTTTTTCCCATGACAAACCACAATAAGTCTTCCTGCCCATGCTTTCTCCTTACTCCTTCTGCTTCCTAATCAACCCTGCTTCTTCGTGTGGCCCTGCATGGCCTTGCCTGCCCACCCCCTTGGAACTGTGAGAAACAAACTATCTTTTCAAAGAAAGTCATCTCCCGGTCTGTTGGTCTCACTGTGTGAAGTGAAAGTCCGTCAGTCCTGTCTGACTCTTTGCGACCCCCTGGACTGTAGCTCGCCAGGTTCCTCTGTTCATGGAATTCTCCAGTCGAGAATACTTGAGTGGGTTGCCATGTCCTTCTCCAGGGTACATCAATAATAATAAAACCTACATTTTGAAACAATATGGTGGGACTTTACTGGCATTCTAGTGGTTAAGATTCTACTCTCCCACTGCAGGGGGCATGGATTTGATCCCTGGTCTGAGAACTTAGATTCTGCATGCTGTGCTGTATGGCCAAAATAAAACAAAACAAAAAACCAACATGGCCTTTAAAAGCCCCAAAATAACATACACGATCTTGAAGAACAGTCAAAGGATTTTTACATATCTATAATGTGTCATTGGTGCTAGTTTAGGCAGATGAACTAAGGGAAAAGTCTAAAGACGGACCCACATTTACACTTAAGATTTATGATAAAGGCGCCATGGCAATGGAAGGGGAAAGGATGGCACTGGCAACCATACGTATGGAAGGGAGGGCCTTGACTTCTCATTCAAGCCGCACACAAAGATGTATTTCAGATGGATTGTAGATCTAAACTTAAAGTAAAACAACAAAGTTTCTAGGACATAATAGATAATATTTTTATGATTTTGGGGTGAGCAAAGATTTCTTAAATAGGATCCAAAGCACTAACAATAAAGAGAAAGAATGATAAAGTAACTATATTAAAATTGATTTTTATTCATGTGACATCATCTGTAAAGTAAAATGGAAAGCCACAGACCTGAAGAAATTATTTCTATTAGATATGTCTGACAAGATCCTCATATCCAGAATATACAAAAAGAAATAAAGTGTTAGTTGCTCAGTCATGTTTGACTCTGTCCCCATGGACTGAGGTCTGCCAGGTTCCTCTGTCCATGGGATTTCCCAGACAAGAATACTGGAGTGGGTTGCCATTTCCTTTTCCAAGAATATACAAAGAACTCATACAAATAATCCGTAAGAAAAAAATTAAACAATTCAAGAGAAAAATAGATAAAAGACTTGAACAAGTACTTCACAAAAGAAAATATCCAAATAGCCAAGAAGCATGTGAAAAAGTAGTCAACAAGATGAGTCATTGGGGAAATATGAATTAAAACCATAAGTTTCTAATATACACCTACGAGAATGGCTAAAGCTAATAAAATATATATTGACAGTACCAGATATGGAAGAGAATGTAGAGTGATAGAACTATTGTATACTATTAGTGGGACTGTAAATTGATATATGATCATTTTGTAAAACTCACTGGCAATATCTAATAAAGCTGAACAAATGCATATTCTATAACCCAGCAATTACACTTCTAGGACTCAGGAGAAATTAATATCCAATGAGATAGAAAACAATGTTCCTAGCAGCAGCATTTGTATTGGCCAAAAAATGTGAAACTACTTAAACATGGACATCATCAGATGGTCAACACCCAAATCAGATTGATTATATTCTTCGTAGCCAAAAATGGAGCTCTATTCAGTCAGCAAAAATAAGACCAGGAGCTGACTGTGGCTCAGATAATGGACTCCTTATTGCCAAATTTAGACTTAAATTGAAGAAAGTAGGGAAAACCACTAGACCATTCAGGTACGAGCTAAATCAAATCCCTTACAATTGTACAGTAGAAGTGACAAATAGATTCAAGGGATTAGATCTGATAGAGTGCCTGAAGAACTGTGGACAGAAGTTTGTGACACTATATAGGAGGCAGTGATCAAGACCATCCCTAAGGAAAAAAAAATGCAAAAAGGAAAAATGGTTGTCTGAGGAGGACTTACAAATAGCTGAGAAAAGAAGAGGAGTGAAAGGCCAAGGAGAAAAGTAAAGCTATGCCCATTTGAATGCAGAGTTCCAAAGAATAGAAAGGAGAGATAAGAAAGCCTTCCTCAGTGATCAATGCAAAGAATAGAGGACAACAATAGAATGGGAAAGACTAGAGATGTCTTCAAGAAAATTAGAGATACCAAGGGAACATTTCATGCAAAGATGGGCACAATAAAGGACAGAAATGTTATGGACCTAACAGAAGCAGAAGATATTAAGAAGAGGTGGCAAGAAGACACAGAACAACTATCTTAAAAAATCTTCATGATCCAGATAACCACGATGGTGTGATCATTCACCTAGAAATAATATTACCCAAAAGAAGATTAAAAATACTGTATGATTCCACTTATATGTAGCTCAAAAACAGGCAAAACTAGTCTCTCGTGATAAGAGTCAGGATCTGGACCACTTTTGAGGAAAGGTAAAGATGAGAAGAGCATGAAGTTTGTTGTTCATCTTCATCTTGGTGGACATCGACATGTTCCATTGATGAAAATTGCTTCAACTGTGCACTTCCACTGTTCTGCAGTTTTGTGTATGTATAGTTGACATGTTAAACAAGGGAGCTCAAATCATTGCTCTGTGACAACCTAGAGGGGTGGGAGGTGGGAGGGAGGTTCAAGAGGGAGGGGATAGATGTATACCTATGGCTGATTCCTGTTGATGTTTGGCAGAAACCAGCACAATATTGTAAAGCAATTATCTTCCAATTAAAAATAAATACATTTTAAAAATAAAAAAATACTTAATAAAAGATCTTCCTTCTTTACCTATAACCCCAAAGTCCCTCCTGGTTTTCTTATATTTATTTATTCAGTTTTAATTATTTTTGGCTATGCTGGATCTTCGTTTTTGCTCACGAGCCTTCTCTAGTCGGGGTGGGGGCCACCCTCTAGTTGCCTAGTCCCTCTAGTAGTGGGGCTAGTCTAGCTTTGGTGCACAGGCCTCTCATTGCGGTAGCTTTTCCTGTCATAGAGCACGGGCTCTAGAGTGCAGGCTCAGTAGTTCTGGCATACGGGCTTAGTTGCCCCTCGGCATGTGGGATCTTCCAGGACCAGGGATTCAACCCGTGTCCCCTCACTGGCAGGCAGATTCCTTACCAGTGGACCACCAGGGAAGTCCCTGTTTGTCTATCTTACATACAGTAGTGTGTACCTCTTAATCCCAAACTCCAAATTTATCCCTCCCCTCTTCCTCTTTGGGAACCACAGGTGTGTTTTTTGTGAGATGACCCTCATTCTTATCTTCCTCTTCCACATACAGTTCAATTGTCAATCCCAGGAAGACCTACCAGCCTCCACATCATGTTAAATAAAAAATAAAAATCAGGTTAAGAGGATTTTATTTAACATTTCCCTACTTGGGGACCTTGAGGTTGTTTCTAGCTATTCACTGTAATAATGACAGTTCTACGGGTTTCCTCATGTACCTGGTTATTTCCTAAGTATAAAATCCTAGAAAACACAGAGTTGAGTCAAAGGGTTTACACTTTTAAAGACTTTTTTCACAGGTATTGCCACACTTCTCTTCAGAAATATTACACAAGGGCATGCCCAGCAGCTGTATGTTTCTCAGCAGTGGGGCCAAAGCTGGGTGTTGTTCTTTTTTTCTACCTTTGCCAACTTATAGATGATAAATGGTCTCTCTCTGCTGTTTCAATTTGCATTTCTTCGAGGTTGATGGGTGTGGTAGATTGATAATGGCTCACTCCCAAAGATATGTCTATGTACTAATCTCTGTAACCTGTGAATGTGACCTTATAAGGAAATGGGGTCTTTGCAGGTGTGATTAAGTTAAGGGTTTGTTTTTTTTTTTTCAGTTAAGGATATTGATGGGGAGATTAATCAAGATGATCTGAGTGGGCCCTAAATGACATCACAGTGTCCTTTCTTGTAAGAAGGAAGCAGAGAATGAGATTTGACAATGACAAATGAGAAGGCAATGTGACCACAGAGGCAGAAACTGGAGTGATGAGATGGTAAGAGCGCCAGCAGCTACCAGAAGCTGGAAGAGGCAAGGAGTACCTTGTTCCTGGAGCTTCAGAGGGAATGTGATCTTGCCAACACCTTGATTTAGTGCAACTCATTTTGGACTTCCGACCTGGAGAACAGTGAGAAAATATATTTCTGGTGTTTTAAGCCACCAAGTTTGCAATGACTTGTTATAGCAACCATGAGAAACTGATGCAATGGGTTTTTCATATATTTCTGGAACACATGAAAAACCTTCTGACTTTTAAAAACTTGTAAAAATGAAATATCATGCAGTAATATGAACCATATAATTCTAATTTCTATGAGAGTAAACATACAGTATGTTTGTGTATGTGTTTGAATGCGTACATAACTGCTTAAGAAACTATCTGGGAGAATATACACCAAACTAGTAATAATGATTAACTGCAGGGAGGTGTACGAAGGAGGGAAAGAGTAATTTTGACTTAAAAAAATTTTTTTTAATGTTATTTATTTAGTTTTGGCTGCGCTGGGTATTCATTGCTGCTCAGGCTTTTCTCTAGTTGCAGCGAATGTGGGCTACTCTTCATTGAGGTGTTTGGGCTTCTTCTTTGAGTGGCTTCTCTTTCGAAGCACAGGCTCTAGGTGGGTGAGCTTCAGTAGTTGTGGCTCAAGGGTTTTCTCTAGTTGCAATGAGCAGGGGGTACTCTCTAGCTGAGTTGTGTGGGCTTCTCACTGAGGTGGTTTTTCTTGTTGCAGAGCACAGGCTTTAGGCCCACTGGCTTTAGCAGTTATGGCTCTTGGGTTCTAGAGCTCCAGCTCAGTAGTTGTGGCCCACCGGCTTAGTTGCTCCTTGGCATGTGAGACCTTTCCCAAACAGGGATCAAACCCATATCTCCTCATTGGCAGTGGGACTCTTAAATACTGGATCACCAGGGAAGTCTGAAGTCTTACATTTTACTCAAGACACTGCTCGTAGATGTAGCCCTATTGTTTGAAGAAGCTTTATCAGACTATATTTATATATTAATTGTGTGAAAATATAGGTAAGTCATATCTGCTTGCTGTATATAATATGTAGAAAGCAGAAAACAAAACTGTCCCTCTCCTCTCACTTATCCCCTTTCCCAGAAATATTTATTGATAATATTGGTGTGCATCTTCTCACACTTTTTTCTATGAATAAACAAATCCCAGTATGTCATTTTTCAAGAATAAAAATGAAGAGAGGGTACCATATACATTTTTACTTAAAGGTGCTTCTTCACAATCATTCCTGCATCCTTACCTGCTTCATTCTCCCGAGCTGGTTGTTGCACGGACTTTCACTGTAATAAAGACCCAGAACTCTTTATAAACCTCCCTCATGGTTTCAACTTCCCAGGTGGCACAGTGGTAAAGAATCTACCTACTAATGCAGGAGATACAGGAGAGGCGGGTTGGATCCCTGGGTCAGGAAGATCCCCTGGGGTAGGAAATGGCAACCCACTCCAGGATTCTTGTCTGGGAAATCCCACGGACAGAGGAACCTACTGTCCTTGGGGTAGCAAAGAGTGGGACAGGATTGAGCGATTAAACACACATACACACAAACACACACACACAGCTGCTTGGAACTTTCTTGTATCTGTGACTTTGACCATATGCGTACACGTCGCTGGAGAAAACGCCTCTCAGTCGTCTTTAAAATTGTTTTAAGTATTCCCATTTTGCCTTTTATAACAGATGCTCTCACCAATAGTTCCCTACTGCGGAAGACACAAGATTCACTTTTTCAAACTTTGCCGAACTGGGTGAGAGACGATACTTGAATGTTATCACAGGAGGCATCTGGCATTTCTTTAGTATGAGGCCGGCTGGGCATTTTTCATACGATCACTGGCTCCCAAGGCAGCTTCGTGAACGCTTCAGATATCAAGGGGTCATTTTCCTTCGCAACGTATCAAATCCGAAGTCTTTCTGAACCCAGCCCCGCGAGTTACTCGATTAAGCACCCGGTCCGGAACTATGGGGCGAAAGTGATTTGGGGATTTCTGCCTGGGTGACTCTGGACACCTGAACAAAGTTGAAAACCTGAACTGGGGCGTGGAGGGCGGGGGCGCGTTGGAACCCCACAGGAAACACAGGAGCGGGAGGCCGCCGGGCATATTCTGGGGTGCCGTACGTTTCTCTAATCCTCTGCCCTAGGCGGGCGAGGGCGATCAAGCCGTGAGGGATCCAGCGCTTGGAGGACTCCAGGCACCGAAGGTCCCCGCGCGTCTGCGGGTCCGAAGCTTTCCCGCAGGGGGCAGTGCCGCCCGCTAGCGCGCGGATCCGGTGGGAGGGGGTGTGGAGCTGCTGCGGAGTTCTGGGGGTTCTCGCGAAGAAAGTTAGGGGATGCCTAGGGGTGGGGGCGGAACCCGAGCGGTCCGTCCAGAGCCGGGCGGGGGGCAGGCCCGCGGGGGTGCGGGATGGGACTCGGGGAAGGGGTTCGGGTGAGTCTGGGGGCCAGGCCGTGCGCGCACTGCGGGGAGGCACAGCCCGGGAAGGTGTGAGCGAGCGGCGTGCGAGTGTGAGGGCGAGTGTGTGCGCGCCGGGGCTCTCCGCGTTCCGCCAGGCGCCCGGGTGTCAGCTTGCAGCCGGGGCTCCTCCCTCCGGCCCCCCTGCCCCGCGCGCCGGTCCCTCCTTCCTTCCCCGCTCGCCCCTCCCCGGCGGGCCAGGCGCTGGGACGCCCCGGCGGAGCAGGCGGCAGCGGCAGCAGCGAGTTAGGGAGCCCCGGGCTCCGCGCTGCCCTAGGGGCCCGAGCCGAGCCGCCCCCGCTCCCGTCCGGTCGCGCCGGCCCCGCTTCCCTCCGGGCCACGCCCTGTCAAAACTTTGTTGCTGCGGCCGCCGGGGCGGCGAGCGGAGCAGGCCGGCGAACGGCAGGGAGGGAGGGAGGGAGGGGCGGGCGCCGGGCCGGGCCGGGCGCGGGCGGCGAGGGGCTCGGAGAGCGGCGGCCCCGGCCCGCGGCCCCACCATGCCCCAGCTCGGCGGCGGCGGCGGCGGCGGCTCGGGAGGCGGCAGCGGCGGCTCGGGCGCCGGGGCAGCCGGCGGAGGGGACGACCTCGGGGCCAACGACGAGCTGATCCCCTTCCAGGACGAGGGAGGCGAGGAGCAGGAGCCGAGCAGCGACAGCGCGTCAGCGCAGCGGGACCTGGACGAAGTCAAGTCGTCCCTGGTCAACGAGTCGGAGAACCAGAGCAGCAGCTCGGACTCGGAGGTGAGCAAGCCCCCGCGGCCGACCCCGGGGACCCCGGCCCGGCGCCCGCTCACCCGCCCTCGCCTTTGTGTCTCCTTCGCAGGCGGAGAGGCGCCCGCAGCCCGCCCGGGACGCTTTCCAGAAGCCACGGGACTATTTCGCCGAAGGTACGTGCGGGTCCGGGCTGTCCCCCGCTCCCGGCCCCGCAGCGCTCGGCGCCTCGGCTCGGGTCGCCCTCGGTCCCCCTCGCCCCGGTGGCCGTGCCCCTGTTCTTCGCCCCCGTCGGCCTTAGCCGTCCTGGGGCGCGCGTGGGGGGCGCTCGGATTCCCGGTCCCCACCCCGGGACCCCTTACCGAGGCGCTGTCCCGAGGGCCCCGGCCTCACCCCCGCCTTGGTTTTACCGGCAGTGAGAAGGCCCCAGGACGGCGCGTTCTTTAAGGGGCCCCCCTACCCTGGCTACCCGTTCCTGATGATCCCGGACCTGAGCAGCCCGTACCTCCCCAACGGACCCCTGTCTCCCGGAGGAGCGCGCACGGTGAGTGTTCGTCCCGCCGCGCCCGGGCGCGCGGGCGGTAGGGGCTCGAGAGATGCGTCCCCGGGCTCGGCGACGGGGTGGGGGATGGGGCCGTCCCGGGAGGATCCCGGGCAGAACTTGCTTACGGAGTTGAACCACTCCGGCAGTCGAGGGTTAGGCTGCGCTGGGAGTGCCTGGAACATTCCCTTACATTCTCCCCTTTGGCTGGGGAGCCGCTTCGGGGTCCACTTCTGGCGTTCTCCTTGGTGTCCAGAATTCTTTGCTCGCGCTAGAGAAAAACTTGGATTTGTGCCGGTTGGGCGGGAGTGTGTGTTGAGCGGGGCGTGGAGGGGGAGGTGGTCTTGCTTTCTTCCTGGAAATCGGTCCGCTTTCTCTGGCAGTTGGGCAGTGGGGCCAGGGGAGGTGGGTTGGCGACGCTGCCCCGCGACTCCAGCTTCTCTGGGCGGCTAGAAGTCGGTTCCTAAGAAACCCAGTATTCGTGGCGGGTTATTCACACATACACATACACACACCCCCTCCCCACCCCCATCCCTCGCGCTGGGGCCTCAACTTTTCTGTGGAGCTTGGGATTTTAAACTCGCCGAGATGATTTCGAGGGCGAATCGAGGCATTCTTCAAGTTGAGGAACTTGGCTTTTTCCCCCTTTGTTGCCGGCTTTTCTCATTTAAAGCGAGCGCTGCGACACTTTAAACCTGTTAATGGGCGCGCTTTGTGTGCTGCGCGCTGGCATTTAAAGCGGTGATTAAGCAAATTGACCGGGCCCCAGACGACGTGCAAATGAGGGCGGATTCCTTCGCCCCCTCCCAGGCTCTAACTCCCGCCCCCCGCGTCGCGAGGGCTGCAGCCCCTTGGGCTGGCCGGGTTTTGTGTGTGTGCCCTGAGCTGCCACCCGACCCGAGGGCCTCCAGCCCAGGTGCTAGGTCCGCTGGCAGATCTTAGGTGAACGCCTACCTACTGCGTGCCAGGCTCTTGCGCGCTGCTTGGGCGCCTCGCACAGCACAGTGGTTCTCTTTGCTTACTGCCCAGTTTCCCAGCGCCTGCCAGTTCGTGCTTGATTCGGGGTGGGAGGTGTTTGGCTCCTTAAGACTGGCCGGACAAACTCACTTTATGCTCAAGCTGTCCTTCAATGACGATCACAATTAAAGGGCTGCCTGGGAAACGCTGGTGCTGAATGGACCGTCCCTGCTGTCATGGTCCACCGGTCCATGGAGAGCGGAGACGTGTGCGGAGGTTCAGAGGGGTCGCTTGGCAGGCCCCTGGGGCGTGAAAGTGGAGGCTGAGGATTCTGACCAACCGAAAGCGGAGTGGGGCCACACAGCTTCCCCTTTAAAGCAGGGAAGACCCTGCATCCTTGGCCCTGCCTTGGAGCATCCTGGGACCTCCCAAATACAAGTCCCGACTATGAGCTGAAACGGGGCATCTGGCTGTTGCTTTTTCTCATTCATATAAAAAGAAAGGTGTGAGTAAAAGTTGAGTGAAACAAGCCTTTGTTTAGGTTTTCACATATTCTCGTCGGTGTCCGCAGATGTAATTCAGTTCTGAAGGTTTTAGTAGGGTTTCTGTAACTGTGTATGAGGTCACACTACTGCAGTCCCTTTTCTTGCTTTTACCTTTAGATGTCTGGGAAAAGGAGTTTGGCATTTCTGTGACTCAGCACCGATCCAGATCCATGTCCTGATGTAGATAGAGTCACCAGAAATGTTCCACATATCACTGGTTATTTGACTGGATCTGGCTCTTTCTTCCCCCTTTCTCACTGCATGCTAAGTAGCTTCATTCGTGTCTGACTCTTTGCCATGGACTGTAGCCCGTCAGGCTCCTCTGTCCGTGGGATTCTCCAGGTAGGAATACTGGAGTGGGTTTCTGGTGACAGAATGGTGACAGCTCCCTGTCTTCCTATGCTGCTCGTCCCCTCCCCCCAAGAGCCCAAGTGGGACAGACTTTGTTTGTGTCAGTCCCCTCCTTCCTGCTACCATCTTTTACCACTCTTCTTTCTTTTCACTGTCTTAGGTCTTTTACTAAGAGCTCCCAAAGGCTGCTTCCTTTTGGTCCTGGGGCTTTCTGATTACCTGCATGGTCTGTATCCAGACCTGCATGGGACTTTTGGAGTCCTTGGCGGAAGCTGAACTTTCCCCTCTGCATGCTTTTGACTTTTCCTGCTCGTCCCTTCAGCTGTTCCTGCCTGAGCCCATGTTGCCATCCTGCTTTTTCAGCCTCCAGGAACACTCACCCTCTCCCTGTTACCCTTCATAAGAGACTTGGTATGTCTCATCTCACTCTTCTGTTTCTATCTTGCCTCCCCAGTGAATTGCCCTTTCAGAAGTAAGTTCAATGCCTCCATCAATTCTGTGCCCCTTATGTGTCTGTCATTGGGCTTTGACCTGCCTGGTTACAGAGTTCATTGAAGTTTCCTGCATTTATATCAGCTCAGTAGAACCTGCTAATTTGATTCTATCAGTGACTGTTAGTAAAGCACTTGATTGTCTGGACTCTAAGATTGAGATGATGTTTTTCTGCTGAATGATTATATTAATGAAATTAATGTGATTCTAACTGTAGGCAAACTATAGGTGCAGACACAGTGGCCCTCTGTGGGGATCCCCGCCTGGTAAAATGTTTTAGGTGGATATTGGGAGGAAAGAAGGGGGAGGCAGGTGGCTGAAGGGTAAGGGGAGTGGTGCCTGGAATGTATGACCTGTTCTCTGGTTTAGCAGCCTTGGTCTTTTTTGGTTTCACCTCCAAGTTTCACAACCCTGGCCTGGCTGCTCTAAGGTCTATAAGTGGTATAAAACCAGGCGACCTCAGTTCTCTTCTGCTTGGAAATACCAAACCAGAGGCAAAAATGAGATTTGGCTGGAGTGTTTTCAGGGTATTAATTGACCCTAGGAATAGCAAATAGCAGGGCTGCAGCACCCTCGCCCACTGGCAAAATTCCTTCTGGGACAACTGGGGGCCAGCCAGTCCTCCAGTCTGGCTGTCTCCTCCCCACGCGCTGTTACCTTTGCCCTCCACTCTGGCTTGGCTGGGAAGTGGCCTCTTCCTGAGCCTCTTTAGAGAAGAGGTCCCCTTAACCTGGGGCGTGTGCCAAGCCTCTGAGCCATGATTCATTCTCCTCTGGAACCCCGGGGGACCCTGTGGCCTGTGAAGAGAGGACTAACTGCCGCAAACCACCTTTCACTCCTTCCAAGAGTCACCCAAAATTATACATTCATTCATGAAAAGACTTCACCAGTTTACTAAACCACCTCGGTGCTGTTGACTAGAATTTTGTTAGGAAAATGTAAGTCAACACAGAAGAAAGCAGATGTCAAAAATAGTCTGACAAGTCAGAACCAAAGAGAAAACGCGGAGGGTGGTTCAGTGAGTGAGCGGAGTGTGGTTCAGTGAGCAAGCTACAAAGTGATAGGAGTTATGAGTGTGACCGTAGTGTAAGTGCTAATGACATTTGGGAAAACAACGGTTGCAGGTAGAATCACTGAGGAAATGGATAGTTTGGGGTCCTATTTATAAATTTTAGAACTACTGTTGTACAGCTCAAGCTCCAAGTTATTCATACATATTCATATAGGCCATCACAACTCAAATTTCTGTATGCAATCCCTCTGTCTTCTAAACGTGGGCCCATTTTTTAAGTCCTTTGCATCCCATGGGCAGTCTTGCTGATATCTGATACAGAGGAACCGAAGCAGAAATCTTTGTGTATGTATACTTAAGTTTTCTGAGGTTTTTTTGGAGTTGTATGTAAAAGCCCAGTCAAACTTTTTCTTTTGGAAGATCAGTGTAAAAGATCAGTATAAACATGCTGCTTTTGGGAAAGTTCTTTTAAGCCATTTCATCTAAATATAACTTCTGTTCCATTTTTTTCTAAATATAACTCAGGGTTTAATGAGGACTTTTCACATGGAATGAGCATTTACGAGGGCCCTGTCTGTGTTGCTGAAGTTTTGGCACTTAGATTGCTGGGGTGACAGTTGGTGACAGACTCTGTGGAGGGACTCAGACCTTGTCAGTCCCTTTTCTTTGACTGGGTGGATCCGACAGGCAATACCTGCTTGCTCTGTTATAATTTTGGAAAGTTTTAGGTTGGTTTCATTCTTCATTGATCTCACTTCTAGGGAATCTTGAGGAGAAAGTAGGTTAGTGTGTACACACACACACTACGACGCAAAGTGTCCCAGGCTTTACAGTGATGTGCAGAGTTACCCCAAAAACTGTGGCATAAAAAAGGAATTTAAATGATTATCCACTGGAAAATGCATTATGCAAAGATCCTACTTATATTCCAAGTTAGAGTCCATTTTTACTGGCTAAGCTGGGGAAATTCAGATTGGCATCCTTAAGATAAGGTTGTAACTCCTCGACTTCATCTGATATTTATTGAGGACTTAGCATGGGCAATGACTAAGGGGCTGTGAGAGTTAGGATGAATTAGAACCAACTTTGCCCTGAAGGACTTAAAAAGTGAGTTAGGAAGAAGTAATGTTAGTACAGACCATTAGGAAGGTTCTTGTTAAGAGTCAAGATAGTTCAGAGGAAAATTTGAAGAATAAAAAGAGTAGAAAAATTGTTTTGGGCTGGCATGGTCAAGGAAAGCAGGTAAAGGAAATTGTTTTAAATTGGTCCCTGTCACTCACCATTCTTTAGTTCAAAGTAGTTCTTGTTGAGGGACTTCCCTGGTAATCCAGTGGTTAAGACTTCACCGTCCAGTGCAGAGGTCATGGGTTTGATCCCTGGTTAGGAAGCTAAGATCCCCTATGCCTCCTGGCCAAAATACCCCAAAAGATAAAAACAAGCAATATTGTAACAGAGTAATTCTTGTTGATAATAAAAAACCTAAAAGTAGTAAGGTGGTTAGAATGAAAAGTGGAGGTTCTGCACCCACGTCTTGAGGTAGAAGACAGCACGGGGAGAGCACAGGCATGGAGGAAGGGAACGGTCAGGGCCATTTGGGCAATGCAGGTTCTTCCACTGGTCTGGAAAGATAAAGGGTCAGACCTTGAAAGCCAGTGGAGGAATCTGGTCTTCTTCAAGAGGCAGCAGAGAACCATCCAACGAAGAAGGAAACGGCAACCAGCTCCAGTACTCTTGCCTGGAAAATCCCATGGACGGAGGAGCCTGGTAGGCTGCCGTCTATGGGGTCGCACAGAGTCAGACACGACTGAAGCGACTTAGCAGCAGCAGCAGCAGCAGAGAACCATCCAAAGTTCTGCTGGGAGGCAGTGTGACTTGTACTTGTGCTTAGAAGGATAATAGTGATCGTGGGGAGAGGACCTGGAAGGAGCTAGAATGCTTGGGACACTCAGGGGAGTCCAGGGGTGAGGTGAAAGGGGCTTAGAATATTTGAATGGGAAGGAAGGGTAGGATGTGGGAGACTGGCATGGTTGCTTGAATTTGTGCTTGGAGAGATGGTAGATGGAAGGATGGAAAGGAGGGAGGGAGGAAGGGAGAAAGGGAGGGAGGGAGAGGGTGGCTGATGTCACAGGTAATTGCTAATGTCTGAGCCTGGATGACCTGGGGGGTGACTTGGAGCAGGTGGGGCCCTGCTCTGCCTTCTTTGCCTCCCCAGTGCTGGACGGATGCTTATCGTGAACTGTTTGAGCAATGAAGGCCCACACGAGTTTATCAGAGGCTCTCACTTGGAGGAACTGCTTAGTCTCATTGGCGGGCGCCTTGAGTTTGAGGGGATAGTAAGGGAATAGTTGAAACTGAAGCAATAGGATGATGCAAGGAGCGGGAGAAGAAAGGAAGGGGAATATCAGAGCAGAGAAGTCACTGAGGGAGAATGGAAAGGAGCGCTTGCCAAGAAGGGAGGAGAGCTTAGGTGCTGTGATGGCACAGAAGCTGGAGGGCAGAGAGAGTGGAGGGGTGTGTCCTCAGGGTCAGATGCCACAGAGAGAGACGATGAGAGGACTGAGAAGTCAAAAGGAGCTTTAGGAAGTCACTAATGGGGAGGTAACTGGTGCCCACAGAGAGCAGTATTCAGGCGTGTGGTGATGAGAACGGTAGGTAGGGGACTTCCAGGGTCCAGTGGTTAAGAATCCGCCTGCCGACGCAAGGGACATGGGTTCGATCCCTAGTCCAGGAGAGATTCCACATACCAAGGAACAACTAAGCCCGTTGTGCCGCAGCTACTGAAGCCCGTACACCTAGAGCCTGTGCTGCACAGCAAGAGAGGCAACTGCCATGAGAAGCCTGTGCACCGCAACTGGAGAGTAGCCCCGCTTGGTGAAACTAGAGAAAGCCCAAGTGCAGCAAGGAAGACCCAGCGCAGCCAAAAATAGAGAAAAAAAAAAAAAAAAAAAAAAAAAGGTCGGTAGTCAGGGATAGATACTAGCTTCAGGCTTCTCAGTCAGGTGTCCAGGTGCTGTCACCAGGACTGGTCCTGCGATGTGGCCATCGCTCATTCCTCAGCCAGAACCCACACCAGACTCTATACACACACACACACACACACACACACACACACACACACGAGCAGCCTTCTACCCTATACATTTCACTTCCGGTCTACCATAACTTGGATGGTGTTGGAAAACCAGACCCTGGACAGATGCGCTGTGGCAGATAGAGGGGAAGAGCTGCAGGCTGTGGAGAATCCTTGCAGGATGCTGGAGGGGGAACTTGTTTGTACAGGGCAGGGTGGAGGGTGAATGGAGAGAAGAGGAGGAAAAGATGAGACTGAGAACTTTGAGAAGAAGGCAGTCTTCTTCCCTCATAGATGGAGGCTGCTGTGCAGCCGCATCTACCAAACAGTAGGCGTTGTCCTCATGACTTGGCAGGCGAGCCCAAGAGTTGAAGAGGATGTAGAAAAATGCAGAGGTAGAGTTGCAGAAATTGAGGACGGAGTGCATTGGTTGGCTAGATGGCTTTGAGATTCTCAGAAAAACCAAGGGCAGGTTGGCTGGGGTTTTTGTTGGCAGTAGGCAAACCACAGGCCCTTTCTCTGTACCCAGTTATAAAGCCAAACTTGTTGGGAACCTTTTAGCTACATGTTAATAATGAAATGTTTGTGCATTGATTGAAAGATATGACACACACTTGGGTAATTTTTCCTTTTTTTATTGTCTGGAGCTGGCTGACTTTGATGGGGGATAGAGGTGGGGGACCAAAACCCAACTCATTTGCAGTCAGGGCCAGATGTTGGGACATGATAAGTAATTGGGGATGGGAAAGGACTGACCGCATAAAAGCTTGTAGAAAATTGCCCCATGTTGGCTAATCTAATAATGTATTTTTAGAGGAGGTTTTTATATGTTCCATGTTTTATTGTCTTCTCCCAAACTGGATTGGATTAAGGGAGCAATGAAATAATTGCAGTTTCCAAAACCTTGGCATTTGGGAATGAGGGAACATGGGGAAGGTAAAGGGGGCTTGCCTTTTCCTCTGTACTCTGTGTGCTGCCCAGGGAACATCTCTGGGGTACTGGGCAACTTCTTTCTGACATGCTCTGAGTTTTCCCTCAATTTTTCAGGCACCTTTAAGGTTCTAAAGGCTTTAGGTTCAGAGTCCTAAACCTTTTCTTTTCATTATGCGTATTGTTCAGTCACTAAGTCATGTCTGACTCTTTGTGACCCTATGGACTACAGCACACCAGGCTTTCCTGTCCTCCATTGTCTCTCCGAGTTTGTTCAGACTCATGTCCATTGAGTCAGTGATGCCATCCAACCATCTCATCCTCTGTGATCGCCTTCTGCCTTCAATCTTCCCCAGCATCAGGGTCTTTTCCAATGAGTCAGTTCTTCGCATCAGGTAGCCAAAGTATCGGAGCTTTAGCTTCAGCATCAGTCCTTCCAATGAATATTCAGGGTTGATTTCCTTTAGGATTGACTGGTTTGATCTTGTATAGCCTACAGATTTTCAGGGGGGAAAATGACCTTTTAGTTTAGAAATACACTTCAAAATTTGAAAATTGAATCATAAAAATGTTTCCCTGAATATGGCCCTTTTCATGAGTTTTTGTGGTAGAAGTAAGGGATGAGACCCAGTCACCTGGAGTCCTCAGGACAGGAAATGAAGTCACAGGCACACTTTCAAACCATGCTAGCAGTTTAGAAATCTATTGACAGTGAAAGTTGCTCTGACTTTTTGCAGCCCCATGAATTATACAGTCCATGGAATTCTGTAGGCCAGAATACTGGAATGGGTAGCTGGTCCCTTCTCCAGGGGATCTTCCCAATCCAGGGATTGAACTGGTGTCTCCTGCATTGCAGGTGGATTCTTTACCAACTGAGCTTCCAGGGAAACCCCTTAGAAATCTATTGGGTTGGCCAAAAAAATCGTTTGGGTTTTTCTGTAATATCGTACAGAAAAAGCCAAACAAACTTTTTGGTCAACCCAGTGTTTCATTCAAAAGGAGGAACAAAGCTCCAAGTTTTCATCTCAGTTGAAGAAAATAAATATAAAATAAGTGTAAACAAAAAATTCAGAGAAGAAATGTTGAATGTCTACTAAATTTATGAATAGTTAAAAACATTCACCATTTTTTGGCCACCATATTAACAAAGGTTTTGTCTTACTAAGGCTGTTAAATGGCAAATGTGTGGTGAAGTGGGTGTTCTTAGTTGCTGTTCTTGAAGGCTGTTGACAGCCCACCCACCAGGAAAGCACTTGGCAACGGTTGCTAAAACTTGAGCACTTGTCACTGCTTCTGACCTGCTAAGAAATAAATACTTGCTATTGCCATTTTGCTGCTGGGCAGACAGACTTGTAGAGGTCAAGTATCTTGGTAAGGTCACACAACTGGTCATTGACAGCACAAAGATTTGAAATTGGTTTTGAGTGCAAAGTCTGGGTCTTCCCATTCCACCCTTGGACTTTCTACGCATGCCTGATGCCACTAGCTCCTCCTCCTCTTGGAAGAAGGGCAGGTGACCTTTGTCTCTCTGTTCAGGAATCTGTGAGTTATCAGTTTGAGTGGAGGGCGGGTAGGTTTGTTCCAACTTGGACCTGAGAAGGTAGCTTCCCAAATAAATAGTTGTATAAGTGAGTGAGCAGCTGTGGTTCAAATTCTTCCTCTAGTACTGTCTATGCTCCACAGGTGTTAAGCAACCTTTAGAGGGCAACCCCAGGAGCTTCACTAGCTTGTTACCTTCAGAGAAAACAGTGGTTATCTGCTAACATAGACATGAACTTTTCTGAACAGGGTTGAGGGACTGTCTTTCCTAGGGAGGCTTGAAAGAATACACAAGTGTGTCTTGCGAGGAACGAGGCAGGAGGAACAGGCTGGCTCCTACCCCTGCGATTTGGATTACAACATAGTTTGGTTAACAAACCGAGCTCTGGTGAACCGAGTATGCAAATATTATCTTCTTATTGTACATTTTGTAAAATATTTTATAAATTGGTTGCTTTTAGACAAGCTCTTTAGAAATTAAAAATCCCCCCCAATCATTTGTAATTCTTGGAGTAAATTGACTGTGAAAGAAGTAAATGCTAAATATTTACACAGAGATTTGCAGACAATGTGTTAGTCCCCATCACCACCCCTTTTCTGTGTGTGTGTGTGTGTGTGCATGTGTAAGATGGTTTAAAATTAGGAATCAGGTAATCTGATACATTTTCATTCGCTTCCCAAATTTACCTTCTAGGCAGTCTCTTTCTGAAAACAATAGCATGGTGGAAAGAGTAATAAGGGGCTTCCAGGAGTTGCAAAGAGTCGGACATGACTGAGCACTAACTGCAGAAGTATGGTTAATAGAAGTTGGGGAGGCTCCGGAAGTTCTAGCTATGCCTTCCTGGGAATTTGCATATTACAAGGCACCAATCAGTGAGGTAATTGTCTTATATACTTTGTAAAGTAAACAGGGCCGTTATTTGTAGGAATGTCTATAGAAAGTATGTTGTGTGGAAGAGCAGAGATGTAAATACGAGATAGTAACTGTGATTAAGAAATAGATGGATCTGATGATAAGGAAGAAAAACAAAAGAAATAGGAATGGCAGTATGAAAAGTTCAGTTTGGGATTGATGTGTACACACACTGATGTATTTAAAATAAATAACCAACAAGGGAGAGAAAAGGCAAAGAAAAGCTGATCAATTTATGAATCCAGATTTGTTGGCAGTAGTGATTTCTGATGTTTGGGACTATACTCTTCTCTGTAAATTCCAAAAAGGATATAACAGAGTCACTAGAATCAGATGGATTTATAACACATACCTTATAGGAGTGCACTGGGTGTTCCTCCCTGAGATTCTTGTGCAAGGACTCTGCTTAGGTACCCTGCAGCCCCCTCTGAGCCAGGAGGGACCATCCAGCTCTCCCAGTGATAAGCCGCACAAGCCCAGGGAGATGGTGGGCTTGCCCAAGATCAGACAATTATGAGCGATGAAAACAGAATGGGAGCTCAGCTGTATCCCCTGGAGTTTTACCCTCCCCCGACTCAGGGAGATTCACAGCAACTCTGGTGGAAAGCAATGCTATGGAGAAAATGCACCTCAAAATATTTCTTTGTTAAACTCGAGCACCTGACCCATAATGAATGATTCATAGACATGTGTTGAATGTTGACAGCATGAATATTTAAACCTCAATATTTTTAAAAAGCAGCCTGTAGGCACCTGTAGTGTTGCAAGGTGCTCTGTTATACCATTTACAACTGGTACCATGTCTGATGGTACAATCTCCGTTTTATCCACGAGGATGCTGAGACAGAGAGTAAGTAGAAGAGTCCAGAGTCATCTCTCCTGAAGGTTGTAAAGCCATCATTCCAGCCACAGTGCTGCCGTTTCCCCTCTACTGAAAGTGGACAGGCCAAATTAATGTAAAAATGCTATTTGGAGCAAGATTCAAAGCAATGGTGTACAATCGACAAAAGGAGTAACAAGCCAGGTCTCCACATTCATTCTTTTCAGTGGCATACCCAGCCCTTTACGGGGAGGAACTGTCATCTCTGTTTCTGCCTGGGGTACAGTCAGAGCCTTAATGGTTGGTGTCTTTATAGTTTCAGAGACGGTATTCACTGCGATCTTAATCTTTCTTTGCTTGTCTTTGCTGTGCAGCTCCACATGATCTGCTTTTTTTCCCCTTCAGTTTCCCTTGTGTTTTGCTCTGACTTCTTGAGGAGGTAAACTTGGGTCCTTAGATACCGCAATATGCAGTATTGGTCTGTACATCTGGTGACTCAGGCTACTGCCTCCTGCCGCTCCTGACCAGCCCCTCTTGCTTGTACATGTGTCAGTATTTGTATGCAAATTAGAAACAGCCATTACTTATTAATCATATCATCTATTTAAACATTTCTAGGTGGGTTGCATAAAGGAGAGGTATAGTGGGAGTCTTAGGGATACGTGAGATGAAAACACATCATATTTAACTTACAGCACAAACGTTTCTGTTAATAAAATGCTTGTCAGGGATAGAGACATTGGTCTGAAGCTTTGAAGTGGGAAAGAGATCTTCACCCATGTGTTCCCAGGCCCTCCTAAGCAGTTAATACAGGAAGGAGTGGAGAGGGTAAGAGAGTCTAGAGTTAGCCAGAGTCCCTTAATAAGTGTTCCTTTCACCTTGCACTGAAAAGAGAGAGACCTGTGGAGAGAAGCCCAAGGATGGAAGGGTAGAAAAGCATACTCCAGTGACCGGCAGTGTGTGTGGCTAAGGGGTCTGCGACTGGGGTTTGGCTGCAGTCACACCTTGGACCCTAGCCCGGCAATGGTCTGGCTCTGTGCCCTTGTGCCCCAGGGCCCTCTTAGGCAAAATAGGGATAGTGGTAGTATTTGAGAGTCACTGAATTAACAATTTGGCTGAATGGACCATGTTTTAAAACCAGGATTTGTTCAAGACTTAAATAGTAACATCATAGAATGAGTCTCTGGGATATAAGAAGAAATGTCAGTGTTGTTACAATTTTATTAATATGTTTAGTGACCAAAAGTTTTAACTAATATTTTAATACATGGATACGTTCTTGCAGTATTTAAAAATATTTTTTAGGAAACGATGAAATGGTATCATCAGGGGAGAACCAGAAATGCTTAAAGTAGTTAGTACATCAGCTTCAGTACTTAGTGCATGGTTTTGAAGTTTACATGGTTATCAGTTCCGTTTGAAAAGACTTACATATCACTTTCAAAGGCTTATGTGTTTGAGGACTTCCCTCGAAATCTGAAGTTAAAGCTTCCCCCCATTTCAGTGTAGGGGGTGTGGTTCAGGTCCTGGTTGGGGCCTATACCTTGTGGCCAAAAACCCAAAAAGTAAAATAGAAACAATATTGTAACAAATTAAGTCAAGACTTTAAAAATCAGATCAGATCAGTCACTCAGTCGTGTCTGACTCTTTGCGACCCCATGAATCGCAGCACGCCAGGCCTCCCTGTCCATCACCAACTCCCAGAGTTCACTCAGACTCACATCCATCGAGTCAGTGATGCCATCCAGCCATCTCATCCTCTGTCATCCCCTTCTCCTCCTGCCCCCAATCCCTCCCAGCATCAGAGTCTTTTCCAGTGAGTCAACTCTTCGCATGAGGTGGCCAAAGTACTGGAGTTTCAGCTTTAGCATCATTCCTTCCAAAGAAATCCCAGGGCTGATCTCCTTCAGAATGGACTGGTTGGATCTCCTTGCAGTCCAAGGGACTCTCAAGAGTCTTCTCCAACACCAGTTGGAGAAGTTCAAAAGAAGTTCAACACAGTTCAAAAGCATCAATTCTTCGGCGCTCAGCCTTCTTCACAGTCCAACTCTCACATCCATACATGACCACAGGAAAAACCATAGCCTTGACTCGACAAACCTTTGTTGGCAAAGTAATGTCTCTGCTTTTGAATATACTATCTAGGTTGGTCATAACTTTCCTTCCAAGGAGTAAGCGTCTTTTAATTTCATGGCTGCAGTCACCATCTGTAGTGATTTTGGAGCCCAGGAAAATAAAGTCTGACACTGTTTCCACTGTTTACCCATCTATTTCCCATGAAGTGGTGGGACCGGATGCCATGATCTTTGTTTTCTGAATGTTGAGCCTTAAGCCAACTTTTTCACTCTCCACTTTCACTTTCATCAAGAGGCTTTTGAGTTCCTCTTCACTTTCTGCCATAACGGTGGTGTCATCTGCATATCTGAGGTTATTGATATTTCTCCCGGCAATCTTGATTCCAGCTTGTGTTTCTTCCAGTCCAGCATTTCTCATGATGTACTCTGCATAGAAGTTAAATAAACAGGGTGACAATATCCAGCCTTGACGAACTCCTTTTCCTATTTGGAACCAGTCTGTTGTTCCATGTCCAGTTCTAACTGTTGCTTCCTAACCTGCATACAAATTTCTCAAGAGGCAGATCAGGTGGTCTGGTAGTCCCATCTCTTTCAGAATTTTCCACACTTTATTGTGATCTACACAGTCAAAGGCTTTGGCATAGTCAATAAAGCAGAAATAGATGTTTTTCTGGATCTCTCTTGCTTTTTCTATGATCCGGCGGATGTTGGCAATTTGATCTCTAGTTCCTCTGCCTTTTCTAAAACCAGCTTGAACATCAGGAAGTTCATGGTTCACATATTGCTGAAGCCTGGCTTGGAGAATTTTGAGCATTACTTTACTAGCATGTGAGATGAGTGCAATTGTGTGGTAGTTTGAGCATTCTTTGGCATTGCCTTTCTTTGGGATTGGAATGAAAACTGACCTTTTCCAGTCCTGTGGCCACTGCTGAATTTTCCAAATTTGCTGGCATTTTGAGTGCAGCACTTTCACAGCATCATCTTTCAGGATTTGGAATAGCTCAACTGGAATTCCATCACCTCCACTAGCTTTGTTCGTAGTGATGCTTTCTAAGGCCCACTTGACTTCACATTCCAGGATGTCTGGCTGTAGGTCAGTGATCACACCATCGTGATTATCTGGGTCATGAAGATCTTTTTTGTACAGTTCTTCTGTGTATTCTTGCCACCTCTTCTTAATATCTTCTGCTTCTGTTAGGTCCATAGGGCGGGTCATGGTGGAGAGATTTGACAGAATGTGGTCCACTGGAGAAGGGAATGGCAAACCACTTCAGTATTCTTGCCTTGAGAACCCCATGAACAGTATGAAAAGGCAAAATGATAGGATACTGAAAGAGAAACTCCCCAGGTCAGTAGGTGCCCAATATGCTACTGGAGATCAGTGGAGAAATAACTCCAGAAAGAATGAAGGGATGGAGCCAAAGCAAAAACAATACCCAGCTGTGGATGTGACTGGTGATAGAAGCAAGGTCCGATGCTGTAAAGAGCAATATTGCATAGGAACCTGGAATGTCAGGTCCATGAATCATGGCAAATTGGAAGTGGTCAAACAAGAGATGGCAAGAGTGAATGTCGACATTCTAGGAATCAGTGAACTGAAATGGACTGGAATGGGTGAATTTAACTCAGATGACCATTATATCTACTACTGCGGGCAGGAATCCCTCAGAAGAAATGGAGTGGCCATCATGGTCAACAAAAGAGTCCGAAATGCAGTACTTGGATGCAATCTCAAAAACGACAGAATGATCTCTGTTCATTTCCAAGGCAAACCATTCAGTATCACAGTAATCCAAGTGTATGCCCCAACCTGTAACGCTGAAGAAGCTGAAGTTGAACGGTTCTATGAAGACCTACAAGACCTTTTAGAACTAACACCCAAAAAAGATGTCCTTTTCATTATAGGGGACTGGAATGCAAAAGTAGGAAGTCAAGAAACACCTGGAGTAACAGGCAAATTTGGCCTTGGAATACGGAATGAAGCATGACAAAGACTTAATAGGGTTTTGCCAAGATAATGCACTGGTCATAACAAACACCCTCTTCCAACAACACAAGAGAAGACTCTACACATGGACATCACCAGATGGTCAACACCGAAATCAGATTGATTAAATTCTTTGCAGCCAAAGATGGAGAAGCTCTATACAGTCAGCAAAAACAAGACCAGGAGCTGACTGTGGCTCAGACCATGAACTCCTTATTGCCAAATTCAGACTTAAATTGAAGAAAGTGGGGAAAACCACTAGACCATTCAGATATGACCTAAATCAAATCCCTTATGATTATACAGTGGAAGTGAGAAATAGATTTAAGGGCCTAGATCTGATAGATAGAGTGCCTGATGAACTATGGAATGAGGTTCGTGACATTGTACAGGAGACAGGGATCAAGACCATTCCCATAGAAAACAAATGCAAAAAAGCAAAATGGCTGTCTGGGGAGGCCTTACAAATAGCTGTGAAAAGAAGAGAAGCGAAAAGCAAAGGAGAAAAGGAAAGATATAAACATCTGAATGCAGAGTTCCAAAGACTAGCAAGAAGAGATAAGAAAGCCTTCTTCAGCGATCAATGCAAAGAAATAGAGGAAAACAACAGAATGGGAAAGACTAGGGATCTCTTCAAGAAAATCAGAGATACCAAAGGAATGTTTCATGCAAAGACTTTAAAAATGGTCTGTATCAAAAAAACAACAAAACAAATTAGTGGTTTGTGTGAGTTCTTCATCTATCAATAGGATGATGTGCATACAACTAATTCATACACACACACGTTTTACCTTTTTTATTTTGGAATAATTTTAGACATAGGAAAGGGTGCAGACTCATACAGAGAATTTCTATATACTTTCCCCCAGATTTCTCCAAATGTTAATATTTATTACATTTTAAAAACCTTTCTATAACTTTTTTTCTGAATCATTTGAGAGTAAGTGACAGACTAGATAGCTTTGTGTGTTTGTCCTAAAACCAAGGACATTTACCATGATATAATTATCAAAATCAGGAAATTGTTGTCTCAACTACAGACCTTATTCAGATGTTGGCTGATTGTCTTCCTAATGGCTTTTGTAGTAAAAGAAAATGTTAAAAATTTTTGGTGGGGATGGGAGGTGTTCAGAAGGTGCCTAAGACCGTGTGCTATACTTAGTTGTCATGTATTTTTACTCTCCCTCAGTCTAAAATAGTTTGTTTCTTTTTAATAATTTTATTTTTAGTCTCCCTCAGACTAGAAAAGTTTAAAAAAAAATAACTTTATTTATTTGTGGCCATTCTGGGTCTTCGTTACTGCACAGGCTTTTCTCCAGTTGCAGCGAGTGGGGGCTGTTGCTCTTGGTTGTGGTGCGTGGGCATCTCATTGCGGCGGCCTCCCTTGCTGCAGAGCTCGGGCTCTAGGACATGTGGGCTTCAGTTGCTCTGGGGCTCTAAAGCATAGGCTCTGTAGTTGTGGTGCACGGGCTTAGTTGTTCCACAGCACGTGGGATCCTCCCAGACCAGAGATCCAACCCTTGTCTCTTGCACTGGTAGGCAGATTTCCTTACCACTGAGCCACCAGGGCAAACCCTAGAACAGATTTTTGAACTGTGTCTTGTATTGACTTTAAGAATACAAGCCATTTATTTTGTAGGACCTTGAACTTTTTTTTCCCCCTAATGTTTCTTCAAGTAGATTTTGGGCAAGAATACTGCAAAACTGATGTCCTTCTCAATGCTTCTCCTAAGAGGCACCATCTATTTTTCCCATTCATAGGTGGTGTTAATTTTGGTCATTTGGTTAAAATTTGGTCTACCAGATTTATCCAAGAAAGTTACTGTTTTTTAATGTTTCTTTGTGTGTGTATATGTGTGTTTTAAATGTATTTTTAATTGGATGATAGTTTCTTTACAATGTGAAAGTTACTATTTTACTGTTTGTGATTATGAGTATCTTGTGAGGAGATACTTTGGGACTATGGAAGTACAGCATTGTTCATCACTTTCAACTACTGGTTTTAGTATCCACTGATGTTTCTTACCAGAACTAGTTATCACTGTGGTAGTGGCCAAATTTTTTGTTTTATTTATTTATTTTTGTATTTTTGATGAAAATTGTATGGTGGTTGGATTTTTAAAGTTTGTTATTTTAACTCAGGAACAATTTCTCAGCTCTGTAAGTTGTTGAATTGTTTAACATATTTGTGAATACTAAGATGAAGGAACAAGATGGCTTGGGTCCTTTTTAAAAAATAATAGTTTGTTCTTCATAGTTTTTATGATCTTTACTATGCCAGCATCAATGATAAATCAGTGATTTACCAAGAATTTAACGGCTCACAATTTTGAGATCTTGTGAAATATTGAGGTAGCAATATTTTGTTCTTTGTTCTTCATAGAATGTAAAGAAGTTCCTAATTGGGATTTTTAGGTTCTTATCTGATGACTGGAGTTTCTCATAGTCTGTCTAGATTTTCTTAAATGCAACCCCAGGGTTCTTTAAACCTGTTTTTCTGTGTCCTGTATTTCTTGAAAATCGTTAGCTGGACTTAGATTCTTGATCAGGCTCCAAGGTTCTCACTGTCCTTTTAAAATTTATTTTATTTTTAAATTTTTTTGGTTCTGTAAATTGACTTTCATAGACTTTCTTTACTTCTTACTTTATTTTTGCACGACTCTTTCATAAATGACCTTTCATGGAGAGGCACTGCAGGTCAGCCTGTCTCTCTGTAGTGTTAGCAACCACTGATGATCATCACCCACATCACCTGTGAGCAGTTTCAAAATGGCCATAGTCTGTTTGTATCATTGCTTCTCCATTTATCAGCTGTAACATTTTTAAAAAGAGAAACTGCTGCTGCTGCTGCTGCTAAGTCACTTCAGTCGTGTCCGACTCTGTGCGACCCCATAGACGGCAGCCTTCCAGGCTCCTCCATCCAATGGATTTTCCAGGTAAGAGTACTGGAGTGGGGTGCCATTGCCTTCTCCAAAAAAGAGAAACTACTTTTCATCAACTACTAAGTTACCTTAGATCGGAGATCAGCAAACTAAGGTCCACAGGCTAAATCCAACCCAATGTTTATTTTTGTAATTAAAGTTTTATTGGAACAGCCATGCCCATTCGTTTGCATATTGTGTGTGGCTGCTTTTGCACAGCAATGGCTGGGTTGAGCAGTTGCCACTGGGGCCATAAGTGGCCCATGTCTGCATATATGCTCACTCAGTCGCAAAGTCGTATTCGACTCTTTGTGACCCTATAGACTGTAGCCTGAGAGACTACTCTGTCCATGGGATTTTCCAGGTGAGAATACTGAAGTGGATTGCCATTTCCTTCTCCAGGGGATGTTCCTGATCCAGGGATCAAACTTGTCAGGCACAAGTTTGATCCTGCTGTCAGGCACATTCTTCACCACTGCGCCACCTGGGAAGCCCCCTAAGTGGCTCACATTGCTGAAAAGATCTGGCCCTTGATAGAAGCAGTTTGCTGACCCCTGCTCTAGATCATATGGAAGAAGCAATTTAAATGTTTGATCCTTTCTCCAGTTTTCAGTTGTTGTCCTATTATCCTGCAAAGGCGACCACTGAATTTTTTTTTTAATATTGTTACAGACTCATGGATGTAAACCTATTTGGTATAGTTCAACTGATACACAATTATTATCTTTATTGAAACTCAAATTGCCACATCTTTAGCCAGTGGGAGCCTCTTCAAGTTGGTTCCTGAGTTTTTGTGTATACAATCTTTGTGTATACGGTCTTTGATGCTTCCAGGATTACTGGTATGGTGTTCCAGGTTCATCTTGTGGATTTCCTGCTGTAGACCTGGGGCCAGATATTTCTAGGATCTCTGCTTCCTTTCAGTGAAAGATGTTATTTAGAGACCATAGTCTGAATGGTAAGGGTGCATATATAAAGCTCCTAAAGGGTGTTCTGTTTAATGTTATGAGTGCATTAACTAATCCGTAGAATTTGAAAGTAGAATGTGATAGCTGTGATTTTAAAACACATAGTCACTTTTGTTCTAAAAGTATGTATTGTTCTCTTTTTTTTTTTTGTATTTATTCATTTATTTAGCTGCGTGGGGTCTTAGTCGTGGCATGTGGCATCTTCTTCATTGCATCATGCAGGATCTTTCCATGCGGCACACGGACTCTAGTTGTGATACTTGGCTCAGTAGTTGCACCGTGCTGGCTCAGTAGTTGTGGCAGGCAGGCTTTCTAGTGTTGGCTTGCAGGTTTAGTTGCACCTTATCATGTAGGATCTTCGTTCCCCTCTGCAGGGATCGAACCTACGTCCTCTGCATTGGAAGGTGGATTCTTTACCACTGGACCACCAGGAAAGTCCTAATGGTCTCCATTTTTAATCCTCTTAATAATGTTGTTAATTAATCCTCCTATTTAGTAATTTTAGTTGTACATTAGAATTGTTTTCTATCTTTCATGCTTTTATTCTTTCAATAAAATATATGCTTATCTATTTCTGCCAACCGTTATCATTTCACTGGATAAAGCTCACAAGATTTCCACTCAGATTGCGTGTGGAATGCTTCCCTGTTTTTGAAAGGGTTTGTTCAGATAATGACAGCAAATCCAAACATGCTTCATTTCTCTGTTTCTCACATTGTGACACTAATTAGATATATTGGTCACCTCTGTGACCACATGCTCATCCATCAGGCAGAAGTACAGGTCTTCTGAAGACTGAAGCTGAAACTGAACAACAGATTTACACTGAATGCTGAGGCCAAATTTTTATATATTCCTAGGACCTACCTCACGGTTGCAAAGATTAAATAAAGTTTTTCAGGAGCATGTAGAACAATACTGCGTAGTATTGTAGTAAGGAGTACGTAGTAAGGACTTTGTTAAGGTAACCTTGTTATCAACTTTGGTGGCCTTGGCTTTTCAGGTCTCCCTAGCCCCTATGAAATTTAGTCTCTGTATTGTACCATTCCTTGTATGAACTTGTGTTCAGTTTTGGATTGCTGGTTTTCTAGAACCCATATCCTTAGCAGTCCTGGCTGTCGTATTTCCCTTTTGATCACCGTTGCCCCTAGCACAGTGCCTTGTACATAAAATCTGTACTATAGGGTTATTTGTGTGATTGCACTTCCCTCATTTTAACACATCATATATAATAAAATAAACAGCAAAAATCTGGCTTCCTCCTGAACATTGTTAGGCTAACAAGGGAAAATTATCATTCACTTCTTTCATGTATGATCTTTTAGTTTTTATTAATCATTTGGTATTATCTTTAATTAAGTACAAAGACTTTTCCAGACACATCACGTAGAGATCATTTTATCCACCGCTCTGTTTGGCTGCCAGTCTCTTGTCTCTCTCCTCAACAGTGGTAAAGCGAAGACCCTTTCCAAGGGGAAGAGAGATTCACGGTTTGTTGCCTTTGCAAATAACGAAAATGTTCGAGAGCCATGTGGCAAAACTGTTGCCGTTCACATCTTTCACATGAACTACTTCAGAAGGGCCTGGATGTCTCTCCCAGTTTGTAATCACACCAGTTCTTCCCAGCTTAGCACCTCCAGTCACCATGCACAGGTTACAGTGTCAAATTTGATGAAATCAGTAATCTTGCCAGTCTCCAAGTCAATCTGAATGGTGTCATTCACCTTAATGAGGGGATCGGGGCAACAGATGGTACGAGCATCCTGGGTTACCAGATGAGGGATTCCTTTTGTCCCCACAAATATCTTTCTTTGCACAATTTATACTTGGCTACCCCAGGTGTAATATGATAAATAGCAAAGCGACCCTTGGGGTCATAGATCAAACAAAAATTCTCTCCAGTCTTATCAATGCTGATGACGTTCATAAAACCAGCCGGTAGGTTATATCTGTGCGGACTTTGCCATTGATCTTAATGAATCGCTGCATGCAAATCTTCTTTACTTCATCCCCTGGTAGGGCATACTTAAGTCTGTCCCTTAGGAAAATGATTAGGGGGAGACATTCCCTCAGCTTGTGGGGACCGGCAGATTGTTAAGGGGTCAAACACACTGGTCAATTTATCCAGCATCCAATGGTTTTGGAGCTGCTATGAGTTTCAGGTGCTTCTTGGGACCCTGAGCCATGGCTGTGCCAGGCACAAAAAGAGCTCAGGTGTGATTTTTTTTTTTTTTTTTAATTTATTTGATTATGTCAGGTCTTAGTTGCAGCGTTCAGGCTTTTCTAGTTGTGTCGTGGGGGCTCAGGATTTGAGCCATGAGGGCTCTCTGGTTGTCGGGCGTGGGTTCTAGAGCAAGGGTCCCCCACCCTTGGGCCATGGTACCGATGTGGGGCCCATTAGGAACTGGACTGCACAGCAGGTGAGCAGCAGGTGATCAAGTGAAGCTTCATTTATAGCTGCTCCCCATCCCTAGCATTTTCACCTGAGCTCCGCCTCCTGTCAAATCAATAGTGGCTGCTGCTGCTGCTGCTAAGTCGCTTCAGTCGTGTCCGACTCTGTGCGACCCCATAGATGGCAGCCCACCAGGCTCCCCTGTCCCTGGGATTCTCCAGGCAAGAACACTGGAGTGGGTTGCCATTTCCTTCTCCAATGCATGAAAGTGAAAAGTGAAAGTGAAATCCCTGAGTCTTGTCCGACTCTTAGCGACCCCATGGACTGCGGCCCACCAGGCTCCTCCATCCATGGGATTTTCCAGGCAAGAGTGCTGGAGTAGGGTGCCATTGCCTTCTCTGAATAGTGGCATTAGTTTCTCATAGGTGCACGAATCCTACTGTGCTTGAATCATCCCCAAACCACTCAGGATGGGTAGAAAAATTGTTTCCCATGAAACTGGTCCCTGGTGCCAAAAAGGTTGGGTACTGCCATCTTAGAGCACAAGGGCTCTCTCTAGTTGTGGCTTTCAGACTTAATTGCCTGCCGCATGTGAGATCTTAGTTCCCTGACCAGGGATCAGCCCTGCATCAACAGCTTCTTAACCACTGGACCACCAGGGGAGTCCTGGGTGTGATCTTTGATAAGTTGATCACTGGTGGTTGATCCTTTTAATTTTCCTTTAAAAAAAATTTTATTTGGCTGCACTGGGATCTTCATTGTGGCACTCAGGATCTTTAGTTGCGGCATGTGGGAACTAGTTCCCTGACCAGGGATTGAACCCTGGCCCACTGCATTGGGAGCATGGAGTGTTAGCCACTGGACCACCAGGAAGGTCCCTTAATGTTACTTTTTATGAAGATTTCTTCAGTTCATCCCAGTTTAAGGCTGTACATTCTTTTAAAAATGAAGCAGATGTCTGTGCTGGAGACAGAGTTCCCACTGGTATGTAGTTGTGGACATTCCTTCATCTGTAATACTGGGGGTATGTTAGCAGTTGTAGAAGCCATATGTTTTCATAGGCTTTTGCCAAGGAAAATACTTTAGAATTACATTAGCAACTCCAAGGTATTTTGGCTTCTGAGAGGACACATGGTAGTTTTCCAATTATACAAACAAGAGCTTTTGTTTTATGCTGAAGTTTCTTACAGGCTCTGGGAACAATAGAGCCTCTATCAGCATTTCCCAGAGTAACTTCCTAGGGATGTTAAGAGGTAGTATTATTGTTTCATTTCTGCAAGATTTTAACATGCCGGTGTGGTCTCTTAGAGGGGAGTGTGCTATGCAGGAGTCCTCTGGCTTATTTGACCAAGGCTTTCCTTGTGTTTGGAGTACTACCATCCGCCCAGTGTCCCTCACCCCATGCACACATTTCACTTCATAGTCCCTGGCTCCCAGCCTTAGATGTGGTCCCTGATGCAAATGCTGAGCTCCCTGTACTTGAGCACATTGCTCTGCTGGTAAATATGTGACTTCACAATGATCCAATAGGCGCTTGTCTTCTTTGGAGCTTAACCTCACTGAAGAACTTGGGGAAAGGGCCTGTTTTCTATGGGGTTCTAGCACCAAGCATTTATATTTTTTCATTTATTTATTTTTGGCTGTGCTGGATCTTTGTTGCTACACAGGCTTGTCTCTAGAGAGTGGGGTTACACTCTAGTTGTGGTGCTCAGGCTTCTCACTGCAGTGGCTTCTTTTTGTTGCGGATCACGGGCTCTAGAGTGTGCGGGCTTTAGCAGTTGCAGTTTCCAAGCTCTAGACCAGTGCTTCCCTGGTAGCTCAGATGGCAGAGAATCTGCCTACAATGCAGGAGACCCGGGTTCGATCCCTGGGTTGGGAAGATCTCCTGGAGAAGGGAATGGCAACCCACTCCAGTATTCTTGCCTGGAGAATTCCATGGACAGAAGAAGCTGGTGGGCTACAGTCTGTTGGATTGCAAAGAGTCAGACACAACTGAATGACTCACACACACACACACACACACACACACACACACACACACAAGCTCTAGAGCACAGGCTCAATAGTTGTGGTGCATGGGCTTAGTTTTTCCTCAGCCTGTGGGATCTTCCCCGACCAAGGATCGAACCCATGTCTCCTGCTTTGGCAGGTGGATTCTTTGCCACTGTGCCACCAGGGAAGCCCAGCACCAGGCGTTTAGAAGGCTCTTCACAAATATTTGTTGGATGGGTGAAGGGTCTGTCGATCCCTTCATTCTGAATAGCATCTCACAGGACCAGAGCTCTAGCAAACCCACTTTGGGAACCATAGCTTGGTCTTCACTTTCAGTGTGAATAACTGGAATTCTGGTAGACCTTCATAATGCTACTGAATGTCCTCAGTGCATCCACCTAGCAAGG
This sequence comes from Bos mutus, assembly GCF_027580195.1. NCBI lineage: Eukaryota > Metazoa > Chordata > Mammalia > Artiodactyla > Bovidae > Bos > Bos mutus. The sequence goes on from NC_091627.1 coordinate 56,999,578, forward strand.
AAAACTGTCAACATTTTTAAAGATGAGGCTCAGTCTTTGAGCTCTTGTCTCAGTGGCACATAGTGAATCAGCTGGGATTGGAACCTTCATTTCCTGATACCTGTCCCTGGGCCTATTACCCCCAGACAGCCTGCAGCCCCCTCTCACATTGTTAGTTACATAAATGGGAGCTGGTGTTCAGGCCACGAGGGAGGGAGAAATCAGATGCCCCTTTGTGTACTCATTAACGCAGGCAGAACAAAAGGCCCAGCTTGGTTTCAAGTTTGGCTCACATGTGGTCCTCAGTGGAGATTATGATCTCAGGTAAATTAAAAACAAATGTTAAAGAAGTCATAATGAGGTAGACGGAGTTCAGGATTCTTGTTTTTCAACACTGGGGTAAACAGAGCCCTCTGTAAAGCAGACATTCACCTCCCCTCTTCCACTTTACCTCTCTGCCCATCATTATGATTACTGTTCACTTTTACTTCAGTTAGCCAGGCAGGTACGTGTGTACATACGGTGTCCTGTCAGTGCACTCAAGTTTGGTCACCCGTCTCCTTGCTTTTCTGAACCGGGCAGGTAGACATTTAGTTCAGTCTACTATCGCATCAAGTAAAAAGGGAATTGCACATTTGACAAAATGCCCCCTTCCTTGGGCAAGGCCCCCAGTGGCCTGCTCAAGGGAGCTCAAGGCCAACACATGAGGCAAGAGTACACAGGATCCCCCTGTGTTCTCCTCTTCCAGGCTGAGTTCCCAAGCATATTCTTGACTGGAGCTGGGGAGCCTTGGGGCCCAGTGATTTTACGCACTAAATGGGACTCTGTATGTCTGAGCCAAATTAAGTCTGCGGGCAGTCTTTACGAGCACAGTAACCGTTTTTACAGATGTAAAGAAGCTCAAAAGTACTGTGTATGTTTGTAGTCGCAGTCCCTGTAAAGTTTCCATGAGCACACTGCAAGGGCTCTGTCCACAGAAATTTAGTTCTTCTGTTCTCACCCTGCTTACCTCGTCACTCTGTCAAAGCACATGTCATATGAATGTGTGTGTGTGTGTACACGATTAATTCTCCAGTGGGGGCAGTTTTGTCCCCCAGGGGACAGTTGGCAATGTCTGGAGACATTTTTGGTTGTTACGACCTGGTGGTGGGGGCAGCGGGGAGTTACTACTAGCATCTCGTGGGTAGAGGCCAAGAATGCTGCTCAACGTCTTAAAAGGTACAGGATAGTTCCTCACAGCAAAAAAATTATCTTGCCCCAAAAGCTCATAGTGCTAAGGCTGCAAAACCCTGGTGTACAGACAACATAGTAGATCATACATGAATAAAACCATATGCATGTGTGTGTGTGCACATAAACATATGTGGCTATGTGCATGTGCACATATGTCATTATATGTGTATATGCATATAAAAGGGCTTCCCAGGTGGCTCAGTGGGTCAAGAATCCACCTGCCAATGCAAGAGCCAAGGGTTCGATCCCTGGGTTGGGAAGATCCCCTGGAGAAGGGCATGGTAGCCCACTCCAGTATTCTTGCCTGGAGAATTCCATGATCAGAGGAGCCTGGTGGACTATAGTCCATGGAGTTGCAAAGAGTTGGACACGACTGAAGTGACTGAGCACGCACACACATGATGCATATACATGCTGCACGGCATGGCCAAAAAAAGGGAAACATAGCAAGACTTGTACCTGAATTTCTCTTCTTTCTGAGCAGTACTTTTTTGCAGAGATAATAGTCTCTTTCTTGAGGGTGTTCAGTGTCCCAGAGGAGTATTGCATATATTAAGTCACTTAATCCTCAAAATGACCCTACTGGTGGGCACAGTGGTTATTCCTTCATTACTCTGGAGGAAATCAGGGCTCAGAGAGGCCAAGATCTTTGCCTGAGGCCACTCAGCCTTCCAGAGGCGGGGATCGATGTAGAACCCACTTTTGCTGGCTCCTCCCACAGGGCACCACCTCCCACTAGGCCATGTGGTGGTAGGAGGGGCTTTGTGAGTTTGGGGGACCTTGCCTGGACATGGCCAGTACAGTGGAGACGCTGAACGGGGTGGCCTGTGGGGCTCCTTCCAATGGTTGCATTCTGAGGCTGCAGTTTGGAAATGGTCAGTAGTGCCTGAGCATTGTCTCTGAGAAGCCCTGATCCTATGAACCTGAGACGCTATGAAACCTGTAGGGTTTTTTGGACTCACAGCCTCCTGCTGGGTCCATAGCACTGGCTTGGAGGCTTCTGGGGGAGGGGGGCAGGGGAGAGTAGGAGGGATGGTGGCAAGTCAGCCTGCCTGGGCCTGGGGAGCTGGATGGGTCAGGACAGGAGAGACCCTGCTGGTTTTCCTGCCTTTCCCTCCTTTCTCCCTCCTTTGCTGCCCAGGGAAGCCTGGGGCTTCATAGGAGATGATGGGGTGGCGGGGGGTGGGGGGGTGCAGTTGGTGGTAATTACTCACCGTGTGCACAGACAGTGGGTGTGGCCTGGTACCTCCAGGGAGGCTGAAAAGCTGGGGAACTCGATAAGAATGTGAGAGAATGTGAGACTTCCCTGGTGGCTCAGTGGTTAAGAATCTGCCTGCTAATGCAGGGGACATGGGTTTGATCCCTGGTCTGGGAAGATTCCACATGCCGCAAGGCAGCTAAGCCCATGGGCCACAACTACTGAGCCCTCACTCTAGAGCCCAGGAGTCGCAACAACAGAAGTCAGTGCTCCGCATCTGGAGAGTAGCTCTGGCTCTCCAAAACTAGAGAAAGATTGCACATAGCAATAAAGACACAGCACAGACAAAAAAAAATTTAAAACAAAGTGTTGGAGGAAAGCAAGCATTCTGCGGGAAGTAAGGAAGGTGTAGAGTAGCCTCTTGGGGGAGGGGGGAGGTTAGAGGTACATACTCTAGTATCCAAAGTATACAGTAGTCATGTACTGTTGTGAGAGTAGGACCGTAAGGAAGGCTGAGTACCAAAGAATTGATGCTTTCAAACTGTGGTGCTGGAGAAGACTCTTGAAAGTCCTTTAGAAAGCAAGGAGTCAAACCAGTCAATCCTAAAGGAAATCAACCCTGGATATTCATTGGATGGAATGAAGCTCCAATACTTTGGCCACCTGATGTGAGCAGCTGACTCATAGGAAAAGACCTTGATGCTGGAAAAGATTGAGGACAGGAGAAGCAGGTGACAGAGGATGAGATGGTTGGATGGCATCACTGATTTAATGGACACGAACTTGGGCAGACTCTGGGAGATACTGAGGGACAGGGAAGCCTGGCATCCTTGGGGTCCATGGGGTCACAAAGGGTCGGATGCGACTTAGAGACTGAGCAAGAACAATGACAATCCAAAGTATAAACAAGGAACCAGCCACACTGCCGTTTAAGCGCCTGCCTCGTGGGCAGCAGCTGGAAAGCTGGTGGCCACAACATCAGCCCAAAGGTTCCCTTAGCCTGGCCTCAGAACCCCAGGAGCTGAGCAATGAACAGGCTGCATTTTGCTGCCTTGTCCCCTCTTGCATGGGTGCTTTAGAATATAGGCGCCCATTGCCCTCTGTCTGGGACCTCTCTGTTTTTCTGGGTTTGGTACCCGAGGACCATCTACAGACTCCATGGGAAGCTGAAACCTACCTAGAGCTCCAGGGTCCAGCTTTCCTGAGAGCTGTTTCAGCACTTTTCAAATGTATTTTGCTGTGGAAAGATAAGAACCTGTTTAATGAAGTCTGGGACTTCCCTGTTGGTCTAGTGGTTAAGAATCCACCTGCCAATGCAGAAGACATGGATTTGACCCCTAGTTCAGAAGATCCCACATGCCACAGGGCAACTAAGCCCGTGTGCCACAACTACTGAGCCTGTGCCTGACAGTCAGAGAAGCCACCACTATGAGAAGCCCTCACACCGCAACAAAGACTGGTCCCAACTTGCTGCAACTAGAGAAAGCCCACGCACAGCAAAAAAAGACCCAGTGCATCCAAAACTAAATTAACCAATAAAATTTAAAAAATAAAAATAATGTTATCCAAATCCTGTGCTGAGAGGTTTGGGTACAGAGAGAAAGCGCCACCTTGCAAATCCTGAGAAAAATCATTGTGTCTGAATTGCCAAAATCACTCTAGGTTAGGCTAGCATAGTTTTGGGAGATGATAAAGATCCTTGTCTCCTTTTGGGGTGTAAAAAAAAACAAACCACAACACTCTGGGGTTTTCTACTCTTGATGCATCTTGCATTTGCATGTCCTGTGCTAATGAAATGTTGTCATGCCTCTCTGTAAGTGGATAATTGAGTAGAGCAGCATGCTAATTTCTCTCTCAGTCAGGCCTGCCATGAGGCCTGGCTCTTTGGAGATGGTCCAAAACCGAATAGCCGGAGCTCACCTTCGGGAGAGCCTCCTGGCACCAGAAGCCCCCCGCCACACCTTCCTGTCTGTCCTCCGAAGGTGGTTTTCCACCCTAAGAAAGATTGTCGTTATTGAAGGACCATGCCTTTAAATCTGCCTGCGTCTCCATCTCTGGTACAAATTGTCTTCCCTCCGGCGAGTTTCTGTCTCCGAGTTGGCTGTGAGGAGGTGGAAGTACAATCGGGCTTTGTGTTGGAGGAGGGCTCTGCAGCGCCCTGGAAGGTGGGATTCAGCCTTGTGTAAATAAATAGCAGGAGGCGCCCGCATAAGGCCAAGGGGATTCCTGGAACCGGAGAGAGGCTTGTGCCCGAGACCAGAAACTCTTTCTGGTATTTCTTCTGCAGCCTCTGCAGCCTCTTCCGCCCTCAGGAGCCTTTCGAATGGTCTATGGGAAGCCCTGGAGCCCGTTCTCTTGGAACCATTCTGGACTCCTGGAGCTCCTGGACCAACCACTGACCCTCAGGACCCCGGTCTGTACCCTTTTTGTGGTCTAGAGAGATGTGCCTTGCGCCTCAGGTTCACTCTGGGCTGCTCAGGTTGCCTAAGGAACCAGTGGGCAGACACACGCCTGCCCTGCTTCAGCTTTTCCTCACGCTTTATGCATCGGTCATTGTGCGCATGCCCAGTGAGGTCCTTTGCAGAAAGACCCCTGGAGGCTGAGACGGGCATCCGGTAGCTGCCTGCGTTTTGGAGATCTCATGGGGTGGGAAGGGAGGCAGGTTTGGCCATTGTACCACCTTCCGTATCGGGGCCTGCCCTCTTGACTGGTTTGGGGGCTGGGCCTTTTGCCATTCAAGAAGGGAGAAGCCCTGAGAAAATTAAAGGTCTTATTCAGGCTTTCTTGGCCCACGGCCATGGAAGCCTTGATGAAAGGGATGCCTGGGGAGAAGTGGGACATCTGGCTCCTCTCCAGGACCCCTCACAGCAGGCCTGGGCCGGGACCAGGCATCCCTCTGGCCCCGCTGCCCTGGCAGCGTCCTCCTGCCACGTCGGCCAGTTTCCTTCTGCCCCTCCAAGTCCTTCTCTGCTTCCTCTCTCCATCTGCCACTTAGGGGGCCAGCTTCCTCCCGCAGCATTTCTGCTGCTTCCCTGGGGTCTCGGCGCTCTGAGTGATGGTCACTGGGTTGCTGGGTTTCCGAGCTTGCCCGCCACCCTAAGGAGAGCTTTGCTGAGTATCCACACATGCTTGGAGGGATCCGGGACCCCCTCACGTGACGGGGGAAGGGTGTTACCCTTCTCTCCCTTATCTAGAGGTGGTGTTTTTGATTATTTTCTTTTTCATATTAAAACATAGTAGTAATAACAGTTTTACCCATTTGAACACATTTAGACTCATGTAAATAGACTCCTGTAATTCCACTGCTAGTTCCAAACCTCTAAAATCTCTGTGCTGCAACCACTTTGTAGTCATGCTGTCCCACCCACCTTTTTCCCCAGCCACCACTACTCTGTCCTCCAACATGCTCCCTAAGGATCTGTGGTTCACATCCACTGCATCTTCCCATAAATGTCACGGGCTTCCCAAATGGCTCTGTGGTAAAGAATCTGCCTGCCAGTGCGTGCCAACTGGAAACATTGGTTCAATCCTTGGTCAGGGAAGATCTCCTGGAGAAAGAAATGACAACCCACTCCAGTATTCTTGCCTGGGAAGTTCCATGGAGAGAGGAACCTGGTGGGCTCCAGTCCATGGGATCTCAAAGGGTCCAACGTGACTTAGCAACTAAACAACAACAATACATTTCACTGCTGCTGCTGCTAAGTCCTTCAGTAGTGTCCGACTCTGTGCGACCCCATAGAAGGTACCCACCAGGCTCCCCTGTCCCTGGGATTCTCCAGGCAAGAACACTGGAGTGGGTTGCCATTTCCTTCTCCAAGGCATGAAAGTGAAAAGTGAAAGTGAAGTCGCTCAGTCGTGTCTGACTCTTAGCGACCCCATGGACTGCAGCCTAGCAGGCTCCTCTGTCCATGGGATTTTCCAGGCAAGAGTACTGGAGTGGGGTGCCATTGCCTTCTCCGGTACGAGGTAAAAGATGACAATGAAGTCTACTCAAAATCTCTACCTTCCTTTGTACTTTATTATGATCGAGCTGAGCCCTGAGCACTTCTCCAATTCAGCATCAACCCAGCCTTCTTCCTCCCGATTCTCAGCTGCCTCTGTGCATCAACGTTTTTTATCTATTGCAACCCTGTTCTCCTGCTCATTGTAAAAATGCCTCCCTTAGCCCAGTGCTTCAAAATTATGTATTATAGGAAGAAACAGATGAAGTCTAAGTTGAAAAGAATGTTGTGTGTAACAATAACCTTAGGCTGGAGATCGCCCAAGGGAGAAAGACAAGTTGAAAAAAAAAGTGCGCAGGAAACCTTGACAGTGGATTTGAGCTCATCTTTTTGATGTCTTGGTGCATTTTTTGTTTGTTTTAAGTTAAGAGGCTTAATTTTATTCCAGAAGATCGTTTGCTAGTCATTTGTATTGAGAACCCACAAATCATTCCTGTTTAATTGGAGTAAGACAGGGTGTGGTTGTTGAGGGCTGTCTGGGCTCCCCAAGCCCATGTGGAAGAATTGCGCCACAGACGTGTTCCATCAGCTCGCAGACATATGAATGCCTTTACTGGGCTGACTTTGGGGAACATGCCAGCATCCTTCTAGCTAAGGATTTGCCAACCACCTTGCCCTCAGACTTCCCCTGTCCGCATCCTTCTGAGTACTGTGACAGCCTTGACTCGCAGAAAGTTTTCTCATTTAATGAAGTGTTGATTCCAGAGTCTCCAGGAGAAGTTACAGTTGCCCAATTTCCTGGTAAATTTCCAGGTTCCTTGGTGGTTTGGAAGCAGGGTATATTTTAGGGTAAATAAAGTCTATAAAATGTGATTTGGGTGCTTGGTTTGCGGTGCCAGGGCTTGAAGTGATTGGCCCTTGTGAGACAGGAACTGAAGACAGTCTGAAGGCGGTGGTCTTCTCTAAGTCAGGTTCTGAGCTATGAGTGAGGGGAGGTATGCCCAGGTGGGTGGGGCTGGTTCCCTGCGCTCCAAGCCCTCCCTCCAGCCCAGGACCTGCCCACCTCCTGGGATGGGATGGTTCACCGCCAGGGAAGGAGTGACTTCCATGTGCAAAGAACCCTACAGCCCTGTTATCCTGGTCTTTGTGGGGATCCCTGTTAACACGTGAAGCACACGGGACATACAGCAAGTCCCCATTTGTACCCTCGTGTGTGCGTGCATGTTCAGTTGCTTCAGTCGTGTCTGACTCTTTGTGACCCTATGGACTGTAGCCTGCCAGGCTCCTCTGTCCATGGGATTATCCAAGCAAGAATACTGGAGTGGGTAGCCTTTTCCTCCTCCAGGAGATCTTCTTGACCCAGGGAGCAAACCTGGAGCTCCTGCACTTGTGCAGATGCAGCTTATGTGAAAGGCTGAGAATGAAGTTCCACACTGCGGGATGAGGGTTTGTGGTGATGAACTTGGGCAGGGGGGCTGCACTCTGGGGCAGCCCCTTGGCTAGGTTGGTGCTGGACTCTGGCCTGAGAGCAGGAACGAGACCTGGAGGGGGCCTGGGCCTGGTGGGGTCCTTCAGGGAGAACTCCAGCTCCTGGATCAACCTTCCGGGTGGGAGCCAGGTGAGTACCCCTTGTGGGAGACAGAGGCTGAGGGTCTAAGTAGGCAGGCCCAGCAAGGCAAAGCAGTGGTGGACCACAGGCCTGGCAGACTGCCCTCAGAAACAGGTGGAGCTCAGAGCCAGGAGTGCCCCTGAGGTTAAGAATTACCCATCAGAGATGCTAAATTTATAGAACTGTGGGTCTAGATTCAAGCTCATCCCCTACTCCTAGGTGTTTATTAAAAGAGAAGTTCTTAGGGAGTCTGGGATGGACATGTACACACTGCTGTATTTAAAATGGATAACCAACAAGGACCTACTCTATAGCACAGGGAACTCTGCTCAATGTTATGTAACAACCTAAATGGGAAAGTAATTTGTAAAAGAATAGACTCATGTATATGTATAACTGAATCACTTTGCTATACGCTTGAAACTGTCACAATGTTGTTGATCAACTATACTCCAATATAAAATAAAAAGTTGAAAACAAAACAGAGTTACCCATCAGAATTCCAGGGAACCCGTGGTAAGTTCACATGCCTAATACAGGTGCCCAGAATCTCTAGCTTGTGGAGCTCTGAAATATGTACTTACTAAGAGTTCCCTTTTAAATGTTGGTGCATAGATCATATAGAGACCCCCCTGCCTGGGGCAGACGTGGGATCTGGAGGCTGCTCTGTGGGTACCAAGAGAGCTGGGCCCACGTGGTCAGTGAGTGAACAAGGAGGTGGGGCAGTGCCTTACCCAAACCAGGCAACCCTTCTTAAATCCCTGATTCGCAGAGCAGTGGTCTCACATTTTCTCAGTCTCTGCAGATGTGTTATCTCCTCTATTTCTGGCTGAACAAAATCATTTCAGCCTAGCATGGATCAAGCCTTTCCACGCTCTTTTGTCCTGATGGAAGATACTCCTGTTTCTCCTTTAAGATCATGTCTGGGGTCACCTTCTGTTGCTTTAGGGATGGTGTCTTGACCCCTTGTTCCCATATGCACCTCAGTTGGGGTATTCCCATTTTAACAGCTATCTGTTTATTTCTGGAATGAGGCTAGGCTTCTGGAGGTCTAGATACTGGTCTCGGGTTCATCTTTGAGTTCCTGGCATGTAGGAGCTTCATTTATTATTGTTAAGTCATGTCTGACTTTTTGTGGCCCCGTGAACTACAGCATGCCAGACTTCCCTGTCCTTAACTATCTCTCGGAGTTAGCTCAAACTCATTTCCATTGAGTTGATGATGCCATCCAATCATCTTATCCTCTGTTGCCCCTTTCTCCTCTTGTCCTCAATTTTCCCAGCCTCAGGTCTTTTCTAATAAATGAGTTCTTCGCATCAGGTGGTCAAAGTATTGGAGCTTCAGCTTCAACATCAGTCCTTCCAATGAATATTTAGGAGCTTCATAACCAAAGCACATTGAATTAATGTTTTAGTGAAAAGGCAAAAGTCTTTTTAAATTTCCTCCCCTCTTTGTCACCGTCCTGCTGTTCATGAGAATTACTCATTCACCCAAACCCAGTAAAGGCGGCTGTGGTCTGGACCTAGAAACCAGCCCCAGGCAACCCCCAGCACACTCCTGAGAACCACTAAGATAAACATGGAGTGCACTCTCACCGAATTCTGAGAAGGAAAGGCCGTCAAAGGTCATAGGGTCCAGAGGCTCTCAACCCGGGCTACACATTAGAATCATCTGGGGAGCTTTTAGAAATTGCTCTGGCCCAGCCCCCACCCCCAAGATTTTTATTTGGCTGGTCTGGGGTGGGGCTCGGGTTTGGGTGAAATTTTCTTAAAGCTCCACAGGGGCTTCTGTTGTACAGCCAAATTTGTGAACCACTGCTCTAGGCCAGAGTTCCTCGCTGAATATTTGAATCAAAGGATTAAAGCAATCTCTGCCTGGTGAGTTGATGGCTCCTCCAAAGCCCATGGGCTGGAGGTAGGTTCACCAACAGTGACCCCAGGATTCTCTGAGCCAGTCCATCATCCAGTCCTGTCCTTCTTGATGACAGACTTGGCCTCGATCATCCTTCCTGCCCAGGGACCAGAAACCAACTCTGATTAGAACGTAATTTCACACTGATGAGTGGCACATAAGAAACAGAGTTGGATGGGCTCTGAGTGAAGGCTTTCCTGTTTTCAAGCCATATATGTGACTCTGAATGTTATTAACTTGCCAGGACAGCTGTGACAAAGTGCCATGCACGGGTTGGCTTAAACAACAGAAATTTATTGTGTCACAGTTTTGGGGACTAGAAATCTGAAACGAAAGTGTTAACAAGCCTGGTTCCTTCTGAGGCTGTGAGGTAGCATCTCCCCGGCCTCTCTCCTTGGCTTCCAGATGTTGTCTTCTCCCTGTGTCCTCAGAGCTTCCCTGGGTATGCGTCTGTGTCTAAATACCCGCCCCGCCCCCCACCTTTAGATACCAGACATACTGGATTAGGACCCACTCCAACGACCTCCTGTTAACTTGATTCCCTCTGGAAAGACCCTGCCTCTAGACAAAGTCATACTCTGAGGTGCCACTGGTTGTAAAGAATCTGCCATGGGTTTGATCCCAGGGTTGGGAATATTCCCTGGAGGAGGGCATGGCAACCCACTCCAGTATTTTTGCCTGGAGAATGCCATGGACGGAGGAGCCTGGAAGGCTACAGTCTATGGGATCGCAAAGAGTCGGACATGGCTGAATGACTTAGCATGCACGCCTCTTCAGCTGACTCAATCAACATGAGTTTGAGCAAACTCTGGGACATAGTGAAGGACAGGGAAGCCTGGCATGATGCAGTCCATGGGGTCATAAAGAATGGGATTTAGCTACTGAACACACCTCTTCAACCTCGAACTACTTTCCAAGTTTTCCACCTTAGCTGCAGCTGTTTTTTGTTTTTTTTTTAAATATTTATTTATTTTTGGCTGTGTCTTAACTGTAGCATGTGGGATCTTTCCTTGAAGAGCGAGGGCTCAGTATTTGTGGCACACAGACTTAGTTGCCCCGAGGCAGGTGGGATCTTAGTTCCGTGACCAGCGATTGAACCCCTGTCTCTGCATTGGAAGGTGGATTGCTAACCAGAAGGAAGGGAACTTCACCAGGGAAGTCCCTTAGCTGCAGCATTTAATCTGTAAAGCTGATCGTATAGTTTTTCTTTATATCTATTCCCACTCTCAAATCACACAGAGCATGAAGCTCAGGGCTGGTGATTTCTCAGCATTAATGGCTGTCTGGGGAGGCCTTACAAATAGCTGTGAAAAGAAGAGAAGTGAAAAGCAAAGGAGAAAAGGAAAGATACAAGCATCTGAATGCAGAGTTCCAAAGAATAGCAAGGAGAGTTAAGAAAGCCTTCCTCAGCAATCAATGCAAAGAAATAGAGGAAAACAACAGAATGGGAAAGACTAGAAATCTCTTCAGGAAAATTAGAGATACCAGGGGAACATTTCATGCAAAGATGGGCTCGATAAAGGACAAAATGGTATGGACCTAAGAGAAGCAGAAGATATTAAGAAGAGGTGGCAAGAATACACAGAAGAACTGTATAAAAAAGATCTTCACGACCAAAATAATCACGATGGTGTGATCGCTCACCCAGAGCCAGACATCCTGGAATGTGAAGTCAAGTGGGCCTTAGAAAGCATCACTATGAGCAAAGCTGGTGGAGGTGACGGAATTCCAGTTGAGCTATTTCAAATCCTGAAAGATGATGCTGTGAAAGTGCTGCACTCCATATGCCAGCAAATTTGGAAAACTCAGCAGTGGCCACAGGACTGGAAAAGGTCAGTTTTCATTCCAATCCCAAAGAAAGGCAATGCCAAAGAATGTTCAAACTACCACACAATTGCACTCATCTCACACGCTAGTAAAGTAATGCTCAAAATTCTCCAAGCCAGGCTCCAGCAATATGTGAACCATGAACTTCCAGATGGTCAAGCTGGATTTAGAAAAGACAGAGGAACCAGACATCAAATTGCCAATATCTGCTGGATCATGGAAAAAGCAAGAGAGTTCCAGAAAAACATCTATTTCTGCTTTATTGACTATGCCAAAGCCTTTGACTGTGTGGATCACAATAAACTGTGGAAAATTCTGAAAGAGATGGGAATACCAGACCACCTGACCTGCCTCTTGAGAAACCTGTATGCAGGTCAGGAAGCAACAGTTAGAACTGGACATGGAACAACAGACTGGTTCCAAATAGGAAAAGGAGTATGTCAAGGCTGTATATTGTCACCCTGCTTATTTAACTTATATGCAGAGTACATCATGAGAAATGCTGGGCTGGAAGAAGCACAAGCTGGAATCAAGATTGCCAGGAGAAATATCAATAACCTCAGATGTGCAGATGACACCACCCTTATGGCAGAAAGTGAAGAGGAACTTAAAAGCCTCTTGACGAAAGTGAAAGAGGAGAGTGAAAAAGTTGACTTAAAACTCAACATTCAGAAAACGAAGATCGTGGCACCTGGTCCCATCACTTCATGGGAAATAGATGTGGAAACAGTGTCAGACTTTATTTTGGGGGGCTCCAAAATCACTGCAGATGGTGACTGCAGCCATGAAATTAAAAGATGCTTACTCCTTGGAAGGAAAGTTATGACCAACCTAGATAGCATATTCAAAAGCAGAGACATTACTTTGCCAACAAAGGTCTGCCTAGTCAAGGCTATGGTTTTTCCAGTGGTCATGTATGGATGTGAGAGTTGGACTGTGAAGAAGGCTGAGCGCCGAAGAATTGATGCTTTTGAACTGTGGTGTTGGAGAAGACTCTTGAGAGTCCCTTGGACTGCAAGGAGATCCAACCAATCCATTCTAAAGGAGATCAGCCCTGGGATTTCTTTGGAAGGAATGATGCTAAAGCTGAAACTCCAGTAATTTGGCCACCTCATGCGAAGAGTTGACTCATTGGAAAAGACTCTGATGTTGGGAGGGATTGGGGGCAGGAGAAGAAGGGGATGACAGAGGATGAGATGGCTGGATGGCATCAGCGACTCAATGGACAGGAGTTTGGGTGAACTCCGGGAGTTGGTGATCGACAGGGAGGCCTGGTGTGCTGCAATTCATGGGGTGACAAAAAGTCAGATACAACTGAGCGACTGAACTGAACTGAGCACTAACTTGCCAGGTTCCTGACATCTGGTCCCCCGGTTCTGGGTGCACTTGGAGGATGATGGTTTATGTTCAGGCCTCCCCAGAGACGGTATATTTCCTCACAGTGGCAGGAGCTAGATGAAGAGGTGAGCTATGTAGGGTGAGCCTCCCTGCCCCAGGTAAAGGCTGGAGTCAGGTGCTGGTGTTAAACATTGGTTTGAGTGGATGCGTGAAAATCTATCAGAAGGGGGCTCTGTGTTGGTGGTGGGATGTCTTTGGAATGCACGTACGTTATTATGTGTAATATATGTAAATGGTAAATGGTGAGGGAATGATGGGGGTGTGGATGGGAAGTATGTTTCATGGCCCTGCAAGTCATATATCAGCTGCTCACTCCTGAGGTTCTTTTTCTGTTTTTTTTTTTTGTTTGTTTTTGGATTTTAAACTTTTTAATTAAAGAATTTTTTTGATAAATGTATAGTTGATTTTCAGTATAATTCAGTTATGTACATATGTATGTATATGTGTATATTCTTTTCCAGGTTCTTTTCCATTATAGGTTATTGTAAGATATTGAATATACTTTCTTGTGTTGTACAGTAGGTCCTGTGGTTAATCTGTTTTATATACAGTACTGTGTTTCTGTTAATCCCCAACTCCTATTCATTTATCTCTCTCCCCACTCCTTTCCCCTTTGGTAACCATAAGCCTGTTTTCTACGTAAGTGAATCTTTTTCTGTTTTTTTAAAATAAGTTCATTTGTACCACTTTAAAGATTCCATATGTTTAAGTGATGTCGTATGATATTTGTCTTCCTCTGCCTGACTCCATGTGGTAGGATAATCTCTAGGTCCATCCGTGTTGCTACAAATGACATTCTTTCATTCTTTTTATGGCTGAGTAATATTTCATTGTGTATATGTACCCCATCTTCTTTATCCATTTATCTGTAAAAGCTGGAGTCAGGTGCTAGTGTTAAACATCGGTTTGAGCGGATGCGTGAAAATCCATTGGATGGAGGCTGTGTGTTAGTGGACATTTATCTGTTGATGGACACTGAGGTTGCTTCCATGTCTTGGCTACTGCAAACAGTGCGGCAATGAATATTGGGGTGCACGTATCCTTTTGAACCATGATTTTTTTCGGGATATATGCCTAGGAGTGGGATTGCGGGATCGTGCTAACTCTCGTTTTTTGAGGAACCTCCATACTGTTCTCCAAAGTGGCTGTATCAGTTTACCTTCCTACCAACAGTATAGGTGGGTTCCCTTTTCTCCACACCCTCTTTTGCATTTGTTACTTGTCGACTTTAATGGTGGCGATTCTGACCAGTGCGAGGTGATACTTTATTGTAGTTTTTGATTTGTATATCTCTAATAATTTGTAATGTTGAGCATCTTTCCATCTGTGTGACCATCTGTATATCTTCTTTGGAGAAAAGTCTGTTTAGCTCTTCTGCCTATTTAAAAAAATTTTTTTATATTAATCCCTGCTGCTGCTGCTGCTGCTAAGTCGCTTCAGTCGTGTCCAACTCTGTGCAACCCCTGAGACGGCAGCCCACCAGGCTCCCCCATCCCTGGGATTCTCCAGGCAAGAATACTGGAGTGGGTTGCCATTTCCTTCTCCAGTGCATGAAAGTGAAAAGTGAAAGCGAAGTCCCACAGTTGTGTCTGACTCTGAGCGACCCCATAGACTGCAGTCCACCAGGCTCCTCTGTCCATGGGATTTTCCAGGCAATATTAATCCCTATAAACTATTTATACATTTGGGAGATTGCTACTTTGTCAGTTGTGTTGTTTGCAAATATTTTCTCTTATTCTGCAGGTTATCTTTTCATTTTGTACCCCTGAGGTTCTTAACATGAGGCTACCCACAGACAAAATTCAAGGGTGGCTCCAAAAGCTTTGATGGAAAAAAGTTACGTTTTATTTTCACTACCTGAAAATTTGCATTTCCTTCTATCGGGAATGTAGACAGCAAACCTTGGTGATGTTAGCTGTACCATGATTGCCACCAGTAGGAACTGCTGAGATTTTGTTTTAATGTTTGAGATACTTCAGATACTTTCAGATACCTTGAATCTCTTGATGTATCATTATCCTCATCGGTACTTCAAAGTTAAGGTGGCTGTGGTACTCACCACATATTTATTTTTTAATATTTATTTGGCTGCCCTGGGTCTTAGTTTTGGCACTTAGATCTTTGATCTTCATTACAGCATGCGGAGGGGCTTCCCTGGTGACTCAAATGGTAAGGAATCTGCCTGCCAATGCAGGAGACTTGGGTTCGGTCCCTGGGGCCCGAAGATCCCCTGGAGAAGAAAATGGCAATCTACTCCAGTATTCTTGCCTGGAAAATCCCATAGACAGGGGTTGGGCTACAGTCCATGGGGTCACAAAGAGTCAGACATGACTTAGGGACTAAGCATGTGGGATCTAGTACCCTGGCCAGGAATCGAACCTGGGCCTTCTGCATTGGGAGGGTCTTATCTACTGGACCACCAGGGAAATCCCTTACCACTAGGTCTTATTTAACGTGTTAATTACCAGAGCACAGTTTTGAAATATTTTGATAGCTGTGTGTTTCTGTAGCCGGTTTCCTGGGTAATGCCATGTATTTAGTTTGTGCACTTATTATTCCGAGGAGGGTCCACAGGCTTTTCCAGGCTGCCGGCGAGGGTGGGGGTCTGTGGCACTGAAGAGGTTTAGAAACCTTGGTTTGTGTTTGTCGTAACCCCTCATGGTCCCCAGTGGGTGGGTAAATCCTACAAATGGAAATAGTTCTGGCTACAGTCTTGACAATCACTGACTTAGTTAATATTTGTAAACTTTTATTTTTGGTTTCTTGGACTAAGCTGTGTATACACATGCACTCACATGGACTTGGACCCATCTTCCCTTCAAAGACATCAAGGATTAGGAAGACATTTTAGAACAAGCCCAGCCTTAAGTTTGCCCTTCAGTCCTGTTGGGTCCTGCTTGGGGAAGCCGGTCCCTGTCTCATGGGAGTGGGACTGAGAGTGGCTTTTGGCGAAATAACCATGTTCTCTTCCCAGAGCTAAATACACAGGGGCGTGTTCTTCTTGGTCACTCTGGAAATGCACAAGCTTTGCATTCATGCCTGAGCTGCCCTTGGAGAAGAGAGCTGGCCTCGGAGGATCCTTTCCAGGTCACCTGGAAAAACAACATGGAGCCAGCTCACAGACCTGGGGGTGTGAAGGTGATTTAATCGAAGGGGATTAGGGTTCACTTTTCACTTTTCTTTCAAAATAATTAGACTCATAGGTGGTTGCAGAAAAAGTGTATAAGGGTCCTGGGAACTTTTCCAACAATTTGTCCCTGGATAACAACTTATAAGGGCTTCCCAGATGGCGCAGTAGTAAAGAATCCACCTGCCAATGCAGGAGACACAGATGACGCAGGAGTCAGGATCCCCAGGGTTGGGAAGCTCCCCTGTAAGAGGGCATAGCAACCCACTTGAGTATTCTTGCCTGGAGAACCCCATGGACAAAGGAGCCTGTTGGGCTACATTCCATGGAGTTGCAACGAGTTGGACACGACTGAAGCAACTTAGCAAGCATGCACAACATCTTATATAGCTCAAGTTCAATATCAAAATCAGGATATTGATTTTAGGGTGTGTGTTAGTTGCTCAGTTGTGTGACTCTTTGCAACCCCATGGACTGTAGCCCACCAGGTTCCTCCGTTAATGGAATTCTTCAGGCAAGAATACTCAAGTGGGTTGCCATTTCCTTCTCCAGGGGATCTTCCTGACCTGGGGATCAAGCCTGAGTTTCCTGCATTGCAGGCACATTACTGTTAACTAGATTACAGACCTTGCTCAGTTCACACCACTTGTAACACATACAGTTCTATGAGGTTTTAGAGATTTATGTAACTACCTCAACAGTCATGATACAGAACAGTTTGCGAAGCATGTGCTTGAACTTGGTTGTGTGGCACATAGTGAATTATTATCAGTTGTTCCATTAATCAGAGCACTATCAGCCTCAGGGCTGGAGGTGGTAATTTGACTTGTCCAGAGACCTTTGGAGCATTTGGACTCCAGTGCTAGGTGTGGTTACCATTTATAAGGCCCAGTCTGGGCCTGGAGCCCCGCAGCAGGAGTTCTGGCTGGCGAAGTTGCTTGCACTATGTAGACACAGCTCCCTGTGTCCTGGGGATCACAGTGTTTCTCTGGACTGGGGAGAGGGAGCAAAGCAAGAGAGAGTCAGGATAAAAGGGCAGCCAGCTCCCCGGAGCGCGGAGAAAGGCGCCAGGCCTCCTGGGGGATGAGGAGCCAGGTAGGGACTAGGCAGATGCCTGGGGAGACATGGTGCAGGTTGTGGGGAAAAGCCATAGCTTGGTGGGTGTGGGGGTACCCAAGGGCCCTGCTTATCCTTCCCTGTGCCCCTCAACTGACTGTGCTCAGCACCTGCTCTGCTGGGCATGGCTTCTGGAAGCAGGATGGGAATGTTAGTCACTTCGCTGCTGGTGCTATTGTGATGTCATGGTAGAAGGAAAGATAGTTGATACAAATTCTAGAGTACACTGATAACAAAGATGGTAACTTTTCCCCCAAAGCCAGTCATGTGTTTATTGTAACTTCAGCATTTCCCAGTTATAGGACATCTGATTAAGCGGAACATTCCATTCTCCAGCAGCACAGGACAACACTGCTTACTGTGTCTGTGGGCTTCCCAGGTGGCACTAGTGATAAAGAACACGCCTGCCAATGCAGGAGATGCAAGAGATGCGGGTCCAATCCCTAGGTTGGGAAGATCCCCTGGAGGAAGGTATGGCAACCCGCTCCAGTATTCCTGCCTGGAGACTCGCATAGACAGAGGACCCTGGCGGGCTACAGTCACTGGGGTCTCAAAAGAGTCAGACATGACTTAGCAACTAAACAACAACAGTAACTTAATCTTTATAGTCAGAGATGATACCCTTCTCTAACCTTGCAGCTGCAACCTCTGCAGGATGATTCTAGCAACAAGGAGCTGCCTGGGGGGAAGAGCTAGTACACAGTGCAAGACCAGCTCCCAGGAGTGAGTGCTGGGACGCTAGATGGAAAAAGATTTGGAGAAGGGAAGAGAGGGCAGGCTGGTTCAGACAGGCAAGCCCCACACAGACCCTGAGAGGCTCCAGGAGCCCAGGCAGAGGTGGTGCCAACACCCAAAGGAGGAGGGTAGCTCAGTGCCAGGGAACCGGGGGAGGCTACATGGCTGCCAGCATAAGCACCAGCTACTGATTGGCAAAGCTGGGGTTTAGACGGAACCTGGGAGCTGCAGCCACATGCAAGTTGTCAGAGGAGGGCCTCAGATGTTTTTGTAAATATAATTTTTGAAACCAAATTTGGCAGAAGACCAAGGTCACTACCATCCCAAGAAGGAAATCCGATGGAGATGATGTCTGCCTCTATACCTTTCGTTCAACTCACCTGCCCTATACTGTCAGATCCATCTTCCTAAACACCGTCGTCTCGTATACCTTCATTTCCAGGAAAGCAGCAGTTGCTTCCTTTCCCTTCCACATCTGACCTTACCCCATCAGGTCAGTCTTACTTCTTTTTGTTTGGTTGCATTGGGCTTTCTCTAGTTGCTGAGAGCAGGGGCTACTCTTCACTGCAATGTGAGGGCTTCTCATTGAGGTGGCTTCTCGTTTTGCAGAGCATGGGCTCTAGGGCAGGAGGGCTCAGCTCAAGGGGTTATTGCCCCTTGGCATATGGAATCTTCCTGGACCAGGGACCAAACTTGTATCCCTTGCAGGAGGATTCCTAACCAGTGGACTACCATGGATTCCTTAGTGGCTCAGATGGTAAGGAATCTGCCTGCAATGCAGGAGACCTGGGTTTGATCCCTGGGTCAGGAATGTCTCCTGGAGAAGGAAATGGCAACTCACTCCAATATTCTTGCCTGGGAAATCCCATGGACAGTGGAGCCTAGTGGGCTACGGCCCATGGGGTCACAAAGAGTCAGACACAACTTGAGCAACTAAGCATGCGTGAAGCATGCATGGACCACCAGGGAAGTCCTCAACCTGTCATTCATCAGTCTCTGAGCCCCGCCCCTTCCCCACACTTAAAGCGTCTCTGCTTTCCGAATTTCATCCCATCACATCCTGTCCCTTTTCTAACCCTGGCTTTGATGAGCCGAACTCCAGATTAACCCAGTGCCACAGTTTTTCTTGTGTATCTCACAATCAAACACAATTGGTTTGTGATATCATGGTAATTTTATTTTCATAACTTCTGTATGTTACTTATGTCTATATGATCAGTGAATAAGACAAAGCATGTTGTGTTCTTCCCTAATTGTTGCCTATGTAGGCCATGTCTCCCTAAGTAGGGGGAGGGCAGGGAGCCTGTGCAGTATATTTTGTTCACCTTGGATACAGCCAGCCCCCATCATGAAGTGCCTGACAGCTCTAGTCTGGGTCCTTATCCTGCAGGCTCTAACAAAGCAAACTGGAATTTATAACTACTGGCTGTCTATTTAGTAGTCATTAGCCTGGAATGCAAGGAGCTGGCAATCAGGATATTTTAAGGAATGGTTAGGTTTTGTTTGGGTATGAGATAGTCAGCTAAAGTCTTTTGGAGATAACTGAAAGATCAGAATTGGAAAGAAAATATTTTCTTGGAGTTGAAAGTTGATATAGCTGAAACCTGATTTCTGCAAACTCAAATCTAGAGCAAATCTAGGGCAAGTAGACTTGGGGGATAAGAATTTCAGAGGGTGAGAGATGAAATCCCAAGGGCCAAATATTTGCTGACTCTCCTGAAGGCTCCCTCAGCTCAGTGAGTGGCGATGTCCACACCACCTTCCCATCAGTGTGGAGAGATGAGCTGACTTCATTATGCCGTGTCATCTTACGGTTGGGGTGGAGACCATGTGTTCTGTACACGGACCTTATTTTCAGAAGCAGCAAGTCTAGCATTTTGAACAAAATGAGCCATATCTGACTGTAGAATTAAGTCAGTTTGTGGAGAGAAAGTCATACATATTTATCAGAAGGAAATTTGAGCCATAGAGAAAATTGAAATGTTAAAAAAAAATGAGAAGCAAATAACTCTGCTTCTGGTTTAGAGTGCCTCATCATGGGTTGTTCTAGCCACCATCACACTCTGTTCTAAAACCCGCCAGACGACCTCCCTGGTTGCCCAGTTGTTAGGACTCTGGGCTTCCTCTGTAGGGTCGTGGGTTCCATCCCTGGTTGGGGAAGTAACATCCCACAAGCCGCTCAGGGCAGCTCACAAATAAATAACTAAAAATAATTAATGAAATTTTAATAAAATAAAGTAAAACACTCCAGAATTTCCAGTTATAGCCAGTAGTTTCTTCTTTGTCACTTCTGCCACCATTTTTCTGCTGCTGTCCAGACTTAGAGTGAATGGAAGGAGTTCTGATTCTTTCTACCTGTCTGTTACCTGGAGCAGACAGAGCTTAGTACTGAACATCTCAAGAAAGAAACATGGTGCCTGGGGAAAACGCACCCAGAGTGGAGTGTTGAAAATTAGTTTTTCCTGTCTGCCCAGGAAGCCAGGAGGTGTGAAGGTCTCACTCCCTGATGAGACCCTCAACTGGAGGACGTGCTGGTAGCCTCTGGACAGAGAACTCCCTTGGGTTTTCCTGTCTAGGAACTCTTTGGAAAAGGCACACTTTGAAGTTAGTTTCGTTTCCATTTGCGAAGAGAATAGTGAGGCAGTTGGGTTTTCAGACTTCGGGGGAAGAATTGTGTCAGGCTGATGGGCAGCAGCTGCCTGGACTTGGCCCCAGGGTGTTGTGATTCAGGTAGGCCTGGGCTGGGCGGCCGGAGGACTCCTAGGGTGACTGTGATGACAGTTGTTGTTGTTGTTCAGCCGCTCAATCATGTCCAACTCTTTGTCACCCCATGGACTGCATCACAAAGGCTTCCCTGTCCTTCACCTTCTCCCGGAGTTTGCTCAAACTCATGTCCACTGAGTTGGTGATGCCATCCAACCATCTCATCCTCTGTTACCCTCTTCTCCTCCTGCTTTGAATCTTGCCCAGCATCAGGGTCTTTTCCAATAAGTGGACTCTTTGCTTCACATCAGGGGGCCAGAATATTGGAGGCTCAGCCTCAGCGTGAGTCCTTCCTCCTGAAACCTTGTGGTGCGTGCTTCCAACTCACAGAGCCTGACAGTAGACTTGAATGAGAAGTGTTGTCTCCTTCAAGAGCCTTCAGCATTTCTGTTATGGAGTGCCAGGCCATAATTAAAAAATAGTTGCTGATCACCAATTCCCTATAACTGGACTGAGAGAAAGGCCCCAAAAGGAGGACCACCTGGGCTTGGAGTCAAGCATCCCCCTTCTCCCAGCCTCTTAGCTTTGGCCTGGTCATTTGGCCTTTCAGCATCTCTGTCTTGTCACCTGCAAGATGGGGCTTGTAAGGTGTGGAGATCATGCATGCGTGTTGAGGGGCTCTATAAGCAGTAGCTCTGCTTTTATCCTCTTGGGATAACTTCACCCACTCCTCACTCTGAGGCATGTCCTGTGCTTAAGTCCCAGTGGTACCTTGGGGAGACCAGTGGTCAGTGTCCACAGCTCCAATGTATTCCCCTGAACTATCCAACAAGGTGAGCCATGGAAATGTCTCCTGATGATGCCTCCAGAAGGCAGGTTCCAGTCTTGTCTCCACAACAAGCCCCCTCTTTGCTCCTCAGGGTACTTCCTGCCTCATGCCATGCTCAGCTGTATGTCCAGCTTGGTGTACCCAACAGGGTTGTATGAAAAGTACCAGGAAGTGATGTTCGGGTGATGAGTGGTGTTGAGGTAATAACAAGGTGATAGTCCTTCTCTCACTCCAGGTAGAGGCCAGTGTTCTCTCTACCTGAGCTGACCTCCCGTGACCCCTCTGGCTCCATCGCCTCACATACCTTGTTCCATCCATACTTCTGTTCCCCCTGAACTCCTCCTTGTCTCAGGCCCTTTGTACTTGCTGTATGCCTGCTTCAACTAGAACATTCTTACTGACGACTGCGTGGCTCACTCTTCCACTTTTGTGGTTTAACTATCACCTCCTCGGCTTCCTGGACCTGCTATTTCAACCTGCAGCCCTCTTTTTCCCCCTCCCTGGGTTTATGTCACTCCTCCACAGCACTTACCACCACCCTCTTTTTCCCCCTCCCTGGGTTTATGTCACTCCTCCACAGCACTTACCACCACCAGCTTGTCAGCAGCACTGAGCACACAGTAGGTGCCCAACAAACAGTTTTTAATAAATGAATAAGTGGCAGCAATATTTTAAGAAATCCGAATTTGCCTCTCTTTACCACAAAAACCTTGGTTCCAGAGAAAAATTAAGCTCCTCTGGTAAGTTTTTCCTTCTAAAGGAAAATGAAGATGACAAAGTGATCTTCTTCCCACCTTTTTCTGCTCAGAGGGACCTCACCCAGGGGCCTGATTGAGATGGTTTGCTCTGAGCATCCGCACAAGCAGGGACCAGTGCTGAGATGCTGAGATGCAGGGGGATGAGCCATCCTGACAGCAGTCAGGTGTTGTCTGTCAGCCAGACAGCGAGCACTGGAGGCCCAAGACAGAACCCAAAAAGGGCACCATGTGGGAATATTGAAAAGCACCTTAGTAGGGGGGCACATTATTTTAATTGTGGCATATGGTGCTCATTGATTGATCATTGAAACAGTGACCTTGAATTATTAGTAAAGATTAAGTTGAATCAAATATACCCTGCATATGAAGGTACAAGGATAGCAAATGCAGATATAAAAACTCCTGTCAAGCCATACAGTGTCCATACAATGGAATATTATTCAGCTATAAAAACTCTTTTTAAAGCAAGAGTTTTACTGAGACAGAATTCCCATATCCTAAAATCCATCCTTTTGAAGGATACACTTCAGTGGGTTTTTTTAGTGTATTCACAGAATTGTGCAGCCATCACCACTACCTAAATTTAGAACCTTTTTCATCACCCCATAAGCAGTCATTTTTCAGTCTTCCTTATACCCAACCTTATCTTTTGTTATGTTGTGGATGTTGCCTATAAATGGAATCATGCAGCATTTGATCTCCTGTCTCTTGCTGCTTTAATTTAGACTGATGTTCTTAAGGTTCATCTTTGTTGTAGCATGTAACAGCACTCTATTCCTTTTTACAGCTGAATAATATTCCATTGTATGGACATACCAAATTTGGTCTATCCATTCATTCATTGGTGAGCATTTGCAATCTTCCTACTTTTTGACTGCCACTGAGCCGTGTTGAAATGTCATGAAAGGCTTGATGCTGAAGGGGCTTCCTTGCTTCTACATTGGAGGGATGTGGCCCACCTCCCAGGTGGGTGTGAGGATCTGCAAAGGTATAGACATCTCGTCTAGCTAGGTTGTTGTCCAGTCTTAAAGTGGACCTTTCCCACTCCTGTGGATTTTCTGTGCTGGTGTATGATGTGTGTGATTATCACAGTGTTCCTCTTCTTTGACATGTGAGTCAAATTTGGACTCTCCTCCCTGCCCTCCAGTCTCCACTCCTGTCCACCTGCTTTCTCTACAGTTAGCTCCAAGGGCCTCCAGCAACCCCCAGCTATGCCCTCCCCTGCCAGGCATCCTGGGCTACTTCTACAGCCACCACAGGTCTTTTTGACATTACTATCTCAAATTGTTATTATTACTAGTAGTAGTAGTAGTCAGTCAGTCGTGTCTGACTCTACAACACCATGGACTGTAGCCTGCCAGGCTCCTCTGTCCATGGAATTCCCCAGGTAAGAATACTGGAGTGGGCAGTCATTCCCTTCTCTAGGGGATTTTCCTGACCCAAGGATCAAACCCAGGTCTCTCATATTGCAAGCAGATTCTTTACTGTCTGAACTACCAGAGAAACCCACCTCAAACTCTTACTTGTGTTTAAATGTGTTTTCTTGTTACTGTGTATTTTTTTTTCCCCTTTGGTGGTGTTGTCTTGCGTCATGGCTTCCACTAAACCATAACTGCTACATGGCCAGACAGTGTCTCGTAGCAGCCTTGTCCCCAGCATCCCCCAGGCACAACTCACAGTGGGTTCTCTGAATGCCGGCTGCTTGGGTGTCTGAGAGTTTCAAGCCCTTTGCCATGTAACTGGAGAGGCTGAAAGGGTGAATGGAGGCACCGGCTCCCCTGTACAATGGTCTTTGGAGGTGGGGATCGGGTTTAAATCATTGCGGATCCTGCTTTAACCTGCCATTGTTGATTCCTGAAAATGCATGGCTGAACTCGCTAAAAAGTAACCTGGATTTTTGTCAGTACTTTTCTTGGTAACCCTGCCCATCTGCATAAATTCTGCAAAACTGCAGCCGCTACCTGGGCACCATTCAGTGGGACCTTTGATAACTCCTGGTTCCCTTCCTTATTGGCCACGGATATGAGCATTTAGTTAGGCTTGGGGGTCAGGGGGTGACTTGAGATAACCGCAGCCATAACAACGAGGTCCGCCCGCTCTTTGTCCATTCCCGTTCTCTGTTTTCCACATGGCTCAGGTAATCCACATTAGCAGATAACTTGGTTTTTTCACTGCCCCTCTGTTCCTCTGTCATCTGATTTCATTGTCCACTGAGATAATAGTGAACAGAATAAGAACAACATTAAAATAGGAAGCTGGGAAGAGCAGGAAGGGAATCTGTAGGCCCGGTAGACAAACGTTGGCTGTAACAGAAGCCAGGATGTGGAAGCCATGACCAAGTACTTCTGACTGTCCAGGCATAGGCCCCCTGCACTTTCATTCTGGTGGCTTCTTTCTTGTCTCTCTGTTACCAGGCCTGTTTAGGTCAGCTCTTTTGGAGGGCAGAGGAGGGGAGCTGCTGTTCTTGAAGAAAAGGAAAGATGATCAGATGGATCACTTAAAATCGGAGTTAGAGACTGGACAGCTAGATGGGGCAGTTCCAATGGAAACAGATTTCTTTTTAAGGAAATATTGACCAGCTTTTGTAGGAAACCATCTCTTCCTCTTTGCGTCTAGTGAGAGGCACTCTCAACCTTTCCCTCTGATGGGAAGGGTATAACATGATGATATTTGTAGGCTGTACTGGGATGAACAAAAAGGCTGCAGCCAGCCAACCCCAGAGGCTCAATTGCCTCAAGTGTACCCTAGCCCACTGTGAGGCCAACAGGCGCCAACTGACCGGAAGCTCTGGTGTGCTGGTCCAGGCCCTGTGAGATCTGGTTTGGGGCTCTGATCCTCCTCTGACCGTGTGTTTACCTAGAAGCAGACAGTGGTAAGAACCGAGGCCTGGAGGCACCTGAGCCCACCAGTTCCCACTGGTGGGAGGGAGATGATTGTTCAGTGCCTTCCTCCCCAAACATCCGCATGGTCAGGAGACTAGGGTTTGGCTGTAACTTCCACTGTTGGACAGCTCCATTTCTGGGGGAGTTTCTTCCTTGTATTCAGCTGTTATCTTCTCACCCTGGAGTCCTCCAGTGTAGATCTCACCTTCCTCCTTATCCCCACGTATCAGGCCATGGTGTCTTGGGGTGACTTGTCTTTACATGGGCTGTGCCCTTCTCGCTCCCACACCATTCTGTCAAATAACAGTTTTACCTTACAGTTTAACAGTTACGAAGGAAGATAAGGGGATCCTGGAAGCCTGATATGTCATGTATATATATGACATATCATTGTCTACTAAGATAATAGTGAACAGAGAAAGAAGAGAATTAAAATAGGAACATATATAGGAATATTAAAAGAGAAATATGTATATATATGGACTTCCCTGGTGGCCCAGATGGTAAAAAATCTGCCTGCAATAGAGGAGACCCAAGTTCAAGCCCTGGGTTAGGACAATCCCCTGGAGAAGAGCATGGCAACCCACTCCGGTATTCTTACCTGGGAAACACCATGGGCAGAGAAGCCTGGTGGGCTGTAGTCCATGGCCTTGCAGAGTTGGACATGACTGAGCAATTAACACATACACATACACACAGACACACTTATCTGTATATTTTAAGCATGGGGTCAATATCTACCACATTGTAGAAAAAAAAGGATGATAATTCCATCACCTAAACCAGCCTGTTTTCATTTGAGTATTTCCTTTGTCTTTAGTCTGATGAATAAAAAAGTCACTGCAGATGGTGACTGCAGCCATGAAATTAAAAGACACTTGCTCCTTGGAAGAAAAGCCATGACAAACCTAGACAGCATATTAAAAAACAGAGACATTACTTTGCCAACAAAGGTCCATCTAGTCAAAGTCATGGTTTTTCCAGTAGTCATGTATGGATGTGAAAGTTGGCCCATAAAAAAGGCTGAGTATCAAAGAATTGGTGCTTTTGAACTGTGGTGCTGGAGAAGACTCTTGGGAGTCCCTTGGACTGCAAGAAGATCAAACCAGTCCATCCTAAAGGAAATCAATCCTGAATATTCATTGGAAGGACTGAAACTCCAATTCTTTGGCCACCTGATGCAAAGAACCGACTCATTAGAAAAGACCCTGATGCTGGGAGAGATTGAAGGCAAAAGGAGAAGAAGACAATAAAGGAGACTGAGATTGGCATCACCAACTCAATGGACATGAGTTTGAGCAAGCTCTGGGAGATAATGAAGGACAGGGAAGCCTGGCATGCTTCAGTCTATGGGCTCACAAAGAGCTGGACACAACTGAGCAACTGAACAACAACAACAGATCGGTACAGTATACACAGCTTTGGTGGCTTCTTCATTCACTGTATAATAATTTCCCCCACAGTTCTAGGCATTATAAGACCAAGACTTAAGAATACAAATGTTTTGCAGCTGCAGTGAGTATTGAGATGGGTGCAGCTCATTCAGAGGAACAGACTCAGAATCATGACACCGCCTAGAGAACAGTGAAGTTGGGGGCCCTGTATGTGGGAGGAAACAGGGACCTTGGAGGCAGGGGAAGAGTCGGTATGAGGTAGGGCTACTTTCCTGGCTTCCAGGAGCATTACCACATGTAGGGAAAGGAGCATGTTTGGGAACCATTTTAACCTTTTAGAAGAGGGGAAAAAAAAAAAGTGCCCTTTTTACATACTTTTTGGAATTTCCTGTGTTTCATGTTAGCTGGTTACTATTTTGGCTTCTTTCCATGATAGTAAGCACCGTCTGTTTTGTTAGCAATTTCTTTTGCCTTTAAGTACCGTTCCTGATCAGTTCTGTTTGCCTGAGTCATATATAATCGCAAGGCTCTTTGCTTCCATCTCTCTCCCCTTAAGTTATCGAATTCCCACTGTGCACTTAAGGTTCCAGAAGGGGCTGTGATGGGGGATGTTGAGGGACAGGGGGCAGCCTTGTAGGAAGGCAGTGGGTGCTGGAATCCTAGCATCCAGGTGCTCCACACACCCTCCCAGAGGGCCTCTCTCTCCAGGGCCTGAATGATGTCATATAATGAGCTCTTCCTAGACAGTACTTTTTCCATTTTATAGATAGGGAAACCAAGACCGAGTTACTCACTAGAATCAGAGGTTCGCATGGCCTCGCTAGAGCCTTGGCTCAGCTGTGGCTGCCAGCCCTTCTGTCTGAGCTCTGAGAGCCCAGAGACAGATGGTGTGGGCTGAGGAAGGGGTCACTGTGGAGGTTCAGCCAGCTCTGCTGGGGTCTGTTGTGGGTGAGTTGGCCTTGGGTAGAGGAGACAGTCAAGAAGAGGGTGGAGGGACTTCCCTGGCGGTCTGTTGGTTAGACTTCACCTTCCAATGCAGGGGGCACCGGTTCAATCCCTGGTGGGGGACATAAGATCCCACATGCCTTTTGGCCAAAATACTAAAACAGAAACAATATTGTAATAAGTTCAATAAAGATTTTAAAAATGGTCCACATCAAAAAAAAAAAAAAAAAAAAGAAAAAAGCTTTAAAAAAACCAAAACCCAGAAGAGAGCAGATAGGAGTAGATAGGGCCCAGTTAACCCAGGATGAGAGAAAGTGGCCACCCACTGGGTGAGGCCTTTCAGAGGCCCTCCTGGGGAAGAAAGGGGTCCTGGCAGGCTGAACTGTTATTGGTCAGACACGCTGAGCTGCCTTTCCTCCAAAGCCATCCGTGTTCTGCAGACGTTGTCTTCTTTTGCTGTGTAACAGCAAAAAGAGAGTAAGTTGATTTTGTGCCTGCTCAGTCGTGTCCAACTCTTTGTGGTCCCATGGACTGTAGCCTGCCAGGCTTCTCTGTCCATGGGATTTCCCAGGCAAAAATACTGGAGTGGGTTGCCGTTTCCTGTTCCAGAGGATCTTCCCAGCCCAGGGATTGGAGCTGCGTCTCCTGCATTGCAGGCGGATTCTTTACCTGCTGAGCCATTGGGTAAGTCCCTTGCTCCCATCTTCACACCCAAAATCCAACATTGTCAGTGTGGTAGAGAGCCATGGTCTAAACAAGAATTTATTTTCTTGCAGCATAGAGTAGCCAAGAGACTGGCTGAGTTCCCCGCACTCCAGCCTGTCCCTTCACCTGAGGCTGAGCCCCTCCAGTAAAGGTTAGAAGAGGGCTGAGTGAGCTGGTGCAGAAAAGCTCACTGTGGCCGTAGCTCCTCTTAGCATGTGAAATCTGAGGATCTAAGTGTTTTCTGTGATAAGTGCATAAAAAAGATTTCTTATCTTTTTTGGAAAGAAAGAAATATGACATTTCTCTTGAGTCATAACTATTGTTAGATGCTGAATGAGAAAAGACAGTTAACGCTCTGTTCTTCTAAACAATTTTCTCTGACTTTCTTTTGCTCTCAGAAGATCTCGCGAGTTAATTTTTAAAGGTCTCAAATGTGTGTGTGTGTGTGTGTGTGTGTGTGTGTGTGTGTGTGTGTGGGGGGCCTACTCTCCTGTGAAGGATGTCACTGGTCAGGACGCACTGGGGAGAGTGTCAGGAGACCTCCTTCTGGGTGGGAGGAGAGATGTGGGGCTGGGAATTTTGTGTTGAGTCCTGAGGCTTCCAGTTTTCAAAGTGCTCTCTTTGGTTCGCTTTGGAGCCTCAAGTGTGTAAGCCACAGGTGTCTCTCCCAGTAGGGTGTTTGCTTGCCCGGCCCTCAGCCATCTCTACCTCATAGCCAGAAACCCAGCTTGTTACCATCCCCTCTCAAATGTGCTTCGAATCCCCATCCAGGTCAGTCTTCTCACTTGTCCATGCCACTGTCTTCCTTGGACCTCGCAATAGTGACTGTCCAGTCTCCCCAGAACACCGTCTGTATTCATGCCTCTGCCACCTCCTTAGGTTGCTCTTGTGTCTTACCTGGATAATTATAGTAGTTTGCAGCCAGTCTCCAGTTTCTCGCCCTCCCTCCCTGTCCTTCCCAGCACCACTGTATTGCCATCCTAGTACCTTCTGGGCTCAGGCTGCTCCCCACTTCCCCGGGGAGTGCAAAACTTTTGATAGCTCCCCATGGCCCACAAGGAAATTCCATTGTCTTTGGCATCTTAGCTTTCCTATCTGGGTCCATCCTGTCTGGCCAGAGTAACAGCGTGGATGCTGCTGAGGGTCTTAACAATCCTGATTGCTTCTGGGTATTCCAGCTGCAGAAAAGAGTATGTTTGCCAAATTGATGGCTATCAGAGGACAGCCACCAGTGAGAAGATTTGCTGACTTAAGTTTGAAGGAGGAGGAGGAGGAGGATACCAGTGAAGTGGGAGGGAGAGGCAGTGTTATGGAGCGATACAGAAAGCCAAGGAGAAGAGCCCAGTCACAAAGAACAGATTTCTCTGAGTCTGGCTAAGAAAGGCCCCTTTCTAGACCGTGGACATTGGCAAGACTGCTGAAGAGACCTGGTTCTGATAGTCCTCCTTATAAGGGCAGGTCCAGACTGCTGATGGCCACCTCCACTGGCTGAGGTTCCAAAGTGAGTTGAGACAATAAATGGGCTTTTTAGTTTTGTTTTGGCTCAGATGGTAAAAGAATCCACCTGCAGTGGAGGAAACCTGGGTTTCATCCCTGGGTCAGAAGATTCCCTGGAGAAGGGAATGGCAACCCTCTCCAGTATTCTTGCCTGGAGAATTCTGTGGACAGAGTTGCCTGGCAGGCTACAGTCCATGGGGTCACAAAAGAGTCGGACATGACTGAGCGACTTTCACTTTCACTTTTGAGTAAGTAGACGCTCAGTGTTTCTGATGCTTGGGATCCATTGTGTCATTTATTTATTTTATTTTATTTTTGGCTGTGTTGGGTCTTTTGTTGCTGTGCAAACACGGAATTTCTCTAATTGTGGCGAGTGGGGGCTACTCTCTAGTTGTAGTGCACATTGCGGTAGCTTCTCTAGTTGCGGAGCTCAGGCTCTAGAGTGTGGGCTCAATAGCTGTGGTGCATGGATTTAGTAGCCCTGCAGCATATGGAATCTTCCTGGACCAGGGATCGAACCTGTTGTCCCCTGTGTTGGCAGGCAGATTCTTAACCACTGGACGACCAAGGAAGTCCCATTATGTCATTTTGATAGAGAACATAGGAGCTTCTCCACGTCTCTCTCACTTTTGTAAATAACAATCCTGAAACCAACACAGAGGGTCTGGGTCTCGGTCTGGGAAGACTTTTGGAGGGACCCGCAAAGCACTTGCCCCATTGAATCACCTGGAAGAATGCTGAGTCAAGGTCATGACTCAGACTTTAAAAGGCTCTTAGACAACTGGAGGTTGCCTATGGAGGGGTGGTCAGGGTGCCATGGGTCTAAATCCTTACTAGAGGAGAAGATGGTTTGCTGAGTTCTGGAGGGAAGGAAGAGAGAGAGGGGACCACAACTGTTGAGATTGAAGGATGTTGCAATGTGCAAATTTGGCTTTTTATACGGATGACCAATCCAAAGATCAGACTGTCCAAAGGTAGACTAATAGCCCAGTATCAATAATAATAGCACCTTGTTTCCTGTGGGATATTTTACAGTTTGCAAAATGTTTGCATGAGAGGCAGCAAGCCCTTCTTCTCTGGAAGGATTCAAGTTCAGGAAGGGATGTTGTTCAGCATATTCAAGCCCTTCTGAGAGTTAGGTGCCTCTGGATGGATGTTTTCCAGATGTGCATCAGAACTATGTGGGGTGCTTACAGATACAGAGAACAATCTAGTGTTTACTAGTGGGGAGAGGGAAGGAGGAGGGGCAAGATAGGGCTGGGGGATTAAGAGATACAAACTATCATGCCTGAAGTAAACAAGCTACAAGGATATATTATACAGCACAGGGAATATAGTCAATACTTTATAATAACTATAAATGAGGTATAACCTTTAAAAATTGTGAATGTCTGTGTTGTATACTTGAAACTTACAAAATATCGTATTGCGACTATACCTCAAAAAATTTCACGGTGAAAAAGGAAGAGAATTATGTGGGGCACTTTGAAAAGATCCTGGACCCCAGGGCTTGCTCAGACCTGTTGGATCAGCATCTTTCAGGGAGGGACCCAGGAATCTGTACTGGGCTCAGGCAGCCAGTGTGCCCGGCATTCCTAGGAGAATGTCCACCGCACATGGCAGGGAACCCTGCATGTCATGTCCATCACGGAGTCCCCAGTGCCTGCCCCACAGCAGGAGCGCGACAAATGTTTGCTGAGTCCATGTGCTGACACTAGTTGATGTAATTGCCCTGACCTCCCGTACTGCCTTTTCACCATGTCATCTACAGTGTGTCTGCCCCAGACTCCTTTCTGCTCTTTGAACAAACACGCCACACACGTCCACTCTGCCCAGCCCTTGCTCACCCTGTGTTCTCAGCCTGGATCAGTCCTCTGCTTATTTGGCTACAGAAGTCACATGTTTTTGGTGCACGCCCTATGCGGTGTGTGTATGTGTTAGTTGCTCAGTTGTGTCTGACTCTGCGATCCCATGGACTGTAGCCCACCAGGATCCTCTGTCCATGGGATTCTCCAGGCAAGAATACTGGAGTGGGTAGCCATTTCCTTCTCCATGGGATCTTCTTGACCTGGGTTTCCCATATTGTAGGCAGAGTCTTAAATATCTGAACCAAATAGGGTAGCCCCATGTGCTATGCTAGGTGTCACTAAGCCGTCTAGCCAGCCCACCACATGTACTTGCCCTTTCATGAGTCTTCCTTGAAACCCTCTCCCTTCAGTTCAGTTCAGTTGAGTCTCTCAGTTACAACCGACTCTTTGCGACCCCATGGACTGCAGCACGCCAGGCCTCCCGGTCCATTGCCAACTCCCAGAGTTTACTCAAACTCATGTCCATTGAGTTGGTGATGCCATCCAACCATCTCATCCTCTGTGATTGTCTTTGCCTCCTGCCTTCAATCTTTCCCAGCATCAGGGTCTTTTCCAATGAGTCAGTGCTTCCCATCAGGTTCAGCTTCAGCATCAGTCCTTCCAATGAATATTCAGGACTGATTTCCTTTAGGATGGACTGATTGGATCTCCTTGAAGTCCAAGGGACTCTCAGGAGTCTTCTCCAACACCACAGTTCAAAGGCATTAATTCTTGGGTGCTCAGCTTTCTTTATAGTCCAAATCTCACATCTATACATGACTACTGGAAAAACCATGGCTTTGACTAGATGGACCTTTGTTGGCAAAGTAATGTCTTTGCTTTTTAATATGCTCTCTAGGTTACTCATAACTTTTCTTCCAAGGAGCAAGCATCTTATAATTTCATGGCAGTAGTCATCATCTGCAGTGATTTTGGAGCCCAAAAAAATAGTCTGTCTCTGTTTCCACTGTTTCCCCATCTATTTGCCATGACGTTTTGGGACCAGATGACATGATCTTAGTTTTCTGAATGTTGAATTTCAAGCCAACTTTTTCACTCTCCTCTTTCACTTTCATCAAGAGGCCCTTTAGTTCTTCTTCACTTTCTGCCTTAAGGATGATGTCATCTGCATATCTGAGGTTATTGAGATTTCTCCCGGCAGTCTTGATTTCAGCTTGTGCTTCATCCAGCCCAGCGTTTCTCATGATGTACTCTGCATATAAGTTAAATAAGGAGGGTGACAATATCCAGCCTTGACGAACTCCTTTTCCTGTTTGGAACCAGTCTGTTGTTCCATGTCCAGTTCTAACTGTTGCTTCCTGACCTGCATACAGGTTTCTCAAGACGCAGGTCAGGTAGTCTGGTATTCCAAACTCTTTAAGAATTTTCCACAGTTTGTTGTGGTCCACACAGTCAAAGGCTTTGGCATAGTCAGTAAAGCAGAAGTAGATTTTTTCTGGAACTCTCTTGCTTTTTCAATGATCTAGCAGCTTTTGGCAATTTGATCTCTGGTTCCTCTGCCTTTTCTAAATCCAGCCTGAACATCTGGAAGTTCACGTTTCACGTACTGTTGAAGCCTGGCTTAGAGAATTTTGAGCATTACTTTACTAGCCTGTGAGATGAGTGTAATTGTGCGGTAGTTTGAGCATTCTTTGGCATTGCCTTTCTTTGGGATTGGAATGAAAACTCACCTTTTCCAGTCCTGTGGTCACGGCTGAGTTTTCCAAATTTGCTGGCATATTGAGTACAGCACTTACACAGCATCATCTTTTAGGATTTGAAATAGCTCAACTGGAATTCCATCACCTCCACTAGCTTTGTTCGTAGTGATGCTTCCAAGGCCCACTTGACTTCACGTTCCAGGATGTCTGGCTCTAGGTGATTGATAACACCACCGTGATTATCTGGGTTGTGAAGATCTTTTTTGTATAAGTTCTTCTGTGTATTCTTGCCACCTCTTCTTAATATCTTCTGCTTCTCTTAGGTCCATACCATTTCTGTTCTTTATTGTGCCCATCTTTGCATGAAATGTTCCCTTGGTATCTCTAATTTCCTTGAAGAGAGCTCTAGTCTTTCCCATTCTATTGTTTTCATCTATTTCTTTGCACTGATCACTGAGGAAGGCTTTCTTATCTCTCCTTGCTATTCTTTGGAACTCTGCATTCAAATGGGTATATCTTTCCTTTTCTCCTTGCCTTTGGCTTCTCTTTTATTCACGGCTATTTGTTAAGACCTCCTCAGACAACCATTTTGTCGTTTTGCATTTCTTTTCCTTGGGGATGGTCTTGATCCCTGCTTTCTGTACAATTGCGTGAACCTCCTCTGTCCATAGTTCTTTAGGCACTCTATCAGATCTAATCCCTTGAATCTATTTGTCACTTCCAGTGTATAATCATAAGCAATTTGATTTAGGTCATACCAGAATAGTCTAGTGGTTTTCCCTACTTTCTTCAATTTAAGCCTGAAATTGGCAATAAGGAGTTCATGGTCTGTACCACAGTTAGCTCCTGGTCTTGCTTTTGCTGACTGTATAAAACTCCATCTTTGTCTGCAAAGAATATAATCAATTTGATTTCGGTATTGACCATCTGGTAATGTCCATGTGTAGAATCTTCTCTTGTGTTGTTGGAAGAGGGTGTTTGCTATGACCAGTGCATTCTCTTGGCAAAACTGAGTCCCCTTGAAGGAGAGAGGTCTATTGGGCTTCTCTTAGACTGTAACATTCTTGAGCATCTAGGAGCCTTCCTTCATACTTATATGTGAAGAATATTTGCAAACTTAAAAAAAATCTATATGACTGTATATACACATGCATACTTTTTCCAGAATAAAGAAATCTGCAAAATTGAAATGTGTTGAATTAAATCTAATGTTTAATTAAATGACTAATTGTAAAGTCTCCATTGACTATGCTAAAGCCTTTGACTGTGTGAATCACAACAAACTGGAAAATTCTTAAAGAGATAGGAGTACCAGACCACCTTACCTGTCTCCTGAAAATCCTGTATGCTGGTCAAGAAGCAACAGTTAGAACTGGACGTGGAACAACTGACTGGTTCCAAATTTTGCAGAGAGTACTACAAGGCTGTATATTGTCACCTTGCTTATTTAATGTCTATTCAGAGTACATCATGCAGAATGCTGGGGTAGATGAATCACAAGCTGAAACCAAGATTACCCAGAGAAATATCAACAACCGCAGATATGCACTTGATACCACTCTAATGGCAGAAAGTGAAGAGAAACTAAAGAGCCTCTTGATCGGAATGAAAGAGGAGAGTGAAGAAGCTGGCTTAAAATTCAACATTAAATAAATTAAGATCATTGCATGTGGTCTCATCACTTCATGGCAAATAGGAGGGGGAAAAATGGAAACAGTGACAGATTTTGAGGGGACTCCAAAATCACTGTGGATAGTGACTGCAGCCAAGAAATTAAAAGACATTTGCTCCTTGGAAGGAAAGCTATGACAGCCCTAGACAGCATACTAAAAAGCAGAGACATCACTTTGCCGACAAAGATCTGTATAGTCAGAGCTGTGGTTTTTCCAGTAGTCATGTATGAATGTGAGAGTTGGATCATAAAGAAAGCTGAGTGTCAAAGAATTAATGCTTTTCAAATTATGGTGCTAAAGAAGACTCTTGAGAGTCCCTTGGACTGCAAGGAGATCAAACCAGTCAATCCTAAAGGAAATCAACCCTGAATATTCATTGGAAGGACTGATACTAAAGCTCCAATATTTTGGTCACCTGATGCAAGGAGCCGACTCATTGGAAAAGACCTTGATGCTGGGAAAGACTGAAGGCAGGAGGAGAAGGGGACAGCAGATGATGAAATTGTTAGATAGCATTACTAACTTAATGGACATGAGTTTGAGCAAACTCCAGGAGATAGTGAAGCACAGAAGATCCTGGCATGCTACAGCCTGCGGGTCTCAAAGAGCTGAACAAAACTTAGCAATTGAACAACAACAAATGTAAGATCATCCTTGCCAGCTTGGTCAGGTATTACTTGACTTAACTCCTCGGTGTGGGGTCAAAAGGATTGAGCTTCACCCAGCATCGTTCTTGTGGAGTTCTTCAGATGCTCTTCCATGGAGGTCAGGAGTTCTAGAAGGTTATATGGTCATGAGCTCCCCCTTGGCCTTTATCTTCTAGTTCAAAATGGTCTCTGCTCCTTGCCTGGTGCATGTTTTAGAGGTTATTGACCTTCCGAAGTGAGACTTGAGGAAATAATAAGAATAATAATAAGAGTAAGAGTGGGTCCCTGAGGAGCACTTTCTATGCGCTGGGAGCACTTTCTATGCACCAGGTGCTGGTCCAAGTGTCTGTGTTAATTCCCTCGTGTAATCTCTGGAACAGCCCTAGGAGGTTAGTATTACAGCTGGGGAAACTGAGGGATTCTTTGGGATTTGTTCAACACTTGCATCCAGCAGATAACAAGCAGGTAGACCGCCTGTTAGCCTGCAAGTCTGAAGCAAGTGTATCCCACACCCAGCTTGCTGAGAGCTCCTCGCCACCCTTCCCCTTCTGCCTGCATGTGGCTGCTCAACTGGGGCAGTCAACTGTTTCTCCTGATGGAAAATGAGAAGAGGAGGCTGGTGGTTTCAAGTTTCATAAATTTCAGAGCAGCCTGCCCTGAGGCCAAGAAGCTCTGGGCTTCTTTAGGGGGGAAGGGGAGGGAGAGTTGAGGAGGAGACTTGCCAAAGAGAGAGGTACTGTGAACCGGGGGTGGGGGGCGCCCTGAGAGAGACCTGGATCACCCAGTGAGCAGACCTGCCTAACAGGAGTAGCCAGCAGAAATTCGGGTGGGGGAGGTTGGAGGGAGCGCATTCCTTGTCCAGTTTGGTGGGTGGCCAAAAACCCAAGTGTAAGGAAGGAAGCCACATCCTTTCAAATTGCCCAGGGAAAGGCCCTGCTTTGGGAGGTAGAGGATGGATAGGAGACTCGCAGAGATATGTGCTTCTGCCCTGGGCCTGGGAAATTAATAGCGTGTAGAAAAAAAGACTAGATGCCTGAGAGAGTTTTCAGTACAGCAGGGAAACCTCAGACAGCTCCCTTTCTTTTATGGGATTGAATAATCATAGAGGAACATCGAGGCCAATTGGAAGAGAAAGTCCGGGGCCACAATGTGTGTTCCCCCAGCAAAGAAGCCTCGTCTGTCTGTGTTCGTGTATCATACATCTAGGTTCATTGATCCTGTGGGTATATATACATCGTCATGGGGTTCAGCTGGGGTGGCCATTCTCCCCAAATCTTACCTATCAGTCAGGAAAGTGTGACGAGAGCTCTGTGTCCAGTGCCAAGTCCAGGGGTGTGTGGGAGACATGCAGACACGATCCCCTTCTCCAAGAACTGAATTGTAATGGGAAGACACAGAACTTGGTATAAAGCAGTAAAAATGGCATGGGTGGTCTCAGTGAGATCAAGGGCCACAGTGAGTGTCAGACATAGAGGGCCTAAGGACACAGGAGCAGGGAAAGCCATCTGATTTGTGGACAAGGCAGGATGTGGGGGAAACCTTGAAAAATAAGTGGGGTTCACCTGGAGATGAAAGGGGAAGATGGAGATGGCGAGGAGAGACCAGCTCTCATGTGTCATGGATGGAAAGATGGCCATCCAAGCCTCTGAAGACAGCCTGGGACCCGATTTGTTCTTCAGCCATAGCTGCTGGCCTTGCAGGGGCTGCAGGCACAATGTCAGTGTGTGTATGTGCCAAATTGCTTCAGTCATGTTCAATTCTTTGTGACCCCATGGATCGTCTTTGAGATGCCAGGCTCCTCTGGCCATGAGATTCCCCAGACAAGAATACTGGAGTGGATTGCCATACCCTCCTCCAGGGGATCTTCCCAACCCAGGGATTGAACTCGCATCTCATGTCTCCTGCATTAAGTGGGTTCTATACCACTAGCACCTCCTGGGCACAGATGTGGGGTCTGAACCCCCCTTAACGGATGAGCAAGTGGGTGCTGGCCTGGTTGCCAGGCAGCCTGTGGCAGTCAGGAGGACTGCAGGGCTGTAGGAATGTGTTAACTCCAGCGGATGGCTGCTATCTGATCCTGGCCCGGCAGTGACTTCCGCTTCCCCCATTGTTAACATACCAGCCAGACTGTGAATGAATGAATGAGTGGGTGGAAAGGGTTCCAGTGCAGGCTCTCACAACTGACATAAAATAGCCTCTGCCTGCTGGCCTGCCAACCTTTGGGATTGGAAAACCCCAGGTGGGACGTGGCCCTAATGAGTGGATGGACTCTCAGCCTGGGGATTATAATTGTTTTAATTGGGACAGAAAATCTACTTTACAAAATAATTTCCCAAATGGCTTAACACAACATTGGTGTTAAGGTGTATTCCTATCTCCAGCACAAGCCCAGAGCTTCCTGTCTAAGAGCTCAGCTGTCTTCTGGAACTGTGATTTCCCACTTTGAGTGTGTATCTAAGTCCCATGTGTGTGCGACTCTTTTCGACTCCATGGACTGTAGCCCTCCAGGCTCCTCAGTCCATGGGATTTCCCAGGCAAGAATACTGGAGTGGGTTGCCATTTCCTTCTCCAGGGGATCTTCCAGAATCTGGGATCGAACCTGGTGTCCTGTATCTCCTGCATTGGCAGGCAGATTCTATCACTGGGCCACCTGGGAAGCCAGAGGGCTTATTAAAACACAGATTGCTGAGCCCCGCCCCCACCCCACCCCCACCGTAGTGGGGGGGCCTGAGAATTTGCATTTCGAACAAATTCCAACTGTTGTTGGTCCAGGGACCACACTTTGCAAACCAATATTCTAGGGCTTCGTAATTCTCCTCTGAAGCTTCTGCATCCAGCCAGGAGCTGAGGGATGAGAGGGAGCAGAATTCAATCACAGCGGCTGCACTTAACTCCAAGAGAGCCCAAGAAACAGTCATCCTGTGGGCCCAGAAGGAAGGTAAGATGGCATCGTCTCTGCCACCATCAAAAAGGGCAACACAGATCCTGATCTCATTGGTCTCTGCTTAAAATAGTAGATTTCAAAATGCTTTTCAGATGTGTGGAGAAGGTCAACTAAGATTTGCAGTTAATCATGGCACCAGGCTGGAGAGGAAATAGCAACTCACTCCAGTATTCTTGCCTGGAAAATCCCATGGACAGAGGAGCCTGGCTATAGTCCATGGGGTCGCAAGAGTCGGACACGACTGAGTGACTAAATAGCTACCACCTCCATGGCACCAGGGCCTTTCAAGAAGGCCGAACCTTCATGGAGCTCATTATTGAATGTCTAACTGGTTCCACCGTGTGAGTCATTTGAGACTCAGGTTCCTGTGTTGGATGGTCCTTGGCATCCCCAGTCCAGCCTTTATAGCTTAGGCCTGTAGAAGCAAGCTGCAAACAGGAGCCAGCTTGTACATGGTGGGCTTTTTTTTTTGCATCTTCCCAGTTACTGCTCAATGTCTAGCTTCATTTTTATTGCCTCATGACTCTCAGAGCCTATAACCCTATTGGCTTGTATAGGGCAGAAGGTGTTGGGTTTTTTGTATACAAAGATGTATGGTTAGTTTTTTTTTTTTTTTATGGTTGTGCTGGGTCTTCGTTGTTGCATGTGAACTTTCGTTGCAGCGAGTGGGGGATACTCTGTAGTAGTTGCGGTGCTCAGGCTTCTCATTGTGGTGACTTCTCTTCTTGTGGCCCACAGGCTCACTTTACGGCTCTTGGGCTCAAGAGTCGTGGGGCATGGGCAGAGTTGCTCCACAGCGGAGAGATGGAACCTGTGTCTCCTGCATTGGCAGGTTGTTTCTTTACCACCGAACCACCGTGGAGGCCCCAGCAAGTGTTCTGTAATCCGAATTTAGCCATGGTGAATAGGCATGTTACGGAGTTCAGGCCCGATTTGGGATAAAATCAAAGTGAGTGAATCAGCAGGTGTTACATACCTGTCTGTGCTGGAGGATTCAAGAGAACATGCTCCAGGCCATCCTGATGGCCTTATCTCTTTGTAGAGCCCAGAGCAATGCAAATACAGGCATTCCTCATTTTATTGCACTTTACAGATACTGTTTTTCTTTTTTAACACAGAAAGTTTGTGGCCACCTTTTGTCAAGCAAGTCTGTTGGTGTCATTTGCCAACAACATTTGCTTACTCTGGGTCTCCGAGTAACATTTTGGTAATTCTCACAATATTCCAGCCTTTTTCATTATTGTTATGGTGTTCTGTGATCTTTGATGCTACTATTGTAATCTGGAGGTACCGGGAACTGTGCTCATGTGATGGCAAAGTTAATCCACAAATGTCTGTGTTCTGACTGCTCCGCTCACTGGTTGCTCCCTCATCTCTGTCCCTCTCCTTGGGCCTTCTCATTCCCTGAGACATAACAGTACTGAAATTAGGCCAGTTAATGACCCTACACTAGCCTTTAAGTGTTCAAATGAAAAAAGGAGTTGAAAGTCTCTCATGTTAAATCAAAAGCTAGAAATGATGGAGCTCAGTGAAGAAGGCATGTCCGAAGCTGAGGGAGGCTGAAAAGTAGGCCTCTTGGTCCAAGCAGTTAGCAGAGTTGTGGACTCAGAGGAAAGGTTCTTGAAGGAAATTAAAACTGCTACTCCAGTCAACACATGAATGATAAAGGAGTGAAGCAGCCTCATTGCTGATATGAGGAAAGTTTCAGTGGTCTGCAAAGAAGATCAAACCAGCCACAATGTTCCTTTAAGCTAAGGCCTTATCCAGATCAAGGCCCTAAATGTCTTCAGTTCTGTGAAGGCTGAGAGAGGTGAGAAAGCAGTAGAAGAAAAGTATGAAACTAGCAGAGGTTGGTTCATGAAGTTTAAGCAAAGAAACCATTTCTATAATAAAAAGAGCAAGACAAATCAGGAAGTGCTAATATAGAAGTTTCAGCAAGTTATCCAGAAGTTCTAGCTCAGATAATTAATGAAAGTGGCTACACTAAACAGCAGATTTTTCAGTGGACAAAGTGAAGTCGCTTAGTCGTGTCCAACTCTTTGTGACCCCACGGACTGTAGCCTACCAGGCTCCTCCGCCCTGGGAATTTCCAGGCAAGAGTACTGGCGTGGGTTGCCATTTCCTTCTCCAGGGAATCTTCCCGACCCAGAGATCGAACCCGGGTCTCCCGCATTGTAGGCAGACTCTTTACTGCCTCAGACGGTAGACAAAACAGCCTTCAATTGAAAGAAGATGCCATCTAGGACTTTCATAGCTAGAGAGGAGAAGTCAGTGCCTGGTTTCAAAGCTTCAAAGGACAGGCCAAATCTCTTAGGGGCTAATGCAGCTGGGATCTTAAATCAAAGCCAGTGCTTATTTACCAGTCTGAAAATCCTTAGATCCTTAAGAATTATGCTAAGTCTATTCTGATTGTGCTCTATAAATGGGACAACAGAGCAGAGATGATAGCACATCTGTTGACAACAGAATACTGAATAGTTCAAGCCCACTGTTGAAACCTATTGCTTAGAAAAAAAGAGTACTTTCAAAATATTACTGCTCATTGATAATGCACCTGGTCACCCAAGAACTCTGATGAAGATTTACAAGATTAATGTTTCCATCCCTGCTAATGCAGCATCTATTCCACTGCCCATGGATCAAGGTATCCTTGCAACTTCAAAGTCTTATTCTTTAAAACATATATTTTGTAAGGCTGTAGCCATGATACATAGTGATTCCTCGGGTGGACCTGGGTGTAGTAAGTTGAAAAACTTCTGGAAAAGATTCACCATTCTAAATGCCATAAGAACACTTGTGATTCATGGGAAGAGGTCAAAATATCAACATGAATAGGAGTTTGGGAGAAGTTGATTCTAACTCTCACTGATTACTTTGAGGGGTTCAAGATATCAGTGGGGGGAGTAACTGCAGATGTGGTGGAAATAGCAAGAGAGGTAGAATTAGAAGCCTGAAGATGTAACTTAATTGCTGTAATCTCATGAATAAACTTTAACGAATGAGGAGTTGCTGCTCATGGATGAGCAAAGAAAGTGGCTTCTTGAGATGGAATCTACTCCTGGTGAAGGTACTGTGAAGATTGTTGAAATGACAACAGAGGATTTAGAATATTACATAAACTTAATTGATAAAGCAGTCACAGGATTTTAGAGAATTGATTCCAATTTTGAAAGCTCTCCTGTGGTCAAAATGCTGTCAAACAACATCGCATGCTACAGAGAAATCAGTTGCAAAAGAAAGTGTCAGTCGACTTGGCAAACTTTATTGTCTTATTTTAAGAAATTGCTACAGCCACCCAAACCTTCAGCAACCACCATCCTGATTAATCAGGAGTAGCCATCAACACCAAGGCAAAAATCCCTTGCCAGCAAAATGGTTATGACTTGCCGAAGGCTCTTATGGTGCCTAGCTTTTGTAGCAATAATAAAGTATTTTAAAGGGCTTTCCTGATGGCTCAGTAGTAAAGAATCTGCCTGCCAATGCAAGAGACAGAAGAATCACGGGCTTGATTCCTGGGTTGGGAAGATCCCCTGGAATAGAAAATGGAAAGTCACCTCAGTATTCTTGCCTAGAAAATTTTGTGGACAAAGGAGCCTGGTGGACAGTCCGTAGGGTCACAAAGAGTTGGATATAACTGAGCATATAGCACATACGCAAAACACAAAAGCATTTTAAAATTAAAGCATGGAGACTTCCTTGGTGGTCCAGTGGTTAAGAATCTGCCTGCCAATACAGGGAACATGGGTTCCACACCTGGTTGGAGAAGATCCTACAGGCCACAGAGCAACTAAGCCCATATGCTACGATTACTGAGCCCACGTTCCACAACTACTGAAGCTTGAGCGCCTTCTTGCCTGTGCTCTGCAACAAGAGAAACCACCGTAGTGAGAAGCCCAAGCACCACAACTAGAGTAGCCTCCACTCTCTGCAACTAAAGAAAAGCCCACATGAAGAATCGAAGACCCAGTGCAGCCAAAAATAAATAAGTAGATATTTTAAAGAATAAATAAAAATGAAAGTATATGCATTGGCTTGGGGGGTTACATAATACTATTGCTCACTTAATGGACTCCTGTAGAGTGTACACATAAATTTTATATGCCCAGGAAAACCAAAAAATTCATATGACTTGCTTTATTACAATATTTGCTCTATTGCAGTGGTCAAGAACCAAACCCACAGTATCTCTGAGGTCTGCCTATGAAATAAGGGAAGGCTCAGTGGGGGCTGCGTGTGTCCAGTGGTCGAATCAGAGAGCCCAGCTCAAGATAGAGAATGGCCCTGACCACTCGGTCCTGCTCAACCCACTTCCAGAGCTTCCAGCTCAGTTCTGGGAGTTGCAGTGCCAGCAGGACTGAGACAAATAGGGGATCGGGAGGGATCTGGGGAGGATGGAAGTTGATGGGGCAGGTCAGCTGTCATGACCCGTGTAAAGTTGGGCTGTGGCTATGGGAATAGAGTTGACAAAAATGTGTGGTTCCTGCGGGAGAGCTGGAGCTAAGTGGGCGCTCAGCAGAGTGAGGGGGGATCTCTGACTCGGGGTATAGAAGGAGAACTTTCGCACTATTGTGCTGGTCTGAAAGCACAGGATGCTACTGCCTAACACAGCACTGGAACTATTCACTTGGGCAGATTTCACGTTCAGACAATGTCTTCTTCTTTTTTAAAAAATATTTATTTATTTTGGCTGTGCTGAGCCTGAGTTGTGGCGCACGGGACTTTTGTTGTGGCATGTAAGCTTCTTATTGTGGCATGCTGGATCTAGTCTCCCAACTAGGGATCGAACCCGGGCCCCCTGCACTGGAAGCATGGAGTCTTAGCCACTTGACCAGCAGGGAAGTCCTCCTAGGCGATGTCTTTGGGATAGAAGTTGAATTAGAAGAAACATGAAATGTCTCTGGAGGCTGGACATTTGGAAGGCCTTTATTTTTGTGTGGAGCTGGTCTTCAGCCAAGCTGTGAAAGCCAGGCAGGATCTGGGTGGATAGAAGGAGGGGAGGGTTTCAGATATATATGTCTATCACATCATTGCATTGTACATCTTAAGCCTATACAGTATGTCAGTTGTATCTCAGTAATGCTGAAAGGAAAATGAGGAGGGGCAGGGCCTTTCAGTCGGCAGACAGGCGTTGTGGGTGGGCCCTGAGGAGAGGGCCAGAGTACTGGGCCAAGCCAGCCTGGACAGCAGAGAAGCAGGGCTGGGCCAGGCCTGGTGGAGCCTACGTTCTGGAGAGTGGAATCCGACTGTGGGATTTTCCAGGGTGAAGGTGACCTTGAGGTGGAAGTTTGGTGGCGAGTGTCCAGCTTGGGTTGTGAGAGAGAATGAAAGGGACAATGGGTGAATTTAAGAGCCAGCTTTCAGGGGACAGAAGTCTATAGTGCTGGGTAGTTCTAGTTTCTTCGTGATGGTGAAGAGGCCCCCTGCAACTCTGTCCCTCGGAACGTGAAGGTTGGAGCCCAGGTCCCTTACCTAGAGAGCCTGGTATAAGTGATCCCATCAGCACATCTCTTTCTTGACTCGTCCTGGCCATGTGTGAGGACAAGCCTGCAGCACTTGAACCCTCTCTCTGTGCTTGGACTGAGAGGGCAGTCCCATTGATGTTTCTGTTCTGGGGGATGTGGGGTGGGGCAAGGCAGGCTCTCAGAGGCTGTGTTCTGCTATGGAAGCACCCAGCCCTGTGCTTTCCTACGTGAGCCTGCCTGTGTCAGGAAGCTGAGCTGTTGCCCTCTGATCAGCCCAGGAGCTCTGCTATGGCCAGGGGTGAGGGCTGTCACATGAGTCTTCCTTCTGATCCCCTCAGCATCTCAGAGAGGTCAAGGGCCTACCCCCAAATGTCACAGTACAGTTGAGTGACAGGTCTGCCTGTGTCTCGGTTTTCTGACCTCACATCTGGAGTTCGTCCCAGGGTTCAGCATCTTTCACAGCCCTGGATGAAGAATTTCACGTTCCTTAAGAATGCAGCTGCTGTAGCAGGGACTAGGAGATGCCTGGGAAATCAGCTTTAGCCAAGTATGCATGAAGGTGGGAAGTGAAGTCACTACCACCGGCTTGTACTAAGGGCCATCATTTTGCCGACAAAGATCTGTATAGTCAAAGCTATGGTTTTTCCAGTAGTCATATACAGATGTGAGAGTTGGACCATGAAGAATGCTGAGCACCCAAGAACTGACGCTTTCGAACTGTGGTGCTGGAGAAGACTCTTGAGAGTCCTTTGGACTGCAAGGACATGAAACCAGTCAATCATAAAGGAAATCAACCCTGAATATCCATTGGAAGGACTGATGCTAAAGCTGAAGCTCCAAAACTTTGGCTACCTGATGCGAAGAGCCGACTCATTGGAAAAGATCCTGATGTTGGGAAAGAGGGCAGG
The DNA here is from genome assembly GCF_027580195.1 of Bos mutus. Taxonomy (NCBI): domain Eukaryota; kingdom Metazoa; phylum Chordata; class Mammalia; order Artiodactyla; family Bovidae; genus Bos; species Bos mutus. The sequence goes on from NC_091627.1 coordinate 57,044,507, forward strand.
AGGAGAAGGTGGCTACAGAGGATGAGATGGTTGGATGGCATCACCGAGTCAATGGACATGAGTTTGAGCAAACTCAGGGAGATTGTAAAGGACAGGGAAGCCTGGTGTGCTGCAGTCCATGGAGTCACAAAGAGTCTGATACAACTTAGCGACTGAACAGCAACAACATGAGGGCCTAGGCCTGCATATTGACTTGTGAGTTCACCTCACGGTATTCTACAGAGGAGGCAGATGAGGTTCAGAAGGGCTGGGTGGGTTGCCCGGCCCCGAGCATGAGCCAGACACAGGAGCCTTGCACTTAACCTCAGGCCATCCAGGGCCCTCATCAATTAGCTTGCTGGGCTTAGGGCAGCCTCAGCTCTGGAGGGCGTTGGCGTGTCTGTGCTTGTGAGTTTTCTCTGAAGCCTGCCTTGAGGGAGAGAATGACTGTGTCTCAGCCTGAGGCGCCCCCTGCATTAAGGTTTGGCAGCTCATGACCTGGTAGAAGGTGGGCGTTTGTGACTTGCTGGTGGAAAGAAAGAGAATCAGACTGGGAGAGCCCTCATGGTGCCTGAGGCCCATGTTGGTTGGGGCCCTGACTCCTTGTTTGTTTTTGTGTTCTGTCGCTTCATTTAAAAATATATATATATATTGTATTCATTATTTATTTATTGGGTTGCCTTGGATCTCAGTTGTGGCTGGTGGGATCTAGTTCCCTGACCAGGGATCCAACCTGGGGTCCCCTGCCTTGGGAGCACAGAGTCTTGGCCCTTGGACCACAGGGAAGTTGCTCTTTGCTCATTTTAACTTGAGGATCATATCCTCTGAGGAGATAAGTATCTACCTGCCAATCAAGAGAGAACACAGGGGAAATGGCTTCAGGGTCCATTCAGAGTGGCAGGTTAAAACCTAGGGCTTGCTCTAAGCCAGCGGTCCCCAACCTTTTTGGCACCAGGAACCAGCTTTGGGAAAGACAGTTTTTCTACAGATTTGGGTGGGAAGGATGGTTTTGGGGTGATTCAAGTGCATTACTTTTATTGTGCACTTTATTATTCTTTGCTGTTGCTCAGTCGTGTCTGACTCTTTGCTACCCCATGGACTGCAGCATGCCAGGCTTCCCTGTCCTTCACCATCTCCCGGAGTTTGCTCCAACTCTTGTCCATTGAGTCAGTGATGCCACCCAACCATCTCATCGTCTGTTGTCCCCTCCTTCTCCTGTATTATTCTTACATTGTGATATACAATGAGATAAGTATACGACTCACCATAATGCAGAATCATTGGAAGCCCTGAACTTGTGTTCCTGCAACTACATGATCCTATCTGGGGGTGATGGGAAACAGTCACACCTGAAGTGTGTTGCTTACGTCCTCTCACCTCCTGCTGTGCGGCCTGGTTCCTAACAGGCCATGGACCAGTACCTGTCCTTGGTCCAGGGGTTGGGGAGCCTGGCTCTAAGTGACTGTGGCTCCTCCTTGCCTTCAGGGGGCGCCATCGAGACCTGCTGCCTTCTCTCTGAACATTCTTCCCAGGTCGATGGGATAGCAAGCAAGTGGCAGTTATAGCTCCGATGGACCGCATATCCTGGATTTAAGTTTTTCATAACTGTTGTTTTTATACGCATGTTACTCAGGATATATGAGATCGATTTATGGTTTGATTACTTGACCCTATGGCTTTTATGGTGCCTTCTGCATTAGCATAGGTGAGAATTTTGTTTCTACAAAGTTTTAGGGTTAAAAGCACTTGATTGTTTTTGATTCTTTGGGAGTTGGTGGAATACCCACTGTGTCTGTAATGAGAATTCTCCAAGAACAAGTCCCTCAAAGGGTATTTGCCTAAGTAGTTTCATTAAATAGCTATGTAAAGAAATAAGAAACTCAGGAAGGAAAATACTAGATAGGAAATAAATAAATGGCAACCCACTTCAGTACTCTTGCCTCGAAAATTCCATGGATGGAGGAGCCTGGTGTGCTACAGTCCATGGGGTCCCAAAGAGTCAGACACGACTGAGCGACTTCACAACAGGACTTCCTTATTGTTATCTTGATTGAAATATAAATTCTTTGTTTTGCCCTAGAGTTGTGCTTATATTAATGAGGGAATATCAACCCCATCCCACAATCCTCTAATACCTATATACACACTCTACTTGTCTTTGCATATAAGTTGGTCGATACCTTGGATGGATGTCTGCTCATGTTGGGTAGGTGTAATCTGGCAAAAACCCATGATCACCACTACTGTTGCTAGTTAGGTCAAACCAGATAGATTTTGGAAGAAATGACGTTGGCATTATCAAGCAGGTGGAACTTGTCAGGATGCTGTCTTTTTCCCTCTGACTCTTTTTCACCCTCCTCTATTCTCCAGGTGCTTAGTGCTTTTTGCATTTTACATCCTTCCAGAGCCCCCTCTCAGCTCTCAGTGGAGATTCTGATTCACCCCAAGATTTAAAGCTCATGTCTTATCTCCCAAAGGAATTTTGTGGATGAGCCTCTAAGCCAAAGGTATGACTATCTAATAGTGGAATTTCAGTCATTTGGAAGAGACCAGAGAAGAAGATGTAGTGAGAGGTACTTCCTGGTGTCGTGTGAATAACTGAACTCAGATATCTCCATCTTTCCTACCCTTTTCTGAAAGTTTAATAGTTTATGTTTTAAGTCCGTGATCCATTTTGAGTGACTTTTTCTATGGGTATGGGAGTTTTCATGTGGGTGTCCAGTTGCTCCAGCATCATTTGTTGAAAAAGCCACCTTTGTCATTGAATTCATTGCACAGTATAAAATATCACCTGGGCGTATTTGTGTGGGGCCAATTGTGAGTTCTCTGTTCTGTTAATCTATGTGTCTGGCCTTCAACCAATACCATGAGGTAAAATTACTGTAGTTGGAAAGAAAAGGGATAACTTTCAAAATTATTTGGTCTCTTTTAGGGCTTTTCACTTATTTTTACAAAGAAATTTGTACACGAATGATCATAGCACCATTATTCAAAACAAGCACAAAACGGAAGCTACCCAGGTATTCTTCAGTGGTCAATGGTTGAACAAACCATGGTGTGTCTACATGTACGTGAAATACTATTCAGCTATAGAAAGGGACAGATGATCAATACATGCAACAATGTGGATGAACCCCAAGGAAATTATGCTGTGTGAAAAAAACAAATCAATCTCCAAAGGCTACATACTGTACTAGTTTGTTTATATAAGTCTTGAAATAATAAAATTGGACATAGAGAACAGCTCAGTGGTTGTCAGAGGTTAATGATGGGAGTGAGTGATTGGTGTCCCTAATAAGGGATAGCCTGAGGGAGTCTTATGAAGGTATGGTGTAGTATCTTGATTGGTTACACAAAGTTGCATGCACACGCACATGTGCGTACACACACACACACACACACAAGTGCTTGTAAAACTGGTAAAATCTGAATGAGTTCTCTGGGTTGTGTCCATGTCGGTATCCTGGTTCTGATTGTGTTGTTGTCGTTTTCTTGTTGTTGTCGCTAAGTTGTATCCGTCTCTTTCGTGACTCCATGGACTGTAGTCCCTCAGGCTCCTCTGCCTATGGGATTTCCCAGGCAGAATATTAGAGTGGGTTGCCATCTCCTTCTCTTGACCTTCTTCCTGACTCAGGGATCGAACCATGTCTCTTACATGGCAGGCAGATTCTTTACTCTCTGAGCCACCAGCAAAACTAGTAATTATGCCGAGGGTGCATGTCTATCTCCACGTTATCTTGATCTATTCACTGAATTGGTCTTCACATTTAACACTTCCTTAGTAAAACTCTTCAGTCACAGATGTATCACTTCTTCCCATGAATTAGTAACTCTGGGTCAGGAAACCTAAGAACGCAATTCATCTTTTTTATTATGAAAAGCTAATTTAATTTTAATTGCTCATTATAGAATTGTATTATGAGGAGGAAACTATCTTTAATTATCTTTTTGGGTGCTTGTTTCTGAAGTAATGTGATGTGGGGAGCTGAGAATCATCCTTCCCCAAGTGACCATCTGACAATGGGCTTAAAATATTTGTGCACAACAGTGTAAATAGACTTCTCTGCCCCCCACGGCCGCGCCCCCCACCCACCCCTGCCGCTGTCAGAGCCTGCCCTCCCCTTGAAGCAATTAAAAGAATTCCAGGTGGGTGGCTCCCCATTCCTGGCCCTGTTTAAAAATCCAACTGTCATTTCAGAGATTTTTTTTTTTCCGTTCCTGAAAAACACCAACCAAGTGACATAAGAATGGGAGACCAGGTCTCTCCAATCCTCATTTAAATATTGTCCTTGTCCATTGGAGGTAATTTTTCTTGGTGACACGTTCAGCGATCTCAGGGCAGCCGGAGTTCTTGAAGGTCACCGTGGGTGTCAGGAATGCAGTGCTAACCAATGTACACGACAGGCTAGTGGAGGCACCCTATACAGCACCCCTGGCCCAGAGCCCCATCTTGCTCGTTCAGAGAAACGGACTCTGTTAATTTGTTGTTTGTTGGATTTTCATTTCGGCCTGTATCCCTCACAGCCTTCTCCACCGAGTGCCATCCTCTGCTGCCTTCAAGGTCTTGGCTGGAGGGGGTGGGGGCGATGCTTGGCCATTGACACCCAGAGGATGCCATTGAAAACACAGAGATGTCTTCACACTGCTCTTTGTGGTGGGATGGCCTCCCTTCCCGTGGGCAAACCCTTGGGGCTGGAGCCCTCCCGGCTGCCCAATGGCTTTTGTGTGTGTGCAGCTTTCAGCTCCTGTCCATCAGCCTGAATGGGCCCATTCAAGGGCATTCATGCGCCTCGGAGACCCCGGCCGCCTGGACACAATCAGCTGAGAAGGGCGCCGCGGGCCCCGCACATGAGAACGAGCCGGCTCAGCCTGCCTCCAGGAGCCCCCGATTGTTCCCCCAAGCCCGGGGCCCAGGAGTGAGCCCAGAGGGGTGATGCTGGGCAGCCATTTGGGGCTCATTCATTTGGTGCAGTTGGGGGCTGGAAGCAAGGGGAAGGAACACCTTGCCACGAAGGAGGAATGTGCAAGCTCGGGCTGGCTGGAGCTTATCTCTGGCTCTGACCTTCGGCCTTTATCTGTGTACCACCCATCTGATCCCCTACTTAAGACTGGAGACCTTGTCTTTTTAACCATCACAGCCCTGCATACCCGAGGGTATTAAGGTACATGCATGCTCAGTTGTATCTGACTCTTTGTGACCCCATGGGCAGGCTCCTCTGTCCATAGAATTTTCCAGGCAAGAATACTGGAGTAGGTTACCATTTCCTTCTCAGGGAATCTTCTCCATCGAAGGATTGAACCCGCATCTTCTGCATTGCCAGACAAATGCTTTATCACTGAGCCACCTGGGACACAACACACACGAGACAGTAAATGCTTGTTGAAGATTAAACGTCCATTTTGGCGCAGGGCACGCAGTGCTGTGGCGTGTTCTCCCAGGAGTGAGGGCAGCCTACTGGAAGAACTGGGCTCACCTCATGTTGGGAAGGACAGTAGATATGAGACCCTGAAAGGACACAGGACATTTTCAAGGTGGGATATGGCCACAGCAGAGGGCCCTGTGGCTGCCAGGTACCTGCATCAGGAATTGGAAAGGTTGTGTAAGGAGCGCCTGAGGCCCCTGCAGAGATCAGCCTCAGGCCCTTTGCAGGAAGGGGCTGTTCCTTGGGCTGGTTTGGAACCAGTTGTAGTAGATATGAATTTGTGCGCTTGGACTTAATTGATTCTCTGTAGCTTGTCCTGGGCTTCTTGAGTGGTGCTACTGGTAAAGAACCTGCCATGGGTTTGATCCCTAGGTGGGAAAGATCCCCTGGAGGAGGGCATGGCAACCCACTCCAGTATTCTTGCCTGGAGAATCCCATGGACAGAGGAGCCTCGTGGGCTACATTCCATAGGGTTGAACAGAGTCAGGCACGACTGAAGCAACTTAGTGCACACACGCACAGCTTGTGCCATGTGGGAGCCAATACCTTCAAAGACTTGCTCTCAGTTCTGGCTTGTGCCCTCACTGAGGCTCAGGCGTCCTAGGACAATGCTGAAAACATTCAGGGAATGAAAAGGACCAGCCAAAATGCCAAGGAGGCTTAGTGCTCTCCAACTTTACAAAGCTGTCCAGTATAAACTGCAGACAGTTGCAGTAGTAGGCAAAGAAGTGGAACAATCTTCTACGTCCTGGGAATTTAATGGGCTAAGTACTTTGTATATAATACTTCATTTGACTTAAGCTGTTATGCTGTTGTATATGCACCCACCCATTTGTAAAATGTATACATTGTGTGCATTTTAAGTACTTTAAGATTATTATTCCCATTTACAGCTGGAATAAGTGAGGCTGAGAAATATTGACTACCCAAAGTGAGCAGCAGAACTTCAGTGGAAACAAGAGCTCAGTACAGTGAAGGCAATGGCTGCTGCAAGCGTTACTCTGGTGCAGTGAACCAAGTTATCATAATAATTTTCACCTCTGTTTTAAATGTTAATCTAAAAGGAAGAAAAGAAAATAACATACTTTGATTAGGACCATGATATTCAAAAAGTAGACATCTTAAAAAATCCCATGGACAGAGGAGCCTGGCAGGCTACAATCCATGGGGTTGCCAAGAGTTGGACACGACTGAGCGACTAACACTAAGAAGTCTTGAGATTTAGTTGGAGAAATGCAACACACAAACAGAAATACTTTCCAAACTGCCAGCAGCTGGGGTGGCAGCTGCATCTGTGCCAAGGACATGAAGGGACACGCGCCACATAACCTTGGGAGGTGGTCGAGAACCCACTAGGACAAATGCATGCTCTTTTCCTCCTGAGGAAGGAGAAGATTTGCTCCATGACTACTATGCTATGCTATGCTAAGTCACTTCAGTCGTGTCCGACTCTGTGCGACCCCATAGACAGCAGCCCACCAGGCTCCCCTGTCCCTGGGATTCTCCAGGCAAGAACACTGGAGTGGGTTGCCATTTCCTTCTCCAATGCATGAAAGTGAAAAGTGAAAGTGAAGTCGCTCAGTCGTGTCTGGCTCTTAGCCACCCCATGGATTGCAGCCTAACAGGCTCCTCTGTCCATAGGATTTTCCAACCATGACTACTGGAGGGGTGTGGATCTGCTTACCGTGATGCCAGCTTCAGAACATCTGGCCCTAACAGCTTGTTCTGAAAGGTGCAGGCACTCTGTGAGTGTTCCCAGACCTGGGTCCAAGATCAGCTCATCCTGGGGTGGGTCACAGAACCTGGCTGTGAAATGGGACCTCTCCTACGGTCAGCAATGGAGTCAGAGTATGTGGTCAATTCTCTAATATTTAGTGCCTTTTATGCGTGCTAAGTCACTCAGTCATGTCCGACTCTTTGCCACCCCATGGATTGTAGCCCGCCAGGCTCCTCTGTCCATGGGATTCTCCAGGCAAGAATACTGGAGTGGGTTGCCCTGCCCTCCTCCAGGGGATCTTCCCAACCTAGGAATCAAAACTGCATCTCTCATGTTTCTTAATATCTCCTGCATTAGCAGGCAGATTCTTTACCACTAGCATCACCTGGGAAGCCCTTAGTGTCTTAGAAAGTCCTTTCTTTGTTGGATGTGTCTCAAGAAGGGACAAGACTTTATATTCAGCTCCAAAGGGCAAAGCTCTTCTTGACAAGGGGACAAACATTCAGCCCCAGGCCACCAAGAGAAATCATCTTGCAGCTTGTGGAACTTGGTATAGTTTTGTTTTTTTTTAAGTATATATTTTGACATATTTTTAAAGTTAATTAATTTATTTGATTGTGTTGGGTCTTAGTTGCAGCACTCAAGATCTTTCATTGTAGCACATGAACTCTGTAGCTGTGTCATGAAGGCTTAGTTGCTCCATGGCATGTGGGACCCTAGTTCCCCAACCAGGGGTCAAACCCACATCCCCTGTGTTGTAAGATGGATCCTTACCCACAGAACCACCAGGGAAGTCCCCTTGGTACAGTTTTGTTTCCACTGAGGTCCCCTCTTCCTAGGGGATTCTGTATTGTGTCTAAGGCTGCTGCAGCCTTGGAGATTTGGCTCCCCTCTAATCTAGGGCAGGTTTCCCTGGTGGCTCTGGTAAAGAATCCACCTGCAACACAGGAGATGCAGGTTCAATCCCCTGGTTGGGAAGATCCCCTGGAGGAAGAGGGCATGACAACCCACTCCAGTATTCTTGCCTGGAGAATCACATGGACAGAGGCCCCTGGAGGACTACAGTCTGTGGGGTTGCAAAGACTCAGACTGAAGTGACTGAGCATGCAATCTAGGGCACTTATTTCAGTCTAGAGAAGATTAGTCAGATTGGGAATGACAAGGTATGTTTTCTTCCCACCTCATTTTTGAGTTTAAGTACTGAAAGGCCTTGAGTAGATTAACTCCTACAAACTCAGTTTCTTCATCTGCAAAAGGGGGATAACAGTGGAAATGGGCAGGAAGGGGGCTTAGGTGAGATGATGCACTTGACAAATACAGCACTGCCACCTAGTACTCACTCAATAAAATTAGCTTCTCTTTTTTTCAATTAGTTGAATCATGTCCTTGCCTGGGGAAGCGGTGACCTCCCTGACGGATTGCCTTTAACATACAGAGAAGTCACTAAAGTTCCCGTGGCTTCTTTGACCTTTTATTCTCATGGGTGAGGAAGGGTGGAGCCCAGAGAGGAAAGGGCTTATCCAATCTGGATGGACATGTCTAGAAACTGGCAAGTCCAGTCTGAGCATTGTTCAGTTTGGATTGGATCCTGGACCATGGGTTTGTTCTATTTCTTTCTCTCTCTCTCTTTTTTTTTTCTTGCTTTAAAGGACATTATTGGGACAATTGGCAGCATTTGAATGAAGTCTGCAGATTGGATGATAGCATTGTATCAGTGTTAATTTCCTGACTAAATAATTAACCTGGTAACGTAAGAAAATGTCTTTTTAAGGAAATGCATGCTGAAGTATTTACAGGCAAAAGGGTATCTTCTGTGCAACTTAGACTAAAGTGTTTCTGAGGAAAAAAAGCTCTATGGAGAGAGAGGAGGATAAATGAAATGTTTACATTTGGGGTATTTAGGTGGAGGGAGTTTATTGTACTATTCTTGCAACTTTTCTGTAGGTCTGAAATTATTTCAAAATTCTAAGTTAAAAATAACCCTCATGTGGATAGGGCTCATGTAAAATAATAGCACTTGGGTGTCAGTTATTGCAGAATAGGCTCACGGTTTCTAGAAACCTTTGCCCCGTGTTTGGTGGGGGTGAGGGTATGCATGTGAATGGATAGAGGGCCCAGGACCATGGCCTTTAGGAGTAGGGGGATGAAGACTATCTGAGTGATGAGAGGAGAAGAGGGTGAATAAACTGAGAGAGAAATGGTCATTGAACATGGGCTCTTTCCACCAAAATAGGAGGGACCAGAGTCTTACTCTGAATATTTTTATCACTAGGGTTCTTAGTAGCAAGCAGTAGATATCAACTGACTGATATCAGCAGAAGAGGCATTTCTTTAAGGGACCTCAAGGTGGTTCCCAGACTTGCTAGGAAGGCTGTGGACTCAAACTGTGGAAACTAGACATCAGCCCAGGCAGTGGCCACAACTATGCCACAAAACCGGAATGGTAAGGACACTGCCGCTGTCTATTTGCAACCTTCAGGGTGAGAGGTGGATCCTGCCTCCCACCAGGACTCATAAAGGCCGCAGGGATTCCTAAACATGGGAAGGGACTTTAGATGCCAGGAGGCCAGATCTCTCCCTAAATAGTATTATTCATGCATGTCAGCACCCCCAGAGACAGCTCATCCCATTCTTCTTCCTGGTTGCGTAGTATTCCCAAGATGGTCTTTGACTCATTGGGCCATTCCCCTGGTGACAAACTTCTAGATCGGTTATGCTTTTTTGCCCCATTGCAACATGCCTCGCTAAGCATATTTGTATCTTTACGCAAATGTGACGTTTCTGTCAGACAAATTCTTAAAAACAAAAAGGATAAATGTATTCTCATTATTTTTCAAGTTAACATTTCTTATATTCTGTGGGCACTGAAAGACATTGTGAATATAAATAAACAGTATTTTATTTTTTAATTAATTTTTTTCTTACTGTGCTGGGTCTTCATTGCTGCACATGAGCTTTCTCTAGGTGTGGTGCAAGGGCTTATCGTTGCTGTGGCTTCTCTTGTTGGGGAGCACAGGCTCTAAGCGCAGGCTCAGTAATTGCCTCACGCAGGCTTTAGTTGCTCCGAGGCACGTGGAGTCTTCCCAGGCAGGGATTGAACCCATATCCCCTGCATTGGCAGACGGATTCTTAACCACTGGACCGCTAGGGACATCCAATAAACAGTATTTTAAGCAGGTTTTTAAAAATTGTGATAAAACACCCATTGCATAAAATTTACCATCTTAACCATTCTTACGTGCACATAAGTTAGTATAGTTAAGTATAGTCATAGTGTTATTTGATCATCATCACCATACATCTCCAGGAGTTTTATCTTTCCACGCTAAAATTCCACACCTATTAGATAATAACTCCCCAAGGCACCTCCCCACCTACCTTGTGTCTCTATGAATCTGGCTGCTAAACAGTTTTCAAAGTTTTATCACAGAATTCATCTGCACAGGGAGGCTAAGAGATATTTCTGATTGGGAGCTTGAACATTTTAAAGACAGGTAAGAAGAAGGGCTGGAGACACCAGTGGTAACAGCTTGTATTTTTCAAGCACACCCTTGGGCCTGGCGTTCTTCCAGTGCTCTGCAGGCAGTGGTTCTCAGTCCAGCTGTGGGTTAGAGTCAGCTGGGAGCTTTGACCATCTATCACCTGGGGTGGGACCCAAGCACCAGGACTTGAAAGGACTCCGGGTGATTCCAGCGTGTAGGCAAAGTCAAGAACCACTGCTTCTAGATGGCAGTTCATCATCACCCCCACCTGGAATCGGCATTGTGAATATTCCTGACAAACAGGAAGCCAAGCCACAGTGAGTGAGGCCTTCTCCCCGCCCAGCACACACCCCAATGCAGTGATTTCACTGCTGCCTTCCTGGATGGTCATGGTGGGGGGTGGGGGGAGCAAGCCCCTCCACAGAGGAACCCCTGCCTCATCCTCAGCCCTTCATGCTCCCAGCCTCATTAGCCTGGTTTCAAATTGTCCAGACCCCTCTGTTCCTGGGACTCAAGCTTGGGATTTGCTTTGCCTAGAAGGTTATTACCCTTACTTCTTACTTAGATAACTAATTCCCACTTACACGCCCCCCCGCCCTGTTCTTTTTTCTTTGGTTGTTCAGTCTCTCATTCATGTCCACCTCTTTGTGACCCCATAGACTACAGCACGCAAGGCTTCCCCGTCCTTCACTATCTCTCAAAATTAGCTCAAACTCATGTCCATTGAGTCGGTGCTGCCATCCATCTATCTCATTCTCTGTCACCCCCTTCTCCTCCTGCCCTCAAACTTTCCCAGCATCCAGGTCTTTCCCAGTGAGTCGGATCCTCGCATCAAGTGACCAAAGTATTGGAGCATCAGTCCTTCCAATGAATATTCAGAGTTGATTTCCTTTAGGATTGCCTGGTTTGATCTCCTTACTGTCTTTTTTCTTTGTAACACTGGAAGCAGCACATGAATATATGCATGTCTATTTTGATTTCCCAGCTGCTGACACTAAGTAGACATTCAGTAACTAATAGATAAATGAATGGAGAGAAAGCAGTGATGAGTGGGAGCACACTCTTAGGTCAAGAGAGCTCGTCCCCTCCTCTGACGGTGGTGAAGAGTAAGAACAGACGTTCAAGTGGTGTATTTTCAGGTACACTTGAGGGACTGGACCAGCCGAATGTGATCCTGCTCACAGTTGGGTTAACTTCTGAAAATGAGAGAACAGGACTAGAACTGTGGGTCTCAAGCCCACCACACGTTGGAATCACCTGGGGAGCTTAGGGCTTCTCAGGTGGCTCAGTGGTAAAGAATCTGCCTGCCAATGCAGGAGATGCGTGAGTGGTGGGTACAATCCCCTGGAGGAGGCAATGGCAACCCCACTCCAGTATTCTTGCCTGGAGAATCTCCTGGACAGAGGAGCCTGGCAGGCTACAGTCCATGGGGTCACAAAGAGTTAGACACGACTGAGCAACTGAGCATGCGTGCATGGGGAGCTTAGGGGCCAGTAATGATGGGTCCCTGCCCCCCGACTCCGATTGAATCAGGTCTTTGGTGGGAGATGAGGCTGGGAGACATGACTGGAAGATCAGAGGGGCCGGAGTTGGGAAGCCATATCAAGACCTGGGTGCTGGGACCTTGTGGGAGGCTGGATTTTGAGACCATGAGCCTTGCAGGGTCTTCTCATGGTTCAAATTCTTCTCTGTGGGTCTGGTGTTTTGAGAGTTGCTCAAACATTGGACTTGATTTTTTAAAATTCTCTTTTTACCAAGTAATCAAAATAAAACATGTGTGATTAAATATTCTACATTTCAACGTACTGGAGACCACCAGTGCACTGATGGAGCTGCTGGGGAGGCTCACATCAGGGTGGGGGAGGCCCCTGCCACTTTCTGTCGGTATTGGAATTCCTTGTAAATGTGGTGTTGGTTAGGACGCTTGTAGCCCAGCTCCAGTTTCATTCAGGGTTCAGGCATGCGCAGTTTGCTCTCTGGCCGTCATCTAGATGCTCACACCTGCCACTGGTGAGGTTGGCTTCTGTGTCTTCATGGTTCAGTGGCCAGTCTGCTAAGCGTGGTATGTTGCCTTGTGTAATTGTCCCCTGATGGATGGTTTCAGGCTTGTGGCAAGTTTGAGGTACATCTTATTTGACTTTTCTTTGTCTGATGAAGAAATAAGCGGTTGTTGCAGTAGCACAGGAAGCCAGCCATTGCCTAATGGTTTAGGGTGTGCAGGACGGGCGTGAGTCCCTGTACCACTTGTGTGGTCTTGGGCAGGTCACCTAACCTCTCTGTGCCATAATTTCTTCATCTTTTAAAATAAGGAGGGATATCCCTGGCGGACCAGTGGATAGGAGTCAGTGCTCTTGCTGCCCGGGCTCCTGGTCAGGGAGATAAGGTCCCATAAGCTGCACCACCAAAATATAAGGGTGATAGTAATGATATTACAAGGCTTTTAAACAAGTTTTTATGTGTGTGTGTGTGTGTATATATATATATATATATATGCGCTTAGAACAGCATCTGACAAATAATAAATACCACATAAGAATTTTCCATTGTTGTTTCTAATATTATTGTTTTAACAACTCTTTGAAACAGAAGTTTTCTATCATTATTTCAAGATTTGGATCCAGGGATTTCCCTGGTAGTTCTGCTGCTGCTGCTAAGTCACTTCAGTCGTATCCGACTCTGTGTGACCCCATGGACTGCAGCCTACCAGGCTTCTCCGTCCATGGGATTCTCCAGGCAAGAACACTGGAGTGGGTTGCCATTTCCTTCTCCAATGCATGAAAGTGGAAAGTGAAAGTGAAGTCGCTCAGTCGTGTCTGACTCTTAGCGACCCCATGGACTGCAGCCTACCAGGATCCTCTATCCATGGGATTTTCCGGGCAAGAGTACTGGAGTGGGGTGCCATTGCCTTCTCCCCTGGTAGTTCAGTGGTCAAGAATCCGCCTTGCAATGCAGGGAATGTGTGTTCGATCCCAGGTCAGGGAACTAAGATCCTACAGACTGCGAAGCAGCTAAGCTCTCTCACTTGCCCACATGCTGTAGAGACCACGCACCACAACTAGAGAGTTCATGTGCCCCAACTAGGACCCGACACAGCCAAATAATAAAATAAATGAATGAATGAATAAATACATTTTTTTAATAAAAGAGATTTGGACCCATTGAATTCATGCATTCTCAACCAGAAAGGTATTATCCCTGAGGAGATGAAGAAAATTTAGCGAAGGCAATGGCACATGGCCCTCCAAAGGGTCACTGTATGTAAACAGATGCCCAGTGTTTCATGGGAGAGGGGAGGGCACAGTGAGACCGAAATGTCCACCACAGCTCCTTAGGGGGTGGGCAATAATGAAAGAATGGCTGAGAAACACTGGTTTAATAAAGACCTTTTTAATGTCCTAAAGCAGTCTCCTAAAAGCCTGTTAGCATTTGCTACCACTTATCTGTGGAAATCAAGGTTTTCCTCAACACTCTTCCATTGAAAACAAGAATCAGAAATAAATTACTAGATGATGTGACTGATAAGACTGTACCCAACCTTATAACCATGGATGTCAGGACACAGAAAAACACACTTATCCTTCTCACTGACTTACCTGGTTTTCATGTAGAGGATTTGCATTCCTTAACCAAAAGGTTTCCTTCCCTGCAGGTTTGGCAGCCTTCTGGTTGTATGGAGTGGCCAGCTTTGGGGCAGGGGGTCCTTCTGGCTCTTGTCCCTCTGGCTGCTCAGGTGAGCAGAGCTGGGGACCTCTGCCCAGAGCCCTGGTGGGTCACAGGCCTAGAGAGGGGCATGCAGTGGTCCTGGGTCTACAGGACTCCTCAGAAAGGTTCAGGCCCTTATTTGCTGCGAGGAAAGACAAAGATCTTCTTTATTTGAACAAAGGTGGATGGGGGAACTAAGGCCCCTAGATGGTGTATGAGCTCAAAAACCCAATCAAGTTGACCAACAACCTTAGGTTACAGTCACGTGGCATCTCCATGACTCCTGGATTTCCCGTTTGGGGTTTTATTAGGTTTTCGTCAAAGGCGACATTGTGAAGAAACCCAGATTAGCATTCAACTTATAAAACAGCTCGGTGAGAGAGAAAGAAGGGCCAGAGAATCATTGAGAGCTTCCTCAGCAAGATCAGAACCCAGACAGCCGCTGTGTGTGTATCCGTTTAGAGCATAGGGGAGGTGGAGGCGGCCGCCTCGTTCCTGGTCTCAGGGGCACCTGGTGGGTTCTCAGATCAGGGAAGAATTTCCCACAGGTTGGGGCTGGATGGGGGCCCGGACAGCCTCCCACAAATAGACTAATGAACAACACACACTGGCCGTGACGTTGCCAATTGGAAACAGCTTTGGGGCTTCTAAACGAACATAGAGCCTAAAGCAGACCTGACGTGGCTTTCACCAGCTTAGGGGAAAAAATGAAAATCAGACAAGTAGTGTTCTAGGTAGATGAGCACTTGAGAGGTGGCTTACCTGAGATGAAGAAGTGAAATAGCCTCATCTTCCCAGCCTTTTAAGAAAAAGGCTTTGTTGTCGGGGGGAGGCAGAGGGGTGGCTCCATTTAACTAAATCCGAAGGTCAGGTTGGTGGACTTGAGCATTTGCAGTTTTCTCAGACTGAGGCTCCAGCCATCCTCCATCCTCCTGGGCCAGCAACACCGGTGCCGAGTGGATGTTCCATCCGAGTTACTAAAAGAAGTAAGTTAGGTTCCCAGGGACTCAGCTGTAATTCAGTCTCCACCCCAGCTCACTATGGTGACGTCAGTGTGTGTCTTAGCCATTTTGTACTTCAGATTCTGTCTGTAAAATGGCAACCTGCTGATCTTTTTTTTTTTTTTTTTAATGTAGACGAGACAACAAAATCCCAGCTCTAACAAGCCAGAAACTGTGAGCCATTTAAATTTTTGTTTGTCTCATGTTTATGAGAAAGAATTAAATAACAGATATCTAAACCAACACCAGGGACTCTTGAAAGCTCAAATTCTAGGGCAGCCAGTTCTCAGTTCTGTCTGCGCATTAGAATCAACTGGGGAGCTTTTGAGAACCAAAAGTCCCTAGGCCCCACCCCAGACCAATTAAATCGCCACCTCTGGGAAGAAGGTCCAAGCATTGGTGTGTTTTTAAAAGTTCCCCGGGTGATTCTAATGGGAGGCCAAGATTGGGGAGCATTGTTTGGGGTATGCCAGTTGGATGTAAAGATCAGGCTTATTTCCAAAAATATTGTACAAGATATTTTCTCTCATTCCTTTAATGGCTTGAAAATCCTATTTATTTACTTTATTGAGATATAATTTACATACCATACCAGTCACCCTTTTATTAAAGCGAAAAATTTCGTGGTTTTAGTATGTTCACAGAGTTGTGCAACCATCACCGCTATCTAATTCCAGACCATTTTCATCCCTCCAAAAAGAAACCTAACCCATTAGTAGTCACTGTCCTTTGTCTCCTCCCTCAAAGGCAGAGAGGGAGGAAGAAATGGCAATCCACTCCAGTATTCTTGCCTGGAGAATTCTATGGACAGAAAAGCCTGGTTGGCTACAGTCCCTGGGGTTGCAAAGAATCGGACTCAACTGGGTGACTTAATACTCCCTTGTCCCCTCCCTCGAACCTCTGGCAACCACTCATCTGCTTTGTATGGAGCTGCCTATTCTGGACATTTTGTATAAATGGAATCATACAACATGTGACCTTTTGTAACAGGCTTCTTCCACTTAGCATAATGTTTTCAAGGTTTATTCATATTACAATGTAAATCAGTATACTTTCCTTTTTTATGGCTGAATAATATTCCTTTGGAGGAATATACCCCATTTTGTTTATCCATTCATCAGTTGAAGAACATTTAGATTATTTCCACTTTTTTGTACTTTGAATAGTATTATGAATACTTTGAATATTCATTGGAAGGACTGATGCTGAAGCTGAGCCTCCAGTACTTTGGTTACCTGATGTGAACAGTCAGCTCATTGGAAAAGACCCTGATGCTTGTAAGGATTGAAGGCAAAAGGAGAAGATGGCAGCAAAGGATTTGATGGTTAGATAGTATTACCAACTCATTGGACGTGAATCTGAACAAACTCTGGGAGACATGAAGAATAGGGAAGCCTGGTGTGCTGCAGTCCATGGGGTCTCAAAGAGTCGGATACAACTTAGGGACTGAACAGCAACAATTATGAATACTTATGTTTGTGCAGGGCTTCCTTGATGGCTCAGTGAGTAAGAATCCACCTGCAATGCAGGAGACAAAGGAGACTCGGAATCAATCCCTGGGTTGGGAAGATCCCCTGGAGGAAGAAATGGCAACCCACTCCATTGGGGGTATATTTGTGTATAAGGTTTTGTGTGTTTTTAATTATCTTGGGTATGTATCAGTGCCTAGGAGTGGAATTGCTGGGCCATACAACAGCTCTCTGTTTAAAATTTGAGGAAATGCCAGTCTGTTTTCCAGAGTGGGTCTACCATTTTACATTGCCATCAGCAGTGTATGAGGATCCCAATGCTCTGCATTCTCACTTGTTGCTGCCTGTCCCTTTGACTGTGGCCACCTTAGTGGATGTGGGTGGATATCTCATTATAGTTTTGATTGGTATTTTCCTTGTGGCCAATGCTGTTCGGCATCTTTTTATGTGCTGCTTGGCCACTGGCATGTCTTCTTTAGAAAAATTTCTGTTCAAATCTTTGATCTTTTAAAATTCGATTATTTGTCTTTTTATTATTGAGTTATAAGAGTTCTTATGTATTCTAAAATGCGCTCAGATTCTCAGTCGTGTCTGACTTTTTGCGACCCCATGATCTGTAGCCTGCCAGGCTCCTCTGTTCTTAGGATTCTCCTACCAAGTATACTGAAGTGGGATGGCATTTCCCAACTCAGGGATCGAACCTGCGCCTCCTGTGTCCCCTACATTGGCATGCAGAGTCTTTATCGCTAGCACCGCCTGGGAAGCCCGTGTACTGTAAACAGTAGATCCTTATGAGACTTGTGAGTTGAAAATATTTTTTCCCATTCTGTGGGTTGTCTTTTCATTTTCTCGATAATATTCTTTGAGTCACAGAAGTCTTAAACATTGATAATTTATTTTTTTCTTTTGTCATTTGTGCTTTGCATGTAATATCTAAACAACCATTGTTTAATCCTGTCATGAAAATTTATGTCTGTGCTCTAAGAGTTTTATTGTTTTAGCTCTTACATTTGAGGTCTTTGGTTAATGTAGGGGGTAGATTTTTATCCCATGGAGAAGGGCATGGCAACCCACTCAGAATTCTTGCCTGGAGAATCCCATGGACAGTCTGTGGGAGTCAAAAACAGCTGAACACCACTGAAGCGACTTAGCAGGCAGACAGGCAGGTTTTTATCATCCCCAAAAGTTAGGGCCCCAGCTTCCTTCTGTGCAAGGCAGTTTGATAATCTTAGAACAGTAGAGCTGGAGAAGGCAGTGGCACCCCACCCCAGTACTCTTGCCTGGAAAATCCTATGGACGGAGGAGCCTGGTAGCCTGCAGTCCATGGGGTGGCTAAGAGTCGGACACGACTGAGTGACTTCCCTTTCACTTTTCACTTTCATGCATTGGAGAAGGAAATGGCAATCCACTCCATGGAGCGTTCGCCTGGAGAATCCCAGGGACGGGGGAGCCTGGTGGCCTGCCATCTATGGGGTCACACAGAGTCGGACACGACTGAAGTGACTTAGCAGCAGCAGCAGAACAGTAGAGCAGGCCAAGGGACGTGAGGGCTCCAGCCTCCTATTATAGTGGCAAGAGATTTGAGATCCTGAGTTATTTTAATGGAGAGGCAAATATGGACCCTAGGATGTTATAGAAAGCTAAAATCCTTCCTTACTCTTATGAAGGGTTAGTGTGTATTCTCCAAGATCCGTGAGTTTCAATAGCATTTCTCACATTTGAAACCTAGCACTCTGCCTCAGGTACTGTGTCCATCTTAACATCAGATTAACTAAAATGACCAGAACACTGCAAGTCACTCTTCCATAGATGAGATACTAACTCAGTATCATGTGTTTGAAGATATTAATTCTGGGACTTCCCTGGTGGTCCAGTGGTTAAGTAAGAATCCACCTGCCATTGCAGGGAACATGGGTTTGATCCCTAGTCCAGGAAGATCCCACATGCCTTGGAGCAGCTAAGCCTGTGCCCCTGAACTAATGAGCCTACACACTCTAAGAGCACATGCTCCAAAACAAGAGAAAGTGAAAGTGAAAGTTTCTCAGTCGTGTCTGACTCTTTGCGACCCCATGGACTGTACAGTCCATGGAATTCTCCAGGCCAGAATACTGGAATGGGTAGCCTTTCCCCTCCAGGGGATCTTCCCAACCCAGGGATCGAACCCAGGTCTCCCAAATTGCAGGAGGATTCTTTACTAGATGAGCCACAAGGGAAGCCCCCACAACAAGAGAAGCCACTTCAATAAGAAAGCAGCTCATTGCAACTAGAGATTAGCCCCTGCTCGCTGCAACTAGAGAAAGCCTGAGCAAAGCAGTGAAGACCTAGTGCGGCCAAAAATAAAAATAAATAAATAACATTTAAAAAATGAAGATATTAATTCTTGAGTAGCTAGACAGCCCAGAGTCACTGAAATGCAAGTTCATATTATTGTTAGATCAGACTCAAGACTAAATAGGAAATTATTTCATGAAAGAAAATTCCAAATGGATTAAAATGTTAGAAGTGTAAAAGAAATTAAAAGGTGCTTTTAAAATTATTGTAAAGGATGTTGAAGTGTCTTGTAAAACCACAGCAAGTGATAATGATGTGGTAATAGACTAAAGAACTGAAACAGGCTCAAGCACATAGAGAGAAAAGGATGACTTGGAAGGGGGAGCTAAGTCCCTACGTCATGCTAAAATCAAGTATATCAACTGGATTAAAGATTTTGTTTCATCATTTTTTATAGATTGTTGTAAAAGTATTTATTTATTTGGCTGTGCTGGGTCTTATTTTCAGCATGCAGAATCTCAGTTGCAGCATGTGGGATCTAGTTCCCTGACCTGGGATCAAACCTGAGCCCTCTGCATTTGGGAGCACAGAGTCTTAGCTACTGGACGACCATGAAAGTCTTCATCACTCTTTTTTACACTTATGAGAGGCATGCATGCTAATTGTAGTAAAACATTCAAACAATACAAGGGACATAAAATTCTATCTTGACCTCTTCTTCCTTTCCCTCTCTTTCTAGCTTCATTTTACTCCACAGTCTGGGCTTCCAGGCTGATTTGAACACATATATACAGTTATTCCTCTGTTATCTGTGGTAGGTTTGCTCCAGGATCTCCTACTGTGGATCACAAAGTTGGAGGATGCACGAGTCCCTTACATAAAGTGGCATACAGGCATACCTTGTTTTAATGTGCTTTGATTTATTGCACTTGGCAGAGTTTTCACAAATTTCTTTTTTGGCAAATGGAAGGTGTGTGGCAACCCTGCATTAAGCAAGTCTTCTGGTGACCTTTTTCCAACAGCATTTGTTCACGTCATGTCTCTGTCACGTTTTGGTAATT
This sequence comes from Bos mutus, assembly GCF_027580195.1. Classification (NCBI taxonomy): domain Eukaryota; kingdom Metazoa; phylum Chordata; class Mammalia; order Artiodactyla; family Bovidae; genus Bos; species Bos mutus. The sequence goes on from NC_091627.1 coordinate 57,064,612, forward strand.
CTAGCAGCATTTCAAACTTTCTCATATTTGTGTTGGTGGTCTATGATCAGTGTTCTTTGATATTATTGTTGCAAAAAGATTACAACCTGAAGGTTCAGATGATGAGCAATAGCATTTTGTTGTCTTTGTTGTTGTTTCTGTTGTCCTGGGTCTTCAGTGCTGCTTGGACTTTTCTCTAGTTGCAGAGAGCAGGGGCTACTCTCTAGTTGCTGTGCGCAGGCTTCTCTCCTTGCAGAGCACAGGCTCTGGGGAGGCTCGGTAGTTGCAGCTCCGGGGCTCTAGGGCACAGGCTCAATAGTTGAGGTGCATGGGCTTAGTTGCTCTGAGGCACATGGGGTCTTTTTAGATGAGGGATTGAACCTGAGTCTCCTGCATTGGCAGGTGAATTCTTTACCACTGAACCACCAGGGAAGCCAAGTAAAGTGGTTTTTAATTAAGATATGTACATTTTTTATAGATAAAATGCTATTGTACACTTAACTGGACCTCAACACAGCTTTTATATGAACTGGGAAACCAAAAAATTCATGTGACTTGCTTTATTATATCATCTGCTTTACTTATTGAGTGGTCTCAAACTGAACCCTTAATCTCTCCGAAGGTATGCCTGTAATATTTGTGTATAACCCATGTGCATCCTCCCTTATACTTTAAGTCATTTCTAGATTACTTATAATACTTACTACAATATAAATGCTATGTATGGGACCCTGGCCAGTGGTTGAAACTCCATGTTTCCACGGGGAGCTAAAATTCTGAATGCCGAGTGGCTTGGTGAAGGAAAAAAAGTTTTTTTTAATGCCGTGTAAATAGCATTTGCTGGTGCATGGCAAATTCCAGTTTTGCTTTTTGGAACTTTCTGGAATTTATTTTTTCCTCGGAATATTTTTGTTTTGCAATTGGCTGAATCCTGAGATGTGAAATTCGAGGATATGGAAGGCCAGTTGTACATAGCTACTATGATTATTTCATAAATTTTTTTTAACACAAAGAGAGGCATATTATTCATGCTCAGTAACATGTGTGTGTGTGTGGTTCCACTTAGTGTATCTCAGAGACCTTTCCAGATCAGTACATATGGGTCAACCTCATTCTTCTTAGCTGCTGTGTTACATTCCGCAGTAAAGATTACCTTGGAACCATTCCCATTTTGATAAACATTCAAAAAAAAAAAAAGAAAGGAAAAAAGCTCTTGTCCATGTCTCTTTGTGCCCATAAGTTAGTCCTTCTCTAGAACAGATTCCTAACACCAGATTTACTGGGTCTAATGGTATGTGTGCATTTTAAATTTTAATAAATTTGGCCAAAATGCCATCTAGAAAAAGACTTTCTGTAAATAGACATGTGAATAGAAATTATACTTCTGTTAGCAGCATGACAATGACTTTCCATACTCTCAACAACTTTTTAAGTTTAAACTAAGTCAACGGGCAGAATTTGTACCTCATTTTTTGATTTTCTTTATAACAAAGAAAAAACATCTTTGTTAAAGGTACGCTTTAGGTTTTTTCTTTAATCTGTTTATAGAAAACTATCTGGAAGTTGACGGGCTTTGGAGAACTTTTCATTTTCTAAATTTGAGTCATGTTTCAGGTTGTCTTGAAATAATATATATATATATTGCTTTTGTAAATTGAAAAACAAGAAAGATGTTTTTAAAAACAGTATCCAACAATGGCCCCCGGCCCTTACAGGAAGCTTACTGCCCATTTCCCTCTCAGTACAGTGCTGGCCGTAGAGCTGAGGGCAGCGGGAAAGGTGTGTATTAAAAGTCTTTGTTTCCTGGAAGCAAAGATACCACACGTCTGTAGAACTGATTGTCAACCACAGGTTGAGTATTTCTAGTCTTGAAGTGATAGATTCCTGTCCAGATAAATTGTCATGAGCCTCTGCACTTGGGGGCTATGGATATATTGATAGAAGACTTTGGGGGCAGCAGACAGGAGTGCTTGTCAACTCTCATCCTTTATTTGATGTTTTTCATATAATGGCTTCCCAACTCTAACGGATTTTAAGAACAGTGGAGGCACTTCCCTCATGGTTCAGCGTTAAGACCCCACTTCCAAGGCAGGAGGCACAGGTTCAGTCTCTGGTTGGGGAGCTAAGATCCCAAACGCCTTGTGGTCCGGCCAAGTCAGACCTTGTGGTCTGACTTTTGTGACCCCATGGACTGTAGCCTGCCAGGCTTCTTGTCCATGGGATTTCCCAGCAAGAATACTGGAGTGGGTTGCCCTTTCCTTCTCCCAGGAATCTTCCTGACTCAGGGATAGAACCCGTGTCTCTGAATTGGCACAGGGATTCTTTACCACTGAACCACCTGGGAAGCCCCAATCAATCAATCAATCAATCAAACAGTGGACATTATGTAAAAATTAAATGTTAGCACTTTAGTTGGATCCTGGGATTGATAAGTCGTCAATAAGGACTATCACCTACTTTGATGTTGTTGTTTAGTTGCTAAGTCATATCCTACTCTTCGCGACCCTGTGGATTATAGCCCACCAGGCTCCTCTGTCCGTGGGATTTTCCAGGCAAGAATACTGGATTGGGTTGCCATTTCCTTCTCCAATCACCTACTTAGAGGCTTTCTTTTCTTGGTATGCTGTCTACAGCTGACCTTCTATCATTGACAGAGAAGGACATTTCCAACTGAAGGTAAAGCCCTAGGGGCATTAAATCCCTTCTGTTGGGCTTAGGTACTCTGGCTGGAGAGTCTTGGGGCAGGGGCCATGGTAGAAAACAAGAGTGTATGGCCCGAGGGTGACGTCTCTGTTGGGATTGCCTCCAGCTTGTGGGAAAGTTGGTGCCCTTTCTCCCACCCACACCAAACTGACTCTCCTTGTTGGTGGCCTTTTTATCACTGAGACCATTTGCATTAGTTTTTAACCAGACTGGCTGCATTCCTCCCTGACCCTATGGGGCTATGTGACCACAGAATGTGTTAGTGGGGTTTAGGGTTGTGTGCCAAGCCAAGATTCTGGTGGACACTTAAAATGACAATGCAAAAGCTACACGAACAGTCATGGTTCTGTCTGCATTTTAGGGACAAAACAGTCACCCCTGCCACTTACCGACTGACTGCCAAGCTAGCCCCAGGCTTCAAAATGGATGCTGTTTGTAAGTTATCATTTCATTTAATTTTCTGGAAAATTAGTTCCAGAGCCTGAAATCCTACAGCTAGCATGAGGCAGATACCAAATTGAGAACAGGATTTGTGCTAAACCAGACCAGGCAGAGAGTCTTTAAACTGAGGCTCTTTGATCTCATTAAACTTACTTTAAGGCTCTTTTCTGGGCCAGCCACTATTCTTGGTGCTGTGAATCTAGAGTTAATACCTCCCTTCAAGGAGCTAATAGTTTAATAAGATTCTCGTTCATTTTACGCAACAGAAAATTGTAGCATGTATTGTAATTTTAGGAGGAGAAAATAAACCCCAGTAAACAACAACAAAAATACAAGATATTTTGCCCTGGTAATAAAGAATATCCAGTCTTCTAAAGATTTGTCTTTTAAGACAGCACTTGAAACCCAGTCCCTCGAACCAGAATGTGGACTTGACTCTCCAGCCAGAAACATCCTTCTGAATGATGGTGTGAAGGGTGGTAATCTATCACCAAAAAAATGTTTAGTTACATTACTCCTCATTCCAAGTTTTTCTCAAACATTTCAGAAGCACCTTCACTGATACAGAAACAAATGGGGATTTCAGCCCATATTTGGATAATGAGTTTTAGTACTCATTTATGGGCTTCCCAGGTGACGCTATGCAGGAATCATAAGAGACTCGGGTTCAATCCTTGGGTCGGGAAGATCCCCTGGAGGAGGGCATGGCAATCCACTCCAGTATTCTTGCCTGGAGAATCCCATGGACAGATGAGCCTGGCAGGCTACAGTTCCTGGGGTCGCAAAGAGTCGGACATGACTGAAGTGACTTATCCGCATGCACACACACACACATATGGACGGATAGGCAGATGGACGGGGCTCCTTCACTGGGTACATTGACCTGTCAGGCACTTTCAAGGTACTTGGTATATAGCAGGGAGGAAAATGTTAGCATGTAAGTTGCTTACCTTCTGGTTGAAAGAGAGACTGAATAAATAAACAGTGTGTTAGGTATTGATGAGGAAAATAGAAGAGAGCAAGAAACTGAGAGTAAAGATTGGGATGCTATTGTATGATGACGTTAGGACATGCCTCACAGACGGGACTTTTAAGAAGAGACCTGGAGGAGGTGAAAGTGTGTTAGTTGCTCAGTCATGTCTCTTTGCCACCCCATGGACTGTAGCCTGCCAGGCTTCTCTGTCCATGGAATTCTCCAGGCAAGAACACTAGAATGCATACCAATTCCCTTCTCCAGGGGATCTTTCTGACTCAGGGATTGAATCCAAATCTCCTGCATTGCAGGCAGATTCTTTACTGTTTGAGATAGCAGGGGTGGCCGAAGGAAGTGAGGGGGTGAGCCATATCTCTTTCGTGGCTGAAAAGCTAAATTCTTACCATTGCATGCTTTCAGAGTGATTTCTAGATATGCATTTATCTGTCACACATGGACTTTTAGTTTTTCCACATATCTGGGGCCAAATATAGTTTGCCTTCTGTATCTGCGGGTTTTGAATCACCAGTTTGACCAACTGCAGGTTAAAATATTCAGGGAAAAAATTCCAGAAATCCCTAAGAAGCAAAACTTGAATTTATCACACAGTGACAGCTTTGTATATAGCATTTACCTTGTATTGGGTATTATAAGTAATCTAGGCATGGTCTAAAGGATACAGTAGGGTGTGCCTAGGTTATCTGCAAATTCAACGCTGTTTCTTATAAGGGACTCAACCATCCATGGATGTGGGTCATGAACCAATCCTCTGCAAATACAGAGGGAAAGATTCTGGAATGCTTGGAACTCCCTTTTTTTGTGTGGAAGGGACAATTCCAGGAAGAAAAAAAAATGTTTATAGGCTACATTTTTGCTATCTTCAGTTCATTTTTTATTATCATGAGAAAGTGATAGATTATAAAAAATGAATTTTTTTCTTCCCATGGGAGTCAATATGAAATTAATAAGAAATTGCTAAAGGTTATTGTTTTCAAAATATTCTGAGCTTGGCAGGTTTAACCCCATTTGTTTGTCATCGATTTCTTTTTCCTCCACGTCTTTCGTAGGTTTTACAGGAGTCATTGAAAAACAGGGTTAAATATTTATCTTAATCTAAAAGGTGCCACAGGTGAACAGGTGAAGAGCATGCTCTGGTTAAGAGAGTTTTTTCCAAGTGGGACAGATGAATGTGTACATCCAAGCCCCTGGGAAGGGCCTGGGTGTGAATAAAGAAGTCAGTCCCCAGGCAGCAACCCAGAGGAGCATGGTGATTTGGGGACCCCAGTGTAGGACCCGCAAAGGCGCAGAAACCCGTGGGACATCCCCTTCCTCTGCTTGAGGCTGTGACCACAGGTGCATGTGAAGCCAGTTGGCACTTGAGTGAGCTGGGAGAGCTTCGTTGGATGTTCTGTAGCCCTGTCCATCCTCCATAATTGGGGATGGGAGATGTAACGTCTGGTGTCCCTGGTCAGCCTGCTTCTTTTCCTGTTGTCTGTCCACTGACCGGGAGCCTCTGCTCCCAAAGGGAGCTGCTCACAGTTGAATGGCTGGGAGGGCCTCCTGGGTCAGAGGAGGGAGTAGGGATGGACATGGTCAGGGCTCTGAGCCTGCAGAACTCTCAGGACAGTCATTCTCAGAGTGTGATCCCAGACCTCTGCTCCAGAAGCACCGTGGGTGCTTGTTGAAATGCAGATTCCTGGGCCATCCTGAGTAGAAGCTATAGCACTGAGATGGGAGGGCCATCTCCAGGGCTGACACAGGGTCTCAGTGATACGAAGCAACATTTGCACAGAAACCTTCTGCTGCAACTGTTCTGTTTCCAAATGATGAGATGATTCCTGTCACATATACATCCAGTCCTGGAAGGTTAGTAAACCTAGGGTGGTCCTAGATGTAGAAATCAGTGAGATTGGTTTTGGGGTTTATTTTGTGTTTGTGTGTGGGTGGGTGTTAGTGCGTTTGTTTTTGTTTTGGCCACATTATGCAGCATGCAAGATCTTAGTTCCCCAACCAGGGATCGAACCCACGCCTCCTGCAGTGGAAGCACAAAGTCTTACCGCTGGACCACCAGGACAGTCCCAGTAAGACTGTTAGTGAGTTAGGAAATTGTTTACCTTCTTTAATGGGATCTCCCACTTGAGACATGGGTGTCTCTTTTTTTTTTTTTTTAAAGCATTTCCATCTCCATATACCTAAAATCCTGGAGGGAGAGATCATCTTGAAGACCTTGTCCTAGGTGGTGTCCAAGGGGACAGGGCGTAATCTTCACAGGTCAGTGCTGATTCAGCAGCACTTTGGGTCCTAGCCCTTTGTCCGGTCCGGTAGGGAACACTCCCAGCCACAGGACCATTACTGGGTCCTATGGTGACCTCAGCTCTGGCTCTCCTCTGCCTCCCGAGAGGCTCCCTTCCTGCCTATCCCCTGCTCCACAAGCCCTGAGTGTCCTCATTTAGGGGTTGAATTCCTACTTCTCTCAGGAGCTGCCCACCCTGCTAGGGCGACCTTCGACCTAGCACAGCTGCAGCCAGCCCCTTACTGAGCCCTGTGATTTCTCCCCTTGGGAAGCATCTCTAGCGGTGACCCCAGGTCATTGCCAAGTAGGGCTTTGTCCTTTGAATAAATGACAAGTGTGAAGAGCTAGGAATGGAGAGGGGTTGCATGTACAGTAGCCACGACAGTAAAGATGGTAGGTAAAATGATCCCTGTTTGCAAATCGTCTACCTGGAAAACCCAAGAGGATCGAGCAAAACCCACTATAAACAATGAGACCCAGTTGAGACCCATCCAGAGGAGAAAGTTCTCTCTAGACCATCGAAGGGAGCATCTGATGGCAGTGCGAAGGGCTGGGTTCATCCAGGCTCTTCCTGACTCTTTGACCGAGTCTGTTAGGACCTGTCCCTTCCATGGAGAGTGGCAGAGGTGCCTTGATAGGAGTTCTATATACATTTATATTTAAGTATTTATTTATTTTTGGCTGGGCTTGGTCTTTGCTGCTGCCTGAGGGCTTTCTCTTGTTGCAGTGAGCGGAGGCTGCTCTCTAGTTGCAGTGCACTGGCTTCTCATCGCTGTGGCTTCTCTTGTTGCAGAGCACAGACTCAGTAGTTGCAGCTCGTGGGCTCTAGGGCTCAGTAGTTGTGGAGCATGGGCTTAGTTGTCTTGCATCGTGTGGAATCTTCCCAGACCAGGGATTGAACCTGAGTCCCCTGCATTGCAAGGCAGATTCTTGACCACTGGACCACCAGCGAAGTCCTGACATGGGGTTCTAAATACTAACACCACTCTGGAGGTTTGCCACATGTCAGTTATGGCTATAAACACAGATTTCAACTAATTTAACCCTCAGAGCAGCCATGAGTTAGTGAGCACTATTAGTTCCAGCCTCATCATCCCTGTGTTGTAGGTGGGAAACTGAAACATGGACGAGGCAGAGACTGGCCCAGATCGCATGGTGCACGAGCTGTGGAACCCAGGATCCACGCAAGGCTCTGTCTGCACTGGGCTGCCTCTGGTCACACAGCATGAAGGGTCTATTCCCTGAGACACCTTGCTTTTCCACTTTGGGGCCCCTCACCCCCACCCACCAAGGGGTTTAGCAAACACTTCTGAGTAATATTGCTGAATATGCCTTTATCTCTAGGGCAGTGTTCAGTCTTCAAGGCAGACAGGATGGCCCCCCAAACTCTGAGAATTTAGGTATCCAGGAGTCAGTACTTTATTTCTTACTGAGAGCCTTTCAAACATAAACAGTCCCCTCAGTAATTAATTTAAGAATTGATGGGAATTCCCTGGCAGTCCAATACCCTGGCCACCTGACGTAAAGAGCCGACTTATTGGAAAAGACCCTGATTCTGGGAAAGATTGAGAGCAAGAAGAGAAGAGGGCAACAGAGGATGAGATGGTCAGATGGCATGGACATGAGTTTGAGCCAACTCTGGGAGATAGTGAAGGACAGGGAAGCCTGGTGTGCTGCAGTCCATGGAGTCACAAAGAGTCAGATACAACTTAGTGACCAAACGACAACAACCCTGCAGTCCAGTGGTTAGGGCTCCGAGCTTTCACTGCCAAGGGCATGGGTTTGTTCCCTGATTGGAGAACTAGGATCCCACCAGCTGTGCACAGCTCAGTCAAAAGGAAAAGAATTGATTTCCTTGCCAGAACCATGGAGATAGAACACATCAACAGTCATTTACAAGTGTTCTCTGAGCTGGAGGGAAGCATGCAAGGGGCTGTCTCTAACGCCCATGCCTTTAGGTGAGAGACCAAATGCCTCAGCCTTTCACCATCTGCCTCTGTTTAAAAACAATAAAAAAGCTAGGTCAATATTATCACCCCAATAGGTGAGGACTACATGAGCTGCTACACAGAAAGTTCTAGAACAGTGTTGGCACCCAGTAGGATTTCTATAAAGGCAAGTCTCTCCCCTGTTCTTCCTAAGAGGGCAAGAGGCTATGGAGGATTTCACAAAACATGATGAATTCTAAGCCCAGCTCTCTGTCCTCACTTAGCTTGTAAATTAGGGAAATGCCAACTGATACCACAGACACGGAAACAAGGATTCCAGGCCTGGAAGGTGAGACCCCAAAGGGAAATGCCTGGTCAGGTGCAGGATGCACTGTTCTCAGTGGGCATGGCCGGTGCCCACTGGCCCAATTCCATCTCAGATGCAATTTGGGGCTAGAACAGTGATTTTACAAAGTTTGAAAATATGTAAAATTTTTTGAAAAATCCATGGCATAGCAGGGCTGGCCTCAGATTCCTGCAGGGTAACAGGTGGCCGCCCCCTTCCAATGGTCTGTGCCCACTCCTCCAGCAGAGCCTTGTTGTGTTGGGGCTTCAAGAGTAAGGCCAGATTCAGCGCTGACCCCACCACTTATCTTGGGCTATCCAGGTGGCACTAAGGGTAAAGAACCTGCCTGCCGATGCAGAAAACGTAAAAGACGTGGGTTTTATCCCTGGGTCGGGAAGATCCCCTGGAGGAGGGCACGGCAACCCACTCCAGTATTCTTGCCTGGAGAATCCCATGGACAGAGGAGCCTGATGGGCTATAGTCCATGGTGTCACAAAGAGTCAGGCGTGACTGAGCATGTACAATACCATCACTTAGCGGTGGCATGACCATGAGCAGGTTACCTGACCTTGTTGTGTCTGGGCAGTGGCAGTGTCCACCTCGTAGGATTACTGTGGACTTCACTGTGAAAGGCCTGGGTTCAGGGCCCACCTCACAGGAAACACCAGACAATGATTATTGTGGCTTTTGTTATTATCAGGACTACCCTGTGCCTGGTCTAACGAAGCATTGATATGTTTGACCCATGGTTCCAAGGAAGGAAAGCTCATCACAGTCTGGGGTTTTGATTTTTTTTTTTTTTGAGTTGTCTTTTGAGTCAAGTCTGAACTTGGAGAGTGAGGAGAGTATACCAGACCGGTGGACAGCAAGGGTAAAAGCTTGGAGGTAGGAAGGTGCCTATCGCTTTGCTATTGTTGTTTAGTCGCTAAGTCCTGTCTGATTCTTTAGACTGTGACCCGCCAAGCTCCTCTGTCCATGAGATTCTCCAGGCAAGAATCCTGGAGTGGGTTGCCATGCGCTTCTCCAAGGGATCCTCCCAACCCAGGGATCCAACCCGCATCTCCTGCTTAGCAGGCACATTCTCTACCACTTAGCCATCATTCAGCCTTCCTTCCGTCTGCTGAGTTTTCTCACCTCCTTCCATGTGCCTTGTTCAGGGTTTGGGGCCAAATGCACCTCTGTACCCTCAGGTCCTGGAGAATGATATGCTCAGTCACATGTTGGCCACAGACACTCCCCCTCTGGACGACAACACCACTCGCTCAGCAGGTTGTGCTTGGGGTTACTGTTGGGGTCCCAAGAGAGGTATGGGAAGAGTCAGAAGATTCTCACATTTCAGTTGTTGTTGTCGGTTGCTCGGTCATGTCTAACTTTGCGACCCCATGGGCTGCAGTACAGCAGGCTTCGCTGTCCTTCACTATCTCCCTGAGTTTGCTCAAACTCATCTCCATTGAGTTGATGATGCCATTCAACCATTTCATCCTGTCACCCTGTTCTCCTCCTGCCCTCAATCTTTCCCTGCATCAGGGTCTTTTCTGATGAGTCAGCTCTTGGCACCAGGTGGCTAAAGTATGGGAGCTTCAGTTTCAGTCCTTCCGATGAATATTCAGGACTCATTTCCTTTAGTATTGACTGGTTTGATCTCCTTGCAGTCCAAGGGACCCTCAAGAGTCTGCTCCAGCACCACAGTTCAAAAGCATCAATTTTTCGGCACTCAGCTTTCTTTATAGTCCAGCTCTCACACCCGTGCCAGTTACCGGATTAGGAAATAGAGCAGCCTTTAGAAAATGGCAACCCACTCCAGTATTCTTGCCTGGAGAATCCCAGGGACAGAGGAGCCTGGTGGGCTGCTGTCCATGGGGTCACACAGAGTCAGACACAACTGAAGTGACCTAGCATGCATTAGAAAACTCCAGAACTAGAACAGGACAAAACTCATCTCCCAGTCCAAGAGAATCTGATTCCAGGAGAAGTTCTGGCAATTGGTGGGGTGGGGTAGGTGGTGAGGCAGAAGGTAGTTGTATAGGCTGAGACTGGGGAGCTCAGGAAATGCCTCAAATGGGAAACCTCCATTCTTTCTACATGCCAGGGGCCAGGGAGGGCTTTTAGGACAGGGTGTGGCAATGGGCCCCAACTCCTTTTTGGACTGGAGCGCTGTCACAGAAGACTGCATTCAAAGTCCTGAACTTGGGAGTGGCCTGCATTTGTGTCAATTTCAAATTCTGCCATTCTCTAGCAGTCCTCATCACAGATAATCAGATATAGGCCTACAAGTCAAGAATATACCATAAGGGAATTCTCTGGCAGTCCATTGTTTGGGTGTCCATGTGTCCACTGTTGGGGGCCCAGGTTCCATCCCTTGTTGGGTAACTAAGATCTCACAAACTGCCCGGTGCCACAAAAAAAAAAAAAAAGGAATGCTATAATTCCACTATTTCCATCTCTTCAATCATTTGTTGCATGTAGAAGTCATACCCCAAAATATCCGTTGTGTCATTCTGTGCTCCACAGTTCTATTTGGAAGGTAGGCCACTTTCTTTATGTGTCAGCCGTAAACACTCGGATGAGAGTATGAATTCCTGAGGATCTGCCACTTCCGGCTGCTAGCACGAGCTCCTTTGGAAGTGTCCTGTGTCATAATATCCCAACAGATTTAGAATTTTAAAGCAGTCATGGAAATAAACAGGTGCTCCAAGTAGCTAAAAATAAGCACCCTGGGAAGTGAAATTGGGGCAGTGCCAAGGAGTTAAGGTGAGCACCCCTGTGCTTTGGGCCAAGGTCAAGACTCTGGGGAGAATGCCAGCAAAAGAAAATCCTGCCCCTCAGCACTGTGCTCAGGGCGCCTTCCGGTTGCGCTGGCCTTTTTTGCATCACCTCCACCCCCACGCTCACCCTGCCTAGCTTTCCTGCCCACGTTTCTAAGTGGGAGGCCCACACCTGCATGGGGCCCATGTGCGTGGATGGTGAATGGGCACCTCGTCTTGCCCAGGTGGGAAACTACCCCCTCCACCCCTCCCCTTCCCGCCGGCATCCAGGACCTCCTGGACTAGTGAGAGGGTGAGGAACAGCTCAAAGTGGAGGGCACTCAGAGCCCAGACATTCCGACTGGGTAATCCTGCTCCTCGCCTTGAGAGCCCCCAGCCACATCCTCCCTTTCCTCCTGCACTTCCTGAGGGGTGAAAGATGTTGGCTGTCACCGGATGAAGGATGAAGGGTGACAAGTGGGGTAAACACAGCCTGTTACTACCAGATTCAGTTACCAGCAGTTCCCGAAGACAAATGGCTGGGGGCTTGTCCACCCCTTGAGGACAGGGCATCTTAGACACCACCAACAGGGCACTAGGAAGAGGAGTTCCAAGTGTCATGGTGTAGCGGAGAGCACTCATCATGTAACCTCAAGTTTTGACTGTTGATAGTTTTGAATTAGGAACCTGGGTTGGACCCAGAGAATAACTAAAACTGCACAGAAGACATGTCTTTACAGCAAAGACAGACTGTGTGAATCCGTGTGCTCAAAATCAAGCAAAACTCTCTATGGTGATAAAAATTAGAACACTTGCTGTCTTGGGGGCAGAGGAATATTGGCTGGGAGGAGACATGTGAGAACCTTCCAGAATGGGTTCTAGAATGTTCCATAATTTGATCTGGTGGCTATGACACTGGTTTATACAGATGTAAAAATTAATTGAGCTGCACATTTAAGATGTGTGCATATCATATAACTGCATGCATGTTATCTCAATAAATAAGTTTTAAAAAATTTAGACATGCATTAAAAAGGAGGGCTATGGAGAAAAGTACTTTGGCAACATTTGAATAGCCTAGCTTTTACCACACTTGGAGTTTGCTGTTCCATGGCCCCGAGTCTTAATAGTTTGACTTGATTCAATCTAGAAATTTAAAACGCCAGCCACTTTGGAGGAATAAAATCATGACAAGTCTCCTCGATGCTGATAGTCGAGAGAATAATTTGGAAACTGCCAGCCCCTCCTCCTGAATCAGAGTCTCCATCACTGCACAATTTAATGAGATTGTTGGGGCGTCAGTTTCAAGCTGACTCAGCTGTGGAGTTGCTATTTTGCCTCTTACCAGCCCTGGAACCTTCTAGAAAACCATTATCCCCTCACTGAGGCTCAGTTTCTTGGTCTCTGCTGATCTTTTTTTTTTTTTCCACATATGATATTATGCATGTTTCAATGCCATTCTCCCAAATCATCCCACCCTCGCCCTCTCCCACAGAGTCCAAAAGACTGTTCTATACATCTGTGTCTCTTTTCCTGTCTCGCATACAGGGTTATCGTTACCATCTTTCTAAATTCCATATTTGCTGATCTCCTAAGAGCATTCTTCAGTGAAGGAAGACCTATAAAGGACCCACCGGGTGCTCAGTACTTCACAAGTGATAATGAATGTTAATGCTGCTGGTGATGATTATTTTTGTCGCCATTGTCACCAAACTGTGCAAAGTTCTGGAGAACTCGGGGAGCCACAGGGCTCACCAGCGAGAGCACCGGGCACCTCTGCAGTGGCTCCTAACAGACAGTTGCAGTTCCCACACGAACCAGCTTTTCATACAGTTGGGCTGGCTCCAGGGCGCGAAGGCCCCCTCTGGCTTGGCCAGATTCTCTGGCTGGAGCCTCTGCCGGTTCTCAGAGGAGGAGCGTGCTCGAGTTGGACAGCCTTGTACCCACGTTGAAGCAGCTGTGGTGAACATCTGGCTCTGATTATCTGGCTGGGAATGGCTGGGGGTGGGAGCCTGGTGATTTATAGATTGCTCCCCTGGCTGTAAATCCCATCTGTAATTGTGACTTCTCTGTCCCTAATTGTTTGCAGAGAAGAGCGGAGTTCCAGGGCCCACAGTCCCTGGCGGGGGGGGGTGAGGTTTGTTGCTAGGACACCGCCGTCTTTGTTTTGGTCCCTGCTCAGCAGTGTTTTTAAGGCCCTGTATACATTTCTCTGTATTGTTAATGTAATTTGTTCAGGCAGTGAACAGCCAAGTTCAGCTGAAGGAATCCGATACTCATAACAGAAACACCAGAGGCCAGGTTTTTGTGGTCAAATTAGGGTTTGGAGGCCTAGGAAGAGAATGGACCGCTTGAGCCGGGCCAGGGGGACAATCTGCCTGTGTTCACGCTGGCCAGGGTTCAGCTTCCTTGCCGAGCTTGGCCTGAGGGGCTCCATCATATTCAGGGCTGTGCTGGGTGGGGAGCGGGGCTGTCCTCCAAGAAAAGGAATGCAGACTTTATTCAAACAGGGATGAAAGGAAACTAAAAAGTATGGGCAAGTTGGAGCCCTCTCTGCCCAGCCTTCCCCTCTCACAGGTCTCCAGGCACCTTTATCTCCTGCCACCACCCCCGCGGACCCCAACCCTTCCCACCCCTCCCTCCACCCGCCACCACCCTGCTCCCTCCCTTGAATTACTTGACTCGTGCGGAAATCCTAGTTGGGATCCGTTGGGAAGGTATGTGACTGTGCAAAATGCAATTTGCCTGTTTCCGTTGCCCATGAAGACCCGCCAGCCCACTTGCCATCTGGGAACCTCGCGTCCTGCTGTGCTTCGAGTTTTCGGAAATGATGGATTCCAAACGACTTCCAGTGAGTGGTTAGTGATGTTAACTCAGTGCGTTTTTACCCTCTTCACTCTGCCTCGGAGAATAAAACAAATCAAAACAAACATACCAGCCCACAAACATTTTCCATGCTTTCTTCTGCTTCTAGAACGTGTACATGTGGTGAAATTAATCAGGCCAACATTATCAGCCCCCTTGCTCCCTGCCTGCCTTGGAAGCATGCCTGATGTGCATGCATCTGTGCATCCATTTAACAATTACAGAACACCTTCTGGGGTTACCAAGTAGAATCTGATAGGGTCCCAGCCCATGGGACCTTGAAAGGCAGGGGGGACAAACAGGAAAACCAGTCCTCACCGTAAAGCAGAGTGAAACGTTACGTGGAGTATGTGTAACAGGAGCGGCCCAGGCTTGGAGGGGTGAAGGGGGCCCTGATAAGGTGTGTGAGCGGAGCCCTGCAGGAGAATACGAAGTATCAGTTCTAGTTTTAGCCAGGGTCCCCTGAGCCTGCTGCCATTCCAATGACAGGAACACCCTGGGGAGGGGAGGGGAGACAGCTGCCTTCTTCTTAGTGGCCCTGTTGTCCCTAGAGAATGCTGGGGATTCACCAGCCGTTTTCAGAGGCTAACCGTTTTCATTCATAAGGTGAATCTCATGACTCATGTAGATACCTTCTGCCCTAACTACTTCCAGACACTGTCATTATGTCTTAGAAGAAGCTCATGCATTAGGGACATATTCACTCAGCAATAAATGTTCATAAATGACAGGGCCAGCTAAGCCAGTGAATTTCCTATTCTTTTTTTTAAGTTTTTATTTTGTATTGGGTACAGTCAATGAACAATGTTGTGATGTTATGATAGTTTCAGATGAATAGTGAAGGGACTCAGCCATACATATACATGTATCCATTCTCCCCTAAAGTCCCCTCCCATCCAGGCTGCCACATAACATTGAACAAAGTTCCCTGTGCTAAACATTTTATCTTTGTTGGTTATTCATTTTAAATATAGCAGAGTGTACATGTCCATCCCAAACTCCCTAACGATCCCTTCCCACCCCCCGGCCCATCCCTTCTACCGGCAACCATAAAGAACTTCCTATTCTTGATGGTTACTGACTTCTGTGCCGCTCTCCACCATTGCCTATACTAGCATCAAATAGCACCGTCAGTTTATATCATAATCATTGTTTTCTTGTTTGTCTCCTTCATTAGATCATTAATGCCTTCGTATCAGAAATGGTGTTCTTCTCCCCCCATGCCTAGGAGCATACTCGAGAGGTATTCACTGTGTATTTGTGGGGTAAAAAAAATTGCATGTATATATGTCTTTTATTCCTTAAGGAATTTGGTTTTCTAGACAATAAATACTTGTTTTTCAAGACAATAAAATTAGCTTTAGCCAATTTTTGGTGGGAATTTTCTAAAAGGGATCCTACACTCCTCTAACTTCTTAAATAGTGAAGATAGAATCTTTTTTGTTTCATTTTGTTTCTGATGACTCAGGATCAGCTCTACAAATCTTAGTTTTGACTAGGACCAACGTAAAATGAATTTTTCACTGGCTTTTATGGTATTGTAGAACCATAAAGCAGAGACATCACTTTGCCAACAAGGGATAAGGTGTCATGATATCCTCACACCCATGTATATACAGAGGAAGGTAAACATAAAGCAAAATTTGGAAACATGGTAATGATGATTATGATCATTAACCTGGTCGAAGGAGGAATGGATTTTCATTCTTCTTCTCCTACTATTTTCTTGTAAATTTGGAGTTTTTCTAAATAATAAAAAGTTGGAGAAAACACTCAAATTGAGTCTGTAAATTGTGGATAATAATAATATATATGTAATGAGTATAGAAACATGCAGAGGCATGATAAAGAGCACATGGGGACAATAGTTATTTCTGAAAAGGTGGGGAAATGGATGGTTGAGATTGGGTACCTTAGCTGGGTATCAGTGACACTTTCTTTCTTTAGAAAAAAAGTCAGGGGAACTCTGAGATCATTATAAGAACCTGTTAAATTATTCAGTATGGGTAATGAGTCCATTGATGTTTCCAGTTATTTTCTTGATTAAAAAAAATATCATTTATAGATAGTTGCATAACTGAAAAGTAATGTTTTTTACAGAGACCTAGGTAAATTATATGGAAGATTCTGAAAGAGATGGGAATACCAGACCCCCTGACCTGCCTCTTGAAAAACCTGTTTGCAGGTCAGGAAGCAACAGTTAGAGCTGGACATGGAACAACAGCCTGGTTCCAAATAGGAAAAGGAGTACGTCAAGGCTGTATATTGTCACCCTGCTTATTTAATTTATATGCAGAGTACATCATGAGAAATGCTGGGCTGGAGGAAGCACAAGCTGGAATCAAGATTGCCAGGAGAAATATCAATAACCTCAGATAGGCAGATGACACCACCCTTATGGCAGAAAGTGAAGAGGAACTCAAAAGCCTCTTGATGAATGTGAAAGAGGAGAGTGAAAAAGTTGGCTTAAAGCTCAACATTCAGAAAACTAAGATCATGGCATCTGGTCCCATCACTTCCTGGGAAATAGATGGGGAAACAGTGGAAACAGTGTCAGACTTTATTTTGGGGGGCTCCAAAATCACTGCAGATGGTGACTGCAGCCATGAAATCAAAAGACGCTTACCCCTTGGAAGGAAAGTTATGACCAACCTAGATAGCATGTTGAAAAGCAGAGACATTACTTTGCCAACAAAGGTTCGTCTAGTCAAGGCTATGGTTTTTCCAGTGGTCATGTGAGATGTGAGAGTTGGACTGTGAAGAAAGCTGAGCGCCAAAGAATTGATGCTTTTGAATTGTGGTATTGGAGAAGACTCTTGAGAGTCCCTTGGACTACAAGGAGATCCAACCAGTCCATTCTAAAGGAGATCAGCCCTGGGTGTTGATTGGAAGGACTGATGCTAAAGCTGAAACTCCAGTACTTTGGCCACCTTACGCGAAGAGTTGACTCATTGGAAAAGACCCTAATGCTGGGAGGGATTGGGGGCAGGAGGAGAAGGGGATGACAGAAGATGAGATGGCTGGATGGCATCACCAACTCAATGGACATGAGTTTGAGTGAACTCCGGGAGTTGGTGATGGGCAGGGAGGCCTGGCACTAGTTTTATCTTTAATGAAAAATTATTGTAAGAAAGTGTTTTGTCACCTCACGGCATTTCAAAAGTTGCCAGAGCACGATTGGCTTGGACATGACCACAGGAAAAGCCTAGTCAGCTTTAGGCCTGGCCCCCTTGGGCATAGCCATCCACCCAAATCACTGCCAAAAGGGCGAGGCACACTCAGTCTCCATCCCATCCCAGACCTAAGCGTGTCTGAGTATGCAGAATTCCTGGACAAGCAAAGTCTGAGGTCAGGTATCTGCTGTGGATGATGCTACCTTTCTGGTTTGCTTTGGTCCACCTCAGGGGTGGAACTGCCCAAGAGTAGACAGGATGTTATGCCTCCAGCTAAGGGCTGGACAAGCTTAAGTCCCAGGGACAGAACCAGACTGAAAATCAGGAGATCTCGGCAAAACCCACTGGTGCAAACACAATTATTTATATATCCCTGTGTGTCAAAGTGTTAGTCGCTCAGTTGTGTCCAACTCTTGGCGACTGCATATACTGTATCCTGCCAGACTCCTTTCTCCATGAATTTTTCCAGGCAAGAATATAGGAGTGGGTAGCCGTACCCTTCTCCAGGGGATCTAACAAACCCAGGGATTGAACCCAGGTCTCCCATAGTGGGATATAACCTGAGAACACCAAATCCTAACCACTAAACAACCAGGGAAAGGATATAACCTGAGGAGCAAAAGAAGAAGGTATATACCCCAACCCTGCCAAAAAAAATCTTGAAGTGTTTTAATTAACCAGGTTGATGCAGTGGTATTAGTGTTGTTATTCTGAGTCTGTGCTGTATGTATTATGAAGGGAGTAAATGAGTAGTCATGTTGGTGTCACTGAGAAAAGAATTTTCAATGTGCTAAAAAGAGGTACACATGGAAGATCAAGAAGGCTGAGAAAAAATGTGTAGCTCTGAATGCAAATTGGAAGGTCTACTTTAAACTCATCATCTATTTTCATGAGATTAAGAGAGATTTTCTTTCCTAACCTCTCTACTGAAAAGTCCTGGAAATAATCATCATTTGAATAGCAATGACTCTATAGTGCTCAGATTGTGACCTCCTAATACTATTTCCCACTGAAATACTAATAGTCTCCTACGAGAGACTCAGGTACTAGGGCCACTAGGTCAAAAAGGCTCAGGAGTCATTCTGAACCAGAGGGAAAAGATGAAATAGTTTGAACATCAATAACATATTTATTTGAAGCTTTAAATTAATGACTTGAAACTAAACAAAAAACTCTGGTCTCCTGTGGAGGATTAAAAGGAGCCATAGTCAGTATTTCAAGCCTGATATATGAAAGGAAAAGATCGGACTTTTGTCCCACCTGTGCCGTGTGCTGTCTGTTACTGGCCCACCCGATAGTAGTGAGGAAGATTTATCTTTAGAAGTATCCCAGCTATTAAGGGAAGAAGTAGTTTTGTTTCCTCTCCCTAAGATAAAATAATACTAAACCTCAATTTGATGAAGCCTCTAGATCTCATTATTAGTTTACAAGAAATACATGGTTCAGAGGAACGTGGTAAATGACATCCTAAGGATTGTTGTTGTTCAGTTGCTCAGTCATGTGCGACTCTGTGACCCCCTGGACTGCAACACACCAGGCTTCCCTATCCATTACTATCACCTGGAGCTTGCGCAAACTCTTGTGCATGGAGTCGGTGATGCCCTCCAACCATTGCATCCTCTGTCACTCCCTTCTCCTCCTGCCCTCAATCTTTCCCAGCATCAGAATCTTTTCCAATGGGTCGGCTCTTCACACCAGGTGGCCTAAGTATTGGAACTTCAGCTTTAGCATCAGTCTTTCCAATGAATTTTCTGGGTTGATTTC
Organism: Bos mutus; assembly: GCF_027580195.1. Lineage (NCBI taxonomy): Eukaryota > Metazoa > Chordata > Mammalia > Artiodactyla > Bovidae > Bos > Bos mutus. The sequence goes on from NC_091627.1 coordinate 57,083,821, forward strand.
CTTTAGGATTGACTGGTTTGGTCTCCTTGCTGTCCAAGCGACTCTCAAGAGTCTTTTCTAGCACCACAATTCAAAAGCATCAATTCTTCAGCACTCAGCTTTTTTTATGGTCTGACTCTCACATCCGTACATGACTACTGGGAAAACTGTAGCTTTGATATATGGACCTTCATCAGCAAAATGATGTCTGTGCTTTTTAACATGCTGTCTAGGTTTGTCATAGCTTTTCTTCCAAGGAGCAGGCATTTTTTAATTTCATTTCTGCCTCACCTTCCACAGTGATTTTGGACCTCAAGAAAATACAATCTGCTACTGTTTCCACTTTTTTCCCCATCTATTTGCCAAGAAGTGATGGGACTTGATGCCTCTATCTTAGTTTTCTGAATATTAGGTTTCAAGCTAGCCTTTTCACTCTCCTCTTTCTCCCTCATCAAGAGGCTTTTTAGTTCCTCTTCACTTTTTGCTATTAGAGTGGTATCATCAGCATATCTGAGGTTGTTGATTTATCATTTATAGGAATTTTTAAATCATATATAGGCATTTTTAAAATGTCAGTCTTTTTGAGATACTCAGTGTAACACTTAGGGGCAAAATGTTATGTTATTTGGGCTCTGCTTCACAGTAATTTGGCTCATGGTGGGTTGGCTGTAGAGTGGATGGGGATAGATGACCCAAGATGGACCATGGGCTAGTCATGGAACATGAGTGAGGGCTTGACCAGCTTCATTGTATTATTCTCTCTACTTTTGTATATGTTTGATATTTTACAAAATAAAAAAATATATGGTTTATTTTTATTCACCTGGAAGAAGATAAGAGTGTGCTTGCCAGACAGTTGAATGTTTGAGCAGGACTAGTAAAAATGAGGGAGGGACGAGAAGGGCCAGCAGGCAGACTCAGGAGACCTGCAGGAGAAGCGTCTCCAAGAAGCCATGCAAGGGTGTGGACTTCCCCAGGAGGAGTGGATTTGGGTGTGCCAAGAATGGGAAGGAGGGATAAGAAAAAAGGGAAGCAAAAGCTCGGGGGAAAGTGCACAAGAGACTGCCAAATATGGGAGGCTGTGCAATTTCACACAGCACGGCAAGTAAGAAGTCCTTTAATCCTTAAAGCCAACCCCCTTGTGAAGAGCATGATATTCTTTTTTTTAATGATAGATTTCGTTTATTTTTTATTGACATATGGTTATTTACAATTTTGTGTTTATGCTGTACAGAAAAGTGATTTTTTTTTTTTTTTTTTTCTGGCTGCACTGGGTCTTTGTTGTGGCACGCAGGCTCGGTAATGAGCGTGCAGGCTTAGTTCCTCTGCAGCACGTGGGATCTTAGTTCCCCGACCAGGGATCAAACCCACGTCCCCTACATTGGAAGACAGATTCTTAACCACTGGACCACCTGGGAAGTGCCAGGAAATTGATTCTTTATTCTTGTTTTAAGCTTGATGAAACAGTCATAGATAAACCACTTGCCTAAGGTCACCCATGCCTGTCAAGGCAGGAATTGAGCCTGGACTAACTTGGACCCTGGGCTCTTAACCATTGTGCTCTGCTGCCCTTGTTCAGGTCAGTGCCACTGTGGCGTTTTGGCGAAATCTATGACAGTAAAGGAGAAGGCAAATGGCACCCCACTCCAGCACTCTTGCCTGGAAAATCCCATGGACAGAGGAGCCTGGTAGGCTGCAGTCCATGGGGTCGCGAAGAGTCAGACACCACTGAGAGACTTCACTTTCACTTTGCACTTTCATGCATTGGAGAAGGAAATGGCAACCCACTCCAGTGTTCTTGCCTGGAGAATCCCAAGGACGGGGGAGCCTGGTGGGCTGCCGTCCATGGGGTCACACAGAGTCGGACACGACTGAAGCGACTTAGCAGCAGCAGCAGCTTGACAGTAGATATTTCCCCTCCCCGCTTCTCTGTTCTCCTATAGTTCACACTCTCCTCATCACCCAAGCTCTCTGTCTTCGGATCCTCTTTCCCTCATGTTCCATAAACACCATTCAGTCTCCAGGTCCTGTTGATTCTGTGAAACTATCCTCCAACCCCAGAGACACCCCAGAGGACATGGTGTGGACATCAGGCCTGGCTCACTGCAGCGGTGTCCTGACTTCAGCTCTTGCCTCCTGTTTATCGCCATTTTTAGAAAACCTCTGATGGGTACCACATTCTTTATATCATTGTCCTGCCCACAAACCTTCAGAACATCCTCATTGACCATACATTGAGGGTAGGGGCTTGTTGCCAGGACAGTGAGTACAAAGGTAATGGAGGTGGACCTGGATTCAAAGAGCATCTCTGTCACTTTTTACCCTGAAACTTATCTGTGATATCTGCTCTGCAAAATGGGGGTTTGAGATAATCAAACATGCAAAAAAATACAAACATCAAGCACCTGGGACAGTATAAGCTCTTGGTCTCCAGAGTGAATGAATGCTTAAGTCTTCATTCCTAAGCTCTTTTGCTGTTTTTTCAGCACCAGTCATTCAGTCATGTCCAACTCGTTGCGACCCCATGGACCATAGCCCACCAGGATCCTCTGTCCATGAAATTGTCCAGGCAAGAATACTGGAGTGGGTAGCCATTCCCTTCTCCAGGAGGTCTTCTCTACCCAGGGATTGAACCTGAATCTCCTGCATTGCAGGTGGATTCTTTACCATCTGAGCCACCATCTTATGACAGCTCTCTACAAAAAATTACCTACTGAATATCTTTGGACTTCTTTTTCCTGCATCCTTTAGAGCTTTCAGCTCTCATCACTGGCTTGCTCTCTCTGCTTTCAAAAATCAAACTCATCCTCAGAGATCAACTAAAAGAGCATCCCACTCAGGCTGGGGGATTCATTCTTCCCACAAAGTATTAGAGTCTTTACCACCAGATCCCACTCCTGGGTTTGCAGGACAGTCAGATTCCAGAGAACTTGGGTAGGGGAAGGGGTTGGCAGAACAACATCAACTTGTATTTTTACCAAGTAAGGCTATTAAAAGAAACAGCTATCCCCTACTATCTCTATAATCTCATTTCAAAAAGAACAGTTTAATAACAATAACCAAAAAAGAGAATGAACTCACCCCAGACTAAAGGACAGTCGTTTAAATTGTATACATTTAACTTCTCTCAGTCCTTTTTTTCCTACCATTTTGACAGGAACCACTGGTGTGTGCCATGCCTTTGAAAGCACATGTGTCTTATTTCCCATTTTCATTATAAGCTCTTTGGGTTCTTGGACTCTCTCTTTATTGAGAAGTTATTCATTCAACATTTGATACTTGATTGGCTTTAAAATCAGTCATAAATAGTTCGATGGTATCTGTAGGCATTTGTTTTTCATTCAACAGGTGATCGTTGAGCAGCTCCTTGCAGTCTAGCAATGTGTTAGGGACCGAGATATTTAAAAAAAAAAAAAAAAATGGTAGTGTCCCAGACTTGGAAATACTGCATTTCAAGGGGACAAGCGGTCCGTATCAGTGTCCATTTACAGGTAAGGACTTCATGCTGGAGAAGGGCAGCCCAAGTGAGGGATGAATCCTTCCTGCCTTATAGGGGAACTTGAAGGAAGAAGGTTGGGAGGAAGTGGGTTGGGACCCCCTTCAAGGTTCACATCTTGACTTGAGGCTCCTGAGGTGCAGGATGGTTTGAATTTAGTGAGAGCAAGTAAGGAAGGAGAGGTTGAAATTGACTGCCAAGGTCACAGAGATCTTAGAAATGAAGACCTTATTTTAAAGGAAGCTGAGGAACAAGTGGGAATATGTGATATAATCCCACACTTGTTTAAATTTTTAAAAAGAAGAAGAAAAAGGAGGAATCGTGTGTGACATGTATACACTGCCTTATTTAAAGTGGATAACCAACAAAGACCTCCTGTAGTACACAGGGAACTCTGCTTCGTATTCTGTGACAGCCTAAATGGTCAAAGAATTTGGAGAATAGATACATGTGTGTACATAATGTGAAACTGACACAATATTGTTAATAAGTTGTGCCCCAATATAAAATATAAAGTTAAAAAAAAAGATATTTATTAGACAGCTAAACCAGTCAACTGTGAAGAGTGTCCCAGATGACCCAGGACAAGGACATTTACACTTGATTTACTGAATTAATATTTGCTGGCTCTTTGACTTTTTTTTTCTAAAGTAAGTTAATTATATGTTTTTAAAAAAATTAAAGCCAAAAGTAACACTTTAAACTACATTTAGTTGCATTATATTTACACATGCCAACTGATTCTATTAATAATGTTTGCTGGAATGTAACTAAGCTGTTAGAAAAGACCTTTGTTAATAAATAAAAATTTGTATTTCCAAAAAGAAAAAAAGAGGAAGAAGGGGGAAGAAGAGGAGGGAAGAGTCAGAAATATGCGAACTTGTGCTTGTTCGTTTATACATGGCTGTGCATCCTTTTTTTAATATCTGTTTACTTATTTGGCTTCCTCATGTCCTAGTGGTGGAAGTGGGGCTTCTCTCTAGTTGTGATGCTATGGACTCAGCAGTTGTGGCTTAGTTGCCACAAAGGATGTGGGATCTTAGTTCTTCTACCAGGGATGGAGCCCACGTCCCCTGCATTGGAAAGCGGGAAGTCCCTGACTGTACATTCTTGAAAGGAGATGGGAAAGATTGACACCAGACGATGGGGAAGCACATAGAGACTATTTCCTTGTTTTAGTTGTGTTACTCTAAGAGAGAGAAAGAAGGAGAGAAGCATGTTTATGAAAGAAAATATGGAAATTGGGGCAAGATTTTCTTTTTTAATGCCCCCTCAATCCTGTGACCCAAATATAACCATTTAAATATATTGGTCCAATTTCTGCTGGACCCTTCTTCTGGTGCATAAATTATGTACTTGCTTCTCTTTTCAAACATCCGTATCTCCATACTGAGGTAGACTTTGGTGTCTTGCTTTTTTCATGTAATATTTAGTCACAGGCTATGTCTCCAGCTGATAACACTTAACCATTCCCCCATTTTTAGAAACTCGGGTTTTTCTGGTATTTTACTCTTATAAACCATAGTCCAGTGCAGGTCTTTTGTGTGTGAAGATTTTTATAAATTTAGGATTATTACCCTTGATTCCCAGATGTGGAATCAGGGAGTAGACGTTTAGAAAACATTTCAAAGTTCTTCATCATGTTGCCAAAGTTTCTTACAGTGGTCTGAACTAGTTTATACCTGGAGCTGCCTTATTTCTCCCTCACCCCCGCATAGCACTCCAGTTCTTTGGAACAGAATCAGTAGGATTACAAAGCCTTAAAAAAAAAAAAAAAAAAAAAAAGCTTCAAGTTGTCTCTGTTTTTACTGGTTTTCCCAGGCCATTCACCCTATACAGTTGACTTGATTGAATTGCCAGAGGAAAAGCCTGAGAGGTGGCTTTTTAAAAATTTTGTCAATTATTTATTTTTGGCTGCTCTAGGTCTTTGTTGCTGCCAGAGGGCTTTCTCTAGTTGTGGCCAGCGAAGACTCCTCTCTAGTTATGGAGCACAGGCTAGAGCATGGGCTTCAGTTGTGGCGGCTCATGGGCTTAGTTGCTCCGAGACATGTGTAATCTTCCAGGACCAGGAATCAAACCAATATCCTCTGTATTGGCAGGCAGATTGTTAACCACTGGACCACCGGGAAAGTCCCTGGACATCACCTTTTAATTTGCTGTTGAGTGCATGTTAAGTCGCTTCAGTTGTGTCTGACTCTTTGCGACCCCATGGACTGCAGCCCGCCAGGCTCCTGTGTCCATGGGATATCCAGGCAAGAATACTGGAGTGGATTGCCATGCCCTCCTCCAGGGGAGCTTCCCAACCCAGGGATCCCAACCCAAGTCCCTTTCACCTCCTGCATTGGCAGGCGGGTTCTTAACCACCAGCGCCACCTGGAAAGCCCTTATTCACCGTTAGTTTGTTATAAAGGAACAAATGTCTTAAACTTTCCAAACTTTAGTCTTAGCTTGACTTTTTAAATCTTGGGGATTAATGCTGACCCATTATAAGGTATACTGAAAATTCTTTGAAACATTGGCAGAAATCTTGCTGATGGACCAGGTAGCTGAGGCAGCCAGAAGGAACAGCCCCTGCCAGTTGCCCACCCTTGGGAAATGTGGGGTCTGTCTGGGTTCTCTGAGGAATTGCATCACCAACTCAGGCCCACAGGACACCTCTCCCAAGCTGTCTGCCACTGCCTCCCAGCAGCCTGATTTGCTTTTCTTCTTTGAGTTAGAAGTGGGCTTTTCCATTCCCCACTTGCTCTCATAGAAAGACGGAAGAATCATTTCACATCTGAGAATAATTCCTCATTGGCTGAGAGCAGAAAGCTGTCTGATCCAACGACTTGTTGTCTGGCCTCTGCGTGGACACCTGCAGCGATGAGGGCAGCGCAGAACAAACAAAATTCCTCCTTGTCCACATGACAGCTTGTCACTTTCAGAAGACAGACTGCCTGTGTTGTCTTCCGTTCACCTTGACCGTTTTCCAGAGAAGAAAATTTTGAATGTCCTTGGCCTGCCACTCCGCTCTGAACCAGAGCATCATTTTCTGGGCACTGGAGAGGACCCTCAAACACTGAAGCAGCTTCCTTTCTCGAGCACCATGGGGAAGAATTGACCACTTCCATGCCCTTCCTACCCTTTGCCTTGGGATATCTATGAGTGTAGGGCTTTATCTCTGTGAATCTTTGTCTTCATGGATTTATCTCATTTTTTCCAATAGTGTAGGGGTTATGCATACAGACAGGTTTCAGATCCCACAGACAGGTTTCAGATCCCACCCTCTGCTAGTTGATAGCTTCCTGGTACCTCGGTTTTCTCACCTATAAAATGGGATTAACACTTTCCACCACAGATGATTGTCATGAAGATAAAGTGAATTAGGTATAGTAAACAGTGCCTGGATGTTGTGAGACAATGGAAATATTTGACCTGTTGAGATGCTTTGAGGTCTTCGCTGTGTGCCCTTCAGGTTGGCCTGGGGAGCCTCTGAGTTCCTACCTCACACGTGTTCATCACTCAACAATACAGACTATGATATTATCATGTGCACGTGGGCGCCGTCTGGTCTTGGCCACTCGGGCCACCACAGTGCTGTGCGTGCTGGTGACACTGCCATTCCAGGGATCAGGATAGACATCTGTATGTCTGATCGGAAGCTGAGCGACTTCTGTGAGGTCTCAGGGACCCTCTGTGCAAAGACTTTGAATTTGTTCTTCCTTCTTCCGCTTACAGACACTAACCCACTTGAGACCACAACTGTTTTCATTTCATCCTCTCCACTATTTTCTCTCCTACTTACTAAGCACTGTTTCTTCCACTATTATTTTTTTCTTCCCAAATCATACTCAAGAAGAGAAGGCCTCAAAAAACAGAAACAAGACTCCACTCTCCCAATGCAGTCAGCACGGGTTTGATCCTTGGTCTGGAAAGATCCCACATACCATGTGATACGGACAAAATAAAAACAAAAATCGAGACATGCTTCAGTTCCTGAATATATTCCTCTTTCCCTTCACCTGGTTAGAGATAACAGCAACTAGGATTGTAAAGAATGGACTGCACTTAGAGCTTGGCAGGTCTTACTTAGAACAGAGCAGATTCTTTATTGTTTTATCCTGACCTGGAGAGTCAGTATACTGTTTCCTTACTTGTTCTCTAAAAGACTCAATTCAGATTTCTTTAATAATTGTGTTCATTCATTTATTTTACTGTTCTCTAGCTGCAGTGAGCAGGGGCTACTCTCTAGTCGTGGTGTGCGGGCTTCTCATTGCCATGGCTTCTCTTTTTTCAGAGCATGGGCTCTCAGGTGTGTGGGCTTTAGTAGCTGCGGCACACGGGCTCAGTAGTCGCACCTCCCAGGCTCTAGAACACAGGCTCAATAGTTGTGTTTAGTTGCTTGGAGGCATATAGGATCTTCCTGAATCAGGGATCGAACCCTGTATTCTCCTGCATTGGTAGGTGGATTCTTTACCACTGAACCACCAGGGAAGCCCTGAGTTTGCTTTTTTTTAAACATACTATAAAATTCACTCTTTATGGAGTACAGTTCTATGGGTTTCGACAAATTGTACCACTAAAGTAACAGTAGAACAAGACCATTCACCACCAGACTCCCCATGGGCATCCCCTGATAGTCAACCCCTGCCCTGTAATCCGTCGCAAATCCTGGGAACCACTGATCTGTTCTCCATCCCTATGGTTTTCCCTTTTCCAGAATGACATAAAAGTGGTTTCATACAGTGTGTAGCCTTTTGGCTCTGGCTTCATTCACTTTGGAGAAGGCAATGGCACCCCACTCCAGTATCCTTGCCTGGAAAATCCCATGGATGGAGGAGCCTGGTGGGCTGCAGTCCATGGGGTCGCTGAGAGTCGGACACGACTGAGTGACTTCACTTTCACTTTCATTCACTTAGCAGATTGCGTTTGAGAGTTATTCTTGTCACTGTCTGTATCACCATTGTCTTTTCATAACTGTGTAGTATTCCACTGTGTGGATGAGCCAGTATTTGCTGATTCATTTACTTGTCAAAAGATTTTGACTTATTTCCAGGTTTGGTTGGTTATGTATTAAACATTCACCTAAAGTTTTTGTATGAAAGAATACTCTCTTTCATAGGACTTTTTAGTCATTTTACTTTTCACTTCAATTGTTCCACTCTGAAAGACTGTGACAGTTTTGGTAGAATCTATGTCTGATAAATTGCAGATGGCTCTGCATTTTGTAAAGGAATGTGCTCCCATTCTTTTGGGAAAAGGAAAAAAACAAAACAAAACAGGATTTCAAGAATTCCCAAACAAATGCTGAAGAATTTCTCGCCTCTAGGAGGTACTGGTTTTGAACCACATTCTCCATCCACTGGAATTTATTTTATGCTCCAAGTGGATCCATTCTTTGCCTTTGGGTTGATATGTTTCTAAATCACAAAAATGCAGCGATGCTGAGCAAATGATAGAGATACTCAAATTCCGGGAATCTCAGATTAAGGGTTTGTCCTCAGCTTTGGACACATGGGAAGAAAAGTGAGGTGAACAGGAGTGTGTGGATGCTGGCATTATCCTAGTACAAGGGAGAGGTGTGGGGGAGATTGCGATGAGGCTTGGAGATTTAACTTGCCTCTGAAGGGCATCCCCAAATCCTGCTCTGGGATAATTCCCCAATACCATTTAATCAGCTCCATTAAACCCTGCCCTGTCTAGTGCACTGTGCTCCAGACAGAGCTCTCCTGGGCTCTCAGTAATAGCTCAATTGTGTGTAAGTGGCTATGAAGAGGCTCTGTGTGCTGGATGAATAGGCCCCATCTCCATGGAAACCAGCTCTGGCTGAGGGGCTGACCTTTGACCCACTTGTTGCCACCATACTGTTAACTACTGGTGCCTCTTGGGTGGAGAAAGAAAGCAAGGAAATGGCTGTCAAAGTTGTTTTCGTTTTCCCTTAGTTTGGGTCCTGGGTCCACACTAAGTTGACATAACACACCAATATTAACTCAGAGCTCTTGGATGTTAGGAGATTAATTTAATGACAGATTCGGTCTGTCCTTCCCTTGTCCTCCCCTTAGTCTTTTCCTTATCCTGTGATGTAAAACTCAGCCCCAGTGGTAGAATTGGTTTGTCATCCCCGCTTGGGGAGTTGCCCCAGAGTACAGTTCCTAAGGGAAAGGCCCTGTGTTGGAAGTCACTTGGTGGGACCATGGGCAGAGTCCCTCATCTGTACAACAGAACTCACACCCAGGACTGTGTGAAACTCAGATAGCCTCTCCACTAGCTCAAGCATTAGGACCTCAAGCACAAGGGTAAACCATGCACCTTTTTGGCTACATGCCAACCTTGCAGATGGGCCGAGATGGATTTCGCAGCACTACAGTGATTCTTCACCTTATGCTCTGTCTGTAATGGTAAACACTTTAGTTCCTGTGGCATTCTCTGAGTAAGCAGGTTTCTTTTCAGCCTCCATCTTCTGCTCTGAGCTGACTTCAGTTGTCATAGTTGCCCTGGACCCCATGAAGACATCACAGACAGAATCAGGCTTGGCATCCACAGGTTTCCTTATAGGGATGGCCCTGGATGGGGTCTGACCCCCAGAGCGCCTCTCCTAGGTGTGTGGCGGAGGTTTCTAAATGGGACAATATAAACATGCTACTTGGTCTCTGGAGACCAGAGTGTAAAAGTGAGTATTTCAAGAAAAAGCTGACTTGTCAGGTTTCTGGCTAGGGCTGCCCCCATCAGACAAGTTAGGTCATCCTTTGAAAAAGAATCTTTTTATTCCATAAGTGGAAAAGGAAAGTGACCCTTGATTCCTGCAGTACTAAGATCCGGCATGAGGTGAATTCGGGGTAAGGGAGGTTGTGTATGTTTATCCCTCTGAGAATGTGTCACCCTGGGGAGGAGTGGAAACACAGGAGATAACAAGAGCTACAGACCAGTTCCTTGGAGAAAATTAGGCAGAATGCAAAGTAATAATCCTTTGTCAGAGACAGATGTTCCGTGGCTTTCCAGGAGTTGTATTCTTCAAACCTCAAGTCACTATCTTGAATTCTTTTATTTGTACTTTGATCTTGTGTAATCCACACTGGTCTGGAATACCTCCATTACTACAGAGGCTCATGAGACGAGGATGCTTTCGAGATGTTTCTAATTTGATTTTCCCATCTGGTTTAGAGCATGGTCAAGGAGGCAATCATTTGGAGGCACCTCTTAGGATTGGAGAGCTCCAAAGTACTTTACAGGCATTTATTTATTCAGTTAGTTAGTTTGTTGTTATTTAGTCGCTAAGTTGTATCTGACTCTCTTGCCACCCCATGGACTGCATGCAGCCCGCCGGACTCCTCTGTCCATGAGATTTCCCAGGCAAGAACACTGGAGCAGGTTGCAATTTCCATCTCCAGGGGATCTTCCTGACCCAGGGATCGAACCCACGTGTCTCCTGCATTGGCAAGAGGGTTGTTTACCACTGAGCCACCAGGGAAGCCCAGTTAGTTAGTTTATTTCTAAGGTATTTGGACAGTTTGTCTAGTGGGTTTTTTTTCTTTTTTTCCCTTCAACTTGCCCACAACTTGGTCAAGCCTTGGGTCCTATGATACTCAAACAAGGATGCCATTGCAGTTGTCCCTGGCTGGACCCAGGTCACCTGGAGGTCTATGGTGTGCCTACCTTTGCATTGCTTATTTCACGGGGCTCAGGTGGTGCAGAACAGCTGCTGCGGTCTTGGGCCATGGAAATGCAACCTGAGTGAGCTGGTGTCTGCGAGCTCATTTATTGTAAGCCGTTCCTCGTTTGTTTCCAATCCCTCGAAGGTGCCGTCATCATCGGACTGACTATTTACAGGAGCCTGGGTTGGGATAGCAGTTCCATTGCCCCAGGTTGTGGGGAGCCGGAAATCTACATATATTAACCCTGGGCTTGGGGAGCGGAGAAATGAGCGTCCCTTCGTTCTGCAGCTGTGTAAACAGTCCAGGGGGAGAGGGGGAACCGAGGATAATGGGGGAGGAGGGAGGGTGCCCCATCGAGGGGCCTCCCTGGGGGCCCTGGGAGGACTCTGAGCCAGGTGGGGGAGGGGCGGGTAAGACAGTGAGGCATAAAGGGGGGTTTTTGCAAGCTCTGGGCTTTTTCTCATGCGGAGGACACAAGTAGGGGTGATGAGAAGTCATGAAAAGCCCAAGTGGTTTGGGCCTCCTTGAGGGAGAAGGAAGGAAAGGAAAGTGAATGGGAATGGTGATGCGGGCCGGGGAGGGGCAGATGACAGGCCCTGCGCCCTCGCCCTCCTTGGGGTCAACGTCTGAAAGGGCTCTCCTCCACTGGGTTGTTTGTTGCAGCAGCCAGTGATTATTAGGTTCTTGCTGTATACCGAGAACAGTTCTCAGGACAGTTCTGTGCAGTGGCAGCGGGCAGAGGGTGGAGACTCCTTTGTAGGACTTGGGCTCTATTCACAGAGAGTCCATTAGCTGGTGGGGAAGAAAGGCCAGCACACAAATGACTCCCCTCCTGGCCTTTTGTGTCCTGGGAGGGGGTGTTGGGGAGAAGGAGGGAGCAGAGGCTTCAGGGAGCTGTTGGGGGCCGGGGTGGGGAGAGGGAGGTGTAGGGGGAGGCGGGGAAGGTTAGTGCCTTGCTGGGGCCTCTCTTCCAGGTATGGGAGGAAGAGCTGGAGCAAAAAGGCAAGAAACAGTGGCAGTGCTGGGAGAAGCCAGGTGTAGAGTCAGGTCTGGATTTAAACCTGACTCAGTGGTAAAGAATCCACCTGCAACGCAGGAGCCACAGGAGACCCAGGTTCAATTCCTCTGTTGGGAGGATCCCCTGGAAAAAGAAATGGCAACAGGCTCCAATATTCTTGCCTGGAGAATCCCATGGACAGAGGAGCCTGGTGAGCTACAGTCCATGGTGTCACAAAGAGTCAGACACAACTGAAGCGACTTAGCACGCATGTCTCACTAGGCACTCTCCATCTGAACTCTTGCATCTCCTCTGAAATGCAGATGATGGCAGCTCCCAGGGTGCCCTTAGAGACATCACATTTGAAGTGGATGGGGGTGGGGGGCAATGCAGATAAAACACCACCTGTCAGTAATGACGTGCTGGGCAGAGAATAAAACAGGGCAGCACGTAGTGTTTGAGGAGCGACTCTAGATTGGAAGGAGGAAGATTGTTGAGACACCAAAGTTGAGATGATGAGATGATGGATGTCCCAGACATCCAGGTAAGAGTGTCTCTGGTGGAGGGAACAATTAAAAAGGCCATGGGAGGCCATGCAGCGGGAAGTAGGAGGCAGAATCAGAGAAGAGGATGGATGTCAGATCAAACTGTCGAGTTTGGATTTTACCCTGTGTGCAGAGAAATGGGTTGGAAGATTTGAAGTAGGAAGGTGTGACTTCATCATCAATATAAATTTCAAAACAGTTCTGCAACTACTGTGTCAAAAAGGTATGGAAGGAAGGGACAGGAGTTGGGTCCTTTAGAGGTGCCTATTTTGGAGGTGCATGTACCCCAGCTCCTTCATTGGATCCAGGCTAAGGTCCCCTTGTCACCCTTATGCAGGCTCCGATGCAAGCAGGCAGTCAGCCCCCGCCCCTCCAGGGCCCTTGTATCGTTCTCTCCCTGTGCCTACGACACACACAGACCAAGGGCATCCTTCATCTCCTTCCTGGGCACAGTGCAGACCATCTCCCATCTATGTGCTAACACGTGTTAGTCGCTCAGTTGTGTCCTGCTCTTTGCGACCCCATGGACTATAGCCCAACAGGCTCCTCTGTGCATGGGATTCTCTAGGCCAGAATACTGGAGTGGGTTGCCACTTCCTTCTCTGGGAGATCTTCCTGACCCATGGATCGAACTCAGGTCTCTTGCATTGTAGGCATGTTCTTTACCATCTGAGCCGCCAGGGAAGCCTGTCTATGTGCAAAGCTCTCCCCAATTCCTGAAGCCCTAGGAAACTCTGGGCCTCCCAAATGCAGTAGGAGGCCTGCCCTTGTTCCAGTGGATGACTTTGCATGGAGCTCTCTAAGGCAAAGCTGCCCAATAAAAATACAAGTGAGCTCTAGAGGTAATTAAAAATTTTCTAGTAACCACATTAAACAAGAATTAAAAGGAAACAAGTAAATGGACTTGAATCATGTATTATATTTAACCCAGTTTATCAACAATATTATCAGTTTTTTAATTTTATGTCAGGGTATAGTCAACTAGGGTTTTTCAGACAGCACTAGTGGTAAAGAACCCCCCTGCTAATGCAGGAGACTGGAATTCAATTCTTGTGTCAGGAGGATCCCCTGGAGGGGAGCGCATGGCAACCCACTCCAGTGTTCTTGCCTGGAGAATCTCATGGCCAGAGGAGCCTGGCAGGCCGCAGTCCACTGGATTGCAAAGTGTCAGACATGACTGAGGCGACTTTGCACGCACTCACTCACGCATAGCCAACTAACAATGTTGTGATAGTTTCTGGTGCACAGCAGAGCGACTCAGCCCTACGTCACACTGAGTTTTTAACACGTGTTTTCCATGAGCACCATCATTTCAGGTGCTCAGAAGCCACATGTGGGAGTGGCCTCGTGGCTCTGGAAGCCTCCCTTTCCTCTTCCACACAATGGTGATGAGTCCCTCCCTCAGGAGGCTGTTGTGAATACAAAGGGGAGGAAGCCTGAGGACTGTGATGGAGATTTAGGATCTTATAAAGGTGTGGACGGGAAAGCCAGAGTAGGAGTAAGAGGGCCAATGTGGGACTCTCCCTCCTGATTCTAACGGTCACCGTGTTAGTAGTGAGAAATAACAGAAACACGCACGGACGATTAAAACCATAAATCGCCTAAAATAGCACATATACTTAAGGACTAAAGTTACTCAGGAGACAGAATTTAGCTTCTCACTAAGATCTGAAAAAGTAGTCTTTCCGCCAAAGAAAAAAAGGTGTATTTTTTTCCCTACACCATGGTAACAAACAGTGTGCGTGATGCTTTTTGTTAGGTTGTATTTTAATGGAAATATTAAACCTGTGGCTTTTGTTTTTGTTTTTAAGGAAATGGAGAAAGGAAGGAAGCTGGGAGCTTTAAATTCGTTATGCTAACTTTGCATTCTGCAGCATCAGGAAATCAGAAAGTACAAGTTCTCAGGGCAGCGACATTTAACTTGATTGGGAAGGGCACACCCAAGGTCACCCCTTTAAAGGGTTTGCCTTCCTTTTCAACATTTTTCACAGTGTGTCTTTTGGAACTCAGCATTTTTGTGTTGTTATTATTCTTTCTTTGGCAGTGTGGGAACAGAAGTTGGAACACTAGGGTTTTCTCACTTGACTCTGCCAGTGCCCTGTCCGCCGTGCCTCCTACTTGGTAACTCTCAGCGGGAGTGTGTTGAGTGACTCACAGACCAGGCCTCAAGGACCGGGAGCACTGGGGAGGGTGCACTTCTCCTTCTTTGGCCCAGAGGACTGGATGTGTTTATAAGTAGTCTCTGTTCATAGGAGATAATTCAGGTTCCAGGTGTATTTTTATTTTATTGGTTCCTTTATAAACTTAAAAAAAAAAAAGTTAAATATAGTCACTGTTTTTAGTATTTTAGTATTTCATATTTTTAGTATTTTAACCAACCTCTCCTAAGCTTTAGGAGCTGGATAACTACATGAGTCTAGGAATAGTTTTGGGCTTCCTAAGATGGCACTAGCAGTAAAGAATCCTCCTGCCAATGCAGGAGACACAAGAGACTGCAGGTTCAATCCATGGGTCAGGAAGATCCCCTGGAAGAGGGCATGGCAACCCACTCCAGTATTCCTGCCAGGAGAATCCCCATGGACAGAGGAACCTGGGAGCAAACTCCAGGGCTTGGTGATGGACAGGGAAGCCTGGCGTGCTACAGTCCATGGGGTTGCAAAGAGTTAGACAAGACTGAACTGACAGCACACAAGTGCAAGGAATAGTTTACTGCTATTTCTCCATAAATATTCCTTTCAGGTTTCTTTTTGCTTTGTTTCTTTTTTATGGCCAGGGAAGGTTTGAATCGCCCAGAGTCTAAAAACATTTATCTTTTAAGAAAATGAAGAGAAATCCTCCCCTATTTCAGTTCGGTTCAGTTCAATCACTCAGTCATGTCCAACTCTTTGAGACCCCATGGACTGCAGCACGCCAGGCTGTCCATCACCAACTCTTGGAGTTTGCTCAAACTCATGTCCATTGAGTCAGTGATGCCATCCAACCGTCTCATCCTCTGTCTTTCTCCTCCTGCCTTCAGTCTTTGCCAGCATCATAGTCTTTCTCAGTGAGTCATTTCTTCGTATCAAATGGCCAAAGTATTGGAGCTTCGGCTTCCAGTATCAGTCCTTCAAATGAATATTCAGGACTGATTTCCTTTAGGATTCAATGGTTTGATCTCATTGCTGTCCAAGGGACTCTCAAGAGTCTTCTCCAACACCAAAGTTCAAAAACATCAAGTCTTCAGCACTCATCTTTCTTTATAGTTCAACTCTCACATCCATACATGACTCCTGGAAAAATCATAGCTTTGACCATACAGACCTTTGTTGGCCAAGTAATGTCTCTGCTTTTTAATATATTATCTAGGTTGGTCATAGCTTTTCTTCCAAGGAGTAAACATCTTTTACTTTGAATCACTTCAAATCAAAGCAAATATTTACCTACACGCTCCAGAGAGAGGGAGACTTAGATGTCTCCCAGCAGGTCTTCTCCATCTCTGACACTTATGCTCTCACAGATACCATAAGATTTGACAACCTTATGGCTACTGGCTTCTCCAGAGCATTCCTGCTACCCCTGGGCTGCCAAATGCAAATATAGAACCCATGTCACCTAAAGCGCAAGCCCAGTACAATGCCAACAACTGTCCAAATCCACACTAGTCCGTGTCTGAACACATGTGTGTAAGAATTTCCTTCCCTTCTGTTTCTGAGGAATGCCTCAAAGAACAGAAAGAACGGTCCTACACTGCCTTGAGGATTTGTCAGCTTAACTTTCTTCTCCAAACCTGACCATGCCATTATAACAATAAGAACCCAAATCCCAAGTCTCAGGACCTCAGAAGGTGCACTCGATTCTGTGTCCTTCTCCTTAAATGGGCTGTGTTGAAGCTTGTAGATGGCAAGCATGAAGCCTTGTCCCCGGACTCATGTTTCTTGGAGACATTCCCCTTGAGTCTCCTGCTTGCAGCCCCCCTTCCACGTGGGATGTTTGCTTCCTGCCATTTCTTCTCTTTGCAAATCTCTAGTTCTCTGTCTCCTGCAAGAAATTTCCCCAACACCTCTCTCTCCCTCTTTCTTAACCTCCCTATTGTTAGAAGCGGCTATTTTGCCTCAGACTTTCCTGGTATGCTGTTGCATTTTTTTAAAAGCTCTTGAATGAAAGTGCATGTTTTCCTTTCTCCATTTACATGACAGACTTCTCCAGGTAAAGCCTTACAGACTTCAGTGTGGCCAGATATCAGCACACACCCAGGTCACACAGCAGTAAAGAATCCATCTACCAATGACAGAGACTCGGGAGACTTGGGTTTGATTCCTGAGTTAGGAAGATGCCCTGGAGAAGGAAATGGCACCCGACTCCAGTATTCTTGCCTGGAAAATCCCACGGACAGAGGAGTCCGATGGGGGCCACAGTCCGTGGGGTCACGAAGAGTCGGACACGGCTGAGCAACTGGGCAAGCACACGCAAAAGTATACAGGGCTTGAGTTGGCCTGCAGCTGAACTTCATGGGTCTTGGTTAACAGGGCAAGACTGGTATGCATTCAGTTCCAAGTTTTCTACCCTCATATCAACTTTTTCAAAGTTGATTCATAATCGCTTGGCATATTATTGCAAAAGACCTGATTCTAGAAAGCATAATGGTTATCCCTCGGGGTCATGAGGCACTAGAGATCCCCTTACTGTCTCTTCGTGTTTTGATGGAGGGGACGTTGAGCCCAGAGGTCACCCAGAGGTGAGTAAAGAAGACTGAGTGTTTGTAGCTCATTGCCAGGAATGGTGACACCAAGTGGAAGCTTCTCAATAGCTCAGATGGGGTTGCCCTGCTTCATTTTGAGCTCCTCAAGGGTCAGTTTATACCTTACTCACGAGGAGGTAATTGTGACACAGCACCCACCTCTGTGGATGTTTAGGATAAGGCAGTGGAGGTGAGCGAAGGGCCTCTATGCAGGGAAGCTGTGCTCACAGGCTCTTCACAGGGGACCCAGGTGTTTGAATAGAAAGACAACCGGTTTCTCCTGTGAAGCCATACTGGGGGTGGATTTTCAGTAAAGACTGAAGGGAGCCAAGTGTCCAGCCACATAGAGAGAAGGGTATTCCAGGCAGAGGGCACAGCAAATGCAAAAGTCCTCAGGCAGAACCTGGACAACTTGTTTAAAGATGCAAGGAAACCAGTGTGGCTGGAGCAGTGAGGACAGGGTCAGTGGGTGCAGTCAGAAGGGCATTAGGGGGACTTCCCTGGTGGTCCAGTGGCTGCACCTGCCAATGCAGGGGACACGAGTTCAATCCCTGGTCTGGGAAGATCCCACATGCTGCAGAGCAACTAAGCCCGTGCTCCCCAACAAGAGAAGCCACTGCTGTGAGAAGCCCACACACCACATCTAGAGAGTAGCCCCCGCTCTCCACAGCTAGAGAAAGCCTGCACACGGCAACGAAGACCGAGTGCAACCAAAAATAAATAAATAAAAGCCCGCGGGGAGCCAGTCCTGAAGGCTCTGTAGAAGGTGGCAAAGACTGGGGTCTTTTTACTCTGAGATGAGGAGTGTTGGAGGGTTTGAGCAGAGAGGTGACATGATCTGATCTAGGTTTCAACAGAGCTCTAGAGCTGCTGTGATAAAAAAACTGAAGGGAGACAAAGGTGGAAAACTGGAGACAAGTTAGGGGGTCTGTGGTTTGGGCGGTGGCCATAGAAATGGGGGTGGGACAAGCTGTCGCATTCTGGATCCGTTTTTAAGGGGAAATTTGCTGGTAGGGTATAAGAAGAGGAAAAGAGTCAGGGATGTCTCCTGAGTGACAGGAAGAATGGAAATGCCATTAACTGAAATGGAAAAGCCTGTGGGATGAGCAAATATGGAGAGGAAATCACCAGGAGCTCCGTTTAGGAAACGGAGTTGTATTTGAACTACTTTGGGGACAGCCAGTGGGCTTCCCTCATAGCTCAGTTGGTAAAGAATCCACCTGCAGTGCAGGAGACCCTGGTTCAATTCCTGACTTGGGAAGATCCCCTGGAGAAAGGTCAGGCTACCCACTCCAGTATTCTTGGGCTTCCCTCGTGGCTCAGCTGGTAAAGAATCTGCCTGCAATGCGGGAGACCTGGATTCGATCCCTGGATTGGGAAGATCCCCTGGAGAAGGAAAAGTCTACCCACTCCAATATCCTGGCCTGGAGAATTCCACGGACTGTATAGTCAATGGGGTTGCAAAGAGTCGGACACGACTGAGCAACTTTCACATAGTGGAATAGTCGTGGGCAGTAGCATCACTGATTTCAGGGAGGAGTGCCTGCGTGTGTACTAAATCGCTTGGGTCATGTCCAACTCTTTGCGACCCCATGGGCTCTTTGTAGCCCACCAGTCTCCTCTGTCCATGGGATTCTCCAGGCAAGAATACTGGAATGGGTTGCCATGCCCTCCTCTAAGGGATCTTCCCCACCTAGAAATCAAACCTGTGTCTCTTATGCCTCTTGCATTGGCAAGCGGGTTCTTTACCAATAGTGCCACCTGGGAAGCCCGTCAGGGAGGAGGCCTGGTTAAAGACAGAGAGACATTCACAGTCATCGGCACAACAGTGGTACCCAGACAGAAGATCTCTGGGGTGTGAGGGCTGAGGAGAAAACAGGTAAAGGGCCGAGCCCTGGCACTGCAGCTTTCACAAATTGGAGAGACGAGCGAGAATTAACCAGGGAGACTGAGGGGAGCAGCCAAAGAGCTAGGAGGAGAGACTGGAGAGTCTGGAGTCCCTGAACCAAGGAAAGGAGTGTGTGGACGAAGAGGGAGGGCTCACTCAGGTGCTGCTTACAGGACAAGTAGGATAGAGCTTGAGCTGATGGAGGTCCTCAGGAGCCTGGTTGCCATGGAGTTCATAAGATGGACGTAGCACCCTGCTGGAAATCAAGACAGACTCTAGAGTGGGACATCCAGACAGACACTGGGCAAAGGAGGCTCTTCCCCCAAATCCCCAGCCTGACGGAGCCTCAGGAGAAACCCTGGAATCTACACTGGACTCCCTGATCTGGGGAGACTGGTGTCATCATTGGGTCAGTGTTGGACTTCCACAATGGAGAGGACTGAAGCTGCTTGTCCCAACTGGTGCAATGGTGAAGAGCCCACCTTCCAATGCAGGAGACTTATATAGACACGAGTTCCATCCCTGGGTCAGCAAGATGCCCAGCAAGATGCATGGCAACCCACTCCAGTATTCTTGCCTGGAGAATCCCATGGACAGAGGAGCCTGGCGGGCTACAGTCTATAGGGTTGGAAAGAGTCAGACATGACTGAAGTTATTTAACATGCTCACATGTGGTCCAGGACTGACTTAGGAGCCTCGGATCTAGGGGACTGCTTGGAGGGTCAGTCATCACTCCCCGTGCAGTCTTAGATGGAGTGAATGGCTAAAGAGGCTCCTGGCTGGACACAGCGCAAACAAGGAGCCCCAGATAGGAAGCTAGGAACCACAGTGAGAAATCTTTGAGCTCTAGGATCAGGCTCAAGGTGGCCTCTTTAAAACAAACCAGCGACTGTAATACGCTGAAAGGGATTTGTCAGATGGATTCTGTTGGAGGACAGCCATGCCCCTCATGGGCAGAGCAGTGCTGCCATGGTTCTCGAGTGACTAGCCAGCCCAGCTGTCCTTCCCCTAGAAAGATCTCCATCTGAGAGATAGCCAGGCATTCTTTCTGACCAGAGGCTCAGGCAGGACCATCCATACTGCTGAGTCGATGCAATAGTATTATCTGAAGTGGCGCTGGTGGTAAAGAACTCACCTGCCAATGCAGGAGACATAAGAAATGCAGGCTCAATCCCTGGGTTAGGAAGATCCCTTGGAGGAAGGCATGGCAACCCACTCCAATATTCTTCCCTGGAGAATCCCACGGGCAAAGGAGCCTGGCGGGCTACAGTCCACAGGGTCACAAAGAGTCGGACACAACTGAAACAACTTAGCACGTGCTGCCGCTAGTGAATGAGGTTGACTTGGCTCTGGCCTCCAGATGTAACAAAGCTGTGCAGAGAGCTTAAGTCATGCTTGGAAGAAAATTGATGATGAGCTTCTCAACACATGTGAGTGGGGTGGAGTTCCAGCTTCCAATTACTCATAAGCTTCACAGGCTTAGAGAAACCTTAAGCTGCCCTCGGAGGAAACTCAATTAGATCAAAACTGGATTTAGTTACTTAATGAATCCTAAATATGTTAAATGTAAAGGCAAATTTGTCTGGGGGCCTGGGAGGGGGAAGTACTTTGAGGAGTGTCACATGTTTTTTCTGACATGGAAGAAGGAAACGCCCCCAACACACCCAGCCTCACCCATGGAAGTACCAGATTATCTCCAAAGTGCTTGGGTTCGTGGCTAACTGACTTACCCAAGGACTCATATCCATTATCTCATTTGATCCTCCAAATAGTTCTAAGAATTCATCAAAGCTGGCGTAACACTTCTGTTGAATAGGCAATGAGCTGAGGCTTATCCAGCTGACGAATTTGCTCCTGGCAGGGCCAGACCCTCCACCCGGGGTCTCCTGACTTCCACATCTGGTGGGGAAGGACGGATGAGGCAGGGGAAAGAAAGTAGCCCCTCTGACAAGTGTGTTCACGGATATTGCCACCAGCATTTATTAAGAACAGATGGTGCAAGGCTTTGGCAGAGTTACAATGCTAAGGACTCCTCAGCATTTAACTCTCAAGATTTTTTTCTTTTTAATCTCATGAAATCATGCCATCCTAGTCATAGTCTGATACATGCACCCCAAGCGCATAGGATTTGACCCATATCTACTTGGTGGATGGGGATGAAAAGCAACCTTCCTTCCTTCTTGGTCATGTCTAGGAGCGGATGGTTGCCCTGTGGCTGTTGTCACCATAGGTCCTGACTACCCACCATTCTCTGCAAAGAGTGACTGCCAGTAGCTTTCAATGAAATATATGCCATTTGAGTGGGAGGGTTTCTTAGCTGTTTCCTTCATAACTGAGACAGTTTTTTAAACTCGACTGACATTGCTTTACAATGTAGTGTTAGTTTCTACTGTACGGTGAAGTGAATCCCCTGTTTGTATACATATAAATACAAATATAAACTGGAGCTGAAGCTCCAATACTTTGGCCACATGATGCGAAAAACTGACTCTTTGGAAAAGACCCTGATGCTGGGAAAGATTGAAGGCAGAAGGAGAAGGGGACGACAGAGGATGAGATGGTCGGATGGCATCACCGACTCGATGAGCATGAGTTTGACATGAGTTTGAGCAAGCTTTGGGAGTCAGTGATGGACAGGGAGGCCTGGCATGCTGCCGTCCATGGGGTCACAACGAGTCGAACACGAGTGAGCGACAGAACTTAACTGAAATACAAATATAAATACGCCCCCTCCCTCCTACCCCCACCCCCATCCAAACCATCTAGGTCATCACAGAGCACCGAGCTGAGCTCCCCGTGCTATATACAGCAGCTTCCCACTGGCTAGCTATTTCACATGTGGTAGTGTGTATATGTCAATGCCACTCTCTCAGTTCATCCCACTCTCCCCTCCCCTGCACCCCTGTGTCCACAGGTCAGTTCTTTACATCTGTACCGCTATTCCTGCCCTATGTATAGGTTCACCAGTACCATTTTTCTAGATTCTATATCTGTGCCCATAACTGAGACAATTAATTGATTTGCTCTTACCAATTCTACTTGCTGCACAGGGTTTGGCTTCCCTGGTAGCAATGCGGAATACCCAGGTTTGATCCTTGTGTCAGGAAGATCCCCTGGAGGAGGGCGCAGCAACCTACTTCAGTATTCTTGCCTGGAGAAAAGAATCCCATGGGCAGAGGAGCCTGGAGGGCTACAGTCCATGGGATTGCAAAGAGTCAGACACGACTGAAGCGACTTAACACACAAGGCGAATATTTCAAGACCCTGCATCAAATCTATTCTGATGTTTGTTTTTAACTTACAAATCTATTCCGATGTTTGTTTTTTCCCTGTTGGCAGTGTTTCAGGATTCACAGTAAATCAAATAAAATCTAGTCTCCTTCTCAAGCTGCTAAATTTGAGTTTTAGACAAAATCATGAGGGGTTGAAAACTGACCTTAAGTTTAGAGCTTGCCCATGGTGAGCTTGTTTGTGAGTCCCTTGGCTCTGTAGAATGAAGCATTTAATGTTGTAACCGGATTCTCTTCCTTTGTGAACATGCAAATTAACACTCTTTGGTGGCTCCCTCTGCCTGCGTGCTTATATTCCAGTCGCCAAACGTGTTATTTGTTATTAAAATCACCATATTTATGTGTGGGAGTTTGTGGTGACCTCCCCAGATGTACTGACCCTAATTGTAACCATACAGGTTATTCAGACGTACTTGGTTATTTAAAACCAAAGAGAATCTAGGCTGGCATGTGCTGTTTAGAGGAGACTAATGCAGAAGTGAGAGTGCCTTGTGAGCTCTGATCAGTTCCGCTTGTCTCCAAGAAGGTATCTTCCAATGTTGATTAAACAAATATGTAATCAACCTGGATTGTCCCGGGTGACTTTTTTTTTTTTTTTGTCATACCCAATGGCATGCAGGATCTTAGTTCCCTAACCAGGGATTGAACCCGCACCCCCTGCATTGGAAGCACAGTCTTACCCACTGGACCAACCAGCAAAGTCTGCCAGGTGACTTACTTGTAAGTCAGGAGTTATAATATCATTACAGATCTTTAAGTTTTCCTAATATTTGTTTTTTTTGTGAACGAAAAATCTAGGGAGCCTGCTCACTGGCCCCCTGCGGTATGAAGGACAAGTGTTCCCCAAATGTGAGTTTAGGGGGAGTCTTCAGGGTTTAATGACAACTGCGTGGGCTTCCCAGGTGGGGCTAGTGGTAAAGAACCTGCCTGCCAATGCAGGATATGCAGGTTTGATTCCTGGGTCTGGAAGACTGCCTGCAGGAGGGCATGGCAACCCACTTCAGTATTCTTTCCTATAGAATTCCATGGACAGAGGAGCCTGGCAGGCT
Organism: Bos mutus; assembly: GCF_027580195.1. Taxonomy (NCBI): domain Eukaryota; kingdom Metazoa; phylum Chordata; class Mammalia; order Artiodactyla; family Bovidae; genus Bos; species Bos mutus. The sequence goes on from NC_091627.1 coordinate 57,107,413, forward strand.
ACAGTTCATCAGGTTGCAGTTAGACAAGACAGAGGCAACTTGCACGTGTTGTTATCTGATTGGTGCTTTTCAAACTTGCATGCGCATGGGGATCTCCGGAGGAGCTTGTTGATTTCAAGCAGGTTCTGCTTCCATGGGTCTGGGGTGGTACCTGACACTCTGAATCTCTAACGTAACTCCAGGTGGTGATGACGCTGCTAGCCCATGGAGCTCACTTTGAGTAGCAGGGCTCTGTGCATGCGTGCATGTGTGCTCAGTCACTTCGTCTCAGCCTCTTTGCGATCCTATAGACTATAGCCTGCCAGGCTCCACTGTCCATGGGATTCTCCAGGCAAGAATACCTGAGTGGGTTGCCATGCCCTCCTCCAGGAGATCTTCCCAACCCAGGAATCGAACTCAAGTCTCCTGCATTGCAGGTGGATTCTTTAATGTCTGAGCCACCTAGAAAGCCCCAAGAGCCAAGTAAACCCAGTGTCCAAACTCGAGAGAATCAGGTCCCCAGAAGACTGTTTCCATCGGCCCTAGATTTCCCTAGCCTCTCCCCTCTGGTGCGTACACATTGACATTTGCAGAGGATAAAACGGTGAACATCTGACAACATTTGTTTAATTTTGATTGTTGTGGGGCCCTTTGGGAATTGAGGAAAAAGAGAGCATCCCAACCAGCCGCCAGTCCCCTCCCCAAAGTCATCAAGATTGTGCGCATTGTGCCTGTATTTTTCCAAAAATGTGCATGATCAGGGTGGACCCACCCATTTTGGCCTTAGGATAACAAAGGCTGCTCAGCCAGAAGGGGCTGATTGGTCCAGAATAAACCCACCCAGGGTGGCAGTCAGTTCTTCATTGCTCTGTTTAGACCTGGCCTGGGGATTGACATTTCCTTTTACTGTCTCGAGTGAGAGCTATCCTGGGCTTCTTCCAGCAACCCAAGTCTCCTCCCAGACCCTGCAATCCTGTGGTCGCTCCATAAATAGTTGTTGACTGACTTGACTCATTCCCTAGGCAAAAAAAAAAAAAAAGCCAGGAGGAAGTCGAGAAAAGGGGAGTGGACTTGGTTTTCTGTCTTTCCTAAATATCCTAAGGAAAGGCCCAGCCCACTGTCTGATTGTTTGCAGGATATGGCTATTTTCATCTTCTGAAATAGCGTTAAGAAATGTAATTTCTGTTATTCACCAATTGCAGTTTCTTTCTTTGGATGCTTAAAGGCAGAAAGCGGTTCTCTCCAGAATTTTCAACTGGGAACCCAGCAGGAAAACCCACTGCCACCATCACCACCACTGCTTGGAAAATAGGGCCCCTTACTGCCCCGTGATGATGCGGGCCCTGTTTCTCGCAGTCACCCCTGCAAAGATGAACAGAGACCTGGAGGTGTGTGTTTGCTCTGGCGCCTCCCAGGTTCTGGACGCTTTAAGGCTTGGACTTTTCCCTGGCTGTTTGGCTGTGAGAATCTAAGGCTGTGTTTGTTCTCTCATAATGGCACACGGTGCCCTCTTCCTTTTTTCTCTTCCAGACTTGGAAGGGGTTTCCCTGGCTTGACAAAGTGAGCCAGGAGAAGGGGGCTTTGTGACAAGGGGCCTGTTGTATTGCAGACACCTCTCTTCTCAAGCTGGCCCAAACTGCCGCGCCACTGACTTTCCTGGGGTCTCTGGAACCTTCCTCAGAGCTTACATAATTTTTGTCACTTCCAAGAACCCTTCCTGACACAAAGGCCTCCATAAAATGATTTGCTTTTGAGTCTGAACTCTGCTGGAGCCTTTCTCTGAGTTTTTTTTTTGCACTCGAGGGACACTTAGGCCTTTTCCTGGGACAATAGAAAACCCCTGGGCTCCAGCCCGGGAAGGAAAGAGCTCAGTTTCCTGCTCTGAGAAAAGGAGAAGATAAGAAGATAGTAGTTCTTAACTCACACTGTTGTCTTAAGGATTAAGTGAGTTTGCATATGCAGAGACTTAGGGCAGAGCTGGATGCAATAAGTTAACTGTTATTATTGTAAAGTTTTAGGGCTTCCCAGGTGGCTCAGTGGTAAAGAATCCACCTGCCAATGTCAGAGACTCCAGTTTGATCCCTGGGTTGGGAAGATCCCTTGAAGAAGGAAATGACCACCCACTCCAGTATTCTTGCTTGGGAAACCCCATGGACAGAGGAGTCTGGTGGGCTAAGGTCCATGGGGTTGTAAAGAGTAGGACACGACTGAGCACACACATACAACACACACTGTGGGTTTTATGTGGCATTAGCAGTGTTATTTTTTTCTGTATTATGAGCTTATTCCACTCATCTGGGTTCCAGAGTCTAATATAGTGGATTGAATGCTCAATAAATGCTTCGTTGAAATTAATGATGGGAGGGATGGGTTACAAGCATGATGGGCTGGTAGATGTTTAACAACCCGCCTTGGGGGTGAAGGGAGCCCTGATTTGTAGTGTCTGTCATTTTCCATGGTGTTAAAACTCCCACCACGACTGATTGCAAGCTCCCAGTGCGGCAACAGTGAACCCTGGGTTCGGAAGAGATGCTAATAACCCAGGGCCAGCTGATGTCTTGCACTGCTGGGAGGTGTCTGTGACAGACAGAAACCACAGTGCTGCAGTCGCCCCTGGCCTCTTCCCTCTACCACATATAGGAGTGGTATAGGGAATTTGGCCTTTTTAGAAAGTACTCAGTGATGAGATCTTAAAACCATAGTTTAAAGTGAGATTTAAAAAAATTTTTAAATTTATTTGTGCTTGTGCTCAGTTATGTCTATTTCTTTGTGACCCCATGGACTGTAGCCTGCCAGGCTCCTCTGTGCATGGGATTTCCCAGGCAACAACACTGGAGTGCGTTGCTATTTCCTCCTCCAGGGAATCTTCCTGACTTAGGGATTGAACCTGCATCTCCTGCATTGGCATTGGATGCTTAACCGCTGAGCCACAAGAAAAGCTATGCTGGGTCTTCGTTGCTGCAAGGGCTCTTCTCTAGTTGTGGTGAGCAGGGGCTACTCTCTAGATGCAGTGAGAGGCTTCTCACTTCGGTGGCTTCCCTTGTGGAGCACAGGCTCTAGGTTGTTCATGCTTCAGTAGTGTGGCTCCAGAGCACAGGCTCAGTAGTTGTGGTGCACAGGCTTAGTTGCCCTGCAGCGTGTGGGATCTTCCCAGACCAGGGATCGAACCCAGGTCTCCTGCATTGGCAGGCTGGTTGATTACCACTAAGCCACCAGGGGAGCCCTAAAGTGGGATTTCTAATAAGCCTGTGCAACTTCGTATTACACTGCTTTGTGTTTTGTGTTACGTCCAAAACCCCCAGGGTGTGCCATGGTCTCCCAAAGGAAGCCTTGCACGCAAGGAATTCAGCAATCTGGGGGACAGATAAGTAACCTTTGAGAGAACTTTCTAAGGGACTTAGAAAAGGGAAAGCAGAAAGAAGAGGACTTGGAGGATACTTGGAGGATACGGAGTGTTCAGCCTGAGCAGCAAAAAGGTGGTAAAGGAGTAATTAGCAGCGGAGAGTTAGGGGCCAAAGGCAGGAGGGCATGGCCTGAGGCCACCACAGGGGGAGGGAGGGAGGGAAGACCACCAGCCCCCACTTTCCCCACCCTGCACTGCACCTCCCTGCCCCTTGTGGGAGTGAAACAGATGTTAGTACCCAGGTCCTACTTTGTATTTAGGAGTTTTGTTCGGTTTGTTTGTTTTGGGGGCTTGAGTCTAATTGAACAATTTAGGAGTGGAAAGAAAAATGAAGCAATTTCTCCTTGCTGTCTGAATAATGTTTTGGAATAACCAAGAATAGGTTAGTGTAACAAGTGGGTAGGTCATGGCCCGGCTTAATGACCCATATCTGGATCGGATTATTGTCTGGAGTGATGACCAGCCCTCGTTCTCACCACACACAAAGAGCAGGCTTACCGGGAAGAAATAAAAAGGCTCCGCCTTTTATTGTGCACACAGCATATAGTGTAAACAGTGGGTGCTTAATACATGTTTGTCTCAATTAAGGCTTTTTCTAGCAGCTGTGCTCAGTGAGGGGTGGGACCCGCCAGAAGTCACACTGCTAGGGGGGCAGAGTTGACCGAACCTAAGTCTCTGGCCCCAGCCTGATGCTGTTTACTTCTCTCAGCGCCTCATAAGGGACCAGGTGGACCTAAGAGGCAGTGGAGGAGAGGACCAGACAACAGCTTCGTATTAGGTGCCTGCCCCCCATATCTAGAATCACTCTGGCAGGTCTCTGCTTCTAGATTGTTCCCTGTGACTGGCATCTATGTCTGCTGGCCCCTTAAACTATCAGACAGTTTCCTATTCTAGTTTAGGCTGCAATTAAGAGAAATTCTGATAGTTTCCCTACTGGAGATGCTCTGTGTGTGTGTGTGTGCGTTGGCAGAAAGAAGAGACTATAACGGAAAGGAATAAAAGTGATTGATCATTTACAGAAACAGGAAGCCCCAGGTTCGTTCATGCCCACACACAGGTTTGCCTGTGCCTCTGGTGTTCAGTCGTTCTCACCTAAGAAACACTCTCTCCCTTCTACTAAAGCCATAGCCATGGGTGTGAATTGGCAGCCACAGGGTCTGACCCCTGTACAGTTGCAGGACTTCTAGAGAATTCACAGACAAGGTCAGAGACACATCCTTGTTATAACGTGCAGAAAGCTCTCCAGGCAGGCCCCACGAGCAAGTGTGCACCACCCGTCTCCTTGCGATTTCACCTGAACCAAGCCTCAGGGGGACCCCTTGGCAGGACCCCTCCAAAAGAGTCTCCACCCAGCACTGCTCTTGCCTGAAGGTTTGGGGAGTCCCTGGCTCCAGGGAGGGAGTGGTGGAGTGAAGGCAAGAGGGGAGAGAAAAAGCCATGAGAGAGTACGTGTGTAATGGAGCTAGTGGTCCCCCTGACCAGAGTTCTAGAAGTGTCTACACACAGTGTCACCTGAATGAGCATGTGGTTCCTGAGCCGCCTGCCCTACGAGCTCCCCCAGAACTGTGGACATCTGCCTGCCCAGTCCTGCCCTACTGCTCTGCCCCTGGTATCCAGCTCCACGGGAAGCTTTCCTAGCCCTAGTCCTGCCCCTCTTGGTGCCCAGAAGGGCAGGCTGAAACTTCCAGGGCCCAATAGATGACAGCTCAAACCAACGCAGAAGGCATGGGTTCAATCCCTGGGTCAGGAAGATCCCCTGGAGGAGAAAATGGCAACCCACTCCAGTATTCTTGCCTGGGAAACCCCCCCAGAGCCTGGTGGGCTGCAGTCCATGGGATTGCAAAGAGTTGGACACGACTGAGCACGCATGCAGCGCAAACCAATAGAAGTGGTTACTGATTTTAAAACCTCAGAAAATCTAAAAACGTCATCTTTGTTGCCTACTCCAGAAAGTTAAGCCTGGGGAAGACAACACAGCAGTTTCTCGGGAGGCCTAAAATTAGACCAACGCCACCCCAGAAGAGATGGTGACCCCTTATCTTATGACCCATTTCTATAAGAAAAAAGTAATATAGGGACAGTGCAAAAAGATTATTAAGTGATACATTAAATGTGTCACATTACACATAAACATTCGGGGTTCATGCTTCTGAAGAAGAATCAACAGGCCTCTGAAACTATAGAGATTTATAATTACTCATTGTGTAACTGACATATCACTGTTTGATTTTTTTAAAATATGTTTATTTATTTATGGCTGCACCATGTCTTAGGACTGCCGCACACAGAATCTTTGTATTTATGGCAAGTGGGATCTAGTTCCCTGATCAGGAGTTGAACCTGGGACCCCTGCATAGGGAGTTCGGAGTCTTAGCCACCTGACTGCCAGGGAAGTCACTCTTTTGTGTTTGATTTTAAAATACAGTGTTGGTGGTCATATGCATGAAGAGTTTGGCACCAGATCAAAAGTGCAGTTCCTCTTTGACAGGTGTTTTTAAGGACAGAACTCGCACTTGCTTACAGTGAGAGGGAGGTCTGATCTGCGCTGCCACGAGGCCCACCTGGTATGGGGGTCCATACTTCGCCCTGTGTTGGCTGACTCTTGCTGGAAAATCAGCCACAAGTACCCAGCAGCTTCGTACTGCCTGCAAGCATTGGGTGGAGCATCGCAGGGAGTCCAAAGATGAGGAGGACTGTGACCTCAGACTTCCTATCTGCCTGACTCTCGGGGAAACAAGACTAGTAGCTGAACTGACCTAAAGGCAGAGAAAGTGAAGAATGTGTCTCAAGTGAAAAATGATGTCTTTCGAGCCTCAAAGAAGAAAGGGTGTGAGACCAGCCTCCCACCTTAAAAAAAAACAAGATTCCATTTTTTATTGTCATTATAGGAGCCAGACCCTATGCTTGCCAAACTTTAACTCAGTTATACCTCAGCACAGGGACTTGCCTGGTGGGTCCGGTGGCTAAGACTCCACGCTCCAGTTCAGAGAGCCGAGTATCAATCCCTGGCCAGGGAGCTCACATGCCACATCTAATAAGACTTCTCATGCCACAACTGAAAAGATTCGACATGCCGCAACTAACACCTGGTGCAGCCAAATAAATAATGAAAAACTTACAAACATGACTCGGGGAACTAAAGCCAGGGCTTGATAACAACCTAGAGGGATGGAATGGGGAGAGAGGTGGGAGGGATGTTCAGGTGGGAGGGGATATGGGTAAACCTATGGCTGATTCATACTGATATTTGGTAGAAACCAGTGCAATACTGTAAAGCAATTATCCACTGATTAAAAATAAATAAAAAACAAAAAAACTCAACACAACCTTATGAACTGAGTTATAGTGATATCTTTTTAACAAGTGGGAACCAAAGCTCAGAAAGGGTAACTTTAGACCAAGGTTCATGGGCTTCCCTGGTGGCTCAGCAGTAAAGAATCTGTCTGCGAGTGCAGGAGATGTGGGTTTGATCCCTGGGTCAGGAAGATCCCCTGGAGAAAGAAATAGTAACCCACTACAGTATTCTTGCCTGGGAAATCCCATGGATAGAAGATCCTGGTGGGCTACATTCCACGGGGTCGCAAAGAGTCGGACACGACTTAGCAACTAAAATAACAACAACAATACAGTTCATAAGGGACGCGATCAGGATGCATTTTTATCTCAGCCAGACCCTACTATGGTCTATGACCTTTAAGGGGGCTGGGGGTGTCCGCAGGAGCCCTGGGGTCTTTGGGACATTTTAACCTTTAGAATAGCCTCTTGCTGTTGGGGGCCTGGAAGAGGGCTCATGGGTTGGAGCAGGTGGAAGGGCAGAAAGTGGTGTGGAACACAAGAGCAGCCGGACGAGCGCTTTATTTGAGGTTGCTTTTAACATCATCTTGTTTGGGATAATCATTTGTAGACTTGCTGCCACTGCAAATCATAAACCCTGCTCAAATTTCCTCTGCAGCAATGACCATGAGGTGACTAAGGTACTGCTAAGGGATTAGCAGTACCCAGGGGCCAGGGTGGCACTGCCTGGAAACATAGTTGGTTCGGTCTCAGGGTGGAGGTCAGTGTGAATTAGGGAGTCTTCTGAATTATAAAGTTCTTCCGAGGTGGCTCAGTGGTGAGAGGAGACATGGGTTCGATCTCTGGGTTGGGTAGATTCCCTGAGGAATAGAATGACAACCCACTCCAGTATTCTTGCCTGGAAAATCCCATGGACAGAGGAGCCTGGTGGGCTACAGTTCATGGGGTCGCAGAGAGTCAGACACAACCAAGCGACTGAGCACGCTGATTAGAAAACCTTTCCAATGGAGCACAGGTTTATTGCATCTGAACTTCACTAGGAATTTGAGCCAGGCTGGCAAAGGCTTCCCCAAGCAGGGATCTGTGTGTCCGTTGCAGGTCAGAGGTTCTTCCGCCTGCATCTGGGGAGCGCAAAAGTTGTTTCACAGCCTTTTAAATGTCCCCCATTGCAGGCTTGTTTGCAGTTAATTTATACTATCTGTAAAGAAAGGGTTTGCCTAGTGAAGGTAAACTGCAACACCTTGACCCACACTAATGAGTTTTTGCCTGTGTAAACCCTGTTAATTGTGCCTGTTGCTTTTTAATTGTCTTTAAATTTCTTCTGTGTGATCTGCCCCAGGGCTGGAACTCTGGTTTCTGTTTCCGCTGGGGGCTCTGTTCCCACTCCAGTCCCCAAAAGTCTCACCAATCTGCACCCCACCCCCACCCACCCTCTGTCTGGTATTAGTACTATGAACAGAATGAAGGTTAGCAAAACAGTCTTGCTGGCCAGGACTAGGAGCCAACGGCCTGCAGGGAAAATAGGAGTGGAAGCCAAATGGTTTTCTCAAGGAGCCCAGAAACTTCCAGGTCAAGAGAAGAGGGACTGGATTGTCACGGTATCGTCTTCATGTAAGGAAGGACTGGGATGGCTGTCTTAAGAGCAAAGGGCTCAAATTGGAGACTTCCCTGACGGCCCAGTGGTGAGGACTCCATGCTTCCACTGTGGGGTCCACGGGTTTGATTCCTGGTCGGGAGCTAAGATCCCAATTAAACTAAAACCAGGCAACTAACTGCTCAGGGTTTGGAGAAGAATCAACCTCCTGGTGGATATGGCAGTCTTAGTGCCTTGGACAAGCAATTCCGAGGAGCTCCTTAGAAATGAGGTATCTCAGGCCCCACCCCAGACCTACTGACCCAGAATCTGCATTTAATGAGATCTCAGGATGACACATATGAACAGAGGTGCCACTTTTCAGGACAAGGTCACATTAGCATCACCTGAAGTAGAATTTTTGCAGCCTGAGGCCAGGCCTTTATGTTGCAGCCTGAGCTGAAGAGCCACAAATTTAAGAACCATTTCCACACTTAAGGGGGCTTCCCTGGTGGCTCAGATGGTTAAGAATCTGCCTGCAAAGAGGGAGACCCAAGATCGTTCTCTAGGTTGGGAAGATCCCCTGGCGAAGGGAATGGCTACCCACTCCAGTATTCCTGCCTGGAGAATTCCATGGACAGGGGAGCCTGGTGGGCTGCATGCAGTCCATGGGGTGGTAAAGAGTCGGACCTGACTGAGCGACTAACATTTTCACTTTTCCACACCTAATGCTCTTGCTGTCTCCGCTGCCCCTTCCCTCCCCTCCTGCTTCTCTTCCATGTTCATGCAGGCACACCTGCACGTGAGCTTCGGAAGATGGCTTTGACGTGACAGTGTCTACTAGTCGCCTCAGTCAGGGCTTAAGGAGAGGACAGGCAACCTTCCTGGGAGCCTTGGGGCAGGGGCCAAAGTCGTCTGCTTCCTGCTGCTGCATCCCCCGAGAAACCAATTTTGCCAGGAGAAAAGCTAAACTTGGTGAGCTGGAGAGCCAGGCCTGCCAGGGGGCTCCCTATCCCTGGTCGCTGCAGGCCTCTCCTAGAAGCAGGGGGTTCCTTTCAGACTTCAACTCAGTCATCACAAGGCCAGCACATCCTGATAGGATTGGATGGGGGTATTTCCCAGCTTCTTTGTTGTTTACTCATTAAGTTGTGCCTGACTCTTTGAGACCCCCATGGGCTTCCCTGTCATTCACCATCTCCCGGAGTTTGCTCAAACTCATGTCCATTGAGTCTGTGATGCTCTCCAGCTATCTCGTCCTCTATCATCCCCTTCTTCTTTTGCCCTCAATCTTTCCCAGCATCCGAGTCTTTTCCAGTGAGTCTGCTGTTCGCATCAGGTGGCCGAAGTATTAGAGCTTCAACTTCAGCTTCAGCATCAGTCGTTGCAGTGAATATTCAAGGTTGATTTCCTTGAGGATTGACTGGTTTGATCTCCTTGCAGTCAAAGGGACTCTCAAGAGTCTTCTTCAGCTTCTTAGGCCTTTACTCCAGCCTCTTAGGCATTAGCTCCCAGTGGGGCCTGTCTGGGAGCCCCACCCTATGTGGGCAGTGATTGACTGGGCCTGGGGCCCGAGCCTTTGTCTGGGCCCTTGTCTGAGCCCCTTGCCTCCCTCCCTGGAGCCCATTGTCTGGGTTAGTGGAGGGTGTTAATCCATAGTCCCTGAGAAGCTGCCTGGCAAATGGAAGGTTAATGTGCAAACAGCAGGGAGCGTTGTCAGCTTGTGAAGCTGGACAGCAAGTGGGAGGGAAATAGTTAAATCTCCTATTCACGGTCCGGGGAGAAGGGAGGGGTGGGCTCTGGAGCAGGCCTGGGCCTTGTGCTAATCTGGCTGGAATGTAACCAGTTCGGGCGGTTTCTGGCTTAGGCGTGCCCCCACCTCAGGGCTGGTGCCCCCCTCTCCCCCGCCCAGTAGTTCCCTCCACCTTGTGTAGACCCAGCAGCCCAGGCACCCAGGGGCCTCTCTTTGTTTGCAGCAGCCAAGCTTCAGAGGGGTCCGGGTTAGGCTGCTTTAAGACCTGAGGATGGGGAGAGGTCCCCGCAGCCCTCTTGGCCCCCTACTTCTCAGGGCGGCAGCTGTGCTGTCCTCCTTGGAGGAATCACAGGATCTCTATCCCTTGCAGGAATTGGATGGGGGGTGGGGTGCGCGGGAGAGAATGTTCTAGGAGAAAGACCCTAAACCTGTTTGGTCAGGCTGCTTTGCTGCCTGAAGGCCTGGGAAGGCTGAGGAGGGGAGCCCCCCGCTTCCGGACACACTGAATTATAACAGTGGGGCCTTGTGTGTGGAGGGGGATGCTGGGAGAGGGGGGTCAAAGGGGGGTCAGCTTACATGTCCTGTGTGAATGCTTTACAAGGAGAATGCGTTCATGTGTTACTTCTGCAATTTACAAGCAATTTTTAAAACATTATCTCGGTCTGGGTGGTGGTTACATAATATTATACCTATTAAAAATTCATTGAGCTATACCCAGGTTTTGGGCACTTCCCCATATAAGATGTATGTGTACGTGTGCATGCGTGCTCAGTCATGTCCGACTCTTTGCAACCCCCCCCAGACTGAAGCCCTCCAAGCCCCTCTGTCCATGGGATTTCCCAGGAAGAATACTGGAGTGGGTCGCCATTTCCTTCTCTTCAGGGGCTCAAACCAGCATCTCCTGGGTCTCCTGCATTGCAGGCGGATTCTTTCCTGCTGAGCCATTGGGGAAGCCATAAAATGTATACCTTAGTTTTAAAAGTTTTAAAAAATCAATTTGGAAAAAAAAGAAAAATCTTCCTTCCTGACCTGCAAGGCCATGCCTGGCTGGCACAGGTTTGATCCCTGGGTCAGGAAGATCACCTGGAGGAGGGCATGGCAACCCACTCCAGTATTCTTGTCTGGAGAATCCCATGGACAGAGGAGCCTAGCTGGCTACAGTCTGTGGGGTTGCAAAGAGTTGGATATGACTGAAGGGACTTGGCACGCACACACGATATTGTATTGATTATCTGGGGATGAAGGTTAACCTCTAGTATTGTCATAACCACCGGACGCTATGTCTCATCGTCCAGCAAACTGAATTCTTCCATGTACCCATTGTCACTGTTAGGCTGGCCAGAAGGGACCCCTGCCACGGCTCCCCAGGAACCAGGGCAGTTCCAAGTGCAGGACCAATTCCAGTCCCTTGCTTAGGTCCCTCCTCCTGCGTGTGCCCTGAACATGGTGTGTACACCCCTAGACTGAGGGGGTCAGGGTTTTCCTGGCTTGCCTGAGGCTGAGATGTCTGGAGGTGTTGCCTTGTGTGGTCCTGAGATCTCATGTTACAGGTTGGAACTGGGAAGTGGAAGAGAGAGGAGGGGTCTTGGGTTAGGCCCCCCGCCTCCACCACATTCTGGTCCAGAACTCAGAAGTTCTGAGTTAGGAGGTCTAAATTCTAACCCCGCCTTTCATAACATTTGGAGAAGGAAATGGCACCCTACTCCAGAATTCTTGCCTGGGAAATCGCAAGGACAGAGGAGGCTGACGAGCTACAATCCTGGGGTCGCAAAGAGGCAGACATGACTGAGCGACTAACACAATACTTTTCATAACATTAGGGAGGCATGTTCGTCAAGGCAGAAGGGTGGGATATATTTAACAGTTTGTTAGCCTGAGTTTTCAGTTTTAAATGTTACACATGGGTTTTCCTTTACATGGGCTTTCTTGTCATGGGCCCCAAGATCTTAGAGCTGGGCCTGCCTGTGTGCCTGCCCCCTTTTCCGCAGTCACAGCTAGTGACCTCTGAGACCCCCTCCATAGCTGTCTTGAAAAAGACATTGTCCCAGACCCTTTCCATTCAGAAGGTTTGCATATTTTTTACGACACTAGGTCTAGAATAGAGCCCTGCTCTGTGTAAATTGTCCAAGTGGCAACCTGTACTCTCCATGCTTCAAAGTCTAGGTCAAGTCCCAGCTCTTTGCCCGCATTACCCACTCACATTTACCACTTGGGGCACAAATCCTGTCTTCTCTATTGGGCTGACACCATCCCAAGCCACGTTGTCTTTCTGTCCCCATGTCCCCACACGCAGTGCATGAGCATGGTAGGTGCACAGCAAGTATTTGTGGAATGAGAGGTGAGCTGTCTGCAGACTAATTAGTGCTCTGTGGGCCTGTGTTGATTTTTCTCAAACTGCTGTGTCAGTAAGCTCCCCCCGGCCGCCCCATGTCAATATATTCAGACCCTAAAGAAAATCAGGCACCCAGCCTCTAACAAGCCCAATCAAACCCAACCCTCGTTTTTATTATCTTTGGGGTGGGTTTACTTGGGAATTTGTATCTGTCAAAAATCTTAGCGTTCGCCGCTGGGAGGCAAATTTTTTGCATTCATTTATTCTGTCAGTGGTTTGGCCCTATAAAGTGGAGGGCCAGCCTGAGGGAGAATTGTGAAAGAGCCCGAGTTAGTCTTTAGTGGTAGGAATTAAATGGCTTCTCTAGGCCTTGCCTTCCAACTTCAGCCCAGTTTGCTATTGAAAATCGTGTCTCAAGGGGGTTAAAGAGAGCCGTGGGATCATACAGACTGAAAATTTTTGAGATGTATCCATTTTGTTCTCTCTTTTTTTTTTCTGTTGGAGAATAATCTTTTGGGAAAAACTTGGATGGAGATCCGTAGAACCGCACAGTTTTTTTAAGTTGAACTCAAGCCTCAAGTCCTGGCTTGATTCATTTTTTTCTGAACAATGGACAATAAATGCTGGTGGAGAGGCGTGAAATGCCAGGAAGAGAAAGGAGGCTGGGTGTTCCTCGCCACAGACTGGGTCACCAGACGTGTTAGGGGGTGGGCCTCAGGGAGGGATGGTGCACCCCCAGCAGACCCTCGGTGCCTGCCCCAAACTGCAGGATTATCTGGTTTCTCCATTTCTTGGACTATACATTGAAGCACCTGGAACTAAGTCGTCCACAGGAATTTCTTGGCTGTCCGGTGGTTAGGCAGAGAAGGCAATGGCACCCCACTTCAGTACTCTTGCCTGGAAAATCCCATGAACGGAGGAGCCTGGTAGTCTGCAGTCCATGGGGTCGCTAAGAGTCGAACACAACTGAGCGACTTCACTTTCACTTTTCACTTTCGTGCATCGGAGAAGGAAGTGGCAGCCCACTCCAGTGTTCTTGCCTAGAGAATCCCAGGGACGGGGGAGCCTGGTGGGCTGCCGTCTATGGGGTCGCACAGAGTCGGACACGACTGAAGCAACTTAGCAGCAGCAGCCAGTGGTTAGGACTCCAAGCTCTCACTGCCAAGGACCCAGGTTCAATCCCTGGTCAGGGAACTAAGATGCCTCATGCTATGTGGTCAAAAAGGTAGGGGGGGCGGAAAATCCCCTGGGACAAGCCTTGCAGACTCAACCATTATATATTAAGGCAAACCCTGCTCTGTCCACAGTGCTATAGTAACATAAACAAGAAGAAATGATACTGAGACTTCCCTGGTGGTTCCCTGGTGGTCCAATGGTTAAGATGGGTTCCATCCCTCGTTGGGAAAGTAGGATTGCACATGCTTCTCAGGATGGTGGAAAAATTAAAAAAAAAAAAATGTTTTTTTAATTAAGAAAAAAGAAGATGATGCTGATGGCCAATGGCTGTCGAACACTTAGAAGGAACCAGCACTTGACGTGCCTTTCCTCATTTAATCCTCAGTGTAACCATGTGGAGTAGGCAGTGTTGCCACCCTTGTTTTACAGGTAGGGAGGCTGGAATTTAAACCAAAGAAAAGAGGTCCATGCTTCTGATTCATTGTGTAAAGATGATGTGATGGGCCTGGCCATTGTCAGCACCTGTTTGAAAGATGTTTCAGTGGTCGTTTGGTAAAGATGTGTTGAATATCATGCTGTGACCTGTACCACAGATACAGGTACATCCAAGTAGTGAAACCCCAAAATAGCGGTCCTCAACTCCAGGATGTAGAAGTAGCTCTGTTGGGATTTGGAGACTTCGTTATAATTGTTAAGCATTTGCTCACTCTCAGGTATCCTGTCTTCTTGTGACAGGCCCTGTTCACATCTTCTGAGCTCCTTCTTGCCCGTAGCCTTTCTCCCATTTCTAATTAGTACCTTTGTGGTTTATAGTTACTGTGTAGTACTTGAATGTATACTCAAGAGCATCCTTAGAGTTCTTAACTACCTATGGAATTACTGCTGGTGTGTGTGTATTTATGTGAGGGGGTGTATTCCAAAGCCAAAGCTATAAGATGTACTTATATTAATATCAGTACACGCTGCCCTGGTGGCTCAGTGGTAAAGAATCCACCTGCAATGTGGGAGACCTGGGTTCAATCCCTGGGTTGGGAAAATCCCCTGAAGGAGAACATGGCAACCCACTCCAGTATTCTTGCCTAGAAAATCCCCATGGACAGAAGAGCCTAGTGGGCTACAGTCCATGGGGTTGCAAAGAATCAGACACGACTGAGCAACTAAGCACAGGGTGTTCCCTGGTGGCTCAGTGGTAAAGAATCCACCTGCCAGTGTAGGGGACCTGGGTTTGATCCCTGACCTGGGAAGAGCCCACATTCCTCGAAGCAACCACGCCTATGGGCCACAACGATTGACCTCCTCCTCTAGAGCCCAGGAGTCACAACTAGTGAAGCCCGAGACCCTAGAGCCTGTGTTCCACAACAAGAGAAGCCCATGCAATACAGCTAGAGCGTAGCCCCCACTCTCTGCAACTAGAGAAAAGCCCTCACAGCAACAAACACCCAGAACATCCAAAAATAATAAATAAGTAATTTTAAAAATGATAATAATATCAGTAGAATTATTTTTGTCCTCTCAAACCCACCATAAAAGTTAACTATAATACCTAACCATGATATTAACTATAATGCCTATATAGGAAGGCGTTTTGATTTCTACTGAGATGTGTCACAAAGGCCAGTCCTCTGGATTTCCACTCCTGTGGCCACTCTACATTTGTGTGTGTTAGGAGCTCAGTCGTGTGCAACTCTTTGCAACACCATGGACTGTAGCTCTTCAGGCTCCTCCGTCCATGGAATTCTCCAGGCAAGAATACTGGAGTGGGTTGACATTCTCTTCTCCGTGTGGCCACTCTATGCAAGCGTTTAAGGAAAGGGCATTTTCAGTGGGGTTGGGATTATGAAGCATTTGAGGTTGGGCCCACGGCCATCCCCCTGACAGTGTGGAGAGGATGTTGAAAAGCTGGAGCTATATATGATTCCACCAGCACCCAGATGTCTTGCCAGAGTTTATAAGGAAAGGGCGAGATGGTTTAGTTGTGACCAAAGCCAGCCTGAGCCATCGGGGTGAGTTGAAGTTGGCTTTTTCAAAGCTACAAAGAGTATGCTGTGAGCTCAGGGCTTTCTCTGTGGAGACGATCTCCCTGTGCCCTGGAGCCTCTGATGAGCCTGGTGCAGCAGGGGCTACTCTCTAGCTGCTGTGCGAGGGCTCTAGGGCACGTGAGCTTCAGTATTGAGGCTCGCAGGCTCTAGAGCTGTGACTCATAGTTGTAGGGCACCGGCTTAGTTGCCCCGAGGCATGTGTGATCTTAGTTCCACGACCAGGCATCGAACCTGTGTCCCCTGCATTGGCAGGCAGATTCTCAACCACTGCAACACCAGAGGAGTTCCCCAAAAAAGACAGTAAGGGAGAGATGGCAGCACCATAGGGACTTACCCAATTGTGGGACGCTGGCCAACTGCACTGATTTTCCTGCTTTGGGGAGAAAAATGGAAATTGAGAAGAAGAAATTAATGACCCATTTAAGCCATTTCTTGGAATTTCATTCAGCTGGTGTTTAAGTACCCAGACCTCAAGGAACTGATAAGTAATGTGGGGCATTTAGGAATGTAACACAGAAAATAAAGGTAGATCAAATAGAAAATTTGGCCAGTAGTTTACCAAAATCGTTCAGAAGAGCTGAATTTAGCCAGTCTGGCTCTGTGTGCATCACAGATCCTGGGACATGGAGATGGCGGTGTCACTCAGTTCAGTGATTGCCTTTCAGAGTCAGTGGAGGGGAACCAGGGCCTCAGGAAGGAAGTGGCAGAAATGTGGAATCTTGGGGTCATCAGATGCAGACCCTGAACGAAGCCTGATCGCCTCCCAGCCCCACTCCCTAAACAGCTGTAAGCAGCCTCACGCCCAGGCTATGCCTAGAATTGGTGTGCTACCGGGTCACTTGGGAAATGACGTGTGATTCGAGATATGTTTTTAGGGCTTCTGTGTGCTGAAATGTATCCCCCTGCCCCAACCCAACTCGCCTAGCCCAGATGCTTGAAATTCCATAAAGACTAAGCCCTCGATTTGGTTGGAGTGGTCGGGGAAAGTGCTACAACGGCTCTCCCATCTCAGCACTAAGGCACGTCTTGTGCTGAGGCCAGTAAGAATGTTAAAGGATGCTGGCTGTGACAGTGAATTTGCCCAGTGACATCAGCCGGAATCACAGTGTGGGCGTCTCCTGTCTAAACTCCTGATGGTTAATTTGTTAAACTCTGCAGTGGATGCTTTCAGGTTGAGGAGTCTCCATATTTTCCAGACACTTGCTCTTTAAGCTTTATCCACATAATGGTTTCTCTGTAGTAAAGATATGTTCTGGGTAAGGATGTAGGCAGAGGCGAGACATGGTACCTGGCATACAGTTCTGTTCAGTTCAGCCACTCAGTCATGTTTGACTCTTTCAAACCCCATGGACTGCAGCATGACAGGCTTCACTGTCCATCACCAACTCCCGGAGCCTGCTCAAACTCATGTCTATCGAGTCAGTGATGCCATCCAATCATGTCATCCTCTGTCATCCCCTTCTCCTCCTGCCTTCAGTCTTTCTCAGCATCAGGGTCTTTTTCAATGAGTTAGTTCTTCACATCAGGTGGCCAAAGTATTGGAGCTTCAACTTCAGGATCAGTCCTTCCAATGAATATTCAGGACTGATTTCCTTTAGGATTGACTGGTTCTATCTCCTTGCAGTCCAAGGGACTCTCAAGAGTCTTCTCCAACACCACAGTTCAAAGGCATCAACTCTTCAGCACTCAGCTTTCTTTATGGTCCAACTCTCACATCCATACACGACTACTGGAAAAACCATAGCTTTGACTAGATGGACCTTTGTTGGCATACAGTTCAGTTCAGTCGCTCAGTTGTGTCCGACTCTTTGCAACCCCATGAACCGCAGCACACCAGGCCTCCCTGTCCATCACCAACTCCCGGAGTCTACCCAAACCCATGTCCATTGAGTCAGTGATGCCATCCAACCATTTTATCCTCTGTCGTCCCCTTCTCCTCCAGCCCTCAATCTTTCCCAGCATCAGGGTCTTTTCCAATGAGTCAACTCTTCGCATGAGGTGGCCAAAGTATTGGAGTTTCAGCTTTAGAATCAGTCCTTCCAATGAACATCCAGGATTGATCTCCTTTAGGATGGACTGGTTGGATCTCCTTGCAGTCCAAGGGACTCTCAAGAGTCTTCTCCAACACCACAGTTCAAAAGCATCAATTATTTGGCACTCAGCTTTCTTTATAGTCCAACTCTCACGTCCATACATGACTGCTGGAAAAACCATAGCCATGATTAGACAGACCTTTGTTGGCAAAGTAATGTCTCTGCTTTTGTATATGCTATCTAGGTTGGTCATAACTTTCCTTCCAAGGAGTAAAGCATCTTTTAATTTCGTGGCTGCAATCACCATCTACAGTGATTTTGGAGCCCAAAAAAATAAAGTCAGCCACTGTTTCCACTGTTTCCCCATCTATTTCCCATGAAGTGATGGGACTGGATGCCATGATCTTCGTTTTCTGAATGTTGAGGTTTAAGCCAACTTTTTCACTCTCCTCTTTCACTTTCCTCAAGAGGCTCTTTAGTTCCTCTTCACTTTCTGCCATAAAGGTGGTGTCATCTACATATCTGAGGTTATTGACATTTTTCCCCTGCAACCTTGATTCCAGCTTGTGCTTCCTCTAGCCCAGCATTTCTCATGATGTACTCTGCATATAAGTTAAATAAGCAGGGTGACAATATCCAGCCTTGATGTACTCCTTTTCCAATTTGGAACCAGTCTGTTGTTCCATGTCCAGTTCTAACTGTTGCTTCCTGACCTGCATACAGGTTTCTCAAGAGGCAGGTCAGGTGGTCTGGTATTCCCATCTCTTTCAGAATTTTCCACAGTTTATTGTGATCCACAGTCAAAGGCTTTGGCATAGTCAATAAAGCAGAAGTAGATGTTTTTCTGGAACTCTCTTTCTTTTTTGATGATCCAGCGGATGTTGGTAATTTGATCTCTGGTTCCTCTGCCTTTTCTAAAACCAGCTTGACCATTTGGAAGTTCACGGTTCATGTATTGCTGAAGCCTGGCTTGGAGAATTTTGAGCATTACTTTACTAGCATGTGAGATGAGTGCAATTGTGTGGTAGTTTGAGCATTCTTTGGCATTGCCTTTCTTTGGGATTGGAATGAAAACTGATCTTTTCCAGTCCTGTGGCCACTGCTGAGTTTTCCAAATTTGGTGACATATTGAGTGCAGCACTTTCACAGCATCATCTTGTAAGAAGCATGAGAAAAGTGTCTAAAGGGTAAGTGGGTGAATGCTGGCTCTGGGGGTAAGAAGAGTGTCAAAGAAACAGGATCAGATCCTCAAGGGTCATCTTTTTTTTTTTTTTTTTAATATATAAGTATTCATTTACTTATTTATTTCTTTGGCTGTGTTCAGTCTTAGTTGCAGCATGAGGGCGCTTTAGCTGTAGCATGTGGGATCTAGTTCCCTGACCAGGGATCAAACCCCGGGCTCGCTGCATTGGGAGCACTGAGTCTTAGCCAGTGGACCACCAGGAAAGTCATCTTTGAACAAGAAGTTCAGTGAGTAGAAACTTACAGGAAGTTCTTAGGGGGAAGTATCTGAGTATTTGAGGATTACTTTGAACTCACTTCAACAGCACCTGGGGAGCTTAAAAAAAGGGGAGGGGATGCTTAAGCTCTACCCTAGAATAGACGGGATAGGGGGATGGAAATCAGTATTTTCAAGCTCCCCCAGGCAGGCCCCAGGGAGGTCTGAGTTCCAGTAGACTGGGGTGTCTCCAAAGCCCTTCCCCTCTGGCCGAAACAGAACCTAAACTTGACCCCTATGGGGCACCCATCTGTGTTCAGTCTGGAAGGAAGACAGCTGGAGGACGTGTCAAGGGGCAGGGCCTGTGGAGTGGGACGGAGTGTGCAGCTGGCGGTCACCACTGGCCCAGCACATCTTGCTCAGAGACAAGTGGAGATTCTCAAGGGGCTGAGATCACCGCTTTTATACCCCAGTGGGGATAGTGGGGGAGAGTTGTCAGGGGCAGGATCCGGCTCAAGGAAAAACAGCCTTTAGGAATTCGGAAATGAGAGACTGGAAATTTGAATGTAGACTTTACTGATTTTTTTTGGGGGGGGGGATGAATTTTATTTGTATTTAAAATTTCTAATTAAAAAGTAATTCCCTTTGCCTCTAGTTGTTTTTACATTTTAAAAGCAATATATGTGTAACCAAAAGAATAAACTTACAACACCCATAATCTCATCACCGAGAGCTAAGTTCAGCTCACCTCCTCATGTACATATATCCTTCCAGACCTCTCTTCAGCACATATATACTTTTTTCAAAACTAGGATGCTGTACCTGTTTTGTAGCCTGCATTTTCATTTTAACAGCACATATGCTTTTCCACGCCTGTAAATATTCACCTACTTCATAAGCTTGGATATCATATTTGTAGTGTAAGGTACTGAATATCTTTCAGCTATTATAAATAGCTCTTCAGTGCACATTCTTAAACTATATTTGCTCACATCCTTAATTATTTCCTTAGGAGTCATTACTAAAGGGTGGTAAGCCTTTGGAAAGCTGGGTACATACCTCCAAATTGCACAAGAAAGCTTTACTAATTTACTCTCCCATCAACAGGGTATGAAAAGGTGCCCATGGTAATTAAAGAGGGAAAGAGCATTAGCCAATTTCACAGAGAGTATTTAACTCATTACTGAGTTCATAACTTCTTTATCTCAAATTCTGCATACAAATGGAAGTGGAACCCAGAGATTTCCCTTAACTTTGGGTTACTTTGGGTAAGTACCTAGCCCAAAGGAGCTTTACTGCCTCTGGGATTTCTGAGGCTTTTGCCTGATGCAGTTTTCAATGCTTACCACATAGATCCTCATCAAAGCCTTTTTTTCAGGCTCCTCCTTAAGATCCCCTGGAGAAGGAAGTGGCAATCCCCTCCAGCACTCTTGCCTGGAAAATCCCATGGACGGAGGAGCCTGATAGGCTACAGTCCATGGGGTCTCAAAGAGCCAGACAGGACTGAGCGACTTCACTTTCACTCCTTGTCCTGGCCGGCTCCCAGGGAGTGCCTAGGAACCACCAGGGGGCAGTGGGGAGCTACCACCATACTAGGAATGTCTGGATTGGCCAAAACACAATCTTGAATAATACAACTATTCCTTTGTTATGTGTTATATCACTTCTGCTGATTGGCATTCATAATATTTATTTTTTTCTACATAATACTTCATCCCCTTCCAATTATTTTTATATATTCCTCTATTGGGTTATATGTTGAAAAATAAATAAATAACCTGATCCATATAAGCTCGTCTGCATCTAGGGGTTAGGATGCCTGGGTTGTTCTAATCCCAGCTCTTAAAGGGAATTTATCTGAGAAATGCCATGATGGGCTGTTAAAGTGGTGTGTTTTATTTCTCTTCCAGCATTAGTATAATGAAAGGGTTAAAAATATGGCCTTTGAGAAATAGGACTTAGGCAGGTTACTTAAAGTCTTTGTTCTGTGGGGATAATAATAGTATCAACTTATAAGGCTATAAGGGTTAAATGAAATAACACATGGAAATAGCTTGTTACAGTGCCTGGTACAAGGTAATGTTATGTTTAAAGACATCTATTTGCTCTTCCGTGGAGTCTGCTGTCCAAAGGCTTTTGTACCTACTTGCCTGCTTATGTGAATGGTAATATCAGACAGAATATGGATTCCAGAAATGCTGTACTGCACAGCAACACTGGGCAGGACAACCCTGTGTCATCCTCCCCTACAGAAGAACTAAGATATACCAGGTTATTTTTTGTGATCAGTGTATACACTCTAGAGGGAAATGTTAAAATATTTGGAAGCAGATATGATATCAGTGAATTTTTTTTTATTTGATCAGTCTTATTGTATTAAGAAAATGGAGCCTTTATCAACTGGTAGACCCAGGTGGCTCAGTAGTAAAGAATACGCCTGCCAATGCAAGAGAGGCAGGAGACTCAGGTTCGACCCCTCAGTTGGGAAGATCCCCTGGAGAAGGAAATGGCAACCCACTCCAGCATTCTTGTCCATTCCATGGACAGAGGAGCCTGGTGGGCTACAGTCCATGAGGTCGCAAAGAGTCAGACATGACTGAGCTCGGGACCACCCACTGCCAGCGGATGGACCCACTGGCTCTATCCACTGTCTTCCCAAAAGGCTGTGGTTATCCTTGCTCTTGTCCTAGGCCAGCAAGAGTAGGCTCTTCAATTTCCACCTAGAACTGGTTGGGGAGCAACACTTAGAGGGTTGAAGCACTTGTGTGTCTGATTCTGTTAACTCTGAAATGCCTTGCAATAACCATTAAGCGCCTCTCAAACGACGTGCTGTGCCAAGGACTGTGGCCACCCAGGACACAAAGAAATTTTAGTTCCTGCGCCCTAGAAGCTTCAGGGCACATGAGGGAGCATCCAGGAGCCTTGCTATGAGCAGGGAAGTCAGTGGGGGTGACAAGGTGTGCACATGACTTGCAAGAGGGGCTTGGAAGCCATTGCAAGGTCTGGGATGGTAGAGATGGAAAAAAAGCTGAGGTGGCCCATAGACAGGGCTTAGCCAGCGAACAGTGAGGAAGAGGGTGGAGGGAAAGGTTTCGGAGGTTTTGACCCAGGAGAGCACAAGAAGATGGTGGTCCTGGGTGAGAAGCATTTGGGAATAAAATAGTGATGTGTCTTAGGGTTGACTCCAAGGTTTGTCTGCAGACCCCTCCCAGTTCCTAAGGTTGCTGCTTGAAACTTGGTATAATCTCTGCTGCTGCTGCTAAGTCGCTTCAGTCGTGTCTGACTCTGTGCGACCCCATAGACAGCAGCCCCCCAGGCTCCCCCATCCCTGGGATTCTCCAGGCAAGAACACTGGAGTGGGTTGCCATTTCCTTCTCCAATGCATGGAAGTGAAAAGTGAAAGTGACGTTGCTCAGTTGTGTCCGACTCCTAGCGACCCCATGGACTGCAGCCTGGATGCCCATAAACACGTGAGTCTCTGTGTGTTCCTCAAATGTCCCTTATTTGTATAATCTTTATACCACATAGCTCCTATTTCATTTACTTAATATTTTTCTTTGAACTGACTTACTTTATCTATACTTCTTAAAATGAAACTTTGTTGAAAGCAACCATGTCCAAGAAACAAGTTTTCCATATCTATATATTGGGCTGGCCAAAAGTTCCATTCGGGTTTTTCCATAACATCTTAACGAAAAAAACCCAAACAGACTTTCTGGCCAACCCAACAGAGATATATATATCCTAATGTCTATTAAACTATTCATTTTAATAATAAAAATAGGAGAGGTTGGAACTTCCTTGGTGGTCCAGTGATTAAGACACTGCGATTCCACTGTCAGGTGCTCGACCCCTGGTTTAGGAACTAAAATCCCACATGCTGCATGCAGCCAAAAAATAGAAAAAAATGATGTTGTTGTTGTTCAGTCGCTCAGTCATGTCTTACTCTTTACGACCCCATGAACTGCAACACGCTAGGCTTCTCTGTCCATCACTATCTCCCTGATTTCCTCAAACTCATGTCCATTGAGTCAGTGATGCCATCCAACCATCTCATCCTCTGTTACCCTCTTCTCCTCCTGCCCTCAATCTTTCCCAGCATCAGGGGCTTTTCCAATGAATTTCCCATAAGGTGGCCAAAGTATTGGAGCTTCAGTTTCAGCAACAGTCTTTCCTATGAATATTCAGGGTTGATTTCCTTTAGGATTGACTGGTTTGATCTCCTTCCTTTCAAGGGACTCTCAAGAGTCTTCTCCAACACCACAGTTTGAAAGCATTAATTCTTCGGTGCTCAGCCTTCTTTATGGTCCAACTCTCACATCCATACATGACTACTGGAAAAACCATAGCTTTGACTACACAGACCTTTGTTGGTAAAGTTATGTCTTTGCTTTTTAAAACTGTCTAGGTTTAAAAAATAATAATTTCAAAAAGTGATTTTTTAATAGAATTGAGATGGGAACTGGGAATGAGGTGCTATAGTCTTTCATGAAGTGAGGAGGAGGAGGCATGAGTTGGGTATTATGATACTGTGTGCCTGCTTAGTTGCTCAGTCGAGTCCAACTCTGCAACCCCATGGACTGTAACCCACCAGGCTGGTCTGTCCATGGGATTCTCCAGGCAAGAATACTGGAGTGGGTTGCCATTTCTTCCTGTAGGGGATCTTCCCAATCCAGGGATTGAACGCATCTCTCCTGCACTGGCTGGTGAATTCTTTACCACCGAGCCATCTGGGAAGCCCTGTGATGATGCATATAAAGTATCAAAATGAAATATACCCACCCAAAACATTACTTTCTTAGCCCTCCCACTATCCTGTTCTAATTTCCTCTACCTTTGCTTCCATATGAATATGAAATCATTTTTGGTTCCCTCTACGTGACTACAGAGAAGGCAATGGCACCCCACTCCAGTACTCTTGCCAGGAAAATCCCATGGATGGAGGAGCCTGGTGGGCTGCAGTCCATGGGGTCGCTAAGAGTCAGACAACGACTGAAGCAACTTAGCAGCAGCAGCAGGTATGTGACTAATCCACTTGAGGACACACAGCAGGGTCAGATGCAGGAGCCGGCCTCCTGGCTCTTTTATCAAGAGTCACTGGGTAGAGGTGGCTGGTGTGGCATTATTATTCTTAGCATCGTCTCTTGCTGGTGGGGTCCGAGGTCTCTCCCAGAGCTGCCTACCTATTTAGGGACCTCCTCAGACATTTCCCAGTTCCTGGTGCCCAGGATTTGTTGATTTTGGCCAGCTGCTGGGCCTGCGGGAGCCAGGGAGAGGACTTGGGGAGAGAGGCTGTTGGAGCTCAGTGCTCTGGGAGGCAGCTCTGACCCGCCTGGCTGTTCCTTTGTGTTGTGTGCTTTATTGGCCCCAGATAAGCACTTCCTGTTCCCCATTGATTATCCGCAGATCCTGCTTCCTGTCTCCTCAATACCTGGGATGCCTTCCAGCTTCTCCTCCCACAGGGAAAATCCATAAACTTCAGATTTCCCAGGCCTGCTTTTGGTCAATGGGCTTTGCAGTCATTACTGGTCTTGCTGTCCAGTCGTATTGTCTGTGGCTCCTTCCCCTCTGTCTAGGAACTTAGTTTCTCACTGTGCCAACCAGGAGGGCAATGTTCATGAGGCCTGGTCCCACCTCTCCCTCTTGCCACCCGGAATGTCCATATCTACCTTCAGGCTTAGATCAGAATAAACAGACTGTACCTCATAGATGGATTTTAACCAAGTGTTAGTGGCTGCCTGGTGTACTAGGTTGAAGATTCTGAGGTCTTACCCAACATTAATTGGGAAGAGTGACATGATCTATTAACAGTGTCTGCCATGGGTCCACCAGGGGTGTGTGGCATCACCCATGTCCATATTTGCTATCCCAAGATTGTTGTTGTTTAGTCGCTAAGTCGTGTACGACTCTCTGAGCCCCCATGGACTGTAACCGACCAGGCTCCTCTGTCCATGGGATTTCCCAAGCAAGAATAATGGAGTACATTGCTATTTCCTTCTCCAGGGAATCTTCCCAACCCAGGGATGGAACCTGTGTCTCCTGCATTTGTAGGTGGATTCTTTACCACTGAGCCACTTGGGAATCCCAAGATTCCAAGACGAAATGGAAGCCTCTAGAGGACAGAGAGCATTCCCTGTACTCTCAGAGTCATATCATAAAAGTCCAAAGCCCCATATTTCCCATGCCAACTGGACCATCAACTAGTTTATGACCTTGAGTAAATCCAAGAGAATTCAGCAGACTCAGTTTCCCCATATTTATTTTTTTTTTAATTTTTTTTTTATGTGGACCATTTTTTAAGTCTTTATTGAATTTATTACAATGTCGCTTCTGTCTTACCCTTTGATGTTTTGGCCAGAAGACATGTGGGATCTTAACTCCCAGAGCAGAGATCAAACTCACACCCCTGCACTGGAGGCCTAAGTTTTTGTTTTGTTTTGTTTTTATTTATTTTTTAATTGAAGGGTAATTTACAGAATTTTGTTGTTTTTTGTCAGACCTCAACAATGAATCAGCCATCAGTTCAGTTCAGTTCAGTTCAGTCCCTCAGTCGTGTCTGACTCTTTGCGACCCCATGAATCCCAGCACGCCAGGCCTCCCTGTCCATCACCAATTCCCAGAGTTCACTCAGACTCACGTCCATCGAGTCAGTGATGCCATCCAGCCATCTCATCCTCTGTCGTCCCCTTCTCCTCCTGCCCCCAATCCCTCCCAGCATCAGAGTCTTGTCCAATGAGTCAACTCTTCGCATGAGGTGGCCAAAGTACTGGAGTTTCAGCTTTAGCATCATTCCTTCCAAAGAAATCCCAGGGCTGATCTCCATCAGAATGGACTTGTTGGATCTCCTTGCAGTCCAAGGGACTCTCAAGAGTCTTCTCCAACACCACAGTTCAAAAGCATCAATTCTTCGACACTCAGCTTTCTTCACAGTCCAATTCTCACATCCATACATGACCAATGGAAAAACCATAGCCTTGATTGACTAGATGAACCTTTGTTGGCAAAGTAATATCTCTGCTTTTCAATATGCTATATAGGTTGGTCATAACTTTTCTTCCAAGGAGTAAGCATCTTTTAATTTCATGGCTGCAGTCACCATCTGCAGTGATTTTGGAGCCCAAAAAAATAAAGTCTGACACTGTTTCCACTGTTTCCCCATCTATTTCCCATGAAGTGATGGGACTGGATGCCATGATCTTCGTTTTCTGAATGTTGAGCTTTAAGCCAACTTTTTCACTCTCCTCTTTCACTTTCATCAAGAGGCTTTTTAGTTCCTCTTCACTTTCTGGCATAAGGGTGGTGTCATCTGCATATCTGAGGTTATTGATATTTCTCCTGGCAATCTTGATTCCAGCTTGTGCTTCTTCCAGCCCAGCGTTTCTCATGATGTACTCTGCATAGAAGTTAAATAAACAAACAAAAAAAAAGAAGTTAAATAAACAGGGTGACAATATACAGCCTTGATGTACTCCTTTTCCTATTTGGAACCAGTCTGTTGTTCCATGTCCAGTTCTAACTGTTGCTTCCTGACCTGCATACAGGTTTCTCAAGAGGCAGGTCAGGTGGTCTGGTATTCCCATCTCTTGAAGAATTTTCCACACTTTATTGTGAGCCACACAGTCAAAGGCTTTGGCATAGTCAATAAAGCAGAGGTAGATTTTTTTCTGGAACTCTCTTGCTTTTTCGATGATCCAGCGGATGTTGGCAATTTGATCTCTGGTTCCTCTGCCTTTTCTAAAACCAGCTTGACCGTCTCAAGTTCACAGTTCATGTATTGCTGAAGCCTGGCTTGGAGAATTTTGAGCATTACTTTACTAGCATGTGAGATGAGTGCAATTGTGTGGTAGTTTGAGCATTCTTTGGCATTGCCTTTCTTTGGGACTGGAATGAAAACAGACCTTTTCCAGTCCTGTGGCCACTGCTGAGTTTTCCAAATTTGCTGGCATATTGAGTGCAGCACTTTCACAGCATCATCTTTCAGGATTTGAAAGAGCTTAACTGGAATTCCATCTCCTCCACTAGCTTTGTTCGTAGTGATGCTTTCTAAGGCCCACTTAACTTCACATTCCAGGATGTCTGGCTCTAGGTCAGTGATCACACCATCGTGATTATCTGGGTCGTGAAGATATTTTTTGCACAGTTCTTCTGTGTATTCCTGCCAGCTCTTCTTAATATCTTCTGCTTCTGTTAGGTCCATACCATTTCTGTCCTTTATTGAGCCCATCTTTGCATGAAATGTTCCCTTGGTATCTCTAATTTTCTTGAAGAGATCTCTAGTCTTTCCCATTCTGTTGTTTTCCTCTATTTCTTTGCATTGATCGCTGAGGAAGGCTTTCTTATCTCTCCTTGCTATTCTTTGGAATTCTGCATTCAGATGCTTATATCTTTCCTTTTCTGCTTTGCTTTTTGCTTCTCTTCTTTTCACAGCTATTTGTAAGGCCTCCCCAGACAGCCATTTTGCTTTTTTGCATTTCTTTTCCATGGGGATGGTCTTGATCCCTGTCTCCTGTAGGTATACATATATCCCCTCCCTCTTGAACCTCCCTTCCATCTCCCTCCCCATCCCACCTCTCCAGGTTGACACAGAGACCGTGCAAGGCTAAGTCTTAACCACTGGATTGCCAGGGAAGTCCCAGGAAGGAAGGTTCTTTCTTTTTAAACAAAATAAACAAGTGGGACCTAATTAAACTTAAAAGAAAAGACAACCCACAGAATGGGAGAAAATAATAGCCAATGAAACAACTGACAAAGAATTAATTTTCAAAATATACAAGCAGCTCATATAACTCAATACGGGAAAAACAAACAACCCAATCATAAAGTGGGAAAAAGACCTAAACAGACATTTCTCCAAAGGAAACATACAGATGACTAACAAACACGTGAAAAGATGCTCAACATCGCTCATCATTAGAGAAATGCAAATCAAAACTACAATGAGATACCACCTCACACCAGTCAGAATGACCGTCATCAAAAAGTCTACAAATAATAAATGCTGGAGAGGGTGTGGAGAAAAGGGAACCCTCTTGCATTGCTGGTGGGAATGTAAGTTGACATGGTCTTTATGGAAGATGGTATGGAGATTCCTTTAAAAAAAAAAAAAAGGAATAAAACCTCCATATGACCCAGCAGTCCCACTCCTAGGCGTATACCCTGAGGAAACCAAAATTGAAAAAGACACATGTATCCCAGTGTTCATTGCAGCACTATTTACAACAGCTAGAACATGGAAGCAATCTAGATGTCCATCGACAGATGAATGAATAAAGAAGCTGTGGTACATATATACAGTGGAATACTACTCAGCCATAAAAAGGAATACATTTGAGTCTAGAACCTATTATACAGAGTGAAGCAAGTCAGAAAGAGAAATGTAAATACCATATACTGACACATATATATAGAATCTAGAAAGATGGCACTGATGAATTTATTTTTAGGGCAGCAGTGGTTGAGAACAGACCTATGGACACAGCAGAGAGGGAGGAGGGAAAGAGTGAGATGTATGGAGAGAATAACATGGAAATTTACAGTACCATATGTAAAATAGCCAGCCAATGGGAATTTGCTATATGACTCAGGGAACTCAAACAGGAGCTCTGTGAAAAATCTAGAGGGGTGGGATGGGGAGGGAGGCTCTGGAGGGAGGGGAGGCTCAGGAGGGAGGGGACATGGCTGTACCTATGGCTGATTCTTGTTGATGTTTGACAGAAAACAGCAAAATTCTATAATTATCCTTCAATTAAAAAATAAAGTGGCAAAAAAAAAATTGGCAGTACCACATAGCATGCAGGATCTTAGTTCCCCAACGAGGGATTGAACCCTCACCCTCTGCATTGAGAGCTCAGAGTCTTAACCACTGGATCGCCAGGAATGTCCCTCTCCATCTTTAAAATGAGAATGATAGCATCTGCTTTATCCATATCCAAGGATCAGCAACATCAAATGAATTAACTAAAGTGCTTTCACAACTAAGTGACTGCAGAAGTGTATTCTGCCGCATGCCCCAGCTCAGATGCCATCTCCTGTGTGAAGTCTTCAGCGTTTCCATGAGAATTCTACCCCCTGCAGTCCTCTTCTCTGAACCTGTCATCTGCTGACTTATATTCCAGTTGTTTATACGCCTTTAAAAAAAAATCTCCCCTGTGACATATCATGCACATAAACCACCACCTGATAGAGGAGGTAACCATTAAACATCTATGGAGTGTTTTGCACAGAGCTTTTGCTGCCTCTTGGTCAGTTTTATAAGTACAAGTAGGCAGTTGTGTAAGAATGAGAAGCCATCTGCTAGTTTTAAATAGCATAGTTTTATGTTTTAGAAGGTTTCCCTGGTGGCTCGGACAGTAAAGAATCTGCCTGGAGAAGGGAATGGCAACCCGTTCCAGTATTCTTGCCTGGGAAATCCCATGGATATAGGACCCTGGTGGGCTACAGCCTATGGGTTCACAGAGTCGGACACAATTAAGCACGCATTTATGGGCACTGAAAATGTTTTAGAAAGATATTTCTGGAGGGCCAGTGAAGGGTGAGCTGGAAGAGATGAGTAGAAAGACAGAAGCATTGTTGACACTGTGGAGGAAGACTGGGACCCCTTAGTCTCCATCCAACAACCTATTCTTTGATGTGGACACCAGACATTTTTGTCAGTCTGGGGCCAAATGCCCTGTAGCCCACACTCCACCCCTTTCTCTGTCCATGCAATTATTCTGGCAAGAATATTGGAGAGGGTTGCCATTTCTTCCTCCAGTGGATCTTCCTGACCCAGGGATCGAACCTGGGTCTGCTGCATCAGCAGCCGGGTTCTTTACCACTGGCCACCTGAAAAGGCCCGCCTCCTGGATAGTCAAGCCAACACTGAACAGGAGCCAGGAGACCAGATGCAGATCCTGCAGTGGCCTAGCTATGAAATAGGGAGAACCTGAACCCTAGAATCTAGAAAGATGCTCAGGATCCATGGAACTTGGTAGCCAACAGGAGATAGGGGAGGTGGCTGAAGGCGTTAAGGTGGTGGATTTGGGGGTTTCTAGTTGGGGAAACTGAAGGTGCAATTTTGGGGGATGAAAATAATCTAGAGTTGCTATTATATTCATAGCTTTGCTTACTATTTCAGTAGTATACTATATGCTGCATGCTGTGCTGTGCTTAGTTGCTCGGCCATGTCTGACTCTTTGCAACCCCATGGACCACACCTGCCAGGCTTTGTGGAAATGTCAAATGAGTAAGAAAAGCACAAAGAAGAAAGTAAAATTGCCCGAAATGCTAAAACCCAGTGAGAACATTTCCGTGACTCTCCTTCTGGTTCCACAGCTGGCTTTACTCATTGAACAGTTTGCCCAAGACATTTATGTAGGTCAATAAGTGTAGACCAACCAGGGGGCACACAGAGCCTGGAACCACAGGAGCCAAAATGGGAGAGGGCTTATGGGCAGGAAATGTGTTTCCCCAGAGATGTCCATAGAATTTGGCAGATAAAAAGCCAGTTGCCTTTATTTTCCTTCTCAGGTCTTCAGGGGCCTGGTAGTAACCAGATGGGTGGGAAGTGGAAGTGGCAGCGGCTTCCTGGGCTGCCCTCTGCCTTTGCACACGTCCACACCCCGCAGACCACGCCCTCATCTCCCATCAGACCTGCCCTCCTCCCTCCCTAGTGAAAGTCGAATACAACAAAGACTGCACAGTTCTCTGGAACTACGAGGAACCCCAGAGACCCTCTCCTAGGCCTCCTCCCACCTTCCACTACCCCTGCTCATTTCGCACTCTCACCCTTTCTCTGCCCCCGCCCACCACCACCCCCCTCCCCCCATAGACTGTAAAGCCCTTTTTGGCTGCACACGTTTTTTCTGTCCTTCAAATCAGTACCTGTCCAGATGACAATTCCCAGCCTCACTTATAAGAGAAATGCAAATGGAAACTATGGTGAGCTCGTGTTTTTCACCTGTCCACCTGGCAAAGATCATTACATTGAATAACACTATGTGGGCAGGGGCTTGGGGAGATGAGCTCCCTTGTGCATTGCTGGTAAGGGTGTAGACAGGGAGGTCTTTGGTAATACTCTCCAAAAGCCAGGGGTCCAGGGACTTCCCTGCTGGTCCAGCGGCTAAGACTCTGTGCTTCCAATTCAGGGGACCGGGTTTCGATCCCTGGTCCAGGAACTAGATCTCACATGCCACAATTAAGAGATCCTATGTGCTACAACTAAGATACAGAGTAGCCAAATAAAATAAATATTTTTTTAAAAAGCCAAAGGTGCATACCTTTGACCTAGCAGTTCCCTCTCAACTGGAAATAGGTCCTACAACTGTACTCAGACATGAGCAATGTGATGAGGATATTCATGGTGGCAAAAGACTGGGAAGCACCTGTATGTCTACGACTATGCAGCTGGTTAGAAGGTTGTGTTACCTTCATGCTGTGGACAGCGCAGGCCATTAAGAGAATGAGGCAGCTCTGCGTGTGCGGGTGTGTGATCAGCCCCACGTGCGCATGATGGTGGTGCACGGGCAGAGGCCATAGCAGGGCCGTGGCAGATGATTGTACCTGGAGGCAGGGGTTCACTGTCGGTGTATACCAGACGTGGCCACAGCAAGACCAGAGCCAGAGGGAGAGAAGGGGTCAGGCAGGGGTCTGCCCAGGGAACAGATGGCCAGGTCTTCAACACAAGTCCCTGTGAAGAAGCTTCTTTCTCTATGATGTATCCATTGTCAGGCAGTGAGCACAGAAACTGCCTGGGCCCAGCAGCATGCTTGCATGCTAAGTCGCTTCCATTGTGTCAGGCTCTTTGCGACCCCATGGATTATAGCCCGCCAGGCTCCTCTGTCCATGGGATTCCCCAGGCAAGAATATTGGAGTGAAAAAAAAAAAAAAAAAGAATATTGGAGTGGGTAGTCATGCCCTCCTCCAGGGAATCTTTCCAACCCAGGGACTGAACCCACATCTCCTGTGGCTCCTGCATTGGAGGCATATTCTTTACCGCTGAGTCACCAGGGAAGCTCCTGGGCCCAGCAGACACAAGGTAAAAGTCACTGCAAGAGGGTACATAGGACACAGGAGATGCGTAACTCCAGACTTGGAAATGAGGACCTAAAAGCAGTTTGATTCTGACTCTTCTGGAAAGCCCAGGTCTCCGTCCCAGAGGCCCCTTCACAGAGTGGGAGCCCCCATAGCTCTGGGGACAGAGTTCCCCTGCTCCCTCCAGAAGGAGGACACTGCAGTCAGGAAGACGTGCCTGGTTGAGTGTCCCGCTCTCCCTCAAGACCACTTCAGCTGAGAACCACACATGGCAGCCTCCCACCACCTGTGGACACAGCAAGCAGCCCCAGCCAATCATAAGCATCTCTTCCCCACCCTGCAGTTGGCGACTCACCGTGGGAGCTCACAGTCAGCCACAGTGGGAAGATTTTCACTATGAATACAAGCAAGTGCTGCAAAGCAGGCTTCATCTTTCTGTTTTCGCTTAGACAGCCAGTTGTTAAACATTTACCCATACAGGATCGCTCCCCACAGAGCACCTGGAGATGAGTGAGGGGCTGAATCCTATTAATTAGCTCTTCCCTGCCCCTGGGAAAAGTGCGGGTAAGAGGCTCATTGCACAAAAATTACTACATTTTAGTGACTAAACACATATTTCCTGAGAGTGTGTCATGTGCCCGACCTTGGTCCTCTCCTGGGTGACCATTCCTGTAAATAAAAAACCCTTTATTCCCATTTTACTGGCGAGAAAGCAGAGGTTATTCAAGGTCAAGAAACGTCCTTAGGAACACAGCTCGGAAGTGGGGGTCAGATTTGAGCCCCTCAACTCAGGCTCCACTCCCTGGCACGCCCTGTGCTTTAGACGAGCATTTGATTTCTCTTCCATAGAAGGCCATCTGGTTTGGGTCCCAAGCTTCAGGCTGATGAAGTGAAACAGTCTCATTTTAAAAGGTGAGACGACCTAGTTCAGAGAGGTTAGAGAGAGTCTGGAACCCTGCTCTCTAAACTTTTGTGCTCTGTCCTTTCACCACTAAAAATTGGCCTCTGGTAGAGATATTTTTTAAAACAACTTTCTTCAGCTCTGGTGTTGTTCAGTTGCTAGGTCCTGTCCGTCTCTTTGCAACCCCATGGACTGCAACACGCCAGGCTCCTCTGTCCTCCACTATTACCTGGAGTTTGCTCAATATCCATTGAGTCAATGATACTATCTAACCATCTCATCCTCTGTCACCCCCTTTTCCTCCTGCCCTCAATCTTTCCCAGCATCAGGGTCTTTCCCGGTAAGTTGGCTCTTCGCATCAAGTAGCCAGAGTTTTGGAGCTTCAGCATCAGTCCTTCCAATGAATATTCAGGATTGATTTCCTTTAGTACTGACTGGTTTGATCTTGCTATCCAAGGGACTCTCAAAAGTCTTCTCCAGCACCACTGTTCGAAAGCATCAATTCTTTGGTGCTCAGCCTTCTTTATGGTCCAACTCTCATATCTGTACTTGACTACTGGAAAAAATATAGCTTTGACTATATGAACCTTTGTTGGCAAAGTGATGTCTCTGCTTTTTAATATGCTGTCTAGGGTTGTCAAAGCCTTTCTTCCAAGAAGCAAGCTTCTTTTTATTTCATGGCTGCAGTCACCGTCCGCAGTGATTTTTTCAACCCAAGAAAATAAAATCTGTCTCTTGGGAGTTCCCTGGTGGTCCAGTGGTTAAGAATCTGTGCTTGCAATGTAGGGGGCACTGGTTTGATCCCTGTTTGGGGAACTAAGTTCATACATGCTACAAGGTGTGGTCAAAAAAAGGAGAAAAAATCTGGTAGGCAAAATGGCCAGATTCTCTGAATTGGGAGGGAAAGAGAATAGGTTGAGGCCATGCAGGAAAGAAGGGGAATTATTGGGGGAAAGGGCAGGAAACGGGTACTTATGGGGAAACTGAAACCCAGCCAGCCCACTCTTATTTTTGAGTTTACTCTATAGTCATGGAATGTTCTTGGAGCCCCTCTGCTGCCAGTGCACAGAAGGGCTCCAAAAATATTTATTGACTAAGTTGCTGTGACAGGTGCTATAGAGACAAAATTCCCTTCCCTGGCTTAAAACACTAGCCACATGTGGTTCTAAATAACTTTTCCAAGGAAAATTGGGTCTGTCATATTAAGTTGAAAAGTCACTTATCATAGGGCTTTATAGATGTATTAATTGGATTTATTTGTAACAACTCACCTATCAACAAAACTTCAAGAAGGAACACAGCCATCTACACTTGAGCAAAACCAAAAAAGGTGGTTGTATTGGGGGTTTAGTGCTATTCAGAAAATTAAGCAGATGCAGAAACTAGTCATCTATAGAGAAAGGAAATAAAGGATAAGAGTGTAAACCTTTTTTATACTTTGCTCCTGGAACTGTGTCTAATCCATCAAGTTTGGGAACCAGTTCTTCTAATGCATGCTCAGTCGCTCAATCGTGTCTGACTCTTTGCAACCCCATGGAGTATAGCCCACGAGGCTCATTTTCCATGGGACTTTCCAGGCAAGAATACTGGAGTGGGTTGCCATTTCTTCCTCCAGGGGATCTTCCAACCCAACAATCAAACCTGGGTCTCCGGTGTCTCCTGCATTGCACGCATATTCTTTACCACTGAGCCACTGGGGAAGCCAGTTTTTCTACTTCTTTCATTTTATCTTTTTCAGTGACTTTGTTTTTTAATTCAGCTGTTCCAGGTCTTAGTTGCAGTACTCAGGATCTTTGATCTTCCATTGTGGCGTGTAGGATCTTTTTTAGTTTTGTTGTTGTTCAGTCGCTCAGTCATGTCTGACTCTCTGCGACCCTATGAATTGCAGCACGCCAGGCTTCCCTGTCCTTCACTATCCTGGAGTGTGCTCAAACTCATGTCCATTGAGTTAAAGATGCCACTCAACCATCTCATCCTCTGTTACCCACTTCTCCTCCTGCCCTCAATCTTTCCCAGCATCAGGGTCTTTTCCAATGAATCGGCTCTTTGCATAAGGTTGCCAGAGTACTGGAGCTTCAGCTTCAGCATCAGTCCTTCCAATGAATATTCAGGGTTGATTTCCTTTAACATTAACTGGTTTGATCTCCTTGCTGTCCAAGGGACTCTCAAAAGTCTTCTGCAGCGCCACAATTCGAAACCATCTATTCTTCTGCGCTCAGCCTTCTTTATGGTCCGACTCTCACATCCATACATAATTACTGGAAAAACCATAGCTTTGATATATGGACCTTTGTTGGCAAAGTGATGTCTCTGCTTTTTAATACACTGTCTAGGTTTGTCATAGCTTTTCTTCCAAGGAACAAACGTCTTTTGGCTACAGTCACCATCCACAGTGATTTTGGAGCCTAAGAAAATAAAATCTTAAAAAAAAAAAAAAAGGAAAAGAAAATCTGTCACTGTTTCCATTTGTTTCCCATCTGTTTGCCATGAAATGATGGGACTGGTTGCCATGATCTTTGTTTTTTGAATGTTGGGTTTTAAGCCAGCTTTTTCACTCTTCTCATTCACCTTCATCAAGAGGCTCTTTAGTTCTTCTTTGCTTTCTGGCATTAGGGTGGTGTCATCTGCATATCTGAGGTTATTGATATTTCTCCCAGCAATCTTGATTCCAGCTTGTGCTCCATCCAGCCCAGCGTTTCTCATGATATATTCCTCATGTAAGTTCAACAAGCAGGGTGACAATATATAGTCTGGACGTACTCCTTTCCTAGTTTGGAACCAGTCCATTGTTCCATGTCTTGTTCTAACTGTTGCTTCTTGCCCTGCATACAGGTTTCTCAGAAGGCTGGTAAGGTGGTCTGGTATTCTCATCTCTTTAAGAATTTTTCCACAGTCTGTTGTCATCCATACAGTCAAAGGCTTTAGCATAGTCATTAAGCAGAAGTAGATGTTTTTATGGCATTCTCTTGCTTTTTCTATGATCCAGCGGATATTGACAATTTGATCTCTGATTCCTCTGCCTTCTCCAAATCCAGCTTGTATTTTTTTTGTTACAGCATGCATACTCTTAGTTGCAGTGTGTGGGATCTAGTTCCCTGACCAGAGATCAAACCCAGGCATCCTGCTTTGGGAGTGTGGTATCTTAGCCACTGGACCACCAGGGAAATCCCTATAATACAATTCTTGATGTTAAAAATCACCTTTAAAAGGGATCGGAGAGTGGATGGCCATCTGCCTTCAGGGTTGGGTCTCTGGCCTGTGTTCCTGGATGGCTGGCCCACCATATGATCTGGGAGGGAGGCTTGGGAAGGTCTTCTCTGTATTAAAAGGAGCCCAATTCTAGTGTCCCAGAATCTTCATTCACCATGAGGGACCAGAGAGGTAGGAAAGACTGGTCACCTAAGCTGATGAGCTTCTGATCCAACACATGAAAACCATGAGACAGGAAAGGTAGAGACAGGGGCCCTTTCTTTCTGTGCCAAGTCTGTCCCTCCCCACAAGGAGAAGAGGCATTTGGTGGAGTGAAGCTGACTTGCCTTCTGGCTTCCGGCTGTAAGGAGCCCCTAACTGGGAACACTGATGTTGCGTCTGTACCATGAGGCTTAGCTTCCTCTCTTGCCTGGACCTGCTTACAGGGTTTTCTGTGAGAACACTTAGATGGGGAGAATGTGGGCGTTGCCAAGAGTCCTGAGTGTCCTGTCTCTAACACAGCAAGTTTGGAACTGGGGGGCCTGGTGGGGAAGGAGCTGTCCCTACCTTCTGGGAGGCAGAGGGTTAATCTCCAGCGCTCATTGGCAGTTCTGCCTCTGGACAGGGCATGCTGGGATTTCCTCCCAGCTGTTTTGCATCATGAAGATTTGTGTGCTGGGGAAATTCCAGGGCACAGCTGCAATTAATCTGCTGCACGGTCTCCAGGCACAACACAGTTCTGCGGGCCCAGCGCCCCACCTTCCTCCAGGAGGAGGGCTCCGGTTCTCCAGTGAGAGACCCTACACAGGGACCCTTCCCCAGGCTGGACCTGAGCGGAAACTGCCCACCTGTGCTGTGGCTTAATTGTTCAGTTGTAACTGACTCTTTGTGACCTCATGGACTATAGCCTGCCAGGCTCCTCTGTCCCTAGGATTTCCTAGGAAAGAATATTGGAGTGGGTTGACATGCCCTCCTCCAGGGAATCTTCCCAACCCAGGGATAGAACTCAGGTCTCCCAAGTTGCAGGTGGATTCTTTACTGTCTGAGCCACCAAGAAAGCCCCTGCCCACCTGGCCAAGGGCTATCCCCATGGAAGGGGCCTGGGGAGGGGCCCGAGATACTGAAAGGATCCCAGAACATTCAGAAAAAGAGCAGGAGCACCCTTTATAAATAATAAGGCCAAAATAACACTGATAGCGGGGCTTCCCAGCTGGCACTAGTGGTAAAGAACCTGCCTGCCAATGACGTAAGAGATGCAGGTTCGATCCCTGGTCAGGAAGGTCCCCTGGAGAAGGGCATGGTAACCCACTCCAGTATTCTTGCCTGGAGAATTCTACAGACAGAGGAACCAGGCAGGCTACAGCCCATGGGGTTGCAAAGAGTCAGATGCAACCAAGCCCACAGGCAGGCAGTGCTGATAGCAACATTTGATAAAGACGTCAGCAAGGGAGGAAGGAAAGAAAACTATTCAGTCTCACTTAAGAATATAGAAGTAAAAATCTGAAAATATTCATGTTTAGCATTCCACAATACATACAAGTACAAACAAACCCCTGTGATCGAATAGGATTTACCTGGAGAATGCAAGGGTGCTTCAGTGTAAGGAAATCTGTTTCTAGGTATAATCTCCAGTCTGAGTCAAGTGAGAGAAACCACCTTTTCGGTAGATCCTAAGAGAAGTCAACATCTGCCCCAGTGAAAGAGATTTGAAAATAGGAATAGAATCATCCTTCCTTAACATAAAGACACATTCTAAACCACAGCCTCACTCTACTTAACTGAACCACAATACCACAATAGCAGATCTTCCTATATATATATATGTATATGTGTGTGTATAACTGAATCACTGTGCTATACACCTGAAACTGATGCAACATTGTAAATCAACTATAAAAAAGTAGAGACAGGAAACTTCCCTGGTGGTTCAGTGGCTAAGACTCCACATTTCTAATGCCGGGGGCACCAGTTCGATACCTAGTTGGGGAACTAAGATCCTACATGCTGCATGGCCCAGCCAAAAGAAAAGAAAATTTTTTAAAAAAACACTTTAACAACTTCAAGTGTGTTCCATGGAACCCTCACACACGGAAAAGAGTTTCCCAGATTCAATAAGATTGGAAAGCTGCCTACCTAGCCTGTCTCAGAGAGTCACCGCACACAGCAGCATGTTAAGTAGCATTTGTAAATTGAGGGTTAGCAGTCCTCACCATTTGGGTCCTCACCATTCTTTCTGTTTTTTTGACACAAAAGAGAGTGCTTATCCCATAAGCGATGACTCTTGCTGTTGCTTGGCCATCGGTGCATTGAGGCCCCACAGGTCCCTTGTGCTCCATCCCAGTGAGCATCCCCTAGTAGGGAGGTGCTGAAGTCCGACCATGATACACTGGTCAGGAGCCAGCTGTGGCCAGTTGGACGGAGCTTAGGCTGGGCTTGGAGAAACCAGCAGTTTTCATTTGTCCACATGCCATCACTATGCAGAGCATCTAGGCTCAGCCACACATCTCTTAATCCCCAAGAACATGTTCTCCACCAATGAGTGATGAGCCCTGTGGGGCTGGCCGCTCGCACATGAGAATTACAGCCAAGAGAGATTTATTTCCACTGAACATCGGGCTGAGCCTGACTTAGGAGTTTAGGAGTGCACAGCACCTCCAAAGGTCTGGGGATGCGGTTGGGAAGGCTTACAAGGGGGTGTTGCTGGCTCCTTCTCTCCCAACCTGTGGTGCTGAGAAGCTCAGCTGTCCCTTTAGAACGCTCCTTTCTTCAGAATTATGATGCAGAGATATTCCATGACACCAAGCTACAGGGGCTCCAGCTCTTACAGGTCTCTCCCCACTCCTTACCCCCACCACTGGTTTCAAAATCTTAAAAAAAAAAAAAAAAAAGCCAAAGAGTAGAAAGAGGGAAACAACAGCCCTCCATTTCCCTACCTTTTGGAATGAACTGTTTCTGAACACAGGCACGCCCATGTGCCATACCCTCAACCTCCTTGATCGGCTGGAGCTGGAAGGGTCCTGCAAAGATGCATACTATTCCCAGAACCCCCTCTCCACAGCTGCCTGACTGATCTGTAAGGAGCCAGACTTCAGCGGTGGACCAGGCTAAAGATCTTTAGCCACCCTCCAAGCTTCCAGGTTTCAGTTATAATTAGTGAGTGAGAGTGGGCCCTGTGTGCGGGAAAGGAATCCCTCAGTGTTGGTGGGAATGTAAGTTGGAGCAGCTACTCTGGAAAAAACTAAAAACAGAGTTACCTTATGATCCAGCAATCCTACTCCTTAGGCATATATCTGGAGAAAACTGTAATTTGAAAAGATACATGCACCCCCACATTCATAGCAGCACTATTTACAGTAGCCAAGACAAGGCAGCAACCTTAACATCCGTTGACAGATAAATGGATAAAGAGGATGTGGTACATATACACTATGGAATATTGTTGTTGTTGTTCAGTTGCTAAGTCATGTCTGACTCTTTTCAGCCCCATGGACTATAGCCAACCAGGCTCCTCTGTTCATGGGATTTTCTAGGCAAGAATACTGGAGTGGGTTGCCATTTCCTTCTCTGGGGGATCTTTCCAACCCAGGGTCAAACCTGCTCTTTACCTGAGCAGATTCTTTACCCGAGCCACCTAAGAAGCCCACGATGAAATATTACTCAGCCATAAAAAATAATAAAACAATGCTATTTGCAGCAATATAGATGGACCTTAGATATTATCATAGTAAGTGAAGTAACTCAGACAAAGACAAATAGTATATGATATCCCTTATATGGAAATCTACAATATGATACAAATGAACTTACTTACAAAACTAAACAGACTCACAGACATAGAAAATAAACTTATGGTCACCAAAAGGGAAAGGGGGTGGGAGAGGGCTAAATTAGGAACTTGGGAGTAGCCGATACAGACTGCCATGTACAAAATAGACAGAGTCCTACTGTCCAGCACAGGGAGTTATATTCGATATCTTATAATAACCTATAATGAAAAAGAATACACACACACACACATACATACATAGTCAGTTTTGCCCCTCCCAGAGATATTTGGTGAAGTTTGGAAATTTGGCAAAGTCTGGAGACATTTTTGGTTATTATAACCAGGCAGAAGAGTGAGTGCTACTGGTATTCAATAGGTAGAAGCCAGGGATGCTGCTAAACATCTTCAAATGCACAGGATAGCCCCCACTACAAAGAATTCTGTAGCCCCAAATGTCAATGGTGCCACAGTTGAGAAACTGCAAGAATCTTACAAGCTTGCTATGTCTACCAGCCCATAAGCTAAGCAGATAGTATTCTTAAAGAGCCCAAACTCCAGCACTGTCCCAAATCAGGATTCAGATCAATTCCTCTGCACCACCCCAACATGCGTGTCTAAGAAAGCAACAAGAGTGAAGAGTGTTCGGTGTTGACCCTCGTGACTGTAGACAGGGAACCAGATGCTGGAAGAGTTGATGGATTTTAGGAACACTGGTGTTTCATGTGGCGGGGGGTAAATTTGGAACACTTCACCTGGTATTTGTGGTTGTAGAGAAACAAGTGTGATAATCAGTACTCAACATGCAAGCTCTGGCCACCTCAAGAGTCCCTACAGTAATACATTGCCATGTATGTATTCATTCAGCTTCTGGGTGGCCAGCCCTGTTTGAGACATAAAAGGAGAGAAAAAAAACCCATCAGAGCCAAGAAAAGGCTATGGGGGGCAGTGGAATGTTCCAGAAGATTGTGTTAAGAAAAGCTTTATGAATCATGTTGTGGTGAGGAGTGTGGGATTTGAAGTCAAGAGACCTCAGCTCCAGCTTTTCATAACGTGGGCAAGTCATCTACCCTGAATTTACTTCCATTAGCTCGTCTTGCAGTTTAAGACAGCCACCCCAGCATGTCATAGCAGAGTTGTCATGGAAGTTAAACTGTTTTACATATGTAAGTCTGCTGTGAAAACTGTCAGGGTGGCACAAAAGTTATTCACTGAGGAAATGAGTTTTTACTAATGATACATTTGTCCAGTGCCGTTGACTTGCCAAAGGCATTTAAATCGCAGTTAGTTCATCTAGGAAATGTAGGCTCTGAGAAGGGAAATAAATGAGTGGGGGTGTAAAGGAAGGAAGCAAATAAGATAGGCAGAAGGTAGGGACAAGATGACACTCAGCTGGGGGAGAGGCAGGAGACCAGAGGGCTCAGAGTGGACCTGTCCTTATTCACGAGGTCCCCATTCATTTCCACCTCCCATGGCCGGGCCCACTTGGCCCACCCCAGCTGCTGTCTGTCCACTCCCTGGGCCTTAGCTAATGTGTCCTTGGGTTGTGATTCCTGCCTGTGGACACCTTGTGGCAAGTCCAGCCCCTGCCCTCTCAGTCATATT
The DNA here is from genome assembly GCF_027580195.1 of Bos mutus. Lineage (NCBI taxonomy): Eukaryota > Metazoa > Chordata > Mammalia > Artiodactyla > Bovidae > Bos > Bos mutus. Next base: position 57,148,899 of record NC_091627.1, read on the forward strand.
TTTGTGGTTGATGGAGAGCAAAGGGGTACTACCCAACCTCCTTTCCTGACCTCTGCTCAGAGCTCAAGGCCAAGTCATGATTTTATTCCCCAGTCCCAAAACTGAAGCAAGGGGGTAATTCAAAGACTTCTTTCTGTCTCCCTGGGGAAACATTTCCTGGAGCCATCACTTCCCATGAGGGCTCAAATTTTCAAAGTAACCTCAAGAATTCTGCAAAGAGCCTGCAAGGCTGGTCTGCTGCCCAGAAGCACTGTATCAGTGTTGACACTAAGCCAGCATGTGTGTTTTGCTCCCGGCAAAGATTAATGGTTTGCTTATGAAAATAATAGCTGCCATTTATCAAACGCCATCCATGGGCACAGGATTGTGTTCAAGACTTGACATTGTCCCTAATCCTTCCAACAACCTGTCAAGTTAGTGATAATCACCTTGCTCTATGGATGAAGAAACTGAGGTTCAGAGTTGTTAAGACACTTATCCAGGGTTACACAGCATAATCAGCAGAGTGAGAACCTGAGCCCATGAACACCCGACTCCAGAGCCGCTCACTGCCTCTCTACCCACTCTCTCCCAGGCTCTTGCCCAAGACTACTAGGCTGGTGTTAATCACTTTTCATTTAAAGTGCATGTGTGAGTGTGTGTGTGTGTGTGTGTTAGGGACTGTTTGGTTGGCGTTTTTGCAGTGATGCATGGGAGAGGGCAGGATACTGGGAAATCTTTTCAAGATCAAGAAACACTACAGCGAAGTAAAGATCCACATCCTTAATAAGGACAGATATTCCCCGTGACCCTGGAGGTGTCAGGCAGATCGTTTGTATTCCTTCATTCCCCAGATTGCTCTGGAGAGGCTGTTTCCTGGGGAGTGTTGTGTGTGATGCTGTGAGAGATGGAACTGAACAGGCAGGATCACCGTCTTGGAGCCCTGGGTCCCTTGACGAGTCTTGCTGTCTCACACCTAATGACTCTCAGCAGTAGGGGCTTTGAATATTATACTTTGGTTAGTTGTGCTGTCACGTATTTACCCCAAAATGATGCAGGGGCTGGTGGCGGTAGCGGTGTCGATATATGCTCTACTCTGCTCCGATCTCTGGACACTGACCCAGTAAGGAGCACGCAGGTCAAATGAAGCTTGGTGTCTGCCCCCCAGCCCCTGGCTCCAGCTCACGTGGAGCTCTTGCGTGGCCCCCTCTCACCAGCCACATTGTTTTCTGTCCCCTGTGTAGTACCTGCAGATGAAATGGCCGCTCCTCGATGTCCCCGCCAGCGCCACAGTCAAGGACGCCCGGTCACCGTCCCCAGCACACTTGGTAAGTCTGTTCTTCTTAAAGCACAGAAGGGACACTCTCACTGACCTTGTCCCATATCACTGCCTCCACCTTCCCGAAGGTCTAGCAGCGTTGCCCCAAGTGTGTGAGCCAGACGGTCAGGAGTGCAGCAGTTAGAGTGTTGCCTTTGCATGTCCCTACCACTCTACCACTACCACCTCGGTACACGCACACACCACCCAGGATGTCATGAGCTCAGAAATGCCAGCCCTGCCCCTGGCTTGTATTGGTCCTCCTCCGCCGGCCCTCCACCTTGGCAGCTCAGTTCTCTCTCTCCCACTAGAGCTCGGTTCACAGCCCTCACTTCCTCTTCGGAGCTGCACAGCAACAGTTGAAGAGGCTGTTCTGTACAGGATGTTATAGGAAAGAATCAATTAAAATATATGCAAACAAAAATCCCTAGAGGCAACCAACGTCTTTCTACCAATGTCCGAGGCGACACGGTCACAAAGGAGGGTCTGGAGGGTCCTGGGAGAAGGTGCAGTGGGATCTGTCTCCTCATCTCAGGGCTTGCAACAGACTGAAATTGATGGGCTAGGAGATGCTCCCAGCTAGGACCCTGTATCCCTCTTTCCCAGGCTTTCTTAGGAGCTTGGGGCAACCCACATGCCCCACAAGCTGACTAGTGTTGTTCTAGTGCAGTGAGTCTCAGAAACACAGAGCACACAGGTAGAAGGGAGACCTTGGAATATATGATGCTTCTAAAACTTAATTCTGTAAAATTTCAATGGTTTTCCTCACTCACACTCCTCCTTCCACCACGCTGGGTTGTTTGCAAGCAAATCCCAGATGTAGAATTTCATCTCATTCATATTTCATCTCCTCTTATTTTAAGATCTCCTGACAGTCTTTTTTCATTAAAAGCTTAGAATCTAGTGCAGGAGATGCAAGAGATGTGGGTTCGATCCCTGGGTCAGGAAGATCCCCTGGAGGAAGAAATGGCAACCCACTCCAGTATTCTTGCCTGGGAAATCCCATGGTCAGAGGAACCTGGCAGGCTACAGTCCATGGGGTTTCAAAGAATCAGACATGACTGAGCAACTGAGCACACAGCATACCTATCAAGTATACATCAATAAAAAATAATAATTTTTTTAAAAAGCTTAAAGAATTTAGAATTTAGTTGAGGAGAAGGAAGGTATCTCTAGAGAGATAAGTCACGGCACGGTGAGCTTGTATGATTTCCAGTAATCATGAGACCAACTTCCAGGGTCTGAGTCCTGGGTAGTTTACAGACCAATGTCCTGTGTAGTTCTCAGGTGACTGTCACAGCCATCCAGAACAGGCTGCCCTGAGAGGTTCCATGGCCCGTCACCAAGACCTGAGCAGCCTAAAGAACATGCCCCATGGGGAGGGGGGATAGGCCTGGAAGTTGCCTGTGACCCTCTAGATTCCAAGACAACTGTTGATGGCCAAGTGCGAGGTGCAGGTGCCCACTAGTGGCCAGTCGAGGACAGGGCATCCCAACAACCCCCATCACCACCACAAAACTGGCTTGTCCCCTCCCAGCACAGCCATCTGTCTTTATTTCTTTTTTAAAAATTTTTTTAAAAATTTATTTATTTGTCGATGCTGTGTCTTCATTGCTGCACAGACTTTTCTCTAGTTGCAACGAGCAGGGGCTACTCTTAAGCTGTGGTGTTCAGGCTTCTCATGGCAGTGACTTCTCCTGTTGCAGAACACAGGCTCTCAGAGCATTCGGGCTTCAGTAGTTGCAGCTTCTGAGCTCTAGGGTGCAGGCTCAGGAGTTGTGGCACAGAAACTTAGTTGTTCCGAGGCACGTGGAATCTTCCCAGACCTGGGATTGAACTCAAGTCTCCTGCACTGGCTGGTGGATTCTTTAGACTGAGCCACCAGGGAAGCCCTCTTTCAGTGTTTCAAATCCTTGCTGATGCCCCCCATCCATCCTGTGGCACATCCCCATCCAGCATCCTTCACATCCTATCTGCATATCTTCAAAAATCTCCATCTGCATTCAGAGGAGGTGAATTATTTTTAAAACAAGCACATGGACTCTTTGAGTTTGCCATCCCACCTGCTGCACAGAGTGATCCAGCTCTGAAAAATAAAACAAAAAGCCTGCCACCAGCCCTCCTCTTCCTCCTATATTTCCCTTCTAATATTCACCACCCAACTTCACACAAGAGCTAGACCTTCCACCTCCATTCCTGATCTGTTTACCATCTAATACCTAACAGCGCTCATTTGCCCACCTTTTCTCAATCCTCTGCTTCCTATAATTCTTTTGTTGGCCCCAGCTGCTGCTGCTGCTGCCGCTAAATCACTTCAGTCATGTCTGACTCTGTGCGACCCCATAGATGGCAGCCCACCAGCCTCCCCCATCCCTGGGATTCTCCAGGCAAAAACACTGGAGTGGGTTGCCATTTCCTTCTCTAATGCATGAAAGTGAAGTCACTCAGTCGTGTCTGACTCTTAGCGACCCCATGGACTGCAGCCTACCAGGCTCCTCCATCCATGGGATTTTCCAGGCAAGAGTACTGGAGTGGGGTGCCATTTCCTTCTCCTGTTGGCCCCAGGAGACTGTATTAATTGTTGTTCAGTCACTACATCCTGTCCAACTCTTTGCGACCCCATGAACTTCAGTGCACCAGGCTTCTTTGTCCATCACTATCTCCCTGAGTTTGCTCAAATTCATGTCCATTGAAATCAGTGATGCCATCCAACCATCTCATTCACTGTTACTCCCTTCTCCTCTTGCCTTCAGTCTTTTCCAATATCGGGGTCTTTTCCAATGAGTCGGCTCTTTGCATCAGGTTGCCAAAGTATAGAAGCTTCAGCTTCAGCATCAGTCTTTCCAATGTATGAATATTCAGAATGGTTTCCTTTAGGTTTGACTGGTTTGATCTCCTTGCAGTCCAGAGGACTCTGAAGAGTCTTCTCCAGCACCACAGTTTGAAAATGTCAATTCTTCGGCACTCAGTCTTCTTTATGGTCCAACTCTCTCATCCATTCACGGGTATTGGAAAGACTATAGCTGTATTAATATACATTACCACATTTTTTTGCCCTCTCTATGATTCCATTTTTTTAAACCCTTTTCCTCAAATAAATCAACTACTCATCCTCACTTATTATCTCCGTTTAAGTGACATAAAAATACATGAAATTCGTAAACTCTCCACAAGGTTCTCTACTCACAGCATTCACTGCCAGACAAACCTGCAGTCACTGAGAGACATCTTAGCACAGCTGGTGGAGCAGGGGCTCATGTTATGTCTGAGAGTGGAAAACCATGAATAGTGGATACATTACATTGTAGATAGAAAAATAGATACTTTTCTAGGAAGTTGTATATTATCACACTCTGTACTCTCATACAGAAAAGCAGAAAAACAGGCCTCAAAAGCTTAAAGAAAACTTCACAGGAGAAAACCTTACTTAATATTCCAGAAAATGGAAGGAGACCACCATTTTCCATTTTCAAGTCAGAGCTTCTCATTCTGTTATCTGAGATACACGTGTGTGTGAATAGGAGCCAAACCTGAAATGCCCAGGGAGGACGATGTGTGTTGGAGATTGTGTAATAAAGTGGGTTTGAATCCCAGCACTGCCACTTCCTACTTGTGAAGCTTCAGGAAATTACCTCATCTCTCTTTGCTTTGGTTTCCTCGTCTATAAAATAGGTATTAGAAGAAGATTTGACCTCAGAGTTGTGTGAAAATGAGCCCATGCATTGTAATGAGTTTAGAATTTTGCCTTGCACAAAATAAGCCCCAATAACTGCTAGCTTGCTACTATACCACCACCACCGCCTCTCAGTTCAGTTCAGTCACGACTGAGTGGACTTTGCGACCCCATGGACGGCAGCATGCCAGGCTTCCCTGTCCATCACCAACTCCCGGAGCTTGCTCAAACTCATATCCATTGAGTCGGTGATGCCATCCAACCATATCGTCCTCTGTCATCCCCTTCTCTTCCTGCCTTCCACCTTTCCCAACATCAGGGTCTTTTCCAATGAGTCAGTTCTTCACATCAGGTAGCCAAAGTATTGGAGTTTCAGCTTCAGCATCAGTCCTTTCCATGAATATTCAGGACAGATTTCCTTTAGTATGGACTGGTTGGATCTCCTTGCTCTCCAAGGGATTCTCAAGAGTCTTCTCCAATACCACAGTTCAAAAGCATCAATTCTTCAGTGCTCAGCTTTCTTTTTGGTCCAACTCTCACATCCATACATGACTACTTGAAAAACCACAGCTTTGTCTAGACAGACCTTTGTTGGCAAAGTAATGTCTCTGCTTTTTAATGTGTTGTCTAGGTTGGTCATAGCTTTTCTTCCAAGGAGCAAGCATCTTTTAATTTCATGGATGCAGTCACCATCTGTGGTGATGTTAGAGCCCAAGAAAATAAAGTCTGTCACTGTTTCCATTGTTTCCCCATCTATTTGCCATGAAGTGATGGGAGCAGATGTCACGATCTTCGTTTTTTTTAATATTGGGTTTTAAGCCAGCTTTTTCAGTCTCCTCTTTCACTTTCATCAAGAGGCTCTTCTGTTCCTCTTCACTTTCTGCCATAAGGGTGGTGTCATCTACGTATCTGAGGTTACTGATATTTCTCCCATCAATCTTGATTCCAGCTTGTGCTTCATCCAACCCGGCATTTCGCATAATGTATTCTGCATATAAGTTAAATAAGCAAGGTGACAGCCTACAGCCTTGACATACTCCTTTCCCAATTTGGAACCAGTCTGTTGTTCCATGTCCAGTTCTAACTGTTGCTTCTTGACCTGCAATACAGATTTCTAAGGAGGCAGGTAAGGTGGTCTGGTATTCCCATCTCTTGAAGAATCTTCCACAGTTTGTTGTGATCTAAGCAGTCAAAGACTTTGGCATAGTCAATAAAGCAGAAGCAGATGTTTTTCTGGAATTCTCTGGCTTTTTCTATGATCCAACCGATGTTGGCAATTTGATCTCTCGTTCCTCTGCCTTTTCTAAATCCAGCTTGAACATCTGGAAGTTCACGGTTCATGTACTGTTGAAGCCTGGCTTGGAGAATTTTGAGGATTACTTTGCTAGTATGTGAGAGCAGTGCAATTATGCGGTAGTTTGAACATTCTTTGGCATTGCCCTTCTTTGGGATTGCCCACCACCTCTAGCACTGCTATTAATAAGAGAAGGAAAGAACAATTAAAATACTGTTATGGGAAGCTGCTATATAGAGCACAGGGAGCTCATTGCAGTGCTCTCTGATGACCTAGAGTTGTGGAATGGGAGGAGTGTTTGGGGAGAGGGGTTATATGTATACATATAGCTGATTCACTTTGTTGCACAGCAGAAACGAACACATTATAAGTAATTATACCTTAATTTAAAAAAAAAAAATAGGGACTTCCCCTGTGGTTCAATGGCTAAGACTCCATGTTCACAATGCAGGGGGCCCAGGTTCCATCCCTGGTCAGGGAACTGGATCCCATATGCCGCAACAAAGCAGCTGAGACCTTACACAGCCAAATAAATTTAAAAATATATTTTTAAAAAATAATAAAATCTGAAAGAAATTAAATAAATTATTGTTGGGATTTCTCTGGTAGTCCAGTGGTTTAGAATCTACCTTCCAATGCAAAGGACACAGGTTCGATTCCTGGTCAGGGAACTAAGATCCCGTGTGCTACAGGATGACTAAGCTCACATGCCACAGCGAAGATTCCTCATGTCTCAACTAAGACCCGATGCAGGCAAATAAATAAATAAGGATTTTAAAAATTAAAAATAAAAATATAGTTTATTTAGCAGACTAAGAGGTGATGAATTTTGAAATTAGATACCAGACCAAACAGAGACATTACACAGATAATAGAGATAATAAGCCTATAGAATTTAGCATCAGTGCTCCCAAGAATATGATTAAACTGGTCTGGGTTGGGGCTATAGGTATCTTAATTTATCAACGGCAAGCCAGAAGATTCTCTGGAAGATTCCCAGCGGCAGCCAGAATTGCAGCCTCACTACAAACAGAGGCAAAAGGGAAGCAGAAACCAGAAAACATTCCAGTCTACTGCCAGGTTTTCTAGGCTGGAAGTGTCAGCAGGTAACCAGGTTACCGGAAGTAGTTGGAGGTTTGGACACTTTTTTTTTTTTTTTAGAAAAATGAAAACACTTGATTATTAAATTTCTTTTGGAATCATGAGCGAAATATTTTAAGATGAGTTTGGCCCTGGGGAAAGGGCAAGTAAAGGAAACAGCCTGCATACTTGGAGAGATGTAGTGAGTCATGTCAAAGCTGCCTGTTGAGGGAATGCATATAAACAAGCCATAACGGGGCCAGGCTGGGGATGGAGTTAAGTGTTATTACCACTTGAATTTGTGTGCCTTCAAAACAAGCTCTAATAACTCAGGAGTAATGTCTGATTATTGCATGTGGACTGTTATCCTGACCCCTCATTGTGGCCCCACATACCTTGTCCCTTCTTAGGCCCTCCACTCTCTCCATGGAACATGGTGCCCAACCACACAAAGCAAATAAATTGGTTTGCAGAGTATAACCAACTCAAGATAAAATTCACTCTGTTTTGTTCATATTTATTTATACAGCACCTGTCATAATGCCTGGCAGAACAGATTCTCAGGGAGCATTTATGAATGGTTGGAGAATCAGCGATCTGGGGACAGGTGGATGCCCGCCTCTGAACCCCTCTCTGCCCCTGAGTCCAGTTTCTCTTCACATTCAGGATTTTTAAGTAAATCTTTTTTAAAAATCTTTTTTATTTTTTGGCCCTGTCATGAGGCATATGGAATCTTAGTTCCCCAACCAGGGATAGAACCCAAGGCCCCTGCCTTGGAAGCATGGCATCAGTTCTAACTACTGGGCCACCACAGAAGTCCCTAATTAAATTATTTTGAAACCAGAAAAGTAATATATGTATGTGTATAATGGTGGCTTCCTAGTTGGCACTACTAGTAAAGAATCTGCCTGCAATGCAGGAGACCTGAGTTCGATCCCTGGCTTCGGAAAATGCCCTGGAGGAGGGCATAGCAACCCACTCCAGTTTTCTTGACCTGAGTATTCCATGGACAGGGGAGTCAAACATGACTGAGCAACTAACACACACAATATATTTTGTGGATTATTGTCTAATTCACAGTATATTTTGAAACTTTGGTAAATGTCCCAGTTATGTCTGTTGAGATGTGTGTTGTTCTTGGTCCAGAGTTCAACCCAGGATCACAAATTACATCTCACTGACATGTCTTTTAGTCTCTTTTAATGTCCCAGATAAGAAAGCCTTCCTAAGTGATCAATGCAAAGAAATAGAGAAAAACAATAGAATGGGAAAGACTAGAAATCTCTTCAAGAAAATCAGAGATACCAAGGAAACATTTCATGCAAAGATGGGCACAATAAAGGACAGAAACAGTATGGACCTAACAGAAGCACAGGATATTAAGAAGAACTGGCAAAAATACACAGAAGAACTATACAAAAGAGATCTTAATGACCCAGATAACCACGATGGTGTGCTCATTCACCTAGAGACAAACATCCTGGAATTCAAAGTCAAATGGGCCTTAGGAAGCATCACTACGAACAAAGCTGGTGGAGGTGATGAAATTCCAGCTGAGCTGTTTCAAATTCTAACAGATGATCCTATGAAAGTTGCTGCACTCAATATGCCAGCAAATTTGGAAAACTCTGCAGTGGCCACAGGACTGGAAAAGGTCACTTTTCATTTCAATCCCAGAGAAAGGCAATGCCAAAGAATGTTCAAACTGCCACACAATTGCACTCATCTCACACGCTACCAGAGTAATGCTCAAAATTCTCCAATCTAAGCATCAACAATACATGAACCGAGAGTTTCCAGATGTTCAAGCTGGATTTAGAAAAGGTAGAGGGAAAAAAAAAAAAGTAGAAGAACCAGAGATCAAATTGCCAATATCCGTTGGATCATAGAAAAAGCAAAAGAGTGACATAAAAACATCTACTTCTGGTTCTTTGACTATGCTAAAGCCTTTGACTGTGTGGTTCCTTGCAAACTGGGGAAAATTCTTAAAGTGATGAGAATACCAGATCACCTTACCTGCCCTCCTGCAAAATCTGTATGCAGGTCAGGAAGCAACATTTAGAACTGGACATAGAACAACAGACTGGTTCCAAATTGGGAAAAGAGTATGTCAAGGCTGTATATTGTCACCCTGCTTATTTAACTTACATGCAGAGTACATCATGAGAAATGCTGGGCTGGATGAAGCACAAGCCGGAATCAAGATTCCCAGGAGAGATATCAATAACCTCAGATATGCAGATGACACCGCCCTAATGGCAGAAAGCAAAGAAGAACTTTAGTTCTCTTTAGAGCCTCTTGATGATAGCAAAAGAGGAAAGTTAAAAAGTTGGCTTAAAACTCAACATTAAAAAAAAAGCAGAGACATTACTTTCCCAACAGAGGTCTGTCTTGTCAAAGCTACTATTTTTCCAGTAATCATATATGGATGTGAGAGTTGGACCATAAAGAAAGCTGAGCACCGAAGAACTGATGCTGTTGAACTGTGGTGTTGGAGAAGATGCTGGAGAGTCTCTTGGACAGCAAGGATATCAAACCAGTCAATCCTAAAGGAAATCAATCCTGAATATTCATGGGAAGGACTGATGCTGAAACTGAAGCTCCAATACTTTGGCCACCTGATGCAAAAAGAGCTGACTCATTAGAAAAGACCCTGATGCTAGGAAAGGTTGAAAGCAGGAAGAGAAGGGGACAACAGAGGATGAGATGGTTGGATGGCATCACCGACTCAATGGACGTGAGTTTGAGCAAGCTCCAGGAGTTGGTGGTGGACAGGGAAGCCTGGCGTGCTGCAGTCCATGGGGTAGCAAAGAGTCAGACACAACTGAGCAACTGAACTGACTGATCTGAATCTCCCAGAGTTCCTTAGCCTTTGTTTTTACTGACCTTGACATCTTTGGAGAAGTACAGACTAGCTATTTTGTGGAACATCCCTTCATCTGGGTGTATCTGAGATTTCCTCGTGGTTAGATTCTGGTTGTATGTTTTGGCAAGAACACGACCACATTCAGGTGTCCCTCTCAGTGCCACATCAGGAGGCAGGTCTGTGATGTCCATTTGTCCCAATGTCGGTGATGTTGGCTTGGATCATTTAATTAAGGTAATGTTTGACATGTGTTTTCTCTTTGAGGTTGTTCTTTCCTTTTGTACTTAATAAGTCGCTCTTTAGGCAGAAGCTGTATGCTGCTTGGAAGCTGCATAAATGCCCTGTTTCTTATTAAATTTGCACCCGTAATTCATGGCATGCCTTGGTAATTATCTACTGCCATCATTCCTTTATTAGTTTCTGCCACTGAGATTTAGCTTGGGGGAAACCTTATTCATATCTCCCAGGCTTCCCTGGTGTCTTGGTAGTAAAGAATCCACCTACCAATGCAGGAGATGCGGGTTCAGTCCCTGGGTCGGGAAGATCCCCTAGAGAAGAAAAGGACAAACCACTGCAGTAACTTGTCTAGGAAATCCCATGGACAGAGGAGCCTGGCAGGTTATAGTCCATGGGGTCACAGAGTCAGATATGAGTTAGCAACTAAACAACAATTCATATTTCCAAGTTCATTACTCTTAGTGTAGAGCAAAGTGGACACGGTGGCAAGTCAAGTCTGTACATTGATGACACAAAAGAAAAAGAGGAGACAACTGAAAAACAGTCTACAAATAGTGTTCCTTAAGAGGAGACCACAACCAGTAAAAACAACAGGCAATAAGAGAAGAAAACAAAGCTGATCTTTAAAAGAAAAGACTAGGGACTTCCCTGGCAGTCCAGTGGTTAAGACTCCTCAGTTCCATTGCAAGGGGACGGGTTCGATTCCTGGTTGGGGAACTAAGATGCTTCACTGCACAGCCTAAAAATAAATAAATAAAAACTCAAGTGTATGGCTTGAAAGTGCTCACCTGAATTCTACAAAGTAAATGAAAATTTATGTGAACTTAGACACATCCTGGCAACAATGAGAATTGTAAGGGTTTAATTTTTTTTTTTTTCCCTTATAAGCATCTATGCAGGGCTTCCTTGGTGGCTCAGATGGTAAAGAATCTGCCTACAGTTCAAGAGAGCTGAGTTCGATCCCTGGGTTGGGAAGATCCCCTGGAGACAGAAAGGGTAACCCACTCTAGTATTGTTGCCTGGAGAATTCCATGAGCAGAGACTGGAGGAGACAGTTCGTGGGGTCACATAGAGTCAGACATGACTGAGCAACTAACACTTTGACTTTCATCTACGTAGCAGGGGGAAAGGCCAGTATCAAAGGAAGAAAAATAAAGGTAAACTCAGGGTTCTCTTTTGCTGCCTTTAATGCCAGCAAGCCATAGATAAGTTTTGATAAGGAATGTTTTTTAACCCAGGAATTTTGTGCCCTGTCCAATTTGCAAAGTCCTCAGAAATGTCCCACTGTTTCCAAGAAGGACCTGAAGCACATTCTAATTCCCCAAAGCATTTTCTCTCTGCTGCTGCCATCCAGAGATCCTGGATTTATGTTCACATCTTTCCCAGCCTGCAGCGCACTACTTGCCACCTGCTTGAGAAGTTCAAAATGTATGTGTTAGTACATTAAGACAGACTTTCATCCCCTTGTTTTCTTCCCTGCGCCCCAATCCACTGTCTTCCGTGGAGTTGCTCAAACACACCTATCTTCCTGTCCACCTGGAGCCACTATACTCTGGGTGCCTTCTGCCAAAACCCCGTCCCTCTCCTGCCCACACATCTCATTTCCGCTGCCCTCAAATATTCATTCAAGAGTCATTTTCTGAGGACTTCCCTGGTGGTCCAGTGGCTAAGACTCTGCGCTCCTAATGCAGGGGGCCTGAGTTTGATCCTTGTCAGATAACTAGATCACACATCCCACAGCCAAAGATCCCACGTGCCACAGCTGAGACCCTGTGCAGTCAAATAAATAAAAATCAAACAGAAGTCATTTTCTCATTGAGGCTTTCCCTGGTTGGCCTGTGTAACATATAACCTACATCTGCCTTGCCTCTTTTTTTTTTTTTAATACTTATTTTGGCTGGTCCAGGTCTTAGTTGCAGCACACAGGATCTTCAGTCTTCATTGTAGCATGCAAGATCTTTAATTATGGCATGTGGGATCTAGTTCCTTGATCAGGGATTGAACACATATCCCCTACATTGGGAGCACAGAGTCTTAGTCACTGGATCACCAGGGAAGTCCCCCTCCTTGCATCTTATCTGCTATCCCTGACTTGATTTTTCTCCTTAGAAAAATTTATCACTATCTAATATTTTAGTTATTTATTTGTTTGGATTATTGTCTAGATAGACAGATTCTCTAATGCATTCACAAGACCTAGAACAGTGCCTGGCACGTCATAGATACAGCATGAATACTTGTTGTGAGTCATGTTTTCTGCCAGGCCAGTTAGTTCAACAAGCAAACCATGCCATCGGAGACCCAGGTTCTTTCCATGTCTGCTGTTGGCCTCCAGCCCTTTGGCTACCCACTTCAGTGCCTGCTGTGTAGACAGTCTTCACAGACAATTACCCAATAAATCAATGTGTGAATTGCCAGGAAAATTCTGTATAGAAGACATACATGCAAATTTCCTTTCTTTAATAGGATACGATGACAGAATTAGCAAAGAACTTGTATTTTTCCTTTTAAGTAGTATTTGTTAGAGAGTGGTGGGTATGTTTACTTAGAATTAGAGTTTTCCCCCTCAATTTTCATTAGGTTCTATTTGCCTTTGCTTCTATTATATGTTAATCCACCACTAAGAGTATACTGGTACTTTTTTTTTTTTTGGCTGTGCCGTGTGGCTTGTGGGATCCTAGTTCCCTGACCAGAGATCTAACCCGTGCCCTCTGCAGTGGAAGCCGGGAGTCCTAATTACTGGACCACCAGGAAAATCCTGGACTGGTACTTTAGGAACAAACCAACTTCCTTTTCCCCTGAAGTCTTGCATTTAAGCATAGTCTCTTGAGAACAATTTTAAGAGAAGATTCCCTCAAGCAGTTAACAGACAATTGATTGTGGGTAGAGCATATTTTTTAAATACATAAAATCAGTTACAGTTAGTGACCCAGTGCAAGTCTGAGGATCTTTGCTGGGCAGCCTGTTGACTGTTCTATGTCTGCTTTGCGGAACATGGATACCACATGGATACCACAATTAAGGCTCCCCTTTGCCTGACCTGAAAAGCCTTATCTTTCTGATCTCTGAAATTCAGATCAGGAAGAAAAGGGGATAGTGAACGAAGCCTAGGACGCAGAAGGCTTTATAAAGGCCTCAAACCACTGGCTTCCCCAGTGGTTCAGTGGTAAAGAATCTGCTTGCAATGCAGGAGACGCAGGAGATGTAAGTTCAATCCCTGGATCGGGAAGATCCCCTGGAGGAGGAAATGGCAACCCACTCCAGTATTCTTCCCTGGAAAATGACATGGACAAAGGAGCCTGGTGGGCTACAGTCCTTGGGGTTGCCAAAAGTCAGATACAACTGAACGCCTGAACGCAAAGCAGTTACTGAGAGAAGCAGCTTTTGAAGAGGTGGCTGGTTCATCTGTGGTGGAGCATTGGCTTTACTTAGAGCTTGGAAGAAAGTCATGAACAGTAGAAGGGAGGATACATGCTTCCTGGGAACCAGAAGTTTCCAGAACTTTGGCTTGGACCAACCCTAGAAAGGGGCTTCCCTGGTGGCTCAGCAGTAAAGAATCAGCCTGCAAGAGACACAGGGTCGATGCCTGGGTTGAGAAGATGCCCTGGAGAAGTAAATGGCAACCCCCTCCAGTATTCTTGCCCGGGAAATCCCATGGACAGAGGAGCCTGGTGGGTTATAGTCCATGAGGTTGCAAAGAGTCGGACACGACTGAGTGACTGAACAACAACAACCCTAGAAACAGGGAATAGACAAGGATCACCTGAGTTGGAAAAGGGTTGGGTCTGTGTGATGGGACGGAAGGATTCGAGCACAAGGTAGGTCTGAGATGCTCTGCTTTGGGGCAAGCTAGACTTGGCTAGTTTCCTTGCCCAGGGAACACCCGTGTCCTGGCTTGTGTGTGCTCTCTGTATTGTACAGCAGGAATTGTCCGCTGGTTCTCCACATCCCTACATTTGACCTGGCTTCATGCTGCGAACATCATGTGCCTGGAGGACAGCAAAGGAGAGAAATCAGTGGGAAACTTTTCTTGGGATGATAGCCTCCAAGGAGAGCTTTCCCTGAGTCAGCCCTAAAGGAGTGATCTTTTAAAAAGTAATTTTGTGTGTTTGTTTATTTCTGGCTGTACTGGGTTTGCACCGCGACGCAGCCTTTCTCCAGTTGCGGCAAGCGGAGGCTTCTTGCTGCAGTGGCTTCTTTTGTTGCAGAGCACGGGCTGCAGAAAGCAGGCTCAGTTGATTGTGGTGCTAGGGACATGTGGAATCTTCCTGGGCCAGGGATCGAACCCATGTCTTCTGCATTGGCAGATGGACTCTACCACTGAACCACTAGGGGAACCCAAGAGAACGAGTTTTGCTAATCATCTCCAGAGGCTGCATATTCCCAGCCTGATAAGGAAAAGTCTACCTTCCTTTTTCATTCTGTGAACTCACCACCTTCCCATCCATTTTCTGGACAATGATGCCACCTAATGGGAACCAGTAATAACTCACAGAGTGTTTTAAGTGAGGAGACTGCATTTTCCAATATAACTCATGTTTCCCTGCTTCGTGCTTAACTCTGATACCCATTCCGTGCTGTTTGCCAGTTTCTGATGAAGACAGCACATGGCCAGTCCTACTTTCATAACAGCGTTAAGCATTTTAGGATGACTCTGGGTACCTATACTCAGTTCTCATATAATACACTTCAAATATATTACAGTCTTGTTTGTCAGTTATATCTAAATAAAGCTGAAAATTTTAATTTCAAAAAGATGGCTATAAATGATGTAAATAACAGATGCACAAGAGATATGTCAAAATGATAATAGGTACTGGGTTATGCTAGTGTGACTGTGGGCACAGGGGGTTTGTTGGGGTTTATTGTGTGTGTGATTGTGGTTTCTAAATGTTTTATAATATAGCTTGTATTTTTTTCCTTAGGAAATTTGCATTCATCATATGTATATTTTTAATAGATAATAAAGTTGGAAAACACAAGAAAAACAAAATCATTTGTACTCCCACCATTCAAATATACTTACTCTTTACATTTCGGTATGCTTCTATTTTTCTTTTCTCTTTTTGGCCGTGGTGTGCAGCTTGCAGGATCATAGTTCCCCAACCAGGCATTGAACCCAGGCCATGGCAGTGAAGTGCCGAGTCCTAACCACTGGACCACTAGGGAATACCTGCTAGTCTTTTTAATTTTTTTATCATAGAATTTACATGTTTTTAAAAAACTGTAATTTTTAAGTTACACATTCATTCTGTGTATTTCTTTTATCATTTACTATCACTCTTAGTAATAATTATATTGGTTTTTATAATATAAAAATCGCCCTATATTGACTTACCCGGTGGTCCAGTGGCTAAGACCCTGTGCTGCCAGTGCAGAGGCCCCCGGTTCGACGCGTGGTTGGGGAACTAGTTCCCATGTGCCTCTAGTAAGAGTTCGAATGTCGCAACTGAAGACCGTGCATGCCACAGCTAAGACCTAAAACAGCCAAATAAATAAACATTTTTTTAAAAGAACCTCCCAAAGTTAATTATGCCTTGGGAAGGAAAAAAACACCTTTTTAAAAAGTTAATAATAAGTAAATAAAATTAAAATCGCCCTTCAGACAAAGCTGCTTCCGTGAAACCTGAATGCGTCATTGATTGCATTAGTTCAGTTCAGTTCAGTTCAGTCGCTCAGTCGTGTCCGACTCTTTGCGACCCCATGAATCGCAGCACCCCAGGCCTCCCTGTCCATCACCAGCTCCCGGAGTTCACTCAGACTCAGTTCCATCGAGTCAGTGATGCCATCCAGCCATCTCATTTTTCTGTCGTCCCCTTCTCCTCCAGCCCCCAATCCCTCCCAGCATCAGAGTCTTTTCCAATGAGTCAACTCTTTGCATGAGGTGGCCAAAGTACTGGAGTTTTAGCTTTAGCATCATTCCTTCCAAAGAAATCCCAGGGCTGATCTCCTTCAGAATGGACTGGTTGGATCTCCTGGCAGTCCAAGGGACTCTCAAGAGTCTTCTCCAACGCCACAGTACAAAAGCATCAATTCTTCGGCGCTCAGCCTTCTTCACAGTCCAACTCTCACGTCCATACATGACCACAGGAAATTCTGTTAATAGAAATCCGACCTTAAAATAATCTTTTAATACTCTTATTTGCGTTACGTGTTCTTGTTCGTGGAGACCTCTTCAAAAGCCAGTAAGGGAACAGGTGAAAACAGTAAGAAGAAAATAATTTTAGAATATACCTGCAACTACATGCAACGCCAAAGGAGCCCAACCAAGGGAGTTGATAGAAGTTGTCCAAGAGGAAGTACCAGCAGCCCCGCCGTGTACCGGCGCCACCTAGTGGTTGTAGTTGCGAACGTCTGAAATCTCGGTCTCAGTTCTGCAGGTCTAGGTAGGACCTGGGCCTCTGGGTTCCAGGCCTTGCTCCAGGACTCTGCCTCTCATCTCTGCTTAGCCTACTGAAAACAGAGCAAGACTACTGTGAGTGCATGAATACTTAGGAGATGTACATATCGTAGCTTGCATGATGAGCACCAAAGGGGTACCGACTAAAAGGCAAAAAAGGCTCATGGAATCTAGAAATGAAACATTCAACAGGAAAGACAGAAGTTTGGAATTCTGGCCCCTGCTGCTGCTGCTAAGTCGCTTCAGTCGTGTCCTACTCTATGCGACCCCATAGACGGCAGCCCACCAGGCTTCCCCATCCCTGGGATTCTTCAAGCAAGAACACTGGAGTGGGTTGCCATTTCCTTCTCCTGAGATGCCATCAAATTATCATCCTTTTTACAGATCTCTTTTTTAAACACATCTCTCTTCCACTTGTAACTCATTTACCTTATTACCCAAAAAGATAAGTATATGTCCTTTCTCTGACAGATGTTTTGATTGGGCTGTTGGGTTGGCAGGTGATGCAAGAGAAGACACCCTGGTTTGTTAGCATGTAAAGGGCTGATATGAATCCAGTTTTGTGACTTACTAGCTCTGTAACTCAGGCTACATCACTTCATCTTTCCGTGCTCTGTTTCCTCATTCCTCAAACCAAGATAATCATAGCTCCTTTAGTAGGTTATAATAAGGACGCTAGCCATTTTTGTAATAAAAATCCTTACTGTTAAGTGAGATTAGGTTAAAACAATTAAAAATTCAGTTTACTGATTCCAGGGCACACAGGTTTCCCCCCTTTTTAACATTTCTGAAATCATGATGTGTTGATGACATGCCTGAATTTTACTTTCTTTTTTTTTTTTAATTTAGTGTTTATTTATTTTATTTACTTAGCTGCACCATGTCTCAATTGTGGCACGCAGGATCTTTTAGTTGTGATATGTAGGATCTAGTTTCCTGACCAGGGATCAAACCCAGGCCTCCTGCATTGGAACGTGGAGTCTTAGCCACTGGACCACCAGGGATGTCCCTGGTTTTGCTATCTTAACAGTTATATAAAATGTGCTCCTTACATTTGCTGATGTTTAAAATAAAATGTGATAATTAGGTCAGCAGGGTGTTTGATACGCTCCAGGAAGAACAGTTCTAATGCCCTTGGTAGTGTCTATAAATGTAAACCTTGAACATGACAAGTGGTTATATGAGGCCTGGTGGTGACAGTTCTCCCACGGCTCTGTTCCCAGTCTCAGACTTGAGCCCATGAGCTACTATTTCTAAGAAGTTTATTTGGCAAGCATGTGTTGAGCGTTTCAGAATTCACTGAGAGTACACAGAGCATGGGTCATAATTCTGCAGTCTGCCATTTACCACACAGCATACATGAAGTGAGTGATGGTGGGCTGTTTTGAAGAAGGTGTGTAGGAGGCTGGTGTAATCCCTCCTCTAAATCTCTTGATTCTTTTTCTGCTGTATTTGTTGTTCAGTCATGAAGTCTTATCCAACTCTTTGTGACCCCATGGACTGCAACACACCAGGTTTTCCTGTCCTTCACTGTCTCCCTGAGTTTGCTCTAATCCATGTACGTTGAGTCCGTGATGCCTTCCAACCATCTCATTCTCTGTCATAACCCTTCTCCTCCTGCCCTCAGTATTTCCCAGCATCGGGGTCTTTTCCAGTGAGTTGGCTCTTTATATCAGGTGGCGAAAGTATTGGAGCTTCAGTCCTTCCAATGAATATTCAGGACTCATTTAATTTAGGACTGACTGGTTTGATCTCTTTGCAGTCCAAGGGACTCTCAAGAGTCTTCTCAATCACCACAGTTCGAAAGCATCAATTCTTCAGTGCTTAGACCTCTTCCAACTCTCACATCCATACACGACTACTGGAAAAACCATAGCTTTGACTAGACGGACCTTTTTCAGCAAAGTGATGTCTCTGTTTTTTAATACACTTTCCAGGTTTGTCATAACTTTTCTTCCAAGGGGCAAGCAGACTGCTACTTTCTCTTAAGTTCTCTACAAGGACTGAATGCGATGCTGCATGGAAAATACCTGGCACATATTCAACTCAGTAAATAACCACAGATTTTACAGGCATACCTCGTTTTATTGTACTTTACTTTCCTGTGCTTCACAGATACTGCATTTTTTTAATGAATTAAAGGTTTATCCAGCAAATCTATCAGCATCATTTTTCCAACAGCCTTTGCTCACTTTGTTTCTCTGTCACATTTTGGTAATTCTTGAAATATTTCCAACTTTTCCTTATTATTATATTTGTTATGGTGGCTTGTAATCAGTCATCTTTGATGTCACTGTAGCAAAACGATTACAACTCACTAATGGCTCAGTTGATGATTAGCACCTTTTAACAATAAAGTGTTTTTGATTAGAGTATGCATGGGTTTTTGTGTTTTTGTTTTTGTTTTTTTTTTGCCTTTTCATACTATTCATGGGGTTCTCAGTATAAAAAGGCAATTATATATATATATATAATATATAACGACACAGAATGAAATAGTTGGATGGCATCACCGACTCAATGGACATGAGTTTCAGCAAACTCTGGGAGATGCTGAAGGATGGGGAAGCCTGGCGTGCTGCAGTCCGTGGAGTTGCAAAGAGTCAGACACAACTGAGGGACTGAACAACAGCAACAAATGTTTATTTTCTTAGACATAATGCCATTGACACCTAACACTGCATGTGCTCAGTGTGTCCAGCTCTGCGACCTAATGGACTGTAGCCCACCAGGCTCCTCTGTCCATGGGATTTCCCAGGCAAGAATACCAGAGTGGGTTGCCATTCCCTCCTCCAGGGGATCTTCCCCACCCAGGGATCAAACTCGCATCTCCTGCATTGCAGGTAGATTCTTTACTGCTGAGCCACCAGGGCTTCCCCATACGTAACATTATAGAATAGTGTAAGTGTAACTTTTATAGTTGGACTGTGAAGAAAGCTGAGTGCCGAAGAATTGATGCTTTTGAACTGTGGTGTTGGAGAAGACTCTTGAGAGTCCCTTGGACTGCAAGGAGATCCAACCAGTCCATTCTGAAGGAGATCAGCCCTGGGATTTCTTTGGAAGGAATGATGCTAAAGCTGAAACTCCAGTACTTTGGCCACCTCATGCGAAGAGTTGACTCACTGGACAAGACTCTGATGCTGGGAGGGATTGGGGGCAGGAGGAGAAGGGGATGACAGAGGATGAGATAGCTGGATGGCATCACCGACTCAATGGACATGGGTTTGAGTGAACTCCGGGAGATGGTGATGGACGGGGAGACCTGGCATGCTGCGATTCATGGGGTCGCAAAGAGTCAGACACGACTGAGCGACTGAACTGAACTGAGCTGAACTTTTATATGCACTGGGAAACCAAAATCATTGTTTCACTTTTCTGCAGCGGTCTGGAAGCAAACCTGCAGTATCTCTGAGGTCTGTCTGTACACCATTTCCTTGGCAACTGGCCCTAGTCTTTTTCCCTCTGTCTTTCAGTCTAATAAAGTTCCTGTTGTTCAGCACCCGCACCACATGCATCCGCTGACGCCCCTCATCACCTACAGCAACGACCACTTCTCCCCCGGCTCCCCTCCCACACACCTCTCCCCAGAGATCGATCCAAAGACAGGTGAGTTGGCTGCCGCTCAGGCTGGCCCAGGTAACTCAGAAGAGAATTGTCTGAGGAGTCACACGTGCTGACAAAGCAAGAGTCTTTATTGGGAAGGGGCACCCGCGTGGAGAACAGTATGATAAGGGGACCCAGGAGGACTGCTCTGCCATGTGGCTCACAGACTCGGGTTTTACGGTGATGGGGTTAGTTTCTGAGTTGTCTTTGGCCAGTTGTTCTGACTCAGGGTCCTTCCTGGTGGTGCACACATTGCTCAGCCAAGATGGATGCCAGGTGGGAGGTGGGAGGATACATGGCGTCTCATTTTGACCTTTCCCAAACTCTTCCGGTTGATGGTGGCGTATTAGTTCCATGTTCCTTGCCAGGACTTCCTGTCATAAAATAACTCACACAAATGGTTTCTTTGGTACCTGGCCAGGGTGGGCAGTTTCAGTCAGTGTGTTTCCCCTAACAGACTTATAAGTATAGATACAAGGCAAGAGACTGAGTTGACTTTTTTCTCAACTTATTCACCTACACTGTTCATCCCAGAGAGAGCCATCGTTTTCATAAAATTCCCATAGAGTTGCTGTGGCTCAGAGCATTTTTGGAGTCCCTCTTTAGATAGCTATTACAAGTTACAGATAATAAGGAGGATAAATGTGGAACAGATGTCACTGAGTCCAAGCTCAGTCTGGTCACCACATGACAGGCCTGTAATTGGGAGGCAAGGAATAACAACTTTATTCAGAAAGCTGGGTATCCAAGAAGATAGCGGACTAATGTCCTAGAGAACCATCTTATCGGAGTCTGGATGCCAGTTTCTTTTATAGAACAGAGAGGGGGAGGAAGTAAAATAAAAAGGCCGTTAAGTCTTGCAGAATATCTCCCGGCTTGGCCTGCATCAGGACAGGGATGTGTTAGTTTCTTCTTACAGCCAGTCACAGGTGGGCCAGGTCAGAACAGTCTCCCTGTGAGCTGAACAAAGTCACTTTAGTCTAACTTTCCAACAGAAGGGCAAGGTTCCCTGAGACAGGCCATTATGTATGCTTGCAGTTTATATACAGCATCTTTTCAACAATTATAGTAACAAGAGCATGAAGAGCAAAGGTTAAAGTCAAAGAAAAACAGATCCAACGTGGAATCAGCTATTGTTCTTCCCTGTTACACGGAAATCTGAAGTTTATTTTTCCACGAATGAAAAAGCTTTTCCAGGTGATGACTCCAGAGATAACCTTGGGTTTCTCAGTCCAAGATTTCCTGCCTGTGTCTTGGACACCTCCAATACAAGTAGTTGGAAGTTACTGGTGACTGAGGGCAGAAACAGTGAAAGAAAAGGCACTGCAAGCTGCAGAGCATCTGGGAACAAAGGGTAGCCTCCTGTTTGATGTGACTTTAAGGTGTAGGGTCAAGGAACTGTCTGACACATTTCTCCTTGGAAGCAGGAATCCCCCGGCCCCCTCATCCATCCGAGTTATCTCCGTATTACCCACTGTCTCCCGGAGCTGTTGGGCAAATTCCACATCCCCTCAGCTGGCTCGTCCCACAGTAAGGAAACTTACAGCCTTTCTTATCCCTCCTTCCTTACACTGAGCTCTGCCTCCTGTACCTCCAGCCTGTCCTTGGGGTCCAAATATAGATGCCCCCTGCCCCGGCCCCAGCTCCACAGTGGAGCCCTCTCACCAAGCCCAGAACTTCCCCAGGGCATCAGAACAAGTTTCCCAGGCAGCATCTTCCCAACTCCCACTTCCTACTTACTGCCTTTTACTCATCATCCTATCTTCCCAACCCCTTCTCCGTCCCTATGAACGTTCCCATTTCAGCCAGTTTCCTGACTGCATTTCCTTACTCCTGGCCCTTATAGGCAAGGACAGCCCATGTACTCCCTTCCTCCTGGTGGCTTCAGGCACCCCTACCCTGCCCTCGCCATGAATGCCTCGATGTCCAGGTGAGTCCTGGGGCTGCGGCTGTGAGGGGGGAAGCAGCAGTGCAGGGAATGCTTGTCTACTGGCTCCCCTGCAGTTTCTGACCATTACATGACACAGCTTTCTCTTGGTAGTAAGCAAAGAGGCAGGTGCTCACCTTTCCTCCCTGCCTCTCTGATTAGTTGTGGGATGGAGACAAACAGGCTCTGCTCACTCTTGCCCCATCTCCCTCTCTAAGAGAAAAATTTTAAAGCCCTCGCACTCAGTCCTCTTGCATGTTCCCCTATGGGCTGGGCAGGGCTTGGTGGCATTGAAGCATTTTGAATATGTCAGACTGAAGCCAGAGGCTGGGAGATTGATTGTTCCTGAAATGACGTCAGGAGAAGGGAACTATAAAAGAGGATTTCCATCTCAGGGGCTGACCTACCTGACAATCGTACCACCAATGAAAAAAAAAAAAATACAACCCACAGCATAAGCCTTTCTTTCCTTTCCCCTGTGTACCTGGCCTCCGACCTCCTGCACCTTCTGTTTTTCATCCCACCTGCTTTCAGCATCGGGTATAGGAACCCTGTGCGTTTGTTGGGGAAGGGAGGTTTGTTGGGTGTTTCCCAAAATGAGTTCTTTCGAGGTCAGCCAATAGCCTTCTCTTGCTCCAACTCTGCAATGGCAGAGATATTCACATGCCTCTGCCATCAAGGCTGGGTTCCATCACATCTTCTGCCAGTGACAAGCATATAGCCTGAATCCCTCTGTTGTTTTTGTTTCCCCCTGGTATGCAGCCTGGTTTCCAGTCGGTTCTCCCCTCACATGGTGGCTCCGGCCCATCCTGGTCTGCCCACCTCAGGGATCCCCCACCCCGCCATTGTCTCCCCCATTGTCAAGCAGGAACCAGCGCCCCCCAGCCTGAGTCCGGCTGTGAGCGCGTGAGTAATGGGCAGCCTGGTGGCGGGTGGCCAGTCTCTGAGTAGCAAGTGCCATTGATTCTTCTCCTGGGGACCTTCAGCTGACGGCTTCCTCAGCCACATCCTCCCCACCTTGCGAACTGTTCCCTTTGAACCCTGGAATTCCCATCCTCTCAGAGACACCATGCATCTTTTCTCACAGTAAGGGAAGCCCTACAATCAGGACTTTGAAAGAGAAACTGAGAGAGCTTTTAGCTTCCTTCCCTGTCCCCGCATACACTTGAAAATTGCAAGGGGAATTTTCTCAAGGTCACATGGTTGACTTGGGTCAGAGCTGAGTCCAGCACCATGGCCCACGCTTTGTCCACTGAAAGTCAAAGTCTCATGGCCAAGGAGACCCGCCCCCGCTCTGTTTCTACCTACAGTGCTCTGCCCCCTCCTCTTTCTCACCTGGGGCCAGTCCATCTCAGCTCCCCCCACCACCTTTGTCAAGGGCACAGCTTCTTTGTCAGGAAGTTGTCCTCTCCTAGAATACGGCTGGAGGTCAGTCAGAGACTAGGAACTGGGTGCTCAGGTGCTGAAAGCAGCCCTGGGCAACTCTCATTAGCTGCCAAGTGACTCATCCCCCGCTCCCCAGAGGCAGCCAGCCCTTAGCCTCCTTGAGAGATGACAGCTGACAAATGCTAACCTACAGCCTTGTGACTTCCCAGGAAATCACCAGTCACAGTGAAGAAAGAGGAAGAAAAGAAGCCCCACGTGAAGAAGCCTCTTAATGCCTTCATGTTATATATGAAGGAGATGAGGGCCAAGGTGGTGGCTGAGTGCACCCTGAAGGAGAGTGCAGCCATCAACCAGATCCTGGGGAGGAAGGTAAGGTCCGCCCCTGTGTTCCAGGCTGTGCAGCTCAACGTCCCCCACGCTCACCACTCTGTCCTCGCTGGTCCTCTCTCTACAGTGGCACAACCTGTCCCGAGAAGAACAGGCCAAGTACTACGAATTGGCCCGGAAGGAGCGGCAGCTTCACTCACAGCTCTACCCGACCTGGTCAGCCCGGGACAACTACGTACGTGCCCACTCAGGCACCAGGGGCAGCCTCCAAGTGAGGATTTGGGGGAGAAGGAAGCTGACTGCAGTGATAGAGGACCCTTAAGGCCAGGGAGAAGTCTGTATTTCTCTAGAAATGAGGAAGACACTTTAATTCTCAGGAGGGCCACAAGGACATGGTTTTGGTGTCCTAAGGACAGACTTAACTTTGTGCCTGTCCCATTGCAAGTGGGGCATGCATGCTTGCTAAGTCACTTCAGTTGTGTCTGACTCTTTGCAACCCTGTGAACTGTAGCCCGCCAGGCTCCTCCGTCCATGGGATTCTCCAGGCAAGAATACTGGAGTGTGTTACCATTTCCTCCTTCAGGGATCAAACCTGTGTTTCTTGTCTCCTGCACTGAAGGGCAGGTTCTTAACCACTAGCGCCACCGGGGAAGCCAACTGGAATTGGAAGTGGACTCAGCCTTTAATTCCATCATTCAGGGTGTGGTGTCAGCTGTGTGCTAGTTCTGATGATCAGTGTCTGCAGCAAAGGGTTCCCACCCTGGGGCTCACAATGCCATGAGCTACTGCCTACATTTCTGATACCTCCCTGGAACTGGACAGGTTTTTTAATTTTATTTTTTTAAAAATTTTGGTGGGGCTGCACGAACTTTCTCTAGTTGTGATGTGCAGGGGGCTTCTCTCTAGTTGCAGTGGGAAGGTTTCTCATTGCAGTGGCTTCTCTTGTGGAGCACAGGCTCTAGAGTATGCAGGTTCAGTGGTTGTGGCACACGAGCTTAGTTGCCCCACAGCATGTATGATCTTCCCAGACCAGGAATCAAACCCATTGGCAGGTGGATTCTTAACTCCTAGACTGCCAAGGAAGTCCCTGTATGTATGTTCTTACTTGCTCTTTTTTTGCTAAAAGTCTTCATAGCTGAGTTAGTTTTTTTTTCCCCCTTTGGTGCCAACTGAGCCCACACCTTCAACAGTGAAAGCATATAGTCCTAACCACTGAATCGCCAGGGAATTCCAGCTGCATGAGATTTTCAGTGATACCTGGGGTGCCTCAAAAAAGATCAAGAACCTGACACTGTTCTAGAGAGAGAGATAGAAAACTAAGCCTGCAGGGCAGGGAAAGAATGAGACCTTCCAAGAAAGTCAGGACCTATCTGAGCTGAGGGGAGGGAGGCGGCCCCCCAGAAAGGCTCACCATGCCTCCTCATGAGGCTGATGCACAGAATGTGACCTGGGCGCCTGGTACAGAAAATATCCTGTCTCCCCACTTCATAACTGAATCCATCAGAAAAGCCGTTATTCTGTCCCTGGTTATTACCTTTTCCTTTGGCCATATCTTTCAGGGTAAGAAAAAGAAGAGGAAGCGAGAAAAGCAGCTGTCCCAGACGCAGTCCCAGCAGCAGCAAGTCCAAGAGACAGACGGTGAGTCTTCAGGAGGGATCTGCGTCTTTACTTTTTGCCACTGTGCCAGCTACACCTGCCAGCACCCTGTGCGTGGGTCTCTGATGGACACCGTGTCAATGCTGTGTTTTAATATTAATAGCTGCCATTTTCAAGGCCTCTGCCTCATGTACACTTGTTCGTGCGTGCTAAGTCGCTTCCATCATATCCGACTCTTTGCGACCCTATGGATTGCATCCCGCCAGGCTCATCTGTCCATGGGGATTCTCCAGGCAAAAATACTGGAATGGGTTGTCATGCCCTCCACCAGGGGCTCTTCCTGACCCAGGGATCGAACCTGCAGCTCTTACGTCTACATGCATTGGAAGGCAGGTTCTTAACCAGTAGCACCACTTGGGTATACTCAGGTGGGTGTTATTATTACCCCCTTTTGGAGATGATCAGTTCAGAGGCTCAGAGAAGTGAAAGGACTTTCCCGGTCATGCTGCTTGGTAAATGGAGGGAGGATTTGGTCCAGCACTTTCTCATTCAAAAGGTGCTCTTCAATTCAGTTGAGTCTTACTTGAGGGTTAGATTCTAAAATCAATGCAGTAAAAGTAAAAATTGAATGTTGTTGAAATGAGACTTGAAATTCCCTTAGGAACCCAGCCCCTTAGAGACTGGCATACCACCTTTCAGTGAATCCAGTAGATTCAGGTTTTCCTTCAATGTTTGGTTGGCTGAATATCGGAAATAATCATTTGCTTGGATTAGGAAGGCCCGTTTGTGCCACAAATATCTTTTTACATCAGAATTTCACCCAGCACAGACTAGCCCATACCTTGGCCAGTATTTCAGTCACATCTCCCATCTCACGTTCATTCCAGGACAAGGGTAGAACTAGTTTAGTTCCATCTAAAGGGCTTCACAGGTGGTAAAGAATCCTCCCGCACTGCAGGAGACTTGGGTTCAATCCCTGGGTAGGGAAGATCCCTGGAGAAGGGAATGGCAACCCACTCCAGTATTCTTGCCTGGAGAATTCCATGGACAGAGGAGCCTGGTGAGCTATAGTCCATAGGGTTGTGAACAGTGAGACGTGACTGAGCAGCTAACACACACACACTAAGTGCTTTTTATAGCCTTTCCTTTCACTTCCTTTCCTAGCTTTCTAATATCTCTATAATTTATATATTCGTCTCCATAGGAGTACACATAAAGTAACTATGTATATGACGCAAAGGAGCCTGGTAGGCTGCAGTCCATGGGGTCAAGGGTCAGACACGACTGAGCGACGTCACTTTCACTTTTCACTTTCCTGCATTGGAGAAGGAAATGGCAACCCACTCCAGTGTTCTTGCCTGGAGAATCCCAGGGACGGGGGAGCCTGGTGGGCTGCTGTCTATGGGGTCGCACAGAGTCGGACACGACTGAAGCGACTTAGCAGCAGCAAAAGCATTACGCAAAATCTGTTGAATTGGTGCTTGGCAGGCGCTGTACTATCTCTAGGAGGATCATAAACCAAAGATTTTAAAGCAAACTGAACGGAGATCCATCCCCCAAATGATAAGATTTAGGCAGGAAGATGATAATTTGCTAGAGAAGGAAATAGCAACCCACTCCATTATTCTTGCCGGGAGAATCCAGGGACAGAAAAGCCTGACGGGCTACAGTCCATAGCGGTGCAAGGAGGCAGACATCACTGAGCACAGCACAGCATGATAATTTGATAAGCTCAGCTATTTTCCCTCCAGGCAGATACTGAACCGTGTGTTTGGCATTTTCGTATTGGCCCTTTTCTGTGCTCTGCTGCTGCTGCTGCTGCTAAGTCGCTTCAGTCGTGTCCGACTCTGTGCGACCCCATAGACGGAAGCCCACCAGGCTCCCCCGTCCCTGGGATTCTCCAGGCAGGAACACTGGAGTGGGTTGCCATTTCCTTCTCCAATGCATGAAAGTGAAAAGTTAAAGTGACGTCGCTCAGTCGTGTCCGACTCTTCGCGACCCCATGGACTGCAGCCTAGGTGTACTGAAAGCCTTAGGCGTCATTTCAGGGCCTCACGTCCCTCCCTCTATGCATGCTTGTTTCCTGGGTCATACGTACTACTTCCGCCTTTCCCATCGTTCCTAGCGGCTGACTTCCTTGTTTGTGTCTCCCCCACCCCCACCCTCACCCCCACAGGTGCTCTGGCCTCCAAAAGCAAGAAGCCATGTGTCCAGTACCTGCCCCCCGAGAAGCCCTGTGACAGCCCTGCTTCCTCGCATGGCAGCATGCTGGACTCCCCAGCTACCCCCTCCGCGGCCTTGGCCTCCCCGGCCGCCCCAGCCGCCACCCACTCGGAGCAAGCCCAGCCTCTCTCCCTCACCACCAAGCCAGAGACCCGGGCCCAGCTGGCTCTCCACTCGGCTGCCTTCCTGTCATCAAAGGCTGCCGCCACCTCTTCTGGCCAGATGGGCAGCCAGCCCCCGCTCCTGTCCCGGCCCCTCCCTTTGGGGTCCGTGCCCACAGCTCTGCTGACGTCCCCTCCATCCTTCCCCGCCACGCTCCACACCCACCAGGCCCTCCCCGTGCTCCAGGCCCAGCCTCTGTCCTTGGTCACCAAGTCTGCCCACTAAGCTGCCCCCCTTGACCTATGCAGGCTGTCACGTGACTCATCGAGTAGTAAGGATGCAGAAGGAAAAAAAAAAGGAAACTTTATTGGTCAATATTTGACCACTCTGGACTGTTCTGTAAAGTGACTGGTAACAGCAGCACTTTACGTTTTGTAGATGTAACCAGTAGCTGATCTTAAGGCTTTTTTAAAAAAACAAACAAACAAAAATCTTTAAAAAAAAAAGAAAACGAGAACTGAAAAGTAGTGTGTTATTCTTCCTGTATGTGCAGCGGTGGATGGACCTGGGCAGAAGGCACCCCTCTCTCTACCTCCTGGACTCTCTGCCCTCCCTCCTCTTCCCATCGTCCTCACACATCCAACCCCCACCCCCTGCTTCCTGGCTCCCCTCAATCCAGCTTACACGTTGGCCCTTGTTGCCATTTCTAGCCTCTTCATCTACAACCCATTCCTCGACATTCCCTTTTACTTGGCCCACGTTTTTCTCCCGTGGGTTCATGCCTTCATCTTTGTCCTCTGCCCAGTGTAAGGCTGTCACCACGTGAGAGACACCTTGGCCTCCTTTGTCTCCACCAGTGCACCTTTCCCTCAGTGGCCCTAAACCAACCCCACCCCCCAGCCTCCACCTTTCTGTGGAGGAAGAGGTCCTCTAAAATGGTTCTCCCCTGCATTTAAAGGGACTCAAGGTGCCTGCCACTTCCTCAGTGAAGAAGCCTGTGTTCCACCCCCTTACCAGTCAAGATGTCCCCTCACAGCCCCGGAGTGGCAGACAGGTCTGGCTCCTGTCACCCGGGAATGTGCTAGCACAATCTGCCAAAGCTCTGAGACCCTCCTCCCTCCCCAGTCACCTCACATGCTTCTTCTGTGTGTATTTCTTTTCATTTTTATGGGGTTTTTTGGAGCAATTTAAACTCCCAGTTGTTTATTTTCACAAAAGAAAATAAAATTGCAGTTGCAAGACTTTGCTGAGTATTTTAGTCCTTTGTTGACTCAAGTCCCTTTCTTCACACCAAAGGCTGTGTACAATTTTTACAGAATGCAAAGGAGGAATGCCTGTATTGGAAGGGGATGTAAGTCATGCCTGACAGAACTAGAAAAATCTAATCCTGTTTTCAGCCTCGAATGTTCACAGACCAGTCAGTATAGATAACTGAGATCCAAGGGATAAATCTTTTTATTTTCATTTGTCTTCTTGAAATTGCCAAGATGGGAGGGGTGTCCTTGGGTTTCTTTGCACATACCAAACACTGGAATTCATCTTTGTTGTACAGCTTTACTGAGGTATATAATTCATACAATTCATCCATTTTAGGTGTACCACTCAGTGGTTTTGTGTTCAAAGTTGTGTACCGATCATCACATTAGAACATTTTCATTACCTCCAAAAGAAACCCCATACTCTTTGGAACTTCCTCCTCACACCACCACCTCCAGCCCTGGACAATCATGAATCTACTTTCTGTCTCTGCGTTTGTCTGTTCTGGATATTTCATGTTTCTTAAATAACTATTTAGCTAATAATAGGCAATGGCAACCCACTCCAGTACTCTTGCCTGGAAAATCCCATGGATGGAGGGGCCTGGTGGGCTGCAGTCCATGGGGTTGCTGGGAGTCGGACACCACTGAGCAACTTCACTTTCACTTTTCAGTTTCATGCACTGGAGAAGGAAATGGCAACCCACTCCAGTGTTCTTGCCTGGATAATCCCAGGGACGGGGGAGCCTGGTAGGCTGCCGTCTATGGGGTCACACAGAGTGGGACACGACTGAAGTGACTTAGCAGCATGTTTATTTTTGGCTGAGCTGGGCCTTCGGTACTGTGTGTGGGATAGCCTCTAGTTGTGGCGTGCTAGCCTGTCGGTGCAGTGCCCTCTCTTGCTGTGGAGTATGAGCTGTAGGTGCACGGGCTTCAGCAGCTGTGGCACTGGTGCTCGGCAGTTGTTCCCAGGCCCTAGAGTGCGGTCCCAGCAGCTGTGGCACACAGGCGTTAGTTGTTCCATGTCATGTGAAATCTTCCTGGACCAGGGATTGAAATCACGTCCCCTGCACTGGCAGGCGGACTCCCATTCACTGTACCACCAGGGAAGTCCTATTTGTGTTCTTTTTGATGATAGCCATTTTGGCAGGTGTCAGAGGACATCATGGTTTTTATTTGCATTTCCCTGATGCATTTTCCTTTTTTTTTTTTTTTTTATTACAGCCATCCTAGTAGATATGGAGTGGTGTCTCATTGAATTTTGATTTGCATTTATCTAACTAATACTAATGGTGGTGAACATCCATACATTAGTGAGTTATCCCAACACCATTTGTTGAAAGACTATTCCTTCCCTCGTTGAACAGTCAGCACCGTGGTTAAAAATCAATTGATCATAAATATATAGGTTTATTTCCATACTCTCAATTCTATTCCATTAGCCACATGTCTTTATGCCTGTGCTACACTGTCCTAATCAATGTTGTAATTAGTTTTAAAATTGGGAAATGAGAGTCCTCTAATTTCATTCTTTTTCAAACCTGTTTTAGCTATTCTGGGTCTCTTGCATTTTGTATGAATTTTAGGATCAATTTATTAATTTCTGCAGAGAAGCCACCAGGAATTTTAATAGGGTTTGTACTGGTAGATCAATTTAGGAAGTACAGCCATTCTAACAATTACATCTTCCAATTCATGAATATGCAATGTCTTTCCATTTATTTAGGGCTTCTTGAGTTTCTTTTAATAATATTTGTAGTTTTCAGAGTATAAGTTTTGCATTTCTTCTGATAGATTTATTCCTAAGGATTTATTCTTTTTGATACTATTGTAGATGGAATTGTTTCTTAATTTCATTTTTAGATTGTCTGTTGAAAGTGTATAGGAATACTGTTGATTTTTATATATTGATCTCACTTCTTACATCCTTGCTTAACCTGTCCTAATAAATTTTTAGAAAATCCTCAAGATTCTCTTTGTGCAAGATCATGTTATCTACAAATGGATATAGTTTTACTTCTTCCTTTCAATTTGGATGCGTCTTATTTTCTTTTCTTGCTGAATTATCTTGGCTACTTCCAATACAAAGTTGAATGAAAGTGGTAAGAACAGTCATGCATGGTTCTTTATCTCAGGGGGAGAGCATCTAGTCTTTTACCATTACCGTTATGTTAGTAGTATGGTTTTTGTACATGCCCTCTTCAGGTTGAGGAAAGTCCCTTCTTTTCCAAGTTTTTTGAGTATTTTTTATATGTAGAAGTGCCAGGAAATTTAAGATTTATTCAAGTTATGGCCCTATCATTCCCTTAAAGCAGTATTGGTGTGAGTAAGAAGTTAGTTCTAAAATCTACCTTCTCTGCTCCTATTCCAGGTAACAGCACTTCCTGGAGAAAAACCACACACCTGCAGTAGGTGCCACAATAGACACGTACCTAACATAAGCTAGGCCTTCAGCACATTTCATCAGTTACTACACTTAGCCTTTGTCAGTTTCCTGTGTTATTCCCCTCAACAACTCTTCTCTCCACCATCCTCAAGTCCTCGGGTTAATCCCCACCTTTTCTCTCTCAAAGACTATGTTGCCCCTTAGAATATCAAGGAAATTGAGACCAGCTAAAATGTTCTATTCTGGGGACTTACCTGGTGGTCCACTGGTTAAAATTCCAACAAGATTCCAATTCACGGGGCACAGGTTCAATCCCTGTTTGGGGAAATAAGACCCCACACAGCCAAAAAAGGTGAAAAAAAAAAAAAAATTCTGTTCTGATCTCCCACATCCCTACCTAAGTATTCACCCACCCTCCAGCCGTGCTAACTGCTTTTCCACAGGTCTCAAGGTCGACTCAGGGTGAACTGTCCCCTGAATCCCAGCCCCTCCAGCAGTCATCATATCTCTCTGTCTTGTAATCTTGGTCTGTCTAGTAAATTATTCCTCTCAGTCAGGTTAAAAACACTCAGTCCTCTTCCATATTAGTTTCACATTCAAACTTCCAGAAAAAGCTAGCTTCTACTTACCTTCCATCTACTACTTATCCCACTGCAACCGGGTTTCACTCCCTCTACTGAAATACCTAATAACTCCTTATCTTACATCAACTCTGTGCCGTCAATTTCATTATCCTTCTGAAAATAGTTCTATGACAATTGTGAGCCCTCAAGGGATGCTGAGTAAAGAAACTGGAAAATAAGGAGATGTTAGTGTCCCAAAAGAGGTGACATGACTAGTTGTCACTAAAGTGACAAAGAGACCTGCAAGATGAGAATTGCACATGTGTTCTCTGACTTGCTTCGTTTCCAGTTAATAATTGATCATATACACATAGTTGCCTATAAAAAAGGGAAAACCAAGAAAGTATTGTTCTTAATAACTCTGGGTCGACTGGAGAAGGGAATGGCAAACCACTTCAGTGTTCTTGTCTTGAGAACCCTATGAACAGTAATGAAAAGGCAGAAAGATAGGACATTGAAAAATGAACTCCCCAGGTCGGTAAGTGCTCAATATGCTACTGGAGATCAGTGGAGAAATAACTCCAGAAAGAATGAAAGGATGGAGCCAAAGCAAAAACAACACCCAGTTGTGGATGGGACTGGCGATGCTGTAAAGAGCAATATTGCATAGGAACCTGGAATGTTAGGTCCATGAGTCAAGGCAAATTGGAAGTGGTCAAACAGGAGATGGCAAGAATGAACACCAACATTCTAGGAATCAGCGAACTAAGATGGACTGGAATGGGTGAATTTAGCTCATACGACCATTATATCTACTACTGTGGGCAGGAATCCCTTAGAAGAAATGGAGTAGCCATCATAGTCAACAAAAGAGTCTGAAATGCAGTACTTGGATGCAATCTCAAAAGCAACAGAATGATCTCTGTTCGTTTCCAAGGCAAACCATTCAATATCACAGTAATCCAAGTCTATGCCCTGACCAGTAACGCTGAAGAAGCTGAAGTTCAACAGTTCTATGAAGACCTACAAGACCTTCTAAAACTAACATCCAAAAAAGATGTACTTTTCATTATGGGGACTGGAATGCAAAAGTAGGAAGTCAAGAAACACCTGGAGCAACAGGCAAATTTGGCCTTGGAGTACAGAATGAAGCAGACCAAAGACTAATAGAGTTCTGCCAAGAGAACACACTGGTCATAGCAAACACCCTCTTCCAATAACACAAGAGAAGACTCTACACATGGTCAACACCAAAATCAGATTGATTATATTCAGCAAAAACAAGACCGGGAGCTGATTGTGGCTCAGATCATGAACTCCTTATTGCCAAATTCAGACTCAAATTGAAGAAAGTGGGGAAAACCACTAGACCATTCAGATATGACCTAAATCAAATCCCTTATGATTATACAGTGGAAGTGAGAAATAGATTTAAGGGACTAGATCTGATAGAGCGCCTGATGAACTATGGACGGAGGTTCGTGACATTGTACAGGAGACAGGGATCAACACCATCCCAGGGAAAAGAAATGCAAAAAAGCAAAATGGCTGTCTGGGGAGGCCTTACAAATAGCTGTGAAAAGAAGAGAAGCGAAAAGCAAAGCAGAAAAGGAAAGATATACCCATTTGAATGCAGAGTTCCAACGAATAGCAAGGAGAGATAAGAAAGCCTTCCTCAGTGATCAGTACAAAGAAATAGAGGAAAACAATAGAATGGGAAAGACTAGAGATCTCTTCAAGAAAATTAGAGATACCAAGGGAACGTTTCATGCAAAGATGGGCTCAATAAAGGACAGAAATGGTAGGGACCTAACAGAAGCAGAAAATACTAAGAAAAGGTGGCAAGAATACACAGAAGAACTGTAGAAAAAAAGATCTTCATGACCCAGATAATCACAATGGTATGATCACTCACACTCACCTAGAGCCAGACATCCTGGAATGTGAAGTCAAGTGGACCTTAGGAAACATCACTACAAACAAAGCTAGTGGAGGTGATGGAATTCCAGTTGAGCTCTTTCAAATCCTGAAAGATGATGCTGTGAAAGTGGTGCACTCAATATGTTAGCAAATTTAGAAAACTCAGCAGTGGCCACAGGACTGGAACAGGTCAGTTTTCATTCCAGTCCCAAAGAAAGGCAATGCCAAAGAATGCTCAAACTACTGCACAGTTGCACTCATCTCACACACTAGTAAAGTAATGCTCAAAATTCTCCAAGCCAGGCTTCAGCAATACATGAACCATGAACTTCCAGATGTCCAAGCTGGTTTTAGAAAAGGCAGAGGAACCAGAGATCAAATTGCCAACATCCGCTGGATCATCGAAAAAAGAAGAGAGTTCCAGAAAAACATCTATTTCTGTTTTATTGACGATGCCAAAGCCTTTGACTGTGCGGATCACAATAAACTGTGGAAAATTCTGAAAGAGATGGGAATACCAGACCACCTGACCTGCCTCTTGAGAAACCTATATGCAGGTCAGGAAGCAACAGTTAGAACTGGACATGGAACAACAGACTGGTTCCAAATTGGAAAAGGAGTACATCAAGGCTGTATATCGTCACCCTGCTTATTTAACTTATACACAGAGTACCTCATGAGAAACGCTGGGCTGGAGGAAGCACAAGCTGGAATCAAAATTGCCAGGAGAAATATCAATAACCTCAGACATGCAGATGACACCACCCTTATGCCAGAAAGTGAAGAAGAACTAAAGGGCCTCTTGATGAAAGTGAAAGAGGAGAGTGAAAAGGTTGGCTTAAAGTTCAACATTCAAAAAACTAAGATCATGGCATCCGGTCCCATCACTTCATTGCAAATAGACGGGGAAACAGTGGCTGACTTTATTTTTCTAGGCTCCAAAATCACTGAAGATGGTGACTGCAGCCGTGAAATTAAAAGACGCTTACTCCTTGGAAGGAAAGTTACGACCAACCTAGATAGCATATTCAAAAGCAGAGACATTACTTTGCCAACAAAGGTCTGTCTAGTCAAGGCTATGGTTTTTCCAATAGTCATGTATGGATGTGAGAGTTGTACTATAAAGAAAGCTGAGTGCCAAAGAATTGATGCTTTGAACGGTGGTGTTGGAGAAGACTCTTGAGAGTCCCTTGGACTGCAAGGAGATCCAACCAGTCCATCCTAAAGGAGATCAGTCCTGGGTGTTCATTGGAAAGACTGCTGTTGAAGCTGAAATTCCAGTCCTTTGCCCAACTGATGCGAAGAGCTGACTCATTTGAAAAGACCCTGATGCTGGGAAAGATTGAGGGCAGGAGGAGAAGGGACAACAGAGGATGAGATGGTTCGATGGCATCACTGACTCAATGGACATGGATTTGGGTGGACTCCGGGAGTTGGTGATGGACAGGGAGGCCTGGCATGCTGCGGTTCATGGGGCTGCAAAGAGTCGGACACAACTGAGTGACTGAACTGAACTGAACAGGACCTTTTTATTTTCTTACTTTGTCTTATCTTTATTTTTAAAATGTTTTCTATAGTGAATGTATTGGGAGCCTTAATTATATGCTGCTGCTGCTGCTAAGTCGCTTCAGTCGTGTCCGACTCTGTGCGACGCCATAGATGGCAGACCACCAGGCTCCGCCGTCCCTGGGATTCTCCAGGCAAGAACACTGGAGTGGGTTGCCATTTCCTTCTCCAATGCAGGAAAGTGAAAAGTGAAAGTGAAGTCGCTCAGTCGTGTCCGACTCTTAGTGACCCCATGGACTGCAGCCTATCAGGCTCCTCCATCCATGGGATTTTCCAGGCAAGAGTACTGGAGTTGGGTGCCATATGGTAGATACTGTTAAATACTCTGTATGAATTTTCTCACCCTCAACACTTTTATTCCCATTTCATAAAGAAGAAATTGATACCTAAAACAATTAATTGCTCAAAGTCAGGTGAATTATTTGTGCAGTAAACATTAAAGAATAATGGGTTTCCTTGGTGGCTCAGTGGTAAAGAATCTGCCTGCCAATGCAGGAGACATGGATTCAGTCCTTGGTCCAGGAAGACCCCACAAGCCTTGGAGCAACTAAGCCTTCACCACAACCATTAAGCCTGTGCTTAGAGCCTGGAAGCCACAAATACTGAGCCCACACGCCTCAACTGCTGAATCCTGCTTGCCCTAGAAGCCTGTGCTCCGCGACAAGAGAAACTGCCGCTTTGAGAAGACCGTGCACTGCAAGGAAGAGTTGTCCCCACTCACAACTAGAGAAAATCCTGTGAGGCAGTGAAGACCCAGCACAGCCGAAAATAAATAAAAATTTTAAAAAACTAAAAGAGAATAACAAGGACTATTTTTCTCCTCTCAAATTAGCAGATTAAGCATAGTCACTTACCTAGGATGGGTAAGATAATAGCACAACTTAAACAAGTTGCTTAAGTTTTTTGAGCTTCTGTCTCAGGCACCTAATCAGCACCTGATTATAAATAGTAATCACTATGAGTAGAAAACTGAAAATAATTCAGAACTCCAATAATAAGGAAACTGTCACAAAACCAATGATAAATATAAATTTTTTACTGAAACCATTAACAGTCATGTTTGACAATATTTAAATTAATTAGGGGAGAGTGCCCTTGAACTCACATTTGATGTTCATGTTTCCAGCTACCTCTCTGTTATTTCTACTTGACTGTCTCACAGGCAAGAAATTCACTTTTAGTGCCCCAATCGTATTAAATCTGGTTTTCCACATCTTCCTCACATCATACCTCCCTCCCATAGCCAATCTATGTCCAAGGCCTGTTGGTATTTCCTCCCAAATTTATATTGAGTCCAACCACTTCCCTCTATTCTCACCGTACCTATGCTAGTCCTTCTAGGACTACTGCAACAGCTTCCTAAATGTTTAACTCCTAAACACACTATTTTCTTCCCATAGTCTGTGTGAACACAACAGACATTTTAAACAGCATGATACAAAACTATATATCCAATAATTGCAATTTGGGAGAAAATGATTATAGAATAAAAGACTATGAAAACACACTACTTAAGAAACAGGGGGCGGGAGTACATTTATATTTATCCTAATTGTTTTAAAAAATCACTGAATAGGAACTTGTGGAGGAGAGCTAGAGAGCAAAAACATTCTTTCATTATTTATTATTCGCTGCTCAGGCTTCCTCTTGTTGCAGATAACAGGGGCTTCTCATTGTCACTTCTCTTGTTGCGCTGGCTGTAGGTCACTGGGTTCAGTAGTTGTGGCCCACCGGCTTAGCTGCCCCATGGGACCAAGGATGGAACTCATGCCCTCTTCATTCGCAGGTGGATTCTTAACCACTAAACCACAAGAGAAATCCCACAAGAACTTTTTGAGGTTTTTAAAGATAATTGCTTCAGTAACTTTCTAATGTGAACTTTTCACAAAATAAATCCTATTTTGATTTTTCAACCGTTAGATATTACCTAATCAAAAATATTGTTTGCAAGACAGAAATACGCTAAAACGTTGATAGTCACTACTCTGGAAGGGTGAAAGCAGAGATTCTGTTTTCTACTTGTACACATTTAGTGACTTTTCTAGCGTGAATGAATAATTTACACGATCAGAAAACAAATGAACTTTTAAGAAAAGATCTTTGACACCGTTTCCGTGGGGGGGTCAAAAGAGCAGGGAGCAGGGTTGCGAAGGCTCCCGCTATAAAGGTGATGGGTTGAGTGTCTGTTTCCAGATTTCCACACATCTGTGCGCTGCAGGGAAAGAACCATGAAGGAGGGAGAAGGTAGAAAGGCAGGTAGAGGATGGGAGCGAGCAAGCGCCAGGCCCCAACGACGTCACTCCCGTGGGTACGTCCGTGGGCCAGGGAGCCCTTGCTCCGCCAGTATTGTCTCGTAAATACGAGAGCGAAGAAGGAAAGGGGGACTAAGTTTGTAGCGGCCGCCGCGGAGCTAAGAAAGCAGGAAAAGACAAATACGCCTTCTACACGCAACAATACAGCCCCACCACCAAGAAAAGCAGTCACACTTCGGATGAAATAGCGGAACCCCAGCTTTCGGGGCTTTTTTCTAATCTCTGCCCCTTGCGTGGGTGTGGCTGTGGCGACGCACACAGGAAGGGGCGGGACATAACGCTAAGCCAGCGTGCTGATCTCGCGAGAGCATTAGGGGAAGGAAGCGCAGTCGGTGCAGGATGCGGTTCCTGGTTGCGTTCGTGTTACTGAGCGTCGCGGCAGCAGGTAAGAATTTCCCCCCGCCCCCACCCCACCGCAGTCCCAAGACCAGCCCCCAGTAATCCCACTCTCGCCCCGGGGCCCGTCATCTTCACCGTGGCCTATCGGCCCCTGACCTCACTTCTTGCTTGCCCGAACCTCGCCACCTCTCCGCTCGCCAGCACTCCCCTCCCGTTTGCCCGTTGCAACGTTCCGAGGAGTCCTTTCTCCCCGAGTACCTCTCTTCAGCCAGATAGTTTCTCTGTTTCAGACTTCCTGCTCAGTTCTGCTCCAGTCCCCGGAACAGCCGCTCCGAAGGACGATCAGGCTTCTGCAGGAAGCTCCAGGGAGCACGTCTTGATCGCTCAGTCTGGGCAAGAAAACAGTAACCAAACCTTTCTAAATCAGACCGACGCGAAAATCGGCTCTGACAATTCGGGAAAGCGCCCGGCGGATACCGGCTTCGACAAATTGGGAGCCAAGGAGCGCCCCTCGGAAACCCACTCTGATAATTCGGGAGCTAAGCAGCACCCTGGGGAAACCGGCACTGACAATTCGGGAACCAAGCAGCACCCCGGGAGAGCCGACCCTGGCAGTTCCCCCAGAGACCAATCCAACAAGTTGGTCTCCAGCCCCTCTTCTGATAACAAGGAGTCCACCAAGCTTCACGTAAACACAGTAACTGGCAAAGCTCTGCAGACTTCCAGAACTGAACCTGGGGGAAAAGTGTTGGCAGACCCCTCTTCTCCCCAGCAGGAGGGAGAAGGTAAGCCCTTAGAACTAACTGAAGATGTGGAGCCCAAGGAGACTGAAGAAGGGGATACAGAGCCAGAGGAAGACGCACCACCCAAAGAAGAGAAAGAAATGGTTGGCCCTGCCTCCAGGGAGAACCGTGAAGGGACACTTTCGAATACTTGGAGTAAAAAGGATGACCTTTATAAGGATAAGCTTGGAAATGCCAGTGCAGAGAGCAGCCACTTTTTTGCGTATCTGGTGACAGCAGCCATTCTCGTCGCTGCCCTCTATATCGCCTACCACAATAAGCGGAAGGTAAGGCAAGAATGCCCTTAAGAGGAGGAGTGGGATTTCCTCCACCCAGAAAGCCTGATGTGTGAGTATTCATCACTCATCAGCCAGTAAGCCCTGGGAATTTAAGAAACAAACTTCCGTTTTTTCTCCTGAGATCCTGCCAGGGTTCTCTATTGGATTTTCTAGGGTTCTTTTTTTTTGTTTTTTTTCCCCTTTGTTTTAGAAATCATTTGTTTTCACATCTGTTTCCTCTGAGTGCCTTCTGCTGTTGCATCACGTGTGAAGCTTAGGACATTATTATGATTTGACCCAAATGAAAGTCTCCTCCCATAATCTTGGAAC
Source organism: Bos mutus (assembly GCF_027580195.1). Lineage (NCBI taxonomy): Eukaryota > Metazoa > Chordata > Mammalia > Artiodactyla > Bovidae > Bos > Bos mutus. Next base: position 57,188,642 of record NC_091627.1, read on the forward strand.
TTAGAATCTCTCACATCCTGAGGAGGACCTGAGGACCTGACAGTTTGTATGTAGTTAAAGCAGTGATCTTCCTGTTTTCAGTGCTTCCTGTCTTATTTCTAGCTTCCTCTCCCAAGCGTTTGTCTTCCATCCGCAGGAACAGAAAGAATGGTTACAGAGTCGTCAATACCAGCAGCAGAGCACTCAGGGGTCTATGTTCTGCAGCTGAGTTTCTGATTAGAAGAAAGGCCAGAAATTGCATGAATACACTCATCTTTTACTTCAGCAGGGTTTGTTGTGTTGCTTAGTAACGACTCCCAATGACAAAATAATTGCATTTCTTTTTTTGTTTTAACTGAAATGTAAAAAAACATTAAGTGTAGTTGATTTACAATGTTGTGTTAGGTGTACAGCACAGTGATTCAGTTTTTTATATATATTCATTTTCAGATTCTTCCCAAATGATTGCATTTCTTATGAGCCCTAAGAATTTAATAGTTTCTAATAGTCTGACTAAAATTGAAGGGTTCAATTCATGATAGTCAAAAGGCCTAGATCTGTGAGAAATGAGAGAAGACATTTAGTAAAAGTGGTACATTCCTGGGAATTCCCTGACAGTTAAGGGGTTAAGACTCCATGCTTTCACTGCAGGGGCCACAGGTTTGATCTCTGGTTGGGGTTCTAAGATCCCCAATGCCACATGAATGTGGCCATGAAAAAAAAAATTTTAAAGGTACATTCTTTACTCTACATCCGAGTGCTTATCATGGAGAGTAACCTTAAGTATGAAATGAGAGTGGTAAGGTTCAGATGAAGTAAAGTGTGGGGTGAAAGAGTACATTTGCAGATTAGAAGTAAGTATTGCTTGATATTAAGATAAAAGAAGGGGGACTTGCTTAGCCTGGAAGAGTCTCAGTTGGGGAGGAGTTGGCAGTTCTTTTCACTGTGTTGTTGTTCAGTCACCAAGTCCTATCTGACTCTTTGTACCCCAAGGACAGCAGCATGTCAGGCTTCCCTATCCTTCACAATCTCTTAAGAGTTTGCTCAAACTCGTGTCCACTGAGTCTATGATCCCATCCAGCCATCTCATCCTCTGTCACCCCCTTCTCTTCCTGCCGTCGATCTTTCCCAGCATCAGGGTCTTTTCCAGTGAGTTGGCTTTTTGCATCAGGTGGCCAAAGTATTGGAGCTTCAGCTTCAGCACCAGTCCTTCCTGTGAATATTCAGGGTTGATTTTCCTTAGGATTGACTGCCTCGATCTTGCAGTCCAAGGGACTCTCAGGAGTCTTCTCCAGCACCACAGTTCAAAAGCATCGATTCTTCAGCACTCAGCCTTCTTTATGGTCCAACTCTCACATCCATACATGACTACTAGAAAAACCATAGCTTTGACTATACAGATCTTTGTCAGCAGAGTGATGTTTCTGCTTTTAAATAGGCTGCGTTCTCTTGAGTAAATCACATAGACTCCAGCTGGCTAGAGCCTAGAACAGCTGTCCTGCACCTGTCATTTCCGTTTAGGATAAAGGATTCTGATGTAACTAGGCCCTGTCCTCCTTATAATTGTCAGTAGGGCCTTTCTGTGAATGGTTTACTCTTTTTGCTGTCAAGATCATTAACAAATGGGCCGCCAGGTGATTACCTCTAATTTCAGAGACTGAAATCTGTCACCATAAAGTCACTTGTTAATCACTGTCTTGTCTTTTTCCCCAGATTATAGCTTTCGTCCTGGAAGGAAAAAGATCCAAAGTTACACGGCGGCCAAAGGCTACTGACTACCAACGTTTGGACCAGAAGGTGAGAGAGGAGGGAGGAATACACCATCTCAGATGCACCTAGCCATGGGCTTGTGTTTGGTATAGCGGCAGCAGCTGATTCTGGGGGTGCTGTTTGCCATTGCCTCTGCCCTTCTCAGACCACAGCATACAGACATCCCCTGTAAACATGTCTGCAGTGTTAGTGTTAGAAGATTCTCAGGACCTCTACAACATCATCTTCCTTCAGTAGATGAGGAAGCTCAGACCCAGAAACACTGTGATATTTTTTTTTCTAAAAGTCTTTATTGAATTTGTTACAGTGTTGCTTCTGGATTTCTTTTGGTTTTTTTGGCGGAGGCATGTGGGAATCTTCGCTCCCCAACCAGGGATCGAACCTGCACCCTTGCATTGGAAGGCAGTGTCTTAACCATTGGACCAGTGCAATCCCATTGGGAAGTCCCAAAACACGTGATCTTTTCCCCCTTAGTTTCTGGGAAAATCAAGACCTCAGAGCAACTCCCTCGACTGTCTGCCTATACTTTTCACACTCGACCAGCACTTCACAAGTTTTCACAGGCATTTGACTCACCCTGAGAATTGGTATTAAAAGCTTTTATTTTATCGATTGTTTTTTGTACAGTGAGGGTCAGTTTGTCTTCATTTTGAGTTTTTCCTCTGAACCGAAAATTCTAGGAGATCTCTTCCCCTCAGCCTCAGCCCCTGCCCCATCATCCCAGCAGTAAGATATAAAAACAGATGAAAACAGATGAAAGTTACCAATGGATTGTATTGCTCTCGTTTCAGATTTGATTTTTTCTGTTCTTGAGAACCTTGTCCTCCCTGCTGATTTGTCTCTAAATCAAGAAGAATGAAGAGAAAAACACTGTGACCTAAGAGACACCCCCTCCTCCAGGGTTTGGTGGCAAGTCAGGGCTAGCAGAGGTGGTGGGGAAGGGGGGTTGCTTTAGATTTTGCACCTGCACTTTGGCGACCTTGTCCTCCTGTGTTCCCCTTATTTATGCTGGTGTCTTCCAGGCTGTCCCCCTCTGAGTGTGAGTGGAGGAGCATGTGGGCACCCAGCTGTGACCAAAGGGAGATCCTGGCCCTGGGTAGGTGCCCTGCCGGGGGCCTTGGGTTGAAGGTGGTTAGCCCTTGAAAACACCATTGCACTCAACACTATTTACTTTCGAGGGCCTAGGAGAAAACTGCAGATTAAGGCCCATTGCTACCAAGGCCTTTTCCTTTGTGGGGATGTGTACCCCACAAAAGATATAGAAGGTAGTAACTGCTGATGGCCTGAGGGCTCCTGTGAACACGAATTTCTTCAAAGTCTCCAGCAGCAAACCGAAACAGCAGCTACAAAACGGGCTTTCTTGCCCTCGAGTCCAGCCTGCCTAGTGCAAGCTCTTCATGCTCTTCTGACAGTTTCCTATCACTTAAGACAAAGTGAATCCACTTGCATTTGGTTGTACTGAGCAGAAAACTGAACTCGGGGATTCTGGGAGGAAAGCTTAAAGCCACTGTTCCCTGTCACAGATGTTTTAAAAATAACAGTTAACGATTATCGAAACATTGTGTTTATGCCTGCTTACCATCCTTACAGGAACTTTCTGAAGTAGAGTTGAGTTCATGCTTTGAAGGCATGTAGGACCATTTGGTTTGGGTCTGCATTTTTTTAGAGGACTTTTAAGAAACAGGATTCCCACAAATTCTTACTTTGCCTTTGTTGCCTAAAATATTTGTATTTACTTATATTTACAAACTGATTATAGTCCCTTGTTTACCTAAATCTAGTTAAGGGTCCTCTTATCTGATATAAAATGGTAAGGCTAATTAGTAAAAATTCCCGCTCTGTCCCATGTCAGGGGTTATTAAAGTTTAAGAAATTTAGAGAATTCCCTGGGGGTAACCAAGGGTAGCCTCCTAGATCAGACTGTTGTTTGAAGTTTCATTTAACTGTTGTACTACCCTATTATAGAGAGCCTAAAGAGAGTTGTTTCTGCAAAGAAGAAACAGAGAGAATAGCTAATCTCAGGGAAATTTAAGAAAGTGGGAAGTGAGAGAGGAAAAGGGTGAGTTCTAGGCTGTTGAAGAAGTCTGGTGGAAGAAGGGGCCATAGTGTTTGTCATGGTATCTTCCACCTCACTTAAAACAGCCCATGACTGAGTGGAGATTTTCATCCTCTGCAGGTGACATTTGTAAAGGTGAGGACTGAAGACTCTTGGCATCATCCCCTAAGACCATGGTTATTTTATTTCCTTCTCTGTCTCCCTCTTCCCTGCCTTTCTTCCTCCCCTCTGGTGTTTTCTATTTCTGCCTGTCTTCCACTGGCACCATTTTCCTGTCACCTATCTGTGTGCCCAGATTCTCTGCTCCCATCCATCTTGTTTGTGGTCCATTCTGCTGTTCAGCTTCTCCAGAAAGTATAGCTTCAGTTCCCTTGCCATTCATCCTCCTCATAACCTTTACAAACTCATTAGTCTCTGTCTTTCTGCCAAGAATGTTTTCCCAGAGGTTCAGATCACCAAATCCAGTGGCTTGTTCTCAAAGCTTAGTCTTGCCCTGAATAGAATTGGACACTTAGACCATCTAAATTCAGCCTCTCCTCTTGTGGTCTTTGTCGCCTGGCTTCTGAGAACTCCCTTTTCCTTTTCCTGTGCTGGTGGGGGAGAATGCCTGCAAAGACAGGTCTATCCCTTTGTCTCCTCAGAAACTTACTCATTCTTTAGCCTCTGGATAAGTGACTCCCAAGTTTCTGTCTTCAGCCTAGTTCCCAGAGAACCCTGTCCTGCCGTGTGGTGAACATTCCAGCTTGTCAACCTGTTGTCACTGAAACAGAATTTCTCTTCTTCTACACATTAAGCTGCCCCTCTCAATTGCCCAGTCTTTTTGATCATCTCGACTCCAAGCTGACATTTTTATCTCTTGGCACAAAAGTCCTATCCATTAAAAAGAAAAATATCTCTAGCTACAGTCTTTCTCTTCATTTTCCTTGCTTCCCTGCCCCACACCCCCACCCACTTCACTACCCTTCTGGATCTTTTTTTTCCCCTAGGAGCCACCTTCATTGATCTCTTGTCCACTTCCTCGTGTGTGTAAAGACCAGAGTGCTCTGAAGCTTCTGTCTCGTGGCTCTGAGAATCAAGTTCATGGACCCTGGTGTTTACAGCTCTGCAGGCTGATGCTGTCCTGCCCGTCTTTCTCTGCATCCTCCCGGGGCCTAAGGCCCCTCTTGTCAGGCAACCATCAGGCCTCGACATCCTTGATACGTTCTCCAGCCCCTGGCTTTTGGTGGCTGATTTTCAGTTAGGGCACACTCCCTTCTCTTCTTTCCTTTGCCTCCCCAAAAACCTGTTTTTTCAGGCCCCAGCTCCAGTTTGCCCATGCACCTGCCTAATCCCCCACCCCACCTGATCAGCTCTTTCTGTTTTACTCCAGTAAACAGAATCTCACTCATGCATTTTGGAACTAAAGCAGAGCAGAGCAGTCAGTATCTGACATCTCTGTCTGGTCTCCCCAAGAAAATGAAGCTCCTCGCGGGAGCGCCCGTGGCGTCATCTGCATATCTGCCTCACAAAGGGCAGTCCCTGGGGACCTGAGTTCATTTCTCCGCACAAAGGAGACGTGTTCTTTCTTTAGGACATCTGGCTGTGACCTTTCTGAGGCCTCACACACCGCTTTCTGTCTGCCGGTTGCTGCCCTTATTGATGGATTCTGCTAGGAAGGAGGAGAGCAGAAAGCAAGATTGGTTTCAGGCACCGAGAGCAGGTTGGCACCAGGTGGACACATACGTATTGTGGAGTCCATGTAGCTTCACTTTTTAAGTCTCAGAGCAGGACGATTTCTTGTGAAAGAATACGGTCGAGTTTAAGTTTCACTTTAGAAATTGCACTGAAAGAAATCTCCCACACCAAAGGAAAAGTTGTTTTCTGGGTCACTGTCATCTTGAAGATACTCTTTGAAGCGTGTTTTCCTAGAGATTGTGTAGATGAGGGTGAGCTGGTGGTAGTGGGAGGATCTCTCTAGCTGGGGTGGGGCGCGGGCAGGCAGGAGAGGTGCCCTATCCAGTCAGCTCTGTGCTTTGCTTTGCCGCCCAGTTTTTGGTTGAAGAGTGGTTTCTATTTGGAGGAATCTGTGCTTTAGAATCATTTGAAGAGTCTACCTAAAAAGGCTAAGTTAACTCGTAAAGACCTGACAACTAGCTCTGTACACTCACATTTCTTGCCACGTGATGGCTTTTCGTGAAACTTGGTGACAGACCCCTAAACCTCTCAAATTCCCAGTAGGGATTCTCATTTCCTCCTCCCACTTCACATCATTTAATTCACAAGCCTGCCCCTCATTTTGGGAGGGTGACTATATGTGGAATGCTGCTGCATGTGAGATGAAAGCTGGCAAGCCTTGCACATGTTCTGAACCATTTGAGCAGGGAGGAGAGCAGTCTGCACCAGACCCTGTACTTCTGCCAGCTATCTCCTAAACATTCTGGGTGGGACCATTGTGTCTGGCCTTGCCTTGCTTAAGAAGGAAACCTGGGGAGAGATTTCTCAAATTTAACTGTACGTCAAGAACTAAGACTGAATCTCAGCCCAATTCCATGAAGTCACATGTGGATTTCCCAAATACCCCAATCTTGAAACTCCTCATAAAGGCATTGGGTCTGAGCTTTATCAGGTTTCAAGCTGCCAACAAAACCAGCTTCCTCACACTCTTTGGTATTCCTTTAATTCAGAATTTTAAAGTGTTCAATAAATGGTTGATTGCTGAAGTTGTTTCCCTTCTTTTTTGTTCACCCAATTAGCAGAATACCACTGTTGTGCAGTTTTATTTTTCTTATTGTAATTTAATGATGATTTATTTCTTTAAAGCTTATTTGGTCCAACGATAAGTATTTTTCCATATAATGTTTTACTGAGTTTCTGTGAATGCCATCACCACGTAGTTTTGTATCTCTGCATAGAAACCAAAACAAATTTCAAATATTAGAGCTATAAAATTATTAAATTTAATTTTTTCCTCTTTTTAAAAAAAGTATAGTTGATATACATTGTATTAGTTTCAGGTGTACAACACAGTGATTTGACATTTGTATACATTACAAAATTGATCACAATAAGTCTATAATCATTTGTCCCCATATGAAGTTATTTTAGTATTAATGATTATATTGTACCTCTTAATCCCCCTCTAAAATATTAAGGTTATTAGTACTGCATTAAAATTGACTGACATAAGGCATGTTAGTAAGGAAAAGGTCTTTTTTTTTTGTTAACCTTTAGCACCTTCACTCACCTTCCCACCCGATCCCCATGTAAGTTCCAACACACTGGAAATGCATTCCCAGGCATTGCACACATTCTGTAACTTTCCATGACCTGATCCTTACTTCCAACCCCATTCCTCCTCACCAGGCAGCCCTGGTTCTAGGTCAGAGGTAACTGGGCTGCTTTCTAGGCCATAATATACTGTGTATTTTGGGAAGCTGCACCTTGGTGCTCAGGCCCTGAGGTCTGGGAGGGTATCCTGGTGCTGACACAGTGAGAACCCAGCGTGACTCCAATCAAAAGGAAGCCTAGGCCCCAGCTGCATACGAATTGGATGTTCTCCCATAACGTATATACCTTGCTAACTAACACGTCCTGTCCACTGCCAGCCCCCACATCCACATGGACCATATCACAGGAGTTTCCCCACACTCTCAGAAGAGCCACTGGAACCAGAAAAATAGGATCTGCATCCTCTGAGCCTGTGGAACTACAAGCCAAACCATGCTCACCAGACACCTCTCTGTTGTGTAGAACTCCTGCATTGAGGCACTAAGGGGGAACGGGAGGAGAAGCCTCAGGCCAACAGGACCCCCCTGCTCCAGCTGACCCATGCTCTCGAGGGTTCTAGCCACCTGATGAGAATAATCCATTTGATGGCTCAGACTTAGGAGGTATGGGTGTGGGATGCAGAGCGCAGCTTGACAGGCCATGAAAGCCACCCACGTCAGTAGCCCACGCTGGGCGTTTTGTAGGAACAGCATGTTCTAAAAGGTGTGAGAGAGCTTCAGTTTAAGAACCACCATCTATGCTAGATCTGTGTGTTGGACCTGTATCCAGAAATGAGAAACAATAGTTAGAGTGCTTTACGTGATTAAGGAACTAATGCAGAAAAACACAGGTGAGGCAGGGGATGTGCCAGTTCCTCTGACTCCTCCCTGAGCCAACTAATTCTTCTTCTTCCGGGCCTGGATCCGCAAGCCAAGCTTCCAAAGGTCTAAGTACAAGTTCCGCTTCAGGATGGCACTGCTGCACAGCAAGGCCCCTTGCAGGGCTCCAGTCAACCCACAGGTGAGGACATCTTGGCCTGGGAGACAACAGTGGAGGCCTGTGAGCATCCCCCCGCCCCACCTCCAAGCAGGGCAGTGGGGAGACTGGCCCCTGAGCCAGGGCCACAGAGATGCCTTCAGACCAGGACCAGGGTCCTCAGCCACCAAGGCAACAGAAACAGAGGACTGACTGACAGGCCCAGGGTCCCAGTTTTCCTGGCAGGATGGGGCCTTCAGCATACCTGTCAAGTAGAGGTTCGGGATGGGGCTCTGGGCCCTTATGGAGGCCATTGCACCAGGATGCAGGCGGCCCAGGTCATGGTCAGCCCCGTAGCAGGCCCCCTGGGGAGCCGCCAGGTAGAACTGAATGCTCAGTGGGGACCCTCCAGTCACACTGTCCACCTGAAGAGGCAAAAGAGGTGGCCGAAGAGTGGGAGGGGGACCTTGTGAGACCCTCACCTCTTCTTTCCCTGCCCCTGCACGAGCTGCCAGCCAGCATAGGCTCCCCTGGAGCTCAGTCACCCCAGGCCTCATTCCCAGCCCCATAGAAGGGGCGGAGATGCACCGACCACCAACTCTGCCCTCCTACCTTCCCCTCCAGATGTGGGAACTGCTTCAGGAAGACCGACACAGCGGCTTCAACAAAGGAGCTCTTGAGGTTCTCGTAGGCACTGCTCCGCTTTCCCTGGGGCTCGTCCCGCCACTCCTTGAACCACTCGTATGAGGTGGGCACTAGGATGATCGCTGTCGACCGGTCTGGGGACACAGAGCCAGGTCACTGCTGCCGCCCCTCCCGACCCAAGCCCCAGCCCCCAGCACATCAAGCCTCACCTGGGTACCGGTCCTCCCAAGTTGGGTCCTTGGCCGACGAGAAGGAAATGAAGAGAAGGGGCATGTGCGCGGCGGCCTTGTCCCCAGGCAGAGAGACATAGTGCTCCATCCTGGGGAGGAGAGGGGCTGTTGGCCCTGGCCATGTCCCCCACAGCCACCAGCCCCACCCCGAGCACAGCTTATCCCCAGGTGCCCCCAAGGGATGAAGCCAAGGCACAGCCCAGGTGGGAAAAAGTCCTTTCAGAGTAGATTCTTGCCCATCTCCTCCCATCCTATATCCTGCTGCTTCCCCCCTAGCATCTGTGGCTCTGGGGGACCAGGCTGCTACCCTTCCTGCACATGTACACCCATGCCTTACGCCCTGTCCATGTCTTTGTCAAAATAAATATAGTAGTTGGTGGTCGGCAGCCCCAGGTCCTTCTTGGTGCCTCGGAGGCAGATGAAGACACAGAATATGCTCAGGCCGGGCCGAACCATCCCCAGCTGCCGCTTCACACCTGCAGACGGTTAGGAGGGCCGTGAAAAGGAGACCACCAAGATCTGCCACCACCCCGGGAGCCAGCAGACACCCACTCGCCTCATCTGCAGCCTCAGCTGTTTGGACAACTCGGCCTGCTCCTCAGTCTCCTGCCTGTGATGGCCATGGCCCCAGACATCTGCTCTGAATGCCTTGAGAAGCAGAGATGGCCAGCTCCCTGAGCCATTCACAGCATCTGTGTCATGGTCCCATTGTCACCTTAATGTCTAAGTTAAGAGCAGGGACTTCCCTGGTGATCCAGTGGTAAAGAATCCATCTGCCAATGCAGGGGATATGGGTTCAACCCCTGGTTGGGGAAGATCCCATATACCTCAGAGCCTGTGTGCCACAACTACTGAGCTTGTGCTCTAGAACCCATGCTCCAAAACAAGCCACTGCACTGAGAAGTCTGTGCACCACAACAAAGAGTAGCCCCTGCTCACAACTGGAGAAAGCCTGCGTGCAGCAACAAAGACCAGTGCAGCCAATAAATCAATACGAGCAGAGGACAGGGCTCCACATGACAAAGGCCATGGCTGTGAACAGCAGTCTGTTACAAGCCTTGGCTTCAGTATTAAGTTGAATACAAACCATCTAATGGATAAAAGTGAAAATGTTAGTCCCTCAGTCATGTCCGACTCTTTGCAACTCCATGGACTATAGCCTGCCAGGCTCCCTCCTCTGTCCATGGAACCTGGCAGGTCACAGTCCATGGGATCACAAAGAGTTGGACAGGACTGAGCGACTAACTTACCCCCCGCCCTGCCCCCCACACACACATGAAATAAATAACTAACGAGAACCTACCGTATAGCACAGGAAACTCTACTCAGTGCTCTGTGGTGACCTAAAGGGGAAGGAAATCTAAAAACGAAGGGATATATGTGTACCTATAACTGATTCACTTTGTTCTACAGCAGAAAGTAACACAACACTGAAAAGCAACTATATTCCATAAAAAAATCAATTAAAAGAACCCTGGGTCTCAAATCAGTCACACAATGATGAGACCAAACCCTACTGCTCCAGACCAGCCTCAGCTCCTTTACTTATTTTGTCAGTGAGTGTTCCTCGCTCAAACAAATATCCTCTTCAAAACATCCTCAATAATGTCCAAGCTCAGCCCCAGAATTTAAGAAAGGCACTCCTATTCACAAAGACTCCCTCGGTCTGACCACCTCACCTCCATACTCTCGACCCCAACCAGCACTGCCTTGTCCCCAAGGCCACAAGATATCCTGTTTCCATCTCTGATACAGAGACAGAACTGTCAGAATCTCTACCCCAAACAGCTGGAAACATCAGGAATCCCAGGAGTCTCTGCGGCCTCTCGGTTGAGCATCACTGCCACCACTGTCTGAAAGGTTCTCAAACTGGGATTCATCCAGCTCCCACTTGGGAGGGGTGGCCGGTCCTTCAGGCAGGAGGAGGGCGGAGGGTGCTGGCACAGGAGACTGTCCTCAGGGCTGAGATGCATGTGAGCAGTGGAAGCTGTACCTGCCAGTGAAGGAGGGGCAAGCTCCCTTTTTTGTTTTTGCATCCAGCACCATGTGACCAAAATAGAATTTGGGGGTGGGAAAGAAGGTAGGAGTGGAATAACCAAGTCAAAACCATGTACTGTCTTTCGGTGGGGCCAGAGGTTGACTAAGGTGGAGCTTCCCTGGTGGCTCAGTCAGCAAAGAGTCTGCCTACAATGCAGGAGACCCAGGTTCGATCTCTGGGTTGGGAAGATCCCCTGGAGAAGGAAATGGCAACCCACTCCAGTATTCTTGTCTGGGAAATCCCATGGAAAGAGGAGCCTGTAGGCTACAGTCCATGAGGTCACAAAAGAGTCAGACACGACTTAGGGACTAAACAATAACTAGCTGGAACAAGGAGAGCCCACAAATATAAGAGTAATCTTCCCCTGTATCTCTAAACACAGAAAGCAGTTTCCAGAAAATACAGAACTCCCTCATAGGGTCCTTTCCTTATTCACTTAGGTTGTATGACCATTAAGTGTAAAAGAAATTATGTTCTTTACACATGTGGCTTAGGGTAAAGAATCCACCTGCCAATGCAGGAGACACAGGAGACTCAGGTTCAATCCCTGGGTGGGGAAGATTCCCTGGAGGAGAGCACGGCAACCCATTCCAGTATTCCTGCCAAGAGAATCCCATGGACAGAGGAGCCTGGCAGGTTATAGTCCATGGGGTTGCAAAGAGCAAAACACAACTGAGCACACACAAACAAACAAAAAACAAATTATGTTCTTAATGCCTTTTAGATTCAAAGGGAACTAGGAATCATTCTAGGCAGGAAAATACTTTCGCTTTTTTTTTTTTTTTTAAGGTGTCCCTCCAATTACTCCATGTCATTTATTTGCATTCTCTTTCTCGTGGATTTTTTGTCACCTGAGGACGTGCACTTGATGAGGGCCCAGGGCCATTAGGAGACAGCGTCAGGGTTCAAAGGTCCTGGGAGAGAGGGAGGCTGGAAGTACCAAAGGCCACTGGGCGGTCTCTGCCTCAGGCCACACAGCTCACCCAGCCTGAGAGAGGGAAGGCCTCTGCTGGCAGTGGACATTGGCCGAGGCCCAGTGAAAGGAGGCAAAGGGCTGAGGGCCTGTTTCCCAAGTACACGTCCTGTACCCCAGAGACAGTCACAGCAGCCGCCGACCCTCTCGCCGACCAGGAAAGCCAAGACCTCAGTTTTCTACTGGGTCTCTTTCCCGGGTTCCCCAAGAGCAGCCGCGGGCCCACCCTCCAGGGTGGATGCTTCTTGTACTGGGCTCTAGGCTCCTCCTCAGGTTTCCATCAAGGTTTCCATCCCAAACGCATCTTGGGCTACTCTTACTCCCCACCTCCCACCCCAGCCAGAGGCCTGGACACAGACCTCTCTCTCACCCTCCTAGATCGCTGGCCCCTTCCCGGCCAGCGGCCTCCATCCCTCAATCACATTGGGAGCTGCCAGCTCCATTTCCAAATGGTGATGCCCCAGCTAACCTTGGCTCAGCCACTCTGTCCCTTGGGAGCTGATCTGCTCTCCTCCTCCTTCTAGTAAGGCCTTCTCTCTGGAAGCCCCACGTTTCCAGCCCAAAGGGTACCAGGAATCCAGGCTTAGGAGTCAGAAACATCAGCCTCTTCCTCTCCACTTGGCTGCCTCCAGCTGGGTGGGCCTTGGGCAGCGATTCACCTATGTGCCTCCATTTCCCCTGCCATCAACATGAGCTCTACCCAGCAGCTGAGGATCAGATGCAAGGACAAAGGTAAAGCTCGCACACAGACATGGCTCCCCACACAAAACCACAGGCTTTTATTTTTGGACACGGCCTGCAGTAGAAATGACTGGCATGTGTGTGTGTGCTCAGTCATGTCCAACTCTTGGCAAACCCATGGACTGTAGCCCACCATGCTCCTCTGTCCATGGGATTATCCCAGCAAGAATACTGGAGTGGGTTGCCATTTCCTCCTCCAGGAGCTCTTCCCCACCCAAAGATTGAGCCCGAGTCTCCTGCATCTCCTTCACTGGCAGATGGATTCTTTATCATTGAGCCACCTGGGAAACCCAGAGATGACTGGACTCAGGCTTATTTCTATCTGGGTCCCAGGTTTTGAGAGCAGGGCTCCAGGAGAAGAATCCAGGAGGATACCCCTGCAGCCTCAGCACCAATACAAAGCTGGTTCCTTGCAGAGGCAGGAAAACATAACCTTAGGTCCCAAATAAGGCCCACAGCAACGATATCAAGACCTTCGTCTCCACTCCAGCCTTCCCTTCCCTTAACAGCAATGTCAGACCAGACTTCCCCACACCAAACAAGTACGAAATTAAGGAAGGAAGCAGAATTCACATGGCAAACTTAATGAAAAACCCAGGAACCATTCCTTTAAGACTCAATCCACCATCATTAACTATCAGGGAGATGATCTAAGGTCAAAGGAAACCAGAAATGGGCAACTGGGACTGGAAACTTGAAAGAGGAAAGGGAAACGCAGTTAAGGTTATCAGGGGAAAGGGTGTAAATTTGCCAAGGATGAAATGAGAGATAAAAACTAAAGGGTCTTTGGGGAAGATGCAGGAAAAAGGAAGTTATCCCACCCCCTAAACAGAGGCCTGCTGGGGATAGATGTTATTAATAGAAATTGGTGTGCTCACCTTTTCTGCCTAAGGAGGGTCAAAGGGCAGCCCTGATGCTGGGGAAAGCATCAGCCAGGCTGAGTCAGCTGGAAGCAGAGGGCAGGTCCAGGGCACTCGGAGGAGAGCCACGCAACTCATTTGTTTACCTGGCAGACAGCGGGCCTGCTCTGGCAACAAGTGCTCGTAGGTGTTGAACAATCCCGCGTCGGAGATCACGATGGGGCAATAGATGTTCACCAGGTCCTCACCCTTCTTCACAGTGACACCTGCAGGCACAAGAGCTTAGCTGAGGTTCTGCGCACTCCAAGAAGACAAGAAAGGCCCCCATTCCTACCCAACCCCATCTCTCCCACACTGACCCAGGCAGGTAGGCCCCAGCTAAAACTGCAGAGTGAGGGATCAGCCCAAAGCACTGCCTACAAGGCCCAAAAGGCCCACAGTCCCCACTGGCTTTCTAGCTCTCTCTCTATCTGATATGGGAGCTCTTCTCTTTAGCCACCAGCCAACCTCCACACTAACCCAGACAGAGCCCGTGAGCTGATAGCCTTCATTAAAATGCCAGGTCCTTCTTTACTGTTGCCAGAGTTTTTGGTTCCAACACACTCTCTTTTAAACCCTCCAGTGACACCTCAACCTCTAATTAAACTCCAAACCCTCCTATCAGCCTTCTGTGATGTGCTCCCTTCTGTGGATCCAGCCTCATCTCTGACTGTCTGACAGTTTTCACCAAACTATTAGATAGGACTATATGCAAATAGCATGTGTGTGCATTCATGCTCAGTTGTGTCTGGCTCTTTGCAACCCCATGGACTGTAGCCTGCCAGGCTCCTCTGTTCATGGGATTTCCCAGGCAAGAATACTGGAGTGGGTTGCCATTTCCTTCTCCGAGGATCTTTCCGACCCAGGGATCAAACACACATCTCCTGCAGCTCCTGCATTGCAGATGGATCCTTTACCAACTGTGTCATCTGGGAAGCCCCCAACGGCTGACAGTCAATCATTTTTTTAACCTAGAAATGTGACAGACTCTTATGATTCAACCTAACATTTTCAGATGCCTAAATATATTCAGCTCATGGGACTTCTCTGGTGGTCCAGTAGCTAAGACACTGAGCTGCCAATGAAGGGGGCCCAGGTTCGATCCCTGGTCAGGGAACTAGATCCCACATGCCACAGATGAGAGTTGACCAAAGAAGACCAAAGATTCCATGTGCCGCAACTGAGACCCAGTGCAGCCAAAAAAGAGAAAAAAGAAACTCAGCTCTTTCATATCTCCGTGCCTCTGCACATTCTGTTCCCCCGACCTGGAATGACCTCCTCTCCCCTCTGACCAGCTTCCTCTCACCTATCACGACCTCCCTCTGAGGGTCCCTGTCCCACCATCCTGTGCCACCTCCAGCCTCAGTTCGTGCCTCCATGCGGCACCTTGGTTATATCTCAGTCATCTGCCCTCTGAGACTGGAAACTTCTTGAGTTAGAGATTAGGATTTACTTATCTTTTATCTCCATCTTTTATCACATAGCATGTGAAAAACATAAATATATCCAGAACTGAATTTAATTCAATGATAAACCCTCCTTGGTTCACAGACCACCTGACGGCTGGAAGGAAAACTGGTTTGTGACTGTGAGAGAAAGTCTTGCACAGCTGATGGCCACCCCTGCCTCACTGCTGGGAACTTTGCAGTCTCTTCTACAGATACGTCCTCAAACATTACCGATGGCCTTTTCTCCCTTGACTTTTGGGTGCCTTGGGCCACCCACTCATTACCTCCTTCTTGAATGCTTACTCTGGTGAATTCACCATCACACCAGCCCTGTTTCCTTCAGGCCTCTCTCTCCTCCCTTTGCCGAGGCTTCTGAAGTTACCCTAGATGGTCTGTCTATTTACCAGAGCCCTTCCCTGCATAGAGCCTCTCCTTGCAGTTTATCCTTGGTGGAATTTTGACTCTCTGCTCAGGTGACAGCAAACACCTGAGCCAAGGTAGAGTCTGAGCCCCACTCTGCCATTTACAGGGCATCCTGGCGGCCTCCACACCACCCTATGGAGCACCCAGGTTACAACTCACTCCATCAGTCACTGAACAAACATATACTGGGCTCCAGTATGTGCTAAAGTCTATAGACATAAAGATAAAAAAGACACCGCCTCTACACTCAAGGAACTCCTGGATTAAAGGATAACTACTTGTCTGTATTGAATAAATGATGAAATACTGTTCTCTGGGGACCACACCACCCTTTATCCTTCCTGTGTCCTTTTCACTTCCAGACCATGTCAATTGCTATTCCCAGGCAGCCCCAGATTGAGGCAGATTCCAGCCTGTAACCCCCTATTTGGAGGTCTCTGCCCTCAGTGCTTTCTTTGCTCTCCACTCCCAGTCTCTCCCACCGACGCCAAGGACTGTGAAGACGATGCAGGGCTCTCACCACAGGCTTTCCCAGCTGAGTCGAGCAGGATGCTGTGCACAGGGGCCCTTGTGAGGACAGCGCCCCCGGCCCGTTGAATCACAGGGATGGTGTGGAAGGCGATCTCACTGGAGCCCCCTCGGGGATAAAAGGCCCCTTCTAAGAAGTAGTCAACCAGCAGAGCGTGCATGGAAAAGGTGGTGTGGCTGGGGGTCACACCTATAGAAGGAAGGAGGGGGTGATGAGGCAAGAGCAGGCAGCAACACCATTCAGAGCAGAACATGGGAGGGGTGGGGTGGGGGGAGGGGAGGGAGGCTCAAGAGGAAAGAGATACATGTATAATTATGGCGATTCACATTGCTGTACAGCAGAAACCAACACAAAATTGTAAAGTAATTTTCTTCCAATGAAAAAATAAAAAAGGAACACGGGTTCCTGTCAGAAAACATGCAGCCTTTGGGAATTCCCTGGTGGTCCAGTGGTTAGGACTAGGTGCTTTCCCTGTTGTGGGGGGCCTGGATTCAATGCCTGGTTGGGGAACTACAATCCTGCAAGCTGCATAGCGTGACCAAAAAAAAAAAAAAATAGAAAACATGCAACCTGAGTCTATGCCTCCCAGGATCCAAGTGATTCTCAGGGCAGCCTCTTTCTATCCAAACAGGCAAACAGGGAGTGTTCCAGGTCTTGGGCCAGTGGGAATGACCTCCCTGCAAACTGCCATGCTGCCAGGGAGGAGAGTGTGGACTAGAAAGAAAACCATCCAGGACACAGGTGAGGGGGATTTTTATCAAGGTATCCAGCAGGGAGGAAGACAGGCATTTCTTCCCTAAGCTCAAGAAGACCTGGAGTGTGAGCAGCTCCACTTTAGTTAGCTAGGCAGCCTCAGAGTCAAAGAAATGCTTTTGAACTGTGATGCTGGAGAAGACTCTAGAGAGTCCCTTGGACAGCAAGGAGATGAAACCAGTCAATCCTAAAGGAAATCAGTCCTGAATATTCACTGGAAGGACTGATGCTGAAGCTGAAGTTCTAATACTTTGGCCACCTGATGCAAAGAGCCAACTCATTGGAAAAGACCCTGATGCTCGGAAAGATTGAAGGCAGGAGAAGGGGGTGACAGAGCATGAGATAGTTGGATGGCATCACTGACTCAATGCACATGAGTTTGAGCAAACTCCAGGAGATAGTGAAGGACATGGAAGCCTGGCGTGCTGCAGTCCATGGGGTCGCAAAGAGTCGGACATGACTGAGCGACTGAATAAACCAGGCTCAGGAAGAAAGACTAAGAGCCAGGGGCTTCCCAGGGCCCAAGGCCAGGACCCACCGTAAGTGGGGAAGATGTAGCTGAGCACAGCCTGGAGCTCCGGGGAGGCGGGGAGCTGCCGCAGGACCTCAGCCAGGCTCTGGGTGGATGCACGAAGGAACGGAGAGAAGTAGGTGAGCAGCCCATACTTGGTGAGGAGCTGAGCCACGGGCAGTGGGAGGATCTTCAGCAGGACAGCATAAATGGCTCCACGGGATACCACCTGGGAGGGGAGTAAGCAGGGAGGAACAGGGCTCACCTCCAGACCCGCTGTGACAGAACTGCCTGTCCAACAGCCTGCACAGTCCAAGGGACCAGCAACACTTGGTGGTGGTGGTTTAGCTGCTGAGTCATGTTCGACTTTTTCCAAGCTATGAATTGTAGCCTGTCAGGCTCCTCTGTCCATGGGGATTCTCCAGGCAAGAAAACTGGAGTGGGTTGCTATTTCCTTCTCCAGGGGATCTTCCCGGATCAGGGATCCAACCTGTGTCTCCTGCATTGCAGGTGGTCTCCTGCACTGGATTCTGAGCCTGCTGAGCCATCAGGGAAGCAGAACTTGGCTAAATTTGGATCGTAAAACTCTGTACTCTAAGTTTTTTTTTTTTTTTTTCCCATTCTCCCCTCAGATGAGTCCTTTTTTGCTTTTCAGTTTCCTGCCCAAATTCCTTTTGAAAAATTCCAATCTGGTCTCAGATGAAGTGAGGTTACAGAGGAAAGGGGTTACAGATGTAACCACATGGAAGCCAGCCTGGCCAGGCCAGAGTGTGAGTGGCAGCTGCTGAGCCCAGGCTCCAGAGAGAGGGCCTGGCTGAGCACAGAGGTCAACTCGGACCTGGGCTGAGTTCCAGACAAACATGTCTGTTCCTCCTTCCTGCCTCCCTCACCCGTCACTCCACTAATAAGGAAGGTAAGCCTTGTTGGGAATAACACATGTCCGTATTACCTTAACCAGCTTCATATACTTGTCAATGGCAGCTTCTTCCTGGGGAAACTTGTCCTTGAGGCCCTGAATGTAGGCTTTCATCCCCGCGTACATGGGAAACTCTTTTCGGCCATCAGGCCCTTCTAGTACCATGATGTCAAAGGGAGAGGACAAGGCAGCCCAGTCTAGCTGCCCCTCAGTGATCTGGTCCAAGATAAAACGGTCAAAGCTACCCTCCTGCATATCCCCAATGTAATGGATTCCTGTTGAGAAATAGAAAAATAAGGCATGATAGAGATAAGGGAATTGAGCATTGGAAAGGCTCCAACAAGGAAGCGAGGTGAAAGAGGCGTCTTACAGGCCAAGCCCACGCCCACAGAGGGGGTACCCACCCTTTCTGAAAAGGGGAGTTGCAGCAGAAACCACTAGATCCCCGCCCAGTTCAGCAGGTACAGCTGTCAGACCATGGAGATACATGTGGTGTGTCTCTAACTTCTTTTCCCTTCATCTGAGATCAGATTGGAATTTTTCTAAAGGAATTTGGGCAGGAAAGCTGTCAGACCAACAGTGCCCAGGGCAAAGAAAACCTGGGCCTCCAAAACCACTGAAAAGCCCAGGATCGTCCCACTGCGGCTGCTCCAAACCTCCTGCTCCCACCCCTTTGCCTTGGCAGCCTTACCCGTGTCAAATTCAAGGCCATTCGTTCCAAAGGTATGACAACAGCCTCCTGCCTTGGTATGTTGTTCCAAAACGAGAACTCGCTTGCCACTTTTGGCTAGGATTGCAGCTGCTGCCAAGCCCCCAAAGCCACTGCCAATCACCACCACATCCAGCTTCTTTGGCACTCGGCTGACGGAGAAAGCTGCAGCAAAGGAGGAGATGGAGAGCGCAATGAAAGGACAATGAGGTGGAAAGCAAGGCAGAATGTTCTAGCTTATATGATGCTCCAAAAAATTTCTAGAGCAGTTTGGCACAGGGCTCCTCACTAAAATATCTCAAACATTTTACCTAGGACATACTCAGGACCCACTGGGAAAGGTTGAACAAAGTGATTTAGGTTGATCTGAACTGGCTGCAGTCCATGGGGTCACAAGAGTCGGGTACAACTGAGCGACTTCCTTTCACTTTTCACTTTCATGCATTGGAGAAGGAAATGGCAACCCACTCCTTGTATTCTTGCCTGGAGAATCCCAGGGACAGAGGAGCCTAGTGGGCTGCCGTCTATGGGGTCGCACAGAGTCGGACACGACTGAAGCGACTTAGCAGCAGCAGCAGCAGAACTGATTTAACCAAAACCACTATGTAGCTGAGGATTTTCCCTACTTGCAAGGAAAGAATAATTCATAAACTATCACACACACACACAAGTGCTGACCATGATCCAGGCTAAGAATAATAAATGCAGTCAGAGACCGAGCTAGGGAAGAAAGAAAACAAGGAGGTGGGGGACAAGAGAAGAGTATCATGGGGCTGGATGGTGGCTCATGCAACAGTCTATTCACAAGCAGGTTATCTTCAGAAAATGCAGGATCTGCAGGCAGTAGTGGTGCAGCCCACTCAGATCATGGTTCTTAAAGATCTTGATACAGAGGCAGGACAGAGCTCCTCTGAGAAATCACAGCACCACCCCTTCACACTGGGAAAGCCTGGATGTGGGATCGAGGAGGAAGCACCTAAACAAGACAAACTGGACAGCCCATGGTGCTGTATGGGCACTTTCTACATAAGATCTATTCTTTCAAGATCACTCCAGAAGAACTGAGTTTTGGGATTTTTCAAGATGCCAGAGAACTCGGTAAAAACTTTGAACTTTTCAAACATTTTTTAAAAGACCTGCAGTGAAAAATACATTTCATACATCAGTATATAATATAAAGAAGTTCCACAATACTTAGCACAACTATGTAGGATACACTGATATTTTCCATTTGACTGAATTTTAAAATGCTAGTTGCAACTCATTAAATTGATATCATGACCCACTACGAGAGATCAACACTTGGTTTCAAAAACAAACTAATCATCTCATCTTTAGACCAATCCAGATAAATGGAGTGACTTGCTAATGGTTACACAGTACATCAGGCTTCCCTGGTGGCTCAGACAGTAGAGAAAGTGCCTGCAATGTAGGAGACTGGGGTTTGATCCCTAGGTGGAGAAGGTCTCCTGGAGAAGGAAGTGACAACCCACTCCAGTATTCTTGCCTGGAAAATGCCATGGACAGAGGAGCGTGGAGGGCTACCAGGGTCGCATAGGGTCGGACAGTGACTAACACTTTTACTTTCACTTTTTTCACAGAGTAAATCACTGTTGTTTGTTGTTCAGTTGCTCAGTCCTGTTTGATTCTCTGCGACAGAGACAGTGACAGAGTCCAGTTAAAACTCTGATTTCAGAAATAATAGTCCTTCCACTTACAACAATACTGTCTTTATTTTATTTATTAAGCAGCCGAACTCTTTCTTTAAACTCTAAAAGAAACCCACAAATACTTTTTAAAAGATGACAGTGCAGATTCTCCGTAAACAAAGAGCTCTGAGCCCGAGGCACCCCACTGAGCCTCTCTTCAACCGCAAGATTATGGGACCAGCATTATCAGTCACATCCCGTGATGAACCAAATGCAATTTCCTACAAAGGTTTCTGTGTAGCTCTCCCACGCCCTTGAACCCCTGGGGAAGATAAGTGAGAATGTTACGGTCTTAAAGTCAAAGAGGGGGGAAGATCTCTTCTTGTTTAAACCGTTAGCCATGGCTATACCAAGCGGCAGGGTCTGAGTGTGGCTATGACAAGAACTTGGCTCGCCCAGGACGATGCCCGAGACCCAGAGGCCACGATTCCCTGGGCCTGCGGGGACCAAGGCTCTCGCCAGGAGTGGATTCTAAAGCGGGCGCCTATACATGCAAAGATGCCCTTCCAGCACTTTGCATCTGGGAAACGCTAACCCGTGAGGATGCTCGGGAGCAGCCTAGGTCCCCGGGGTGTCTCCCCGCTCACCTTGCTTGAGAACCTTCTTCCTGGCCTCCTTGTCGGTCACCAGAGGCGCGGGTGGCCGTTGGACATCCTCCAAGAAGGGGTTCGGGGAGCTGCCTGAGAACAGCCCCTTGTAAACTTTGCCGAGGACGACCAGCAGCAGCGCAGCCAGTAGCAGCAGCGACACCCACATCGCGCCGGCGCCGGGTACCTGCAACTCTTTCGCTTGGACAGCGCCTGGGGTCTGGAGCCGCAGCTCTGCTCAGTTAGATAGTCCTCCCACCAGGGAGGCGGAGTCAACCGTGCCCGCTGATCAGCCCGCGGAAAGGCGAAGTCGCTCGCGGAAAGGCGAAGTCGCTCGCGGAGATTGACCCTCGCGGCTCCCCGTACTCGCTTCGCCTGCTGTGCGGAGGGCCGTGTTCCTGCGCGGAGGAGGCCTGGCGGGGCTGGGAGACCCCAACAGCGAAGAACTGGGAACTCGGGGACTCGGCCGGCGATCCCCGGGCGGGGGTCAGAGGAGGAGGAATGTGGGGCGGAAATGGTCGCCGTGGGGCGAGACAAGGGTGAGACGTGTAAGACCGAGAGAGACTCCCGATCCTGGTAGACAGGAGACCTGGGTTGTGGTTTGCGCTCTGCCGCGGACTCGCTAGATGACCGGTGGCAAATCGCTTTCCTGTTTTCCCCTCCGAACAATTGAGAAAGTTTCTGGCCAGAGTCCCCACGCAGCCCCTGTCTGGCTGGGTTCTTGCTGGATTGAGATCTCCCTTGACGTCCGCGCATCGCAGCCGGCGAGCACCGACTCTGGGACCCTCAAACTGGTCAATAGTTTTTGGGCGGGCGCCCTGGGATGACGACGCCTACGGCCGGGGCCAGGTAGGGACTGGAGCGGGCGGGGAGCGCCCAGCGGAAAGGCCGATGAAAGAACCAGCCTACCTGTGTATGCATTTATACTGAAAGTGTCGCTCCAATTTCTAGATTAAATATCTATTTAGCGTTTAAGCCCCAGCAAGCTTAAACTTAAAATTATTCCCTTTAATGTAGCTCCTTTCCTAAAATGGGTGCACCATAAAAATTAACAAGGATCTACTGTATAGCACAGGGAGCTATATTTAGTATCTTGTACTAACAGAAGATGAGATGGTTAGATGGCATCACCGACTCTATGGACAAAAGTTTGAGGAGGTTCCGGGATTTGATGATGAACAGGGAAGCCTGGTGTGCTGCAATGCATGGGGTCACAAAGAGTTGGACCCGACTGAGCAAGTGAACTGAACTGAATAATCTGTAATGGAAAAGAATCGGAAAAAGAATATATTCAGTTATGTAGATAGATAGGTAGATAGACTCAGTTGTGTCTGAGTCTTTGAGACCCCATAGACTGTAGCCCGCCAGGTTCTTCTGTCCATGGAATTTTCCAGGCAAGAATACTGGAGCAGGTTGCCATTTACTGCGCCAGTGGCTCTTCCCCACCCACAGTATCAAACCAGTGCCTCTTGCATCTCCTGCATTGCCAGGCAGATTCTTTACCACTAGTGCTACCTGGGAAGCCCATATATGTGTTATATATCTGAATCACTTTGCTATATACCAGAAAATAACAACATTGTAAATCAACTACATTTCGATTTTTAAAAATTATTTATTTATTTGGCTGTTCCAGGTCTTAGTCGACATATGCATGTTCTTTAGTTGCAGCATTCAAACTCTTGGTTGCAGCATGTGAGATCTCGTTTTCTGACTAATGATTGAACCCAAGCTGGCTGCATTGGGAGCATGGAGTCTTAGCCACTGACCACTAGGGTAGCCACTACTTCCATTTTTAAAAAAATTTTAATTAACAAAATACAATAGGTGCACCATAAATACTTAATTTCAAAAGGATCCGTCTTTATAGGAAGGCCATTTCCTCAGGCCCAGCCATAAGGAACTTCCCTAATATTATTAGGAGTGACGTTATAACTTCTAGTACTTGCTCGTTTGACAGTTTCTGCTCATTTCTTTCTCTAATACAGATCGTGAATGTCCCTCATGGAGTCCTGGCAGGGCTCCAGCCAGAACTGAGCACTAGCAGGCATGTAAAGCTGGTCATGATTCAACACTGCTGGATTCAATATAAGCCCAGTAATAGAAGAGCCTCCCTGAGCTCAGGATCGCCATACCTGCCAATCATCTTCCCAAGGTTGGTCGATGTGTGAGTGTTTTGTCATATGCAGAACACTTGAGAAGGTCAAGGGGGAAGGAGTGGAAAGGGAGGCAGATGCTGAGGCGCCAGAGGACACAGAGAGAGTTGGTTCCTGAGCTGCTATAACTGGAGGGCACTGCCCTCCCCCTGTTACAGTGAGCCAGGTGTCCAGTCCAGCAATCAGGAGGTATTCTGGCTCTTGGTGTTAGGAACAGTCAGTGCATCCAGCTTCCTGACAAAGAGTCCATCTTGTTCCTGGCCTCCGGTTTGTAGGGAACCCAGATTGTGTTCTCTGAAGAGCTGACCTCAGAGCAATGCCACCTTTCTTTCTTAGTCAGCCTTTCTTAGTCAACTGGGGAATTCTCTGGTGGTCCAGTGGTTAGGACTCTGTGCTTTCACTGCAGAGGGCTGGGCTTCAATCCCTGGTTGGGGAATTAAGATTCTGCAAGCCACACAGTGCAGCCAAAAGAAAGGTAAACCAAGTCTTGTGAGGTATACTATCCATCACCTGCCCACTTACCCAGATTCTTGTTGTGACAGGCACTCATGATGTCCACTTCTCCCATGGTGAGGTATGGGCCTGCCCAAATCACTTCCTGAGGTGGACTCATGGGAAGAAATACTTAGAGTTAGCTTCACTGGCCAGGAAGCTGCCAGATGTACAGTACTGGTGCTCACTGAGGAAGGGGGGGCATTGTGTTGCATTTTGAGTTTCTGTTAATACCATCATAGGAACCGAATTGAGTGTTAGGCCCTGCCAGGTCTGAGACCTGAGTAAAGCCTGAGCACTTCAGCTAAGACCACCCACCAATGTGTCACCCTAAATTATCCTCACCCTTTTGAGACACATGGACTTTCCTGGTGGCTCTGACAGTAAAGAATCTGCCTGTAATTCAGGAGACCTGGGTTTGATCCCTGGGTCTGGAAGATCCCCTGGAGGAGGGAAGGGCTGCCCACTTCAGTATTCTTGCCTGGAGAATTCCATGGACAGAGGAACCTACAAGCTACAGCCCGTGGGATCACAAAGGGATGGACAAGACTAAGCGACTAACACTTTCACTTTTAGATAATTTCCCAGATCTCAGTAACTTCATTGTCAAAAACAGATCCCTGTAAAGCAGTTATCCACCAATTAAGAATTAATTTAAAAAGCAAATAGAAAAACAGATCCCTACCACTTACAGTGGTGCTGCCTCCTGGACACTGAGAAGCCAGCCCTTAAACTCCTGCAGGGACCCCTTCTTTCTGTCCCGTTACATGGATAGTAAGAGGCAGGCATTCACTAAGGCAGCATGTTTATTTGGAATATGTTTACAGCTGCTTGAAGATTTTTTTTTTAATGATTTAAAATCCCATAATCATTTTATTTTTATTTATTTATTTGGCCATAGATCGTGGCATGTGGGATCCCTAACCAGGGATCAAACCAGTGCCTTCTGCATTTGAAGAGCAGAGTCCCAACCACTGGACCACCAGGGAGGTACCTGTTTGAAGATTTTTCAAGTCAGAGGCATAACTGAATGATGAAACTAGTTTTCTTCTTTAATCTTTTTTTTTTTTTCAGGGCTGAGACTCCAGAGTGTGTCCTCAAGGACTTCTGTCAGGACTCACAGAAGCCTCCACCCTGGTGATGGCACACAGGGACTGTTTTCTCGTTCTTAGTCTGAACGACTGCCAAGAAGGAGGGCAACGGTAGAACAGTCAAATCCCAGGCTCTCCCCATAGCTTCTAATCTCAGACCTTGTTAAACTCCTTTCTGAGCCCAAGGACAAAAGTCACTTGAACAAATGAGTTTGAGTCATGAATGAAAACTCTCACTCTTTCCATGAGAAAGAATTAAGAGATGGACAGGTAAGCAAGCATATCCATTTGGGAAAGAAGGTGTTGGTATGGGATGTATTGTTAATAATAATAAGAGAGAGCATATATCAAGAGGGTGTGGACCTTTAGAAATGTGTAGGAAAAATTCTCTTTACAGTTCTCTTATTCTTTTAGAAGAAGCTCTTAGTTACTTCTGGATTAATTGCCTTTCCCAATGGTTTGCTTTCTAAGTAGGTTATAGGATTTGGGTTTGGATTTGCTTGGGTGGGAGAAAAGTTTCAATTGGAATCTCCCAGGAAATATATATTTCAATCAGTTTGGGTTGTTTACTGGCCCTTTCTCTCTCAAATACCCATTTTGACCTGTTTATCCTCAGGATCCCTGGTTCCATGTGGATATGTGTGAGCCTGGCAGCTTACCCTGTATTCCCCATGTTTCTCCCTACCTTCCCAGAAATGGTCTTAAATGCAGCCTTTGGGGTGCAGTGGCCAGAATGGGGACAAAGCCTGTGCTTTGGGAGTCCAGGGAGGTTTTCTTCACTGTCCTGAGACAGATGAACTGTTCTTCCAGAAAACATTTATCTTTGGATACTAGAGGGGAGAGAACGATGCGATGAGTCCTGAGCACACAGACTCCTACAGGGAGTTGTGCAGCACGGTGAATCACCAGATATCACTGAGAATGTATCTTGAGCCTTCGAGTGTGTCTAACTGTTTGTGACCCCATGGACTGTAGTCCGCCAGGCTCCTCTGTCCATGGAATTTCCCAGGCAAGAATACTGGAGTAGGTAGCCATCCCCGTCTCCAGGGATCTTTCTGACCAAGGGATTAAATCCTGGTCACCTGCATTGCAGGCGGATTCTGTACTGTCTGAGCCACCAGAGAAGCCCATTTTGAGCCTAGTCCTGTGCAGATGGTCTGAGAAATATAAAACAAGTATACAAGAAGAGTCTGACTGGGGAGACAGGTCTTTTGCAGAGGACCTTGTGCCACATACAGAGGCTATGGGACTTAGAGATCTGAGGAAACCCTCGTAACTGCAGGAAACCACTGTAGCTCAGCCACCCTGAGGAGATGGAACTGATCTTGAAGGGCCCAGAAAACACTGAGAAGGTGGAGGTGGGGGCGAGACCACATGACCCAAGGGCTGGAGGTGAGAGGAATTGCAGCAGTGTGTTCACTTTAGCTAAGTGGGAAATAATGGTGCTTAGACATCAGGAGGCCAGTTGTGGAGGAGTAGCTCTGCTGTGGTGTGTTTATGGGTTCATCCTTCTGGCAAAAATGAAGGCAAAAAGAAGTCAAAAAATCAAAGTTGTGTCTAAGGAGTGTTAGTTGGCAAAAATAAGTACGCGGGATTAGAGTAACAGGACAGTCTGGGATTCCAGGGCCTTGATATAACAATGATACCTTTGTTAGTTATTTTCCCGTAATTATTATTATTTTTCTTTTATCTGCCTTAGAGAAAATAATACTGCACATGGTTCAAAATCCAAAAGTATGAGGATGTACATATAGTGAATATCTTCCACTCTTGTTCCCCAGCCACCCTGTTTTCCTGCTGAGGCAAAGTTAGTACTTCCTTGAAGACTATAATTCTGGAAATAGTCTCTATAAAACAAGCAAATAGATTTATGTGGGGTTTTTTTTTTTTTTTTAGAAAATCCAATGATAAAGTATACTCTGCCCTTTGCTTTTTCACTTAATATAGTAATATCATGAAGATTGTTCCAAATCATTTATAAAGTACTTTCTTACTCTTTTTTTTAAATGGCTGTATAGGATCTCATTAAGTGGATATGCTTTAATTTATTTAAAATTAGTTCACTAGTGACAACTAGCTTTATCATGATGATCATTTTGAAATGTATAGAAACATCAAATCACTGTGTTGTGCGCTAGGAACTAACATCGTGTTGTAAGTGAATTATAACTCAAAAACAAACTTGTAGAAAAAGAGATTAGATTTGTGGCTACCAGAGATAGGGGAATGGGGAAAGGGGAATTAGATAGTGAAAAGGTGCAAACTTCCAGTTGGAAGATAAATAAGTACTCAGAATATAATGTACAACATGATAAAGGTAGCACTGCTGTATGTTAGAATGAAAGTTAAGAGAATAAATCCTAAGAGTTCTCATCACAAGGAAAAAAATGTTTTGTTTGTTTGTTGATGTAGTACCAATAGATGATGATGGATGATCGATAACCCTATCCTGGTCATCATTTCATAACGTATATAAGTCCAGTCATGCTGTGCCCCTTGCCTCTTACACAGTGATGTATGTCAATTACATCTCGGTGAAACAGCGGGTGGGGGTTATAAATAGAGTAAAATAAAGAAAGAAGTCCATCAGTGGACATTCAGAGTTTTTCTAGCCTTTTGCTTTTATAAACAGTACTACCATGGATTTCCTTCATGGTCTAGTGGTTAAGAATCTGCCCACCAGTGCAGGGGACGTGGGTTTGATCCCTGGTCCAGGAAGATCCCACGTGCCATGGGGGCAGCTAAGCCCGTGTGCCACAGCTACTAGAGCCCATGTGCCCTAGAGCTCGTGCTCCACAACGAGAGAAGCCACCACAGCGAGAAGTCCTCGAACCACAGCTAGAGATGGCATGGCAACAGAGACCCAGTGCAGCCAAAACAAACGAACAAAAACAGACGAACAAAGCCATGAGTAACACTGTAAGCATGTCATTTTGCACACGGATGAGTATATATATTAGATAAATTCCTCAAATGCAGTTGCAGGCCCCAAATAGACACAGCATACATGATCGTGTCAGATATTATCAAGCCGGAGAGGTGGTAACAGTTCACTCTCCAGTGTCTACAGCTCTTGGTCCTTTACCCAGCATGGTGTTACCACGTTTTTTGATCTTTGATAACAAGGTAAGTGAAAAATGTTATTTCAAGAGTAGTTGTAGTTGACTTTAGTTGACATTTCTCTTGTTATGAGTAAGGTTGAGCATTTCTTCACATGTTTAAGAACTGTTTGTGTTTCCTTTTATGCAAACCATCTACATCCATGCCCATTTTTCTACTGGTTTCTTTTTTTTTTTTATCTTACTGACTTGTAGGATTTTTTTCATTTTTTAACATTAAAAGCATTAGGGCTTCCCAGGTGGCTCAGTAGTAAAGAATTTGCCTACAATGTGGGAGACCTGGGTTTGATCCCTGGGTTGGGAAGATCCCCTGGAGAAGGAAATGGCAACCCACTCCAATATTCTTGCCTGGGAAATCCCATGGACAGAGGAGCCTAGTGGGCTACAGTCCATGGAGTTGCAAAGAGTCAGACACAACTTAGCAACTAAACACCAAAGACAGGAAAATTAGCCTTGTGTTTTGATATGAGTTGCAAAAGGTTTGTTGGGTAGTTTTTAAGCTCCAGCAGGGGAAAGATTTGGCTGAGCAGAACATGAGGAAACCGCCTCACTCAACTTTACTTACTCAGAGCCCTGAGACTTTGAATGTGGCCAAGAAGTCTGTATGAGATTATATTAACATTAAGCTTTTTGCAGACCAGGTTAAACAGGAGTTGTCCTTACAGTATTACCTGTAGTTGACTTCTCCAGGGTTAATCCATTGTGTGTGTGTTAAGGGAAAGGGTGTGCTGTTCAAGCTTTCATCTCTGGGGGACTGATACGTGCCTGAGAGACTGACTCGTTTGCCTTGCAGGTTGAAAGTGTGTCTGCTGGGTCCTCTCCACCATGTGACAAGGACAGCAGTGCTCTTCTGGCTTTCAGAGGAATTTCTGTACGTACTGCCCACAGCCCCGTGTCTTCTGTCAGTAGGCGTTCGTGTAACATGCTGCTATGTGGTGCCGGGACACAGGATGGCACAAACCTTGCCCTCCAGTAGTACATACTTTGGGGGTAGGAGTGGGAACAGACATGCAAAACAATCTGCCTAATCAGAAAATTGTTGTAATGAAGCAGAATATAAAGTGCAGTGGGGATGTCAACAGCTCACCACTATCTCAGTTGAGTAGATTTTTATCCATTTACTCTTCAAGGAGGGCATATACTTGTCCCTACGTTGCCCAACTTCTCCATCATAGTTGGTATTTTCCAGGTGCCTCTCATTAAGATTGGGCTTCCCAGGTGGCTCAGTGGTAAAGAACCCAGCTGTCAATGCAGGAGTGGGTTAAATCCCTGGGTAGGAAAGATCCCTTGGAGGAGGAAACAGCAACCCACTCCAGTATTCTTGCCTGGAAAATTCCATGGACAGAGGAGCCTGGAAGGCTACAGTCTGTGGGATCTCAAAGAGTCGGACACAACTGAGCGACTGAGCATGCACTCATTAAGATTGGCTTTAACCAACCCATCTGGGAAGACAGATTCTAATGGCCTCCAGTTTCAAGAATATTTGGTACAGTGGGCAGTATGTATTTGTGTGGATAGGAGGACTTGGACTCCGCCCTCACACTGAAGGTCACCTGCCCCTACAGATCTCAGAGTTGAAGAACCACAGCGTCCTCCAGGCCCTGACAGCAGAGGCGAACGCCTGGGAGCCCCGTGGTAAGGTCCCCTTCAGGGCCCGAGGAGCCTGGGTGGGACTCAAGGCAGAGCTCGTGGGTCTTTCCTTTTCTTCCTTGAATTTCTTCCCTTGAATTTCTCTCACTACTTTTCCTATAGAATTTTATAGATTTATCCTTCTTCAAGGGAAACTAGAACTGACACTGGATTAGGAGTCAAGAGACCTGAGTTCGTTCATTCTTTTTTAAGGGTGGTTTTTTTTTTTTTCATGTGGATCATTTTTAAAGTCTCTTATTCAATGTGTTACAGTATTGCTTCTGTCGCATGTTTTGGTTTTCTGGCTGCAGTGCATGTGGGATCTTAGCTCCCTGACCAAGGATAAAACCCACACATACCCTCTGCTTTGGAAGGTGAAGTCTTAACCACTGGACTGCCAGGGAAGTCCTGAGAGACCTGAATCCTAACTTGGTCCCCAAAGTCCTGCTAGTGACTTACTTGCCTTTTGGAAAAATTATACTATCTCTGTGTCTACAGTGGAGGTATCAGTATTTCCTTTGTCCTCTGAAGGATGTTGTGATACTGAAATGATACAGAGTAGATGAAAAGGCTTTGAAAAGTTAATCTTGTTTTACCTGCTTGACATGGGGCTTCCTATACTCTATTTAAAGCTCACTTTGCCTGCTAATATAACGCACAAGGAAGCACACTTCACCAATTCAGAAGGACCATTTCTGGAGTCACATGTCTCTGGCTTAAGTCTTAACTCTTTCACCCACCAGCTCCATGACCCAGAGTGAGGAACTTAATCTTTCTAACCCTTGCTTTACTTATCTGTAAAACCAGGGTTATATCAGAACCTGTATGATATAAATTTTATAAGGATTAAACGAGATAATGGAAAGTGCTTAGCACACAGAATCATAGTGAGCACTCACTGGTGTGTTTTGTTATCTTAAAATCTTGCAAACTGAATGTGTAATCTCCAAGAATATGGGAGTCTATTAAAAATATTCCAGTGTAGAAAAATTATTTGAAGGTCTCAGAAGTTTTTTTTTTTTTTTAAAGAGAACCATTTTTTAAATTTTATTTTTAATTGGATAATTATTACTTTACAGTGTTGTGTTGGTTTCTGCCACAAACAACATGAATCAGTCACAAGTATACATATATCCCCTCCTTTTGAATCTCCCTCCCCTGCCCTACCATATGGATATTAAATTTGTTACAACATTGCTTCTGTTTTATGTTTTTGATTTTTTTGGCCTTCAGGCGATCCCAACCAGGGATCCAACCCATACCCTTTGTGTTGGAAGACAAAGTCTCAATCACTATGATGGCCAGGGAAGTCCCTATAGAGTTTCTTTTAATTGAATTTTGTCTTTACCACGTGTTGGCAGACCTAACATTGATTAGAGATGTTTCCTCAAATGCCAAAATGTCTTCTGTTTCAGTACAACTGGCAGTTCTGTGCCAGATATTCTTGATCATATTGAGCAGTTACACTGGACTTCCCAGGTGGTAAAGTGGTAAAGAGTCCGCCTGTCAGTGCAGGAGACGCAGGACACTGAGGTTCGATCCCTGAGTCAGAAAGATCCCCGGAGAAGGAAATGGCAACCCACTCCAATATTCTTTCCTGGAAGGTTCCGTGGACAGAGGAGCCTGGCAGGCTACAGTCCTGAGGTCACAAAAAGTTGGATATGACTGAGTATGTGTACATACGTGTTTGAACAATTACATTTTTTTTTTTTCAGACAGCACTCAGCTAATTTAAATTAATAGGCTGACTAAATCAGTAGTGCCATTTACTGTGTGAATAAAGAGAAAAGGGCTTAAGTAAAGGAGGTAATTGACAAAAGGAAAAATGATAAAGAGCCATACTAACGTGAACTGGCTTTGTCTTCCTGGAGATTTGGAAGCTCCATGCTTTTCTGTTCGTGTGGAGAAAGCAGTATTTACATCAGGATTGTGTGCAGAGGTGGGAGTTGTCTCCCTGAGTCCTAAAAGAACTAGGAAAGGAGCAATATGCTCTTACATGGGTTGGGTGTTTGTCTCTAGTTCGGGCACCAGATTGAAGTTGCCCCTTGAGACCGTGTGCTTCCTCTTACTTGCATTCCTATCACAGTAAACTCCCACACCCTTGCCCATGAGGTTCCTACTCCTGGTGCACGGCCTTTGACCAACTTGTTTATAGGCAAGGATGCATGGGGTAAAAGATTAATTGCATTGTGATAATCTGAAGGTTAACTCAGTGAGGCTGGATGTAGATGAGGGGTGAAGGGTGGGGGAACTCTTGTCATCCTGATAAGCGTCCATGGCTGCCGTTCCACTTTCCTTGTTCAACCCCTTTGTCGTTGTAGCTCACTTGCCAGGGGTCCAGCATGCTGGACATAAGTCTTTATTTTCCTCATGGTCCCGGGTCAAATATCCTGTGTTCTGTTGAAGCTACCTAGTTTGGAAGCCCTGTTGTACCATCTGCTGCCCCGGGCAAGGACTGGCAAGAGTCCAGATCCATCTCATCTGCTACCACCATCCACAATCCTGCTAGACCGGAGTCCACAACTGTGTCGGCCCTGCTAGCTGAGGCGCACTGAGCAGGCGACCTTGGGCCACGTGCTCCCCGAGACTCTGTTCTCATAGTAATCTCAAGAGAGATTACAGATGGTTGAGTAACTTGCCTGAAGAAGCACAGCTTGTGAGTGAGCTAAAAAGTTCACAAGCCATTTGTCTCTACAGGGTGCTTTCACTGTGGTCCCCTCCTGCTCCCCAGCAGCCTCCTCAGCCTCGTTATCCATTAGTGTTTTGAGTTTGGGGTAGGTTTTTCTTTAATTTTCCAAGTGTGTATTGGTCGCTCAGTCATGTCTGACTCTACGCCCTATGCACTGTAGCCCACCAGATTCCTCTATCCATGGGATTCTCCAGGCAAGAATACTGGAGTGGGTTGCCATTCCCTTCTTCAGGGGATCTTCCCAACCCAGGGATCAAACCCAGGTCTCCTGCATTGCAGGTGGATTCTTTGCCATCTGAGCCACTAGGGAAGCCCTTTTGCAAGTGTACTTCCAAAACAGTTCACTGTCACAGAAATTCCTCAGCCCTGGTTGCAAGGCAGAGGGGAGCTGTCCTAACTTGCTTACACTATCCAGGCTGGAAGGCTCACCAGTTTGGTTTGAACAGAAGCCTCCCCATCCTCCCCACTGTTTGCCTGTGTCCTCTTTAGCAAAGGGGAAAAGCCAGTGACAGCCATGACACCAGAATTCGGTCCAGAGAGTGGCAGCTGTGGTGTGGAGTAAAGGGCTGTGCAGTGATTATAGAGAGCCTGTCCTGCAGCTGTTTTTTTCTTCTGTCCCCCCTCCTTTCATTGTGCTTTTCATTCATTCCTCAAACATTCATTATGAGGACTTTCCTGGTGGTCCAGTGGTTAGGACTCCATACTTCCACTGCAAGGGGCACAGGTTTGATCCCAGGTAATTGGGGAACTAAGATCCTGCATGCCAGCCGGTGTGGCCAAAAATAGCAACAAAAACATTCATGGTGCACCCATTGAACCCCAAGAACCCTGCCCTCCTGTAGCTCCCAGTGCAGTGGGCAGGACAGTTGCCACACTGTGACAAGAACAGGGTGTCGGGAACTCTCATGGTGCTGCTCCTAAAAGCAGATTCCAGAGGCTGAAGAAGGTGCCAGGGGAGGGTGGTGCTGGAGTTGGCTGCATGCTGAGATGGAGCTGCGCCAGGAGAGGTTGGAGCTGAAGGTGGGTTGGGGTTTCATTGTGAGAATTACCAAGAATCCCTAGAGGGTTCCATGCAGCGGGCTGGCATCAGGTCTGGCCTTTTTGAAAGCTCACTTTGGCAGCTGTCTGGCAAGACAGGCAGATAAGGCCAGGGGCTACAACAGTGATCCAGACATACATAGATCTCAGGGGATGTCCTTGTCTCACTATTGCAGTTGTGAGTACAGAAGTCCTCCAAGCCCAAGAAGAATGGGAAGCTGTGGAGAGCATCCACCCAGAGACAGGTAACTAGAGGAATGGCACCCTTTCCACACAGCCTGCTGCCACTAAAGGCACTGTCTACCCACGAGGCTGATGCTCTGTTTGGGATTAGGAGACAGAATTTCTGAGTGTTCTCATTTTTGATATGTGACATAGAATAAAACCTCTTTTCCCACTTCAAAGGTGATGCCCTCCAACCTCTGGAGGAAAGGGAGGTGAATGCCACGGGGTCTGAGAGAAGACGAGGAGGACCATGGTCAGGGTCAGCTTCTGCAGGGTGATGAGGTCGGGCAGAGGATGGAGCTGGGCAGCCAGGACCCCTGTATCAGGTTGAGCAGATGGTTCACTGTACAAGGAAATCTCTGGAGATGGAGGTTGAAGTCGTCTGCTGGAAGGCACTGGGGGCTGTCAGAACTGTGTCTCGTTCCTTTGGGAGGTTTAGGTGGAGCTGTGGGAGGGGAGAACTGAGACCTAAATCTAGCCTGAGCCCCACTTGAGCACCTGGAGAGACGTTTCAGGGGCTGTATCAGCCGTCACCTGAACTGCTGGTTGACGAGTTAATTCCCTGGAGCAAAGGCTGGAGGAGAGATCATTCATCTCCAGGGCATGAGAAGGCGAAGTAGAAACCGGGAAAGGCCCCTAGACAGACCTGTCGCAAGCTTCTGTGTGGGTACCTCCTCCAGGCAGTGACGCACCCCACTCACAGATGAGTGGACTTGGGGGCTCCTACAGATCAGCTTCTACTCTGCAGGGCTCAGCTTGGTCCACCTCCACACAGCCAGCTCTGAAAGGGAGTCCGCCCTGTGAATAACACCAGCCCCCTGACACCGGGTTGGTTGTAGCTGTAGGTGTCTGACACTGACAGCTGGAAGCCTGTGCTGGGCTTAGAGGTGACAACCAGAAGGCCCTTGGTACATGTTTGTTGATAGAGTGGCTCCTGTCACAATTCTTGGAGTGTCTTCCCTTTTGCCACAGGGAGCCAGGCCAGCATGGACCAGCCTGGGCAGCTCATCTCCTTCAGTGAGGCCCTGCAGCATTTCCAGACAGTGGACCTCTCCTCCTTCAAGGTATGACACCAGGGGGGCACTGGGGTCTTGAGCAAAGCGCTTTCTTCCCCCAAGCTAGGTTTCTACCCCATCAGGATAGGCCACGGGAAGATCCCCTGGAGAAGAGCATGGCAACCCACTCTAGTATTCTTGCCTGGAGAATCCCCATGGACAGAGGAGCCTAGCGGACTACAGTCCATGGAGTTGCAAAGAGTTGGACACAACTGAGTGACTAAGCAGAGGATAGGGCACTGGGCAGGCAAGAGGGAAGCTTCCAGTCGAGGGCTCTTTCCCAACTCAGAAATCTCAGGGTACAGAATCACAGGTGGCTGAGGACCCAGGTGTCATGTGGTCTCAGGGACTGTGTCCCCGGAGCTCTAATGGTCCTGTCTTAGGGGGTCCTTGGAGCTGCTGCCCACTCTCCCATCCTAGGGATTGCAGGGACGGGGGTGGGGTCTGGAATCAGATGCTAGGAAGCAGGGTAGCCTGTCCAGAGAGCTGAGTGATTGATGGCCAATATAGGAAAATTTTCCATATCCTAGAGGAACTAGAAGCTCTTTGGGAATTTAAAAAATATGTGGGGTTGGAAAAAGAGTGCTAAGGAAATGAAAAGCTGGCAGACATCTTGAGTGCCTAGTGGTAAGTTTGCTGCTGCTGCTGCTAAGTTGCTTCAGTCGTGTCTGACTCTGTGCGACCCCATAGACGGCAGCCCACCAGGCTCCCCAGTCCCTGGGATTCCCCAGGCAAGAACACTGGAGTGGGTTGCCATTTCCTTCTCCAATGCATGAAAGTGAAAAGTGAAAGTGAAGTTGCTCAGTCATGTCCGACTCTTAGCGACCCCATGAACTGCAGCCCACCAGGCTCCTCCGTCCATGGGATTTTCCAGGCAAGAGTACCAGAGTCAGGTGCCATTGCCTTCTCCGGGTGGTAAGTTTAGAGGACTGTGAATTCAAATGTTCAACCAAAGCCTGGCTTGAAGAGAGAGGCTGAAGATAGGAATCAGACTGATCCCAGAGGGCCGGAACCTGCTGAAATCAGAGTATCCTAAGCCCTGCAGCAGTGGCTCTGAACACGAAGGCATCAGCAGGAGCTGGTGTAGCCAGTGCTGCTGTGGTGTGGACAGAAGGTGCCAGCTACCCCTCAGGGGTATCCAGCTCCAAGAAAGTGCCCTAGACTCCCCTTCTCACTGACTGTCTTATCCTGGAAGTTGAGAGGGCTGTTAGCCTGTATGTCTTTTACAGAGAGAGACAAACACAGACATAACAAAGGGTGGAAGCAGCCCTGCTGGGAGACCTGGCCTGGCATCTGTGTGTCTGTCTGTCTATCAGATGCCAGTCCCCATGGCCAGTCCCCTCTAGCTTCCTTGGAAGTCAGTGACAGAGCCATTTCTGGAAAAGCCCAGAGGCTAAATACTGACTGATACAGGCTAAATACAGGCTGATTAGATCTGGGCTTAGGGACATCTCTTTCTGGTTACAAAGAACCTGAGAGCTGGAAGAACCTGTCCCTGGAGATTTTTTTTTTTTTAATCTATATTGAATTTGTTACAGTATTGCTTCTGTTTTATGTTTCGGTTTTTTGGCTTGGAGGCATGTGGGATCTTAGCTGTCCAACTAGGGCTCAAACACCCCAACCAGGACCCACACCCCCTGCAACGGAAGGTGAAGTTCTAACCACTGAACCGCCAGGGAAGTCCCTTGGAGATTTATTAATAGCAGATGCTTCACAGCTTCTGCCCTGTTTCCCTGGCTCAGAGGCCAGCCAGTTAGTTGGGAACTATTCGTTTCTACAAGACCAGTCCTGTACTGATTGATCCTCATGGTAAGTTCATGAAAGCAAGTGAACTCAGCACTCTGCCCACTCCTGCACCTTTCTCCCCAGAAAAGAATCCAGCCCACCATCCGAAGGACCGGGCTTGCTGCCCTCCGGCACTACCTCTTCGGGCCTCCGAAGCTCCACCAGGGCCTCCGTGAAGAAAGGGACTTGGTCTTGACCATCGCTCAGTGTGAGTGCACGGCCGCAAAGCAGAGAGAACGGTTTGTCCATCCTGTGACTGAGACTAAACCGAGGCTCTTGCATTCACCATGTTGTGGGGAGGGCCGGGTGTGGGCGTCCAGGCCGGGTCTGTCTTGGCTGTGCGTTCTCTGGGAAGCACTCAGTCCTTCCCTGAGGGCCAATCCAGCAGAGCATGCATGTGTTTGGGGCAGGTGGCCTGGATAGCCAAGACCCCATGCACGGCCGAGTCCTGCAGACCATCTATAAGAAGCTGACTGGCTCCAAGTTTGACTGTGCCCTCCACGGAGACCACTGGGAAGATCTGGGCTTTCAGGGTAAGAGAGAGAAATGGTTCATCTCCCTGACTCCTTATTCCAAGACTAGCATGAGAACCCAGATAGTCCTCTTCCTGTTACGCCAGCACCATGAGACGGGATATCTGGGGCAAAGCATTCCAGGAAGAGGGGACAGCTAATGCAAAGGCCCTGAAGTGAAATGTGTGTAACTCTTTTTGAGAAAAAACAGTGGCAGAAGTGGACAAGAATTGTTCACTCAGGGCCTTGCAGGCCAGTGTAAAACGTGTACTCTTAGTGGAATGGAAAGCATAGGAGTGGTATGATTTAGAATCCAGTGGTTTTTTTAAATTAATTAATTAGTTTAGTCGCTCAGATTCTTAGTTGCAGCACGTGGAATCTTCAGTCTTCCGTGTAACACACAGGAACTTTGAGCTGTGGTATATGGAATCTTGTTCCCTGACCAGGGTTCCAAGCCAGGCCCCCTGCATTGGGAGCTTGGAGTCAGCCACTGGACCACCAGGGAAGTCCTCTAGTGTTTTCTTTTTGCTCTTTTCTTTTAGTGTTAATGAAAATTGTGTTTTACATTATTTCACTTCTTGAGTGAAACAAAATTATTTCACCTGTTTTTGAATTGTCCATTTTTTTCCTAAACCATATATAAAATTACATTTATATAAAACAGGAAAACATCTTGATTTGAAAAGGAAACTTTATATGCTCAAAATTTATTTGTGCTCTGTTGGTTTTGACAGTGTGTTTAAGTCCCTTTACCGTCCCTCATCTATAATATAATTGACTTGGACATGGAGAGTCACATCAGTGTTATGATTTTTCTTTCAACCATTAATTTAAATAACTCAAGAGGAAAAGGAAATTCTGTTGTATTTACCCATATGTTTACTCTATCCCTTATTCTTTCTTCCTTTCTGATCTTCTAAGATTCCTTCTTTTTTCACTTCCTTCTGTTTCAGGAACTTCCTTTAGCCACTTTCTAAAGTAGGTCAGCCAGCATAAATCCTCTTAGCCTTCCTTCATCTGAAAATGTCTCGATTTCCCCTTTACTCCTGAAGGATGATTTCTCTGAATGTAGAATTCCAGGTTGACAGATCTTTTCTTTCATCCCTTGAAAATAAATAGGCTGCTTCCTTTTGGCTTCCATAGCTTCTGATGAGAATTCCGCTGGCACTTGAATTATTGCTTCTTGGTAGATGAGGAGTGGTTTGTTTCTCTACTTTCAAGGTCTTTTTTGCTTACTTTTTTTCTTTTGTTTGTAGGAGTGTGACTATGGTATGTCTTAGTGGAGATTTCTTTGGGTTTATCCTATTAGGGTTTTGCTCAGTTTCTTGGATCTGTAGGTTTATGTCTTTGGCCAAATTTGGTAAATTATCAGCCATTATTGCTTTGAGTACTTTTTTCAGCCCTTCTCTTTCTCCTTTCTTGTATAATTCCGACCACACAGGTGCTAGATCTTCTGTTACTGTTCCTCTTAGTCCCGGAGGCTCTGTTCGTTTTAAGGGGATATCTGTATAGCAGCAGCAGCTGTATAGCCCAGAGGTCTCCAAGGCGCTGTTCATTCTGTTTTGTTTTTTCTCTCTGTTGTTCAGAGTGGGCTGTTTATATTGTTCCGTCTTCAAGTTCACTGGTTCTTTCCTCTGTTGTCTCTGTTCAGCTGTTGAGCCCACCCAATGAGTTTTTAATTTTAGTTATTATAGTTTTCGGTCCTAAAGTTTCTGTTTGGTTCTTTATATCTGATATTTCTTTACTGAGACCTTTATCCAAGGCATTTGTATAAACGGCATTTGCCTTTTACCAAAGGCATTTGTAGGTTTCTATTGTTGCTGCAGAAAATTACCACAAATTTAGTGGTTTAAAACAATACAAGGGACTTCCCTGGCAGCTCAGCAGTTAAGGCTCTGTGCTTCCAATGCAGGAGCCACAGATTTGATCCCTGGATGGGTCCCACATGCTGTGCAGTACAGCCCCAAAAGAAAAAAGACCCACAGATTTACCACCTTCTAGTTCTGTAGTTGAGAAGTCTGACACAGTCTCTCTGAGGCAAGATCAAGGTCACAGCAGGGCTGTATTCCTTTTTAGACTCTCCAGGAGAGAATCTATTTCCTTGCCTTTTGCACCTTCTAAGAGGCCTCCCACATTCCTCCTCCTTCAAAGCCAGGAACACAACATCTCTCAGAGCTGAATCTGTCCTTGCATCCTTCTTCCTGATGCTGTGTTTCTACCTCCCTGTCACACATTTAAGGATTTTTCTGACTACATTCAATTCAGTTCAGTTGTTCAGTCATGTCTGACTCTTTGAGACCCCATGAACTGCAGCACACCAGGCCTCCCTATCCATCACCAAGTCACGGAGTTTACCCAAACTCATGTCCATTGAGTCGGTGATGCCATCCAACCATCTCATCCTCTGTGGTCCCCTTCTCCTCCTGCCCTCAATCTTTCCCAGCATCAGGGTCTTTTCAAAAGAGTCAGCCCTTCGCATCAGGTGGCCAAAGTATTGGAGTTTCAGCTTCAATATCAGTCTTTCCAATGAACACCCAGGACTGATCTCCCTTAGGATGGACTGGTTGGATCTCCTTGCAGTCCAAGAGACTCTCAAGAGCCTTCTCCAACACCACAGTTCAAAAGCATCAAATCTTCAGCACTCAGCTTTCTTTATAGTCCAACTCTCACATTCATACATGACTATTGGAAAAACCATAGCCTTGACTAGACATACCTTTGTTGACAAAGTAATGTCTCTGCTTTTTAATATGCTATCTAGGTTGGTCATAACTTTCCTTCCAAGGAGTAACTTTTCTTCCAAGGAGTAAGCGTCTTTTAATTTCATGGCTTCAGTCACCATCTGCAGTGATTTTGGAGCCCCCAAAAATAAAGTCAGCCACTGTTTCCACGTTTCCCCACCTATTTGCCATGAAATGATGGGACCGGATGCCATGATCTTAGTTTTCAGAATGTTGAACTTTAAGCCAACCTTTTCACTCTCCTCTTTCACTTTCATCAAGAGGCTCTTTAGTTCTTCTTCACTTTCTGCCATAAGGATGGTGTCATCTGCATATCTGAGGTTATTGATATTTCTCCCCGCAGTCTCGATTCCAGCTTGTGCTTCTTCCAGCCCAGTGTTTGTCATGATGTACTCTGCATATAAGTTAATAAGCAGGGTGACAATATACAGCCTTGACGTACTCCTTTTCCTGTTTGGAACCAATCTGTTGTTCCATGTCCATTTCTAACTGTTGCTTCCTGACCTGCATACAGGTTTCTCAAGAGGCAGGTCAGGTGGTCTGGTATTCCCATCTCCTTCAGAATTTTCCAGAGTTTTTTGTGATCCATACAGTCAAAGGCTTTGGCATAGTCAATAAAGCAGAAATATATATTTTTCTTGAACTCTCTTGCTTTTTTGATGATCCATTGGATGTTGGCAATTTGAACTCTGGTTCCTCTGCCTTTTCTAAAACCATCTTGAACATCTGGAAGTTCACGGTTCACATATTGGTGAAGCCTGGCTTGGAGAATTTTGAGCATTACTTTACTAGCCTCCCTGGTAGCTCAGCTGGTAAAGAATCTGCCTGCAATGCAGGAGACCCCGGTTCGACTCCTGGGTTGGGAAGATCCACTGGAGAAGGGATAGGCAACCCACTCCAGTATTCTTGGGCTTCCCTGATGGCTCAGCTGGTAAAGAATCCACCCGCAATGCCGGAGACCTGGAATCGATCACAGGCTTGCAAAGATCCCCTGGAGAAGGGAACAGCTACCCATTCCAGTATTCTGGCCTGGAGAATTCCATGGACTGTGTAGTCCGTGGAGTCCTAAAGAGTTGGACATGACTGACTACACTGGGCCCAGCCAAATAGCGAGGGTAGTCTCCCTATCCTGATTGGCAGCCTTCATTCTGACTGTAATCTTGATTCCCCCTTGCTGTGCAGCCTTTTATTTTGTATTGGGGTATAGCCAATTAACAATGTTGTGATAGTTTCAGATGAATGGCAAAGGGACTTAGTCATACATATACATGTATCCATTCTCCCCAAACTCCCCTCCCATCCAGGCTGCCACATAACATTGAGCAGAGTTCCCTGTGGTATACAGTAAGTCCTGTTTGGTTATCCATAGCAGTGTGTACATGACCATCCCAAACTCTATCCCTTCCCCCAGCAATGTTGCTGTCTATTAATTGTCTTTTGTCATTCAGCTTGAGATTTCCCTAGTTCTTGGTGTAATGAGTGATTTTTTTATTTTGTCCTAGACATTTGGGGTAGTATATAATGACACTGTGGATCTTCTTTAAATCTTCTATTGTAGCAGGCCTCCTCTGACACTGGGCAGTGGGGGACAGGTGATATCACCTCGTTATTGCCAGGTGGGGATAGAAATCCAAGTATCCCACTGAGCCTCCACTAGTACCACTGGCTGGGAGGGGCAGGGGTGCCTCACTGCTGTTCCATGTCACCTCCCCTGACATCCCATAGAGAGAGGTGGGCTCCTTGGCACCAGGGAAGGATAAAAGTCCCTTCCCTGCATCTCTGACCACCCTGGCAGAGCTGAGGGCCACCTCATTGCAGTCAGTCAGAGGAAGTCTAGATTCTCCACCTGGGCTGTGATCAAGGTCATTGACTCAGGGAGCAGGGATTTCACTGTTGTTGTTGTTCAGTCACTCAGTTGTGTCGAAGTCTTTGGGACCCCATGGACTGTAGCACACCAGGCTTCCCTGTCCTTCACTATCTCCCAGGTTTGCCCAAGTTCATGTCCATTGAGTCAGTGATGCCATCCAACCATCTTATCCTCTGTCATCCCAGACTTCTCCTTTTATCTTCAGTCTTTCCAACGTCAGGGTCTTTTCCAATGAGGCAACTCTTCGCATCAGGTGGCCAAAATACTGGAACTTCAGCTTCAGCATCAGTCCTTCCAATGAATATTCAGGGTTGATTTCCTTTAGGATTGTCTGGTTTGATCTCCTTGCTGTCCAAGGGTTTCATTAAACTCCCTCAGTTTTCTCTTGGTTTTTGTCTTAGGAACAAATCCAGCCACAGACCTCAGAGGAGCAGGCTTCCTTGCCCTCCTGCATCTCCTGTACCTGGTGATGGACTCAAAGACTTTGCTAATGGCCCGGGAGATTCTCCGCCTGTCTCGTCATCATATCCAGGTGGGGCTTTGGTGAGAAGCCAGCAGAGAAGGCTGCAGGGCTAGGACCTGGGCACAGGGCTGTCCTGAGTAGGGGGACAGCTTCTCAGGTAGATCTCCAGTTGCTGTGGGCCCTCAGGACAGCTGAGGCAAGCAGGCATGGGCACCCGCATTCCCCTGACCTGGCTGGAGCCCGAGCTCCGCCACTCATTAGTGTGTGTCTCAAGCCAGCACCTCAGCTGCTCAGAGCCCTGGTTTCTGCATCCATAGAGAGGAGCTCATGGAAACTTCAGCCGTGTAGTTGGGGAAGTTCAGTGCGGTAATGTGCACGAGCACTGGACACAACCCTGGTGTCAGTGTTTCAGCGTGCTGCCCTCCTGACTCTGGCATGTTCTCCTGGCCCTGGGGGAGGGCGCATTCAGCCTTCACGTGCCCAGAGGAGAGGTTTTGCCTCCCAGGGCCGGGTGACACACATGGGCTTACGAAAGCTCAGGAGTGGCTCCTGTAGCCCTCAGGTTCTGTCCAGGCCTCTCTTCAG
Source organism: Bos mutus (assembly GCF_027580195.1). Classification (NCBI taxonomy): domain Eukaryota; kingdom Metazoa; phylum Chordata; class Mammalia; order Artiodactyla; family Bovidae; genus Bos; species Bos mutus. The sequence continues at coordinate 57,231,226 of NC_091627.1, forward strand.
GGTTTTCCCCTGTAGTAAAGGTGGTAGTCCCCCGATTTTAGACAACAAACTTGACCTGTTTCCTGCCATTCGTCTATCCCAGATTCATGGGGCCTGGAATTCATTCATTGACTAAACAGATATTTATTCAGCATTCCCTGTGCTAGTAATTGTTCTTGGTGCTTGGGATGCATCAATGAGATCCATCTAGCAGGGAGGACGAGACAGTAAGTTTAATACATAAATAAATAATAGGGTGTGTTAAGTGCTAAGTAGGCAAGGTTGGGAGAACATGAGTGGATTACAGTGGTTTTTTGTTTTGGGGTTTTTTGGCTGCACTGAGTCCTCATTGCAGCATGGGGGCTTTCTCTGGTTGGGAGAACATGGGTGGATTACGGTGGTTTTTTGTTTGGGGTTTTTGGCTGCACTGAGTCCTCACTGCAGCATGGGGGCTTTCTCTAGTTGGGAGAACATGGGTGGATTACGGTGGTTTTTGTTTGGGGTTTTTGGCTGCACTGAGTCCTCACTGCAGCATGGTTGCGCGCAGTCCCGGTAGTTGCAGCTTGCAGGCTCTCTAGTTGCAGCACTTGGGCTTTGTTGCCCTGCGGCATGTGGGACCTTAGTTCCCCAACCAGGGATCAATCCCACTTCCATCCCCTGCATTGGAGGCAGATTCTTAACCATTGGACCACCAGGTAAGTCCTGGGAATACAGTTTTCATGGGATATTAGGGTAGCTCTCATGAGAGGGTGAGGGTTAAACCATGCCTTGAAGTTGGGGGGATGGATGTTAGCTATCCTGGTATTTAGCCAGGCTGGTATTTAGAGGAAGAACATTCCATGCAAAGGAAGCATAGAGAGCAGAGGTTCCAGGAAGGAGCGTGTCTGGCATGGGAGGGAATGGCAGGAGGCCAGAAGGAGCTGGGAGGACAGTGGGAAGGAGGTGATGGGGTAACAGGGACCAGATGGTGTCGGACCTGATAGACTGTGATGAGGACGTTCGCTTTTACTCTGAGTCAAATGAGGGTTTTGAACAGCCTGGAATGACGGTCCAACTTACATTCTTTAATGCATCCTGCCAGCCAGTGGGTTGAGAGTGGTCTCCCGTGAGGACTTTCACAGTCAAGCTAGAGGTGATGGTGGTTTGGTCCAGAGTATTTTTCAGAGTAGGTAGGAAGTAATCAGATCCTGGGTATAGAATCTTGAGTGTATAGGCTGTAGACAATACACCCAGCATATTTTTGAATGGATTGGATGCAGGTGTAAGAAAAAGAGAGGAGTCAATGGTGCTTTTTAGCTTGAGCAGCTGCAAAACCAGAGTGGTACCAACTGAAATGGAAAAGAGCAAGTGTGGGGCGAGGGTTCCATTTGCCATATGAATTTTAGATTGAGGTTATGCATTTTGAGCAAGAACCCTACGGAAGTGACAGCCCTCACGTCAGGAGCACCCGTGTCAGTGTGTCTTACTACTGGTCAGGTTAACCCGGAGCACGTGGTTAAGGTGGTAGCAGCCAGGCCTCTCCTCTGTAAAGTCACTATTTTTCCCTTTGTAAATAATCACTCATGGGGGGATATACTTTGAATGTGAACGTGTTAGTCGCTCAGCTGTGTCCAACTCTTTGCAACTCCATGGACCATAGCCCACCAGGCTCCTCTGTGCATGGGATTCTCCAGGCAAGAGTACTAGAGTGGGTAGAAGATCCCTTCTCCAAGGGATCTTCCCAACCCAGGGATTGAACCTGGGTCTTCTGCATTGCAGGCGGATTCTTTACCATTTGAGCCACCATAATTAATCACTGTCTTGGAGGATGATAGCTTGAAACTATATAAATATCCTGTTTTTCCTCAGACTTGGTTCTAATGGTGATTTTCTGTTTCCCTCATTCCCCTTACGTTTGTTAGTTGGAATTCTTCTGTAAGAAAGAGGCATCTGTGCTGTTTATTTATTCAGGTTCTTTTTATATCAGATATTTATTTTATCTATAGGTTATAATCCAGTACTATCATTATGTATTATGTATTTTGTTGCTCCAGCCATGCCCACTTTAAGAGCTCTTTCAGGTTGGTACCTGTGCCCTTTGAACATGCCCTGTCCTTTTTTGAGCACTTTCTAGATCCGAGAAGACACCCTCGCTCATGTTTTATTTTCTCTGTGTGATTCCCAGCCCTGAAGCCAAACACTTCTCCACGGAGCTTTTGTTCTTTCGTTGGAGAATGTGATCTGAAAACCAAGATCTGAATGCTGGTGTTCCCACTGCCATTACGATCTCCCTGCTTCTAGGCCCTCTCAGCGGCCAGAGCTTAGGAGATATGTATGTGTCACTGATTCCCTCGGCTCTAATAGGAATGGTCGCCAGGGGTAAGTGGACCCGCCCAGCCACCAGTGCACTTCACAGAGAACAGGAAGTGGGGTGTAATGCTACTTGAGAGAGAGGACCTGAGAATGAGTAACCAGAGGTGAGACTTGCAGCATTTTCATCAGATCACTGTGTCTTAGAGCCTGGGCAGGCCGGCCTGTGCTGCAGACTGCTCCAGTAACCATGTTGTTGGTCATTATTACTTAATTCTCAGAACCTCAGCTTCTTCCTTTGTAACATGAGAAAATAATTCCAACCCTGTATAAAATAATTCCAACCCTGTGTAAAGTGCTAAGCACATTAGTCACTCAAGGAGTGTTAGTTATCATAGTAATTTTTGATTTCCATGAGTAAAAATACATTTTTATATACATCTTTTGGATAATTATACATATGTAATACATAACTGTGTTTTCAAAACTGTATCTGTACTTGCACGAGCATGCACAGACACACACACAACATCCTGCACCTAGATATACAGGCACTGTAAAGTAAAGTAGATCCATTTGAATCTAAAACGTCTTGTGTGTGTTTAGTCACTCAGTTGTGTCTGACTCTTTACGGCCTCATGGACGGTAGCCTGCCAGGCTCCTCTGTCCATGGGATTCTCTAGGCAAGAATACTAGAGTGGTTTGCCATTTCCTCCTGCAGGGGATCTTCCTGACCCAGGAATCAAACCCTTGTCTCTTATGTCTCCTGCATTGGCAGGTGGGTTCTTTACATCTAGCGCCACCTGGACTGCAAAAACAAATAATCACACATTTCCTATCACGCAGGCAGTTTTCTCATTTCTGATGTTCACTGAATATCTCTGTTATCTTTTGAGGAAAAAACACTCATTACATCTGATGACTTCACATTCGCCGTCTCTTCCAGGAGACACTGGAGGAGGCAAGAGGGTACTTCATGAGGATCTGGTTCTGAGATAGATCAGGACCCACAAGTTGAAAATGTGGGTGTGTTCTGTGGTCTTCACGATGCAGGGAGGTAATGTCTGGGTCAAGTTTAAGAACCAGATCAGTTAGCTTATGAAACAGTGCAATCTCCTGCAGCGATGCTACTTCATCTTAAGAGTTCCAGAACTTCCTTGGTGGTCCAGTGGTTAAGAATCTGCCTGCCAGTGCAGGGGACATGGGTTCAGTTCCTGGTCTGGGAAGATCCCATAAGCCACGGAGCAGCTAAGCCCGTATACTGCAACTGCTAAAGCCTGAGCTCTCGAGCCCGTGCTCCACAAGAGAAGCCACCACAGTGAGAAGCCTGTGCGCCGCAACTAGAGAGTAGCCCCTGCTCGCCACATCTAGGGAAGGCTCGTGCCCAGCAACCAGCGCAGCCAGAAATGAAAAACAATTAGGAAAGGTGTCCCGAAGGCTGAGGGGTAGCTTAGCAATAATGGACTAGCCTCTTGTTGTAGAGGCAGTGGAGAGAGACCCAGAGAGGGAAAATGGCTTGCCCAAGGTCCCACAGTTCATGAGTATTTCCTAGAAATCATCTAGGAGCTCAGTGCCTCCCTTCTGGTGGGGTATTAAGGCTCTCCTGTAAGACCTTCCTGCAGAAACAGGGAGGTCAGGGTAGAGGGTTATTCAGCACCCCTCGTTTGTTTTCAAGGACAGGCTTGACTGAGGTGAGGGGGGCAGGTCCCTGGATATCCAAGGGAAGAACATGCTAGGCTGAGGGAAGAGCAGGACGAGAGAGGAAGCCCTGGTACTCCATCTAGGTATGGACCAGCCTGACCACTTTGACTAACCTGTTCGTCATCCCTTCACCCGCTGGCCTTTGTGCAGTTTATAGTGAATTTATATTTACTCCACAGTATGCATGCCAGACAATAAAAGGAACAGCAGCCTAAAATAATAAGAGGGCAGGTGTAGGTGTCAGGAATCTAGATCCTAGTTCCACCTGTGGTATGATTACTTAGCTGTGATTTGAGGCAAGTCATCTATGGGCTTCCTGGGTGGCGCTAGTGGTAAAGAACCCACCTGCCAATGTAGGAGATGTAAGAGACTCGGGTTCAATCACTTGGTCTGGAAGATCCCCTAGAGAAGGGCATGGCACCCAACTCCAGTTCTTGCCCGGAGAATCCCATGGACAGAGGAGCCTAGCAGGCTACAGTCCATAAGGTCTCAGAGTCAGACACGACTGAACGACTTAGCACAAATGCACTTACCCTCTCTGAGTATCAGTTTGCTCTTTTATGAAATAAGAGATTTGGCCTAAATGATCCTAAGGTCCCTTCCACCTTTATAGTTCTTTGAACTCTTAAGTCCTTCAGTGTCTTAAAACTTCACTTCAAGCCCTTATGAATCTTGAAAATAACAGTTTTCCAGGAGGCACACAGGCAGCCACAGTAACAGCTCGGGGACACAGCCTTGCCAGCAGCCAGTCCTAACTTTGAACTGACTTTTGATAGACCTTTGACTGCCAAGAGTAAAGAAAACCTGAGACCTGATTCAGAGGCTGAAACTACAGCTGGTAAATTTTTGGGGGGAAAGAAAGTGCATTAGTTTAAGGGCTTGACATTCAATTTTGGAAGAACTGACCCTAAGGCCAAATACAGTTAGCCACAAGGTGGTGCTAGGAGTAAAGAACCTGCCTGCCAATACAGGAGACTTTTTTAAAAAATATTTGTGTGTTCTTTAATTGGCTGCATGAGGTCTTAGTTGTGGCATGCAAACTCTTAGTTGAGGCATGTGGGATCTAGTTCCCTGACCAAGAATCAAACTTGGGTCCCCTGCATTGGGAGTGCAGAGTCTTACCCACTGGGCCACCAGGGAAATCCCAAAACAGGAGACTTAAAGAGACGTGGGTTTGGTCCCTAGGTCAGGAAGATTCCCCTGGAGGGGCAAATGGCAGCCCACTCCAGTATTCTTGCCTGTAGAATCCCATGGACAGAGGAGCCTGGCAGGCTACAGTCCATAGAGTCACAAAGAGTTGGACATGACTGAAGCAACTGAGCATAGCATAGTTCCCTAAGGAGAGAGCTGAGGCTTCAGGTACCTGTGATACATCCTGCTAAAGAGGAATTGGCCAGACACTACAAATGCTGGGGGACCCTGGGACTCCGTGGAAGCGTGTGATCCATGCTGTCCTGAGGAGGGAGTGCTGCAGTTCAGATGGCGAGATGCAGGGTACATCGGGCTGATTGCTGGCAGGCAGAGAAGCAGCTCACCACAATAGTTACTCACAGTCAGCAACTGGTGTCATCTTCCATGCCATTTCCATCTGTTATTTTATTCCATCAACATGATGAGCCTGCAAGAGGTTGGGCAGAGATGATCCTTGGAAATCTTCGTTTCCCAGTGAAGGAACGTGAGAATCAGAGAGGTGAAATGTGTCTACACAAAGTGGGACAGTTAGAAAGTGGTGAAGCTGGCGTGAGGACCCCCGTCTCCTGACAGCTTGCCCAGCAGTGTGCTCCTCACAGTGGGGATCTCAGCAGCCCAGCTCTCAGTCACCTGAGGGAATGCAGGTGCCCAGGCCCCTCCCGCCACGGAACTGCTGAACTGGAATCTCCAGGGGGTGGCGCTGTGTTGGCAGCAGCTGCCAAAAAAAAACCAACTGATCTGGATTTGGTCTTCCTGCTTCGGGGTTCAGAGGTGAGTCATAAAGAGAAATGAAATTTCAAATGAAGACTCAGAAGACTCTGATTCCCTCTGCTGTTCTTTTAGTCAGTTCCCAAAACACCACCTCAGTGTAATGTTTTAGCTCAAAGCCACACTTTTCAGGTCCAAGGGAACTGCTGAAGGAAAGGAGACATTTTACTCTGAATCCCAGTTTTTCATGGCTTTTTAGTAAGTACGTTTTTGTAAGAATGTTCCCGAGGGAATTCCCTGGTGTCCAGTGGTTAGGGCTAGTGCTTTCCCTGTGGGGGTGGGGTGGGGGCTGTGTTCAAACCCTAGTCGGGAACTAAGGTCCCACAAGCCACACAGCCAGGAAAAAAAAAAAAGATACTGTATAAAATAAAGTACTTTGAAAAACAAAAGAATGTTCCCAAGAGTGAATGAATGCTAAATTCAGATCCTGTTAATTATGTTGCTACATGTTCTTGTTGCCATATTTATTTTTAGACTGAAAGAAATCAAGGGAAGGCATGATACTACACAAGTATTGTGGTAATTAAGTAGTCAGTACCTGGAACATACAGATGCACCGCTGTTGACCTCAGCTATGGATAGTTACGAACATTTGTTAGCACCTCCTCAGGCCAGTGCTGCCCTTAGCATTTTGCTTATGTGATCTAAATGACTCCTCAGAGCAGCTCTTCGAGGCAGGTTGTGGGCTAGTGGAAAATGTAGCCTGTGGATCATAAAAGCTGTCTCAGAGAGTTTGTGTAATGGTTAACAAATGGACTCCACCCAGCATGGCCCTCGCATCGGGGTCCCCAGGACTACTGCCAGGTTCATCGGTTCACTGAGAGGACTCTCAGGATTTGGCCTATAGTTGTTCTCTCAGCTGTGATTAACTGCAGCAAAAGCAAGATCAGCAGAGGGAAGAAGTGTGTGGACAAAATCCATCGGACACCAGACACAGGCTTCCAGGAGCTTCCCCTCCCTGTGTGGGCACATGGAATGCACGGACTTCCAGCAGCATCAAATTGGCCAACACGTTGAATGTTGCCAACTAGGGTCTGAAAGGTTGTTGCTGAGCCGTGAAAGATGCTGGGATTCTTAGCCTCCAAAGGAGAGGAATTCAATCCTGGGCCAGTGACGAGGCTTGATCACTCAGAGCTTTTGTGTAGTAAAGTTTTATTAAAGTATAAAAGACATAGAGAAAGTTTCTGACATAGACATCAGAAGGGGGCAGAAAGAGCGCCCCTCTGCTAACCTTTAGCAGTATGTTATATACGTATCAGCAAGCTGTTAATTAGAGAAAGGAAATATCTCAAAACTTAGAGTGGCACTAGGCTCGTCACCCACAACATGCATTTTGCAATAATACTGGCACAAGGTGAGTGATCCTGGGCCATTGACATGAAGAAGACATGAAGAAGAAATTGATCTTGATCTTGAAGATGAATTGATCTTGATCAATCTTCAGTTCATCTTGAAGAAAGGCAGGTTTCCAGGTAAATATATAGTTTCATTAACATAAATTAGGAGAACAATGGCATACTGGTTATTTGAACCCTTATGGGTTCTGAGTCTTAAGTGGAACTGATCTGAAGAAAGACAGTCTAGGGTAAATACATAGTTCATTAACGTAGCCTAAGAAAAACATTTCCATAAGAAAAATGCATTGGTTAGCTCAAGGTTTGAGAAAAGTTCAGGTGGAACCAGGTGTCGTCATGGCAACACAGAATTTTAATAGAAACCTCCTTTTAATTTTGTATAGAGAAGGGAAAAAAATCTGACACTTAAAGTTTGTTTCCTCCTGCCGCTTAAGAGAGAAAAAAAAATGCTGACACTTGCAGGCTATTTCCTCCATTTGGAGACCTGTGGCCTTCCTGCCTGTTACGTCTCAGATCCTCACTAGTGATTCAGTATCTGAGGTTTCTACTGGGGGCTGGTCATGCAGGCACCATCTGTGTGTGTGTATGTGTGTGTGTGTGTGTGTGTGTGTGTGTGTGTGTATGTGTGTGTGTGTGTGTGTGTGTGTGTATGTGTGTGTGTGTGTGTGTGTGTGTGTGTGTGTGTGTTAAGTTGCTTCAGTCACGTCTGACTCTTTGTGACCCCATGAACAATAGCCTACCAGGCTCCTGTGTCCATGGGATTCTCTAGGCAAGAATACTGGAGTGGGTAGCCATTTCCTCCTCCAGGGCATCTTTCCAACCCAGGGATCAAACCCGAATCTTTTATGTCTCCTATACTGGCAGGTGGGTTCTTTACCACTAGCGCCACCTGGGAAGCCCACCATCTGTGTGGCATGTACCAGAATTCCAGAATCGGATGGAAAGCAGGTGTTCAGCATAAACCATGTGGTTTGCACAGACAGATTAGGTACAGTGAGTCAGCCTGGGGGAGTGGTGGGAGCCTTCTCAAAATCCGGGTTCCCAGATGCCAGCCTTCGAAGCATGCTTTTCTAAGGAGGGCAGCCACAGGTCTGCTTTGTTCACTACTTTCTGCATAGCACTCAACGTATTTTATTTTTTTGTTGTTGTTATTGCTTATTTTTGGCTGTGCTGGGTCTTCATAACCACGAGCACTTTTCTCTAGTTGCCACAAGTAGGGGCTACTCTCTAGTGGCGGTGTGCTGGCTTCTTGCTGTGGGGCTTCCCTAGTGGCTCAGATGATGAATCTACCTGCAATGTAAGAGACCCAGGTTCGATCCCTGGGTCAGGAAGATCCTCTGGAGAAGGAAATGATAATCCACTCCAGTATTGTTGTGTGGAGAATCCATGAACAGAAGAGCCTGGTGGGCTATAGTGCATGGAGTCACAGAGTAGGACACCACTGAGGGACTAAGCACACACACTCTTGTGGAGCATGGGCTCTAGGCACACGGGCTTCAGTAGCTATGGCTCCCAGGCTCTAGAGTGCATGCTTAGTATTTGTGCTGCTCAGACTTAGTTGCTACATAGCATGTGGGATCTTCCCAGATCAGGGATGGAACCCTGTCCCCTGCACTGGCTGGCAGATTCTTTACCACTAAGCCTTCAAGGAAGCCCCAGCACTCAATGTTCATTTCCTTTTTGGTTTTGAGAGAAGAGAGAGCTGAGTCTCATGGAGTTTCGATGGCCTTCCTGGGGACACACAGCTCACAGATGGCCAGGCCAAGGTCTGGAATCCAGGTGTCATGGAAGACCCTGAGAAAAATTCTTGTGGAGCCAGATGACCCTCTACAGTTCAGTGTGTCCCCCAGAACTTTCTGCAGTGAAGGACACATTCTGTCTGCACTGTCCAGTGTAGCAGCTCCTAAACATGTGTGGCTGTTGAGCACTTGAAATCTGGCTACTTTGACTAAGGAGTTGAATTTTTAATTTTACTTAATTTTCAACTAATTGATATTTCAGTAGCTTCATGTGGCTATTTGCTGTTATACTGGACTGTATGGTTCTACATCATAATGTAACAGATTTTCTTTTTTGAGGAAGCAGATAGAATATGTAGATTTTGGTTCTCATTCTAAACTAAGGGACACACTGGTCTACATGTTGCTCTCAGCCAACGTCCTTGTATGGGTACTATGGCAGAAACTAACATGTAATATTTGCAAATCCTCTGGGAAAAGCCCCTTTTCATTTGGTTGGGTTTTTGTTGTTAAAGAATAGGAAAGGGGCTTCCCTGTGGCTCAGTGGTAAAGAATCCACCAGCCAATGCAAGAGATACAGGTTCGATCCCTGGTCCAGAAAGATTCTGTATGCTGTGCAGCAACTAAGCCTGTGCAGCACAACTATAAGCCTGTGCTCCAGAGCCCCAGGAGCTGCAACAGCCGAGCGCATGTGCTGCAGCTACTGAAGCCCGCATGCCGAGAGCTCCATGCTCTTCCATAAGCCACTGCAATGAGAAGCCCATGCAGTGCAACTAGAGAGTAGCCCCACATGCTCTAACTAGAGAAAAGCCCACATAGCAGTGAAGACCCAGCATAGCCAAAAATAAAAGAAATTTTTTTAAATCTTTTATAAAAGAATAGGAAGTGGCCACTCTAAAAATACAGCATTCATGTGGACTCCACGGAGGATTCCGAGGACCTTTTTGGTGAAGCACTCTGGTGGGCCCTGGCTGCCCGTCTCAGGAGTGTGACCTGCACAGCCCGTTCTCAGGCCTGTGTGTTACCAAGAGTCGGGGTGCACCCCAAGTCAAGGCTGACTCTCTGCCTACTTGTACTTTCTCTGTCAGCTTTTGGGTGAAGAGCTTATGAGCAGTCAAATAACCGGAAGCCTACAGAAGGGAGAAGAGATTTTAAGAACCTACAGAGTTGGTTAGATAACTGCACCTCATCCCTCCTATGTCCATCCAACCCCAGGGGGTGATGTGGGCCACAGGCAGCACGCAGGACGGGTCTGATGAAGGCCAAGGAGAGCTGGTGGGGTGCGATGTTGAAGAGGCTGAGAACTAGCACAGAGGTTTGTGCACCAGCTTTGGAGTGCATTGACCTCAGTAGGAATCCTGGTTCAGTGCTTTAGGAAAGTTACTTAAGATCATTAGGCCTCAGTTTCCTCATCTGTAAAATGGGAATATTATGGTGAAGATTAAGTGTAAGCATTAATAATGCCAGCTGTTTGCCTCTGGCTGTGATTGTTGTCATCTCCCGAGGGCCAGACTAGATTATGGGCAACGGGAAGCACAGAAGCTGAGAGCCTGGAATGCCACTGACCTGGTACCCCATCCATTCCAGCAATTCCCCTTCTGTTTGATGTCTGTGAATATCACGCGTATCGCCATCCAGGCCTTAAGAGAGGAGTGTCTCTCCAGGTGAGTCTTCACGCTGCTCACTGCCCTGGCTGTCAGAGCCTGGTTCCCTCACCCGACCACCTCATCCCCCCACCATCTTATCCCCCCAGCTCTCTTCAAAACCTTCTGGCTCCGGGGAACCTGGACAGACTACCCCTGCACCAGCCTCCCAACCCACCCCTCCTCCTCAACCCTGACCTCAGATGTGAAGGCTGCCCCGGGAAGGGCTCCCCGGGGGACAGGGTGAAGGCACCCTCAGGTGTCTGTCCACTGCTGAGCGCGTGCCCATCCTTGTCCTGCAGGGAATGTAACCGGCAGCAGAAAGTGATCCCCGTGGTGAACAGCTTCTATGCCGCCACCTTCCTCCGCCTGGCACACGTCTGGAGGACACAGCACAAGACCATCTCAGACTCAGGCTTTGTCCTCAAGGGTGCGCTCGCTCTTCTCAGGGTGCCTAGCTCCTGCACTCCTAGTGTCCCTGGGTTCAGGGACTCCAGGGTGGTTGATCGACTGGTTTTGGCCGGCTTCCCTTACCCCCAGTTCCCATTCATACCTTTTCAAGTTTCAGCTTCCCCAAGTCTCCATCATCCCAAGTCTCCATCATCCCACCCTTGGGAGCCTGCTGCTCTCTTCCCTTTCTGGCCAAATACCTCTGGTTACCATATTTTCTGAATCAAAAGATGGGCCCAACTTTTGGCTCAGTTAGACTGACTATTCAAAATTGAGATTGTCCGGACAGGGTAGAGTATGTGGCCCCTGTGCCCAAGTCTGGTGTCTTGGTTCCCCTCTCTGGTGAGCTCTCCATCTCAGAAAACCCCTTCCCCCTTCTCTCCAGAGCCTCTGCGTTGTGCATCCCGGAGCCCCCTCCCCCAGCCTTCTGTTCCCCAATCCTCTCTGTTCCAGATTTGGAGATGTCGGCCAAGAAGAGCCCCAGACGGCTGCTCAAAACCCTGGAGACCTACTTGGCTGGAGTGTCAAAGGGACAGGCCTCCCTGTTGGGGACACAGAAGTGCTCTGGGCCACAAGCCCCTCACTCCAAGGATCTCACTTTCACAGGCGTGTGTGACCTGCCATCACACTCGTCCGAAGGCACGTGGCTGATCTGATCAACCCCAGTGGCCACCAGCCAGGAAGCCTTGGAGGGGCTTTCAGAGGGCGGACCCTGGCTGGGCTTCACCCCTTCGGTGCTACTGGAGGGGATGTAGGAAGCCCCTGGGGCTGGTGGGTGGAGCCAAGGGCCCTCACCTGCTTGAGACAGGGCCATTAGATTAGACTCACTCTCTGGAGCCCTGCTTTCAGGGCAAGAACTTTGCTGTATTACTAGTTGGGCGACAGCCTCCATAGTCGGATTCCAGGTAATATCAGTGACAGCGAATGGATCATCAGGTGGGAGGACCCATATGCATGTTCCACACAGTCCTGCATCAAAGATGCTCCCAAGTAGAAGCGCCAAAACCTGGCAGTGGGTCTTTCAGGCCCTGGGGTCCACAGGACAGGGACCAGACAGGGGCTGAGTAGTTAGAATGTGAAGGGAGAGGGTAGTCGCGGCAGCAGCCGACAGGGGGTGGTGTGAGCCAGAGAGTGCCTGCCTTTTCTGGTCTGGCGCTCACCCAACCCTCATCTCTCCCCATGCCTCCTCCCACTGTTTGTGATAGGGAACCAGACCCGCAGCTGGGCTCCCCCCATGGAGGCTGCACATGTCCCATCAGGGCTGGTTTTCTGGCCTGGTTGAAGGAAGGAGGAAATTCACACACCAGCAGTTTTTGAATAAAATAATTCTAGGTTTAGGATCTCAAGTGTTTTCCTTCCAGACACACTTTGCACCGTCCTGTGGCCGTTATCCCAGGGTTCCCCGTTAGAGCCAAGCACTCTAGCCGGTTGTTGTTGGCACCGGTCACAGGCCCCAGGAGAGGCCACTGTGCCCTGGCCACACTCCTGCCGAATTCACAGTCCGTCCAGCCTCATCTGGCTGCACTTACAGACCCAGAGACTCTGCACACTAGCCATTGGTCGAGGTGGCCCTGGCTGTTCTTAAGGGTGACTGTTATGAGGCATCCACACAGGGTTTTTCCTGCATTTGCTTCTGGGGAAGCTACTTGTCGCTTTTCACTCGCAAAGGGGCCTCCAGGGCTTTGGAGCTAGGGAATGGGCCAGGCGAGAGTCCCACCTGGCTTCTCTCCTATTCTCTGACCTCCCCCAAGTAGAGTCATGGAAGATAGCTGTCCAGCCCCCGCAGGCATCTCCAAGTCTGACCGGGTGCAGGGGGACCCATCACAAAGGTGAAGATGACAGACGGCCACCCAAGTATGGAAGGAACCCCTGTCAGCAGGATGCCTCAAGGGTAGGGCTGGTAAAGGATCTGCTGTTTGCTTTGTGTCGTCTTTGCCTGACCTGAACTAATCCTGTGCCCTCCTCCTTGGTCCTGACCAGCAGAAATGGCAGCAGAGAGATTACTGGGCCTGGTGGGCTTAGAATGTAACCCTCCCCCCACCCCATGCCAACTGTGGAATGTCAAGTTCAGTGATTCCTGCAGATTGCATTCCCTTGCTCTGAGACCTGGAGGCCAACTCAACAGACCTGGGCCATTAGTGCTCAGCCCATGGCACAGCAGGGACCAGCCCAAGGGAGCCTCTGGCCGGAGGGGAGCCCAGTGGCCCCTGCAGAAGCCTATTCTGTGTTATTGCCAGTGGATGCTCTCCATACAGCTTAGGACCTGGAGACATTAGCAACAACTGTCCAGGGATTAAACTGCGATTCTGTGGATGGACAGAATTCTGTGGTTGTGGAGGGATGCCTAAACCCTCTGAAAATAGATAACAAAAATCTTAAATCTGTGCATTTTTCTTAGGAAAAACCTTCCAAGGCTTTTCATGAGAGACCCAAAATGCTTTACAATGCTAAAAATGTCAGTTTCTAGGGGAAACATCCCTCTTTCCCCTTTGAAAATTCACCCCTGGCACGTGCTCTTTGCATAGGCTATCCAGTGATCGCCGGGATGTCTCTGTGTGGAGAGAAAGTTGGAGAACAAGGGGGATATGCAAAGAGCTGATTTTTCTATGCTTCTCAGCACAATACCACTAAGATGAAATTGATCAGAATTTCTGGTTGGGATAGGCTTCCCTGGTGGCTCAGATGGTAAAGAATCTGCCTGCAATACAGGAGTCCCAGGTTCGATTCCTGGGTCAAGAAGATTCCCTGGAGAAGGAAATGGCAACCCACTCCAGTATTCTAGCTTGGAGAATTCTATGGGCAGAGGAACCCGGTGGACTGCAGTCCATGGGGTCCCAAAGAGTCGGGCACGACTGAGTGACTAACACTACTACTACCACCACCACTCTGTTTCAGATGGAAGATGCAGTGTGTCAGGGCTTAAAGCCAGACAGCTCTGAGGGCCTGCAGTGACCCTGGGTCAGGACGGCTGCAGCCCTGCCAAGCCTCTAGGACTCCGGTTTGTCCAGTCCGGGCTTACCCAGCGGTCACACCCCAGGGTGGGACTGTTTTGGGGTTACTCCATTCTCCCGCTATTTAGCCCCCTAGTTTCTCTGCTCTTCCAGTCACCACCCCAGTACACAAGAGAACGAACTAGGGAAGCTTCCCTGGTAGTCCAGTGGTTAAGACTGCAGACTTCCATCGCGAGGGGTGGGTGTGGGTTCGATCCCTGGTCAGAGAACTAAGATCCCACATGCTGTGCAGCATGCCCCCGCCTCGCCCCCAAAAAACCCCTAGGACCTGGATGAGGAAAAGCAACTTGCCCAGGCTCAAAGAGAGCCAGGTGAGAACCTGAACCCACAACCCTCCTTGACGTTAGTCTGGTGCTATTCCCATGACCCCACGTGGCCCTGAGCCCATGCAGTGTACTTAGGACATGACAAGCTGACCTCCTGTATGGATGTGAAGAGCTATGCTCTTGCTTGGTGAACATACATCATTTGGAAGCTGCCTGGAGCGGTTCACTGGAGCACCTGAGGAAATTCCAGCTTGGGTGGAGGCGCTCACCCGCTGCCACAACCTGCCCCCAGTCGGGAATGTGAGACTGAACCTCGGGCTGAAAGTGATCCCAGCCCTGGCCCCATGCCATCTCCCTATTGGGTTTGCAGTAGTGCCAGCCAGGCCCACTGGGAGCACCTGGCCCCTTCAGGAGCTGGCCCCTCTGCAAAGCCATCTCTGGCCTCTCACAGGCTGTGGAATTGCCACCAGGTGGCACTAGTTGTAAAGAACCGGCCTGCCAATGCAGGAGACAACAGGAGATGCAGGTTCAATTCCTAGGTTGGGAAGACCTGGAGAAGGAAGTGGCAACACACTTCAGTGTTCTTGTCTGGAGAATCCCATGGACAGAGAAGCCTCGTCGGCTACAGTCCATAGGGGTCACAGAGTCATACACGACTGAAGTGACTTAGCACACGTAGAACACATCTACTCCACCCAGCATGGGGCAGAGCTGGGTGACTAGTGTGGCAGGGAGTATTAGCCCAGGGCAGGCAATGCAGGCAAACAGCAAGAAAAGTACTGGTCTCCTTTATTGATCATGGGCAGGGGCACCTCAGCACTGACCAGAAGGTCAGAGGAGGAGCAAGTGGGTAGGAGGTAGAGGCAGGGAGATGCCCACCCTCACTTCCAGTCCTTGAAGAATTGCTTGAAGATGGCACTCTCGCGGCCCTGGGGCAGAATCTCCACCTGTAGGGATGGCAGGGGAGAGTCTGGCTCACAAGGCTGCCACCTCTGCCTCTTCCAGAGCCAGGGAGGAGGGTGCTGGGCACCAGGCCTGAGTCCACAGGCCTTCCAGCCAGTGATGCTCTTCCAGGTAAGCCAAGAGACAAGAAAGATTACAGGGACATGGGCTGAGAAAACAGTGAGAAGGGCAGAACTAGCTAGAATCCATGGCCCAGAGGAGCCACATGAGTCATCCAGAGGCACGTCCGGCTAGCTGGACTCCCAGGGGAGCGCTGCCCATCATCCTCTTAGAAAAAAACACGGATTGTGGAATATTACTCAGTCATGAAAGGGAACGCATTTGAATCAGTGCTAGTGAGGTGGATGAAACTAGAGCCTGTTATACAGGGTGAAGTGAGTCAGAGAAAAACAAATGTGGTATAATAACACATATATGGAATCTAGAAAAATTATATTGATGAATCTATTTATAGAGCAGGAACAGAGATGCAGACAGAGAGAGCAGACTTGTGGACACAGCAGGGACAGGAGAGGCTGGGACAAATTGAGAGAGTAGCATTGACATACATATACTACCACGTGTAAAAATAGCTGGTGGGAAGTCACTGTATAACCCAGGGAGCTCAGCCTGGGCTCTGTGACAACCTAGAGGGGCAGGAAGGAGTGCAGGGTGGGGGCGGGGGGCGGGGGGTGCAGGGCAGAGGGTGGGAGGGAGATTCCAGAGAGCGGGAACATATACTTAGGGCTGATTCACATTGTCATACGGCAGAAACAACACAACACTGAAAAGCAATTATCCTCCAATTAAAAACAAATTTAAAAAATCTTTTTTAAAAAAGTACATTAACAAGTTTAAAAAAAAAAAAAAAACATGTACTGTAAAACTCTGAAGGACTGAGAAGGGCCTTCCCACTGGGTGTTTCCAGGAGGGGAGGCCTGACTGCTCCTGACTGTGCCCGGGGCTTTCTCACCCTTCTTGTCCAGTCCAAGCAAGGGGCAGGGGCCCAGGGAAGAGTCTAGGAAGAGGGTGTGCTGGCACAGGGAGGGCTCCTCACCTGAGTGTTTGGGGCATACCGCATGCGGGTGATAAAGTCCTCCGCCACTTGGAGGGCCGCCTGCCGCTCCTTCTCATTAGCTTTGCGCCCTGGATCATAAGGAGGATAAATTTTAAAAGAGCAGGGACCCTCTCTAGCCCGCATCCCATTTGTCTCGGGAGATTTAAGGAGGTCCAGATTCCATGGACAGAGGACCCCAGTGGGCTACACAGTCCATGGGGTCACAAAGAGCCAGGCATAACTGAGCAACTGAGCTCACACACCCACAGAATAGCTGGCCTCCTGGTCCTAAGAATACCCTGAGGGGGCTCAGTGAGAAGTCAGGCTCTCCCAACTCACAGCTCCAGATGAAAACTGCCCTCTGCCCGCTCCAATCATCATTCTGCTCGGGCCAGGGCCCCAGGGATATTCAGGGAGAACTAATGTCGCCCTCGCATGAGACACTCAGGCCCCTCTCTCCCTCTCCAGGGCCCCCCGCCTTTTGAGTCTGTCAACTGTACTGTTATCAAGCCTTTCTTGCAAAATTAAATTGGACAGAAAAAAAGGGCATGATTGACTGCAATCTTACTCCCATAAAGCTAGATGCCAACATCAGCCTAATGGTTATACCAACTGAGAGTCAGTAAAAAGGAACAGCAGTGCCCTCCCTTCTCGCCTTTAACCAAACCCTGCACCACCTGGAGGAATTTTTCCAAGGAAACAATGTTGTCAACTGTGGTTGGCTCTTCAGCCAGGCTATTAAAACTCTAATTAGCCACAATATATCTGAGATTAATGTGCTGTATCCTTCCTCTGTGATTGCCTGATGCTTCTCTTCCCAGCTCCTAAGTTTCCTGTTTCTCCCACTGGTTTCTCCATTCTTTGCTTGGGGCTAAAGACACTTCCAAACCAGATCAAACTGGTTAATCCTAAAGGAAATCAACCCTGAATATTCTTTGGAAGGAATGATGCTGAAGCTAAAGCTCCAATACTTTGGCCACCTGATGCAAAGAGATGATTCATCAGAAGACGCTGATGCTAGCAAAGACTAAGGGCAGGAAGAGGATGAGATGGTTAGATGGTATCACTGACTCAATGGACATCAGTTTGAGCAAACTTCTGGAGACAGTGAAGGACAGGGAAGCCTGGCATGCAAAGACAGCCCCAGCAACACAATCCTCCCCACCCCCTACCACCATCCTCCTCACCTCTTAGAAACCTGCCTTGTAGCTTGCCACTCCTGGTCCTTCCCTGAGGCAAGAGTGTGATGCCTAATAGCTGCCAAGTTACAACACCTAACACTTCTCCATCCTCCTAGCTGGAAAGTTCTCCTGGTCCTGGTTCATGTCACAAATATTTACTGAGCAAATGCTATACTGAGCAAATGCTATCTCATCAAGGCACTAGAGACAATGTGATTTCATTCAAGAGGTTTATAATCTGGGCAGTTGAGACACATTCAAGAACAAGAAAAGACACAGAACTTCCCTGGTGTTCCAGTGGATGAGAATCCATCTGCCAATGCAGGGGACACAGGTTTGATCCCTGCTCTGGGAAGGTTCCATATGCCTCAGAGCAAACCCATGCGCCACAAGCACAAGCTGCAACTACTGAAGCCTATCCACCTAAAGCCTGTGCTCCACAAGAGAAGCCACCACAATGAGAAACTCAAGCATCAAACCAAGAGGAAGCCCCTGCTCACCGCAACTAGAGAAAGGCATGCAGCAACAAAGACCCAGCACAGCGGGGGGGAAAAAAAGAACAAGAAAAGACAAGCACAGAGAATTACTCACAGACTCAGAGCTTTGTTACAATATTTTTAGAGTCTGATCTAGCAAGCAGGCTTCTGCCCAAGGGTGTTTCATTTCTAGCCAATACAACCTCTTGGAAAACGAGGCCCTACCAGTTTGCTACCCAGTGCATAAGGTGAGATTTCATATCTAGAATTGGTCACAGTCAAGGCAGACAGGCAGAAGCTGGGGTCCCAGTGGCACTGAGGCCTAGGAGAGCTCTGTGGCAAGTGGTCCTCAACACAAAGTCAGCAGCAAGACCTGGGAACCCGAGAGATGGTTCCCAGAGCCTGCAAAGTCTCATGCGTGCTAAGTCACTTCAGTGTCCAACTCTCCGCGATCCCATGGACTGTAGACCGTCAGGCTCCTCTGTCCATAGAATTCTCCAGGCAAGAACACTGGAGTGGGTTACCCTGCCCTCCTCCAAGGGATCGTCCCTATCCAGGGATTGAAGCTGCGTCTCTTATGTCTCCTGCATTGCCAGGTGGGTTCTTTATCACTAGCACCACCTGGGAAACCCAGACCTCGAGAATGAGAGTCTCAGGGGTGTGGTTCGCTCTGGGTCTTAACAGGGCCCTCAGATGATTCAGAGGTGGGCTGAAGGTGCAGAACCCTTGCCAGGAATTAACCATCAGCCACGGAGGCTCGCTGAGCCAGGTGTCTATGGGCTGGCTGAGCCCTCTCGTGGGAAGCCTTCCTGGTTAGAGTGACCACAGGGGCCTCAGGCTGGTGTGGAGAAGCTACACGTACCCTTCCAGATGTAGATCTTGCCGCAGAGTCCGTTGTCCAACACAAAGCAGTCATCGGGTATCAGCAGCTCGAGGGCGAAGGGGCTGGAATCAGCCAGCTTGGTCAGGTTCATCTGTCCAGTGGCGTCAGAGACCTGGGGGAGAGTGGGCAGTGCCGTGTCACCCTCCTTCCCGCAGTTCAAAGCTCTGACCTCCACCAAGGAGCAGGTCCCTCCAGTAGAGGTCCTACCCACCACCCCAGGCTGAACAGCAGACCGAAGGTAGGGGAAGAACTGACAGCTGATAGGCAAATCCCAGACAACCCCCATCCCCACTTCAGCCTCAATCACCGCCTCCCAGAGCCCCTGAATTAATTTATTAGACTCCAAATTAACAAGTAAATGCAAAGAATTCAAAAAAGGTACAGTTCAGGGACTTCCCTGGTGGCTCAGACAGTAAAGAATCTGCCTGCAATGGAGAAGACCCAGGTTCAGTCCCTGGGTCTGGAAGATCCCCTGGAGACGGGAATGGCTCCCCACTCCAGTGTTCTTGCCTGGAGAATGCCATGGACAGAGGAGCCTGGTGGGCTACAGTCCACGGGGTTGCAAAGAGTTGGACATGACTGAGCAACTAACACTTCTTTTCAGTGTGCAATGCAGGGGATGCAGGTTCGACCCCTGGTTAGGGAACTAAGATCCCAGATGCCATGGGACAACTAAGCCCAAGTGCCACAACTAGAAAGAAGACTGTGGCTGCAACTAAGGCCCAACGCAGCCAAATAAATAATAAATAGATATTAAAAAAAACAAAGTAAAGCTCAGCATCGGCTTGTTTCAAACCTCCATATCTAAGAATGGGCTGGAAGGGAAGTGACATTCACCTCCCCAGGAGGGCCGAGCATCCGTTCACTTCCCATCCTCCCCTCACTCCACGCCCTGATAAACCACCCTGGGACCTGGCCCCACCTGCCCACTGCTTTCTCCTCTCCTCTTCTCTCAGCCCCACAGGCATCAAGATCACACCCCCGCCTGGTCCCAGGGCAGGCCCGGGACACCCACCTTATACAGAGCCGCGGCCTGTGCGTTTGTCCGGTCAGCTGTGAGGTCTTCCTCAGGGTTACCCTCCTTCAGAGAGGGCTTGGGACCCAAGACCTGCAGGGACAAGGGCAGGCCACATTTCCAGGGATTCCTGGGCACCTATCATGCCCAGGGCCACCCCCTCACTCCCACCCCCACACCCATGTCTGCACAAAGGCACCAGGCAGAGCTGGAGAGGGCTCGGTCCCTGGATACCAGTCCCTTCATCCCAAGGGGTACTTGACTCTGAGTCCCACCAAGGCACCTGATGAACCAGCCAAGCCCTAAGCAGGGCCCCAGATGCCCTTACAGCCCTCCTGCTGTGATCACTGCCTCCTTCGGTGGCCTCAAGCAGAGGCCACCCTCCTGCTACCCCCATGTCTCTCAACCTGGATCATGTCGGCAGGCTCCTCCCCATCGGTGACGATCTCCACGTGGGCCTTGCCCTGCCGCTCGCTGTCCCGGATGGCCAGTGCCAGGTCCCGTGCCTTGTTCCGCTCCAATATGTTGGACTTCGCACCACACCAGGCAAAGATGTTCTGGAAGGAAGTGGGGAGGCTCCGGTTAGAGCCACTTGCATCCTGTCCTCTGCAGAACTGAGGCAAGACGATCAAAGACAAGCAAGAAAGCAAGGGAAGCAAGGCCTCTGGGGACAGGAATGACAGTCTCTGTGAGAGCCTTTCTCTGCCCCACACCCCCATCTCCCACAGACTTTTATTTTCCACATCACTTGTGTCATATATTGAAACATCTTTATCTTATTTATAATGTATTTTCCCTGACTAGAAAGTAAGCCTCATTAGGGCATGAGGGTTTTGTTTTGTTTGGCATGACCTGACCCACTGCTGTATGCTCAGTGCCAAACAGAAACAGGCACATCTTTAGGCCCAGAATAAATAGTTATTGCATGAATGAATTGGGTGAATGAGTGAATGAAAGGGTGAATGGGTGAACAGGTGAATGGAGTCCCTGGGCCCAGAATGTCAGATGCCTCTGCGCACTCGCCAGGCATGGCCCTCATCACCTCTACTGAGAAGGTCCCCTGCCTCCATCTCAATGCTTCCAGTCCTCCTTCTAAACAGCATCCAGGTTCCTCTTCCTGTTCCAAATCTTTAGCACGACAGGTACAGTCCAGACCCTCAAAGACTCAATCTCCTCCTGCCCTGTCGCAGCTTCTTAGCACTTTCCACTCCCACTGGTCCTGTCCCCACCCTGTGTCCAAGTCAGGCTGCCTCCTTCCTGGCTGTCGACAGGCATGTCTGTGCCCTTCTCCCACTCAGTGCCTCAGCTCACCCATCACCTTCCCCTGGAATGGCGTTTCCCCTAGTCTAGTCAAGTGGCACTTTCCTGGGGCAGTGGCTTGGCCTAGAAGGCTCCTCACTGCCATAAGCTCCCCCAGCCCATCCCACTGCTCCTAAGAGGACCCTCATCACATCCTGTCATGGGTTAAAATACAGTCAGTGATAGACCTGGCCTTGGCTGCCTGCCCTGGGCCAGCAACTTGTGGTCTCCAGGTGGCGCTAGTGGTAAAGAACCTGCCTGCCGATGCAGGAGACATATGAGATGCGGGTTCAACCCTTGGGTCAGGAAGATCCCCTGGAGAAGGGCATGGCAACCAACTCCAGTATTCTTGCCTGGAGAATACCTTGGACAGAGGAGCCTGGGGTCCTTCATGGGGTCACAAAGAGTTGGACACGACTGAAGCGACTTAGCATGCACACATGCTGGCTCAGAGCGGGGCCATAGGTTCACCAAGGGAAGAGATGAATGAACTGATTAACGCATGGGATGGGAGGCAGCTAACTCAGAGCTTCAAAGGTTCCAGGAGCACTAGAGAGTAGACTCAGTGTTAGAGGCCAAGACTAGACAGCAGAGGGAGGTTTCTGTCCAAACAAATACAGGGATGTCTTCTAACAGCCACAGTGACCCCACTTGGAATGGGCTTACAGCTTCTCAGCCCCTTTCCCTCTGCTCTGGCTTCCTAGTCCCTGCCCTTTAAAATAGCACCAAGGAGTTCCCCGGTGGTCCAGTGCCTAGGACTCAGCACTTTCACTGCTGTGGCCCCCATTTCAATCCCTGGTTGGGGAACTAAGATCCTATAGGCTGTGTGCACAGTGTGACTGAAAAAAAAAAAAACCCAGTGACTTCCTGGGCAGTCCAATGGTTAAGACTCCAGGCTCCCAAAACAGGGGGCCCCAGGTTCGATTCCTGGTCAGGGAACTAGATCCCTGATGCCACAGCTAAGATCCAGCACAGGCATAAAAAAGAGAGAGACACACACAGTGCAACATGAGTGGGTGCTCAGTCAGCCTTGCCCACCTACCTGGCCCAGGTCCAGGATGAAGCAGTCCCCTGTGTTGAAACTGTCCCAGCTCAGCACCCGCTCAGTGGCACGAATGTTCTTCTTGCCCTTCACCTGGTAGAGTTTCTTGATGGCAGCTGGGGCGGTTCCTGGGGAGGTCTTGTGAAACGCCGACTCCACGCCGCCTTCCTGCAGCCCGGATGGCCAGCCTGAGTGGGCCCCCCCCGTCCCCTCCCACCAGCACCCCATGCCCCCTCCCACTGGGCAGGAAGGAAAGCAGGCAAGCAGGAACCGGGTGGGAGGAGGCTCCAGCCCTGAGTGGCCTTGCGCCTTTTGCAGGGTCACGACTAGCGGGAAGGAGCTCAAGGAGAAGCCACAGGAGAGGGCGTGGGCAGTGGGTTCTGACCTGGTACTTGAGGCCGTGGGGAAAGTAGCTCATGAAGAGGTCGGACTCATTGCTCTGTGACTCTCGGTGCTGCACAGGCCGCTCTCCGAGCAGGGTGTTGAGGTGCACGGCCAATATGGCGCAGCCCCCCTGCTCGTCCCGGGATGACTGCTGGCCTGGGGTCGGGGGAGGTTGCCGGTGAGACCTAGGCCAGCCCCGACCCCTGCCTGGGCCAGCACCACCCCCACCCCCCACCAGTCCTCCCAGTTCCCTCCCTTACCGATCCACAGGTGCAGGTGGGAGAGCTCTTCCGGGCCATTGTGCAGCACCAGGTAGGAGTCTCCCGAGAAGAAAATGCCGTAGTTCTCAGGGGCCACAGGCACTGGCTTCAGCTTCTCCACCCTCCATATGTGCAGGCCAGGGAGCTTCACGGTCGGTGGGAACGGAGAGCCGCTGCGGGAGGGGAGCGGGTTGGTGAAGGCCGAGGCCCATATGCAGTGGAGACAAGCAGAGAGACCTGGGGCAGGCCTGGGGACTGCGGTGTGGGGGAGAGGAGGGGCTGCCCTTGGAAGTGAAGAGGAGAAGGGTGAAAGGGGAAGGGGCGCACAGCCTACCTCTGGGGGATGGGTGAGTACATGCTGTTTCTGGATCTGCAAAGACAGAATCAAAGCCATTATGATTACAAATGTCATGAGTACCAGCCTTCACGTTGGTCTGGGGAGGTCCTTCCCAGAGGCCAAGTGCTTCATTATTCAACTAATTCACCTCCAAAAGCAGATTTCTCCATTATTCAGGCAAAGAAACTGAGGCTCAAAGAGTCTAAGTCCCAAGTGACACAGTGACTTGTGAGTGGCTAGCGAAAGCCAGGTCTTGGGCTCCTTGGGCCAGGGTCTTCCCCTTGCTGTGACCTCTTCTGCTTCTAGACAGGAGTCCTAATTCTGGGCATTGCATGAGGCTGGGATATGCCTCTCTAAGTAATAATGGCTTATATTTGAAAAGTCTAAAATCAATGACTTAAAGTCAATGGATAGGAAGCCAAAAAAATAGAGAAAATCAATGAAGCTGGGTTTTGGAAACATCAAAAAAAAAGATGACCCGTTTGACAAATTGATTAAGTAAAAGAAAAGACACAAATTTCTAATACAGAAACAAGAGAGATGAACACCACTAAAGATCCTACAAGTATTAAAAGGATAAAGAGAATATCACAAAAACTTTATGCCAATATAGTCAACAACTTACACAAAATGGGCAGTCTTTGAAGGATACAAATTATGCAAGTTCACTCAACAAGAATTAGAGGGACTTCCCTGGTGGTCCAGTGGCTGAGGCTCTGTGCTGCCTATACAGGGAGCCCGGGTTCCATCCCTGGTCAGGGAACTAGATCCCACACGCAAAACTAAAGATTCCACATGCCGCAACTAAGACTCAGCACAGCCAAATAATAAACATTTTTTTAAAAAGAAGAAGAAATAGATTATTTGAAGGGTTCTAATATCTACTAAAGAAACGGGAAGTGAAAGTGCAAGTCACTCAGTCGTGTCCGACTCTTTGTGACCCCATGGACTTTACAGCCCATGGAATTCTCCAGGCCAGAATACTGGAGTGGATAGCCTTTCCCTTCTCCAGGGGCTTTTCCCAACCCAGGGATTGAACCCAAGTCTCCCGAGTTGCAGGCGGATTCTTTACCAGCTGAGTCACAAGGGAAGCCCAAGAATACTGGAGTGGGTAGCCTATCCCTTCTCCAGTGGATCTTCCCGACCCAGGAATCGAACGGGGGTCTCCTGAATTGCAGGCAGATTCTTTACCAACTGAGCTATTAGGGAATCCCAAAAGAAACTGAAATGGTACTTAAAAACTACCCACCCCCAAATTTCAAGTTCAGATAAATTCTACCAAAAACTTAAGGAAGGCATGCCAATCCTTCATAATCCATCCCATGCTGCCACCATTTTCCTGATGTAACAAAATCAGATAAAAATATTATAGAAAAGGAAATTAGACCAAGATCCCTCATGAACACAAGAAAAAACCTGACAAAATTTTAGCACATAGAATTCAGAAATATATAGAAAGGTGAAACATTATGACTAAACAGGGTTTACTCCAGAAATGCAAAGTTGGTTTAACATCTGAAAATCAATGTAATCCACCCGATTGACAAGCCATATAAACAAACATAAAATCATCTCTATAGATAAAAACAAACCACTTAGAAAAATTCTACATCCATTTTTGATTTAAAAAAAGCTTTCAGCAAAAGAGAAATAGAAGGGAATTTCCTCTTTTTTTGGCCATGCTATGGGGCACGTGGGAAAAGGCAATGGCACCCCACTCCAGTACTCTTGCCTGGAAAATCCTATGGACGGAGGAGCCTGGTAGACTGCAGTCCATGGGGTTGCTAAGAGTCGGACACGATTGTATAACTTTCAAGTAGACAACCTGAGCAACTTCACTTTCACTTTTCACTTTCATGCATTGGAGAAGGAAATGGCAAGCCACTCCAGTGTTCTTGCCTGGAGAATCCCAGGGATGGGGGAGCCTGGTGGGCTGCCGTCTCTGGGGTCACACAGAGTCGGACACGACTGAAGCGACTTAGCAGCATGGGGCACATGGGATCTTAGCTCCCCAGCCAGGCATCAAATGCATGCTCCCTACAATGGGAAAGAAAGTGAAAGGGCAAGTTGCTCAGTCATGTCCAACTCTTGCGACCCCATGGACTGTCCATGGGGTCATGGAATTCCAAGTCCATGGAATTCTCCAAGCCAGACTACTGGAGTGGGTAGCCTTTCCCTTCTCCAGGGGATCTTCCCAACTCAGGGATTGAACCCAGGTCTCCCGCATTGCAGGCGAATTCTTTACCAGCTGAGCCACAAGGGAAGCCCAGTCTTAACCCGTTTTATCCCTGCAATGGGAGCACAGTCTTAACAATTAGACTGCCAGGGAAGTTCCAGAAGGGAATGTCCTTAGCCTAATAAAAGGCATCTACCAAAATTGAACAAAAAAATCCCAGAAAAAAAAAACACAGAAAAACCTACAGCTAACATTAGACTTAGCGCTTTCTCAAATTCTAAACTCCCTACCTAGGGAATTTCCTCCATTCCCAGGCATTAGCTACCACTTCTATATGTCCAGCATCCCTCAAATACCAGGATGATGAATATCATCTTTATTCTGTAGGACAGTAAGAGCAACCTTTTTTGGACAAAAGTTATTTCAGGAAAAAAAATGCTCAAGGCAAGCATTTTAAAAAATACTGTCTTCTGGATTTCCCTGGTGGTCCAGTGGTTGAGAGTCCGCTGGCCATTGCAGGCGACACACGTTCGATCCCTGGACTAGGGAGATCTCACATGTTGCAGGGCAACAAAGGCTGTGGGACCCAACTACTGAGACTGCGCTCTAAAGCCCAGGAGGACCATTACTGAGCGCCCCAGAACCCATGCTCCGTAACAAGAGAAGCCCGCGCATCGCAACTAGAGAGCAGCTCCAGCTCTCTGCAACTTAGAGAAAACCTGCAGGCAGCAACAAGGACCCAGTGTAGCCAATAAATACATAAACAAAAAATTTTAAAAATGTTATCTTTTTAAAAATTAGCAACTGCAGTAGCTATAGCTTCACTCACTCTCCTATGTGCCCAATTCTAGAGGATTTCTTTGACTGAAAATGCAGAGCTCACAGTCAAGAACCGTCACACAATTTATGCTGTGCGACTGAACAGGGAGCCCTAGTGGTGCAAGAGAAGGACCTGGAGAATTTCAGGGCTGAAAGTCACCATTAGGAGACTCTTGAGGGGCTGGGGAAGCAGGAAGTACAAAGAGAACTTTTAGGGAGAGCAGAGGGTGTGGAGTCTGAGTAGGAAAAAAAAAGAAATAGGAGCAGTGGCCATGGGTGTAAAATACCATGTGAGTAATGACTTTGCTTTTCTTTCCTAATTTACAACATAGTATGTGCATACTGAGTCGTGTCCAACTCTGCAGCCCCATGGACTCTAGCCCACCAGGCTTCTCAGTCCATGGGGATTCTCCAGGCAAGAATACTGGAGTGGGTTGCCATTTCCTACTCCAGGGCATCTTCCCCATCCAGAGATGGAAGCCACGTCTCCTGGGGCTCCTATACTGGCAGACAGATTCTTTACCACTGAGCCACCGGGGAAGCCCTACTCAAAACACAAATGAAAGGCACATTTTTGGAATCACACTTCCCCAAGGGAGGGGGGCAGACAGTGAGGGGGAGGTTTGGGGGAGGAAATGTCAATGATTCTCAATCCCACAAAGGGTCACATGCTGTGCCCACATCCCCTGCAACAGACAGCTCAGCCTGTGACTCAGGCCCCAAGCGGTGAGGTGGCCGCCCCCAAGCACAAGCCAGGGTGGGTAGAGCTCAGGGACAGAAATGGCGTGCTCATTGCCAGCTATTTTTTGTTGTTGTTGTTCCTGAGCTAAGAGCTCAGGCCATAACTCAATAGCAGGCAGACCATATGTGGGGCTGCCAGCCTCCGAGAGCCATCGCAGCATTTTGTTGAGAGGGGCTGGTTGCCCTCATCCCTCTGGCTTTCTAGCCTGGCCACCCATTAGAATTACGTTTCGAGTGCGTGTGCTAAGTCACTTCATTCACATTTGACTCTCTGCGACCCCATGGATGGTAGCACACCAGGCTTCTCTGTCCATGGGATTCTCCAGGCAAGAATACTGGAGTGGGTTGCCATGCCCTCCTCCAGGGGATCCTCCCCACCCAGGGATTGAACCCATGTCTCTTGCAGCTCCTGCATTGCAGAAGAACTATGTTAGGATCTTACAAAAACTTCGAAGCCCAGGCCTGGAGACTTGATTCCATGGGTCTTGATTCCATCGGCATTTGAACTATGTCCTAGGTGGTTCTCATTCTGCCAGTTAACTGTGTCCAGAACAGCATCTCTATCTGTCTGCATATTAGAGTCACCTGGGTTTTTTGGTTTTTTTTTAAATCCCCATGTCCAGGCCAGTTAAAACCAGACTCTCCAGGGTGGAGCTGGAGTATCAGTGCCAGAGAAGTTCCAGGTGACTCTAACGCTGCTCCCTGGCCCCCACCAAGCGCCCACTGACACTGGCCTGTCACTCGTCCTCTCCCCACAACCCCTCTGCCCAAGCCCACAGCCCCTCAGCTTCCTTAGTGCCAACCTCAACCCTGAGGACCATCAAAGCCCTGCCACTCATCCAGACCCATTTCAAGCCTCAGCTCTCATTTGGCGGCTTTGTCCTTCTCTGGGAGTTCTCATCTTCTTCCCGCTCACAGGCTGTCTTAGAGTATGACCTGATAGCTCCGTGTCTCAGGTAGAGCAGGGGACACGCCCGGCACTTCTGCATTCCTCAAGCAGCCCATGACAAGGTCTATTCAGTTCCATTCTAGGTCTATGCTGGGAACTCGGCATTGGGAAGGGGCCCAGAAATGAAGAACAACCCACAAGTCTCATGGTCTCTAGAGGATGGGCTGTGAAGCAGGAAACCGTCACTTCCAGGAGACCACATAAAACTTCCCCTAGGTGCGGAACATCACAGAATCAGATGTCAGCATTAGAAGGAGCTTTATTTAATACTCGGGTTTCCTTGTGGCTCAGATAGTAAAGAATCTGCCTGCAATGCAGGACACCCAGGTTCGATCCCTGGATCCAGTAGATCCCCTGGAGAAGGAAATGGCTACCCACTCTAGTATTCTCATCTGGAGAATTCCATGGACGGAGAAGCCTGGCGCACTACAGTCCATGGGGTCACAAAGAGTCGGACACAACTGAAAGACTAACACACACACACACACACACACACACACACTCCAGATCTGCCTCCCAACACACACCCAGACATGAGCACGGCACAGAAATCCCTACATCCCTCACCATTTCTTCTTGAATACCTTTCCTGGTGGGGAACTCACCACCTCACAGGGGAGCCGCTTCTATACTTCTTATGTTAAAACCTTTTAGTTTTTCCCACTCCGCCACAGCATGCTGAGTTACAGGCCTGGCCGTCTCCCCGACTCGACTATAAAGGCCTTTCAGGAAGGAACCATATTTTGCCTGGAACCTTGGGCTGTGCCCAGTAGCCTGCAGGCACTCAGGATTAACTGCACTTGTTGAGCTCCAATGATTAGACCAGATGGAGCCTAAGAGATAACCCAGGATTTCAATAGGGAGGAGCAGCCCTGGAGGCAGAAATTAGGGGCCAGGGTTGGAGGGGAGGACGGGTGCCCTGCTGGCTGTCCCGAGGTCCTGACTTAGGAAGGAGCTGGCCTTTGAAGACACACTGGGAGTGGGGGAGTTGATTATGCAGACTTTTCCAGCAATGCCTGTCAGCTGTAAAGATGACAGGTGCTCGATGCTGTCTGCACCCTTCTCAGATTCCGATTCCACTGATTCCCAACAGGTCCCTTCATCGTTTGCCCTTAGGTGTGAAATGCCAACAGCTCCTACCCCACTCCCCAAGAAAGAATCAGGGGTGAGTGTCAACACTAGAGATGACACCAGCTATTCCCAGCTGAGAACCTGGGCTTTCACAGGAGCTGCAGGGTCTAGAAGCCTCACCTGGGGATCCTCAGTCAGTGCTCCCTCCCCAGACACCAAGCAGGACTCCCACCCTTTCCCAGGTGCAAACTGGTGGCACAGCCAGTAAAGAAACCGCCTGCCAATGCAGGAGATGCAAGAGACGCGGGTTCAATCCCTGGGTTTGGAGGATCATCTGGAGTAGGAAATGACAACCCACTTCAGTATTCTTGCTTGGAAAATCCCATGGACAGAGGAGCCTGGCCGGCTACAGTCCATGGGGTCGCAAAGAGTCAGACAAGACTGACCATGCACGTGACTGATCCACCCTTTCCGGGCTCCACCTTTGCCTTCCCGTACCCTACCCTAGGCAGCTGGCCAGATCCCCATCAGAGTTCTTCTTAAGTTTGCAAAAATAATGAACCCTGAGGCATAGTTTGGTCTGAATTCAAATGCTAGGCCTGCCCCCTCCCCCATTCCAGCCCACCCATCTGCTGTCACACCACCATCCCGTCTTAGGAACAAGTACCATCAAAGCTGAATGCACCTCTGGGCTGGCTGAGGGCCTTCAGGAGTCTGGTCAGGTCACTCGGTGTGGTGGCCTCTGGTAGCAGATCACACACCACCTCTCCACAAGCCAGGACAATCCCTGGTCCGGGCGTCCCTTATCCCACCCAGGGAACCCACAAGGCTCCAGTGCCTGGACAGGGCAGCAGTGTCTGTGTGTGTGTTGGGGGAGGGTGCACACCAGTCCTGGACAAAGCAGCTTCCAGAAATGTGAGTCTCTGTGTCTGCCCTCATCTGCCCACCTAAGAGGGTCCCGGCCAGCCCACCCCACACCCCATCTCCCTCGGCCTTCCTCCCCACTTTCACCTGTTCCGCGCAGCTCTGCTTCCTCCTACTTCTGCTTTTCAGGCTCCTCCAGCCCCACCTCAGTCTCTCACTTCCCTCAGCTCTTCCTCCAGGTAGCCCCACCCATCAGCCCCACCCCTGGGCTCCAGCCCCAGCTAGTGCTGAGGTCCGTCCTCCACAGGAAGGGGTGGACTGTGCTGGGCAGCCAGGCAGGGCCTGACAGAGGAGAGCAACACTGCGACCAGGCTGGCTCTTCAGAGACCCGCCCCGCCACTGCCCAGAGGCTGGAAACCCACCCCAGCTCCAAGCCTCCCCATCACAGTGGCCTCCGCCAGCGGCAGCAGGCCAGGGCTAGCAGCCCTGAGTCTGGGGCCTGCAAGAAAAACCACAGGAAAGCCGAGACTGGCCACATTCCCCCGCTTACCAGCCTGGGGCAGGCATGACTGCCTGGCCCTGGCTTCAGCTGAATTAGTCACATTTCCTGGGTGGAGTCACTGCCTCGGCATCACTTTTTCCTCCTCCCTGGCTTGTCTTTCTCCTTGCCTGAATGACTACATTTGACTTTTGTTGTAGTTGTTGAAGCTCAGTTCCCAGGGAATGGCAGAGGTGGGTGACACAGACTTTGCGATGTCCTGCATGCTGGTTTCCTAAGTGGCCCTAGTGGTAACGAACCCATCCATCAGTGCAGGAGACAAAAGAGATGTGGGTTCAATCCCTGGGTAGGGAAGATCCCCTGGAGGAGAGCATGGCAACCCACTCCAGTATTCTTGCCTGGAGAATTCCATAGACAGAGGAGCCTGGCAGACTACAGTCCATGGGGTCCCACAGAATGGGACACGACTGAAGCGACTTAGCATGCATGCAGACATTGGGAACAAGCACTGGATCTGAATCTCTCTTAACCGAGTGCTTAGGTCCCTGGTCAAATTCCTAACAAGTCAATAGTAATTCTAAGGGTGCAAGTTAGGATAATGAAGGGTCTGTAATGCCCTGTGGTCACTAAGCCTTCCCAGGTGGCGCTAGTGGTAAAGAACGCACTTGCCAATGCTGGAGACATAAGAGATGTGGGGTCGGGAATATCCCCTAGAGGAGGGCATAGCAGCCCACTTCAGTATTCTTGCCTGGAGAATCCCATGGACAGAGGAGCCTGGTGTGCTCCAGTCCACAGGGTGGCACAGAGACGGGCATGACTTAGCACGCGCTCACACATGCTGGCTGCCTCTCACGTCGACCCTTGCTCAGCTTCTCATTCACCAGGTGTTGACTATCACACATTCTCAGCCTCAGGCGCTCTGAGGGACAGCAATAAAAATAATCATGGTTCTGACTCTACCCAGACGCCATCTTGCCTTCAATACATCATAAGGCCCTGGAGCTAGTCTGTCCAACTTGCTTGTTTGCTTTCCAGAGGAGGCTAGGGGGACCCTGAGAGCACAAGTGACTGGTCCACGATCACACAGGGAGAGGCAGGTAGAGCAAGGGAAGAAGCTTCCATGCCCTCCTAAATCTGTATGGGAGGATGCAGCTAGAATCTGTACACGCTCCAGGAGGAAGTCAAGGGCCTTTTAGCCCAGGACTCTGGCCCGTCTCCCCAAGATACCCGCCAGGCTTGGCCCAGGGCTAATCAACAGACTAGACTGAGATAAGATTCAGCCTTCAGGGCCCCATCCAGGGAGTGGCAGTGGAACAGAATCAATCCACATTAGAATTTCTGGACTGGAACAAAATGAGAAGTTAAATGTTCTCTTCAAAGAACACAAACTCTAGCTGGTACCTGAGTGTCTCCAGGTCCTTAAGAAGAGGGTCTGGTGTAATGGAAAGACTGAACAGTTTGATTACTATTGATTCTGCTTCGTCTTCCTGGCAGGCTGCAGTCCATGGAATCTCAGAGTCAGATATGACTGAACGACTGAACCACAACTGCTTCCTCTTGCAAGTGACTTAACTTTCTGTAGCCTCCCTGTGCCCTATCTGTAAAATGGGCATGAAGATAAACAAGCAGATTAAATGAGATGGTGTAATTAATGAGATGGTGGCTCGGTAGTAAAAGAATCCGACTGCAATGCAGGAGACTTGCAGGAGAAGAAGGTTGGATCCCTGGGTCGGGAAGATCCCTTGGAGAAGGGAATGGCAATCCACTCCAATATCCTTGCCTGGGAGCATGGACAGAGAAGCCTGGCAGGCTGCAGTCCTTGGATTCGCAAAAGATTCGGACATAACCGATCGACTATGCAACAACTGAACAAATAATAGATGCTCAATTAACTTAGATGGCTTTCTCTGGCCAACAGAGAATTTATCCCGGGACCTCAGTTCATGTGCCGGGCATCTCTGGAAGCAATCCTCCTGCCTCCTCCCCCAGTTCACAATTTAGCAGAGAGATGGGAAGTTAAACCCCAGATCGCTCCTGGGGCTTGGCTTTCCATTGTTGCCCTTCCGGAGCCCCGCCCTAGCAAGGCTGGTCCACTCCGGTGTGCACCAGTGCAGAACCTGAGTGGCTCTGGGGCTCTAGACTCCGCAGTGACCAAGGGCACAAGGATGAATCCAACTCACTGCTCTCTTGCTACACTGGAGCCTCACCTGGCTGAAAAAAAAGGTGGCCCCATCGCGGAGGAGGGCAGAGGAGGCTTTGCAAACTAACAAGGAAACAAACTAACAAGAAAACAAAAGAGCAGTTCCTTTAAAAGAATTTAGGAGTCTCAAGCCTCTTGGAACTCTAACAGTACACAGGCTATTATTGACATTATCTGCTAACCAAACACTAAAACTTCTTTTTAACAAACTCATATTTCTCCTCCCTCTCCGGTCTCCCAGTGAGAGATGCTCAGTTGGTCCCAAATGGAATAAAATAAACATTCCTTTAGCACGGCTGCTCCCTCCCGCCCCTCCTTAGGGGAAAGGAGGAGAGATGATTAGACACGCGGGTGCACCCCTAAGAAAAGAGGGGGGAGCAGGGTGCCCCGTGACCGGCTGAGCCCCTCAGAAGCCTACAGGGGGAACTCAGGCGCCTGCTGGTCAGACCCCAAGCGCTACTTGCCTGTCTGCGCCCCGCTGGCTCGCTCTGGGCACTGTCTCTGCTGCCCTCCCCTCCTCTTCTCCCGGGCCCCAGCCCAGCCCTCGCCCCCGCCCCCGTCCCCGACGTGAAAGGCTGGAAGCCTCCCCGCCTACCCGAGTGAGTCAGGGGGGAGGGCCGGGCCCCTCGCAGTCGTCCCTCCGGTGGAGGCTCGGCACCGAGAGGGACTGAGAATTTGGGCTGGTATTAGGGAAACTAACAACCTTACTATGTGGTAAACTTGGCCAGAGCAAGGTGTTCACATCCGATTCAATTGTTAGATCCTTGAGCTGGATTAAACAGGAATAGCTACTTCTCCTTTAGTGCCTGCTTTGTACTCAATGCTTTAAAATCTTTTATTTATTTATTCCACCACACACACACCGCACCTCCCCCACCCACCCCCCACCCCCAATGCCCCGCACTGCATTTGGGATCTTACTTTCCCACCGGGGACTGAACCCATTACCCCTGTAGCAGAAGCTCAGTGTTTTAACCACTGCACTGCCAGGGAAGTCCCTGTATTTGGTGCTTTAAACGCGACCTCGTTCAGTCCTCACAACTATTTGTGGTTATGCTGCCTAATAGATAATCCTCTGAGAGGCTCAAAGAGGGTGGGTCACAGGTCCAGGGTCACACTGCCAGTTCAGTAGTAGAACCAGGACTCTAATACAGGCTAGTGTGGCTTCAAACTGGTGCAGGAGATATAACACCCCACCCTTCCTTTTATTCAGAGGGAAACAGTCCAGCCAGTGTCCATACTTGGAGGTCAGGTCTTCTTTAAGTGAACCACCAACAGTCCACACTCCCACATTGGCTTTTGAATGAAGAGAACCATGCACAGCAGGCCAAACCTCGCAAGATGTCAGCTGACAAGAAGCACCAGGATTAGGGCATGGCCCCTTGACCCAGAAGTAAGAGGACTTTTTCAAGCAGCTTGGAAAATTACAACCAGTATGACTTTCTCCAAGGCCCACTGATGGGGTCTGGTTCAGTTCAAGTCGCTCAGTTGTGTCCAACTCTTTGCGACCCCATGGACTGCAGCATGCTAGGCTTCCCTGTCCATCAACAACTCCCAGAGCCTACTCAAACTCATGTCCATCGAATCGGTGATGCCATCCAACCATCTCATACTTTTTCACCCCCTTCTCCTCCCACCTTCAATCTTTCCCAGCATCAGGGTCTTTTCAAATGAGTGAGTTCTTTGCATTAGGTGGCCAAAGTATTGGAGTTTCAGCTTTAGCATCAGTCCTTCCAATGAATACTCAGGATTGATCTCCTTTAGGACAGACTGGTTTGATCTCCTTGCTGTCCAAGGGACTCTCAGGAGTCTTCTCCAACACCACAGTTCAAAACATCAATTCTTCGGTGCTCAGCTTTCTTCACAGTCCCAGTCCAACTCTCACATCCATACATGACTACTGGAAAAACCATAGCTTTGACTAGATGGACCTTTGTTGGCAGAGTAATGTCTCTGCTTTCTAATATGCTGTCTAGGTTGGTCATAACTTTTTTCCCAAGGAGCAAGCGTCTTTTAATTTCATGGCTGCAGTCACCATCTGCAGTGATTTTGGAGCCCAGAAAACAAAGTCCATCACTGTTTCCATTGTTTCCCCATCTGTTTGCCATGAAGTGATGAGACCCGATGCATGGGGTCTGACATGTGCATGCTAAGTTGCTTTAATCAGTCTGACTCTATGCAACCCCATGGACTGTAGCCTGCGAGGCTCCTATATCCATGGGATTCTCCAGACAAGAATACTGGAGTGGGTTGCCATGCCCTTCTCTAGGGGATCTTCCTGACCCAGGGATCAAACCTGTGTCTCTTACATCTCCAGCAATGGCAGGCAGGTTCTTTACCACTAGCACCACCTCCCTGGAGAGTGACAATTCAAAGCCTGGTTCTACCGAAGCAGGTAGAACACCATCTGGGCAACACCAAGGGACTCCACTCCACTCCTGAGGAAAGCTTAGACACTATCCTCCCACCTGTTGTCCACCCTCTTCTGGCTCTTCTGACTCCAGTCCAGAAGAGCAGATCAGGCTGAACTATTGCATTTCCTCAGCCTGGGGGGATGGCAGGGTTCTGTCACAATCCCTAAACATTCCATATCACATTCTCCCAAAATGTTCATTTGAAGAAACATTGAAAAAAAAAAAATGAAGAAACACTGACTCAGGATGCTGCTGCTGCTGCTGCTGCTGCTAAGCCGCGTCAGTCGTGTCCGACTCTGTGTGACCCCATAGACGGAAACCCACCAGGCTCCCCCATCCTTGGGATTCTCCAGGCAAGAACACTGGAGTGGGCTGCCATTTCCTTCTCCAATGCATGAAAGTGAAAAGTGAAAGGGAAGTTGCTCAGTCGTGTCTGACTCTTAGCGACCCCATGGACTGCAGCCTACCAGGCTCCTCCATCCATGGGATTTTCCAGGCAAGAGTACTGGAGTGGGATGCCATTGCCTTCTCTGCACTCAGGATGCTACTAGCCTTTAATCTGATCAACAATGAAGTTTTCTAGATCATTTCAGCTGCTCTGAGGAATATCCAGGAGTCTGGATGGTTATCTTTTCCGAATGTGCATGCTAAGTCACTTGTGTCCAACTCTTTGTGACCCTATGAACTGTAACCCACCAGGTTCCTCTGTCCATGAGATTCTCCAGGCAAGAATACTGGAGTGGGTTGCC
Source organism: Bos mutus (assembly GCF_027580195.1). Classification (NCBI taxonomy): domain Eukaryota; kingdom Metazoa; phylum Chordata; class Mammalia; order Artiodactyla; family Bovidae; genus Bos; species Bos mutus. The sequence continues at coordinate 57,266,976 of NC_091627.1, forward strand.
ATCCCCTTCTCCAGAGGATCTTCCTGATTCAGGGTTTGAACCTGGGTCCTGCATTGCAGGCAGATTCTTTACCGTCTGAACCACCAGGGAAGCCCATTTTCTGGATAAAGCTCAGAATTTAAAAGTTTGTTTCTGGGACTTTCCTGGTGGTCCAGTGGTTAAGAATCTGACTTCCAATAGAGGGGACACGGGCTAGTTCCCTGGTGGTTGAACAGTAAAGAATATGCCTGCAATGCAGGAGACCTGGGTTCGATCCCTGGGTTGGGAAGATCCTCTGGAGAAGGGCATAGCTACCCACTCTAGCATTCTTGCCTAGAGAATTCCATGGACAGAGGAGCCTGGTGGGCTACAGTTTATGGGGTCGAAAGGAGTTGGACAGGACTGAGCCACTAACACTTCACTTATTTCACTTTCAGGGAACTAAGATTCCACGTGTTGTGGGAACCTAAGCCTGCGTGCCACAACTGCTGAGTCTGCACGCCACAAATAGAGAGAAGCCTGCACCTCAGATGAAAGATGCCACATGATGCAATAAAGATCCCATGTGCCAAAACTGAGAACTGACACAGCCAAATAAACAGATTTTTTTTTTTTTTTAAAGTTTGTTTTCAAGCACTGAAGGGTACTCAGAGGCTTCCTGGATGGCGACATCCTGAATTTCCTTGGTGACTGGTTGGGAAAATGGGACTGTCCAATACAGCACAAATGAGCAGGGCAAGAGAAGCTCAAGTAGAGCACCGTGCCTGAGACAGGACAGGTCTGCCCAGGTAAGATCACACTGGATCCTCAGCACCACTCTAAGGTCCTGATAATAGCTCTTTTGAGTGTTGGCATTAAGTGCCAGGTGCTGTCCTTCATATGGGTTTCTCATTTAATCCTTCCATTTACCCTCTAAAATAGATCCTCTTTTTTTTAGACTATTTTTAAAAATTATTTTCTTTTTCACTGTGCTGAGTTGTCATTGCTTTGAGCAGGATTTCTCTAGTTGTGGCAAGTGTGGGCTACTCTCTAGTTGAGGTATATGGGCTTCTGTTTGCGGTGGCTTCTCTTGTTGAGGAGCACAGGCTCTCGGTATGTGGGCTTCAGTAGTTGTGGCTTGCTTGTGGGCTTAGTTACCCCAAGGACTGTGGAATCTTCCCAGATCCTTGTCCTCTGCACTGGCAGGGAGATTTTTAACCACTGGACCAAAGGGAAGTCCTTAACTAGATCCTTTTATTATCCTCATTTTATAGATGAGGAAATAGTGGCAAAGTGGTGTTGAAATGATTTGCTCTAAGACCTGGACATGGAACAACAGACTGGTTCCAAACAGGAAAAGGAGTACGTCAAGGCTGTATATTGTCACCCTGCTTATTTAACTTATTATAACTTAATAAGTTATATTATTAACTTATTAACTTATATATATTTATATTTATATGTTATATAAGTTAATATAAGTTAAGTTATATATAATAATATAACTTATATTATTAACTTATATAACTGCTTATTATATGCAGAGTACATCATGGCAAACGCTGGGCTGGAAGAAGCACAAGCTGGAATCAAGATTGCCGGGAGAAATATCAATAACCTCAGATATGCAGATGACACCACCCTTATGGCAGAAAGTGAAGAAGAACTAAAGAGCCTCTTGATGAAAGTGAAAGACAAGCATGGAAAAGTTGGCTTAAAGCTCAACATTTAGAAAACTAAGATCATGGCATCTGGTCCCATCACTTCATGGGAAATAGATGGGGAAACAGTGTCAGACTTTATTTTTTGGGGCTCCAAAATCACTGCAGATGGTGATTGCAGCCCTGAAATTAAAAGATGCTTACTCCTTGGAAGAAAAGTTATGACCAACCTAGATAGCATATTCAAAAGCAGAAATATTACTTTGCCAACAAAGGTCCGTCTAGTCAAGGCTATGGTTTTTCCAGTGGTCATGTATGGATATGAGAGTTGGACTGTGAAGAAAGCTGAGTGCCAAAGAATTGATGCTTTTGAACTGTGGTGTTGGAGAAGACTCTTGAGAGTCCCTTGGACTGCAAGGAGGTCCAATCAGTCCATCCTAAAGGAGATCAATCCTGGATGTTCATTGGAAGGACTGATTCTAAAGCTGAAACTCCAATACTTTGGCCACCTCATGCGAAGAGTTGACTCACTGGAAAAGACCCTAATGCTGGGAGGGATTGGGGGCAGGAGGAGAAGGGGATGACAGAGGATGAGATGGCTGGATGGGATCACTGACTCGATGGATATGAATTTGAGTAGACTCCGGGAGTTGGTGATGGACAGGGAGGCCTGGCGTGCTGCGATTCATGGGGTCACAAAGAGTGGGACACAACTGAGCGACTGAACTGAGCTGAAGACATCCTTAGTAAATACAGAGCCAGGTGGTAGGACCCCCAGCCTCCCTGATCTCCTGAGGTGCATCTGGACTGAGACCTGCCTCTCTCTTCCCTGTCCGGCCCTGCTCTCTCTACTCCTCTCCCAAGGCCTCTCTTGCTCTCAGCAGTGAATGCTAGTGCCAGCTCTGAGTTCTTCACACATAAAAGGCTACCTCTGCTCATTCTCTAGGTAACATGCTTTAAGAAAAAAAGAATTTTTATTTCAAAATAATTATAGACTCACAGGAAGTTACAAAAGTAGTACAGAGTACTGATACACATTACAACCTGAATTTTTAAAGCATCATGCTAAGTGAAAGAAGCCAGTCACAAAAGATCACATATTATATGATTTCATTTATATGAAATGTCCAAAGTTGGCAAAGCTATAGAAATAGGAAGTAGATTAGCTGTTGCTTAGCATCCCAGCAGCAGCAGCACTGATTTATTTTGGGGGTGATGAAAATGTTATAAAGTTACATTGTGGTGATAACTGCACAACTCTGAGAATATACTAAAAAAAAACACTGAATTGTACACCCAGTAAAGCTGTCACCAAATGAAAAGCGAAAGGGCTTTGTAACCTTTGACTGGTAAGACCAGCCTCCACCCATTTACACCCCACTTAAAAAAAAACTGTATAGAGAGGTTCCATGTAACTGCCACCCAGCTTTTCCTAACGGTGACATCTTACTTAACTACACTTAAGTGTGAAAAGTGAAAGTGTTAGTCGCTCAGTTTTGTCCAACTGTTTGTGACCCTGTGGACTGTAGCCTGCCAGGCTCCTCTGTCTATGGAACTCTCCAGGCAAGAATACTGGAGTGGGTTGCCATTCCCTTCTCCAGCGGATCTTCTTAACCCAGGGACTGAACCCAGGTTTCCTCCATTGCAGGCAGATTCTTTATTGCTGAGCCACCAGGGAGTCCACACTAAGTGTACCTTCCCCTCTGTGGTGTTGGAGAAGACTCTTGAGAGTCCCTTGGACTGCAAGGAGATCCAACCAGTGCATTCTGAAGGAGATCAGCCCTGGGATTTCTTTGGAAGGAATGATGCTAATTTGAAACTCCAGTACTTTGGCCACCTCATGCGAAGAGTTGACTCATTGGAAAAGACTCTGATGCTGGGAGGGACTGGGAGCAGGAGGAGAAGGGAACTACAGAGGATGAGATGGCTGGATGGCATCACTGACTTGATGGACGTGAGTCTCAGTGAACTCCGGGAGTTGGTGATGGACATGGAGGCCTGGCGTGCTGCGATTCATGGGGTCGCAAAGAGTCGGACACGACTGAGCGACTGATCTGATCTGATCTG